>NC_090928.1:59213595-60463595 GCF_040938575.1 Ambystoma mexicanum
GCGTCAGACACCATCTGTGCGCATGACTTTGTGAAAGATTTCTTGGGCAGCTGTAGTCAAGACTATGCTGAATCTATTTGCAATCGCTCCATCTGTTCACTTCCTGCTCTCCTTGTGCTGTGTTATTAATGGGGAAGCTGTCCAATTCCACTAAAACTGACATACATCTATGCAATTAAAACATCAGTTCATGTTTAAAGTTTCTATGCGGCAACAAACCCTGCACAGAAAATTTACTTTTTTTTTCTCGTCTAAAATCAGTGTGACCCCCAAGACGAGAAGAAAGGACAATTCTCCATAAGTAAGTGCGGTTCGGGCAAGGGGTGCAGCCATTACTGCTCCTCACTAAACTGCCCAACCCAATCTTATCTTATCCTTTCTCTAATAGCATTTAGCCTGATTGTGCAGTCAGCCTGATTGTGTATGTTAGCCATAGGTAGCATTTAACCTGATTGTGTATTTTAGCCATATGTAGCATTTAGCCTGATTGTGCAGTCATCCTGATTGTGTATGTTAGCCATATTTAGCATTTAGCCTGATTGTGCAGTTAGCCATATCTCGCATTTAACCTGATTGTGTATGTTAGCCATATCACACATTTAGCCTGATTGTGTAGTTAGCCGGATTGCGCAAGTTAGCCATATATCGGATTTAACCTGATTGTGTATGTTAGCCATATCTCGCCTTTAGCCTGACTGTGTAGTTAGCCTGATTGCGCAAGTTGTAATTGTAATTGTTTATTTATAGACCGCTTATACACAGGTGGAGTGCTTCAAAGCACTTCAAGGTGGGAGGGGAACAAGGGAATACAGTAATCATTCTTAGGCCTTGAATTTTCCGAATGAATCGAAACAGAAAAAACTAGCATACTAAGCCTGACGGCATTTCACCTAGTGCAAGTGCATGAAGTATTAAGTTGCGGGCGGCAGGGGATTTAAGGGGGGACAAGACAGACGAACATTAATTGTCCTAGTGCATTTAGGTCATGCATGTTCACGGATGGAGGTGCGAGGAGAGAGAGGGGTGGGGGAACAAACGCGTCCAGTTAAACAAGTCCTTGAGTTAAGTGCAGCAAGGTTTCCTCACTCGTGGAGCGTAAGCTGAAAGTGCAGTAATGCTGAACATAGTACCATGGCCCAGAGGCAAGTGCAAAGATTGGCGGGGCGGCGGGGGCAGGGGTTGGCTGTGACCCCTAAGGCTCTGAGGTGAACCAGGCAACCAGTCAGCAAAACTGAACAGAGTTAGGGAGGAGAAGAAGGAAATAGGGTGGGGAGAAAAAAAAGAATGGAGGTTAGCAGGGCAGAGGGAGAGAGAAGGAGGAAGAGAAAAGGAAGGTTTAGAGGAGTTTCGGGAACTTAAGGTGCTCTAGCTCAAAATGGAGAAAGGCATGGAGGCTGTTCCAGAGGGAGGCACCTGCAGAGGATAGACATCTACCCCCAAATCTCTGTTTGTGAAAGCAGCTCACCCCCATAGAGTTGGAGGAAGATGAGCAAAGGAGTCTAAAGGGAGAGTACTTAGGAAGAGAGCATTGTAGATATTGCGGGCCCAGGCCCCAGAAAGCCTTGTGGATTACGCAGAGGGTCTTCAACTTGATCCTTGCAGTCATGGGGAGCCAGTGGGGGGATTTCAGCGCCGGAGAAATGCGACCCTGGGCTTGAGGCCAAGGATAAATCTCACAGTTCTGTTCTGGATGAGTTGTAGAGGACGGAGAGTAAAAGGAGGAAGATTGAGAAAGAGGCTGTTTGCTTTTTCTGTTTTGTATTTTGTAGTTGTCTTGAAAAAACACTGAATGTAAGGCTTATACCTCCTGAGGAAGTTCCAGCAAACACTGACGGAGAAACATGTGTCAAGGGTCACACTTTAAGCTGATAATTCTTTTTTTGAAAAAAAGCCATTTCAAACTGGCAAATGTCTTCACGAGAATTATATACCACCACAGGTATAATGATACAACAAGATGTTGGAATTTAATGACTCAAAGAGCTGGGCACAACACAATGGTTTTCCACCATATTCTCCTACTTTTTGTTGCAATAGTCCAGCCTAGAGAGAACCAGGCTCTCAAGGTGGTGAGCCTCTGAGGGAAAGTGAGAAACGGTAGAATACATCTGAGGAGGTGCAGTTGGTAGTGGGACTTTTTGGAGATGTCTGTGATGTGAGACGAGAAGGAGAAAGTGGAGTCGAAGATGACCCCAAGATTTTTTGCCTCATTGGTAGGTGAGGGTGCAGAGCCAAGGGAGGCCAGCCAATATTAAAAAGTGGGAAAGTGGGAGCAGGGGTCCCAATGAGGACAATCTCTGTCTTACTGGCATTCAGGCAGAGATCGTTAGAAGCACACCATGACTGAATTGCGGATAGACAGTCAGGAATGAGTGAGGAGGCTGAGGGTAGCCTGAAACAGAGTTGCGTGTCATCTGTTTAACACTGAAAGTTAGAAGTAAAGTTACAGATCCTGTGGGCCAAGGTAGCCATGTTGATATTGAAGAACCAGGGGGACAGATTAGATCCCTGGGGGACACCACAAGTAGACAGAGAGGGATAGAGGAAAGGGCAAGCCATACCAGAGCCTGATCTGTGATGCCCAGGGTATCACAGAGATGGGTGATCAGATCAGGATGTTGTGGTTAACCATATCGAAAGCAGAAACCAGGTCGAGGAGAATGAGGACAGATGGAGAGTTAGAGTCAAGATTTGAGAGCAGGTCTTCACAGGTGTTCAGAAGAGCAGTTTCCGTGCCTCTGGATGCTCTAAGACAGACTGATGGTCATGGAGACAACCACCAGATTCAGTGTGGTGAGTAAGTTGGGTGATAGCCAGCTTCTCCAGGAGTTTTCCAAAGAAAGGGGTGATAGAGATCGGGCAATAGTTTGCCGGAATAGACAGGTCAGTGGAGGGTTTCTTTGAGCAGAGGGTGCACAAGGGGAGAGGGGAAAACTCCAGTGGTGAAAGATAGGTTGCAGAGGTCGGCCAAGGCTGGAGTGATAGTGTCAATGTTGTCCTTGATGGTTTTGGAGGGGCAGGGGCCCACCTGTTTGGAGGAGGCTTTTATAGACAAGACTAGACTAGAGACCTCATCAGATGTGACAGGGGAGAGGGAGGAGAGAGGAGGGGGAGGCGTGAGGGTGGCCAAAAGGGGCCCAAGAGATGTTGGAGCAGGAGGGGAGCAGAAGAGAGAGAGGATGTCCTGTGTTTTTGTGTTGACATGTGCGGCCATGGCTAAGCAAAGGGCCTGGGTGGGTGCAGTAGAGGATGCAGCTGCAGTAGGGTTGGCCAGCACCTTGCAGATTTTAAGAAGTTTGGCCATGTTTTTTGATGCCTCAGAGATACGGGCTTGAATGGAGACTCTTTTCTTGGAGCGGATGCAGAGTCTATATTGCCTTTCAAGAAGGTGGCAGGCCAGCTTGTCAGAGGGTGCACCTGAAGATCCCTGTTTCCGTTCCACTGCTCTGCACTTACGTTTAAGGGCAGCCAGCTCAGAGTCGTACCAGGAGTTGCACTTATTGTCAGGCTTCAGTCGGACCCTCATGACAGGGGCAAGAATGTCAACAGTGTTGGAGATGGAACGGGGAAAGTTAACGAGGGCTGTGTCAGGATGGGAGTCAGCCACAGGACTATTAGGAGGAGTAGGTGGAGGCAAAGGCAGCCAGTGACAATCTTTTCATGGGTCGGATGACCTTGAAGGCGGGGGGAGGAGTAGGGTGTGCCAACGTTAAAGGAGAAGAGAGCTTCAAGTGAGTCGAAAGGAGAGAATGATCAGTCCATGAGAGTGAGGTAGTCAGAGGACTAGAGTGTGGGATGTCTATGGAGATGAGAGCATCCAAGGTCTGGCCAGCAATGTGTGTTGGACCAGAGCGTAGAATAGAAAGAGGAAGGGAGTCACACAGGTTGCGGAAAGGACCTGAGGAGTCCGGAGAGCCCAGATTGATGTTATGATCCCCCACCAGGAGTTGGGAAGAGGAGGAGAGGAGAGAAGAGGCCAGGTCAGCCCATTGTGATAGGAAGAGGGTGGACTGGCCATATCTCGCATTTAACCTGATTGTGTATGTTAGCCATATCTCACATTTAGCCTGATTGTGTAGTTAGCTTGATTTCACAAGTTAGCCTTATCTCGCATTTAACCTGATTGTGTAGTTAGCGTGATTTCGCAAGTTAGCCTTATCTCGCATTTAACCCGATTGTGTATGTTAGCCATACATCACATTTAGCCTGATTGCGTAGTTAGCCTGATTGTGCAAGTTAGCCATATCTCCCATTTAGACAGATTGGGAGATGTTCTAACCCACTAGTCTATGCCCTGCAACCTCATTGTGTGCTGTTTTCATCAAAAACAACAGGATGACCAAAAAGATCTATGCGCTAAAAATCTCTGAAAAATGCTCAGAGAAACCTGAAAAATAGGCCGCCAATCCATTTGGCCTATGTCAGTGGTAACACAGGAGACCATTGCCAAAACCTATCATTTGGCTTCTAACAGAGTGAAATGAATCTACTTGAAAAAGCAGTGTTGCATTGCAAGTGAAACCTAGAACTGCTTTAAAAATCTGTTTTTTCCTTGGCTGTTAAATTTGCAAAATAATGATTCTCAAACAGCAGAGAAGATCCAACATCCTTGTTGGGTGTTAAACATCACTTTATTTAAAGAATCTAACTAATCACAATCTCAGCAGAAGCACATTTCATCATAAGAAAATCCACATTCAAAAGTGCTTGCATGGGAAAAATATGTCAGAAATGGGCGCAGTACCGACGCTCGCCTGTGTCAGAAGCTGGCATTTACTGTCATTTAAACTTGTACATTAAAATCAAAGTGTGGAAAAGAAGGGACCTCCCATCAAAAGCAATACAGGTTGATTAATTCAATTTCTATATTTTAAAAAGGCTTGAATTAAGAGATTTGTGGCTATGTTTGTTAAAAATGTAAATTGTATTTTAGAAAAAGACTATTTTCAACAGTGTTTTAAAAGTGAGTTAAAGCCAGCCATACTGGGCTTCAAAGACATTCCACAGCTTCTACCAAACAAAGGAATCTCCCCCCCCTGCTCTCTGCTGAGGAACTGCCAGAGAGGTGTGAAAGGATGTGGGAGGAGGACTTTGGCCTGTTGCTCTGACAGGAGACAAAAGACTCCCTTGACTGAAAGGAAATGCAAATTTGGGTGTCAACAGAAAACAGCTGCTGGCAGGAAGAGGCACAGGTTGCTCTTGGCTTAGCCAAACCTTGGAGGCGAGGCTAAACTGAAATGTGTATCTGGAACAGTAGAAAATATATGTTTGAGAAAAAGGCTCATAGAAAACTGTGCCAAACTGGTAAAAATCTGGAATTTATAGGTTGTTAAAATGAAAATTTTGCTCACATTTTAAAACCACTCTGGAATTTGTGCACTATTCAGAGACTGGACCACGACAATGTTGATATTGTAGTAATTGTGATAATGCTCGGAATATGAAAATTTACAGGATTGTACCCAGATGTTATGCGCATGTATGTGAAGAAATTTGTACAGATCTGACACTGGGTAATCAACCAATAGCACGAAAACTGTCATTTGTGAACCAAAACTCTTAGGAAGATGGGACTTGGACAGATACATGCCTTATTTAATCTGTAATGTAAATATGTATTTTTAGCAAGTTGTTGATATTGTAAATATGCTTTATGTGAAAAATATATTTTCTGTGTAGAAATAAAGGGGAGGTTTTTCCGTGTACCATAAACACAGCGTCATCATGACACATCATGACACTCTGGTCAAAGTATTCCCTCTCTCCTGATTTGAGAAGGAAACCAATCAGTTTCCTAGAGGGTGGGCTTAGTATAATCAGCCTATCCACCCCTTTGGGAAATACATAAATAGGAACTGTTGAGGACCTAGACACACACACACATTCACCCATCAAATGATTTACTGGCGAAGCGCTCTGCAGGAGAATCCCTATCCAGACTCCAGAACCCTGAAAGCAGAAGGCCCATTCCAAAGCTGAACCCTTCTCAGCTGGCCTTTAAAATCTTGCAACCTGATTTTACCCCCAGACTTACAAGGGGCACATCAAAAATTTAACAGCCTGGCTGTGCTGTTTTTCTGCTTCTTGACAAGAACTCTTGCTAGAACCCAGAGATCCAAACCAGTAGAGCAGAGCTGTAACCCAGAGCTAACCCATCAGATCCAATCCAAGAGGCCGTGCAGAGACCAGAGTGCCTTGCTGAGTGCAGAACCAAGCGCCTGAATCCTGTCCGGTGGCTAGCAGATTCCAGTCCAAAACCTTTGATCAGATCCTGACGGGCCTATTCCAAAACCATAGTTGTGAGTATTTAGCATAGAACTGTCCATAGCCAATCTCTTATCCTTAAGTCATCCCATCTAAACCCATTCTATCCTATCCAGAACTGCATTGTAGAACCTCTTTGGTTTGTCCTGAATCTTTCTCCGATCCATATAGTCCTGTGATAATTGTAGTGATAAATCATCTTTGCACTAATATATATTTGCTGAAGAAAGGCAAGTTTTGCAGCTGTACCGTTGGTATCTCGCATCTTCATAGCCCCTTAGTGTAAAGCCAATCTTTGTTTGTAATCTTCAAAAGCACATCTTTCATTTGAAATCTTGACTCTTTTTGAGAAAAATCGACCTTTACTAACACCTTCATAACTTCTGAACCGTACATGCTGGCAACGAAATTTAAGTGTCAAATTGAAGCTAACATCCTCAGCTTTCAATTCGTTATAGTTTTGCTGCAATCGTGCTTAAGACGCGCAGAAAGGTTTGCTGAGATTCTGCATTTGGCTCAATTTCATCCCATCTAAAACAGCTATTCTTTGCATTCAACCTCTGAATTCAGTTTCCTATCTGCTAGTTATCCCATCATCATTGCTAGTGTTTACCTGAAGCTATCCAAAGTGGCTCCCGCTAGTTCTGAATCCACTTTAGTGAATTAAAGTCATTTTTAGCATTTTTCCCATCCATTTAAAGCCACATTCAAAAGCATTTGACCTGTTTAAAATCATTCCTGTTTCTCTCTGCTTGCTGGGGGAATTGGGATTGAAACTGCATTTAAGAGTGTTTATTCCTGAAACCTGTTTTCTCTCCTTCCATCTCTATATTGCATATTAGGGGGGATTGAGTAGTATCAGGGGGAAAGAGTGATTGCATTGCATTTGAGTGAACACAAAAGTATTATTTCTGTACTGCATTAATTTCCTATCATTGCATTTCATTGAACCCACACAAAGTTTATTCTATGTTACATTATTCTTCTCAGCCATACGCCTATTGATTAAAGAGAGTGTTGATTGTCATATCACCCAATGCTGATCATTGTATAAATATTAATAGTGTGATATCTAGATATTGTTCAAATTCATAAAAGTGTGATATAGATATTGTTCAATTCATAAATAAATCTTTTAACTTTTCAAAATAACCTACTTCTTGGTTCAGTGAGACCGGGGGGATTCAAAGAGAGGGGCATGATATAAGGGTACATCATTCAGAAAAAAAAGAACTTTAGACATAAAAATATATAATTAAGGGTTCCAGCTGGGCATCTCACGCCAGGCATTGACTTAGGTGGAGTGCTGGGTTGAAACCACTTACAAGGTTTGGTGTAGGAGAGGAAAATTGACATTTAAGGAAAGAAGGTCGAAGTGGTCATGCCGAGGTAACATCAAAAGCCTTGCTGTTTCGAAAGTCTTCGACAGCGGAAGGAAAGTGATAGGAGGCTTGAGCCCGACAGAGGGAATCCTATGAAGGTGTGATTGAAACTTGAGCAAGGGAACCCCCACAAATTGTGATAGAAAGGTTTGAGCCCGGCAGAGGGAAATCTGTACTGAATTGTGGTAACCAAAAGGAAACAAACTTTTGCTGAACTGTATTACAAGCTAAAATGTGACCTTGGCTGGAATGGGAGAAAGCAGAGTGTTCCAGTGGATAAACTAGTGACTTTTTGTGGAAGGCCAAGTGGGCCCTGGTCCACGAAACAAACTGCATCCTTGTGTCCGAAGTCAGAGTGTGTTGCAAGGTCTAAGTGTGCCACCTCAACCCGTGCTACAAAACATGGGGAAGGGAGTTTACTCAGCCATACTGACATTTCTTTTGAACACTGATTTTCCTTTTTGCATTAAACATTTCCTTTAAACGTTTATTGTATTAGAAAGAGGGCAGGAATTCAGGTTTATTAGTATACGCTATTTTATTTTGAGTAAGGACCGACTAAGACTATTTTCTTTTTGTTTGATGGTCGAGAATACTCCCATCTTAGTTATAGGGCAAGATAGGAGTTTTCCAACCCCTTTTAAACCATCAATAAAGGTTTTGAAACTTGCAGCTCTTGTGCCAGTGTCTACTTGTGAAACCATGCCTCCCTCACACTCTCTAGCCAGGCATGCCAAGTCAGATTGTCATTGCTTTGACTGTTATGCCCCCTCTTTAGGCCCCTCTCCCGCTGTCCAGGTGTCCCAAATCTAGGCGTGACTGCACTGACTGTTCTGCCCCCTCTTTAGGCCTTTCTCCCTCTAGTCAGGCATCTCATGTCTAGGTGTTACTTCATTGACTGTTCTACTCCCTCTACAGGCCCCTCTCCCCCTGTCCAGGTGTCCGAAGCTTAGGTGTGACTGCAGTGTCTGCTTTTCCCCCTCTTCCGTCTATCCAGGTGTTCTGAGTCTAGGTGTTACTGCATTGGCTGGTGGGCCCCACACAATCCCTGATAGCTACAGTTCGGGTGCCCACAATCCCTGTTCTGGATTTGAGAGCCAAAAGGTTACGGTGGTCTGCATATAACAGAATGACGAGCACCCAACAGATGGTGCATTCATTCGATGAAAGCATCCCGAATAGCCAAGAGTTCATGTTCGGTAAGAGAGTAGTTCCTCTCGTAGGGTGTTAACTTACGAGAGTAAAATGCAACCAGATGCAGAACACCAGTGTCAGGGCACTCCTGGGATAGGATGGCCCTTACTGCACTGCCAGAGGAATTGGCCTCCACAAAGAACAGAAGAGTTGGATCAGGGTGCTGCAGGACAAGTGGAGTGGCAAATGCAGATTTAAGTGAATTGAAAGCCTCCTGGGCATTGTTGTTCCGACAAAAGGGCGCCTTGTTACTGGTGAGAGCCTTCAAGCGAGCACCCACAGAAGAATAAGAGCGCACAAACCTACTGTAGAAATTGGCTAAGCCGAGGAAAGATTGCAGAGATTTTGTTGACGTTGGCACCGACCAATCAAGCACAGCTCTGATCTTAGAGCGAATCATCCGGACCCCCTTGTCCATCAAGTCATAGCCTAGAAATTCAACTTCAGTGGCGTGGAAGAGGCACTTTTCGGCCTTAACAAATAGTTGGTGTTCCCTCAGCCGTTGCAGGACAGAAGAGACATGTAGGGCATGCTGATCGTAAGATGGAAAGTATATTAATGTATCATTAAGCCATATGATGACATATTGATCCAACATGTCTCTGAAGACGTCATTCATGAAATACTGACACATGGCCGGAACATTGCAGGGACCAAAGGTCATGACAAGATACTGATACAATCCATAGAGGGTTTTGAATGCGGTCTTCCACTCGTCCCCATCTCTGATACGAACCAGGTTGTAAGCCCTGTGTAAATCTAGTTTTGTGAAAATAGCCGAAGAACCCAATTGGTCAAGAAGGACAGAGATTAGATGCAAAGGATATTGGTTTCGTACAGTGATAGCATTGAGCACTCTACAGTCGATACATGGCCTAAGGTCCCCTTCCTTCTTTGGCACAAAGAATAAGGGGGGCAGCCGGAGACTTAGAAGGACAAATAAGACCAGAGTGCAGGGCTTTGTCGATATAGTCCTTCTGGACCTTGTCTTCTTTTATTTTAAGGGAATATACCCAGCCAGTGGGGATCTTGGGGCCAGGAATCAAGTCTATGGGGCAGTCATAGGGCCGTGTGGAGGCAGCTGTTCTGCTCTGTCTTTATCAAACACATCCTTAAAGGATTTATACTCAGTAGGAATTGCTGAGTGCGTGGGTAGATGAAATAGCTCCAACCACAGAGGCGGTATCGAGGAGGGCCTGGCAAGGGTTGAGTTGTGGAATGCTGACATAACTGATTCAGCAACTCTTACAGAAATCTGATGGGGAATGTACTTCATGATGCTGCCAATCGATAGAAGGATTATGTGTCTGTAACCAAGGTAGAACAAAGATTACTCGGAATTAAGGTGCAATAATCCAATCGAAAGAGATGTCCTCACAGTGACCACTCTCTTTTGACTTAAGAAGATTGCCTGTTTGTTCCATCACTAGACCAGATACCAGGCCCGTACCGTCAAAGGCATTCACGATTTCTGGTTTTGGTTTTGCCACAATGGGTATTGCCGTGCCGCGGGCATACTGGAGATCCATGTAATTACCAGTGGCACCTGAGTCAATAACCGCTAGGGTCAGCCAGGGTTCATTTGTGGTCAAAGTAAACAGTACCGATATAGAGAACGGGACTGCAGCCCCCAAGATTGGGGAGTCCAAAGGAACAGCACTCAGCAGAGTGACTCCATCTACTGCTGAGCTTTGGAGTTTCCCGATTTCCTTACGGGTTTCTTAGGACAAGATTGTTTTTTCTGCTGATTCTCTCTTTCAGCAGCGGATAACAGGCCCCAAACTGCCCCAATCTGCATCGGTTCTGTGTCGACCTGCAATGAAAACTCTGCGCGTGAGGAGACTGGAAGAGCTGGTCTCCTTTCAGCTTTCTTCTCCGCTCTCCTGGCATCTATCTGTAGAACCAGATCCAACAATTTTGGAAAGCCCACAGGAATGACCGGAACGGTGGCCAACGTATCCTTAAGCACCTCAGAAAGTCCTTTGTAAAAAACTGCGGCCTTCTTGTCTTCTGGCCAACCCGTCTCGACTGCTAGCTGGTTAAACTCTGCTAGGTAAGATAGCAAAGGAGCATCGCCTTGCTGCAGGATCAACAACTCTAAATCGGTGGCTTGCGTCTTTGTCGTGGCTCACTGTAGTGTAGCCCCAGAGGCGGATGGCTTTACACGTGGACAAAACCTTCTTCACGTGGCCACAACCCTGGAACCTGGACAGTCCAGTAGGCTCAGGTCTCCTCCGACAGGAGGGAGATCTTTCTATCAATGTATACTTGTCCTGCTCAATATTGCAGGTGAGGGCTTAATTGATTGAAAGAGCAGTGTGACAGTTCAGGTACGTCACGGACACCAGCTGTAAACCAAAGGAACAGGTATCAGCTGTAGGTATACCCAAACTAGACAGTGACTTGCTAAGAAGTAATGGACTAACCTGAGTCTTCAGTCTTCAGATCAACCACTTTGGACCAGAATACTGATCGATGTTTTTGAGGCTGGATGTTGGCATACTGGATCTTAGTTGGAAGGCAAACCCTATAGGAACATAAGACAGTTAAGACCCAATCCAGATGATTGGTTAATGGAGGATGTGAGGAGTGTCCCTTACCTAATTGGCAAATGACAGAAATCAGTGAGATGCTGTAGTTGTGGTTATCCAAAGGTTAAGCAAATGGTAGCAAACAACGGCAGAGGCAGGAAGGTTAGTAAGGTTAAGGGGCCTTATTCTTGGTTGGCATGATGGTGAACTAGCAACAGGATGGAGCATGTGGAGGATCAGGATAGCGTCTTTAGTTCTTTGCCCAGATGGAAATCCAGGACCAAATTGGAAGGAAAGCGTGAGGAAGAGGAGGTTAGCAAAACTAAACAATCCGTTAAGCAATTGGAGTCCAGAAAATGTAGCAGGGGTCTAACAGGTTGTGGGCAGCTGAGGTACAGAACGTTAAGCAAGCGGAGTCGAGAAAGCATAGCAGAGGACTAACAGGTTGCGGGCAGCTGAGGTAGAGAACTTTAGGCAGGCAGAGTCCCTGGAGATGTGGCAGTGGTCTATCAGGTTGCGAGCAGGTAAGGTACAAAACATTATGCAGGCGCAGTCCAGGGACGTAGCAAAGTCAGCGGTGGTAGTGTAAAGGCAGAAACAGAAGGATAAGTAGGAGGAGTTCAGAACTACAGGACTGGTTAACAAGGTCAGAGACCGTGAGCATGGGATGAAAACAGGAAACAACGACGAGCTGCAACTTCAATCAGAAGCAAGGAGCTACCAACCTGCCATGATTTTAAAGAGAGCAAGAGGCGGGGCGAGCGACGTCAGCCGCAATCCCCTGGCAATAGTGCATGCAGCTGAGTGCCTTGCACTGCCGTACCAGCCCCAACGTTGCCAGAGCAATCTCCAACGCTGAAGGAATGAAGCATTTCAGGAATGTGGAGTACGTGTGGCATGGTGAGACATGGGTATTCTGGTGAGGGAGCGCCACATTCTTGACAGTCTTATACCGTGTATAAAAGACCTTACTCATAGCTGTGATTAATGCATCACAATCGTAGAGTACAAAACTGTTATTTTCCAACAGGGGGTTGGACCAAGCATCAGCGTTACCCCCTAAATATGAAAGGATGAAAGCGCCCTTTGTTGTGAAATCGGAAAAAGATGTTGGACGACACCAAAAATGTAGCTTGCATTGATTAATGAATGTTCGGTATAACTTATGGTCACCATTGAACGTTTCACGTGGGGCTAGTGGAAACTGGGTGGACATCAGGACTGGAACAGGGTCCTGTCGGGGCAAGGGGTACACTGCACCTGGAACAGCAGGACCGGCCTGAACGTCAGCCTGAGGATGTGAGTGGGTCAAATCTTGTAAAGCGTCAATTCTGTGGCACATGGCATCATGAGCAGAGGTCATATCAGAAACTAGCTGCACACGTGTAGCCAGTGTGTCAGAGGCATCATGTTGATAATAGGCTTCTGATTCTGTTATGACTCATCAACGATGCAGGCACCGGACTGCTTCCTGCTGAACACACCAGCGGATCTGATCACCGGGCTGCAGCTAACCTAGACCTAGAAGGTCTAGGCCTCCTCACAAGAGGGAGACCTTTCTATTAATGCACCCCTCTATTAGTCCAATAGCAATAACAGAGGGGTTAATTAACTGAAAGAGCCAGTAGAAGAACCAATACCATCAAGTGTGTGCCAGCTGGAAATGAAAGATAGGCCTTAATATGGAATACTGGAAGCAGGTAAGAAAAACCAAAAGGAGCGTATTAGAACGAACCTTTTGTTCTTCGGGCGCAGGTCCACTAACTGTCTGTTGGCGTAGGTAGCTCTTCTTAATAGAATGGCCACTATAGAAGGGAACAGGGGGAAATGTAAGGAACTACACTAAAACAGATTCAGAAAATGAGGTGACAGGAGCGGATAGTCTTACCTATCTGCGGGAGAGAAATGGGTCAGGAAGGCAGGATTGAAGTTCCAAGTGACCCAGGGGGTAAGTAAACGAAAAACAAAAGCAAGGGAAGGAAGTTAGTGGTGTTAGTGGGACCTGAATTCCCTTGCGGTATTAGGGCACTCTAACAGCTGGGATGGTGCATGGACGATCAGCAGAGCGTCTGTTAGTTCGGTGCACTGAATGCTCTGTTAGGAATCAGGAAGAAATCCGAAAGCAGTCTGTGTTTCAGAAATGAGTCGGCAGCGTGCAGGCAGCGAAAATACAAAACGTCAGGATGAGGCGGTCCGTAATTCTGTAGCAGATATTTGGCAGCGAGCGTGCAGAAAAGGAACCAAACAACAGGAAATGCAGTCCGTAGGCAGATACAGATAGTCGGCAATGAGCAGGCATCAGAAGTACAGTACGTTAGGCAAGGGTGGTCGATATTCAAAAGCAGAAGGTCGATACCAAGTAAGCAATATCGAACAGGACTATACGAAGAGGGAGTCCGTAGCACATGGGACAAAACAAGAACCAGGAACAAGACTGTAATCCGTGAATTACAACTTCAATCAGAAGCACATGTGTCAGCGTTCAGCTGAGTTTTATGGTATGTGGGAGCCGGGACGTAACGTATGATTGCCAGTCAGGTGATCGTGTTCACGTGTTGTTCCCTTGACAAAGGAACACGCGGATGCAGAGCACTGCCTCTGGATGTTGCGTCCCCAGCATCGCCAAGGCAGCCTCCAGCGTTGCAGAAACAGGGAGTTCCTGTTGTGACAGAAATGGGACAAAGGTTGCCTATGATGCGAAGCTGCAGGCAAGGCAACCCGAGAGCGTGGTGAGGTGTCCCCCTGGCACTGTGACATTGTGAAAGTAGGTACATACTTGGCAGGCAGGTGAACCACGGTTGTCCAAACCTCGGGAAGGGAGTCATTCCCCCAACTTGCGGGAACTCTGACAAAGAACCGAAGAGAAACCTGGGGAAGGAAGCCATTCGCCCAGCCTTTGTGAACTGTAGAAGACGGGAACTTTCTGTTGTATCTACAAAAGGAACAGCAGCCTGGGGAAGGGAGTCATTCTCTCAGGAAATAGTCCCTGCATATCAATATTCCCTCCATATCATCAGCACTGTGGACCGCTCTCTAAAGAAAGAGAGCCACTGTTCTGCATTAAGAGACTCAGCAATCCTTTAGTTTGGTTTCAAGTGTAAGGGAAGGAAATAGGTTTGGACACAGGACAGTGGACTTTTTAGTTACAGACATTCTGACATATCCTTAGTAATAGGTTGAGGAAGGGAATCCCCTTTTAGAGTTAGGGAACGTTAGGGTTGTCTCTATTATTTTCTTACAAATAAAAGTATTTGCCCAAACACAAGCCACTTGTGTGTCAGTCTCCTCATTCCACACCCTTACAACATACATTCCACAATCTAGTGATCAGTGTTGCCCCTTCATGAGGGTTACCGGATATTACGCTACATTTCTGCACGTGTTCTCCATAAAGACTGAACCATTGTTTTTAACAGGTCGCCTGCCACCCAATCTTCTTTTCAAATGATTAAAAGTGAAATTGACCGCACTCCCTGTCTGTGTCCATTTCAGCTGCATGCCCCTCACCATTCTAGCCGTTGACACCAGTGCGTAAGGCCTGGGAGCAGTAACTATGCAAAAGGAAGGTGCAGAGTACCGTGCATTTGCCTTTGCCGCCATGTCCCTCATGGAACCGGAAATAATTACTCTGTAATAGAGCTAGAGATGCTCACTTGTGCCAGGCCACATAGCCTTTTACATCTATTCGGGAAGGAGATATCATCCACAGACTGACCACAAATCTTTCATACTCGCTCAAACTCATAATTTAGCACCCAATGATACAACAATGTGTTCTCCAGATTAGCATGCCTAGCTGCAAAACTCCAGGAATTCAACTTTGAAATATCCTACACCCTGGTTGGAAAAATAAACAGGCTGACTGCCTGTCCGGAATGCCTCTTCCTCTCGATAACATCATCAAAAGTGACTTAAAATGAATGTGAGGTAGCTTCAGTTAAGGATGCGGAGATGGGTACTAACTCACCATCATTGAAATGCTTTCAACAGAACACATATGGGGGTTCATCTCTAATTAATCTGGTACAGTACACGTGGAAGGAATTAACATAGGAGAAGTCTCTTGAACTTGGTCTACAGCTATTTTGGAACATTCAAGGAAAACATTCTCATGAAGGCAATTTGCTATTGCAGAGTGACAAACTAGTTTCACGCATTTTACTATGTGCCCAACAACTACCACTACGCATGGCAAATGAGGGTCATTGAGGTGTTACCCTCAGAAAACGCCAACTTAAAGACACATATTGGTGGTCAGTACTGGACAGGCAACCGGAGAACTCCACTGGCTCATGTTCATTATGAAAAGAAGAGAACAAACGTTTTCCCATGTTTAGGTCCCTGCTTACATGCCTAGAGTGGACTGGCACTGAGTTGGGGAAAAAGTTAGGATAGACTAGTGAGGCTGCATAAATAGGGGGAAAAGGGAAAGGTAGTGATGACCTAGGAAAACCTTCCTCAGATGCAAGGTGGGGTCCTTCCTTGGTTGTGGTGGTTGTAGTCTGATTTGAAGATTGTGCCAAGGGACACAATACTTGCTTTTTTGTATTGCTTTTATACAGTTTTGATGGCAATGTGGTTGTGGTGAGATGAATTGCGGCACTCTTAAGTACATTTCGAGGGGAATAGCTTAGTGGGTGGTGTCAACACTTTCCCCCACACGATATTGCACATGATCTTCTTGTCTTCTCTGTTATAGTCATTCTTTATTGTACTGCATATTTTGCTAGGAACCTTTATAGAAATATTGTCTGTTATTGATATTGTTAGTCTGTACTTTCTTCAGTTATATTTCTTTGTTGATATTTCATCTGCAATCTCCCCCATCTGCCACCACTATCCCTTGAAAGGATTTCTTTTTATGTAATAATACATTTTTTTATTTTAACCTGTAGCGACTAGCCATTTTTGGCCTATCTAAGAAATTGACCTCCCACAGTGCCAATTTTCAAAAATCTTCCAGTTTGGACTTGATATTCAATTGTAGTCTGGATGAGGGATCAAGTGTGAACTTTTGCTGTAGTTTCTGGAGCCTGGCCTCAGTCCTGGGCAAGTCATTTCTAATCGACCACAAGACCCCAAATTCAGTAGACATTGCCTTCCCACCAATATGTGCCTTAAATGCCTGCCATAATATCGCTATAGAGGAGACCGACCCCACATAGTTTTCGAAATATGCGGTCACACATTCATACACATTGAGAGAGAATGCGGGATATAGCAACGCAGCTTGATTGAATCTACATGGCGCTTTATACCTCCCCTCCAATGACCAGCTCATATCCAACACTAAAGGTGAGTGATCTGGACGCATCCGATGAAGATTCCTATACACCAAGACATCCCTGAGCAGTGTCTTGGACACCAACCATAGGTCAATTCGCAAATGCATGTCATGCACTGTAGAATAATAGGTGTATTCATGGTCATTGACATCTAGTAACAGCCACAGATCTATCAATCGCAGCATGTGTATATCGTCAGCTTTCAAGCATACCGCTCTGGGTAAAGAATGGTGAATAGAGCTTGTTCTGTTCTCTTCCTGGCTATGTCAAGGATGGTACTTAAATGCTCCCCCAGATAATCTGAGAAGAGTGGTATGCAGCAATGAGCAAGATTATTTTGTCATAAAAGTTAGAGTTATCTATTTTGGGGCTATAGCTATTAATCAGAAGAACCTCCCTTTTACATAAGTACCCATGCACCGGGACATAACATCCTTCAGTGTCAATCACCAACCTAATATGTGTAAACGGAAGTTAGTTGTGTATTTGTATCATGACCCCTACGCGATGAGCAGGAGGTGTACTACTTCTGTCCACCCTACCCCATCGCCACCCCGCACACTTGTTCTTGGACGTGGGTTTCCTGGAGGAACAGCATATTAGCCCCTTGCCTGTTTGCCTGCGTCACTACTTTGTGAGCCTTTATATGATTGCACAGCACTCTCACATTCCAGCTCATCACTCTAATGCTTTTTCTGTTATCTTGTGTACCGGACATCAATCATGAGAGTGTTATACATGTTCAGTATATCTGACTGTGCCACCGCTGCATCCCATGATACCCACCACCAAGCATTTTTTAACTCCCCCCCACCAACCTGGTCCTCAACCCACCCCAACCTCGCTGCCCTCACAATCTCATAAGTGTGAAATATCGACCCGAATCCCACAAACCACAAATCAAACTAATGCATCTGTAATGAGGCTAACTGCTACCACTCTTGGCATCATCTTAAACAAAAACTGAACATTTACCAGATATAATTTGTAGAACCAGGCTTATACATACTTATGATGCCATCATCTAATATTATGACCTTCATGTAACGCACTATAGGGCCTCATTACGAATCAGGCATTAAGGGGTTAACGGCGCCCTAAACGGCGCCGACCCTTAACGCCTGATTCCGAGGTCCCTTTGCGCCATGGTGAGTTTAACACCTGCTTTTTGCAGGCATTAAAATCCATGGCGCTAAGGGACCATGGTGCTAATTACGCCACCGTAATTTACGGTGGCGTAATTAGCGCCTTCCCCACTCCCATTATGCCCTATGGGGCAAAAATGGGAATGGGGAAGGGTAAAATGGGAAATGGGGATTTACCGCCCCACTCACCTTGGAATGGGGCGGTAAATCCGCCATCCACCATGGTGTAAACGTAGTTAAGTGGTAACTTACCACCTGGGTCGTAATGAAGTGCTATGAAAACAAACCCAGCACCTTTCTTGGCCAAAGTACTCGCTGGAGGGCAGGGTGGCACAGGGATCTTAGCTTTGATAAATGAAACCACCTCCTCAGACACTGTGAAGAAGTTAGTCTTGCTATCATATTGAAATCTCAGCCTTGCTGGGGACGTCATGACATACTAAAGGCTCTGTTCTCGCAACATTTATTTTCTTTGCACCCAGGAACTGACGCCTCTCTTGTTGAACCGCCACCGAGAAGTCTGGGTATGAATGGATGACTTGTGAGTCCAGGCGAAGTTCCTTCTTCTACAAAGCATACTTCAACAATAAATCTCTATTTTTATAATTCGAAATTCTTGCGATGATTGAGCGCGGGTAATCACCTGGCTTCCGCCTCGCGGCCAGTGCCCTGTGGGCTTGTGGGGCGACAGCACTGGGTCCCCTAACAATTGCTTCAGAAAAGCCTCCACTGCTTGGTCCATATTCCCTTTTAGTGCCTTAGCCGGGACTTCTGATAATACAAACATTATTCCTACGAGATCTGCACTCCAAGTGTTCGCACTTTGCCTTAATCTTCTTTACTTCTTTCACCAGGATGTCTACCGTTGTCTACAACTCTTGCACGTTGTCCTCAGCAGAGCTGATCCTTTCCTCAGTCTCACTGATTCTCTGCACATTTTTCTCCAGTTGAGTGCGAATGGAAGAGATATTCACTGCAATGCCATCTAGTTTCTCATTGACCGCCGCAAAACCTTCTGGCATGGTATCAAGCATATGCTGTAAATTGAGGTGTTGAGGTGCTATTGATGTCATTGGATTGAGGACACATGGTGCATTGAGTTGCTCAGCATTAGGTTTAGGGGCCGCTTTGGTAAAGCGATCCATACTGCCAGCTGTCTTGTCCCCTACTCCCTTTGTCATATTGCTGCCCACGTAACTCTACACAAACCCCTCTTCTCCAAGCCCTATAGTGAATTTAATGTGGTAATGTAATAGGACATAGGTGTTTGGCATTCACCATGTGATCTTTGATAGTCAATGTCCAGTTATTTTAGTGAGGCTCACTGCACCAGCGCCACTCTGCCCATAGATCCATGCTCCACAATGCTTCGATCCGTTCTGATGCTTCCTCCCCACAGTGGATGGGCACCGAACACCCCCAACAACCAACACAGAAGGCCTTAGGATCATGCCATCCCCAATCCGCCACCATTAATCTGAAGCAAGATGCAGCCCCAAGCATTAGGCACACTGCTTATACGTATAGATCACTGTCTACTCTGTGGCCGCAGTTCTCACCCTGAGGTTCATTGTGTATATGAGCCGGCCCCTCCGCCTGAAATCTCCTCCACTTTCAAGCTCTTGATGTTACTTCTGCAAGGTACCACTTTGCGGAGTTGTGTCCACCCTACAGCGGGCGGGCACATAATGCTCCGGGCTGCCGACATAGGAAGCCCCAAGAAAGGGGCAGGGAGCGGTCACCGCTCAGCCTCTCCAGGTTCCTGTGCTGGCCAAGTTGATCCAGTTCAGGTTGCCGCTCTCAGCACCCACTACGTATTCCCTGGCTGGCCTACAGCTATCCCAAAACCGCAGGTCTCACCCTGCACCTCACAGAACCTATGAGCTGGGTCTTCTGACTCAGGTCTCCTTCTCCTTCATGCTCGCAGTATTCCCTCCTAGGAGACGGCAACTTCCGGTAGTCATTGGGGAGAACAAACGGCGTACCTGCACAGCTCCTTCGCTTAGCCAGTGTCAGAACCTTGCAAAAATTCCACTCTGAGGAGTCAGGATTGGTTGAACAAACTCCTTAGACTTTGAACAATCGTCTTCCGCTCCAGACCACTTCAGCTGCCTATTGAACCCTGGTCCTTCGCAAAGGAATCACCAGCACGGTACAGACAGCTAAAGTCAAGCCGCCATCTTGTGTGGCTGCTCCGCTGCACCCCCCGACTTTCTTGCATGATAAACCAAAGACGTGGGTGATGAGGAATAAGCAGGCAACTGTTAAAAGATGCCAGAGGGATCAAACAGCGATAGTAAAAGAAAGGAGTGAAATGTGACCACTTTTAAGAAGAGCTCAGTGAAATCACATGGAACCCTATTTTTGGACAAAGGCAGTAAGAGGGGTAAGTGTTGCAGCCTTACGCCGGGTAGGAGAAAAGAAGTAGCGCTGGTGTGGTGAAGGTGACATTGTGGTCCTTAGAGGAGGATATGAGACCTCTGAGAGTAAGATGCTTTGTTTAAGAGGTAAGGGATTCATTCGGATAATATGTGCATTAGAGGGTTCTTTAGGATAACACCAGTTGTAAGGAAATGGGCTAAAGGATGGGGAACTTGTGAGTTAAGACTTGTTAAATATCCCTGGGTTTAGCCCGCCACTTGCCAAAAATGTGTAATTGTGCCCGAAATGATGTTCATAGTACCCGAGAAGTGACATCACACTTAACAATGAGGACACGAAAGAACAGTAGCCTGCGCAAAGGAGATTTTTAGTCCTAAACCTTTTATGATACACCAACCGTTCTCGCCTCGGGAGGTGCAATTTTAAATGAGATTTTTACATATCAAATTCATCCTCTTTATTAAGATTCACACCTGGAAGATTTACTCTTCTCAATGTTTCCTCTCAGCTCCCTTTTACAGTCCAAACGTCCCCACGGGGCATTTCTGCTCGCATGGCCTAATTAACACGGCAACCCCACCCCCGCCGCTTTTTTGTTGCAACATGAAATGCTCGCCTTTTAAGGTCCATTACTTAACTCGATATTTCAATTTGTCACATTTCGTATTAAAACATGTACTTCAGAAGCCCTCGTTTTCTGTTTCTCTTGAGCTTGACTTCGATAATTGTCACGCTCCCGGGAAGGTCTGTTTTAAAGGGCGGGAGCCCATTTTATGATGCCCAGTTCTCCGACACTACCCTTGCATAGGACATTGCCCGCTACTCATTTTCCAAATACTTTGAGTAACATTATGGAAATGCAACTCTCTTCCCATTTAAAGGCACACGGTGCCAGTAAATAAAACCAAGGAACATTGGGGTGCTAATATGTGATATGATTATGGGCAAAGAAAGACCCCTATATCGGGAAAAGTAGCAGCACTGTCACACTTCACTTCATTTTGTCAGTCAAAATTCCAGTAAATCGGTTTGACAAGGTTTTTGCGCCTTATCATTGAAATGCGCTCTTGCCTGTGGCTGGGTGCAGTTAGTCAGGTGGTGTACAATAGGAAGTATTACTGGCTGGTTTTGCAGTCAATAATGCCACTGTTAAAGTCATTTAGTAAACAGGCCCACCCGAAACAAGGCAGTCCTTTCCAGGGACCTGAATTATGGACACATTCTGTCACATTGCTTACATCATACCATCACCTGGGAGTGTGGTAGATAGGATAACTCCTGACTGTCAATCAAAACTAGTTGATTATCACAGAAATAGGGGCAGGCTGTTGACCCACCAGAAAAACAGGTGTGCTTCCTCTCCTTGTGGTGATCCACTCTGTGCTTCTAGGGTTGAAAGATACCGGTTCATCGTACTCTTGCGCTTCTCTCATGGTTACTTTAGCGAGGGTAAAACAGGTTTTTTTTTATAAAAGACAGTCTCCCCATGAAGGACCCTGCAAACAGGTGGAGGTGGAGCAGAAGGCGTGCAGGGTGAACAGAGTTCAAAGGAGTGGCTGCATAATGCTAATAAGTACATCAATAAGTAAATAAATAAATAAATGCTACAGTAAAAGAACTCCAATCTGGGTTCAGATCCTTATTTAGAAGACATGTTACAAACGGGGTTTAACCGTGTATTTGAAAACCATTGCAGAGGATCCCTCCAGGAATTGAGACGAGTTCCAGAGGCACCGTATCACTACAGGCGACAGAAGTGACATGTCACCATAGCTCTGTCCTAGGTGTCGCAGAATTTAATTTGAAATGAGTTAGGTAGATGTTGTGGCCAAGCCTTCATTTGCTGAAACTCACTCGTCACCCTCTTCTCCCTCCGATACGTTGTTCTGAGAAAATGGCCGAAATCAACAGCTGAAGGCAAGTAGAGGAGTGGCAGGCAGGGCTCGGAGGTGGGGCACTACAAGAACACCCAAACCCTGAAGCATGTGGACAAATGGAATTTCAATGGTCAGATTGGACAGCTGTGATATAGAGGGTGGCCTTGGTTAGGAGGGACACACAAATAAAAAGGGACTGTCAACCAGGAAGAGATGTACGACCGTTGGAAGCCATTTCATTTCTAAAGAATTGATGGCTCCATATGTAGAACCTCCCTCCCCCAAATAAAGTGTTACAAAATTATGGAGGCAGCATTTTGAAATTTTACAACCCTGAGTTGGAAGTATAAATTAGCACTGATGAAAATCATGTGGTTTATTTTGTCACATAGATCCCTATCATTGAAGACATAATAAGTGAAGCCATACCACCTGGCACCAGCTTCCCAAACAAACAAGCAGGTGCCGTGTCCAAGGTCAAGGCAATTCTGCTCTTTCTGGCCTTACAGAATCTTGCCTTACCCCCTTCACAACTGCCATCTAAGCCTGCATCATCATGACGAGTGCTCGCATTATCTGCAAGGGTCCGAGCCGCGTAAAACAGTATACCTTATGTAAATGGTAAATCCTTCTCTGCTCGTTCCCCAAGACTAGAGAACCCTCTCTGTAATCACCTTCCATCCAGCTCCTGGCTTGATAACCTTCAGAGTTGAACTAAAGACTCAACTATTCCCACAACAACAATCAGCGTACCGGCGGCCAGATAGGCAGCTCTGGCGCATCATCGGTTATGCTGAGTCATGCAACATATACAAAGCCAAACGGTTGCTCTTCAAGCTGTCTCTTGGGACTCTGAAAGCTGTCAGAGAAACTGGCAGCACAATGTTGGTCTTTTGAGGGTTAACCTTTGGAGGGATCCTGTGGGGGGGTGGGGGGCGGTTGTAACTTGTAATATTCCCTCGCACCCTGGTACAGAGTAGAACATTCTCTGTAAGTTGTGAGGTAGCACATAGGAGCGTGGGTCTTGCCACAGATCCCAACACACTCCTGTCTATGGTGGGGGTAAGGGGGATAAGGATGGTGAGCACAGTATGGGATTGTTAAGGTAAATATGGTGCTGAGGCACAGAAGTAATTGTCGGGGTGTTCTTGGCACAGAGGAAGGCATAGGCTTTTGAGCATGCCTGGATGAGGTAGGATAAGCGTGGCTGAAGGGATAAGTGGGATGAGCGTGACTGGGTGTGTGAGGGAGCAATCTCATCAAATGAGTGGAAGAGTGGGATTGATCTTAATTTGTTTTTTTAACTTTATTCATTGTTTGATATTGAGTTATGTAAGAACTGCAGATTGGAAGAGATGTGGTTGAAAGACAGTACGAGTAGTAATCTGAGTTTGGGCCTCTGAAGCATCTGGAAATGTAGGGGGGCTATCACAGAATAGGAAGTTGGCATAGTCTAGTCTAGAAAGCATGGGAGGAATCTGTTTGAACGTGTTAATGAATTCTGCTAGGGGTCGCAACTGTGACCCCTGAGGTCTCCCTTGCTGCCCCTGAGGTCTCCCTTGCTACCCCTGTTGTGTCCCTTGCTACCCCTAAACAAACAAAACATGTTTTCAATGCAAGCTCCTGACCTGTGGCCAGCACGATGTCACTCTTTGCTTCTGGGGTGGTGGGCTTTCTTGATCAGGCCTTAAAAAAAAACAGGGGTTCCAGAAGTCTAACACTTTCAGCAGTGACCCTACATAGGAAAGAATAGGAATAACAAATAATTTGTCTTTCTGGAATTCTATACAATGGGTAAACTCATTAAAGGGTGATTTCTGACACACTTTAGGGGGTGAGTCACTCATTTAGTCTGTCCTTGAACACCTCAACTCAGCCTTTCATTCTTCTGAGGTTGATAAATGAGTACCAACACAGGTTGGGTGATATTGTATGCATATCTGTTGTATAGAAAGTGCTTAAGCGTAAGTGCTATACAATAACACATGATTATCATTTGGCCTTGGACATCTGCTTGCATTCACAGTAATTTGGTAATATGGGCCAATACACACTAATCTTAAGGATACATATGGTGATCCATTCTTGTATGAAATGTATAACACATAGTGATATTGTAACCATATTTTTGCGTAGTGTAGTTAGGAACAATGCTATGTGATGCAAACACCTGTTTTGTCAAGGGGTGAAAAGTCATGTCCATGGCTTCCTGTGATATCACTTCGGGGTGGGGTCAAATGACATCCTGCGCTGTCATCAGAGGTCAAGGTTTGTGTAATGTCCCTTCCGTTACCCCAGACATTTTGGTGAAATGACATCCCTGAATTCTACGTAGCGGAAGATGCACTAGAGATAGTGGGATTTAAAAAAAACAGATGTTGATTTGGCTGTTTAGTAGATGTTTTAATAGAGTTGTCACAGCCCGGGATGACATCGGGTTTATAATACGTATAACTGGGCAAGGGCCTCTGCTACTGAGGGCAAGGTGTTGTTGCACATAAGGATATTGGTTTTCACCTGGATTAGATTCATGGAATTGAGGGTCATCCAGAGATGAGCATTTTCAAGGTAGGTAAGCAGCGTGAGCAGTGTGGGAAGGTTATCAGAGTGCCAAGATTTTGGATCATGGTGATGGGTAGACTCGTGTACACATTGATGAAAAGGGGGAAGCAGTGTGGACCGGATGCATCTTGGCCAACCGGGTAGTGTTTATTTGATGAACCATGTCGTACAAAAAAGTCTTGACCAACTGATTTGTCTCTCTTGTGCTCTTGCCAGAAACCATCCTCCAAAATTGGTAGCAGGACCTTGTTGTATGTTTTTGTATTTGGGCTGCAGACCATGACTATATATGGGCTTGTGTGACACGGTCAGGGTCAGGGACCCACTCAGTGTGAGGAAAGAGGCTTATCAGGGGATTTACTAGAGCCAATCCTTCCCGTAGGAATTGTGTGGGATTTGGGAGGACCCAGTCTCAGTAACTCAGTCGGAAAAGGTAGAAGAGACAGAGTTAACTGACTACCACCTTTTCTTGCCCCATTCCAAGTATGCACAATGCTGGGCAGCTTCTTTGATGTAGTCCTGTGGGACAAACAAACTCAAAGGGCTTGCTGGTGGACGAGAGAGAGAAAGCGAGCAACCCAACTGAGAGCCTGCGAGGAATTGCAGGACTGCAAAGCGATCCGCACAGCAAACCAGCAATCGAGATACTCTACACAAATACGGAATGGGACATTGATTATATCTTCAGCAGGACCACTGTGTGGTCTGCAGATGAAACTTGCAATACAGACACTCTGCTTAGTCCTGATACGAACTCTGGAATCAACAACCCTTATAAAAAAACACCCTTACCAAATGCTGGTGGTCATATGAACTATGGCATTGACTATCCTTGGAACAGGCCACCATTGTCGAATGCTGGTGGACCCGCGTACAACAATGGGGTGAGGCTTAGTACCCGTTATATGTGTTTTTTCTTACCTGTAACCCAGCTCCTGGTGAGAAGGAAGCTGAGCAACCAGCTGAGGGCAAGAACCAACTGAGTGGGGAAAGGGAGTATTAAAAGGAACCTGGGATTCAAATCGGTCTGGGTTGTTTGGGTGAGGTCAAGGGAGGAGCAGGGGGACCAAAAGAGCAAGCGGAGGAAGGACGGTACAGAGTTGCATGGAGGACTGCTGAAAGCATGTGTGACATGAGGTTTTGGTTGGTGGGAGAAAGTGCTACTAGGGTGGGAGAGTGCATGCAAGGTGAGTGAAGGAGACTAACAGTGGGAGAGTAGGGAGGGAATATGATTGACTGGGAAGGTGCGTGAGAAAGTGAAAGATGTGTGGTTGTTTGAGAAGTTGTTGGTGGAGTTTAGTGTAGAGTAGTAATGCGGAGAGGAGAGAGTACTAGTGTGGAGAGAGAGGCACTAGTGGTGTAGATAGCGGAGACTAGTAGTGCGAGGAAAGGGAGACTAGTTGTTCGCAGAGGGGTAAGTAGTAGTAAGGAGAGAGCGAAACAGTAGTAAAGTGGAGAGGGAAAAGTCATTGTAGAGAGTGGAGGAGAGTAGGAGTAAGAGAGAGAATATCAGAGGGACAGAGCAGAAGAGCAAGAAAGGGCGAGACAAAGGGGAGTGGAAGGAAGAGAAAGGTGGAGAGTAGAAGGAAGGGAGAGGAAAGGGTCAGAAGTGTAAGAGCATGCAAGGAGATGATCAAGTGGGACTTGGGTGATTGGGAGGCATATTTCTTGTAATACTTTACTGTGGGAACTAGCGTAATATTCACCTTGATTGTTCCCAGAGGGTGAGAGAAAGGGTTTTGCCCTTAGGCCATCACAACCATCTAGTCAGTTATTAGACAATAGGGATGACTGATCTCTAGTGACCATCCTGCACCTGAGCAATGCCTGGGCTAGGAATGGGATGGCATGACAGGGCGAATGAGGGAGAAATGGACAACCCTCAGTGAGCCCCTTCTCAATTCATTTAGTAAAAACCCTTAACTGTCTGAGAGAGCTGGTGTGTTCTTAAGGGAATCTTGACAGCTGTTGGTATGAGCACGGGGGTTCCATATAGAGGTTGAAGATCATGCGGGAGGGGCTGGATCCTTGTGGGACCTCACAGGTGACAGGTAGTGGGGGTCATCTGGAGGTATTCTTCTGGACAAACTTATGGAGTTCTTCTAGGTATGAGGTGAACCACTGAAGGACCGCCTTACTGATTCCTATGCTGTTTGATATTATGTAGTAACATAGCTAGAGTTCAGGGCCAAATTTTCCTGAACGCAGATAATCTGTTATGCTCCCGGAATGTTCAACAGTCACAGTCAAGGATTTTCAATGACAGTCCAGCGTTGTTTTAGGACATGATTTATAATCAATTTTATTTCATGCTTGCCCAACAAGTCCCCAAAATATGTACCAGTTGCAGGGTGAAGAAGATCAAATACTAAGGCCAATGAAATAATCTGTAATAACACAGGGTTTGACATTGAAAGGATCCACATCAGTCCACTAATCGTCGGTTTCGAACCTATGTTGCTCCACATGGTCTTGCTTCCAAGAACAGCACGTTGCCCCTGTACTATCCTCGGTTCACTATGGAAAGATGCCTATCATCTAGAATTAAATGTTATGGGAGCATTGGTGGCAAATGAATGATTGCTGCGGAGGATGGCCCTTAACAGGATCCCAACTCCTGTGGGGGAAGGGCCCTATCGTCTATATAGAGCATGCCATACAAAAACTCAAACACTCTTTGTCAATGAATACTATTTCAATAGCTAAAATGTTACTATTTCAGCATCCGGTTCTCTCTTCATACTTAGGATATCCGCGTTAATAATAGAAAGACACACCTTTGTGTGTCTAATACAGTGAGTACATTTATATAAAAGAGCTTTCGCTCTCTCAATCAACCATATTTTTATTATCTGGACCACTGTCATGTGCCAGCCCGACTATCCTTATTATTCTTTGCAATTGATCTGACACTGATATTTGATCTGATGTTTATGCATGTGGACCCCACCCCGTTTACAGATTGAACAAGGCTGGCAGGATGCAGCCATTTGTGGTTATTGGGCAAGCAGCCTTGGGTTTGCTGCATTGCTGATAGATGAAAGGGATACAAAGTAGTCTAAGGATGCAAACTGGGTTGTTTACCTCTGCTGAGTCTGGGCTTGTGGGTAGGCGTTATCAGACATGGCGAGGATGCACCTGCATCGCCTACGTCATTACATGATCTTTTGTTGGACAGTTAGTCCCCTGGTTGATGCTATCTGAGGTGGCCTTCAGTTGCAAGCACTCTTGTCCTACCCTTTGCACATTCAAAAGTAATATCCACCTCCGATCCTCTAATTTGCTGTTCAGCTGCAGCACATGGGTGCCTAGTGGTGTGACTTCTAATTTTAGCCAATCAACCGTTAACTGCATTCCTACATACGCGTGCCAGCAAATCATTGCAGGAACAGCAATGCACAAACCACGAAGTTTCCAACCTGACCAGAGTGAAGCAAACTGTCGGTCAATTGGCTAGAAAGAGCAAACACTCAGCATCATCATGCTTCTCACTCGGTGGGGGTGTGCCCCTGCTCATTCCACCAATGTCCGCATTTTCTGTGTCAATATGTTTCAAAGCAGAACATCTGTTAGTATCTTCCACTTCTAGAGCTATTGTATGATAATTATCTAAAGAGGAGTCTTCTGATAAACTTTGCATAAGTCCCACCACCAAGGAACAGTGGACAAGTTGGGCAAATCTGCAAGATAAACGTGGATCTCCACAGACGCCACCTTTGCTGGCAAATTAATAGTTGCAGTAGGGGGAAACCATCTACCGCCGGTGCTAACAAAAGTGGTTCTAGCAGTTAATTATTTATCCAGGCTTGCATTTGGTGTTAGATTAGGAGGCACAGAAGGCTTTCTGCCGACCCTTCCTTTATTAGATAATGAGGACACATGGTCTTCAGCTTTACTATAGTGTCTATGCTGCTGGTTAAGTTGTTATTGGCTTTAGTTGGCCATTCATTCCTTCACTAGGTCTACACTCATTAGCCATACTTGCGGATTTATCTCATCCTATGCATACCCAGTACCAATGGAGCAGGGGCATGGGGGTGGACTCTGTCAGCTGAAACCAACTTCCTATTGCTTTAAAAAGGGGAAGGTGGATTAAAGGCCTTCTGCATTGACACAGCAATACACCTGAATGTAAATGTCCTCAAGAAAGTATTTCCCCTGCAGTTGGGAAGAATGGTCAAAGTATGCCTCGCCCTGTCTTGTTCATAGGTCTTTATCAGCAGCGAGCTTTGAACATCTTGCTCACCTCGCGTGCCTGATGCATGTGCTTGCAAAACTGTGCTGCCTGCTTGCGTGAGGCCTTCCATGGTCCTCAGTACTTTCCTCTCAATTGAGGACATTCTGCCCTCTGAGCTGAAAAACAGTCACTCACAGTCTCTAGGATTTATAGTGCTGGCACACCTTTCTTGGCTTTTTTTACGGTTATTCCTGGTTTGGTTTGGTCTTGCCAGGACCTCACCTTGAGTCTTCTGGTCTGATTGTTACCAGCCACCCCACCCCTGGAGACTGCATGGGAGGCTGGCTTCAGACTCTTTTGCAATTACAGATTTCTAGGAGTGTCAGACAGACCTCTTTTGGCAGTGGTAGACTTTTTGGGAGGTGAATCCTTTGGGCTCTCAGAAGTGTTGAGAGGCCTCTTCACTACTGTGTTGCTTTTCCTAGGATCAAGTTCTTGGAGAAAGGAGAAAGGAATAGAGTGCTATTCCTTCCCTGTCTCCTTTCTCCTATTCCTTTACCTGGTTTATATTTCTCATTTCCTCCTCTCCTTTTTTAGATCCCTTCCTCTTCTCTCTGATTCTCTTTCTTTCTTCCTGCCTTTTAACTGCTCCACCAGGCACTCTTTTGTTCTCGCTTCTTCCTCCAAATTAGCTCTTTCCTTTTTCCAGCCACCACTTCTTTTCCCCACCCCTTCTCTCCATTGTTCCCTCTCCTTTCCTAAATCTTTGATTATCTCTCTTTTCTCCACCTTTCTCTTCCTCCTTTCTGCAGCTGTCACTCTATTTGATTTCTTCCTATTATCTGTTCTTCTTGCTCTCTCCTCTAGCATCTCATCCACGTTTCCCTGTTTCTTCTGTACCTCATGCTTTCTCCTCTGTTGTTTCTCTGCCTCCCCTGCCTCCATACTCTTCTTCTACCGCTACCTTTCCAGCTCCATTCTGTTCTCCCTCTTTCACACCTCTGCTCTTGATTTCCTCTCTTCCACCTACCCTCCTCTTTCTAAATCTTTCAACTCTGCTCTCCTCTGTCCCTCTACTACTCCTTTTTCTCTTCCCTTTTATTTACACTGTTCCACGGGAAGGATCCTTGACCATACAATTGCTCCAAGTGTGTGCTGCATTTCTGAGTGCCTTGTAGTGGGGTGCTCATGGTGGGGACTATAGTTTCTCCAGGTGTGTGCATTTGACTAGCAGACCATCCATGTCTCTGCTTGGTGACATTACTATATTCACGTCTGCCATCTTGGATTCACTGGTGGTGACTCCAGAGATGTGGGTCTTTTCCCTAGTCCCCATTTAGTTCCCATGGGGTGATACATTTTTAGATGTCGGAGAAGTTTCAGGGGTACAAGGTCTGGGGATGGAATGGGGAACCTTGGGGACCACCTCCAGGACCATCATCCCAGAGTGGGTGGCAGTCTCTAGCCCTAAGGGTCCCCCCATCCTCTCGCCTTTAGCATGGGACTTCACAGACTTTAGCGGATGCATGCTGGGGATGTGGAGTGAGAGGGCAACTCTCATTGCTCTACTTTGCTTCTGTAACATCTAAGCTGTGTTAGTAACGTATGCTTTACCAATAGGATTGCACAGTAATGCTTCTGTACCAATCATGATGGTGATGTAATGTGTCCATGGCTACCAGGATTGTTATACAATTTTTTTTCCAGGGTGTATCCTTCATCTTCTATGCAATACCTGTTCTATCAAAATGCTCTGCAGAGTGCTCTGCTGCTTCCGGGAGTGAGCTTTGCATTTAGCAAATCCCTCCAATAGGCTCTAGTAAATGAGCAGCGCCTGCAATCACTTCTTGCAAAGTGGCAACCCTCTCATTATTGGGGAGTGGTGGAGAAGAGTAGGTGCTGAATTTGCAAAACCATTTGACTGTTTTGCCGGGAAATTACTGTTTTTTTAGGGTTCAAGATAGGATTTCAAACGGTTTAATTCCCATCTTAGCCATCGAGATTCGGAGCTATCTAGAAAGAGAACGAGTGGGACCACTCCGAGGTCTTTTTTTGAATTTAAAGAGGGATTGATTCCCTGCATCTCCATAGGAAGGAACACAATGCAGTATTTCTGATGTTGCCCAGGGGTCATAGTGGATACAGGAAGGTCGAGTTCTGCCGGATCCTGACAGTGCCCCACATAGACGGTGGGGACTTTACTGAACTCAACAGCTGAAGCAGTGGAATAATAGTGCATCTATACAGGAATTTAAGGCATTGACAATGACGCTGGAGTGGTAGCTGTAGCGGCCGTACCAGCAAACTCCAATATTCCCTGTGAATCTTAGTTTAATTGCCAGTGCCATTTTCTGCTGGCATACATATTTTTAGTAATTAATTGTTTGCATTCTAGTCTGGCTCAGCCCCTTTGGTGGGTCCATCATTTTAATAAATATCAATTTAGAATAGGTATTAATGATCTAACATGCTCAGGTTACGTGGAGATTTGGACATAGAGGTGAACGTAGTACGCCTGAGTTGGGTGACTTCCTCCCTGATGGGAGAAGAAGTGGGTGGGCCACAGACATGGAGAGAAGACACAAAGCCTTGATTGCAGTAGGGGGAGCACATGGCTGGTGCTTGATTTAATCCAGAGGAGACTCGTAATCGAAGTGGGAAAAGAGGGACCAGAAATGTATGAACCTTCAGATTACAGCCAGAACATTGGCTGTAATCAAAAGATAGCTGTTCGCATAACTCACTTGCCCTCCTCCCTGCAAATCCCCTACCCACCCCCTAACTCTGTATCTGCCAATTGTACACCGTCAATAACATGCTTAAAATACTGTTTGTTTTGGTACCTGATCCTATGCTCTCACCAGAGTCGTTGCTAGGGGGGTCTGAGGGGGCTATAGCCCCGGGTCATTTGGTTGTAACCCCGGATAGAAGCTCAGGGAATAGCCAAAAGGCTATTGCTAGCCACAAATCCCACCAGACCCGACATTAGCTTAACCCATGATCTTTTACAGACCTAGCAACACCCCTGCCTCTCACCACTGATGTAATTCACCTGAACTGTATGACAAACTATGCTTAGCTGACTTGTAGCTGTAACAGCGCCTCAATGCCTACGGGTTGTTTGTGCGTTTCATAAATGAAATAAATAAATAGTGCCTTCCCAAGCGTTATCCTCCTCTACAAAAACAACGTTCACCTTTTATGACTGCTCCACCCTTAAGAGGACAAGGCCTCTTAATTAGGACCGGGTTGGCGGCCCCAGAAGTACTATACGGGAAATACGTACAGTAATTTAAATGGATGCAGCAAGTAAATTAAGCCGATACCTCTACCAGGATTGCCGAGCACATTCTCGAGCCCCTCTCACACACAACACTAATCAATATTTAATTCATAGATCTCCAGAACTGTCTTGGGACCAAATTACTTATATCAGCACATATATAATTTATTCTCTAATTTTCTCCAGAAGACAATCCTTATAAAAATGGATTGATGCACATCCATCATTACACAAAGTTCTTCCCTTTTCCCTTTGCCCAATTTTACAACTATCCTACTCCTACTACTCTCTCCTCAGTTTTGCTGAATAGTGCCCAAGCAGAGTACAGTGTGGCACTGCCCAGACGAGGGTACAGTACGCCACGGACAAGGATCAGTCGCTCTGAAACTAGTATGGTGATTTGGAGCAGTATATATATATTCCCACTCGGCCCGCCACCCACTGGAACGCACTGCCACCTCACATCAGAATGATTGAATCCCACCAAGCCTTCCGCAAAGCTGTTAAAACCAAGCTCTTTGTATGAAACGTACCTGACTGCATTCTGTTACTGTATTACGAATATCATGCCTCACCTGCAACTATGCCTGTAATTGTGTATCCATAAGACCTCTGGTCTCATGCATATCTGCTGAATTAAGAATCCAACACTTACTTGTAACAGCGCCTCGATGTCCATGGGCTGCAAGTGCGCTATACAAATGCAAATAAATAAATAAATAAATATATAAGAAAAGTAACATAACATAACATGCTGCTAGTGTTTTGCTGTCACTCTGTTGTTAACTCGATTGCTCAATATGAAAATAGCGGGCTCTGCGCATGGCATAACTTTTAACTAGCCATTGTATTGGCTCCAACAGTTTGCACTTACTGGAGCCATTTACTGTAACTACTATTAATACATTTAGAAAGTGGAGTAATGCATTATTGGGCGATCAGTAGTCTAGGTCAATGATATAGGAAGAAGGACGCAGAGAGTATAAGGATTACTGTCTGGTCCCACTGTCGGTGGGACCAGACTGATATGCAAATGGATATTTCTTCTCTGTGAAAGGTACAATTAGCTAAAAGGTGGTTGCAGACCCCCTCCCCCCTTCCCCCCGAGTGGGAACCTGCCTATAGAACGGGTTATTTGGCCATGTTCGTTCTCCGTAGAGGGGTCCCAGACCTTTGTATAGATGTTTAGGGTCTTGGGATTTCCCCTCAAGTTACCCAGTGTAATCCAGACGTGGACCCCTTGCTCACTGTATTTAGAGAGGCACAGCTTCACCTCACCGATGAGGCCCAAGCAGGCTGAAACACGTGTCTGGGGTTGCTGTGGTATCCTTGTACAGAGGAGAATTGCCATAGCATGTCGTTGCTGGACTGCTGAGGTGGGTGGGACCAGACTGATATGCAAATAGATATGTCTTCTCTGCGAAAGGTACAGTGAGCTACAGCGTGGTTGTAGACCCCTCCTGAGGGGGAACCTACCCATAGAACGGGTTATTTGGCTGTGTTCTTTCTCAGTATAGGGGCTCCCAGATCTTTGTATACAGAAATAGGAAGGAGGACCCAAAGAGTATAAGGATTACTATCAACCATCATCCCTGTTTTCCATGTTCATGAACTGAATTGTCAAGAAAATGAAGGATGATACAAGGATGATACAATAGGACACGAAAATCTGTACGAAAAAGGCAAAACTACACAACTTCAGACAGCTCGTGTGTTCTTGAAAAGTCATAGATGTCCGAGATGAAATAAACAAGGCAAGGTTTTGAATATTTGTCATCAAAGGTGCTAATGTTGTGCAACTGCTGCATCAAATTCCTTATTCACTATGGGTTTATTCAAGCGAGTGTAAAGTGCAACTGTGCACTCCCACGCCCTTGCTCACAGAGCTCGCAAGTGCATGCGCACAGCACACACACATGCGCGCCATTCTTGATGCCCTTTGGGTCACAGGAATTCAACGTTGCTACTCAATTAAGGTCACAGTTTCCAAAGGTGAGCGTGGATGTTTATAATGTGTGAGCAAGTGGAACGTCGGACCTTTTAAACTCATTGTTTTGTTAGGTCCCGAAAGGTTTCTGGTGTGGCCCCTGATAGTGTTGATACTAGCATGCTGGCTTGCGCTGCAGTCATTGGCCCGCGTGCTACATCTAAAACCCTGCTGCATCTCTTTTTTTATGTACGCAGAACCCTAAGAGTACATTTTTGTGATATGTGGAAGTGGCGAATACACAATTAACCTTATGGAATACAATAGCAGAAAAATACCAAAATACTTTCGCATACGGTTGGAGAATCCACCAGAAAGTATTACTGAGCGCTTTTTTGTGAGGCAGGAAAATGGATGTCTGGCCTAGATCTAATGGCGTCTGTTCTGATACATCTGACAACTATTAATCATGAGAGGAAAAAGAAAAGGGAAGGGCAAGTCATTAAATAGGTGAGAGTGTTTTGGCGGGACCTGACAAAATGCTGCAAAGAGTGACAATTGCCCAGAGAGGTAAGGGGTTCGCGCCAACTATCTGTGGCTTGGGTAAAATGGCGTGCCATTTTTTGTAATGGTGTATTCCTAATGGGGCCAATACTTGGGAGTAGCTAGGTTTGGGTTTCATAAAAACACATTTTTTTTTCAATTTCACTAAATGATGATCGGTAGAACACAGCGTTTTCATTTTTGTAGAGCCATTGTCAACACATTCCAAGACAGTGTGACTAATAAACAGTACAATATGGACCAGGAGAAAAAGAAAAGGAAAGGACCGAACATGACTTTGAAAGACATTGGTAGAAAGCCATAAACTCTGACTAAAAAGCCTGATGCCAAAGCCATACCCGGGCATACGACACCTTACTGCACACCCTTGGATGTGTCAGGACACAAACTAGCAAACTCTCCAGAATCTTTCGGGTGGTCCTAGAACCAGAGGCCTTCAAGAACAAGCCATCTTCAGTCCTTAAAACGTTGAGAGCTGACCACTTCTTTGAATCCAAAGTCCAGATAAATGCAGCGTGGCGAGCCAAAAAAACTGTGAGGAGACACGGTTCAGTTGTAACGGCCCTGACCCCATTCCAAACTACCTGTGCTTTCTCAAAACCAATGGCCCTTAGGGATCTAGGACAGTCTCATGGCGCAGCATTTCCCAGTGCCCTACCTTAAGAGTTCAATGAATACTCGGGCCCCCGATATCTTGAAACTACTGAACACATCTCTGAGTTGCGGCTTAAGCCACAGGACTCACAGAACGGCACCATAACCCCTCGTGGAAGCTCACTCAATTCTTCAGAACTGTCAACTAGGATTTGGAGCACTTTGAAGCGCATTGTCTGCCTTGGAAAATATCCGATAAGTCCGCCTCACAACCCTGGACATGGGAAAGGCCATGGATCTTAATTCTTCCCAACCTATTAGTTGAACACCCTACAAGGGATCACATTATTGTTTTGGAATACTTGGTAAATAAACTGGGGTGACAAGAATGGATCAGGATATTATATACAAACAGAAGCCTCCTCATCATCCTTGGTAGTGCTTCCTCCGCAATCAAGATCATCTTGTGTAGCATCTGTGACTAAGTCCAATGCTTGAGGCTAGTATATGGGACTGGGGTGACCCCGGGGGACCTGTGGTCACCACCCACTCCATCATGCAGACCCTGAAGAAGGTTTGAGGAGGAGGCCCAGGCTCCCCAGCCACACCCAGCCTTGCATGTTTGCCCCACCATGGTGTCCACACACATCGCTAGCATCATAGAGATAGGCCATGCTGTGGTCACCACGGGGTAGGTGCAGATAAAGAATACATCGTTCTTGGAGCCGCCAAGGCGTACCTCTGAGGTTTATCCACTTGGGATGCCTGGTTTGCTAAAAGGCTACGCTGACAAGTGCCCCTTGCCCAGTGGTCGGGGGAGCTCATGCCTGCAAGAGTCAGTATCCTGAAGCGATAGACAAGGGTAGAAAGCAGGGGGCGCTCAAGCATAAACACAACAGTGACAGTCACAACATGAGAACTGAATCAACTACGTCATCTAGCAGGGCAGCAGCTAGTCAAGTGCTAACGCCTGCTGAATAAGTAGTCAAAATGACTACTGGCCTGTAGAGAAGGAGCCAAGTACCCCCACCTCAACCAGCTCGCCGATATTGCCTATGTGTTGGGAACCAGAGTGTGAGACACGTGCAGTACCATTGAAAATACTGATATCAAGGAGACTTCTGGAAGTAAGGTTCCCCTTGAGAAAGCCATAACTGCATAGACGACAGCATGATGGCCATTTGAATGAAATATATATATATATATTTATTTATTTACTCCTATATATATATATATATATATAGGAGTAAGTAAAGAATGGATGATTCCACTAGAGTTATAGCAGCGCTGGACCAGAGAAGGAAGGGGAAGGCCTCTTTTCCAGTGTGTCGCATTTGAAAAAGCAATTGAATTAAAGAAGCAGATCTCAGAAAGGCGAGGCTGGATCAGCCCCAAGAAGCCAAGCTCTTATCGGACTGGGATGAGCAGAAAGTAGTTACAAATCATGTGAAAGAACGAAACTCCTGTTCAGAAGACATGGACAAAAACAAGGAAGACGTCAGAGGTCTATTAAAAAATAGCATTTTCAATGCACCAGAGCTCAAATGTGTGGTCTTCTGTCACGTGGAAGGATGAAGTTGGACAAACATGACAAACCACACCTACGCAGGAAGACAGAGCATGCCTTCACTCCCTTAAATTCTCCAGAGCAAAGAACATTTCTGTTCAAAGCCTTAATTGACAGCAGACCACTGAAGTGATGATATGCTAATTGGTAAGAAGCTATGGTTATGACCAGCTCAGAAGCACCTGGAAGTCCAGCCTGTGTGCTGCTAACGTAGGTGGAAAAGTACTGACAAATGTAAGAGTGCCAACTAATTGTAGGGGGCAGTGTAATTAAGGGCCCTATAGTTTGTGTAGCCAATGGGACGTCGTGTATTTAGTGACATTCATAGTTACCTATTTGAGGGGAGGGCTTAGTTGCCCCACCTGATGTTAAGGAGCCTATCATTTTCTTAGACTAGTATGGAACGTATACTTAAATGTTCCCTTAGAACCAATCACTTTCTTCACTAGGTTTTTGTAGTTTGCCCGGTAGGAATATGTTAGTGAATACGTCGGTTAAACGTCATCAATGGCAAAGTTTTACTACAAGTATAATGTTTTTAATGAAAATCATTGAGACCATGCTGTGAGACGTCCATACATGTCTGTTGTACTCCCTGTTTTAGACAATTGATATTAAAACAGTCAACCTTTTTGCCAACTACCTGAGTTGTTTCGATTATTGATGTTTGAGTAACATCTGCATCCCCAGTCATCTCATAGTACTGCTACCTTGTCTTAAAGGGCTGGGGCGACTCCCCCAGTTCAGGCCAATCCCTCAACATGCTCACATGGCAATAGCAGCTGACATTACTTGTACAATGGAGACGCTCAGGCCAGACTCCATGAAAGGATACGATGATAGGCAGCACTTGGTGCCAGGAGTTCTGAGAGTGGAATATGACAGTGAAGGGTGCAGGGTGGAGGGAATGTGGAGAGAGTGCAAAGTGAAGGCAGAAGAGGAGAAAGGAGCAGAGGGTGTATAGAAAAGAGCACAGATTTGTGGGGCAGAGAGGGGAGTGGTGATGTGAGAATTAAGGGTAGAGGTGGAGAGAGAGCAGCGGTGGGAGAAAGAGGAGCAGTGGTGGGAGAAAGAGAAGTGATGTGGGGAGAAGAGCAGAGGTAGGAAGGAAAGGAACATGAGGAAAGAAAAGAGCAGAGGTGGGAGGAATAGGTGTGGTGGTGGGAGAAAGCAGCAGAAAGGTGGAAAGTAGAATATTGGAGTATGAGGAGCGAAAGAAAGAGAAAGAGAGATAGAGGGAAACACATAGGTGGAAGAGGGGGAGACAAGAGCTGAGGAGGCATGAAAGAAGAGGCAGCAAGAGGAGAAGGAGAGGGTCCGATGACGGAAGAAGCTAGAAAAAGAAACAGACTTCAAGGAGGAAAAATGAGAAAATCACACTTCTGAAGATGTAGGGAGGAGAGTAACAGGACTGAGGGAGAAAACCTAGAGAGAGAAAGGAAGAACAAGAAATAAGAGGAAAGGTAAAATGTGGAAGAAGAATAAAGGAAGGAGTGGAGGAAGGGAACATGAGTAAAGGAGAGATTGGTAGGGATAGAAAGAAAAGAAAGTTGGAGAGTTGAGATGAATGAAGAAGCTGTATGCAGAACAGCAACGATGCCAGATAGTGGGAAGGAACAAAAGAACAGAGAAAGGTGGCATGTGGGAGAGACAGAAAGGGGAAACGAGAAGAAGGAAGGAGACAAGGAGGGGTGGAGGAGGAACAGAGTGAAAAGGAGAAAAACGAAAACTCACCAGAAACATGGACCTGTACAGCACAAAACCATCAAGAGGTGAAGTGGGGTGTTCCTGAAGTCAAACAGCAATGAAAGGGTCTGTGTGGACCCCGTCCAGCAACCCAAGGCACCAGGGGTGGCGGTGCAAAGTATTCCACAAGTGCAGTAGGGCCTACGTGACATCCTGACAAGTCCAGCCAAGACAAGAACGACTCTGCAAGGTGCCCAGAAAGAAGTGTGGGACACTCAAACCATAAAGACCATAAGAGACCGCCTGCAGCCGGTAAGGTGGTCTAGCAATGTGGAGAGAGGAAGGACTGAGGACCATGGTCCTAAGAAAAGCAGATCCATGTGCATGCATCCCCGAGCCCCCACCCTGTGGGCTCAGTCAAATCGAAGCCCCTGGTTTTCTGCTGTGCCCAATAAAGGAGACCAACCAATCATTTGGCTCTGAGTTCTCTGTTGATCTCCTGGCAGTGACACATGCCACAAGGATCCATTTTCTCGCTATCATTTAAATGAGACTTTTGGCACTGGTAACTATGCACCACCCAACTGCAGTTCCAAATACACCCAATTGATATGTCGATTCACCTACCTCTGGAGAGCTACCCCAAGCAATGAAACGAGATCACTGAGGCCATCTGGCACATTTTCCAACGGGAAAAGGGAGGACAGATGTTTCCAAATATATCCAGAATGGAGATCACGATGGAAGGTGGCAGCCTTGGTAGCTACCTGGAATTTCACTGGATTCGAGAGCTTAGAACCACCTCAAGCCCGGCAAGGCGAGTGAACACACTGGGTGCCAGGTTCACCTAGGACCTTTCCATCAGATTGCGGCCATAGTTCAGAGCATAACACCATCCATGTCGTAGAGCCAGGAGGCTCTTATCGGTCCTATGAAAACATGATCAGGTGGAGCTTACCAGGTAGATGATCCTGGGTTAATCAGTTACCACCGGGGCACTAAAGAAAATATTGCACAGGCTCCCAGTGGAACAAATGTTCAAATTCAAAACAAACTACACGGTCTTGCGATGAAATGGGCCGGAATATCAGTGAACGATGAAAATACGGATTCAGCAACACAAATCTGATGAAGCCAGCAGTACTTAGGACGAAGAAGCATGGCTATCACGCCCCGCTCCCGCACACCCACTCCCCACGGAGCACTTTCTCCTCTCATTTGGAAGTGGCCCTTCAGAAGGCATAAAACACATATTTTCCCAGGAACATCTCACCTCCACTCTGTGGGTGTGTATAAACAGTCATTATATACATTACAGTCAGATATGTACAATTAATTAGAGCGAGATAGTGCTCTAGGTTCAGTTAGTACCTGTTGAATAGCCAGGTTTTCAGAGAACTTTTGAATTTTGGGAAAGATGTTTCATTCATAATATATTTTATTTTATTATATATTTTATTTTATTACATTATTCTATTACAATTTTATTATTTTATTACTATTTTATTTATTATTATAGTCACAACAACCCCCTTCCCCCACACACACACGCAAAAAAACACACTCATACCTGCCATTCTGTGGGGTAGGCCTGAGGGCCTCCATCCTTTGAGCAGTGATTTAGGACCCCTGTGACGTGTGCCCACATCACTATCACAGATACTATGTCAGAGTGAGCCCTAATCCCAACAGAACTGCACTGATCTTAATGCCTGTCTCTACAATGTTGACCTCCTAGCCTGCCTTTGACAGGGGATCAAGTGACTCACCAGGACGTTGTGGAGAGGAGAGCCATCTGGCCCTCCTTTGCAATGTGGCACGTCTGCAGGTTGCAAGAAGTAAGGTAAGTGTTGTTATATGTATGTATGTATTTTGGTGGGTTTGTTTTTATACATGCGTGCGTCAAGGAGCTGTATGAGTGATGTGTGAATGCGCGGGTGAACGTGATGTTTGTGTGTGTGTGTATGTGCAGCCCCTACCCCTAAATTTAGCAAAACCACTCTATGGGGTTCCTAAATTTAAGGGTGGGGGCTACTGGGAGCATGGCAATCTTCTTTGTTTTCTGCTTGATGCGAAGTTCTGTGAAGTACAGTGTGCTGCAATGGTAAAACAAACATGATAAGTGTTATTAGGTGGCTAGACTGGCCTACATTAGTGGTGCCAGCTTCATATACTTTCTCATTGTGGCACAGCATTTTGCATTTGGCATCAAGGTAATTCAAACAAGAAAAGTGCTATTACATGGCTAGACTGGACTACAATTTGATGTAGGCGAGTCTGGCCAAGTAATAACACTTCTCATGTTTTCTTTACCCTTGATGCCAAGCAAGAAATGCCATACCACATTAAGAAAATATATGAAGACCGGCACTACTGTGGTGTCAGTCTGCATATACTTCATGTGACATGGTATTTTTCCCTTGGCATCAAGGTTAAAGCACACATGGTAAGTGTTAATAAATGGCAAGACTGACCTACATTAGTAGGGCCAGTCTGCATTTACTTTCTTAATATGGGATGACATCATGTTTGCTTTACCCTTGATACCAAATAAAAAATAAGGGGTATTATGCTGGCTTGGCCTATGGAGTTAGTGTGCATGTACCTTTTTTCTGCGGCATGGAATGTGTTGCTTTTTTACTTGCATCAAGATTAAAGCAAACTTGATGAGTGTTGGCTCCAGTATAGCCATATATTTTTTGTATGCCATGGCATTTTTGTACCATGCATCAAGAGTAAAAATAAACATAAATGTGACTACGTAGGTCACTGACCTATCTTGGTATAGCCAGTCTGGATATGTGGCATGGCATTTTTTACTGGTTCAGAGTCCTTATGCTGTAATACCAGCATGTATTGATCAGCATGCATGAATGGGCACAGCCAGCATGAAAATGCTTTATATACTGGTATATATTGTGGGCAAAGGCATCTTGAAAATGTGTTGGAAAGTAGCTGTGTGCATTGTTGGGGACTTGCATCTATTGAGTTTCTTCATCCGATACCATACACAACTGATTGCTAACTGAGTGGCTTTTACCCAATTGTTCACAGAAAGTGCTGTGTGATGCCCCATTTTAAGCCACTAGTGAATACAAATATTCTTGAGTGGTGAACTCCCACCATCCCCCAACCCCGAAAAAAACCATGTTTGTTTGGGCTTCCTTGCTGCATTCGGTCCTCCAGCATACTATGCGCATACATTTACGCTCCTCCAGTTAAAACATTGTTCTGACTTGAGTGTCGTGTAGACCGATGAGACCTCCGTCCCCAAGTGACGCACAGGGGAACTAAATAGAAACCCGCTGTACGACCTTTGAGACCACAGGTGAGAGATGTCTTCTCGGATCCACGGAGCCTCTAGGAACACCGATGCTGCTGTCAAGAGGGAATGAGGTTAAGCACCAGGCAAGCACAATACAATAAGGAAAACAAGTAACTAAAGTGTCTTACCTATCTGGTGTAATGGAGACCCAGGTGACCTAGTAGGGAGGTTCGAGGCTCATTAGATGCGGCGGTCCCTGGAATGGTAGAACCGCAGGTTCAGCGTGGATGAAGAGTAGCCACCTGTGGGAGTCAGGGCTGGACTTGAATCCCCAGTAGGGAAAAGGCGTAGAAGATCAGCAAGGTACCAAGGGATGATCCAAAGACAAGTCGAGGTGCAGTCCAAATATCCGGCAACAGGTAAAGAGTTCCAAGCAAAAGTACCAAGGGGTGTCCGAGGGAGTCCGTGATAGATTTCCGTGGTCAAGGTAAACAAGGAGCAAGTTGTAACGCCAAACAGTGTCCGAAGCCAGCTGAGAAGCAATGAGCGTTCTGTCTCTCAGTACTTTATACTGATCGCCCCTGGGTCACGTGACTTCTCTGGATCATGTGACGTCCACCAAGATCACATGGGGAACGCCGTAGTGTATCACGTGACTGGCGTGAGGACGTGAGGCCGCCCTTTCTGCTATACGTTCTCCAAGGCAGTTGCCAATGCAGAAAGGGTTGCAATCGAGCCCGTACACTGGTACGGAGTTTTCGGTTCTGTGGGTTCACCGAATCACTTGAGCCTCGAAGCTTGGGAGGAGGTGTTGGGGGAATGTGGGCAGTGTTCTGATGTGTCGTGGCCTGGTGTGCAGAGGATCGCCTAACATAGCCCCCCCCCAACGGCCCACGACCCCGTGGGCAGGACGGATGATCCCTATGGAAGCGGGCAACCAACCGCGGGGCGTTCAAATCAGACGCGGAAACCCACGAACGCTCCTCCGGGCCGTAACCCGTCCAATCCACCAGATACTGGAGTCTACCCCTAAACCACCTAGAACCCAAAATGGCCGACACCTCAAAAACATCAGGAGAGGTCAAGGACACCGGCGCAACAGGGGTACGAAGACGGACTGAGTCGGGACAGGGTTTGAGGAGGGAGACATGAAACACAGGATGGATACGCCAAGAGCTGGGGAGTACTAAACGGAAAGCCACCGGATTAACAACCTGTGAGACCACATACGGACCGACAAAGCGAGGCAGCAACTTCCGGCAACCCACTAGTCGAAGATGCCGGGAAGATAACCAGACCCTAGAACCCACCACCAGAGGGGGAGCAGCACGACGCTTGCCATCCACACGGGCCTTCATGGAGGCCTTTGCTTCAGTGAGATGAACCACTGTACTTGCATGAATAGCCGAAAGATCCCTAAGACATGTCGTGGCCGCAGGATTCAAAGAACCAGAGGCATCAGGGACCGGCAAAACCTTGGGATGTTGACCATAGAGGGCGTAAAAAGGAGAATAACCAGTAGCTGAATGAGCCGCGTTGTTATACGCGAACTCCGCAAGCCGCAAAACGGCCAACCAAGAGGACTGATGTTGCAATATGAGGCAACGAAGGTATTGTTCCATCGATTGATTCGTCCTTTCGGTCTGGCCATCGGTCTCCGGATGATAGGCCGAAGAATACCTCGTATCGATGCCCAACAGTTTCGTCAAGGACCTCCAAAACCGAGAGGTGAACTGTGAACCTCGATCGGAAACAATGACCGAAGGGAGGCCGAATAACATAAACACATGTTCAAAAAACAAGTCCGCCAAGACAGGGGCCGAAGGGATACCCCTACAAGGAACAAAACGGGCCATTTTAGTGAACGTGTCCACCACTACCCAGACGGTGTCAAAGCCTTTGGACTTGGGGAGATCGGTAACGAAATCCATTGTTAACGTATGCCAGGGCCTGGGAGGTACCGGAAGTGGAAGCAACAATCCAACCGGTCGACCCCTTTGATGTTTAGCCTGAGCACATACCGCACAAGATCTGACATAACACTCTACATCGCGCTTCATAGAAGGCCACCAACACCAACGCTTGAGAAGATCTAAAGTGCGCTCTTGTCCGGGATGGGCATTAAAGGGAGCGTCATGAGACCACTCAAGGGCTAGGTTACGTGTATCAGGTGTAGGAAGAAACAGGCGTTCATGTACGAAAGGTAGACCATCAGAATATACAGGATCCCATTCTCGCAACTGGTCAGAATGATTGCTAGTCCAGGACCGGACCGAATCTAATAGTGACAATGAGGGTGTACAGAGACAAATCACATGGCTTTTACCGAGAACAGTGTCGGGGAATGTAGGCAACTGGACCCCACCCGGAGAACGTGACAAGGCATCCGCCTTCCCATGTGAAGTGCCAGGACGGTGCATGATATGGAAATCAAAGGCGGAAAAGAAAAGATGCCATCGGACCTGTCTGCTATTGATGCATTTCAAAGAAGCCAGATCCTGTAGGTTCCGATGATCGGAGTATACCGTGACGGGATGTCTAGCCCCCAGAAGATGATGACGCCAGACACGGAAAGCATCCATGACAGCCAAGAGTTCTTTCTCCGTGATGGTATAATGAGACTCAGTACTGGAAAACTTACGGGAATGATATGCAACTGGATGTAATTTGCCTGTATTTGGACATGTTTGTGATAATACCGCACCGAGGGCAAAGGAAGAGGCATCCGCCTCAACTATGAACGGAAGATCAGGATTAGGATGTTGGAGTACCGGTGCGGTAGTAAAGGCGGTTTTCAAAGCCTCAAAAGCCTCCTGCTGTTCTCTCTGCCATTGATAAGATACCTGAGGACTAGTCAGGGCCGTAAGCGGGGCTACAATTGTGGAAAAGGAAGAAATGAAACGTCTGTAAAAGTTGGCGAACCCTAAAAAAGCCTGCAAGGATTTGAGTGTACGAGGTACTGGCCAATCTAATACTGCTTTGACCTTAGATTCATTCATGGATAACGCCCCAGGGGTGATGTGAAAACCCAAAAACTCGACAGTTGTCTTATGGAACTGACATTTCTCAGGTTTGGCAAACAAGGAATGTTCTCTCAAACGGGTCAATATTTCTCGGACATGAATCACGTGTTCATCAAGGTCACGAGAAAAGATTAGGATATCGTCCAAGTACACAACCATATATACATCCAATATATCCCTGAATATGTCGTTCATGAATCGTTGGAAAGTGGCCGGGGCGTTACATAGGCCAAAGGGCATGACCAGATATTCGTACAAGCCATACCGAGTGCAGAAAGCGGTCTTCCACTCGTCTCCCTCGCGGACGCGTACTAAGTTGTATGCGCCGCGTAGGTCGAGCTTAGTGAAAACGGAAGCGTGTGTTAAATGGTCTAGAAGTGGAGTGATTAACGGGATGGGATACCTATCCTTTTTAGTGATAGCGTTAAGACGCCGATAATCTACACAAGGGCGTAAATCCCCCTCCTTCTTAGGTACAAAGAAGATAGGACTTGCCGCGGGTGAAGTGGAGGGGCGGATGTGTCCTAGTCGCAGGGCGTTCTGTACATAGTCTTTCAACGCCAGTTCCTCCGAAGGGGACAAAGAATAGATCCTGCCCGAAGGAATATTGGAATCGGGAAGCAGTTCGATTGGGCAGTCATATGGTCTGTGTGGAGGGAGTACCTCAGACGAGCCCCGGTCGAACACTGACTCGAATTCTCTGTATTCTGGCGGAATCCCAGATACCAACCCCCCAACAGTATGTGTATGCACACGCTCCGGATCGTCGACAGTCAGTGCGAGTTGGGCTAAGGCCCCCAAGGCCCGGGAAGGTGTGTCAGGGGCTTGATGGACCGGAAGACAATAATTCTGACAGATATCAGACTCAAAGACTACAGTACCTGACTGCCAATTGATCAACGGATTATGTTCATGTAACCATGGAATCCCTAGGATGATGCCGAATTGGGGTGTGGTGATCAAATCAAAACTCAGGGTTTCGGTGTGTACTTCTTGTATGGTTAACAAGAGGGGTGCGGTTTGCTGTTTGACAGGACCAGAAACCAGTGCAGAGCCGTCCACGGCTTGGACATGTTCCGGTCGTGTTTTCACCACTAAAGGTAGGTTGAGGGAATGGGCCAAATCAATATCTATGTAATTACCAGTGGCACCTGAATCAATAATGATATTGACTGCATGAAGAAGGCCTGTAGAGGGACATAGGGTAGCCTTTACAGAAATGGGTTGCACACGAGTAAAGGCAAGGGAGGTACCCGGAGAAGATGACGGAACACTCGACCTGTTCTCCGGTTCTAAGGTCGAGCCGTCCGAAAAACCTGACTCTTCCTGGGCCGTCGAGGACACTCTTTCACGAAATGTCCAGTGGTACCACAATAAAAGCATGCATTATCCACCCTTCTACGTTCTCTCTCAGATGTTGTAATAGGACTACGTAACCCTCCCACTTGCATAGGTTCTTCGGTACTGGAAGCAGGAGTGCCAACAAGAGTGGGAGAGGAAGTGGCCCCCAATTCAGCTCTACGCTCCGATCGTCGTGCATCTACCTGCAAGACCAGATCAACCAATTCCTGATACTGAGTAGGCATAGAAGGGATCACTGCTAGTGCATCTTTCATGGTGTTACTCAACCCCCTATAGAAAACCACCGCCCTCTTGTTTTCTGGCCATGATGTTTCCGCAACTAGCTGATTGAATCGGGTGATGTAATCTATCAGAGACCTTTTACCCTGAGTCAATTCCAACAACTCCAAATCCCTAGACTGTACCTTGTGTCGGGTATCGAATACTCGGGCCATTTCTAGGACCAGCAAATCAAAGTCGTAGAGAACTGGGCTGTTGTTCTCTAACAGGGGATTAGCCCAAGCGGCTGCTGTTCCGGCCAAATGGGAAAGGGCGAAGGCAGCTTTAGCAGTGGTGGTGGAAAAAGCCAAAGGTCTGCATAGGAAATGTAACTTGCACTGATTAATAAAGGTTCTGAACTTCTTGGGATCCCCTTGATAGCGTTCAGGAGCAGCTAGGGGGGAAGGGGTTGGAAGTATCATCGGAGTTGGGACTACAGGAGCAATAACAGGAGAGGGCGTAGTGGAGGAGCTGGCATCGCCAAACTCAGGGTCTGCAGGAAGGGAATGTTGAACACTTTGTATGGAATCTAACCTTTGATGGATCACAGCGTTTGCGGCGGCCATATCTGCCCTTAATATTGTAATTGCCTGAACCAAAGCAGCTATGGGTTCATCCGTGGATCCCTGCATCGTCTGACACGACTATACGGCTTCTCAGTCTGTTCTGACTTGAGTGTCGTGTAGACCGATGAGACCTCCGTCCCCAAGTGACGCACAGGGGAACTAAATAGAAACCCGCTGTACGACCTTTGAGACCACAGGTGAGAGATGTCTTCTCGGATCCACGGAGCCTCTAGGAACACCGATGCTGCTGTCAAGAGGGAATGAGGTTAAGCACCAGGCAAGCACAATACAATAAGGAAAACAAGTAACTAAAGTGTCTTACCTATCTGGTGTAATGGAGACCCAGGTGACCTAGTAGGGAGGTTCGAGGCTCATTAGATGCGGCGGTCCCTGGAATGGTAGAACCGCAGGTTCAGCGTGGATGAAGAGTAGCCACCTGTGGGAGTCAGGGCTGGACTTGAATCCCCAGTAGGGAAAAGGCGTAGAAGATCAGCAAGGTACCAAGGGATGATCCAAAGACAAGTCGAGGTGCAGTCCAAATATCCGGCAACAGGTAAAGAGTTCCAAGCAAAAGTACCAAGGGGTGTCCGAGGGAGTCCGTGATAGATTTCCGTGGTCAAGGTAAACAAGGAGCAAGTTGTAACGCCAAACAGTGTCCGAAGCCAGCTGAGAAGCAATGAGCGTTCTGTCTCTCAGTACTTTATACTGATCGCCCCTGGGTCACGTGACTTCTCTGGATCATGTGACGTCCACCAAGATCACATGGGGAACGCCGTAGTGTATCACGTGACTGGCGTGAGGACGTGAGGCCGCCCTTTCTGCTATACGTTCTCCAAGGCAGTTGCCAATGCAGAAAGGGTTGCAATCGAGCCCGTACACTGGTACGGAGTTTTCGGTTCTGTGGGTTCACCGAATCACTTGAGCCTCGAAGCTTGGGAGGAGGTGTTGGGGGAATGTGGGCAGTGTTCTGATGTGTCGTGGCCTGGTGTGCAGAGGATCGCCTAACAAACATGAACCAGACGCCACTGCATCAGACTGGAAACTCTTGGGATGGACAGAATATCCACGGGGGCTTTCTTCCCCCTTCATGAGTCTCTCCTCATTGGGATGCACAATACTGATTGAAACCTCTTTCAGTAGCAAGAAATATCGGCCAAACAGCGGATGTTCTAAAATGCATATCCTTAGTTGGATATGTATCTGTGGATGGATAGCTTCCCTTATTTGTATGAAACACACCCCTGTGCAGGTGAGCGAATTCCTGCCAGTTAAGCTGCTAGTGGGGATGCCTGCACAAAAGCCGCTTGTGTTTCCAAATTGCATAGTAAGTGCAAAAAAAAGGCACAACTCAGCTATTGTACCTTATTTGCACTTGTTGGGCTAACAGAGTATTATTTATTTAATATCCATTTTAGAGAAATCTCAACTTCACAACAAAATTCTGCATGTTTGTGAACAGGCCGCTCCCCTGACGCTTTCGTAGCAGCGCTCTTTTCTATCCTGGCTTTCCTATGGAAATTAGGAAGTATTTATAGCGCCAAGAAGATGGTATGAAACCCAGGAACATCACATGCTTGGGGCTGTGAAAGGACTTACTAGCAGCGTTTGAGAGAAGCAGACATGTAAGTCTGGGTGAGGCATTTGTTATCTGTCCCTCCTTCCTATACAGGGCCCGACCACAAAAGAGTGATATGAGGCACTACTGCCCTCCTACTGCTGCTATCTTGTAGGAGATGGGCGCAGCCATTTTCAGAGTCCGCGGAACGGTCAGATAAGGGCCCGTTGCTACCATTCATCCTGGAAGTGAACCACGGTAAAAACTATGGCGAGAAAGTGGTTCAGCGTCCTCAGTACCCTCAAAATAACCATTCCCGTACTCAAAGTAAAACTGCAGGCCTTCCTTAGCAAGTATGTGGAACCAAGCCAGCCCAACTAAGGGATCAAATTACTGAAACCTTTGACTGATCATTAAAGTTTCAATTTCCTTAAATGTTACAATGTGCATTTCTACTAATTATCTGGAGAATAATGGAAGCTTTTCAGTATTCAGGAAGGTTTCCCGAAATCAATAGATTTTCAAAGGAACCACAAAGAAACAATTTTGCAAAGAGGTTGATATTAACTCACTTTCTAAATTGGCTGACCGGTAAAGCATCTTTCATCAATACCTGTTTGGGCGGGCCTGGAGACTGGGTCATTCTGAAACCTTTTCTTCCGCCCTCGTTTACGTTTGCCTGATCCTTTCTCTCCACTATGTTACTAATGTGTGTTATTTTCTTTTATGTCCTCAGTTGCGGCAATAGGTGTGATGAGTTCGTCTCCAAGGTGCCAACAGCCAGCTTCCCGGGACATGAAAAAGACTCGAGCCATGCAGATAAGCTTCCCTGGATTTTATGGAACCTTGGCAGAATCCTGCCCGCGTTAGTTAGCTATTTATTTATTTATTTATTTGTGAGTTTTACAATGTGCTAACTAGAGTGGTAATCCACGGGGTGCCACTTCAAAGCACCACTGGAAAAACTAAACAGGACACTGAGCGCAAAACAGAGATCTGACATGTACGGGGAATGGAAAGCATGGAAGCATGGGTTGAGATTACGGCTCTACGTGATTTCGCAGCCTGATTTTCATCGTGGGAGTTTTCATCGCCACCCTTTCATCGCCAACATTTTTTTTATTTATTTTTTTATGGGGGGGCTGCGCCCGCCCAAACCCCTCCTTACTTAAATAAACATACTCCAATACGCACAAACACCCCCCCCTAAAAAAAAAAGAAGAAAAAAAAAAATTGAGAAAAAAAAAAAATTGCCGATGAAAGGGTCGGTGATGTAAGTAATCTGCTTAGTTAAAGTTGGGTTACATAGGTTGGTTGATGCTTTTGCTAAGGCACTGATTACATTCTGGAGCACGCAGGGTGAAATTGCATGCATTATTCGAAGTACAATGTGGATGTTCAGGGGTAGGCAACTATGCATGTACAGGCGCAAAAACGAATCTTTGCTTATAGTAAGCTCAAACCTGTTTTTTTTTTTATCTCTAATGCAGTGACCTTATTGCAGAGGTGGATCACCCCCATCTTCTAAAGACTTAAATCATCCATGTGCATTGCCTGTGCGATTTAACATATGGATGGCTGTAGCTATAACTGACTTTATATGGCCAGAAGGTCAGCTGGGCGGTTTGCATTTGGGCAAGAAACTGGAGAGCACACCGGAGTGGCGGAGTGGCTGATCCTTCCGGAGAGCTTGAGGAGCAGCTGCAGAGGAGACCTCTGAATCTCACCCCTGCTCAGCAGGAGTTAACAAATCATTGGCGAATAGGAAGGGGTGAAAATGTCAGCATTTCTAATGCCCACCATCTCAGCATCTATCCTATGTAATGCATAAAATGTCAGACTTGACGCTGTTTGAGTATTACAAATATCCAGTCATGGTATAGACCACTACTATACACAATCAATTTCCACCCTCAAAATGGCGGTGGACATGGATAGGAAATAAAGTTTGAATACTGAAGCAAGCGATAGTGCTGGAATGCCACTGGCATTATTATTCCAGGCATACCGATGCTATTTTGCCACTGGGACAGTGGTAAACTTGAAATTGGGTGGATTTCCACAAATACTGCCATCTGTAGTAGGAATTATATTTGGTGGAATTCCTGCTAGAAGATCCACCCAACTCGTAATTAGGCCTTATATCCCCACATCATGATCCACTCGGGCACCTTTGCTGAAAGCCCAGAGTGCCCAATGCAAACCCTTCTGCATCCGGATTGTTCAATCAAACCTTACTAGAGTGGGCACATTCAAAAAAGATCTTCAGCGATGTTCATGAGACTGGGGAAGAGAGGACACAATAACACTTCAGCGGCAAGCACAGGTAGCCTCTCGTGTATGGTCCGGTCATTGTGTTCTCAGTATCTGCACAGCATTCTCTGTCCTTGTGATGATAGCACCACTGATCTCCGTGTGCAGTTCATGATGGCTATAAAGAAGGACGCTGCTGGTAAACTAATTTCTTTAATCCTTACAGGCACAGATCACACATAGGGTACAAACCCCTCCATGTAATTAAAGCAATTTTTATAGTGATCTCCCCTACTGAACTCGCCCTACTCAATATAACTTGCGCGATCCTTGACCCTAGTGTGGTTAGAGTATTGCATCATTGTATACCCAGCCGTAACCAACGCTCATATCCAGATACTGAAAATACTAGAGAACAAAACATAATGTGCATATCTTCCTTCCAAACACATGCCCAAAGATCCAGTTTTGATTAATATTGGAGCAAATTATCTAGATTTGTTGCTAGGATCAAACTCGATCATGACCCGTTAACTCCTGTTATTTGACCGCTACATGGAGATACTGGGAAACGTGCTGTGATCGCAAGGTGTCGCCATTATGCAGTTGACAATCCACTATGACTACAGGTGTCATCTGTGTACGATGTCAACCACATCACGGACCGCTTGGGTACAATAGAAAAATGCATGCTGTCACAAAGTTGAGTGGGATCAATATGAGACAGGTACAGATGTTTCAGTTTAAAAGATAACGGGTTATTTGGGTTTGTTGCACAAGTGGGGCAACTACGTAAAATAGTTTCAACAACAGGATGTTTTCTCTGATGAGTTCAAAAAAAGTAAGTCTGTCAGTTTCATAAACCTCGATCCAGGTACCCCTTAATGGGAAATATCAGCACTTGTCAGTCATTCACTGTCTTGGGGGTTTAAGTATCTACACATTTTTGTCTTCACAGTTTGTTCTGTAGATGTTCGTCCTTGACTCCTGGGAGACCCCTTTCCTTGATCTCCATGCCCAACATGATCCTGCATATTACACCTGGACAATGGCAGACGTAAGTGCTGGGTGATATTAGGAGAAGCCCCAGGGATTCGCCAGGGAGGCTGAGAAACCGGCAGGTCTCAGTCCATGGTGGCCGTTAACGTCCATTTTCTGGCTACCATAGACTGAGATTGCCATTAATTGCATATCATCTTTGAACCGTGGCGAGTTGTGATGCTTCACAAGAAAGGAATTCGGATTACCCTGCTGCATTTTTGCGTGCATTTTCTCTTGACACAATGCCAAACGCTTGTCCATTGTTGTTGGTACTTGATCCAATGATCCATCTTCACATCTACGAGTAAAGAATATGGTTTTGAACCTATTAGGTTAACTGTTTTCCCCTGATGAAGACGTGGTAAACTTGTTTCATAGACGTCGAAACCTGTCAAACTGCCTGGAAATGGGATTATGAAAAACACTTTGTTTCCACTTCAGGCCACATGTGTCACAAACTCTGGTATTTGTGCCATGGTTTTATTATATGGTGTCTTTGTTAAAAACATAATATGTTAGTGTTATGATTGTGTATGATTCTGCATGGTGGATGTAGGTATGGGTATGGTTGACTGTATTGCATTTTTTGTCATTATGGTTGTAAGAGAAAATATTGTTTTCATCATTGTCCTGCTTTAATTTAATTTGTTTTAGATTCATTCATAATATGATATTATATGGCATTTATAACGCGTCTATACACAAGTGTTGATACTATGCTTGGAGCCACTCCTAAAGAGGCAGCAGTATATTCTGATCCCATGTGATGAGCCTCTCACAAATAGTGGGGTAGGCCAGAGGATTTCCCCGAAAATCTCCTCTAGTCTCAACATCAAGTAATGGCTGTGAGAACCCTACCCCCCACCCTAAGGCACAGGAAGTGAACTTCTTCATGATGCCCATTCTCTCCTGGGCATTAACTCCTCTAAACTGAGTTTATGTAGCTATCTTCTCCGTCATCTTCACCTTCTCTTGTTCGATCTTCATTACTTTTATTATCTTCTTTTGGGATGTCATTCTGCACTTGTTTCTTCTGTTTCTTCTTTACAGTTTATTTCTGCTTCTTATCTAAATGTCCACATTCGAATATCTAGGCTGCACAGTGTGAGAAACCAAAAGGTGTCTCACTTAATAGTTCAGGGGGATTTCTCTCTTAGGTGGCCAGGGCATGGCTATTGCCTTTGGACCCAGACCCTGGGGGTGGACAAGTGCAGAAGGATCACCTGGGTGAGGGATCTTCGGGGAGTTGGGGTGGGGCAACCAGTGGTGAGACACGGTATTTCCTCTTTCCTGTGCCCATACCCCATCCTATTTTATAGGATTCTCCAACGTTCCAACCCTCACCCCCATTCTACAAAAACACTGGACCGAGGAAGAGGAAGACTGAGAGTAAAGAGGCTAACACTTGCATATTTCATTGGACATGTCCCGTTAATAAGGTCAGGCAAAGCAAGGCACATGACCTTAATCACATACAGTGGCCAAGGTGAGACACGAGAAGGAGCAGATCTTCCAGGGCGAAGGCAAACCCACTGGGGCAGGATGACCAATCAAGGAACTAGAGTGAGGGATAGGGAAACCCTGAAGATCCCTGCAAGAGGTTGTTGCCTCCAGGAAACCGTGAAGGATACACAAAGAAAGCCAAATCCCAGACAAGGGGAAACCTGCGTTGTGTTTGAAGGACGCCAGCAACCTTCCCGGGTGAACGGCGAGAGTTGGGGAGGCGAGGCCAAGCCTCTGGTATCAACCTTGACTTGTGAATCAAAGCTGCAGGGAAAAGAAAGTAATGGACGCAACCGGTGAGTTAGTGAAATACATGAAAGGCCGGTTTGTGTCAAATAAAGATTGAAGTCACAACAGTGTATCTCACAATTGAAGGTTGCACGTGTGGTGATGAGATGCGAAATAAAGCAAACCAGTAGTGAACTTTAAAGTTAACAATAAATGTGAAGCCACTGATACAGAGTAGCCGAGTGGTCAGGGTGAAAGGAAATGGCCCTCTCGAAAGGCTCAGTGTAATATTTGATGTCTTGTTAAAAAGCGGCAAAGTGAATAAACTCTGAAATGCACAATGGTTAAGATTAATCCCATCCAAAAGGGAAGTTAAAAGGTGAATGCTTTAAGAGAAAGATTTCTTTGAACTTTTTTGATTGTATTATGGAAGTACCAAGATCAAGAGACACTGGGGCAAATACCATAAGGGAGACCTGAAGTGAAAGTCAAAGTGGTCCTGCATTGGTATAGGGAATAAACCTTTCACACTCAAAGGTCTCCAACATTAGATAAAGGTCCGAACCTGACTGAGGGAGACCAGGAATATGAAATAAGTTGGGGAAGGAAATCCCTAACGAATGTGAATGAAGCTTGGGGAAGGGAACCCCTGTAAATTCTGTGATTGCGAGGTCAGAGCCCAGCTGAGGGAGATTTACGTTGAATCAGGTACTTTTTGTTGAGAGATCCGAGTCTGACTGAGGGAGACCTACATGAACTGTTGATGCCTTGAGAGGTCCGAGCCCGATAGAGGGAGATCTACGTGAACTTTTGTTGAACTGTGAAAGAACTTTTGTTGAACTGAAAATAAGTGACTTTGACGTGAAACTCCAAGCGGGCCTCGACCCACGCTTTGAAATACCTTTTTTTGATAACCTGAGCCAGAGTCAGGGACGTCATTTCACCAAAATGCCAGGGGTAGCAGAAGTGACATCACATGCCCTTGGACCCCCTGATGACATCACAGGAAGTGATGTCATTTGACCCCACCCCGAAGTGATATCGCGGAAGCAATGGAACACAACCTTTCACCCGTTGACAAAACAGCAAATGGCATCACACAGCATTGTACACTACGAAAAATATGGTTACGATATCACTATAATGTGATGTACATTTCATGCAAGAATGGATCACCATATGTATATTTAAGATCAGTGTGTACAGGCCCATATTACCAAATTACTGTGAATGCAAGCAGACATCCATGACCAAATGATAAGGATGTGTTATTATATAGCACTTATGCTTAAGCGCTTTATATAGAATAAATATACACGCCATTTCACTGTGTTGGTACTCATTTATCGACCTCAGAAGGATGAAAGGCTGAGTTGAGGCGTTTAAGAACAGACTAAATCAGTGACTCACCCCCTGAAGTGTGCCTGAAATAAAACTGTAATTATTGTATAGAATTCCAGAAAGACACATTATTTGGTATTCCTATTCTTTCTTATTTAGGGTCAGTGCTGAAAGTTAGACTTGTGGCGCTCCTGTTCTTATTTTTCTTCTTTTTTTTAAGGGGTCTAAACAAGAAAGCCAGCCACCCCAGAACTAAAGAGCCAAATGGTGCTGGCCACACCCCAGGAGCTTGCATTACAAAAAAAGAAAATGTAAACAAATATATATATATATATATATTTTTTGATTTTTTCTTCAGAGGTCGCAGGGGAGACCACAGAGGTCGCAAGGGAGACCTCAGAGGTCGCAGTTGCGACCTCTGGCGCCCCCTAAATGACGTCCCTGGCCAGAGTGTGTCATCCTGTCTGTGGGTGCTGCCTTGGTCTGTGCTGTCTAACATGGGGAAGAGAGCTGACTCAGCCACCTTGATCCTTTATGTTATAACACTGAATTTCCTTTGCATACACCTTCCCCTTTACAGAATGTGTGTAGAAGAGATAGGGCTGGCATTAGGTTTTGTTATTATAGGCCATTTTGATTTGATAATGGCTGAATTGGACTGTGTTTTCTTTATTATTTGATGGTAGAGATTACTCCCCTTGTAGCTATACAGCAAAGTAGGAGTTTTTCCAAACCCCAATAATTTAATAAGGTTTTGAAACTTGTAGCTCGTGTGTCAGTATCATACGTGTGATAACATCCCTCCCTATTTTTTGCTATTTCAGCTGAGACTTATAATTAAATCTTGTACTACACACTAAAAGTTAGATGGAGGTAGAAAGATGTTTATATCTGGAGAGATTTGGCAGAAATTCTCTTCTGTCTTTGCCTTGAAATCTGCTCCGCGCTCTCCGGCTCAGCAGGTGGTGGGTGCCCATAAATCTGATCTCCTTACCCCTTTTTAGTTTTGGCTATTAGGTGGCGCTGAAAGTGCTACCTATAAAGCCGAGACTATTGTCATTAAAATAAGAGCTTTACCATAAGAGATTGAAATAGGGGCTTTGAATGTAGGTTTGTAATGCTTTTCAATGCAGATGACATATGAGAATGGATTTATATAGTTTTAGCTATGTGTCCCACCCATTTAACGCCCATTGCTAAGTGAAATCTATTGGATTTCCCTCACATTCCCACCCATTTTCCCTCCAACCACACCTCTTTTTGCACTCTTTGGCTGAATTTGTACTGTGTGGTGAATTTGTCAGCTATTTTACTTACAAAATGGTGGCCACCATCTGTTAACCTTATTTAAAAGTTATTTGACTTGATTGATGCTTTAAAATATATTTACTGTAGCTTTCAAATTATGTTCCACATTTTACAGTATTTTTTATGAAAAATAAACAAGGGACTGTAATAGTTTTGGTTTAAAAAGGCCCTAAAAATGTACATCTACTAATTTGTGGGGGATTGGTCAAGTGTTTTTGATGTAAGGATCACCTGATTGGCTGGGAAGTAAGTGGTGTGATTGGATGTGCAGTGAGTGTTTGTCTGTACAAGTAAGTAATTTGGATTCTGGTAAGCTATTTTCTTCATACAAGCTGAAAGGTATGTGTTTTGTTTGCATTTGTTAATTTGTGTCAGTGGCTTTAAGCCATGTAAGGAAGGCATGGTATCAAGAATAGACAGCCACACGTGATCGCAGTTCAATGGTGTTTATTAAACTGTAAGTAGGTTTGAAAAACGCCTAATCTAAACCTAAATATAAGATGGGAGCAAGCTTTGACCATCAAATGGCAGTCCTAGTGGCGTTGTGTCAAATAAAAAGGCCTATACTGAGAAAAACCTATTGCCAATCCTTATGTTAAATACAAAAAGAAGTGTGGGATGATTTTCTTAAGAAAGAGAAGGAAGTGTTCACAAATGATAAGCTAGGATGCAGTGCTTGAGGTCTTCCTTCCCCACATTTTCAACACAGGACAAGTTTGGACTTTGAAGCACAGCACACGCTCAAGCTTTGTCAGCACAAGCTAACAGTTCCACTTTCAGCAATCAGAGCACTCAGAAAAGAGACTTAACCACTATCAAAAAGTCTCTTGCCGCCAGCGGGGCTGATGTAATCAAATAATAAACAAAGAGTTCCTTTTCACAGATAGATTGGGTGATGTCTTTCACCTCTGGATACCCCTCTTCCGGGTGCAGATCCCTAGAAAGTTCTTATCAATATCAGGATCCTCAGAGATTGTATCTGCTGCTTCAGACGATCAGACAAAAAGTTCAACAAAAGCTTTTCTCTGTATTTGGGCCATAGTTCTTCACCCCCGGGTTCTCCCTCTTTTCCGGGCTCAGACCCCTCTCAAAAATCACTTCTCTTTATCGGGTTCCCTCTGGCATATCATGCATTCAAAGGGCTTTTCCTTCTTGTATTTTGATTTGTTACACTCACAGGTCGGTGGGTGTTGGCTTTTCACCCTTGGTTCCCCCATGTCCGGGCTCAGATCTGACTTGGCAGTTTGCCTCCCTTGATCGGGTTCACTATGGCTTTCAATGCAATTTATCTGCTGACTTTCGTAAAATGTATTTTTGTTCAGTTCACTGTGGACATCCCTCTGCCGGGTTCACTCCTGTTAACAAACTGTATTTCGGGATTTTGACTTTGCCCCCCCTCCCCTTTGTCGGCATCCCTCAATCGGGTACACTATGACTCGTTCATCCAACTTGGTTTCTCCTCATGTGTCAGTTCACTATGGCTTTCCTCACATTCACAATTCTTAATGTCTTTTTAAACAATTCACTGTGAACCACTCTTTCACGGGTTCACTATTGTTAACACAAACATTTTCCTTGAGGTATTAGGCTTTACCCCTTTTCATCGGCATCCCTCTTCTGGGTTCACTATTTGCCAATCTTTTCTTTTACCATGCGGGATTCGTTACCCTTAACTTTCCTTTACTTGTCGGTTAAAGACTTTCGACTGTACAGAGGATTTTACTAGACCCCTGTATGACCACTTTGACCCTCTTCTCGCCTTTCCCAAGGGCTTCTCATTCTGATAGCTTCAATAATTGGGTAATCGTCCAGAGTTACTCGAGTGAGCACCCACATGGTGCCTGGCTCATCTGCAGCTGGCTTTACCCTTTTATATCACATGTTCTTTGTACATTCCCTAATCAGTCATTTGCTACTTTTGTTCCACAAAGTTCAGTTTCTTTATCGAACCTCCCCTCGACTCAGCGGTTGTGATGAACCGCTTGACTTTCTTCGTATTGGGAGTCAAGCTATCAGCAGAGGAGGTTCTCGTGCACCGTTGACATATGCTTCAACTCACAATTGCTATTGTTCGCTGTCTTGCTTTTTATTTCTGCTGAGGTTTCACAGGCCTTGGGCGGAAAGGGCAAGGTTGTTTCTCTCCTTGTCACCCTCTCAGTATGCGCCGTCTTTCTCTACCTTTTGAACTGCCGTGCCTGGATAACTGTCTCGTTGTGCGGTCTGCTTTGCTCGTATGGTGCTCTCGTGCTCCACTTTTTATCCCTGTGGGGAAGGGAAAAGGCCGTCAGGTGTGTGCGGTTCTGGTTTATTGCCTGACTTTGCCTGACCCTTGTGTTGGGACACCTCAGGTAAACGGCTCGGGTGTTAGTCAGTGGTCTGTGGTGTGTGAAAGTGTTTGCATCAGAAAAGAAGATCAGTAGAATTTCTGAGTATCCTACAGGGCAGGATGGAGATCAGGTGTTGTATGGGATTATAGCCCTCGTCCTAGGGGGTTGGGTGAATTCAGAAGAGTGAGATTGGTAGGGCTTTTGGAATGAAAGTAAATGACCAGAGGTTTAATCGTGACCTGAACAGTGGGGGATTGTGGGAATGGTACTGTGTTGTCAATGCAGTATACTGGCGTTTCGGGAAAGAATAATCAGAGGGACATGAAAAGGAATAACCGGGAGTATTTGGGTAGGCAACAGAAAAACAAGGATTCTGAGAGAGGTTGTTTCCTACTGTAACAGTATTTATGTTCCTAGGGGATTTGTCATATTGAGAGCGGTTGTTGGATTTGGGCAGGAGTGATTTATTGGGAGGAAGGGAGACAGATGTGGTACAGCCTACAAAGGTCTGAGGGATCTCGTCCTCCTCTCCTTCTTCCGCGGTATAGTACTACGTCTCTCCAGGGCATTCCCCCGAACACAACCCCGAGCTCCCCTACCCAGGTGATCCTCCCTCGCTCGTCCACCCCCAGGGTTGGGATCTGTGAGCGCCAGCCCTTCTCTGGCAACCTGAATAAGGGATTTGCGAGGCTTGCTTGGAAGAACACCCTCAAGTTTCTTACAGCCGCTGGCGACATTGAATTTGTTTTTACTAACGTTAGATATGTGTGTTGGCGGCGGATTAATGTTGTTAAGCCGCCCGCCGGCACATCTTTACAATGTTAGTGAAACAAACTGAATGTCAGCGGCTACTTGGCTTGCCCGATGCCACGACCGACGACTTTGACTTTGTTTTACTAATATTGCAAATATGTTCCGGCAGCAGATTAACGTTGTTAACCCACCACTGGCACATATTTGCAATGTTAGTGAAACTAAGTGAATCGTGGCACTGGCGGCTTGTATTTAATGGTACACCAGCAACAAATATAGACAACTTCTGAAAGGTTGACAACACCCCTTCAGACATGTAGCTCATTATTTACTGGTGCATAGTCAGTGGAGACACATGGATAATAATTCCCCTTTGGGGACTGTTTTAACCACTGTCTTAAGTCAACAGAGTTATGTATCTGAGGCCCTTTTGCGAAAGCTTCTTACAATGTTGATGTCACATTGTGCCTGTGTGCCCACGCGTTTTCTCCTTTATGCCTGTCTGTCATTGCGCTAGTTTGTAATCTTCCATTTCTTGCAAGGATTTGCAGTACTTCTAGATTACCTGACTAAACTTCTGGAGAACCACACCATGTACACTTGTGATGGGGACCACCTAAGCTTGCAGCAGACCAGACAATTCACCATAAGTATTCAGTTCGCGTTTTACGGACTTAGGCTCCAGACGTACCGCATGTGTTCTACGCTAGAGCCAGAAGCTGTGGAGAAAGGAAGTGTAGATTGCTTGGCAGAAACTACTTTACATGTATTTCATGAGATACCATGTCTGTCAGAGGTGGTGGGGTCGACAATGAGGCTTGTGCACTCTAGCAAAAAATCTGTGGCACGAGAAGAATGTGTTACAAAAGTAAAGGAATTGTGTCATTACCCTGAACAAATTTCCAAAGGGCTGCATATTTTTCCGTGAATAGTATAAAAGCACTTGTTGATTAATTCTCAAGAGACTTCGATCTGAAACTACCTGCCTTATGTCCCTCGTGTTACAGCAGTCATGTTGCCGAAGTCCATGCGGTTTATTGTGTAAAATGAGGGAACCATGTTATCTAATATCCAATTTCCACCTCGATGAGCGAGGTTAGGATTGGGCTCGTGTCCTAGAAGTTGAAAGGACCAGTTAAGTTATAGTTTCCCTTTGTAATAGTAAAAGGCCCCCACCAAAGAACCAGCTGAAATCATAGGTAAGGCCTTCACCATGATCATGACTACTTATTTGTGGCCTGATCTGTGATTAGGATCATTCCCCAAACATGTGCGATGCAGATCAGGGATTCACTTTGTGGAAACCCAGGATCCACCCTAGTGCCAGTGCTCCCCCACCCTTGTCACCCAATCTACACCCCAAACAGGATACTGCTGCATCCATGATGGCTTTAGGTCAACTTATTCAGGGCCTTATATTTCCATAAAAATGTATCAGTGCAGATTTACAACTACCCATCCAATATTCAGTGCTGGGGACTCACTCAGCTATATGAATGCAATTCTCATTGGCTGTCCGGGGAGCCAATAGCAGAGGGATACACCACATTCACACTAACAACATCAATTCAGACCCCATTATAAGTGAGGTGGGCACCAAAATGGCACATCAACTGAGAAGGCATTCATCCTCTCACCACACCTGCGGTGACACTGGGAAACATTCAGATTCTACACAGTGTAACCTGCACAATTCACACTTCACAGCCTGCAAGAACAATGTGAACTGTGTTTACGAGTCTGTCAGTCTGCTATCTTCTGCCTGTTCGATTGGTTCTTTGCCCTAATCCTTGCATTTAAATGCGCATGCAGTTAATTCTCTGCAAATATTACTGTTTTAATTTGGGCTATTAGATGGCGCTTAAGTACTACCGATAAACTGAAACTATTGCATTGGATTATGGGTAGGCAGAAGAAATGTGAGTAGGGACCCACAAATTGTGGGTGTTGTTGGTTATTTACCCACCAATTGACTGCCCATGGCCATACTAATCCCAGTGGCCTTTTACACCCACTGCCTGACCAAACAAAATCCTCCCAGGACCAATTTGAGCAACTCTCTCAGGCAGTAAGATCCACGTTTGACCTGCCAGCAGTATTTCTAAGCAGTAAGCTGAGAGTCAATGGCTGAACTGCACCTGAAAATACTATGGTGGTGATATAAATCAAGAATGCACACTTGGTTAAGACATTTTTATTTTATATGTGTTTCATGCATCGAAAGCCTTGTTCTAAACACGCATCGCCATTGCAAACAGTTTGGACTTTTGTGGAGGCATGGGGCAGCACTTGCCAGACACAGCCATAGTGGTATCAACTGGCCATTGATAGTAGCATGTGTAAAATGGTGCGAGTACCTGGGCATTTAATAGCAGTGCCTGGCAAATGCCTCACACTTATACAAAGGCCCAGAGCGGTTGGCTTTGCCAATGCTTGTTTATTTAATCTTCACTGGCTTCCTTTGCACTTTTGATTGCATTCAAGATATGCTGCCTGACCTTGCAGGGTCTTCTTGTCTACACGCCTTATTGTTTGACGGAGAAGAGGGGAAATGCATAGGGTAGCCGATTTACAAGCAATGTTGATCTGAAAACATTAGATATTGCTTCATACGGGCTAAATATTCGAAACAGGCCTTTTGGGCTGCAGCACCCAGACCATGGAATTTGCTTCCGGTTCAAATTCAACCATTTTCTACTAGGATTCAAAAAAGGCCTAGGCCTTAGTTCTTTCATACTTCTTACCTTGCATCTAGTTTCACCCCTATTTAATTTTCATTTGATTGTAATGTGTCATTGCTATCTTGCTTTTAATTAGCAACTCTGTAATTGATGCTATACTTACACATTTTATAGTATTCTACAGTGCCCAATGCCCACGGTAATAAGGTGAGCTTCAGAAAGAAAATACCATACAATATGACAGGATTCCCTCACCCATTCACTGAAGGTCCTGGCTCCGCAACTTACTCTGTTAGGTTCAGACTGCAAATATCCTTCCCTCAAAACGATTCCTCACAAAGTACTTGGGTCTCAACTACACCACTATTAACAACCGGAAGTTCCAAAATGGTGTCCCGAGTGTGAAGTAGAAGCAGGCTACCGCCATTTTGACCCAGCTGAAATTGGCACACAGAGTGTGGGTAGCTACCCCTTTGGACGCGTTTTTTTGCCGTTCAAAATCTCTAAATAAATAAACATGTGAAGTGGTGTCGGCGTCTCAGAAGATCTGCCAGTGTCTGTGCGCTGCCTATTAGTATCACAGGGGCTTCAAATGGAAGCAGGCATGACATATATAGGTGGGTCCCTTGCATGTCCACTGGTAATGTATTATAGAATTGTACTTTGTTCCTGTCCTCAATATACTGCTCCTGCACACACATCTCACAAAACAGAACATGTAATAAAAACAGTCTGAGCCATGTGCAAAAACAGCTTTAAGTTATACCTTCTGCAGACAGCACACATGGCCACTGTTTGAATTATGTACAGTAGTATATACATATGATTCATAGAAAAGAACGCACAATTCCAACTAACTATACATGTAACACTTTGTGGGCAACAGACGGTTGTAATGATCGGCCAGGGGTGCAGGATCACTTCTGTAACACCACAAACCAACATTCACATTTATTTCAATTGAGGCACAAAATAAGACCTTGATCTTACATGTGCAACCTCTGCTGTTTTAGAATCAATTCAAATGTATTTTCAATTGGATAATTAGAACATAGGGGTTGCATGAGGGGTCAAAGTAAATGGTGTGACCCAACTGTTGTGGAGAAGGACACGACAATAGATGTGACCGACCATGACAAGCCAAAGTCAATAAATCTATAGCTTACGATTTTTATGTAAAGGCTCACCGCCTAAATTTGCCAATGTGTGTTGTTGTTGATTTGCCATTTAAGGGATTTACCAATGCTTTCATTTAGTAATAGCTGCCAGACGGCCATGCTCCCTGTTTACTCTGCAGTCTTGATTGTATCTTAATCTCTTTAATCTCATCTTTCATAGCACTTGGAATGAGCGCTCCAGGGATCAACCAGGTGCCATGGGCATGCCCATGAAGCCTTGTTGTCTGAAGCAGACACTAACTGCTCTCCGTCTGCAAATCATGTTTTATGTTCACAGAGAATTGGTTACAAAAGGTTGAGTGGATGAAAGTGGCATGACTAAATATTTTCACCTGTGGCGAAGTGCACTGCTGTGCTCCGTTGGCTCAGGATTAGATGGCCCCGGGGGCTGGCTACAGCCACCTGTTACATGATGCAACACCTGGGGGCAGTGTGGGGAGGATTGTCTTGTCTACCAAACACTTCCTTATGAGTTTGGCTGTGACCTACCAGTAGGGCAGGCATAGCCGTAATCGTGGCCCTTTTCAGGGGACTGATTATTAGAAGATGAACAACTGAGCCAGCAGAGCCTGCCAACTCACTCTCCTCATACAGGTGCCAACATCATATCCAAAGCAATATCAGCGCCCGATCTAAGATAATCAGTCACCTCACAAGGTCCCCTTCAGTAGGGTGCTGCCATGTTGTGGCAAGCAGAGAAAGGACTGCATTTGGCCAATCGCCATACCAATTGCATAGGGACACACATTTAAGTTTCCTTATGGCAGAGAGAGACCCTATAAAAGGAAGCACTTACATCAAATGGGTTTAGTAGTCCTTAGTAGTCCTTAGAAGGAGCCCATGTGGTGATGGGTGGTAATTAGTACTGGAGAAAGAGCCAGGTGGCCAGATGAGAGCCCCATGAGGCTCTGGAAAATAGGACCTAAGGCGCCGGGGTGAGTACAATGTAGAGGTCTGGAGGAAAGACTCAGAGGACTGGGGAGAGAAAGACCTAGGAGTTTGGAGAGAGAAAGACCCAGATGTCTGGGGCGAGAAAGACCTAAGAGGCTGGGGAAACAAACACCAGGGAAGTTGGAAGAGAAATACCCATGACGCTGGTGGAGAGAGAGACCAAGGAGTCTGGTTAGAGAGAGGCCCGGGAGGCTGGGAAGAACGAAACCCAGGAGCCTGAGGAGAACAAGAGACCCAGAAGGCTGGGGAGAGAGCGACACAGGGGGCTGGGAGGAGAGATACACCGGCAGGCTTGGAAGGTGAAGACCCAGGGAACTGGGGAGAGAGAAAGACCCTTGAGGTTGGGGAAAGAGAGAGAACCAGGAGGTTGGGAAATGAAGGCTCTAAGAAGTTGGAAGAGTGAGATTTCAAAGTGTGCGCTGTTAGAGAGGAGCCTAAGGAGGAGATGTTAAGGAGGAGGTTAAATTAATGGGGAAAGAGGCAGTGAAAATAGTTGAATAGAGGAGAGAAGTGTATCAACACCATGGTGAGGTAGTAAATGTACAAGGAAAGGAGCTGGAAGAACATAGGCAGCCCAGGAAAGGGACAATAATGAGAAAAAGGGTGTGGACATGGAACTGAGAGTAGGCTTTGGAAGAGGAGGCAAGAAGGGAAGCTTTGGCTGACAGAGACAAAATTGAAAGTTGCCCTAGATATGCCCAACATCTGGTGAACCAGTGCCGGCTGATTGAGGTCCAAGATGAGAAGGGATCGGTGTAAGGAGGTAGTGAGGGCAAGGAGATACAGGGGAAGGAACCCTAAGAACAAGAGTGTTATGGGGACACAATGAGGAATGTCAGAGGGAAGGTTTGGGGGTTAGTGAGGGAGCCCTGGGTAGAGGTAACAGTCCCTTCCCTCCAAGGCCCAAACATTCCTGCCAAGAATCGTCTCTTGGACTGCATTTGGTGACCCTCACCCTCCTTCCAGTGTTTTTCCATCCTTGCAGGGTTTGCGCTCTGCAAACCCTTGATCAAGACTCTATAGAACAAATGAAGGAGAAGAGGATGACACCCAATGAACTTGAAGATAGACGTTTTGAGGGTGCACAAAACACCTCAGACTGTATCTGTCATTCCCTGTGGATTGCTGTCAGGGGGACATAGATTTTGAGACTGTTAAAGCCAAATGTGCTTTTTGATGTATTTATTGCACCAAAGGAGAAGTCATCCTGCTAGTTTGTTAGCCACTTGTTTACTTACTTTTTTCAGTCCCAAGTAGAAGCCATTGTATTATTTATTTGTGTTGAATCTCTTTTTTTCTTGTTGCTATTCCGGATAAAATCCCCTTAAGATACCGCTTTGGTCGATGTGTTTCATTGAACGGCACTGGGCTTTGTGACACACCCTACAACTGAGATTTTTTAGGCATAGTGCTCTGCTATACATACACGCTAAACTCATAAACACAGCCACACACTGCGTGTTCTGTACAATGCATTGTAAATAAATGTGTCCTTTGTTTGAAGTGATGCCTGAAGCAGACCCTCCCAAATTCTCATGCTCTCTTGAAATCACCTTGTAAAGAATCCCACTATATTGCAAGGACACAGCTTTATAGATGTCCTCAGCTACAAAGTTGTGTCCTTGCAACATCGTTGTCTTGCAAATGATTCAGAGAATAATTCACTATTTCACATTAGCTCAAAACTGTAAGACACAAGGAAAACACACAGAGAATCGAAACATTAGCCCATAGCTGACATAGACATACGCAAGTACACAATAACATTGTTAGGCTTGTTCTCCCAGTCCGAGATAGCATTAATGAACTACTGCTTTATTTAATATGCAAGTGCTCAATATAATGTCTCTTTCTCTGAATCGTTGGCCCTATTTTTGACTAGACTTCTTCACTGTCCATAGATGTGACTCATGGCCTTGATTTAATTTAAGAGCTAAGCAATCAGCAGACCTAGTACCAGTGGCATAAATACACTACAGACAAAACGAATGAGGAAATAACAAAACATGCCATTTGTCCCCTTATAATGTCACAGGAAGTGACATCCACAAGCTATCAGTTTGAGTAGCTATCTTAACCAAAAGGTGTGTGTTTGGGGGAAAGAATGCACATCTTCCCAAAATCAAAGGTTAAGACAACATCATGCCCTTCACTGCCAGGGTAAAAGTACTCCAGAGCACCGATCTGAAATTGAAAAGACACCAATGCGCAACATCGACAAACCGGTAAGGAAGGCACAGGAGGAGATTACCCAGCCTGTTTTGACAGCACAACTAACTTATCGGGCAAATCTAGACCACGATAGCCTTCCACAGACCTTTATGTCATTAATAGCAACAATTAGGAACTGCTCCACAACCAAACCTAGTGAGAGAAGGGATGGAGATGGCTTCTAAGCACCAAGATCCTACCAGGACTACTTATTTACCTCATTTTACAGGCCAAGACATCCTATCAGTATTTGTCATCGATCACTCTAGATCGTTCTCATCACCACAAGCTACTGAAAATGTCAGATGAGCACTTTACAGTTGTTGCATAACATTATATGTTAACACACTTGTGTGCATGGGCCTCCAATCACCTTAACCCAAACAGGCCCACCACTTAAGAAGTGAGTGCAAGTTTGTACATAAAGCAAGTTTATTGTACAATATTCCGGAGAGCAGTTGGATAGTGTTGCAGTCCCAAACTAACACATATCTCTAGGAACCACATCAGCTCACATTCTTTGTAACAGTTAAAACACTCCCAAAATACTTTCTTACACAGAGTCAATGGCACTACCACTTTTAGGTAGTTGTAATGTTTATATTTTGTGCTTATGTGTATGTTTTATTTATATTGATTAAAATATGTAAACCTGAAGCTTTTTGTCTACACAAGTGATTACATTTCCGGCTTGGTGACAGTTGTATACTTGTTTTTATCTTGTGTATGTGAAGGTGGGAAGCTGCTTTTTGTGGATTTCTATATAAGCATTCTCTCAAGCAGCAAGAAATGACGTACTATCTACGAGACATATCAGACCATAAAAACTCAAGGCTATTTCTGCAGCTGCTGACTGCGAAGGTTGAAGTTACTCATTCACCTGCTTTCTGCCATCTGAAAACCTCTTTAGAAGTCAAAGTGCATTTTGCAAGAAAGCCCTAACCACTGTGTTTTGATTCATTGTGAAAAGGCCACTTATATTCAGATTCATGAATTCCTCATGTATTTATATTAATGTGCATGTATGTTTTTACATTTGGTGGATTTAATACTTCATCTTTTTGCATGCGTACAAACTAGTATGCATCAGTTCTGAACAAAAGGTAACACTAAAAGTAACATATCCCATCCTTGATTAACTACACTCGATACATATGAAATTGCAATATTGCGCTCAGTTCGCCGCCGCAGTCATCAATATCGATTGCGCAACATGAAACGTTCGTAATGATGGGGACTCTTCCTGACCCTCCCAACACATTATCAGTGAATACAAGCCCCCAAATCTGGTAAATTCTGGAAGATCCATACTGTTTGTTCGTAAGCATTTCAAAGACATCCCCATGTGCTGTAGCAGCAACATACACATAATGACTGCCACTCCTTGATATCCCTAAACGCCAGTCCTACCCCCGTATTGGTATGGGTATGGAAAACACTCTTCCCAGTGGCTGTGGTTAGCTGAAAGTTGTGACAGAACTGGAGAGGGTGCCTAAATCGAGCAATGAACATGGGTCTGATTTATAAAGTGTTTTTTAATGGGAAAATGTCATTAAAAATGCTTTGTAAATCAGATCCTGTGTGTGAATGTGTATTTAAAATGTGTGAAACTTAATGCTCTAGGCCAAGACAGGCGGTGGGGACCGGGTACTGAAGATACAACAACATTGAGTGAAATTGGGATTAGGACTGGGCAAAATTGCAAAATAAATACTGTGGAAATGGATTGTGGAATTTATGGCAAAACCTTCTTCTCATGCTGTTTTTCTTTAAGCACAGGCTTTTGCATAAAATTGGATTCCCTGGCCTAAACTTTGCTCATTCTACAAAACTGTGCCATACTCATGCAGCCACATGAGCATATCTACATATTTCATGTTTTGCGGTGGTGGTTATAGAGCATGGAATCCCAGGTTTGCCATGACAAATGAAGACGTTAAATACATGGCGTATTTCATCGATTTCGCCCCAGGCCATAACATTTCTCCATCCCCAATGAGATATGCACATAGCTCTTAACCTTTAAGGTCACCAAAGCGGGTGAAGGCCCGTTGAAGTATATGGGCGTGCAGGCAGCTCGGTGGGTGAGTCAGCTGATTGATACCTGCCAACAGCCTGTGAGTTGAGAAGGACGCAAGTAGAAGAAACGAAGAAGGCAAAAGGGGGGCTTTATGGAGAAGAGGGGCATAAAGCAGAAAAGGATGGAATGGATGTTGTTTTATAATCTTGCCACGATTCCTTCGAAGCAATAGTTTTATAGCATGCATTGATGACACATCAAATATGAATGCTTCCCTTATTTATTAGATCCTTCAAATAAATAGCCCAGAGGATAAAGTTTATTGTGGAGCCCATTGTGCCTTCGTGCTGAGATTGCAACTTTTTTTTTTAACACCAAAAGGTACATTACGTGAAAAGCAGTGCTTGTTTTTGCAAGAAGGCATTTTATCCCGCATTCCCCAGCCGGTGAGTTATGACTGGCACCGAGATCTGCCGGAGTAATAGCTCATCTGTGAGGGCCATTTACACCTTGCTTGGGCTGGATTAGCAGGGACATGCTAAAAGGGAAGATGGAGGCGATATTTCATTATGATTGTAGATGCTCGTGTTCTGGGCGAGCGGCAAGACTAATGAACTCGCACAAAAAAGCTGCACAGATAGCGGAACTGATGACTTCGCTCAGAGAGCGCCCTGACCCCTATTAAGGGTGCACCAAGAGTTAGGCACGCGCGCAGCGCACCGACTTCAGCTCAGATGTAAACAACGTCCATGTTGTAGGTTATATTTAAAAGCCGAAGCAGATCTACGTGGATAGACAAAAACCCCGACACCACGACCTAATGCTCTGTTTACTGTCAGGGCGGCCTGCCTTGGAATAATTACGGCATGATTTAATTCGTGCACTGATGAGTGGTGACGTATTCTATTAAAGCGTGCATGGTCCTGGAAGATGGACGCTATGTCACCGTGGACTAAAGCTGCAAGCTTCAGAGAGACCGTTTTTTACAAGTTGCTATGCAGGTCTGCTGGCCCGTGACAGACAATCTTCAGCCAGAGATCAGCACGTACCTTTCGGATCGATAACAAATTGTACAGACACAGTCTGGGGTGCTGGCTCGGTCGAGGCTGCTTTCTTTCGAGCCCGTGGCAACACAGTACTTTACCCCATGGGAAGCCCCAACCCTTGATTACCACCACGGGAGAAGATAGTATATACACTCACCTTACAGCCGCTGACAACACTGTGGCCCCAGTAATTTGGTGCGCATTTATCGCACTTCTCGCCTATGGTGTTGGGAGGACAAACGCAGTGTCCAGTGTGTGGGTCGCAGTTATTGCCGATGTGAGAACATTCGCACGCTTGAAGGGACAGAGAGAAAAAAAAGCACAATAAGGTGGTTATTATGGTTACAAAGCTTGAGACACTCATATTCCAACATTACACTAATCGAATTCTGGATACAAGTGTTTAATTCATGAACAAAAGCCATTAATGTTATTCCTAATCTGGAAATGGATGTGTCTTCTTCAACCTCTAAACTTCAGGCCGCCCCTTAAACACCCAAGTATCAGTGCTTTAAGTGGGCTCGGTCCGAGGCCTGGCAGTCTCCAAAAGGTAGGGCTCTGCAAGGACCCCAGTTCCACCATGCCACGGCGGGACACTATCCCACCACGACTGCAGCCGCGACGGGACATTAACCCGCGGACATAATGAAGACATGTAGCTCTGACTGACAGAAGAGCCAGCCACAGCGTCGCGCAAACTGCAACTTCCTCTCAGTTGCACTTTGCATGATGCTGTGGCTGGCACTTATGCCAGTCACAGCTCCAGGACTGGGTGACAGAGCCTCGTCCGCCGCATCAAAATAGGACAGAGAGCTGGCCCGCTCCACTCTACATAGGAGTACAGGCCCACCCTTAGAGAAAGACAGGACCTTAGTTACAGACACAGCAATGAAATGTGTTAGAGTGCCGACCCCCGCAGAGAAGTCAATGATAATTGGGCAACGGCTGGTAAGCGATTCTTTTCTAACAGAGGCAGCATTTAAACAGAGACCGTCAAATACCCATATGCGTTTTAGTTTGTGATATCTTTGAAGCGTCTTTGGTCCCGATTAGACTAAGTGCGGCGTGATGATCTTCAAACTGTCAAGGTTTTTGGGCAATGAGATATGTTTCCTACGTCAACCTTCTAGGGAAGTGCATTGAACTGCTTCGATCGCTAAGTCGAAAAACAGTTAATTCTATAAAGAAAACCTGTCATTCATTTCAAAACGTGGGCCACTAGAAGGGTTAGGGCAAAAGTGTGCATTATAATTTAAGTGCCCATACCCCTAATTATACATGCAAGAACACTGTGCCACGAGACAAAAATAATCTTTAAACCAATGCAAAGAGTATTAGGTTAAAACGAGGCCACAAGTTAGGCAGCTTGGTGCAGATTAGATCACCAAACCCCCAGCTTCGCTGACGACAAAGACACCTTGTGCCCGGTAATCTAATCTGCTCTGCCACGCACAGATCACAGAGCCCGAGGCGTCTTTGTCTGTCGGCAAAGCTGGGTGCTTGGTGATCTAATCTGCTCTGCCACGCACAGATCACAGAGCCCGAGGCGTCTTTGTCCGTCGGCGAAGCTGGGTGCTCGGTGATTTAATCTGCTCTGCCACGCGCAGATCACGAAGCAGGGTGCGTGGTGATCTAATCTGCTCTGCCACGCACAGATCACAGAGCCCGAGGCGTCTTTGTCCGTCGGCGAAGCTGGGTGCTCAGTGATCTAATCTGCTCTGCCAAGCACAGATCACAGTGCCTGAGGCGTCTTTGTCCGTCGGCGAAGCTGGGTGCTCAGTGATCTAATCTGCTCTGCCAAGCACAGATCACAGAGCCTGAGGCGTCTTTGTCCGTCGGCGAAGCTGGGTGCTCGGTGATCTAATCTGTTCTGCCAAGCACAGATCACAGAGCCTGAGGCGTCTTTGTCTGTCGGCGAAGCTGGGTGCTCGGTGATCTAATCTGCTCTGTGTACTGCAGATCAGATTAGAAAACTGAGCCCCCTCTGGAATTTGAAGTCTCTCAAAATGAGGGGGTGAGAAGGGGGTATCACAACTGTGCAGATTTTGCCTAAAATTTTTCTGTTTATAAAAGATATTATCCTTATATTTAAATATTTGTGTGCGTACCTTACTATGGTATGTGTACTTTTTATGCCATCTTTTATGAAGCAGAACATTGTTGAAAGCCAAACAGTGGGGTGAGGAGGGAAGGTGATGAGTGCAAGTGAGTTGTGAATATTTGCACATTCACTTGGGAGTATGCGCCCTCAGACTGTGGAATGTCCTATGCCCCCCAACCTAGGGGCAGAACTCAATGATATGCATATCAGAAAGCTCTACAAAATGAACTGTTCACCCCATCCTTTATCCAAGTTCAGAGGCATTCCAGCTACCTGCAATCTGTCCTACTCTACTGGTGTTTAAGAAGTGACCGCAGTGTGATTTGTTGCACACTGGTGGTCTCCAAAACCCCAAATAAATTGAAAGAAGCAGGGGCCCATATTTGCAATCTGTGCCTATATATAAGATGCCAATAAGCATCATGCGGCTGTTCAGGGACTTCCAGACATTCATTCAGTGAGCTGCTTAGATTTTATTTTAAGAGCTGCATTATTTTCCAACAAATCAAATCATGTTTGTCTCAAGACCACACCCATCAAGTCTTAGACCATGTCTATCATGCAAGCTATGCCCCCAAATGAGGTCCCCCCCTCAATTTCTTATCCTGCTTAAAGCACTGCCAAACATTTTCTAATTCTCAGTGCTGTCTAAATTGTTAAACATTTAGGGGATTTAAAAGAGTCTTTCTGCCTGCTATAAAAAGTTTTTCAAATTATAATGGGTCAATTGCAGATATCATTGAGTTTTTTTTTTAACACAGCCCGTTCTGCCTGCATACTAGTCTGGAGGAATGACAATATTTTCATTTCAGCTAGCAAACATCTTCTGGTGTAATAAATATATCAGTTCCTTCAGCGATTTGACCGAGAAGAAATACAACATCCATGAACATAACCCTAAATACATTTTGTGTCAAAAATGTAGAGTCTAGTATTAACGTGTCACTGTTTTCATTTTCCAGTGAAGAGGTACAGCCCTCTAGTTACATGTTATCAATGTTATTGGTGACATTTGTAAAAAATGTCAATAAGTAAACTTTGCAATATTGGACATATCTAAATACAGGGGAGTTTTTTCAAAAGGCTGTGCGATAGGCTGTGCAGCTACTTCTTTTTTAAAATTGCTGTTGCTAGTGTGGGGGAAAATTTGGAAATTGAACATTTTATGTACTTCCCTTGCATATTACTGCATTATAATGTTGAGTAGTTACTACAGAAATGCCATGTTTGGACCACTTTGTTTTTGCTTGTGTGAGGTGAGGCTTTCGATTTTATTGCACATGTCTTTGCAATGAAGGCTTTCTAATTAGCTTGTAGGAATGCTCGCCTTCACAACTATCGTTTCTGATTTGTTTCCGTTTTGGCATATGTAAGCGTGTTTTAGACTCCCGCTTTCTTAGGAAAAGCAGCATTGGTAGATGGAAGTCATCATATCACAAGCGTTCTGCCTCAGAGTGGGTGAGAATCTTTGAGGAGTATATTCGCCTTCACTTATTGGATTATCATGTGCTGTCCTCCCTGATAATGTTAAATAACATGAAAGAACACAGCTGGCATCAAAGGCTTGGGTAGAGCAGCATTGTGCCCCAGTAGCAACGTTGTTTCAATATGATTCCTTGCCCTGTTTGGACCACCCCTTCCATTGAAATGCATGTGTTTCATTGGTATAAGAGAATGGTGCATGGCAGGAGGGGATTCTCACTTGCGCCGAAGTCTCGTGCTGTCGTTAGTTTTGTTCTTGTCGTTGCTTTTTCTAATACATTGTTCACCAACCCACCGGAATCGTGAGTGGTAATATTTCCACACTCGCTAGTTAATTGATAAGAATGTGGTGGTTATGAATAGCAAGCAAAAAGCAAAGCACAATCTACAGTGTGTAAAAGATACCGAAATTACAAAGTCCACCTATCAGCATCAGAGCAGCATGCTCGTACTTCCTGAAAACAGAACGTTCAACCCAAATTCTAGACACTGACTTCCTCAAAAGAGCCTGTCTTACTGCAACAGAGAGAGCGTAATTGTCTTCAACTTATTTTACAGTGGCGGGTTCTCAGAACAGAAATCTCCCTTTTTTAATTTCCTACTCAATAGCCGTCTATAGTGGGGCATTTCAGGAGAGATTAAAGAGACTGACTGTAGGGGCGTTTGGATATGTTCTCGAATATCTATGCGGAGCCGGGGAGCAAACAGGAGTTTCACTCTTGTCGGAAGGAGCTAGCAGCCTCATCCAGTGAGATTTGGTGCTCCCGTGCTCTGGCTGCCTGCACACAGGTTGGGCATCCGTTCTGTGGGCTTCCTAACAAGTGTGGCGTTCACAAACAAATGTGGTATTTTATATGCCCCCTATTTTCAAAATACCAACTTATGATGAGATGGGATAGTCGCTGCATTGAGAAGGGCATGTGGTGAATATAGGTTATGTATTCATATGCCCACGCACAGGTAGAATTGCCGCAGGGGTGGAAGAGCCACGTTGGAATGTGTGAATATTTATTTTGAAAATAGCATACGCCAAATCTGAGTTTGAAGTGATTTAGAGCAAGTGTTCAATGCAATTATTACATGTTATCACTTATCACTCCAGCAAATAAGGTTTTTAATTTGGAAAATATCAGACGTTAATGGCCATGTCAGGTGACAAAACTTTGTCTGGAAAATGAAAGTTTCACCCTGATGTCTGCATAAGCCTGGCACAAGCCTGGCACCGTGGGACCAGCTGCTTCTTGATGTCCCCCTCACCCCTGCCTTATATTTTGAACAATTACTTGGACTTCCTCGGCTTAAATCTGTCACACAGAAGGGAAGGTATCTAAGTTAGACATTTGAATACCGGGTTCACCCATGTATGAAACTGATGTAAAGTCTTACATGTACTGTTTTTTCATTAGGTGGTGTAGACATAGTGTTTAATGCCTTGCAGCACTACACACACTGTGTGTACTCATCTAAAGCTTTGCTGTAGTTCTCATTCAGTGAGAGGACCCAACAAACATGGACGTTGATAAAGAAAAGAAGCATGTAAATAGTGAACCATAATCCTACACAGAGGCCTGGTTCGTTTACATACGTGTACATCCTCCTTCCTGGAAGTCGTAATATCCGTGCGCGCACCGCTCGCACTTCCGCCCCGAGACTCCAGGTTGGCACCGACACTGGCCGTTCTCGTCACAGTCGAATGACTTGGAACCGAAGGAGTTGCAGTTACAGGGGACGCAGCCTCGAGAGGAATGCAGTCCATGGGTTCCCGGCTGGTGTACGGAAGCAGAGAAGGGAACGTGTTAGACAAGAAGGCAGAGGATGGGAGAGCCAGGGAGAAGCAAAGAGCTGACAACTCATATCCCAAACAAATGATTTGATCCCACCCCCGTCTTTTTCAGACCAGTTAGATCGCCAAGAAACCATTCAAGTGGCAACAGAGCACAGCATAAAATCCACTAACACAACACAGCAAACTTAAACATGCAGATTGCCAGAAAGCACAACTTACCATGATTGGTTTTACTGGAAGAAATTATATGAATACAATTCAGACACAAGCATGTTTTTTTCCACAGCCTTAAAAAATTGTCCTAAGATCTTGGTGCATGAATTCAAATGTAAGTCATCAATTTCATGTTTGCTTTATTCTGTGGAACTAAGCTCAAAAGACCACAGTATTTTCGAAAACTCCCAGCAGCCTCCACCACATACCAGTAGGCATAATGCTTCACGCTATTGGTGTTACTGTGGCCTCTGAGGTGAGAGAGCTCACCATGCAGTTCTGCCTGCTCGACACCCCCAGGAGCACAGCTGAACTCGTGATAGGCATATTAATTGCAGGATTCAGCTATACTAACTGTGACACACCTGGTTTGCCTCTTTCAGTCTTTACTTCTTTGGACGACATCGGCACAAACAGGCTTTCAACAAATACGCAAGTGTGAAAGGGCTGCTTCACTCCAAGGCACACCACATTTCACGCTCTTGACTTCAAACCGTACATTCAAATCAATTTCCTAATTGCCAAAACGAATTCCTGAACTTCCTGTCCTTGCCATACCCCTAAACAACGTGCCTCACACTCCGTGACAACGCGGCCCTTCATCCTAAAACCCTTGTGCTTCACCCAACTTCCAAGCCTCCCAATACAACTCTAGGCATGGGCGTAACTTTAGGAGGGGACAAGGGTGTTTGGAACAAAATGGTGTGACACACAAGTTTGGGGGGACACTCATTTGGCAGGGGCCCCTTTCCTTTAAATGTCATGTCCCCTCCAACATTTTCAGCAACGTTACGCTACTGACTATAGGTGTTTCCAGGACTGTTGGCCACTATCATGCATTTTTTTATTTTTATTGATTTAGCTGACATTATATCAACTTTTCAATATCAATACAAAATACAAAAAATATGCACATATATAAAAGTAAACACTGTACTTCATGATTAAAAAGCTTACATAAACTTCAAAATGGAGCAACGCTTCTGCACAGAATTATGAGTCCAATTTAAGAGCTTTTAGAAAATTCACAGAAGCTAACTGAATGGACGTTTTACCAGCACATAAAATATAAGGCCATCGTAGCTCCATTTCCAAGGAGGCCAAGTAAGAACAATGGTCTCTAAAATAAATGTGCCGCAACTCTGTTAATGCCGGGCAAAGTGAAATAAGATGCCCAAGTGACTCAGGTATGTCTCTATTCACACAAAAGCAACAAACATTAATTTCTATGTCAATAAGTTTGCGTCTCGCATGAATATCCCGCGTGGGCCACAGGTTGAAGCGTAGCCTTAGGATAGCACTTCGCATAACCGGAGAGAGAGACTTTACCAGATACGGTTCCATAATTTTCATGTGTTTGGGATAGAAAATGTGGTCACAATGATTCTTGTATTTTAGACATCTGGTCTGGGTCGTGATCCAGACATGGCGGTATTGCCTTATCTGGGTTTGTGACCAAGATTTCTATAGTAATTTCAGCTCTGGCTAAAGCAAGGTGAACTTCTCTCATCCATTATTGTACAAAAACACGAGTGGTGGAAAACAGGTATGACGACAAAATTTGTAAGATGTTATAACAATCAGTCGAAATCAAGCATTTCCGAAAAAGAGCGCAAATGTGCCACAAATAGACATCATGGAGCGAGACTAAGCCAAGTTCATGGCAAAGCCATGAGACTGGGATACATTCTGGCAGGGAGAGAATACTTCTCCAGAATTTTGCTTCCAATTTGTCCAATGAGGAATGAGGCCAGTTCGGCTGTGTTTCGAGGCCGTAAAGAATACCTGGAATGGCTTTCTGATTCCAGTAAGATAAAGCAGGGTTCAGTGTGAATTTACCATAACGATGTAAGATTATCTTGGTTTGTGATATGGCAGTGGCTAGCTTTTGCTCCACGCTATCTACTTGACCTACAGCATGTGGTCTACCCTCAAAAGACATACCCATATATGTGTAACTGGGAACAATCAACAGTTTTGGTTTCGTTAACTGACCATGTGAATTTATTATGAGTAGTTCTAGTGGCAGAATAGACTACGTCTCTGTGTTTTACTGGAATTGATCATGAGTTGGTTTAACTCAATCTAAGTACTGAATGAGGCTAATAGCTTTTGCAGACCTATTGGTGTTTTTGCAATAAGAACTAGGTTGTCAGCATAAAATAATGTTTTGATGGCAGATCCATTTAACAGTGGGGAGTCAGAATCTACAACAGCGAAAGTCTGGCTAACATCATAGATGAAGTAGTTAAAGATTGCAGAAGCGAGTAGACAGCCTTGTTTGAGGCTCTGGGCAGTAGGAATTGTAGAAGATAGTAAACCATCTAGGTTCAGACGGATGCGAATAGGAGTTTGTGAATGTAAGGAAGAGATGATTTCACGTATAGTGGCAGGGCAGCGGTCTCTCTCCAACTTCGATATCAGCATTACCCGGGATATTGAGTCAAAGGTGGCATGTAGATCTATGAATGCAAAGTAGACAGATTGTTTGGATATGTGGCACTGAGCTTTTATGGCATTAAGGGATAAGAGATTGATATGCCAAGCCGCCAAAAAAAAACCCTGATGGATGTGGATCTCTAAATTGACCAGCTTTCATCCATGCATTGAAATCACGGAGTATAAGTTTGGCAAATAACTTGTCCGGGGCATCCAACAAGGCAATCAGCCTGTAATTCTGCAGCAGGGTACGGTCACCTTTATTGTAGATTCGAACAATGATCAATGTTTTCCATGATCAGGGTATCTCTTTGGATTGTACAACTTGCTTGAATATTTTGTCCAAAATCACAGCCCATGATCCTGCATTTTATGTCATAAACCTGGCCGTAAAGCTCTCCATGACAGCCGGCACACCTCAGAACCAGGGCTGACCAACGTCTAGTCCTCTAACCCTACACTCAAACTTTTAAATCCAATTTCAGCAACCGTGCAGGTTTAGGGTTTAATTTGCCCTGATTGCATAGAGAATTTCTGAAATGTGAACATTTGCTGCTGGCAAGCATCGCGCCTGTCTGCTTAGGCTTCCATATAGGGGATTTGTAGATGCTTATGGGGTTGCCTTTGCACACTTTTCTGCGTGTTAAGAAGAAACTAATGGCAGATTGTGGGTTTTTACAAGTGTTTTAAAAAAAATACTCCTTTAGTGTATATTTCAGTTTGTATTGTATTCACTATTAATATTATTTTCATTGTTGGTATTCAAAGAAGCATTATTTTGATATATTGAAATGTGTATATTTACTTTGTGCTCAATCGTACATTTGCCACATCTGTGACGTCTTCTAAATCTCGAAACGTGTTTCACCTTAAAAGCATCTATAAATGACAGATTTTAACAACCTGAGCACCGTTTTATTATATCACTCTGTTCCGCTAACAAATTGCAGTGGCAGTTTTTTGTGATCCTTTCAACACTTTTATTCTTATTTCGGTTTTCTCTCCCCTGAAAACAACTACATCAAAACAAACCCCTACACCATAATACCCCCACATAACCATGGCAACAGCCAACACAAATCCATAGCCACTTAACACCTGTGGTGGCCTCCGTAAGTGGCATCACGCGGACACAGCTTGCACTTTCCTGGGATGGAGCAGATACATTTTTCTGTATTAGAGGTAGAGTGTCTCATAATATTTATTTATTTATTGGTGATTTATAAGGTGCCAACTGTGAGTGTAGTCACTTCGCTGCACCTAAATAACCTACCTTACAGACTAAGGGAGTGGTCATTATTGTGGATAATAGAAGTTAGGGAAGGGTCATTATCCCAAGCAATAATGACCCCTCCCAAGGTCTATAAGACTATTTGCACATAGTGATAGCAGCAATGCATATTATGAAGTTTTGGTGGCAAAGTAAAAAGGTTACTTTAATAGTGAGTAGACTAAATAGGCAAACTGAACTAGTAAATTAAATGTGTTTTGTAGTATTTAAGTAGCAAGGTGGTCTTCATAAGTTAAGTATTTGAATTGCAAACTTGGTAAATCTGGAGTGAGTTTAAAATGAGCATGTAGTAGGCATCATGTAAACGTAAATGTTTAACTTTACAAAAGTGAAGCATATTCCCATGTTTTAGATTCCTCTCTGGTGTGTTAAATAGGATTATGCCAGGAAAAAAAGGTTCTCCCAGAAAGAAAGTGTCTTGTTGAAAGAAACCTTGACTGGAAACTGAGTTGTCGCTTCCTTGTCTGCTTTTGAACTCAGAATGTTGAATGCCGTGAATACCAGTAGTTTTTGACTGCGTTCTGAACATTCTGATTGGTTGAGAGGCGGTCAATATCGATCTCCGTGGGCTACTAAATAATAAACCCCCATTCAAACCTTTAAAATAGCTAGCCACTCCCTCAGAAGCTGAGCCGCGTTTGCTGAGAACCCCACCTCCTTTATTGCACCTCTTACCTTCTCTCGAACTGCACCTGAGGTTCTCTAGTTGCTACCTCAATTTGCGGCTTTCCGCATCTACACACTTCACTGGCTGCGCCTCCCCTACAGGGGAAAAAAAGGGAGCTCTTTCTTTTAAGAAAGAGATCCCTTTCTATTTCCAGAGGCCATCGTGTTTGATGTTTTTCATCATTCTAAAAACATATACGCACTCTGAATATGCTATTTCTGGAACACAAATGTACTCAAAATGAAAGCCATACACCCAGTTGGTAGGTCCCGGTGCTAATAGCAATAACACCTGTGTCGGTGGGACACACCAGCTGGTAATGGCACACAGGCATTGAGCCTTCAACTCTGGCTGGCGGGTAATTGCTAGACAACAGTGCGTTCTAATTTAATTAGCACCAAGTGGAAAATTGACATACCGTCAACAAATCAGGATGCAGTTTCCCTGGCAACGCATCCTGATGCCCAGACGGATGTCATGCACTACTTTGGCTGCATCCTGCTTTGCCCCTTCCATCCATCCTTAATTCATTTTCCTGCGTTCTTCTCTATGGCCACAGTTCTCTCCTCCCTTGCTGCTTCGCTTCCACCTGCATCCTTGAGCAGTCACCGCCAGTGCTGTTGCAAAACAGTTGACAGACTGTGAGCGCAAGGCCACTGGCATCTGTTTCTTGGTAGACATTATTTAGTGAATTTTTATTTAATGTGACCCTCATTGTTTCGAAAATGAAAGTCAAAGCACACCACCCGTCTGTACAGTCGGGTGCTACTAGCTTTATAGCCTATGGCCATGGCCAAGAAATGGTATTCATGCTCTTAGATGTTCTTTTGCACTGTGATGAATCCTGAAAAGTCCTCAAAAATTCCCCAACTAAAGTCTCCTCCCAGATGGCAAGGAAAGACAGACACTTTCTGATCCTGACCTTGGGAGTCATGTTCTGCAGGAGGATCACCTGGGAGGAGAAATGCATTGGGAGAGATGAAAACCCTTTTAAAAACAGGTGTCATAAAAATGTTCCGTACCTCCCAAAGGAATGGTAAAGATAAGTCTGTAAATAATACCAATTTAGATTCTGAAGAACTTTATTTCTCCGGAAAGCCAAATCTTTCAAATTATCATTGTGTTATTCCTTTAAGGAATATAATTAGGAAAGGAAATGAGCATGCAGTCAACATTCCCATTAGAAAAACGGATTTTTACATTATGGACTCCAAATCCCATAATCCCCAAAGTACTGGGAAGAAGAAGAGGACTGAAGAGGAACAAAACTGCAAAGTGCAGCTTGTTAATTGAAATGACACACATCTGAGGAAGACTGGGAGGCTTAAAAGGCCTCCTCAGGTGCAGGCCATAGATAAGCAGAAGCAGCAGGGTTGTAGTCGTAGGTGGAGTAGTTGTAAACTCTCGATGTTGAAGAAGGAGCAGAATCAGGAGGAGGGAGAAGTCGTCAGGACCACTGCCGAGAGGGTCTTTGCCTCCAGAAGCTTTAATTGCAGAGGATGCGTGGCGGGAAGCGACATTTTGGAACGCTTTCCCCAAAGCAAGGCTGTCTCCTGTGGCAGGCGAGCACCGGAGAGGCTTTGGAGCTGAGAAAGCTCTGTGTGCTAGTGGCACGGGGCATAGAAGACTGTGAGCAGCTGGTGGCCGGACCACAGGAAGCAGCTGTAATAGAGGACCTGAAAGCAGCGAGGGGAATGGACGCGCATGCCAGACCCGGTGAGTTCATTAAGATATTGTGACACCGGAACGCTCCATAACCACCCGCTTGCTCAGACAAGGTACTTTAAAGCAGGGAACAACACGTATAGAATGAAATACACAAAAAGAAGTAATTTTGAATACCGAACTGACAGAAAGCAGATTAAGCAATGTTGGGTAAACCAAACTGACTTTGAAAGGAGCGTGATTATCAGACCAAAGAGATGTGATTACATGCATGTGGATAAATATGAAAGCCACCATCAAGAAGGGACAATAATTCAGGAACCCTATACAAGATATAATTGCCAAAGCCAAAGAGAATTATAAAACGTCAAATTAAAAATAACAACTATTGCCCTAAGTCAAGAGGGGGCAAAGGAGAATCTAAATGTTTGTAAAACCTATTGCACATGGTGTAAGCAGATCATAAAAGAAATTGGTTCAAGCTCACATTTCCAAAGAAGAGTCAGAGTGAAACAGAAATATTGTCATTATTTGGTTAATAAAGGAGTGGGGAAACTTGAGTGGCAAAAAGGCTGCCCTTCTGGTGAAGGATATTTAGAAGGAGTGGAGCATAATTTACAAAGTGTGTGGAAATCACAGGTGTACAATAAATAGCACCAATGTGAATCTGGTTCTCCCTAAATAAATTCTTAAATGTGGTATTGTGAAGTAAGAGACATTGCTAAATTGTTGTAAGCTGATGCTTACCAGAGAAGTACTTGTAGTTTGATGTTTGTTCTGGCCTGGCACAAAAGTATACAGGTTCAGAGATTGTGGTAACATATTATTCTGTTCTGGCAGGGGAGTATACCAGAACATGAAACCTTTGGAGTAGTAGGGCTGGCATGGGTTAAATCAGGTGGAAGTTGATGATGTACTGTGAAGTGACGTTTACAAGTCGTATGGAAGAAGTGGTAGAAACACTGACATGTTGTGGTAAAATATCACAGAAACATCCTGACAAAGTTGCATTGCTGAAGGCAGTGTGGTGTGAACTGCTGTAAAAGTGTTTAGCCTTTTCAAACAAATATGTTGCTGAATAATCCTGACAAAGACAACTCTTGTTAAACCTGATGAATTAAGAAAATGTTCTCGGGTTATGCGAAGAAGGTTGTTTGAGTTCTGCATATTACAAGTAAAAGAGGAAGACATCTTGTTGATCAATTCAGAAGTGTAGGAACTCTTCGTGCCAAATGAGAATCAACAAGACTGTATTGGAACTTTTTGTTGTCAAGTGGGAATCAACAAGAACTGTGTTGGAACTTTTTGTTACCAAATTGGAATCTACAAGAATTGGGTTGGAACTGTGTTAAAAGATAGGATTTTCTTACTCTTTTGGAACTGTTAAACAATTCACCCAGATTACAAGGAGAAGCATTTGTCACACTGTGAATTCAATTATTATACTTGTTGCTTTTGAAACTGCCATATATTACCTAGTTCAGTTATTGAATTTGTAAGTGTGAGGGATAGAAATATTTTTTTATAATGTTTCCTTTAGCTTCTTTAAGGCGGGGAAATCACTGTCAGGGTAAGGATAGTGAGGCGTTTATCCAACATTTTAAGTTAATAAAAATGCATCTTTTGATAAACCTTCACAAAGCTGTCCACCTCACATTTCTGGCCCCTCAAAACACCATCGCCTTTGGTTCAGCCTCATGACCTGGATTCCATGCACATCATTGCCTATATTGCTCATGGCTTTGAACTTTAATGCAGGATTATTTCTGAGTAGTTTTGCCCATCATAGGAGAGGGGAAAGGGAGCTGTAACCACCGGTCTAGCCCTTTGTGACTTGCTTTCTTTCCTTGACATCTTTGCCTTGCTTGGCAACTTACCATGGGGCTGTGTTTATCTCAGTAGCTTTCTCTTCTTTGGCCATTTGCCATGCTCCCATTCCCTACCCTCTAGTGAGCTGCGCAGCTGCCAACTGTCTTCCCATTATGTTCCCCCTCCAGAATCCCCCTCCTTCTTTCGTTCAGCAGCCCCTGCCTGCCACCAAAACCAATTACTGCACGTAGGGTCGCATCAGCACCATTAGTCCTTCCTCTCGGATAACTTAAACTTTCCCCTATAACCATTTCTCTGCTTGTGGTAATTCTTTTTTTCCTGATACTTTACCCTTTTGTCTTAATTTTTCACCACATGCAACCAGAGTGCGAACACCCATAATGGAGTTCCACTTTCAGTAATTGCCTTCACCTCAGTTGGGACCTCTCTTTGGTGGGCTGTAATGAGCCTCTGCAGTCACACCTGGCATTGCAGATGTATTAGTACCTCTGGGTGTGATTTGGAATTTCAGGGTTTGGCTAAACATTGGGCTGTAATGCCATATAGAGCTCAGAGTTTTGCCACTCAAACCTCAATGAGGCCAATGCTCATCATGCTAATATTCTACTCATGGCTGCCACCTTCCTGCACTGTTTCCCACAACCCAGGCCTTGGTGTCACACTATTCTATGCTCCAGGGACCTGCCTACCATTTCCAAGTTGCCTAACAACTCTCCTCCTTTCATTTGCATCACCTGCTCCTGACTCATAGCACCAACTCACTGAGCAGCCCCACATCCTGCCTCGGGGACCAGCTGGACCCACAGCACCTCCACATCATTGTGTCCCATATCTCCAGCTGTACACATAAATGACCTGGATTTCTAATCTGGTGTTTAAAGGTAGCCCCAAGACAAAAGGAAACTATGTTCGGCTGACTGAGGCATAACATTGCAGAAATACTGTCCTGGGATTTGAAAGGCTAGCATGGAAATTTCAAAACTGTCAAATACACCAACAGTGTTGTTAGAAACAGGAAGATTAACATTAAGTGTGCCAGGTGTGCGAATGACCAGGATGAAAAAAATGAGGCCTACTTTTCACTACATTATAAAACAAATTGAAGGAAACTTTTCACAAAAAGAAAGCTGCCAGCGAGAAATAAAAATGAACTCATTCTGCACCATGAAAAAATGAAGGCAATTGCATCTGGGATTGAAATGAACTATTTACCAGTGAACCTCAGTGCCTGTGCCAGTTTAATCTAAAGTATAAATTAAAGTTCGACATTGATGGCATGATGCAAGATATTAAAGCAGACCCATGTGTGAAGGAATTGCAACCCTAGCACTTCACATTCGTGCAGACTGGCACTTCCCCCAGACCCTGCTCGCTCCTATTTATTGTTACTGCACTTGCACAATTCGAATGTCACAAGGCCTAGTATGGGCATTTTTGTATCTTTCTCCCTTGTTCCCCCCCTTTGTTGCCTTGTGGCACCTTGAAACACCATTTTTTTATTGGCACACTAAAAATATCCAATAAATAAAATAAAAACATTCAAAAATACCAGTTTTGTGTGCTTGAAGAAAAGTTGTTTTAGCCCAAAATGTAATTGTCTCATGAGATTTGAAGGCCCAGGCACTGCACACCTTTCACCCTATACTTATCAGAAGCAGGGAATGTCTTTGAAGCTCACAGAGCCAAGAAAAGGGACGGGGCTTGGGCTGGACTAAAGGGTTGCTGAGTTCAGCAGATGGCCCTCTTAAAACAAAAGGCAGCTCTTAACGGGTTGAACTCTGAAGAATCCATGAAAAAAAATCCAAATTGTGGTCACTGCTCAGAGATAATCATAGCAGACCTGCCCCCGAGGGATTTTCCATTAGTATGGAGGTGTATCAATCCTCTTTGCTCCATAAAATAAGCAATGGATGATCCATTAGCTCTGGGAGAAAGACTATAAATTACTTTTATTCCAACAACTGTGTCAACAAAAGAAGTAGATGGCCAAATCACATGTGAAGTTTGTTGTACTATTCTGTGGATATAATATTATGCATATTGGTAGATTGCCATAGGTTACATGGAGGATTATATTTTGTTCATTATCCTAAGAGTCATAAATCACACAGTGATGGTCAGTAAAAATTCCTCTAAGAATTCAACCATGGGAACTAACGTTATAAGCTGAAATGGGATGATAGCTTCCCAGATTCTGGGAGATAGTAGCTTGGTGCATTATTTAACTGTATGCAACATTTTGTGACACTGACCTTTTTCATTTCTGAGTAATTCACGAAAAACTGTCATTTGACCCTGCAAACTCATGCTGACACGGGACTCATTTTATTAAGTCTGGCGTGATCCAAAAATATATATTATAGGATGCTTATTTGTAAATTAAAGTCTTTTGCCCTGTTGTAGTTTTTCACTGCATATTAGAAATTACAAAAATGCTATCCCATATGAGTGAAATCATACATTCACAGGGATGATACCTAATAACTAAAGGAACCAATGATTGCAATTGGGGTGGACAACTGATGTCCAAACTAAATCACTAAAAAATGAGCTGGTATCTGATAATTTTGATAATAGATTTATAAGGTGATGCACAATGGAAATCAAGGAGAGCTGTCTGATATGATCTGAGTGGGATTATTGGAGAACCAAGATTGCCTGGGAGGTGGAAACACAGGGATAGCCAGAAGCTGGGACCCATACAAGGAGCGGCAAATCAAAGGGGATTGATGCTGGAGGTATCCTATCCATGACTGAGCCTAGAGAGGCCATCTGACCAGATACCTGCCCTCTCCCTATCAGATGATCCAGGCTTGATGTCTTTTCCCTGAGCACGAAACCCAGAGAGATTCTATGGGCCTCATCATGAGTTGGGCGGTATCCCAGCTGCAATACCTCCCAACTGCAATAGCGTTAGCACCAACCAGTCCGGCGGTATCACTGATGGATCACAGGTTGGGCGTTAACGTAAAAGCCCCATTGCCCATTGGATCCAAAGGACCCAATGGGGAATTTTCGGTGCAAATACTGTGTGCTAATACAGCCAGCAGTAATTAGGTCAAAAACAGGACGCTAAATGGGATTTTCACCTCCAGAAAAAAGGTGCCGGTAAAACAGCCCATTTAGCTCCCAACCGGTGATAGGGACAGCCCTTAAATGCAGTGTTAATACTGTTACCACAGCATTTAAGGGCTACCGCCTAACTCATGAGGACGCCTATGTAAGTAAACCTATCTAACCAAACCAAGTCTTGTGGGGATCTGTTTGATTAAATATCTTTCATTATTGATTGGGTGGGCAGACAAAGTAGATCCCCAGCATGTTCTTACCATGTAGTTATTTAATTAATTCCCCTATAGCCAAGGGACACATGGTGATTTTGTTGAAATTCGAAATCAGCAACATCACTTCCAGTGTGGATACAAATATAGTCTGTTAAAATAATTGGTTACTCCTATTTGTTTTTGCCAATCCCAAAATTCCTTAAAGGGAGGGGTGCCTAAAAACAAAATTCCTAACTGTTCACCATTCCTCAGACCCTGCCTTACAGCAGAGGGCTGCTGAATGTAAACGGAATATCTGGGTTTTTCTGCTGGAGAAGAAAAGTGTCTTGCCAAAATTAAATAAAGTGAAGTCCCTGAGTGAAAAGCATACTCTCTACTGACAGGGTAAAGTGACTCCTGGTAGACAAGAGATTGGCATTGTAGTGAAGGAAGAAGAGTTATATATAAATATATGAACAGTGTTTTGTTTTAAAAGTCTGTTGTGGTCCAACACTGTTAGCATTGCCAAGTGTGCAGGGAGATTAAAAGCACAGAGCCCTGCATGTGTGAAACAGTTTTTGCCCATAGCAAAGTGTTGCATGCCATTTAAAGTAACCCCCATGCAAAGAATATGGGGAAGTTACATTGTTTGTGATGTCCAGGGTGCTGCACAATTCTGTACAGTAAAAGTATTTTGTGAGTGACCCAGATATCTGAAGGATTCCATAGATTCAATTTGCATGAAAAGGGAATTGTTAGGAAAGAAAATCCTCTGTGCAATGGAGTGAAGTGGAGTGATTTTGTACAAATATTAATTTTTCTATTCATTAATAAATATATATACTTTCTACACACCAACCTGATTCTTGGCTTGTCTATGGCACAGGGGTGAGGGATCTATATGGTTCTATATGATTCACAGAGAGGGCTAGATTGAATTACATTAAAGGTATATTGGTGTGGCGCTCTTCATTGGGGGGGACTGCACTCCCCGCATTAATTGTTGTCCATAAATATATCCAACACTAATAGCTTTATGGCCTTCAACCACTCACTACACCAGCTGCTAGTGCACCTAGGCTCACCTTTGTTTCGTTCAGGTGTTACCTTGGGTTTCTGGGTGATTACTAGATGGTGTAGCCCATGGGTGAGGCCAATAAAGCTATATTAGCACCCGGGAAAGAGGAGCCAGCCAATTATATTTATAATTAGATTTATTATAATTATTTCTTTTATAACGTGCTTAATACCAGAGATTGGTTTCTAAGCGTGGGATCGGGATTCGAACCAGTGTTGTGCTACATTTTCTTGCTTCCAAGACAAACGCGTTGCCCCTGAACTATCCCCCCTCAACCAATCAGGTTGCTCGGATCATGGGCTGAATCCCATGATCCAAGCCTGAGTTCCAAGCAACTAGATGGTTGCTCTCCTGTCCCGGTATCTTCCCCTCAACCTTCCCTTCCCTCGTTCACCGTTCCTTCACATTCCCACCCCCATAACCCACCCACCTTATTCTGTTAGGGGCAGTTTAACCACCGCCGCTCCAGTCTCCTTGGCCGCCATGGAAATGGATAAGGGGTTCCGCTTGGTGCACCGTCTTCCAAGCAGAGGCCATCTTAATTAAGTATTTTGTAAGAATGAGCAGGAAGCCAAGAGGCGCCCCGTTCATTTATACCAAATACATTTCAATCCAGTAACTCGGGGTGGTGAAAGCAAACCCGGTTGCTATTAGCAATAATACCCGATCCGCAGTCTCGATCAGGTATAATTGCTTGATTATAATTTTAGAACGTTGGCAGGCCATTACAAACAATTGGTCAGAAAAAGCCCTTACATACTGTTACAAAGACTGCTACTGCTTCCAAGGGATATGGTGTTCAGAGACACTTTTAGAATGTTCAATGTTGTATTTTAGGTCATCTGTGTTTGTAAATTGTGATATGTCGTTGTTTGTGATTTACTAACGATAAGGACACATGGGGCCTCATTACAAGTAGGGCGCAAAGGGATACCGGGCACCGATAATGACACCGGTGCCGGTAATCCCTTTGCGCCCTACTACGAGATCCCTTTGCGGGTCCTTCCTTAACGCCTGCGGGAACCGCAAAGGGACACCGGGGTAAATAACGGTACCGTAATTTACTGTACCGTTATTGCCGCCTTCCCCCTTCCCATTGAGCCCTATGGGGGCTCAAATGGGAATGGGGAATGGCCCTGGTGAATGGGGAATTACCAGTCCCTCCGACCTCGGAATGGACCGGGAATTACTCCATTTACCAGGCTGGAGTCGGAACGATTTTGGAGGCAGCCATGCCGCAAATAGCGGCGTGGTTACCTCCAAAGTCGGAATGAGGCCCAGGGTAACCTTCCGCCTTGTGATTTATATGGGTCCGTTTGATGTGTTTTATGAAACAAAAAAATTGTTTAGGAAAGTGTTTTCTAGGAAATGATATCTTTTGATATGAATACATTGAAGTGATTGGTGTAATTGAATTTATACGAGCACTGCGTCCATTATTTCATGACGAATAATGAGAGATTTGTGTACAGGTTGCAGTACATCTTTCTCCTCTTTGTATCTATATATATACTGCGTCCTTCCCAACGTTCCATCTGGATGCTCAGTGTCTGAATTATCCACCATTCCACCTTCAAAATGCTCACTCCAAAGTTGAAAGTAGATTCTCCAGATTTCTGTACCAAGCTGATGCTTTGTAGGCCTGACACAAACTCCTAGAGCTGCAAACTTCACATTTCAAATCTAAAAAAGGTGAGTCTGTGGCAAAGAGAGAGAGAGAGAGAGAGAGAGAGAGAGAGAGAGAGAGAGAGTGCGTGCGTGCGTGCGTGCCTGCGTGCGTGTTTGCATATAGCACCTACTCATCTTTCTTATTTGACACAAACTACTTTTACAGTGCATTTGTGCTGGGTTGCATCATCAGTGGTTTGTTATGCTAAGCATATGACATGATATTACTATGCCCCATGCCCTGCTTTCCTTACTACGCTCAGCCCTGCAATGCTATGCTCTCATGGGATTCTGCTATGCTACACTGTGTTATGTTATTATGCTTTGTGCAATATTTGTCTGTCATAATATATAAAATGTCTTTGCAAATCTAAATGCCGTCTCCCCCACAAACACACACCCTTGTTCAGCCTTGTACATCCTCCCTCACTGCATCTAATCCTAACCCTTCACCGCCATTTGTTTTTCCTTTTTTTAATTCTTCTTTTCCAATTGCAATCTTATAACTGAATTTGAATATCTTGCTTATTAAGTGAGTTTTGCTAATTTTGCACTTAATTTGTATGTATTTATTCACACCTCCTTTTACTCTTTTGAGACATGATGCCAGTTTTCGTTATACAAGCTGGCTAGGTCATGGTGTGTCAGATTATATAATTTCATGTTTTGTGATGTTTCAAATGAATGTTTAATGTGTCATTTCAAATACTCTGAAGTAGCCAATAAGGTGGCACATAGCACTCCCCAAAGCACCAAAATAAATAACAAATTAAAATTAAAAAATCCGGAGCGTCACTCAGTTGATGAAAAAGCCCATAGTTTCTAATGTAGACTTGTAACCTAGTGAGCAAACTCCATCATTCTTTAGCCCATGAGATCTGTATGTTGCCCTCTACAAATAAGACAATGTAACTGCTGCCCAAGTCGAAAAGGATAGGAAAAACTGGATTGTGAAGATTAACTCCCAGAAGACCCTAGCCTCAATCTAATAGGAATCCTGCCTCACACACCACAACATCAAACAAACTTTTAGCTGGCTTTACGGACTACCTGGATGCCGGGTGCAGGGCTTTGCTTGCAGGGGAACCATGGTTCAAAACCCACCCTCATTAATGAATTTCCAGGGTTCTGTCCAGCTTTCCTGTTTACAGAACTTGGCCATTCATGGCCATCAGGAGCATAGGGGAGTAAGAAGGAAGGCTTTGTCCTCATGTTCTGCTGGCCATTGTATCAATATGCCAAGGCTTACAATTACCCCCTGGCACTGTGCAATGCTTAAAAGCCTGACCACTGCAGAACCCCCTGGAGGATAGCAACGTGGTCGCCTTGGAAGCAAAATGACACGAAGCAACACAGGTTCGATCCCCGGTTCCGTGCTTAGAAACCTCTGGGTATTTAAGTGCATTATAAATACGCAACTAAGAAAACAAAACAATGACGCAACTAAAAAAGAAAAACAATTCCTGTAACAGCGCCTCAATGCGCGCGGGCTGTGTGAGCACTTTAAAAATGCAAAAATAAAATAAAGACAAGTGCCCATTTCTCTTAATCTGTTTTACAAATAAACAAGCCTAAATGCTATGGGACGACTACAATGGTAGTGCCTTGGCACTGTGTACACATTTTGTAACATACCATAAAGGGAGAAAAAAAAGGGGACAGTTTGTTCATTTTTTATGGGAGTTGGTAACATGTAAAATTCATATTTTTTGACATACAACCCCTCACATGTGTTGTCATTAAAAGGGTTTCGAGGTGTACGAGCTGTCTAAATCCCAATTTCCGCTCCTGGGGAATCTGTTTTGCAGCACATTCGCACACATGTTCTCCACTTTGGTTGGAGGGCTGAGAGAGCCCTCAGTGCTCATCTTTAGGCGCACTACTGTTAACGTGGTTGGCTTGTACCCTACAAACGTCCCTCCCGGCTCCTTGGTACTCTGGGGTGTACATACTGTGACAAAGCACTGTACAAATGCATACTGTGACAGAGCACTGTACAAATAGTAACAAAACATAGCAGAATGTCAATGCATCCAGAACTACAGACATCTGGCACTTCTCTCTAACTACTCTCTTTGTCGGACATCCTCCTCTGGCTATCATGCAGTCTAATGAACCCATAAGGATCCCAGGCTATGTTTATATGTCATCACTACATTAAGTACAGCACAGCCCTGTCTCACTCTCACCATGAACTAAAATAAAGACCATCATCAACCCTCATTAGTACCCAGCGAGGGACAATCAGATTGTTACAATTAAACTGATTGGCCCTCGCCTGGTCGTTACCTGGCTTGGTAGGACTTACCTGTATGAGGGATGGCACGCACCCCTCACTGTTCCTTTCCTTTCTCTGACTGGCCATCGTGGAAAGGGAGAAGGGACTACATGTAGGGCCTTCCTCCCGATCCATGGCGGCCGTTTTCTTTATTTAGATTTTATGCAATTTATTTAATGGCCTCCATGGAAACGGAGAAGGACTACATGTAGGTCCCTTCTCATCGATCCCTGGCAGCCATTTATTTTCCATTACTACCCCTGTACAACGTGCCGGGGTACTAATAGCAATACAACCCTCGGAGGGTAATGCCCCTGGGGCTATGTTAAAGATCCCCATCTCAGGTTCTATTGCTTCAATAATAATCCTTTTGACAACAAAGTGCCAGGCCATTGAAATTTTATTGTACCAGCTTGACAACTCTATCCCTTTACCTTCTGTTACCAACAACCTTAGCCTTTAAACACAATCTAGTGTTGACTATGCCTCTCTTGGCTCAGGCTTGGTAGTCACAGAATTAACGTTCTGAAGTTTGGTCTGGGGTACAATGTACAAAGATGTCTTGCCAAATAAGTTACCCAGCTTCCAGGTATGCCCGAACATACTCTCGTGCATCCACCTGACCTACAATTCTCCAAATCTGCCTTGGAAACACAACACAACTAGCACATCAATTTATGATATATCTGCCTCCTACCTTCTCCAGGACTATGGTCCACCTAAGAGAGCTGACATACACCCATGCTGTCACAAAACATTGTTCCCCTGTTGCATCCATCCCTGCTTCCCTGTGCTTGTACCATCTTTTTCCTGCTTTGCCCTCCTCTTATCTTCCCCTTGCTCATTTATTTTCTTTCCTACAGCAGAGTAAGGTCTGGATAACGCTGGTGGGGGCACAGAACACCGCTTCATGGGCAAGCATAGGTGAGCTGATAATACTATGGTGGTGATCTGATGCAGCATAAAAGCATATTACATATCTACCTAATCCTGTTAACACAAAGGGCTTTATGGTTATATTATAATGATGTTACATTCAGTGGCGTGACACAAAATGTTGGAGCGCCTAGAAAATATAGAGACACCCTACAAATGAAACATCCAGGGACACATAGGCCTTGTTTCAAAGAGGTGTCCCTTAAAAGGTGTTACCCCCCCCCCCACCCCAAGTCACAGGGGCTTCATAGGTGTCGTTATGCTCCTGGCTACTACCTATAGGGAAGGCCAGTAGTGTTATCTTTCCCTGCCTTCATTATGCGCCTGAGGCAAAAAACTCGGGTGCAGGCTGATAAAGCATGTTACAGCCCTCTTGCCTTAGACTGTAATACCACATTAATGCCCCACATATTAATGCTTGTAGGGGAGCAGTGATCAATAGAAACACATTCATCTTCTATCAATCACACTTAAAAGCCTTATCGAAGATCTAGTTGATTCATTCCTGATCTAAGCATTCATCCCCTTTAATGGATTAAAAACCGTCATTGAAAAGGAAATGTGTTTCTATAATAGTTTTAAATGAGCTCACACCCATATGTCTGGATTTTTTAGGCACAGTTCTGAATATTTTTGGTTGCAGAAGAAGGGGTATTCATGTGCATTGCCCCTGCCCGCATCATGGGACTAAAAGGCCTGTTTCAGTAAATCTGTCTTCTTCATTCTGTAAGATCCCCTTTCAGTCACTATAGGAGAGAGGGGGGAAACAATATTCCCATGGACATACTGTAACAATGGTTCATATTATAAAAGGAAATATTAAAATAATGATGTGAATGATGATAATAAAAGCAATATCAATAACGTTCAGAATATCAGATTTTTAAATAGTACTGCAAGCCAAATTTCACCGACTTCTTAGCGCTGCAAAACAGCAGGTATTATTACACAATATAAGGGGACTCAACGTTACCGCCCTCTGAAGGATAAGTGGTAAAACATGGAATAATCGCAGCAGCTAAAATGGTAAATGTCCTGAATGTCTAACTCTACTTTTAAACGTGGCCAGTAGGCGGCCCTGGCGAGCCCGGATGGGCCGAAGAGCAGGTGTGAGGCAGCCTCACGCCCGTGGTCGCTGCCGAGGAATACACGGCGCAGCCCCTTTTGAAGAGTTACGATTTAAGTGCTGCTGTTTTTGCTCTGCAGAGATTTCCTCTTCCGTCTGATTGTTTTTCGTTTGGCTGGGGGTGGTGTTTAATGCGCCAGCACAGCACACTTAATTGCAAAGGGAGCGTGCTGAAGATGACGCGATGCACATACGTGAGTGTGGGCTCTGGGGTCTGGTTGTGACCCTAATAATATAAACACCTGGATGAGATGGAGTGAGAACATGCAGTAGGGGTATTGCTGGGCGACTCAATGTACTGTTCACTTTTACATACATGCTACAATTTCTGTCACAGGGAGACTCATTTGTTTATTTAAAATCACACAATCCTTGTACACGTGTCAAAGATATGCTCATTCTGACTATGCCGGTCCGGAAACAAGCTTACCGGCACCGTTGTTTCCGGACCGACATATTACAGATCTGCCTGCCAGTGCTGCTGTACCCGACAGGTCTGACCCTGCCGGGCATAGCGGTCACGGAAGGCGGATCCGTCACGGAAGCACCGGCACCATTCAGAATGGTGCCGGTGCATCCGTGTCCCATTGCCATAGAGTCCTGGGAATGGGGAACACCATTTTACCGGCGCCTGACTTTCCGTGCCGCCGGGGTTGTAATCTCCCGGTGGCACCAGGAAGTCAGATGCCGGTAAATATTTACAGGTCCAGCGGCAACCCGCTGGTAGTACCGGCACAGTCACCGTCGGACGCGTAATGAGCCCCATTGACTTGTCCACTAGACCAAACCTTCTCCTGCTGCAGGAAGTGTGCTGATGTGTATGTCATTTGATAACTTGTAGGACTTGCATGTATTACCATCAGTTAGAGCAGGTTTGCATAAGTGGGGTAGAAAATCACGATGCTACTCTTTCAATACGTGAGCGTGTAACTGACTTTACTGTTTTTCTCTGCTGGCGACCCTCCAGCCCTCGCCGCCACCCCTTTGTCTTGTGGCGCCTGGAAACACTTTTTATTTATAGGCACCATACAAATGTTCAATAAATAAAATAAATAAGTAAATGTTCGCCATGCACTCAGTCGTAACTTCTCGCTGTTCCAAGTAGCGGGGTTAGGATTCTTTGCAACACAAGGGTTTTATGAACCATGGATGGACGATGTTGCCCTTACTCGAACTGAGACATTAAGTATGGGCCAATTATCACCTAATTCATGATTCCTCAGACCTTCCATTGCCTTGCCTCAATTTTCCTTAATGGTACAGTGGGCCTCATTACGAGTTTGCCGGTCCGGATACAATGGTACCGGTAAGCTTGCCGGTACCGTTGTATCCGAACCGGCAAACTCCGAGTCGTGCTAGCGGGTGCCTTTCATTCTGCCAGGTCTGACCTGGCGGAATGAAAGGCACCCGCGAGCACAGCAAGCCTGTAGCACTGGTACGGTATTCAAAGGTGCCGGTGCTACAGGCATCTCCATTCCCATTGAGCCCTATGGGGCTCAAATGGAAATAGGGATCTGCTGGTTCTGGCACCCGCAAAAGGGCAATTACCGGGTCCGGTGGGGCCGGAATACCCCGGTAATTGCCCATTCGTGGGTGCCGGAAAAAAAAAACGACTCTGGTGGCAGCCGTGTCTGTTTTACAGGCACGGCTATCTCCAGAGTCGTAATGAGGCCCATTGTCCTTATCTTGCTTTCTCTCCTATTAAGCTGAATGTGGCATGAGCTGGCCCCACTGGGTGACCCAGCCCAAGCTGATCTGAATAAGCAAAGCTTCTAATTTCTGAATGACGTTAATGCAAAAATAATTCTATAAAAAGAAAAGTTTCGATTGCTGTAATGTTTCTCAGGTGGAATTTGTAACTCCATGAAATGATTATGACTTTTTTTTAAAGCCTTTTAAAAATAGATGGTGTGCCTCCTACTTTCGAGGACAGAGGCTCGAGTGGACCCTTCCTGTATACCCTTCTGGTGATAATAGTGGGAGCACATACAGAATGGACCTCATTCCGAGTTCGGTGGTAACCACGCTGCTTTTTGCGGCATGGCTGCCTCCAAATTCGTCAAAACTCCGGCCTGGTGAATGGAATAATTACCGGTCCATTCCGAGGTCGGAGGGACCGGTAATTCCCCATTCACAGGGCCATTCCCCATTCCCATTTCAGCCCCCATAGGGCTCAATGGGAAGGCGGCAATAATGGTACCGTAAATTACGGTACTGCTATTGACCCCGGAGTCCGTTTGCGGGTCCCGTCCTTAACGCCTGCTAAAAGCAGGCGTTAAGCAAGGACCTGCAAAGGGAACTTGTAGTAGGGCGGTAAGGGTTTAACGGCACCGGTCTCGTTACCGGTGACCGTTAACCCTTACCGCCCTACTCGGAATGAGGCCCAATGTCTTCCAGGGGTCCAGCTGAATACTGCTGGTACATTCCAAAGGTCCAATATATCTTCACACCAGAAGGCTTATATGTATTTATCAATCGCTCAGAACTTGTACCATACCCTCAGTCGCTTTATTTGATCATCTTCAGTCTAAACTAAATGCATTTTTGTATTGTATTTTATTGTTTTTGTCATTTATATAGCGCCCTGTCCAAATTTGTATGCATGTGTCACAAAAGTATTTTTATTCCAAAAGTATACAATATTTCTTAAATCCTCATAAAGCACGAGGAGACTTCGTCTCGTGCATCTCACTGTAGAAGCGCAGTATTTGCTTCTGACTCACCTCGCCGTTAGGCCCGCCGCCCATAGCACGGGTAGGGCACAGTAAGGGAGGCCCGGGATGTGCGGCTGTTCACATGCATTTATTTACAACTGAGGACTTCCCATCCTTCCTCGTCACTTCCCCTTTCCACCCAAGACCCCAACTAAGTCCCTCCCACATAACGAGGCTAACAGGCCTTATATCACAACATGACACTCACGCCCTCTATATTTAATAATATGCCTCTATCAAGCAACATATCAGCAAGATCCAGTCGGTTCTAATTACACTAGAAGGCCAAATGACCCTAGTAACGGACTCATGTACACAGGGTGAGACCTAATACAGGAATCTAATTTGCTGTATGCAGAGTGAGTGGGAGAGTGAGTGGGAGAGCAAAGATAACTAGGGGGCACTATTTTTCTCACCCAATTCCAATGCCATAACTTCCTGCGCGCTACTTACAATGAACACATTGCAGCAATTAAATATGAAATGAGGCACAATTGCACATCACTTAATTTTGTCAGCTTCAATATGGAGAAAGGAGTTGTGATAGGATTGGTGCCGTGCAATAGACAACGCTAACTCCATTTGCATTGAGAGAGACGATCCAGCTGGCAGGCCACGACTGATCGCGTCACCACAGTATTGGCTGCCGGTTCATGCGGCACAATATTAGCCAAGTGTGACTGTACAGCCCAGCCCACTGCACACCTGTAGCCTGCTGTAGCATCTGACAACTCCATTGGGTCTTGAGCCACCGGCACGGGTGTCCGTTGTGGTGCCTGACCAACTGGAGCGGCGCGTGTGCGTGCGTCCGTTCTTCAGCTGTTGAAATGAGCAGCAGATGGATGGAGCACATCCAGGGCCAGTCACACCGCGCTGCATCAAGTGCTTTAATATCTCACTAGAGCAGGGATGACATCTCTTGACTCACTTCATAGCTTTAATAGCCTGTACATTCTCTCTAACCATCTGCTATTCCCATCTCATCACAAAGCGCTGCTTACCTAGGGGAGGAAAACAGAGTTTATCTCAAGTAAAGTGAAGTGTTTGAAATGTATTTCTCTTTGTAATTTGTCTAAAGAGTTGGAGATAGCTAACTCAATTTTTAGGTCGATTAGAGGCAATTGTTAAGGTGGACTTAGGAGATAGGCCGGTCTGTGACTTCACCAGTGTATTAGTATTATTATCAGTAGAGTGGATCAGATTGTTCCATGAGTTATTGAGAAAGTATTAACCACTTCCCTTGCTGTCAATCCAGGCAATGGTAGGGTGGTCCTTAGGGCCGGGCCCTATGGTGCATTGCTTGGTAAGAAGATGATCCTGGGGTCTACATCAAGAGGAGTCATAGGCACTGGTCGAAGTGTATGAAAAGAAGTAGTGGAACTATGTGCACCCGTTCCCCACAAAACCCATCACCACGCCCCTCCAACACACAATACAAACCCCCAAACACATGCAACTGCTGTTTAAAGGAACATTCAGTCTAGTGCACTTTCAACTTCTTCCTGAACTTTTATTTTAAAATGAAGCCATTCCGGAATGGTTTCTTTTTAAAATAAAAGTATAGGAACAGTAAAACCTAATTTTAAAAAGTAGAGGAGCACCGCTCCCAACCGCTCCTGCTCACTTCGCCCACTGGGCGTAGGGGTCGGAGTGATGCATTAGAATACTAGTGGCGGAAGGCTTAAGATGCAAAAGAGGGAAACAGAATTCTGAATGAAAGCCTTTCAGAATGCAGGGGGCACTTCTTGGGATGGAGGGTGGGTCCCCGGCCAAGAGATCACACAGCGTCCCACAGGGGTCAGAGGCACAAAGAAAGGAGGTATGACAATGTAGTTAAGTTACTTCTCATTTTGCAAGGAAATTGACACCTCGGTGCGATTTATTGCGTCAGGGCGAATTTTAAACTGTTTGCTGTGCCTAGAGCAGCTTATCTCCTCACACTACTATTACTCCGTAGTCCTTGAAAACTACTTTTCCCAGCAAGCGCATGGATTTTTCTTTTCGTCGGCAGCACGTTAGTGCTGGCGCATTTGAGCTGGCGCGTTTGAGCTGGCCTATGCTGGGCCACGTCGGATGCGCGTTGGCTCGGCATCTCGTTCCACTTACCCGTGGCTCGGCGGACCCACAGTAAATCTTCAGATTATAATTATACAAGCGTTCTTATTTCCTGGGTTCCCCAGGAGCTGCTAGCCTCACGTAGGGCCACTGGAAACTGAAAAGGAAATATTTATGATAGCATTGCACTGGGGAAACCTCACCCCAGACTTGGCAAGAAGGTATCATGTTTCCACTACCATTAGACAGAGAGGTAGGGGGACAAGAGAACCCTAGAAAACTGAAGATTGCTCTGCTCAGTACACGGGCAGTGCCTAAACAGACATTAGACATCCATGACTACATCTTAGAAAACCACATGGATATCATGTGACTCACAGAAACATGGTTACAACAAGGAAATGGTCCAGCAATTGATTTGGTTACCCCGGAAGGCTAAACATTTCTGGCCAAGAATCGCTGACATGGCCTCATGGGACAGGGGGTTGACTGTTTTACGTAGGCAAGAGCTGGGGCTCTTTGAAGCAAGCATCAAATGTGCCAATTGCAAAATTCTTCATGCCAAATTATCTCTGACAAACAATACATGTATCCATTTAATTCCTATTTATGGTCCTCCTAAGGACATGCCATCTTTTAACAAAGATCTACTCAATCTTCTAAATTCCCTGCACCGCCCGAAACTTCCACCATTCTTCTGAGTGACTCAAACCGCTGAAAGGGGGACCCTCAGGATAAGGAAGCTATAGAGTTTGAGCGTCATCTGACCAACACTGATTTTCAAGTCATAAATCATGAGCCAACCCACATAAAGGGACACACCCTTGATTGGGTGGCCACGCGTAATATTAATAGTAGCCGTGTTGTTAGTGAACCATGTATCTGGTCAGAACATAGACTAATAAGTTGCAGAATTGACCTTCCTGTAAGGACGGGACCTAATTGAACCCCTCCCAGCTCAAGAAAATTCTAAACAGAAATTTCAACAAGCTAACCTCCATCGATCTTAATTCCTGTTTGACTGCTATGATGGCAAACTCCTCAGAACTAGATCACCCTTGACATCTAGTGGAGGTTTATAAACAACATTTATCCACTCTCTTAGAGGACAAAGCCCCACTTAGATCACTAATAGTTCGTGACTTCCCCCAACAAACAGAACTGGTTCTCCCCAGAACTTGACCTGCTGAAGAAGGAGAAAGACAGGCGGAGCGAAGCGGGGCCAAAGATAAACCTGTGAAAAATAGAGATAAATGGAAACTGTTTAAAAGATCACAGAAATTGAAGATTTTCACAACAAAAAATGCTTCTATGATGAACAAATTAACAAAGCAGAGAACAACTGTTGCAAATTGTTTGGAATCTACAGGAACTGGGAAAAGCCAACAGTTTTGTGTCTGTCTTTTTCCCCTGACTCAACAGACTGTGTCAATGTTCAAAAGGCACTAGAGGACAAAGCACGGGATGAAATCCAAATGAGCCGTGCAAAACTGAGTATGCCCCCGGACCAAGTATCTTAACTGAACACCAAGAAGGAAGGCCCAGACTTAGGATGCTCTTTCCAAAATGTCACCACTGAGGAAATGGAGGATACTCTTACCAAAAGGAGACCTACATCCTGTGCAGGAGACATACTACCATCTAAAGCCATCCTAGCTAACAACAAACTCTTCGTCTATTTCTTGTCAAGATTCTTTAACACATCGATCCGGCATAAAAATGTACCCAACAGTGTCAAGGAAGTGGCAGTTACACCCCTAATCAAGAAGCCTGTTCTCAATCCTAAAGACCCTGGCAATTTGAGACCAATTACAAACACGCCCTTCCTACTAAAAATCCTGGATAAGGTTGCATCTGGCCAATTACAGACCCATCTGGAGGCATCTGCCATCTTGCACCCGAGTCTGTCAGGCTTTAGGAGTCACCATGGGGCAGATAGTGCCCTGCTTAATTTGAGATCACAGATGCTAGATAGACTAGAAGAACGCAAAACCGGGCTGCTGATCCTCTTGGACCTGTCGACCGCGTTCGACTTACTGGACTACTCCTATGTGCCTAAAACACTGGCATCCATGGGGAATTGCTCCAGTGTTCTAATTTTGTGAATAAACTCATTCCTCTGCGAAAGACACTCTAAAATATGCTGGGTTGCTGCCTGCTCCAAGACAGTCCCCATTAAATACAGAGTATCGAAGGGGCATATATTTCGCCAGCCCTCTGAAACCTATACATAAAGCATCTGCGTGACCAACTTCAAGCAAGGGGCTTACAATTCACAAACTATGTAGATGGCTTTAAACTGCTAATGGACCTTAGTGGGGACTATGACACTGGCATTGCCAATCTAACTACTATTTACGCAGCCATCCAGGAGTGGATGGTCAAAAACTGGATGTGTTTTAATGGTTCAAAGACTGAATTTATGATTTATGGCTCAAACTGAAGCAGGCTTACTCAGAGTTTTTGATTTATGGCTCCTTTATCCCAGTGGTAGAAAACCCCTGGTTACAGTACTAGAAGCATCGATGAGTGCAGGTGCTCATGTTAATAACATCATAAAAAACACACAATGCCATATGAAGGTACTATGGCAAATAAATCCTCTGGTCTCTTGCGAAAACTGCGAAACTTTAGTTCGTGCTATCATCTGGCCTAGGCTGAATTACTGTAATGCTCTCCTAGGGGGTGGGGGGGAGTAAGGAAAGTATACTTAAACTCCAGGTCGTGCAAAACAATGCAGTTTGAGCAGTCTGAAACATTCCTAGGAGGGACCATGTACCCTACCATAGGAAAAAAATCCACTGGCTGCCGCTGGCAGAGCAGGCTTGTTTTAAAATCCTCACACTTTTATTTTTTGCTTTTATTTACAGCGCACATAACCCGTAGGCATCTAGGGGCTAGTTTCATTGCAGGTTATTTATAAAGCTCCTGTTTTTTTTCCAAGCGCGGGTCTAGGATTCAAACCTGCGTTTGCTCAGCTTGGTCTTGCTTCTAAGACCCGTGTGTTGCCACAAAGTTATCCACCCGTCGCACATTGACTTATAAATGCCTGTTCGCCATGGCTCCACCATATCTAACCAAAATGATATCGAGGCAACCATTGAACAGAATACTGCACCCCAGCACTGCGAATCTGTTATCAGTCCCACGAGCGAAGAGAGCAAGAGGGGAAAGGCATTTCCTTCTCTGTGAAGGCCGCAATGGCTTGGAATGCTCTGCCAAAATCGCTTAATAAGGAAGAAAGCCTTGCTTCATTCAAAAGAAAGCTATATGGGGCAAAAATGGGAATGGGGAAGGGCCATGGGGAAATGGGGAAATACCACCCCGCCAACCTTGGAATGGGGTGGTATTTCCCCATTTCCCCATGGCGGACTCGTTACAACACCGGCACCAACCATGGTGCTAATAGCGCCATGGTTTAGCGCCAGTGTTGTAATGAGGGCCCGTGTGTCTTGTGAACTGTTATGTGTGAACTGCTCCCTGCTGCCTGTGGGCTATGGCGCATTAGAAACAAACAAGTAAATAAATAAATAAATACCCGCAAAGTATGACCAGTAATGTTCATACTGCACAGGTAATCTTAGCCTGCAACTGTTGTGCACAATATCATAGCTCCTTTCTACTGCTGAGCTGAGCAGTTGCTGTGGAATTATTAAGCAACATTAACTGAGCGCATTGGTGGACAGCAAATAGCTGCCAGAAAATAGGAGAAATGTGTGAGGACCAGAGGCTTGAGAGACTAAAAGGAGAGAGCTGAGGAAAGGGGAGGCATGTCTAGGCAGCACGTGCAACAGAGCAGAGCAGTTGCATGCTTGGTTAAAGTGCGACAACTCAGAAGCGACATAGCATCATTTCACTTCATCGTGCGTATTGTGGCAAGGCATTCTTCCACATCGTAACCTAGGGGTGTGACATAGTACCCCCCATTGACCAATTTCCGGGCAACACATGCAGGTATGACTCGCAAATATCATACAAGGCCCAGAAATTGGTCAAAGAGAGAGGGATCTGGGCCCCCCAGTCTTCACAGCTGGCAGGGCTCACAGCACATCTCTCCCTCTAATCTAGGGGCACTGCACTGAGGGCCCGATTCTCATCTTGGCGCAGTGAGCGTGCTAAATAGCACGACTCACTGCGCCATTTCCTGACGCCCAGGCACCACTTCTATTCTCATGTGGGCCTGAGCGTCTTCCCAAAGCACGACAGTGCTTTCGCTGTAATACGCCTGTTTCTAATGGAAACAGGCGGATTGCAGAATCTCGGCAGCATTTTCGTTAAATAACGAGGGAATCGTTATTTAACGAAAATGCTGCAGATAACACAGTTCCTATACACCAAAGTGAGCAGCTTCAACATTGCAGGATGTTGAAGCTGCTCACTGTGGTGTATAGGAAAGTGTTCATATACACCCGTGTGTTGTATATGGGCACTTTCATGTACACCAAAGCAAGCAGCTTCAACGTTGCAGCAACGTTGAAGCTGCTTTCTTTGGTGTACATGAAAGTGTCCATATACAACACGGGTGTATGGACACTTCCATTTACACCAAACAAGGCTTCTTGTGGCACTCCTCCAGTTTAACAGCACCAAAAGGGTATCGTAAATGTGCGCTAGTTTAGCGCACGTATTAAACTGGAGGAGTGCCACAAGAATAGGCTTCCAAAAAGCCAGTTTACGAATGTGCCTGGTTGCTAGGTTGGTTTCTAACCCATCCTTGCAACCGCCACATGTATTCTGAAAGTTGGCCATTCCTTCTGACTTCGGAAGAATGCTCCACCTTCAGAATAGGTCTTAAGTACCGAAAAGGTCATTAAGCCTTTTAACGTCCTTTTCAGTACTTAACACCTACATGAGAATCGGGCCCTGAGAGTCTCACATCCCGCCTGTACCATTATGTCTCACCCTGGGTGCATCTGGCAGGCACGGTAAATCCCCTGCCCCCAACCCCTCCATCTTACCCTTATTAAAAGTGGGGGCAGATGAGTTTGCCACCTTACTCAACCTTTGCTGTGCTGCACCTGGTTGACGCGGCCCAGCCTTCTCCATCCTCGCCACTCACTCACCTTGATGGGCCGCACCCAGCAGATGCACCCGGGTGAAATCTTAGCGCTGCCCCTCTCTCCTCATCACGCTGTATTTGGATGCTTGGAACTAGGCAGTTCCCAGCAAGCACTCCAGGAAGATTGCTTTATTTTTAATCCCCTTACTCCCAAAGGGTCATAATAGCTTAAAACACCACACCCTCTGGCTGTACCTGTGATTATGTGATTATGGGCCCATAAACCTTGTTAACTCAGTCTTCGGGGCCCATAACTCCCGGTTCAGTACTCGGGCTAGGTCTGTGAAGCTTAACTAGAGAAGATGAGGAAAAAGATACAAAAGCCTGGACATGGGAACCGTGCTCTCAACCACCAATTTCAGGAACAAAGACTCACCCAAGTGTCACCTCTATAAATGTCCTTTCTTTATCGAAAAGGACAACTGGAGGCTTCATTTATTTTCTAATAGTTGCCCTGGGCAACCACTCCCATATTTTAACATCTGTTGTGGTGTTGAATTCACTGCTCTTGGCAATTTCAATCAGGCCACCTGACTGAGGTTCAGAGGTCATTTACCAACGCTCAGGTTTAAGTGCTTCCTCAGGTCATCACTAGGGAGTGGGCAGGGGGGGTTGCATTAATCCCAGTCTGACTTGGACTGGCCAACCTCCCTCTCAAAGCCCAAAGGGTCATCTTACTGCCTAGAGGTAGAATGATTCAGTCACACCGGGAGAGGACTCTAGCTGTACATCAGCAAGGGGAGCTGGGCGCTTCATCTCAGTATCATGCTGGCAAAATCAAATCACCCCAGATGGCTTGCTTTGCTTCAGAGTTGATAAATGCTTGAGTTGTGCCTCGTCAAGGTTTATAGAGATAGAGCAATTGGTTGGGGACGATCTATCTCTTGAAGACCTTAGAAGAGACGACAATATGGCAGACGATAGTGCGGGGTGCCCTTTCTCTTTATGTCCTTTGCAAATACAACTCTGTGGTAGTGTCTGGTTGGAGGGTGGGGGTTTGTTTAAAACCTTAGACAATTAGGTCTTGGTGTAGCCACTGGTGGTCAAGAGATTATCTCTTCAAATCTTTAAAAAAAAACTGCCTTGTGACAGTTGGTGGCAGGAACGGTCTTTCTTTTCAAGTGACTAGAATGTAAGCCCTCATGGCAGCGGAAAGGGTGAAGGATCAGGGTTAAGGAAATGGTGAGAGAAGTGTCATTCCTACACGTAAACTAAGTACAACGCGTAGCATTACATGAGACTGGCACGCTGCCACCCAGATCGGGCAAGGATGTGGCAACCTAAGGTTCAAGGGTGCTAACCAATACATGTATAGACCACAAAAGTGTGTGTGCTGCTGTGACTCAAGAAAATACTTTTGCTTTGAGTTTCTAAGTGAGGCGGCTGATGTACGAATATTTGGTGCAAGTCTCTTTAAATTAAACTCTTCAATTGGAATTCAGTGTAGACCAATAGAATGCACCTCCCCCTGGACAAATACGCATGAACTTTATGCAAATTGTTCATTTTAAAATGCCTGAGAGAAATATTGCTCGTACGCATTGTATCTCAAATGTTCGCTGCCAAGAGTCAGTAATGAACTCTCCGGCTTTAATTAATTTTACAGATCGTCTCCAAAGACTCTTTCCGAAAACTAGACGCGCACTGCATGTAGCGAGGTGCCGCCGTTCTGCAAACCCAGGGAAGGGAGCCGCCGCTCGGCAATCAACACGCGGTTTGATGGGAGCCACCACCGAAGATTAAACTTCCTGCGTCATCACCAGAGCACAGCGCCGATGGCGGGGCCAACGAGCAGGGAAAAGGCGGGCCAAATCAAGTGTATACATGTGGGAAGGAGTCCGTTGTGGAAGTCGACGGCACGTGATACTTCTTGGATCTGCCTGATTGGCGGGACTTGTAGGTGTTGGACGGATTTTCTTATTAATCATTTTTCCACTGCATGCAAACAACAGAAAGAACAAAAAGGGGCAATATCCATTTCCGGTGTGATCGGGAAGTGTTACATGGGATCAGGTACACTAACGCAGACGGGGTCAACTCAGCCTTTCATCCTTCCGAGGTCGATACATTAAGTACCTCTCTGTGGGACTATAATGTCTTCTGTAATCTCAGGGCTCTGAGACCTATGGGTGTGCAGCGCTACATAAGAAATACATCATCATTATTAATAATGGTGGGACTCGGTGGTGGCACTCCTAAAGTTGCACTCATGCTCATCAGGTTTTTTTTAGAAACACCCCTTTTTCTTAATTTTGAGGATACATTTTAGTTCCCCTTATATCTGAAAACAAGGCCAGGTTTGGGAGCCTGAGCTAATAACATGTATTTTTGGTTAAATATAACCGGCTATGCTTTTCCTCCTGTGGGCTTTTTAGCAAGGAATTCAGCAGCATGCCCCCATCCCTTTCCAAAAAAATAAACAGCCCAGCCCAGAGCCCACAGGAGGGCTCGAGGGGGAGGAAAGGTGACGGTCCAGAAAAGGCGTGAAGACGGCCGTCCCCCCAGTCTCCTCAGCAGAGACCTGTCGGGAGATGCGTGTGTATCTTGCCGTTACAGGTGGGGAGTCCAGGAAGCATTGTCCACCCTCCAGGTCTGCCCAACCCACCCAAAACAAAATAAGAATTGGCAATACCAACAGTTTTGGCTTTTGTGTAGGCATGGGAGAGGCGTTTGCCAGGCACTGCCATAGTGATATTAACTGGCCATCAATGGTAACAGCTGCACAATGGTGCCTATAATAGCAGAGCCTGGTAAATGCTGAATACTTACACATAAGCCCAAACTGTTGCTTTGCCAATGCTTATTAACCGGACTTCAGTGAAGGTCACGCATAGGGCTTATACATCGTGTGGCTGAAGGCAGACCTGGTTAAGGCATTTTTATTACACAGCTCCAATTAAGTAATTAACTTCCAGGTTATGGGCGCTTCCGTCCTGCACTCATCAACATAACAGTATACTGCATCTACTTCTCCCACTGTCTGGCTAACAGCCCCCCACCTGTTTTTTTGTTTGCAGAGCCACGCACAGTAAGGCCAACATTATTTGCAGAAGTGCGCTTTACAAGACTTGCTACCTAACCTTGCTTAAGACAACCATATCTTTGGCCACGCTGTTTCTATCCTAAACAAGCACTGGCAATGCCAACAGATTGGCCTTTAGTGTAGGCATGGGAAAGGCATTTGCCAGGTTAGAGTACCTGGGCATACAATAACAGTGCCTGGCAAATGCCTACTACGTATACACAAGCCAACACTGTTGGCTTTGCCAATGCTTGTTTTTACCTCCACACCTTGTCTCTCGGTCTCTTATTTGGAGGGCACCACAGTGGCGACACAGAGCCGGTGCCATGGACGGGAGTGGACTTGCAGTCTCTTGTCCATAGTGTAATCGGGATTTGAGGCGGCGCTGCTTTTGAGAGATCCATTAAACTTCATGACAGAGCAGCTGCAGGTTTGGCACCTCCATCTACTTTCTTACGCCTACAATACTATGGAAAAAGTGGAAGAAGCCATTTGACACATACCTCATAGCAATGGGAGGAGAAACATTTTCGACATACAGAAAAGAGGTAATGTTGCTCCACAACCTCAGAAGTTAGGGACGGTCTATTTATGATGGCCTGCCAGATGTCACTGCAGAGGAGGCAGGAGACATGGATGAGTACACAAAATCTGTGGTGACGCTAGAGAAACATTTTGGACCAATGTGGCATACTGTTTTTGAACGCCACAAATATTTCCAAGGATCCAGGGCCCTGAAGAGCGAGTGGAAAATGACATGGCTGCACTCAGAACGCAGAGCAATACCCGCTCATTTGGAGAGATTTCAGACTCACTGATTAAGGATCTATTGGTGTGTTGTACAAACAATTTAAAGATCCAAAAAAGTTTATTGACCAAAGACCCCACCATAGAAGTTGCTGTTAGCATTGCACCCAGCATTTAGGAAACAGCCAAATATTTGAGGGAAATGAAATCAGAAAAAACAAGAACTACAAGTGAGTGCCATCAGGCAAGTCCCTGATAGAAGGAGACAAGACAGATTGAGGGGTTTAGGTCTACTTGAAAGGTTGATTGAAAGTATGCTAATACCGATCAAGAGACCAGAGGTATTTAGATGTAGCGGTCCTAGGCCCTTATCAAATAGCCAGTTCTGCCCAGCAGGACAGCCGTCGTCAGTATGCGCTGCAAAAGGAAAAGACACTATGATAGAACTTGCAGAGAACGAGGCCTAGACAAAGGGTTTGACAATACTATCGAGTCAGTGGAAAATTCTGAAGTTGATTGTGTAAACAGTCCGCATGTGTTTGGAGTAGATGCAATCACAGAAGCCCATAGACACGTTTTTACTTGATGGAGCCTCAATCAGCAGGAAAGTTGATAGCAGATCATGGTCTATACATTCAAGAATCTCGCTAGAGAACCCAAAAATTTTGTACCACCTGACATCGACAGAGTGGTTCATGGGGATATTAAAATTGGCCTGTTGGATACATTCTGTGCCAAAATAGAGGACAATGAACATCATTGTGAGGCATGAGTGTATGTGGCTATTAAGGGGGGATCTCTTTTGGAATGGGAAGAGCAATATGAACTACATATTCATATTGAAGCTTTTGAGTCCACGCCTGTATCGGTGCCTGTGGTGAGTGACAAGCGGATAGAAAGATATCCAGAAGTGTTCTCAAATGAACTTGGGAAACAAAAGGGTTTCCAACATTGCATTGTGCTAATTGTCCACAAAGTGCGGCTCATCCCATGGAAGATGCAGGGTGAGTTGGAGAAAGAGATTGCCAGGCCATTGAGCCTGGTTGTTATAGAGATAGAAGGGTCGGAATGGTTGGTACTCATTGTTATTGTAGCAAAACCAAGTGGCAACATTCACATGTGTGAGGACATCAGGGATCTCAAAAAGTCTATATGAGTGGACATACATCCACTTTAAAAAATCTCAGAGATGCTAGCTATGTTCGGTACAGCGAAGGTCATCAGCGTGATAGATCTGTCATCGGCGTACCATCAAATATGGTTAACAGTAGACTGCCAGAAGTCAGTATTCACTTGGCTCAAGGATAATTGGTTCACGATGCAAAGAGATAAGTGCAAGTTAGTATTAAAAGAGGTGGAATGTCTTGGGCACAACTTGTCGGCGGTGGGGGTCAGAACCAAGGAGAGTTTAGCAGTGGCTTTTGCCTTAGCACCCACGCCGAGAGACAAGGAATAAGTATGCTCTTCCTTGGGACTGGCAGAGTACTATCAAAAGTTTGTGCAGGATTTAACCACCAAATCTATGCCACTGAGAGCATTGCTGAAGAAGGGTGTACAATTCCAGTGGGACGATGAGTGCGACAAGGCATTACAGAATATTAAGGCAGACATTGCAAATACACCCACACTGGGCCGCTTTGAAGAAGGTAAAAAGACTATCGAAACGGTGGAAGCCAATGGGTTGGGTTTAGGTGCTACACTTATACAAGTAAGTATGGATGGTGAACATGTTGTGGCTTTTGCTTCAAGGCCTCTTAAGGAAGCTGAATGCAAGTATTTGATGGTTGAGAGGGGGGCCTTGACAGTGTTTTGGGCCATTGGTTCCTTCAAGTACTTTTTGTGGGGACAGGCGTTTACTGTGAGGTCAGATCACAATCTTTGGTGCAGGTGTTCGTATCACCACACATATCCAGGTGGGTTTTGGTGTTACAAGGGTATCATTTTGAAGTGACATACTTACCAGGTGAAAAGAATGCTGCTGCTGACTGCCTGTCGAGACTGCCGTTGGACTCACACCATGGTGAACATGAATTCATGAGTGATGACAAGGGTGAAGAAATGGTTGTGGCCACAGTGGAGTTACCTGCAATTGAGGAGGACTAATGGCAGAAGGCAGAGGGTGAGGACAGGGTTCTTCAATGCTTGAGATAATGGACAGTCAGTGGGTGGCCCAATAGATGTACTCTGGGCAAGGAAATGGAAGCATGGTATGAGGTGAAAGATGAGCAGTGTATTATATGTGGGAGGCTGAGAAGGGGTGAAAAGTTGATTCCGCTGAGTGGATTTGAGGGATGTTATTATGGAATTGGCTCGCAAGGATCACTTTGGTCATAGTGTCACCAAGAAAAGGCTGTGTGAAGCATTTTGGTGGCCAGGAATGGACGTCATGATGGATTGGAAGATCAGGGAATGTCTGGAGTGTTTGATGTCAGATAGGAGTAAGGGGTGCAAGAGTTTTCACCTTTGTCTCATTCCAGTTCCAAGTTACCCATGGTGCAAGGTTGCTGTGGATGTAATGGGGCCGATTCAAGAGTTAGGGTGGGATGCTAGGTTTGTATAGACTATCATTGTAAATAGGTGGAGTATCACGCGGTGAGAGAGGCGACCACTGGAGATATGATTGGATTCTTGGAAGAAGTGTTTTTCAGAGAAGGGTTTCCACAGCAGGTCGTTATTAACAATGGTGTTCAGCTCACCTCGAGCAGAATGCAGGAGTTTCTAAAGAGGTATGCCATCAAGCATTTGAGAACAACTTTATATCATCCCCAGGCAAATGGCCTAGTGGAAAGGGTGAATAGGGTGATCAAAGGGGAGATACAGTTGGAAATGAAAGCAGGCAAGTGTGGCACGAAGTGGTGAGGCAGATGGTGTGGAGTTATCATACCACTCCACACTCATTGAAAGGTGTGTTGCAGATTGTGTCCCTTAAATATAGGAATCTGGTAACTAGTTTAAGCCCCGAATGGATGGGGATGGCTAGGCACTGTATGTGGATTGCAGCATGATTATGAGTAGGGTGCCTGATTCTCAGATGCATTATAAGGAGGAGTATGATCTGCGTAATAGGGTGGTGGAGTAGTGTTTTAAGGTTGGAGATTTGGTGTTGGTACGAAATCCTAGGTTGAGAGTAAAGTGTCACAGAGAAAAGCTTTCGGTACTTTGAGAATCTGAGGGCATCCTCACTTCTTTTCTGTTCTTGGCCTCTTATCAGGTGGCCAAGGAAAGGCCACCGCTATTAGATCCTGACCCTGGGGGTGGATATGCAAGGGAGTATCACCTTGGTGGAGGAGATTTGAGGAATGGAGGGAGGATGTCTTTCATTGAAACACAGTATCCCCTGTTTCTTTTCCACAATGAGCCTTCCGTCCAGGAAGCATTCATAGGGTTTTGTCAAACCCCATATCTTTAATCCTGGAAAAATTGACCTCAGATGAATTGTCCCTATGGTTGCTGACATCCCCACACATTGTATAGATTTAGTTGTGAGGGCAAGCATAGGTGTTGGACACAGATGGACCTTTGAGTTGGATTTTTATGACACAGACTATCCTTAGTTTCTTTAGGTTCGGAAATCCCTCTTTAGCATAGGGCAAGTTAGCCCTTACCCCATCCTGACATTTGAGAAATACAAGCTCTATTTCAGAAAAGTGAATTAGTTGTCTGTGACTTACTTCAGGATGCCTTCACAGTACCATGGGGGATTTCAGCTGTGAGATCTAGAGTGGGCGGGGGAGTGTGGTCACAAAAGGATATTGTGGTGAAGAGGCGGGGAATGATGATGAAGTGTCTGATGAAACGGAGGAAGAGATGCGCGTGGACCGGTGGTCAGATGTCCAGAGGAGGGATAGGAAGCGGGTAGCTCCACCGAAGTGCGATCATTATGTTGTTGTTAAGTGACTGTTCAGGACATCACAGTTCACTATTGCCAGCAATGCCTTACGCTCTCATGTGTGTCATGAGACTTGTGCATATTTGTAATTATGTTTTAGTTATTTTTCTTATTATTTTCGTTTTGTGATGTACCATAATGTATCATGGTACGGCTTGATAAAGCTAGCTCAAAGAGATCCCAGGAAGATGTGTTTTGGGTGGGGAGTGGCAGGGTGTAGGTGGGAATGGCCATAGGGCTTAACATGGCCATGGGCCGTCAATGGGTGGTAAATAACCAAACAACACCCACAACCAGTGTGTCCCTCATCATTTGCCATTTCTCCATGGTTGTACTCTAATGCAAAAGTGTGGGCTTACGGGGGACACTTACGATACATCAAAAAAGGAACGCCTTTCTAGAAAATCACAGAAGCAGATCTCCATGTTGTGAATTGAAAAAACACCCCTTTGAGGATGCTTATCAAAAATATAGTGAGTGCCACCACAGGAGGATGGAGGGCCACAGATGGAAACATGACAGGATTTGGTCGGAAGGGCGGGCGGGGCAACGGGGATCACTTCTACACAACTACGAATGTTTTATTACTGCAAAAAGAGAACTAACATTCTGCTAACTGTTACCTGGTCTAAGAATGTTGCAGAAAATGGAGCAGATTTTTTTTTTTTTAACGCTGGTTAATAAGACTTCACTGGTAAAAAAAAAATAAACTTGCCAGCTCACAGTCTTAAGGACACGTGATGCCTCAAGTGCACGAATTGGCCCATAAGAAGAAAAAGCCAAAGCTGGTTCATGGCTTCAAGAGTTGCCATCATTTGGCTGTAAGCAAAGGGTAGCTTATGAAAGATCATTTCAAGTTGTACACCATGTATGCCAACAACGTCCAGTCAAAACACACTGGCCCAGTCCAAGTTTTTATTTTGCATTCTGGGCCTTGTAGTCCCGAGTTTATAATAGGTCAATCCAGATCTACATGTCCCAGCATTCAAAGTCAAAACCAGGAGTGGTCTTACACTCCTTAATGGAATGGATACTTTTGGAGTGCAGGTGTACACTGCTCGCCAGAGAGAAACGTTACTTGCCCTCGTTTGTGAATTCCAGTTCTCCAGACACACACCTAAAACAATGTTATTCACCAGAGGAAATTATCGCTCGCCGTTGGCAAAGGGCCATGCACATTTTATGGCCTGTGACATTCCATCCCTTTGCGTTGATTGAAAATAGTTACTGCTTAAGGAATAACCACATGTTTGGGCAAAAAAAACAAAACAATTACAAACAAGTCCCTTTATTGCCGTGCATTTTTGACTTTGAGAAATGGCTGTAGGACACCGCAAACATGCGCACTCCAGTTGGATGGCAGCCCATGCAGCACACACGAGTTACCGGAACGGCGGGCCTGTAGGCGCCCCTGGCGCACCCGCTGGCGCTGCCGACGCCCCATCTCCGGGAAGGAGGTTGGATCTGCTGCGCGGTCCGGGGGTGGTCTTTCCGTTCGTAGGCCTGCCTGGTGAGCTCACAGCGCTTGCCGATGAAGCCTGGCCTACAGAGGCACCTGCCAGTCATGTCACAGCGTAGGGACATGGAGCCGGCAGGGCTGCAGCCGCACGCCATACACACCTGCTTCTCCGAGTCCCACCAGCAGTTGGGCTACAGTGCGCACCAGGTGAAAGGAAAGTGGACACAGGACGTCAGAGGGCACAGCACAGAAGGCGGACAGTGATATACAGAGGAGACACGGAATGACAGAGAGTGGACACAGGTGCACACAGGGCTTCCTCGTATCATGCGCATTAAGCATGCATTGTATTTGCAATTCCACAGATGATGCGGACTGACTGATTTCCAGGGCAAGTGCGGTTCCCAGCATTTTATTCACACGTAATTCAGAAACAGAGACTTTCGAAATGCACGGTGCCATACAGCTGCAGGCAATATTGTTCCCTTCATTTCAGCGAAAGATGCAATTTTCTTTTTCACACTAGCAATACGTTATTACTATGTATACATTCAGGCAATCTAATAGTGGCTTGCACCGTTGTAAGCATTTGTACAATGCATGTCTTGATTGGTCTAGCCCCGCTCAGTGGCCTGAAGACACACCGTGGAGTGGTTTTGACACAGGATGTTGGTGTATGTTTTGTTATGAGTTTTCTGTGTGACTAGCGCAATACAAAATGTGTGGCCTTCGACTTCGAAGAAAGGATATGCAACCCACATCCCCGATGCCAGATCACTGGTCACCGTGGCGGCATTCAGAAGTCTCTTTCGCAGGTTGCAAATCTCCCAAATTGTTAGCAATATTTGCAGATTCAGCCAAGCAACATACACGAGTTTTAGCACCACTGAAAGACACCCTTCATATGGGGGGTGTTCCATGCTCCTTGCCACTGGGCCCGACCTCTGGAACACACTCTCACTGACGCTAGAATGACCAACACGTGTTAAGGCACTAGAAGGAATGGCTCATCCACAATTAACGATCAAGCATCCACCCACCCATTTTGAACGAGCCGCCAAGCCAGCCCAGTGAAAACACTAAGCGCTTCCTCGGCCTCAACAAGCAGTTTAGGGAGTGCTCCTGGGCTGACTTGCGCTGTCAAACAGATATGCAGTTTCACTTTGATATTTAGTACCATATCACACATGTCGAGTGGTCCATGCAAGGCCAGAGGTGTCTGCTTCCCCAACCTTGTATGGCCCATTGGAGATGCAGGCTGGGATACTGAAGCTTTTAATGTACGAGGGGCCACTCATGTACCTTCCTGCATATTCAGAGCTGCTGGGGCGCACTCCAGGAGGTGTGCATTTTGTGTGAATGGGCGTGTGAAAGGGAGAGTGTATGTAATGGGTGAATGGGTGACAGAGTTATGAATGATGTTAATGTGTATGGGTGCCTGGCTGAGTGTGTATGGGTGTATGAAAAATGTACCCCCTCTCCCAAATCAGACACTCGCACACCAGCACTGTGAGCAGGGCTCTAATTTGGGAAGCAGAGGAATGGGGTGCCCCCTACAGAACTGCACAACGGGTTCCCATCCAGGCAGTTCATAGTATGGGGCAGGGGTAGCAGAGGAGCTGAAATACGTAATGGAACAGGGGTGAGGGAACTACAGAGTTAATGTAAAAGGGTTGAGTGGAATGATCATCGATGTGACAAGATGTTCTTTGAAGAGTAGAGTCACCAGGTCCATCCTCTAGTATAGGATGGAGGGGCCAGTCTTGTCTGACATGGAAGCTTATTACGGAGACAGGGCGCATAGAAGGAAAAGGCCTATTTGCTATCTGTTCTTTCCCTCCTGCAGTTCTTTGTTTCAAGCCCAGCAACGATGTGGCTTCTGGTTGAGCCCTGGCCTCCGCAGATGGTGAGTTTCTCCATCAGGTAGAATGTTCTTTGGCTTTAACTGCTTCGTAACTGAAGCAGACAGTCTTTACCATGATCCATGCTTGCAAGTATGGCCAGTGTAGCTCCCTGAGGCTACCTGTAATGTGGTTGTGGTTTCTTACTCTTGTGTTGCTGTGTGCTTCCGAGTGCTGGATAGCTTTCAGAATGGCCAAAGTGACATCTGGGTCTCCTGTGAGTAGGGCATTATCGCCGTCCAGGTGGGAGGTGGCCATGGCTTGGACAACTTTTCTGCAACTCGGTGCAGGGATAAAAGGCTTGACTTTGAGGAGGCGAGCAAGTAAGTACCATGCTGCTTGGGCCTGCTTGGCAACGTGTGTTTTGAATGAGAGGTTGGTTCCATGTGATTTTAACAAAAACATTTTGGAGAGGGATGTTATACCGAAAACCAAAACAGCGAAAAAATCACCAAATTATTATTCTTTTCTATTTGGAGAAGTCCCCCCTAATCCCCCTGTTCCCCAATGATTTTAAGCCCACCCTAGCCCCCTCCCCACCCGTTTTAACCCCTTACCCCATATAAAAAAACCGGAACAATTCAGTGTTTTCTCGTTATAATTGTTCCGTTTAAAAATACCTCTCTGAAAATGATTTTGTCAAAATCACTGGCTACAGAGCGGTCCCAGCTGATGGTAAAGCCGAGAGATTTTGCACTGGATGAGAGTTGGCGCATGAATCCGTTGAGTTTCAAGTCAGTCAGTGGATTCTGCACTTGTGTGTGATTGTTGAGGTTTCTTACGAGATTGAATGTGGTCTTTGTATAGCTTCAGGTAGGCGCGTGACATCCATGTTTGGATTAGGAACGGATAGCGATTGTGTAGATGGATGTCACTGATTCAACTGAGCTTCAGATAAAGCTGTGTGCCATCTGTGCATTGGTATATCTTGATGTTGGTGTTGGTGAGGTGTTCCCCGAGAGGTACCATGCAGGGGTTAAAGATGTTAGGGGACGGGATGGAACTCTGCAGGTTACTGGGTGGCACAGGGATTTTTGGGGCACATCTGGGTGAGTTGATCTCTGCTGAAGAGGTATCAGGCAAACCACTGCAGGACGGTTCTGTCGAAACCCATGTGTATAGCAAGGAGGTTTATGAGAACTTCATGATCAACAGTATTGAAGGAAGCAGAAAGGTATTTGAAAACCAGAAAATGGGGCACACAGGGAAGGTCATTGTTAACAGTTATTGGTCAGGAAATTAGTTTAAAGTTCCATACCAGCACACTAGAGCTTCTATTTCAGACAGGATGGGTGTCTGCAAGGCACAACATTTGACTACCATCTTTCCAAACAGAAAATGGTGGAGCTGTGGTCAAAGGTTTAGTGAGTCTGAAACCTGGTAGACCCAAGAAAGAAAATCCTGTGTGCACGCAGGAACAGTTTTTATATTGAATTATATGGTGCAAAGTCCTGGGCAGGGTAAGGCACAGCCTGCCAGCGCAACACAAGGTGCATCCTCTTGCTTTTGTAATTTGGCCCCAGAACCTAATGTATAGATCTCTTAAGTTTCCCAGTGCCATGCGTGAGAAAGACAACCAGCCCCTTTTTTCTTGGGATTCTAGGACTTGTATTTTTGTCTTTTCCATTTGACATTTAAGACTAATAATCTGAGAATTCAGAGGGGTAAATGGGACTGGATGACTCGCTCGTCCATGGAATAGGGAAACTTGTCAGCTCCAAATGTCCTGCATTTAAATGACTGGCAGGAGGTTAATACCACATTGATGCATGAGAACAAAGAGAATAGTGTCAGTTGTGCTGACTTACCAGGCACTCGTCGCACCGGCGCCCCACCACGTTGGTCTTGCACATGCACTGGCCTGTCTGGGCGTCACACGTCTCGGCGAAGGAGCCATTCAGGTTGCACTGGCATGCTGGCGGAAAGAAACAACACAAAGCATCATCTCTCATACCCACTGAATAAGGCACCGCCCCGGGTGCCCGCTCGACACTCCAGCGGGCATCGCAGGGGTTCCAGGTTCTTACAGCATGGTTCTCCCAACATTCTGCAAATCAAGATACCACCATAAATGTCACCCTTCCTGGCATCCTACCCAGCCTCCCACGCCTTTGACGTGTGCCATTGTGGTTATGTCCCAGAAGAATATTTGGAGAGCCCTGGATTTTTTCTTCCTAGATTGATTACAACACACATTATTATGGGGATCTTCAGTTGTTATGGTTTTCCAATAAGAGTGCCATTGAATCTGCTCCCTATCTTAAATTGTGCCCTTGTTTCTTCTTAACTATTTTCACGTGCGATTTGTATTGCACAACTTGGTATTGCATCCAATAAAGTATTTTGAAATGCCAACTGCTCTGACGATAGACAAAGCCTCGCAGGAGGTTTGCCAGTAGTACAGGGTATAAACCCGACAGAAAGTGCAAACGAGTTCACTTGCAATGCCTAGCCATAAAATAACATCGTCTTTTCTGCATCTTATTTCATTTAAATGATGTTTCCTGGTATCGGCGATGATAATGGCTAAGACCCCAAGCACTGGTCATTACGACACGTGTTCTGGAGATGAGAAGGTCATGTAATCATACCACACAGAAGGTCATGAATACATATTAGCTCATGTTGCTCGCTTATCTAATTTGATGGCCGTGACCTGGTACGTTTGCACACAGGCAGCAAGGGCCTGCCGCCAGATTTTCATAATTTGCACAGCGGAGTGCAAATATCAAGGGCAAATACATGCGTTTGCACGCCGCTGTGCAAAGTGAGTAAATACTGCATACCATGCGCTCATGGTAAGCAGCGTTCACAGTTATGCTGCCCGACCTTAAGCTGTACTGTAACGCAACCTGCCTGTAATGCAATCCTATGTAACCAAAATATGCTCTTGAAATGCAAACTTCCATGTAACCACTATAAGCTTTCCTCTGTAACCAGCAATGTGTTATATCTGTAACAGCGCCACGATGCCCTTGGTCTGATGTGCGCTTTAAAAATACGAATAAATAAATAAAATAAAATAAATGCATGTTTTGTTAGTGTTCCAGAACCACCCATGGTTCTGGAGCACAGGAGCATTGGAAGGAGAGGCCAGCGGAGGTGCTTGCCGCTCTCTTGCGCTCTCCTGCCGAATAAATACTTGACTCCATAATCTTAGTGGCGCCTTCTTTATTAGGCTCAGCACTTTACTCACTGCTTTTACACCTTTCATTCACGTTACGCCACATGGAAAATGAGCTCCTGAGTAGATAAGGGCATCGAACCTCATCTCTCTCACAGATAACTAACATTCAAGCGTTTTACGTGAAGAGGTGATGCATGAGGCGGCTTTCAGCAGACACTGCATTGTATTAACAGCTGAGTAGTGTTCTGTAGCCAATCAGAGGACTCTGAATGCAGGCCTTACCTGCTTGCAGTGGCCCATATTGCAGGCCCTCAGATTCAACTGGCATAAGGAAACATCAACTCCTCTCTCTTCTCTGCATGCCACTCCTCACCTTTACCTCCCCCATGCTCATCCCCCACTGCACTTCACATCCACATGTGCACTGCTACCCCGATGTGCCACAAATCTGCTTCGTTAGCTGACTCTCCAGGCTGCCGGCTCCTCTTCTCCATCATCGCACAGGAGTGTTCGTGGGAAGTCAGCGAGTTCCCTTCCCATTGACACGCCCAGCTTTGTATTGATTGACGCTGTGTCGGGGTACCCTCTCTCTCCATCTTCCAGGTTGCTAAGGACGCCTTGGTACTCGTTACTACTCGAGAAAGCCTACAAGGCCGCTCATAATTGCTTGATTATTGCGATGGGACATTTTCAAAAGACCTTTGGTAAGCCCAGATGGGTGACTGCGGTGATGCCTAAATCATTAAAGTGTAATGACCTACTGTGTCATGGAAGGTGTGCCTTGGGCTCTCAGGAAATGCCTGGAGCGGACCAGTGTCTGCCTTCCGATTTTTTGTTAAAACGACACAATATTTGCTTATTTAAACCTTGAAAATGTCCTTTCCACTTCACAACGGAAAACCTTCATTTTGCGGAAAATTCATTCACCAGTATGCTTCTGGGCATTTAATGACAGACTTAAACATACATGTGTATTACACTTACCTACTATAGATAAAATAACCACGGAGTTTGAACCATACCATCTATTCGTGTGAGGAAAGTATTTACCCGGACACAACACTAGTTAAACTGTCCCAACAATATTTTAGACAGAAAGGGATCTTGTGCAGAGTGGAAGAGCATTGCATGACTCTAGGCCCAAAATAGGGAGGCACGGCAGTCCTCCAGGAAGACCGGTGAACTTTGGATATCCCAAAGTTATGGGTCGGCCCTGTGCACCCTTTGCCATCCATTCTTGCTTGTTTGCTCTATGAAACAGATCTATTGTGCCTATACTGAAAGTGACATATGTATTAACCATACCATCTTCACTAAAACCCACAGCTTTTCTAAAAAACAGCGCAGATTAGTTTATTTCTTTCAAATAAACAGTTTGATTGTGAAGTTAAAAATGTCATGCATGTCTCAAGACAGTTTGATTTTGGGTAATAAGCTGACATTTAGTGACTACCATATTGCTTGATCTTAGAGAGTGTCAAGGGGGGAGCAGTGTTCTCACTCACACGACTTGTAGCTGCACCAGTCATTCATACGTAGTTCAACAAATGATGAGGCCCACACAAGGTACCAGTCTCAACTTCTTTATTATTTCAACTGCCTTCCTCTCCGAAAACCTTGTTGCTTCCTTCCCCATGGTACCACCCCCGCCCTAACCCCGCCTTCCACATAACAATGTGGGCGGAACATTCCTGAACAATGACAACATGACAACCTTCCCCTTTTTCATACACTTGGTCAGGCACTAGCCCATCTCTTCTATGAGTCTTAAGGGTTAAGACTTTGCCCGCACAGGGCGGCTTGCCCTTGGAGGTTCTGGGCTGTGGGAAGGGGGTTTGTCCACCGTCCACTCACCAGCATCGTCTGCAGTCTCACCAGCCGAAACTTCTTTGTCTCCCCAATATGGATCATCAGAATTTTCCCAGGCCCAAATGTCCACATGGTCATCTTGTTCGCCAGGGCATTCCTTGAAGTGGGGCATCTTTCTAGTTATTGTCTGCCCCTCATTGTCCATAGCCGTGACCATGGTGCTTTTAAGTTTTATGACTGTGAGAGGGCTAGGTGCGAAACAGGAGTCTCCCTATCTTCTCTTGGTCTGGCGCAGCAGCACTCTGTCACCTTCCTTGAAACTGAGCTCCTGCGCTCCTCTCATCTCCTCTGCGTCAGTCTTCATTTTTTGCTTCTCTTTGGCATTCCTCGCCCGGAGCTCCTGATCCTCCTGGGTGATGTTGCTCTCTGTGGGACTTTGTGGCAGTCAGGTACGTACCTTGCGACCAAATAGGAGGTCAGCTGCGCATTTGCCCGTGGTGCTGTGAGGGGTATGCCGGTAGTCACGTAGAAGTTGGCATAATGTTTGCTTAAATGGTTTGTGAGACAAGTGTGCCACCTCTAGGACTCTCTTGAGGTTCCCTATAAAATGCTCAGCCATGCCATTGGCATGGGGCAAGAGAGGCGAGATTTTTCAGTGTTTGAACCCCATGTACGGGGCAAAGTTAGCAGAATCCAAACTGGTTAACGGTGGCCCATTGTCAGACTTGATTGTCTGGGGGATGCCATATGCCATGAGTATGCGGTCGAGGGCTGAGATGACCGCTGTGGCTGTGGGAGACGGCACTATTTGGACCTCAGGGTACCTCAAGTATTCGTCAATCACGACCAGAGCGTAGCTGCCATCTCAGAGTGGCCCAAAGAAGTCGACCACCAGTTCCTCCTATACGCCACCAGGGAGTGGGCACATCATTAGTGGGTTTGGTGCTGGTGCTCTGGTGCTGCAGATTGCGCAATTCTTTAAGGAGCCCTTGACTTGTTTGTCCAGCCCGGGGAACCAGATTTTCTGTCTCAGTAGCTTCTTCGTTGATACCACACCTCGATGGGTCCGACGGATGAAGGATTTCGGGGTGTACATGGGGGCAATGGGCCCCATGGATGAAGAAAGGAAGAAGAATATACTTACCCTAGCGGTGGGGGCTGCTGTGAGAGACGTCCTCTACGAGTCTTCATAATAACAGTGCCTAGAATCCAAACTAAGATTTTGGGCACTAGTTTAATAACCAGTGTCATAGGATCGAGGAAGAATACATTCCGAATACCTGAGACATTGACACCTTTTAAGTTTCAAAATAGTAGCGAATTCTTGAAATGATTCTATGTACCAAGACATTGGACAGAATCTGTGGATTGTCCATAGATTTGAGCAGGTCATTATTTTCTTGTTCTGTCTATAAGAGATCCCACCACGGCTCCTAGGTTAAGGGGTTGGTGGGAGTTGGGACAGTTAGAGGTGTGTGCTGTCTCTTTTCAGTCAGGTCTCTCCACCAGACAGCAGTGTATTGGTACAGATAGCAAGAATTGAATAATGTCGCCTGTGTTATGCATGAATGGTGTGTAGGTTGCTCTGTCCCTCTGGGTGGTATTAGGAGAGAATAGACAGACCTTACTGTACTTAGCAGTAGGTCCTCATAAGTATCTTTTCGTCATTTTTGGAAAGTACCAGAATATGGGAATTATGCATTTGGGATACTTTTGACAGAATGATAGATCCCTGTGTACAACACTTTTCCCTCTGACATCTGTGTGCAACCTGCTATCACAGGTTCGTATCCAGCAAGGCCACCATAGCTGTTCATCCTTCCAAAGTAAATAAACTGATTCAAATTACATTTAGTAACAATGCCACCTATTAGTACAGCATTTAGAAGAAAAAGGAATTCGACATGAAGCTCTATTTGACATCTTGAGATTATTATTCGTTAGAATGAAATGCAAAATCACGTGGCACTGGCAGAAGCAAAAGAGAAATGCGCTTTGGCTGGCAAGATTGCTGCATGCAGTAATGCTTTTTTGTGGTAACTACTTCCACAGAAAAACATGCGTAAAAAAGAATTTCAGAAACAAAACTTGGAATTTAGCGGAGTGGTAAAACATCTGGTATTCTAAAGCAGCAGATGTTGCATGCAACATTGTCATCAAACACATAATCAGACCCTACATTGGAATCCACCCACATAGCAATGATTTGCATTGGTTTGTGCGGGATTGCCTGATGCCTGACACTTAAAGATACAGATGAATGGGGGGATATGATTTATTTAGAGCAACAACGTTAGGCATCGAGAAATCGTTTCTAGCTGATCAATGGGCAGCTATTGCTATTATCTATAGAGGATGCCAGTCAGGTGAACAGATCTGAAGCGCACATGACACCATGATACCATGATACTCAACATCTGTACTTTATGCCCATAGTCATTGAACCGCAGACAGTCCGTTCAGATGAGGCTCATCAGACACAAATTATGTTTCATCACTTTTAAATAGTATAGGGTATCTAGACAATAAATGTATGTTGACCGTCATTATGGGGTTTCTGATAGAGGCAAAAAGGCAGTAATTGAAATACCGCCCACCTTGGATTGCCACCTAATTATGAAGTATTACCATATTAAAAATACCCCAATTTAGTAAACCTCTGCTTCCTTGAATTAAAAAAAGTAATTTATGTTCCTACAGTGTACAAATGTGCAAGCATATCCCGACAATTCCAAGTAATAACCTTCTGTAGGAAGATCACCAAAGGGGGTAATGCAAGGGCTTCTCGGATGCCCATTTTTTCTCCCCTTTAATAATGTGATGCATAGGTCAATAAGAACCATTTCTGCATTACATCACATTGTACAGTAGCAGTATCACGCTATTGTAAACAATCCATTTTCATCCTCCAATTTGGGATGGACATGCATTATATAATTAAAAAAAGAATTGATGCTTTCCCGGGGTCACAAGGACCCCTCTCAACCTGGGGCAAGTGGCCTATGAGGGCAGTACCAGAGCCAGACCTCGCCAAAGGTAGTGCAAAAGGATTGGGAGGGTGCCCACTCCTTGGTTCCGGCTATGCGTGGAGTTGTGTATTTGCACTGGAACCAGTTTCACTGCCCCGGTGCCCATACGCCTCTGTCCTGGTCTGGTCCCTTTCTTTAATATTTCAGATAGTTCACCAGAGCCACAGAGAGCAGAGCAGCTCGGTATGCAGACGTAGACTATAGCTACCAGAATGCACCGCACTCCTCATACCGCTTGAATAGCTAGTGAACCACAGGGGGTACCCATGCCAAGAGACAAACATCAAGAACTACATGTTGCACAATGCACCGGGGTCCAACTGCCAAAACTCTGCCTGTTTAGAAGCAGAGAAAGGGTTTCCCTGATGAAAATCGACCTTTCTCGCCCATCCAGGAGCTAGATGGGAGACCAAACACCTGCCACAGGGTTCACAGACTTGACAGAGGGGAACAGTGGAGCAGTGGTGATAGAACAGAAGCCCCTGGCGAGCTGCACAACACACAATATCTCCAAAAGCGCTTTTTTTTAACCAAAAATTATATCAATTTTATTTGCTCACAAAATCAAGATTTGATTATGGACTTTGGGATTCTACAGATTAAGCACGTTTAAACAGTAGACGAGCCCTGTCTATAGTAACCCAGTACTCCATGTGACAGCGTCAGGGATCTGACCATGTCAAGAGAGGGGGAGCAGACTTTCAGCCTGAGGTGGGTGGCCTACCAGGGTTTTCACCAGAGCCAATCCTGCCCCAGAGATGGGTTAGAGGATTTGGAGGGGGTGTCCAGTCTCCTTCCCTTTTAACTGTGTCTGTTTTGTACCCCATAGCAGTTTTGCACAATGCTGTCCAGCTGATGAACGGTTCCCAGAAGGCCTGGCAGTGGCGAAGAAAATGAGCAGCACCAGAAAGAGAGAGCCAGTGAGGAGTGGCCACACAGCGGAACAACCTGCTCAGCAGACTGGCAGCCAAACACTGCACGCGACACCAACCATATTGGAGAGTTAACTTCACCTTCAGCGAGAATCTGGAGTGGCCCACATCACAAATACACATTGATAAGGCCTCATTACAAGTTTGGAGGTGCTGTCAAAAACTGGTGGTAATTCTGTTACCACCAACGTTTTTGGTAGTAATGGAAATACCACTGCTTTTACTGTACCGCCAAACTATGAGTTTGGCCTGGAAGGGGCGGATTTACCTCCACCACAATTCTGGAGGTAAATCCTCCATTTAATGTCACCATCCATCAAAATCCACTTGGAGTCCTATTGACTACAGGAATAGGGACTAATACCTGCTTACCACTACTCAGAATCCTGTGGTAAATCCACAAGATCAAGTGGCGCTAACGGCAACTGATTTTGGCAGTAATTCAGAAGATTACCGGATTACCATCAAACTCCGAATGAGGCAGTATGTCTTTTAGATGTCAGGCTCCTGGGTTAGTGAGGTTGGAGCCCACCTCGAGATTGAGGGCACGTGTACAGGGACCATCCCTACACTCGGATCCCCAATGCCCTTTTTCTGTACGTTTTATTGTAATAATTCATGCGACAGTATCAGTTTGTAGCTTTTACTGACAACCCTGTCAGAGTGCACATGTATGCAACACTGCATGCAGTATTTCAGTGTATTCGATATGTAACAACCATACCAAGGGTGTCCTCATAATCGGATAGATTTCCCCGATTGCTGAATGCAGTAGCAGCAACTATGCATGCAGTAGTCTGGGAAGAAAATAATCATATCAGGCAAACAACATTTTAGAGGAAGCTGATTCACAAACCAAAAGTGTAATATTGCAGAGTGTTGCGGCTTCAGGAAAAGTCTGAGGGCCTCATTACACGCTAGGCGGTAAGGGTTTACCGGTACCAGTATTTTACCGATACCGGTAAACCCTTACCGCCTTACTACGAGGTCCCTTTGCGGGTTGGGGAATTTAATGCCTGCTTTTTGCAGGCGTTAAAAACCAACCCGCAAAGGGACCAGGGAGCTAATTACGGTACTGCAATTTGCGGTGCCGTAATTAGCGCCTTCCCCATTCCCATAGAGCCCTATGGGGCAAAAATGGGGATGGGGAAGGGCAATGGGGGAAGGGGGAATTACCGCCCCACCAACCTTGGAATAGGGCGGTAATTCCCCTTTCCACCAAGGCGGTGCCGGTATTTTACCGGCATGGACCAAAGTGCTAATAGCACCTTGGTCCACCGCCATCCGTGTAATGAGGCCCTGATTCTTACCTTACTGGTTTTACCTTACATTCTGTTAGGTAGTTTTATAAAGTATAGTCTGATGGAAATGGAAGCAAGTAAAGGCCATGAGCTTCCCCGTGCTTCTAGTATTCTTTGCAGGCTTTGGCATGTCTACCACAGGGTATGTTTTACCCTTGCAGGTGGCTGGCGGGAGCCAACATGGTGCTGTGCAGGTGGCGGTGAACAGTGGGCTTAGAACATCGGGATGTGGATTTGATACATCGACAAAATATTAATGTTATGGAAGGGTGCCATTACAAGTCTCAATCAATTTGTGAACTATTTGAATAGGAATCAAATAATTTTAATATTCACTGTTGTGTCTTCACAAAAAAGTGCCACAAATGTCTAAAAGAATATGCCAACACTCTGAGGAAGTTCAAGTGTTTTTATTAAGAATTCAATGGGCCCTGTGCCAGTCACTGTCTCACGTCTATAAAGCACAAATCCTTCCTCATCCAGGCATCCCCAATCCCCAGGTTATTAAGCTTTAGACAGTAAGGTGCAGGGTCAGACTGGGACAAGAAATACGCCCAGACACCCATAAATAAGTGGCCCACCTCTCGCCTCAAAAAAATGGCCCACCCCTCACCTCACGACCCTTGACCTCTGGTGACATCACCAGAAGTGATGTCATTGGACCCGACCTCAAAGTGACATTGCGGGAAGTGATGAAACATGACCTTTCACCCCTTGACAAAACAGGAAGTGGCATCAAATAGCATTGTTCCTAAGTACACTACGAAAAATATGGTTATGATTTCAGTAATGTGATATACCTTTCATACAAGAATGGATCACCATATATATCATTAATATCTGTGTGTATAGATCCATATTATCAAATTACTGTGGATGCAAGCAGACGTCCAAGGCCAAATGATAATGTTATTGTATAGCACTTACGCTTAAGCTCTTTTTTATAGAACAAATATGCATAAAATATCACCCAGCCTGTGTTGGTACTCATTTATCGACCTAAGAAGGATGAAAAGCTGAGATGGCCTTGCTGGGATTCGAACCTGCAGATCACACGCACATCGCAGCAGTGAGTGCTCAACCCACTTAGCTTTCATATCGGCTATAGGAAAATGGGCAATTATTCTGTAGTGGACCATTAAACTGGTAACTGAGATTTAACAGCAGACCGGTTAAGTTCATCTGCAGGTCTGGTGCAAAGTTGGCCACATGTCAAGCCTGCATGCATCTACTTTCAGGCTTCAGAGGTGGGAAAAATAGGGAAAGCAGCACACTTACAGGACATCCCATACTCTGAGCACTCGTTACCTCATACATACAAACACTCTGAACAGCATGCCAGGGAGATGTGAAAGATAGACACATTGGGCCTCATTACAAGTTCGGCAGTAGCCTTGCTGGTAAAACCGTCAGGCTGCCAGCGAACGTGCACATTTGTCTGGCGCTAAATGGCCAATTACCGGCGTATTACAACCCCGGCAGACCCGTAATTGCCCATTCCCGGGTGCGACATGCTGTGCTCGCAGGTGCCGGCCCGGCCACCAGGTCATAAGGACAGCATGTAGCCATGGGGGCTGCTCTTCCTTTGCGGGTGCTCGCCTAAGCTCAGGTCATGTAGTTTGACTGTACATATTTTTTAACCTCTTAAGTGCCAGGCTATTATTGAAGTCTATGTAAAAAGGATGAGTATACTCGTCCTTGGCACTTATTAACAAAGATCTGCCATTTGTGGTGTGAGACAAATGGGTAAGGCACATAAACAGGCTGGCAGAAAGTGGCGCCAGCAAATTGGAGCTCTCTTAACTGCCGCCATCCCCTTCTTTGGTAGGACTGTCTCTGGGTTTCTCCGTGATAGGCCTCTTACAGTAGGCTGAGAGCGGTTCCCATTCCATCAAAAAAACTTGGTGCCATTTTGCCACTTCAGCATGGCAGGTGCAAATATGTTAGAATTGACGTGCCTTAGAACAGGGAATGCACACCTCTGGACAGGCTGAATGGGATTCAATGCTGCATTTGCTGGTGAGGAGTTGAGAAACACCTCTGAATTTAGGAATTGAATGCAGCAAGTGTCTTGTCAGTAGAATGAACATGGCAACCTCCTGTTAAGGTGTGGGCGCAATCGCCACTTTTAAGCATGAAAGGCACATTTTCACTTTTTTGGCCATGTGTTGAATAGCATGATGCTTGTCTCATGCAAGCAAGATTTCTATTTGTGAAATGGGAGATATAAAAATTGTAAATATTTTATATAACTTTAAGAATTTTATGCTAGGGAAGTTGTGTAGAACTTAAAGCAGACTGCACGTTTTTAAATCGTGAAAAACGTTATTTGAACGTTTTTCTATTGTATGTTATTCAGAGGTTTACCTGAACACAACAAATCTACAAGCCTACATATGTTGGGCTCAATGTGTTAATATCCCCGCAAAAATATCGGCATACAAGAATATCGCCATATTTTTCCGGCAATATTAAGCCATGGAACCTGCGGGGGACCCTCCTGAAGCCCCCATAATTATTTTAATTGAACGGGGACACCCCCGCAACCCACGGTCCAATTAACCCCATAAATTATCCCCACTAATAACATCGCCTATGGCCTTACTCCACCACCATATATATGGCCATGTTATTGGTGGGGATAATGTTGCCTATTAACATATATTGGGGGTTGTGGAGAGGACACAGATTTATAAAGTGGATCCTCTTGTGTGTTAGTTGTGGGGCACTAAAATCATGATTTTCTTTGCAAAACATGTTTTGTGGATTAGGGGTGTATCAATTGCAGTAAATAGTGATTCCTGCAGTGTCCTAGCTGGATTCCAGTGCACATTTATGAATAGAATAGACATATTTTGTAACCATCGAGCAAAGGCCCCCCCATAAGCCAAACCTCCTGGAATTAAAAGAGATGATAAATGCTGGGGTGCAAATCTGCCCTATTGCGCAGTTCATAAAACTATTGCACTCCCTAGCGTTCCAGGAGACAATACTTAATTTCGAGATGTTAAAGATGCGAACAGCCAATTTGGCCCTTTTGCTTGGAAGATAGCAGCTCAGGTAACCAGGACCAATCCAAAAATTGGGATGAGCCTGACCCGTCCATATTTCCTGGTTGTTCCATTTGGACCAAGCGAGTACCCTTGCTATTACATGTTCATGTGATTGGAAGAATACAATGACCACATTTTACGTCTCTGATTGGCCAAAGCCATCTATCCTCAATGGTGGTATTTTCCATCAAAGCCTTAAAATATCAAAACATATAGATAGGAATGCATCAGTTTGTCCATTCTTGGAATTTTCAAAATATCTTTACTCCATAATTGATTTCCTAAAATAAACGCTGTAGAGGTAGGGGGTAGTTAGTAGTACATCTCTTGTTATGCATGGTCTGCCTCTGCATGACTTGAACTTTTCATGCTTATTGTTGGTGCTTGACATTCTGTCTCATCTATGTATAATCTTCATTGACAAAAATCAGGATCAGAAGACATTGCCGGTCCTCAGTCATGAAACCTAACTATCTGTCACCCAGGGCATATGCCAACCACATGTTCTTACACCAATGTTTTTTTTTACATAAACTGTACATCACAACCTGAACGATAGCTTGAACTGCATTGGCGCCTAGCACATGTTGCCACTCCACGAGCACCTAAATACCATATTATGAAAGAAAGGAGCTACCTGGCTGGAGGAGACCTCTGGCCCTCCTGCACGACACCTGAGCATAGCTGATGTGAGAAACCTGAAGGTGCTCTCACATCTACTCCCCATGGATCTTCTGTTCAGGTGGCCAGGGAAAGACCATCGCTTTTGGGTCCCAACCCTGGCAGTGGACAAGCGAGGGAGGATCACCTGACTGGAGGGTCCTTGGGGATTGGAGAGAGGGTACCTGAAGGTAATAAATGGTAGCCACCCCTTTCTAATAATGGCCTACCATCCCTTAGCATTTAGGGCCTATTGTCAATCTCACTCCATCATCCTTAGTAATTTTCCTTTAAGTACTGAGAAGAAGAAGCGGCAACTAGGAGCAGTGCAGATCGCCTATTGCCAACATCACTTTGGTACTGTGAAGAAAAAGAAAGGTCAGGCATGTCACAATGATGAGCTTAAACAAGGTTAGGCAATTGGGAATATCTTGTTTCACCTGCAGCTCTTTATTAATGAAAGAGAGTATACAATGTGGAAGTCAGTGTTGCCTAATGAGAGGTGTGATAGGCGAGAGAGATGCAGGTGGTGCAGGAGCAGAACGAGAACAGAACCAAGTTTGTGCCATGCCGAGGGGCTGGAAGCTGAGATGCTAAGGTGCCCGCTGAAGATCCTGGGAGCCCTGCCGAGCAGACTGAGCAGGACTGGGAACTCTTGAGGAGGAAGGAGGAGAGCAGAAGCTGCTGTGGAGCAGAGGCTGAACCCAACACGAAGGCGAGTGTACTTGGCAGGAAGCAGCCGGCGAGGCCAGTGTTACCGGCAAGTTGCTTCTCCTGTATGGGGAAGCTGCCAGGCGGAGCAGCAGTAACCCGGTAAGACTATCAAAGATACTCTGAACTCTGAGGGGCTGTTGAGCCCATTTAATTAAACTTTGCTAATATTGAATACCGAACTTGATGAAAGGTGCTTCTGAGCCCGCATAAGTAAATCATGCGAATATTGAATGGCGATTTTGATGAAGGGGGCTGTTAAGCCAGTGCCAAAAAAACCAACACATATTCAATATCGAACTTGATGAAAGATGCTACTGGGTAAAACTTGCATCCATTGACTACTGAATTGTTTGAAAGTCATTATTTGAGCTCACGCAAAGTAAAGCTATTTATCTTGAATCGTGAATAACAAGAAAGCAAGTTATTGTGAAACAAAGTGAATGCTGCAATGCTGGATATATTCGATAACAATAAAGTTGGTACTTGAACAAAACTACAAAGTGTTAACAACTATATTAAATGTCTGGAGAAATCAAGTGTCCCATTAGAAAACACTTTGGAAGACAAAGGAAAATCCTACAAGGAAATCAAATTATTGTCTTGTGAACTATTAAGCATCAGCTTTGGGCAACTTATAGTTGTGTGACCAGAGATGGGTGGACCGTGTGGCCTGACAACTGTGCCTAGACCAAAAACCATTAAAGGTTGGAATGTCAAACTAGAAATTATATTGTGCCTCCTATTGCTATGAATATATGTATATTGGCCTACGCCAAGCAGCTAACAAGCTGCTTATAAACTACATGTGAATAAACTCGCATTGCAAGGTCCTGACCTTAGAAAGCATGTAAACTGTCATTTTGGGTCAAGCCGCCCTTTTAGGTTTTCTTGCTCTTTAAAGTCACCATGTGAGCTGAAATTGTAGCCTATGTTATTCAGAACAGAACTCGATTGTCATGACCTCTGTACAGCTAATGTATAACTTGCCTGCAGGCCACTTGTTAGGGTCATGAGCTGAGACCTTGTCCTTCTGCTGACCTGTGTGCAATGGATTACCTGTATCACCGAAACTGATCTATAATTGAATGAGAACACCTGCTTAACTATATTGTATAAATTAAGTCCCGCATTGTAATGTTAGGCCTAGAGCATACATTATTACCATTTCTTCTTGTTAATGTATAAACCTAAGATGAACTAGATTTGACCTGGCAAGGGACCCTAGAGCAGTAACTTATTTATGGAATGGTTAACCTGCAGAAAGGCTGGACAACAGGCTGGAGAAATGTATAAAAGCCTGACTGTTTCAATGAATATTTGCACTCACTGAGCACACCGAACCACGCCGGAGTTCGCTGTGTTGTACTGAGGGTCGATAGCTATCTGAATTTTGTTCTGTTCTTTTGTAACTGCATTCAGTATAAAATAAAGTACTTTGTATGTTCCTTTGTAACCTGTGTTTGGTGTGTTTCCTTTTTGGTTTCCCTGCCTCATATTATTTCCTTGTTTTCACAGTTGGCGCCCGGAATAGGGACCCTCAAGATTGATGCCGGATTATTGAAGGTTGACGCACGCTATCGGACCGGGATCGGACGGTGTGACATAACGGGCCCGACTGAACGAGACGCGACACCTCAACAGCGCTGTACGATCCGTTCCCTGGACGATAGCCGTGTGGTCTGAGACGGCATCTTGACGAGGGTCAATTTTTTGAGGCGGGCAGATTTGCTGAAATCACCATACACAAGATAAAATTTGTTAGGTAAGTCCTTTGTAAACCGATCGGTCCTCCTTAGGTTAGGTTTGGTCAGGTGAGTCATTACCCGACTCTTAATTCAACCCTGACAATTTGAATTTGGCGCATTGTATCTGCAGACACAATTATTGACCAGGTAACACCGAGTATTTGAGAAATGCCTGGGAAATTGTCTAGCTGCTTTAGGGCACTATTCCGCAGCGATAGGCAATCTTTGGAATTTAGCCGTCCGGCACCGCAGCAGGGGTCGCCGGCATGTACTATGTACTGTAAGCATGGCATTGGAAGTGTAGTATTTAATAAAATTTGGCACAGACAAACCAGACATGCCTCCGAACTTCAGTGGCCAGTCAATGGTAGTTTTGAGATCCCTTGTATTGAATATTTAGAGTCAGTCTTGTTAAAAAAGAAGGCCAGACCTGCAGCATTTGATGTTTTGCAAAATTTGAAAAGAGAAGCGTTGCAGCAGCTTAAAAGTAGGGAAAAACATGTGCGCCGTCATAAAACAAATGCTGAAAAGGCGTTGTTATATGATCAGGACAAACAGTCTGAGTCGGTTAGGAATATGGACAGGGCTTTCTCACTCGGTATTCAGAAAATCTATCCTTCTAAAGATCTTCATGTTTCTGATGAGTTTATCGACAAATTGTTAAATGAACGAAGGCCTGGTGCCTCTGCACGACCTCCGTATGTTCCTCTTCCTCCTGCTGTACCTCTTCCTGCTGTTATTCCTGCTCTTCCTGCTCAACCTGTTGTTCCTATTCCTCCGGTTGTTGTTCCTCCACCTGCTCCTCTGCCTCTTCCCATTGCACCAGTAATAGTACCTCCATTGAATTTGCCTGCACCCTCACTCCCAAGTAGTTCTGTACCGCTTGTAGTTGATCAGGGTGCGGGGTCTAGGATTGTTACTCGTAATACTGTTCCTACAGAAAAGAAACAGGATTTGTTTGCATGGGCTAAGCATTGTATGGAGAGAGATGATCGAGCTAATGTTCTTGCCAAACTTTCTAATATGGATAATTTTCCTGAGAAAAATGTTTTCATTGAAGGTTTAGGGATTCATTTATGTGTAATGTGGGGGTAAATTAAATAATGCAGACCTCCCACAAGGGTTGAGGGACCTGAATACTTTAGCGTTTTCAAGAGACACTGTGGAGAAGGTACATGAGCATGTTGAGAGGATATTTGAGTATAGAAAGGAGTTGGAAAGGTTACGGAATGAGGATGATGAAGAAGAAAGTATGTATGTACAGAAACGATTTCTTCCGTGTCATAAATCGACATCTGAGGAGGCGCAAATTTGTACAAAAGATGCGATTAGATGGATTTCAGACATATCGATAACTCCAGTTGAGGTATATGACACATAAAGTCAATATACGCTAGAAATGCAGAGGAAAGTGATACAGGTAATGGTAGAGTACCTGCAGGATGAATGTTTAAAGAGAAAGGTTAGTTGTCCCACAGAGTTATTGAGCATTTATAAGAGAGCTTTTTCACTTGACACTTCTTCAACTGCTTTAGCGCTCGACTTAGCTCTGTTGCTTAGTAAGCGTTCGGAGTTGCCTACATCTCAGTTGCCTATGAGAGAGGTTCCTCAGACATTTGTCCCAAAGGTTGAGATTCCTGCTAATTCTGCAGCAGGTACACCTGCTGTGGACATTCCTGCACCTTATGTATCGCAGTTTGTTCACGTCCCGTTTTCACGACAGGAAGTGAATACTATTAGACAAACTATTCCTGACATTAGGAAAAATCCGACAGGGTTCTATAAAGAGATAGAGTCCGTTTTGCAGTCCTCAGTGTTTACCCTAGGCGACATTGATTTGCTATTCCCTGTACTCCTGCCTGTAGATTTGTGGAAACAAGTTAGAACTATAGACGATGTACCAGGGTTGGGAGATACATGGGCTAACATAGTTAGGCTTGATGGGGAAAAGCCAGCTGGTGAGAGACCACCTCAGGTGATACTAACTTTGCCTGACAGAATCATTGCAAAACTGAAAACTATAATCCCCGAAAAGAGAATTATTTGGGACAAGCTTACGGCCTGTGTCCAAGGAAAATCTGAGGGTGCTACCGAGTTCTTTAATCGGTTCGAACAGGTATTCTCGGATTTCAGTGGACAAGACTTAGGCACAGAGTCTGGGAAAAGATTATTTGTGGACAAATTTGCACGTGGATTGCTGCCTGACATCCAGTCACAAATTATGTCTTCTGAGAGCGCTTGGCAGGCGAAATCCCAATCAGAAGTACTGCACATGGCTCAGTACTACGAGAACAGTGTCAATAATGAAAAAGATAGAGTCGAGAAGAGAAAAGGTGATTTGAAGACTAAAGTATTGTTACAGCAAATTGTTAGAGGCCCCAGAGGGGGTAGTTCGTAGATTAGAGGTCAGTATGTTCCACAAGGGAATGTGCCCTTGGGTCCTGTGAATATTAACCAGTGTGCCTATTGTCGCCAGGAGGGGCATTGGCATGCACAATGCCCCGTCCTTCGACAGAGGTCGAATAACACATTTGGAAATATGGGTAGACGATCCAGAGGTCGCCCGGGTGTAGGGGGCCCTGGTAGAGGCCAGTTGTCGCAGGATCCCCAACAACCTTTTTCACAGGATAATCAGACTTCGAGTGTGGATACTAGAAACATATTTGATCATCCTTCTGCTGCATATCTCTTCCTTTTGATGATATTTTGTTTCGTTAGGATTAGGGCTGTACCGAACTTCGGCTTCGAGTCCCTATTCTGCCGAAGTTCGGCTGAAATACAGCTATCCGGCTTCGGCAGAATAGTTTCTGTTTAGGGACTCGAAGCCGAAGTCCACTTTCTATGATTAGCTGCCCTCTCCCTGTTTGGGAGATGACAGCCAATCATAGAATGTTTGACAGTGTTCAGGCTGCAGAAGCCAAACAAGCTGTTTGCCTATTGGCTTCTGCAGTCTGACCACAGAGGAACCAGCCTAACGTGTTGAAATAGGAAGCGAGGGAAGGGAACAGTTCTTCCCGTCCCTCACTTCCTATGCCAGCACCCGGACCCAATCACCAGGTAAGTGACGCCCCCCCCCATACCCCCTCATCACGGTGAGGCCGCGGGGCCTCAGGGAACCCCCGCGGCCTCACCGCAATAATGTTCTGTTTGTCGGGCCACCGGTGCAAAGCCGGTGGCCCGACGTTTATTTTGCATTGGGGGGCCCCCAGACTCATGAGGCCGCCGGGGCACTTTGCCGACCCCGGCGGCCTCGGTGCCCCCCATCCCCCTCACCACGGTGAGGCCGCGGGGCCTCAGGGAACCCCCGCGGCCTCACCGCAATAATGTTTTGTTTGTCGGGCCACCGGTGCAAAGCCGGTGGCCCGACGTTTATTTTGCATTGAGGGGCCGCTCCTACAGGAGCGGCCCCCCCAGACTCATGAGGCCGCCGGGGCACTTTGCCGACCCCGGCGGCCTCGGTGCCCCCCATCCCCCTCACCACGGTGAGGCCGCGGGGCCTCAGGGAACCCCCGCGGCCTCACCGCAATAATGTTCTGTTTGTCGGGCCACCGGTGCAAAGCCGGTGGCCCGACGTTTATTTTGCATTGGGGGGCCGCTCCTACAGGAGCGGCCCCCCCAGACTCATGAGGCCGCCGGGGCACTTTGCCGACCCCGGCGGCCTCGGTGCCCCCCATCCCCCTCACCACGGTGAGGCCGCGGGGCCTCAGGGAACCCCCGCGGCCTCACCGCAATAATGTTCTGTTTGTCGGGCCACCGGTGCAAAGCCGGTGGCCCGACGTTTATTTTGCATTGGGGGGCCGCTCCTACAGGAGCGGCCCCCCCAGACTCATGAGGCCACCGGGGCACTTTGCCGACCACGGCGGCCTCGGTGCCCCCCATCCCCCTCACCACGGTGAGGCCGCGGGGCCTCAGGGAACCCCCGCGGCCTCACCGCAATAATGTTTTGTTTGTCGGGCCACCGGTGCAAAGCCAGTGGCCCGATGTTTATTTTGCATTGGGGGGCCGCTCCTACAGGAGCGGCCCCCCCAGACTCATGAGGCCGCCGGGGCACTTTGCCGACCCCGGCGGCCTCGCTGTGAAATGTGCCTCACCCCTTGAGCACGGTGAGGCCGCGGGGCCACAGGGAACCCCCGCGGCCTCACCGCAATAATGTTGTGTTTGTCGGGCCACCGGGCCAAAGCCGGTGGCCCGAGATTGTATTGCATAGGGGGGCCTAAAAAAAAAAACTATTCGGCTCACTATTCGGCTCCGGCCGAATAGTTGACAAACTATTCGGTATCCGGCCGAATACTAAATATGCTATTCGGTACAGCCCTAGTTAGGATTGCCCGAAGCAGGGTTTGGAACCTACACCTATTCCCGTTAATCAGAAAGGTCCCTACATTGAAATGGTAGTGGGAAATAGGAAACATCAATTTTTGATAGACACTGGAGCACAGAAGTGCTCCATTGATCATTCTCGGGTTCCAAATATTCCACTGTCAGGGCAAACCAATGTTTCTGTAGGGTTTTCTGACACACCAGTTGTTTGTCCGGTTTCTTCACCGGTACCTATTTCTTTGGGTCCCTTTACGGACCACTGTCCATTTCTCTTGACTTCGAATTGTGGAGAGAATTTGCTGGGGTTGAATGTGTTGAAGGAATTAAATGCAGTAATTCGTTGTTCTTCTGATGGAGTCCGTTTGACGATTTCACCACAGCAATGTTCTGTTTCCCAATTCTTGACTAGACCTTTGCCGCCAGAATTCAGTAATGTACCAGAGTGTTTGTGGGCAGTTGATGACAATGATGTCGGTTTTTTGCAGATTGAGCCTGTTAAAATAGTTTTGAAACATGGAATTAAGCTGCCCCGTATTCCACAGTATAAGATCTCAGTTGAAGGCGAGCGAGCTTTGAAGAGCATTGTTTCCGATTTTGTGCATCGTGGGGTGATTGAGGAGATTGCAGGAAGTTTGTGCAATAGTCCGATTTTACCCGTGTACAAAAAGGGTGATAATGCAATTCCATTTTGTTTTATAATTGATTTACGTACCATTAATAAAGTCGTCGCTCCGCAATTTCCAATTGTGCCTAATGTGACGACAATATTAACCATGATTCCAGCTACGGCTACTCACTTCAGTGTTGTGGAGCTAAAGAATGCTTTCTTCAGTATTCCTATACATAAGGATAGTAGATACTTGTTCGCGTTCACCTTAGGGGGATGCTCATTCACATTTACTCGTGCACCTCAAGGTTATACTGAGAGTCCTAGTATTTATAGTAGGGCTTTGAAAGAGCAGCTTGATACCCTTGGATTGCCCCCTACTTGTACGTTGCTTCAATATGTTGATGATTTGCTTTTAGCCGCTGACTCTGAGAGCTCTTGTAAAGAGGGCACTGTGTTGTTGCTCATCCATCTAGCTAAGCATGGTCACAAAGCTTCGCTTAAAAAGTTTCAATATTGTTGCCAGGAGGTCGCCTATTTAGGCTATCTCCTGTCAAAGGAGGGAAGAAGATTGACACCTGAAAGAATAAAACACATTTCTGGCATGTCTGTCCCAAATACACAAAAGGAAGTTAGAGCCTTGATAGGTATGGCTTCTTACTGTAGGTTATGGATCCCAAACTTCTCACTAGTGATAAAACCGATGTTGGCCTTGACGAAGAAGGGTATTTCTTCGCCATTGCCATGGAATACGGAGCATCAACATTCATTCGAGTTGCTCAAGACTGCATTATGTTCGGCGCCAGTTTTGGGCACACCGAACTATGAGAAGGCCTTTGTGTTGTTTGTGCATGAATGTGATGGATGTGCTTTGGCTGTATTAACGCAGGAACATGGAGGGAAGAATCGGCCATGCGGTTACTACTCTTCCGCCCTTGATCCTGTTGCATGCGCTTTGCCAAGATGTTTGCGCGCTGTCGCTGCTGCTGCTGCGTCTGTAAAACAGAGTGAGGGAATGGTCATAGGCCATGATTTAACCCTGATGGTGCCTCACTCTGTAGATATTCTATTGAACAAAACCCAAACGGAACACCTCACTTCCGCACGACTGACAAGATATGAATTAATCTTGTTTGCTCCCCACATTCAAATTAGGAGGTGCTGCGTTCTTAATCCGGCTGAACTCCTACCTTTCCTGCAAAATACTGTTTGCGGTGACGAAGAGTCACATGACTGCCTGTATACTACTGAACAAGATACAAAAGGCAGAGTTGATTTGAGGGACACTCCTTTGGATAACCCACAAGGGGAGCTGTTTTGTGATGGCTCCTGCTTCAAACTACTGGATGGTACATCCACAGCTGCTTATGCAGTCACTACATTGAGTACGGTTGTGGAGACCAAGAGAATTACGCATAACTCTGCGCAGGCCGCAGAGATTATAGCATTGACTCGAGCTTGTGAGCTTTCCGAAGGGCTAACAGTAAACATATATACTGATAGCCAGTATGCCTGTGGGGTGGCTCACAACTTTGGGAGACTTTGGTCAGAGAGAGGGTTTTTAACTTCGCATGGCACCAAGATCCAACATGGCTCCCTGCTAGTACAATTGCTTTCAGCGCTTGCGCTCCCTAGTGAGTTAGCAATCATTAAGTGCGCATCACATCACATCACAATATACAAGATTATAGATGATGTAGGGAAAGGGAATGCTTTCACTGATCAAATAGCTAGACAAACTGCCTCTGATCTTTTCACGGAGATGTATGTTTCAAGGGAGACTCTAGATGCCTATGCAATGGATGAGGGTGTTGGGTCTGTACGGGATATCCAAGCCGATGCCACATTAGAAGAATCCAAGAGGTGGGCTGAGTGCTTGGGGAAACTCGATGATGATGGGTGTTGGGTGGACATGGTTGAAGGGAAATGGTTGCTTCCTAATGCCTATATAGTAATGATGGTTACCATGGCACACGGTCCCACACATGTGTGTGCTCAACAGATCACGAGAATGTTAGAGAAAGTCTGGTTAAATGATAAGATTTCAAAAAATTGCCCAGCATTATGTCCAAAATTGCATGATTTGCCTACAACACAATGTGGGAAAGGGGACAGCAACTCCAAGAGGTAGCTTTGGGCCTCCTTCTGTCCCATTTGAAGTGATTCACTTTGACTTTATTGAAATGGAGCGATGTAACTATCTAAAATATGTCCTTGTGGTCATTTGCGCCTTTAGTAAGTGGGTAGAGGCTTTCCCTGTTAAAGACGCTACAGCCATGACCACTGCAAAGACCATGTTAAAGGAATTCTTCCCACAGTTCGGTTTGCCGAGAGTTATCTGGTCGGATAATGGTCCGCATTTTATCGCTGCTGTAATTCTACAGATATGTACGGCATTGCAAATTGACAAACGATTCCATTCGGCCAGACATGCTCAGAGCGCCGGATTAGTGGAAAGACACAATGGTATCATAAAAAACAAGCTCGCTAAGACGTGTGCCGGCACCAAACTAAAATGGCCGGACGCCTTACCGATCGTGTTACTTTCAATGCGGACAACCCCTCAAACTAAGACTGGGCTCTCTCCCTTTGAGGTGGTAATGGGGAGACCTGCTAATATTTGGGGTTTTCCTAAAAGCTGCGCATTGCGCGATGTAGAAAATGTACTTCTCTCTGACTATTGTAACCAATTGACTAAAAACCTGTTTTCAATTTATCACCAGGTGCGAGAGGCATTGCCGGTGAGGTACGAGGGCCCCGGTCACAGTCTACGACCAGGGTATTGGATCCTCGTTAAATCCTTTGATAGAGCGTCTTGCCTCGCACCACGTTGGAGGGGCCCCTACCAGGTGCTCCTGGTCACTGAGACTGCGGTGCGGGTAGGAGGACGTTGCCACTGGATCCACGGCAGCCACACCAAACGGATCCCAAACCCAGTGCCATACGATACAGAAGACGCAGAACCCCTTTCCGACATTGAAACCAACGTACCCGAAATGGCAGACGGTGGAGAGAGAGTATCGGAGGCCGTTCCGGAAGTTGTAAGGCCCGACAAAATGGCCATCTTGCCTCCTTGCTCTCCCACTGCATCTTTTGTGGATCATCCATCTTCTGATCCAACTTCCGTTCACTCGCCACCTCCTGTGGGAAGTGACGACATCCTGTCTGCTGATTCTTTTGCACCGGAAACTGTGAAGTATAATCTCCGCCCAAGGAGATAGGTTTGCAATACGGCTCTTGCTGTACAATTGAAAGAATTTGAGGGCTTGCCTTTTTTTTGGCCCAATTGCATAAAGGGTTCTGCTGGCTAAGGGTTGTGGGAAAAGACATTAAGAAGACGCGTGACCGGAGTCGCCAGCAAACAAACAATTGGTGTTTCTCGATTGAAGACGACAATGCCCGCATCCGCTACCGTTCGTACTGAACTTTTGGACAAAAATGTGACTAGGAGAGACAATGAGCAGATATGTATGGGGGTGTCACGGCTCGGGGAGCCTGGAAGCTCTGGAATAGGTGGAAGCGGCGTACGGGTGTTCCGATCACGCTTCCTCTACCCAGTGCAGCGGTCTAGTCTTTTCTGCAACGTATCCCGACACAGGATATAGCCCGCCCCTTCCTGTGTTCGGGTGCGTTGCAACGCTCCAGTTTTGGCTGCTGCTTGTTTTCTCCGTGCTAGTGTCCCTGCTACCGTATTGTTTGTTACAGTTACCTTCCGGAGCTCGCTCCGATTCTGGTTTCCTCCCTCTCCCCCTTTCCTCGCTCCCGTTCTCCATTCCCTTCCCGTCCTACCACCTTTACTACGTCCTCCTATTGCTTCTTTCCCGTGTTCCTTACCTCCCCTTCCGCCCGCCTTTGTTTACTATTATTGCCTTTTCCGCCTTGTCTACCCTTCCACCTTTCTTACTTACCTTCCTCCACTCGCCCTCTCTTGTTATCGGCTCCTTCTGTGTACAGCCCCCAGGAATACACTACGGGTTTGCCTTGCCTAGCCCGCTTACCTTGTTGCTGACACTTTGGACTTCCGAATTCCTACCGGTCTCAGCGTTTCCTCCTTGGAGACCTGTTTGTCAAATTTTGGAAAGGAGTGTGCCTTCTCCAGCAGTTTACTCAGCCCTGCAAGTGTCAAGTGCTTCCTACTACCGACGCATCTTCTACAGACCTCTGGGGTTTTTTCAGCCTCTGGCTTTTTCCCCTCACTCCGCGGCCGCGGAGGGTCACCACCGATCTCCCTTGGGGTGTCACGGTGGCGGCCTCCTTCGGCCGTTCTCATCTACAAAAAAAAGGGAAGGCCAAGCCTAAGGAGAACCGGACCCTGAATCTACGCCGGGGAATACGAGGTGAGGAGGAAAGGGAGGTAAGGGAGGCCGAGATCCTACAGGATCAAGAGGAGATTCACGATACCCTTGACAGTTTGCAACGCCACGATACCGCCATGGCCTCTCCTCAACAGATCCAAGAACTGATAGCAGCAGTTCAAAACCTCAACCTAGAGGTGCAAAATCTAAAAGGGGCCAATGCTACTCTACAACAACGGATCGCAGAACGGGATCTTCCGTCCACCGACCTGCCTCCCTTACCTCTTGTGTCGGGAAAGTTTGATGGAACCCCCAAGAAACTCCAGGAATTTTTGGATGCATGTCATCTGCATTTTACATTCCGTACACATACTTTCGCCTCTGGCCATGCTAAGGTGGGGTTCATGATTACCCATATGTGCAGTAACGCCTTGGCCTGGGCCACTCCTCTAGTGAACAGATCTGATCCCGTCCTCCTAGATTACGAGGCCTTCAAGACTTTGATGAAACAGACGTTTCTACGTACCGAGAGTACCTACTTGGCATCCGAAGATCTGCTAGACATCAGACAAGGAAACAATGATGTTATGTCATATATCACCTCCTTTAGGCAAATCGCTGCAGAAGCAGGATGGCAAGAACAAGCACAGTATGCCATCTTTAGAAGGGGACTGCGTGAGGAGTTGAAGGATGAACTAGCCAGGATAGAACGTCCCCTTACCTTTGCTGACCTGATCTCGGCTACTCTCCGGATAGATTTCCGACTGGCAGAACGTCGAGCAGAACGCCGCAAGACTAAGAGCAGTACATCAATACCCCCTGGCCCTTCTCTTTCCTTCCCCCCTACCGCCACTCGTCTCACAAGAGAAGAGCCTATGCAGATCGGAAGCACACGTTCCCCTCTCACCGCAGAGGAACGTAGAAGAAGACGAGAAGGGAACCTGTGCATGTATTGCGGATCGCCGCTTCACCTACTCAGAGATTGCCCCGACGTTCCACCCAGGCGTTCGGGAAACGAACACCCTCGGTAAAGCTGGGGACGCACTACCGAGGGAGCGAAGCTAGTCCCTTTGTCACCCTTTCTGTTACTTCTCCAGAGTGCACCGAAGACCACCGTCTTATGGTTATGGCGGTCACCTTGATCATCAACAAGACTACCATTCAGACACAAGCCCTGTTGGACTGCGGAGCCGCAGGCAACTTCATGGACATTCTCTGGGCCGAAAGGCAAGGCATTTCCCGTATTGCCAAGGCCGAAGATCAAAAGGTAGAAGGTGTTGACGGAAGGCCTTTGAGCTCTGGTCTCATTACGCACACTACCGAAGCCCTTGTCTTACACATCATGCAACACTCTGAACGTTTGTCTTTCGACTTGATCAGGGCTGCGCACTTCCCATTAATCCTCGGGATTGGGTGGTTAAGAAGACACAATCCTACCATTCTCTGGTCCGAGAACGTTCTGAGTTTCCAATCCTCCTTTTGCAAGACCAATTGTCTACCCCAAACAGAATTCTCTACAGTACACACCTTTTGTGGTGAAGATCCCAAAACAATCCATTGTTTGCCTGCTTATCTCGCTGAGTACACCGATGTAGTTACCGAGAAGATCCCCCTGGATCTTCCTCCGCATAGGCCAGAAGACTGTGCCATTGACCTTCATCCAGGGTCCTTGGTTCCGTTCGGTCGCCTGTACCCGCTAACCCTCCAGGAAAGACATCATTTGAAGGAATACCTGGACAAGAACTTAGCCAACGAACTCATTAGACCTTCTAAATCCCCTGCCGGTGCATCATTGTTTTTCATCCCCAAGAAGGACACCAAAGAACTACGTCCTTGTATTGACTACAGGGGTCTTAACAAGGTCACCATCAAAGATCGCTATCCTATGCCCCTCATTTCCGAGATCATTCAGGCCGTACATTCTGCCACCGTCTTTACTAAACTGGACCTGCGCAATGCGTATCACTTGCTCAGGGTACAAACAGGAGACGAGTGGAAAACGGCTTTTCGGACACCTTTTGGGTTGTACGAGTACCAGGTGATGCCGTTTGGGTTAGTCAACGCTCCATCTATCTTCCAGCGCTTTATGGATAGACTCTTCTCAGATCTCCTAGGCAACTCGGTCATCGTCTATCTCGATGATATATTGGTTTACTCTCGCACCCAAGAAGAACACTGTCTACACGTAGTGGAAGTTTTTCACAGACTACAGGACCATCAACTCTCAGTTAAGCTGGAGAAATGTGTTTTCTCAGCATCAACTATACCCTATTTGGGTTACATTCTTTCTTCGGCAGGGATAGCCGTTGATCCTCGCAAAGTCAGTTCTATTTTGGAGTGGCCATCTCCTGCTTCTGTGAAGGACATTCAGAGATTCTTAGGACTCTCGAACTTTTATCGGAAGTTCGTTCCGAACTTCTCCCAATTGGTGCTTCCGATGACCTCTCTCCTCAAAAAGACCTCTTCGCCATTCCGGTGGACTACCGAAGCAGAAAAGAACTTCCAGCTGCTAAAACGATCCTTCTGTGTGACTCCTATATTACGTCAACCCAATCAAAGCCTTCCCTTTGTGGTGGAAACTGATGCCTCTTCAGCCGCTGTAGGAGCCGTCCTACTTCAGGAGTACCAAGGAAAGGAACACCCGGTATCATACTATTCCAAGACTTTGAATCCCAGTCAACGTAACTACTCTGTTATTGAGAAAGAACTGCTGGCAATGAAACTGGCCTGTGTAGAGTGGCGTCATCTACTCCAAGGGGGAATGCATCCGTTCACACTCCGAACGGACCATAAGAATCTCCAGGTGTTACGCCAGTTTGAATGCTACAACACCAGACAAGCAAGATGGGCGCACTTCTTCGCGCAGTTTGACTTTAACATCACATACATTCCGGGCAACCAGAATGTAGTAGCCGATGCCCTATCACGACGGAGTGATTATTTTATGGAACTGGAGACCAAGCCTGAGCTAATGTTTCCTGAGTCCCGTACCATAGGAACGTTGTCCGCGTTCCTACAACAAGTCAAGGAAGACTCTACCGGAAGGTTTGAGGCCGAGACCGGTCTAAAGAAGAAAATGGATTATGTTATCCAAGACGGTCTATACATTGTGGACAAGAGATTGTATCTACCAACCCCTTCTCTCCGGGAAAAGGCTCTATCCTGGTGCCACGACGCCAAGGTGGCAGGTCATCGTGGCATCTATAACACTCAGGAACTCCTATTACGCTATTTCTTCTGGCCTCGAATAAGGGAAGAAGCCAGGTTATACGTCCAGTCATGTATTACCTGCCTCCGCAATAAAGCCTCCACTAAAAGACCTTTAGGTCTGCTTGAACCGGATTCTATCCCTACCGGTCCATGGACCACTGTCTCTACCGATTTCATCGTAGAGTTACCTGAATCCAGTGGTTGTACCTGTATCATGGTTGTCGTTGACTCATTCACCAAAATGGCCCATTTTTCCCCCTTACCAGGCATACCAACCGCGTCAAGTATGGCCGAGGTGTTCCTAAGAGACATCTTCAAACTGCACGGGATTCCTACTAAGATCATCTCTGATCGTGGCAGCCAGTATACTTCCCGATTTTGGTCCTCTCTCTGCGAAAGACTAGGCATCGAGAGGGCTTTAACATCCGGGTACCATCCCCAATCGAACGGCCAGACTGAACGTCTAAATGGTACACTTGAGCAATGCCTAAGGTGTTTCGTCAATCAACGCCAAGATAACTGGGTTCAACTGTTGCCGACGGCCGAATTCTCGTACAACAACTCTTGTCATTCAGCCCTCGGTATGAGTCCCTTTTACTGCACCTACGGTTACCATCCCCGTGCCTTATATCCTTTGACTGGCATTGAATCCACAGTCCCTTCTGTAGAATCTATTGCGGAAAGCCTCCAAGAAGCTCATCGTAAGGCCAAACTAGGGCTCCAAGAAGCTCAAAACAGACACCGTTACCAGGCGAACAAACATCGGAGATCAGTTCCTGAATGGAACGTGGATTCCAAGGTCCTGCTATCGACCAAGTATTTACCAAGGTGGGTGCGCCCTTCCAAGTTGTCTCCCAGATACATAGGGCCCTATAAGATAACCCAGAAAATTAATCCAGTGGCCTTCCGCTTGCAATTACCCTCTCAATTACAACGTATACATCCCGTTTTTCACTCTTCTCAGCTTAAAGACTTTCATGAGGACAAATGGTCTCGTAGGAAGACTGCCGCTCCTGTGCCAAAAGGTCCAAAGACCGACATCTTCGAAGTCTCTCAGATATGCGATTCACGTTACCATAAGGGTCGTCTAGAGTATCTGGTCCACTGGAAAGGATACCCACGATCAGAAGACTCCTGGGAACCTAAAGGACATCTGGACTCGCCCCTCTTGCTACGCAAATACCATCGTAGTCACCCTGGCAAGCCAGGAGGGGTGGACCTTAGGAGGGGGCATACTGTCACGGCTCGGGGAGCCTGGAAGCTCTGGAATAGGTGGAAGCGGCGTACGGGTGTTCCGATCACGCTTCCTCTACCCAGTGCAGCGGTCTAGTCTTTTCTGCAACGTATCCCGACACAGGATATAGCCCGCCCCTTCCTGTGTTCGGGTGCGTTGCAACGCTCCAGTTTTGGCTGCTGCTTGTTTTCTCCGTGCTAGTGTCCCTGCTACCGTATTGTTTGTTACAGTTACCTTCCGGAGCTCGCTCCGATTCTGGTTTCCTCCCTCTCCCCCTTTCCTCGCTCCCGTTCTCCATTCCCTTCCCGTCCTACCACCTTTACTACGTCCTCCTATTGCTTCTTTCCCGTGTTCCTTACCTCCCCTTCCGCCCGCCTTTGTTTACTATTATTGCCTTTTCCGCCTTGTCTACCCTTCCACCTTTCTTACTTACCTTCCTCCACTCGCCCTCTCTTGTTATCGGCTCCTTCTGTGTACAGCCCCCAGGAATACACTACGGGTTTGCCTTGCCTAGCCCGCTTACCTTGTTGCTGACACTTTGGACTTCCGAATTCCTACCGGTCTCAGCGTTTCCTCCTTGGAGACCTGTTTGTCAAATTTTGGAAAGGAGTGTGCCTTCTCCAGCAGTTTACTCAGCCCTGCAAGTGTCAAGTGCTTCCTACTACCGACGCATCTTCTACAGACCTCTGGGGTTTTTTCAGCCTCTGGCTTTTTCCCCTCACTCCGCGGCCGCGGAGGGTCACCACCGATCTCCCTTGGGGTGTCACGGTGGCGGCCTCCTTCGGCCGTTCTCATCTACAAAAAAAAGGGAAGGCCAAGCCTAAGGAGAACCGGACCCTGAATCTACGCCGGGGAATACGAGGTGAGGAGGAAAGGGAGGTAAGGGAGGCCGAGATCCTACAGGATCAAGAGGAGATTCACGATACCCTTGACAGGGGGCCCCGAAAACGTTTTGTTGTCTACTGGTGATAATCACGGGACTTTTAGTAACTGTTGGTTGTGGGTTTTGGTATTTGGAGAGAATGTACCCTTTGAATGATTTCCTACCTGTTGAAAATATAACTGTTGTTCCCACTCCTTCTGTGCAACTACATACCTTGTCACCTAGAGATCTTTTGCATAGACGGAATTATCAAAATAACACTCTACTTCTAATTATGAATGCTACCCATGCAATCTTTAACAGAACCAATTGTTGGATCTGCTCGCATTTACCGCAACATGGGGATAAGGGGCTAGGTTGGTATATTGACCCTTTACCTTTGACAACTGCTTGTTATGCTTCACTTAGAGCACTGTTCTTTGGCCGATGGAATGATAGCATCTCGGGGAACTTTGATGGCACTAATTTGAATAGTTTTGAGAAACGTGTTCTGACTCCTCTGGGATGCTCGCTTTTCGCAAATAGGAGTAAGCTCAATATTGCTTCTATTAGGCCTTCTGATAGACTGTTTCGTTCTTTCCAATCTTTGATTTCCTTTAAAATGGCTCCGATAGGCAATAAGGATGCCGTGCCTCCTTCTTATACTGTTAACCATAGTCCTGATTCAGTTTCTTTCTGCATACAGAGGAATGGCACCCGGTCAATGGGAGATTTTAAAGATTGTGCCAACGTTGCAAATTTGACTGGGGAAGACAGACCTTTGTATGTAGGCGAACTTATCTATTTTGTTTGCAGTAATGTAGCATTTCCATGGTTGCCCAGGGATTGGCAGGGAACTTGTTATCTAGGAATCCTGTTACCTGGGGTGTTTATAGCAAGTACTGTAGAGGTTTCGAAGGCTCGTCCACGGCTGGACGAGAATGGCGACACTCCAGCACAGGTTTTAGGAGATGTAGCGAAATCATTCCTTCCATTCTTTGGGCAGATAGCAAATTCAGAGGATATCAGGAAACTAGCGAGAGTACTGGAGAGAACCCTCAACCGGACCACAGATATACTCTATAATATGACTTTAGAGCAGAAAGCGATCAGATTGGTAGCGCTTCAGAACCGGATGGCATTAGATGTCATTCTGGCTGAACGTGGTGGAGTATGTAAACTAGTGGGGTCCGCTTGCTGTGTTTTCGTACCGGATTCCTCCCCAACTATTTTTAAGGCAATACAGAATCTGCACATTCTTAGTTCAGAAGTGCATGTTCCCGAGGGAAATTGGGATCTTAGCGCTTGGTTCTGGGACTTCTTGCGGTCTTGGGGTTGGAAAGTGCTTTCAGTCTTGCTGATTATTTTAGGAATTCTGCTATTTCTTTGTTGTTGTATCCAATGTCTACCAAGTATATGTTCAATGCTAGGGGGATGTTGCGCTCAGGCGATAGGTACAATAGGACATAAAGTGTATGCCCCGGATAAAACCTCTAAGGAGTATGTACTGAAAGAGATCTTAGTAAAAGATCTAATGGCGATAGATATTTCTGACAGCTATTCAGGGTGTATGGACGATGACACATGGAGTTATTTGCAGGGAGATCAGAAGTAGTTTAGCACTTGGCATAGGCCAAAAGGAGGGTTTGTCAAACTAGAAATTATATTGTGCCTCCTATTGCTATGAATATATGTATAATGGCCTATGCCAAGCTGCTAACAAGCTGCTTATAAACTACATGTGAATAAACTCGCATTGCAAGGTCCTGACCTTAGAAACCATGTAAACTGTCATTTTGGGTCAAGCCGCCATTTTAGGTTTTCTTGCTCTATAAAGTCACCATGTGAGCTAAAATGGTAGCCTATGTTATTCAGAACAGAACTCGATTGTCATGACCTCTGTACAGCTAATGTATAACTTGCCTGCAGGCCACTTGTTAGGGTCATGAGCTGAGACCTTGTCCTTCTGCTGACCTGTGTGCAATGGATTACCTGTATCACCGAAAGTGATCTATAATTGAATGAGAACACCTGCTTAACTATATTGTATAAATTAAGTCCCGCATTGTAATGTTAGGCCTAGAGCATACATTATTACCATTTCTTCTTGTTAATGTATAAACCTAAGATGAACTAGATTTGACCTGGCAAGGGACCCTAGAGCAGTAACTTATTTATGGAATGGTTAACCTGCAGAAAGGCTGGACAACAGGCTGGAGAAATGTATAAAAGCCTGACTGTTTCAATGAATATTTGCACTCACTGAGCACACCGAACCACGCCGGAGTTTGCTGTGTTGTACTGAGGGTCGATAGCTATCTGAATTTTGTTCTGTTCTTTTGTAACTGGATTCAGTATAAAATAAAGTACTTTGTATGTTCCTTTGTAACCTTTGTTTGGTGTGTTTCCTTTTTGGTTACCCTGCCTCATATTATTTCCTTGTTTTCACAGGAAAGCAGCAAAGAGGTGAATCATTGGTAAAGTTAACCAAAGGAAGCATCAAGTAGATCCCATGATCTTTTGTGAAATGGTAAACCAAAGAAACAAGTAAACCTTTGAAAGTAAATCTTGGGCAAGGGAACCCTGAGAACAAAACTTGGAGAATATTCATCTGGGGGAGAGGAATCCCAAGACCACAGTATTGTGTGAACTTTGTTACCTTTGGAACTTGGCGAAGAGAAACCCAAGACCTGCAAGTGATATGAAATGTGACATTTGTGAATCTGAAGAAGGTAACCTCAGAACTTGATCAGTCCTTATTGCCACAAAACCACATTGAAGCTGTACTGATTTTGAGACAGATAACTTTAGAAGAACTTAAATTGCCAATTATTGAACACATTTAATTTGGTACACTTGTATTATGGTGAGAGCAATTCCCCCACTAGTTCTGTGGTACTTGTGAGAACAAGCATAGTTTTCTGACACAGAACAACTTTTGGTGCTGATTTATAGACACAGACTTTCCTTAGATTTCTTTAGTCAGGGAAACCCTGCCATAGCATAGGCTTAGTTAGGCGTAACACCATCCCGATTATTAACAACGCTTTGTTTGAATAGATCTCTGTTGTCTCTGTTATCTATCTTGCTACCATGCCTGTCTCACACGGCCCATATATAGCATACACCAAACACACACCCTGCCACCTGTAGGCTCAGGCTATGGTTGGCTGAGACTCAGCACTGTGCAGCAAAACACCCTATGCAAAGCCTACATCACTATGGCTTCATGCCAATAACAGATGTGTGCTGTACAAGTATACCAATCAATATAAGGTTAGATAATGTTACATGTACAATTTCATTAATATGGCGCTAGTTACTACAGTAATGGTCTGCAGGTGCTGAGGCATGCCTGTAAATCTGGCATATCAGGCGCTGCCTGCTGTGTCTAGCCATAGCATATACACGATATTTACTTTTTCTATTCTAAAATCATTGATCACTATATTCAGTTTGTCTACGTGGCAAGCATGTATACTTCCACATTATACATATGTGTTTCAGCAAGTATAGATCTCCATGTGTGCTGCCAGTAGTCCCACCTTTTACTCTCACTATAGATGTCCATTGATCATGGTAGCCTTACCACATGCTGCTGTGGCTTCGGCTAAGGAACAGTCACACTGTCTATTCTTACAGGGAAGTGTTAGAACATAATTTATTATTGATGGAGCTCTGCATGTGGCCTTTGTGGTATATATTTGAAAGTGATGCATTGAGATAGGATCGCAGCAGCCCACACCGACACAGCAGTACTTAATAAAGAGGTGACTCCATTGGCCAGAACTATAAAGCTACTGGGTGTGGGTTGATTAAATATCCTGTCCATTGATGAATAGGTCCACACTGTCTCTGTATAATTGAGGAGCATGCCCCATCATGTCACGCTTCTGCTATACGCGAATGCCTCTTCAGCACCTCCTGATACTAGTACTTGTATAGGTAATTTGTAATATCGACCAACTCAACAGCCATCCTATCCTGCAAATGAGGCCTGATCCTCGTAGAGTGACTGTTCAATGATAATTTCATTTTTCCCCATCGTCGATAAACCTGAAGAGTAAGTAACTGCGCATCTACGACTGTCTGACGCTAGATGAAAACCACATTTCCGATCTTTAAGATTTTTCCTAAGCCAGGTGTATTGTGACCTGTGCGGATGCGTTAGTACTCATCTAGTTTTGATGGGCTTCACACTTAAAGTGTTGGATTGGCAAGTGGATATGTCGTGGGGCACAGAATCAGCAGTTATGAGAGCTGGATTTGAATACACATACACCAACATCTTTTTGAACAGCTCTATCACGAGTTGGGCGGTATCCCGGTGTGAATGGTGCTGAGATACCGCCCAACGCTAATAGCGTTACTGCAACTCGGTTCGGCACTATTAGCGCTGTATCATGAGTTGCGGGGGGTCAGTAAGTCCCCATTCGTATAGGGTCCACCCAATGGGTTTGAGGGGTGCTATTACCACCATCGGTAATAGCGCCAGCTGCAATAGCACCCTTAAATCTGTGAATGGGCAGAGCGGTAAATGCTGCGGTAATAGCGTTACCGCTGCCTTTTACCGCTCACTCACCTCGTAATGTCCCCCATTGTATTTATTACAGAACTAAAGAAATCAGATAAATTTACTTTTTAATTAAAATATGTTCTACACATCCTTAAAATGTCATGCTGTTACAGTCGCAGGTGGCTGCAATAACGCCCACAGATAGGATGGCTCAGGGGATCTGACTGTCGGCTTGAGCCTGTGTACAGTGCAAACAATTCTCTCTACATTTTTTAAACCCTGTTTTAACCAAAGCTGATTTTGTTTTTTATAAAACGTGTTTTTTGTTTTAATTTGTTGCTTTTCTAGCAAAGGGTTCAACATTCAATCCACAAATAGAAATAGAGATGCTCCAAGCAGCAATGTGTCTTGCCTTGAACAAAGTGATTATCTCTTAAAGTGTTATGCCAAGGATCCGTTTTTGAGAAGCTCTCTGTATAACTGACAGTACCATGCCTGTTTTAACTTCTACGAGATCTCTCTTTCATGTTCCCATTTTAATTTGGTTTGAGTTGCTGCGGGGGAAGGTCTCCCCGCTGATATGGGGACGTTATCTTCCTTCACATTGACTGTCACCACCTTTGGCCTCATGAAAGTTGGTTGGTCCTTTCCACATGCGAGATGTCTGTCTGCCTGGGATTAAAACAAAGTTAACACCCTGTCTATAGCGCAAAGCCTTGATGCCTGTAACTTCAGATGGTACTGAATGAAACAGTTAAACTGCAGACCTTTCTGTGTCTTGTGTACCCTTCCTCCTCTTCTCTACCCTCATTTAAATTACCCTGTATTGAAGATGACCTCACAGTTATTCATTATGCCTCTCAGTTCTTGTGCTACTTCACCTGCTGTCCTTACAAAATTTAAATGGATCTGCCCAAAGATGAGCACCAAGCATAGGGAGCTTTTTGGCGCTAGTGTTTCAATATGGATTTTCAACAATGGTTCATCATTCCTGTGATTTTCCTCCTGCTGTCTGCCATCTATTACTACACCAGTGGGAAAGCACCCTTACAGTGCCATGGGGCGGTGTACAGTAAGGGAAGGTTGGTGCCTCCCGTAGTGCCTTGTAGCATAGCAGGAGTAATGGAGACTACAAATCCTAGCTTCAAGAGATCTTAAGAGATCTTAGGGGTCTATAACCTGAGCAGTGGCAACTTTATTGTCCAGAGGACAGGCCTGACTCACTGCAATGCTGGAAACTAAGGTTCACAGGGTTCTGGCTCCCAAAAAAAAAGATTGGTAAGCTACGATTGCCACTCCTTAACTGTTCTCCTGCCGGTTATAGTAGCGTTATTCTGTGTCGTCTGTCTTAACTCTTGATCCTGTAGTTCGTTTCATTTTTGCCCTGCGTTCCTAGACAGGGAGTTTGGCTGTCACCAAACAGATATTGCTTTTTTGGCTACTGACCTCTGGAACAGTTTAACTTTCTTGATAATTGGGATTGCGACTTTGCGTTTACAACAGGAAATAAATGCTTTACCTGGTGACCCCACAAAATATGCACTGGTTGTGATATTGGATGGTGTTTTAGTTGTGACAATCTGGTTTCAGTCTCTTTTGCTACTAATCCCTGGACTGCCCTCCACCCCAAGATTTATAATGAAACTTGGCCAATGCAAACCGGATTCTACCTCTTGCTCCTTACCCCCAAACCACCAAGTTGGACCTGAATCTGGTACATTTGACTTATATTTTGTATACTTATCCTCATCGTGTGCTGTCTTCGTTTGGAACTCAGGATGTAGAGGAAGAGCCAAATACCCCTACCAGAAGCTCTGCCCCTATGTTGCCTATATGTCGGGAACCAGAAATTGCACTGGTACTGCACATGTCGCTGATGCCTATACCGCAAGGAATTTTTTAGAAAAGGTATCCACTGAGTAAATCTTATTTGCATTCACGAAGAAATAATGGTCTTCTGGACGGGGTCTTGGAAGAAGTATGAAAATGAACAAGAAAATGATTGGTGATGTCACGTGAAGCAGAACTGACGCACCTAGAAAAGACACAAATGAAGAAGGAACATAAACTTTCTATAAGATCTGAAAAGGAGGTGTCAAAGTTAAGCAACGTTTCGGGATCGAAATGAAGATTGCTCGTGCGAAGAAACACTGAAGAAAATGCAAAGTCATTTTACAATTGTACAGATGCTGTAACACAAGCAGATGAATTAATCCTGAGGCTGGCTACGTAGTGAATAGATTGTGGCGATGCGCCAATGTATATACATAGGAATATATAGAATATGGATGTTCCATAATGCACTTTAGCAAACTTGAACCCTGTGAATAGAAAGGGCTTGAAGTGTGGCACAGTTGGAAAATAGCTGATGGCAAAGGAGAATACGAGAAAGGCTGGCTGGCCCAGCACCAAGAGCCGAGGCCACTGTGAGCCTGGTTGTCTGTCAAGAAGCTACATGAATGTGAGAAAGAAAACAAACTTCTGTTTGAGGTGGAATGAAAAAACACTGAAGGTGTCAAGAGTTCATCATTTAATAGTGAAAAAAGCTCGTAAAACGTGGTCTCCATTCACATGATCAGATGAAAATAGATTTTGGGTCGAAATACACCAAAACCAGAAGATAAGACCATGCCACACTCTCTTTTATTCTCAGGCACAAAGATCTTCTACAAGGGCAAGTTCAAAGCTTAATTGAATGTCAGACCGCAGCAGTGATGATAGATTTTGGGCTAATTGGGGAGGGAAGCATGAACAGGCCAACCCTCCCAGCACCTGGGATAACCAGCTTTTGTGCAGCTAGCAAGTGGAATATTCCAGAAGGGTACAAAAGTGGCAGGCAATTATAGAGGGGCACGTATCAAAGAGCCCTATAGTTTGTGTAACCAATAAAGTGTTGTGTACTAGTATGACACGGAAGATGACTTGCACTTGGGATGGGCTTAGTTGTTCACCTGCTGTTAGAGACCCAATCACAACCCCTGTCAGTATGGGATGTACACCTAGATGTTCCGGTTAAGCCTATCACATCCCCAAGTACGTTTTCTTAGTTTGCCACGTAGTCGTCAATGATGACGGGTTTTTATTATAAATGTGTGTTTTTCATGTAACAAGTTGAGTTCTTGAGAATGCGAGATTATGCTGTGCGACGTCTGTTGATGTCCGTTGTAACTCCCTGTTTTAGATAATTGCTAATAAAACAGTACTACATTTTGCCAACTTTCTGAGTCAGTTTGATTATCCATTCATCTCTAAGTATTGCTGCCTCATCTTAAAGAACCCCAGGTCTCGGGGTTCAAGGACAATGTGCCTATTCTGGTTCTATGGGATTGGGCTCACTACTGCAAGGCTGTGGATGATTGGTCTACTCTGGGCACATACTCCTCTAGCGTTATGTTGGACCATCGTTCAGCCCTACATTCTTTGGGCCAGTTTAAAAAATCCTGGATGAAACAAAGAGGAAGTCACTCCAGGAGGGTGAATTCCTTTTGCTAGTGCTTCACTTTTAATGTCTGCAAGATAATAGAGAAGTGGCTGTGACAAGATAATGAGAGGACTGTGTGGCAGCTAAAGCCATCCTGTTGCAGGATCACAGAGGGAAGGTTACCGTAGGTATAATGTCTCATGATTCTTGGACTCTATGCTATAAAGGGAGGACTGCAACATGGAAGAGAACGTATAAAAGTAGACTGACTGATGAGAGACAGATTTTGGTTTGTACGGGATAGGTCAGGAGGAGTGCAGGTGGACCTTGAGTACAGGCAGAGGATGGACGGTTGAGTGGAATGCTGAAGAATTGCTGGTGGGGTTCGTGTAGAGTGCAGGTGAGTTATTTTTTGTGAGAGAGAATGGTACCAGTCCAGTGCAGTGTCTAGAGTGGGGTGTAAAAGGTGAGTGAGAAAGAGACAAAGTAATATTGGGAGCATTGGGGGAGAAGTGTGGGGGAATTAGAAAGTAGGGGCGAGGCAGAGTCAAGCAAAAGATAGAGGGACAACGTTGGAAGAAGAAATAGGCATAAAGAATGTGGTAAGATTAAGGCAGGGAGGTGTAGATAGGGGATTGTGTGTCGGAGAGAGGAGAGGGGTGTGGTGAGAAGTGAGAAGACAGGTAAGGAGAGATGTGTGGAAAGGGTGAGGAGAATGTAAGACAAGGTGTGTGGTGAAAGTTGAGGGGAAGTGGAGAGGAGGAGAGAACGTGTGGACGATGGAGGGACAGAAGGTAACAGAGAGGAGAGGAAGAAGACCAGAGGGTGTGAGAGAAGGCAGAGATCGGAGGGGGCGAGTAATAGTAGAGTAGAAGGTGAGGTGGAAGGAGTAGTGAGATCCGTAAAAAGAGAGAGAGGGAACAAATGCATGAAGGAACGTCCAGGGTGGTGTCTGTTATAGGGACAAGAAACTTGTCATTACTATTGAACATATCTGGGGAGTGTTATGTTAGGGACTACTTAGAAGAACTGGAGGAAGACCTGCAGCCCTGTTTTGTTGGCAGTGGCCTGGGCAAGGGTGCAGGTGCCTCTACTCCAGGACAGGGAGGGGCCACACACCACCCACCTCCCCGCAGGCCAGCTGCAAGTAGACGGGCGTTGGGGACCCTGCAAATTTAAAAGACTTATTAAACTCTTCCTGTAACAGGAGGTGCTCTACTCCCCCAGAGCATGCCTTAAAGTTGACCCCAATCACTGGAACCCAGAAACCAAGGTGGGTTCTTTAAGGGATCCCAGTGGGGGCCCCTTTTTTATTTCATACATAAAACAATGATGACATTAATATTCATGAATGTAAGTCACCTAACATTTATATCCCCTTTTCTTTCCTATTTTTGCATCTCACCCGCCCTGAGCGTAGTCATGGAGGGATCCATAGGGTGGACTAATGGTACCGACCCCTCCTGTAAGTCTAGGTGCCAAACACCAAGAAATGGGGGTAGAGGGTGGCCATGATCCATAGCCCATTCCCTTAAGTGGCCTCCGCTAATTCACCATATCCCTTTCCTACCTCATGCCAGGCTATTACTCCTTTACAGCCTATACTTCAATTTACATCTATAAAATCAAATATATGACTAACTAAATATAAATTCCTACATGACTACTTAACCAATTATTTCTAAATAAATATGTAAACTTTTGTACATAAATAAATACAATTATATTCATGTTAAAATGTACACATTTAATCTAGGTACACTATGTACAGGTGTGTGACTGCTGCAGTCACTCACACCCCTTTGCAGTACCTTTCATTTGACTTGATGCTATGGGGCGGCCCGTGCTCTTACTTGATGACTTCCTTCAAGGCTGGCACAGCCAGGCACTGTTCCTCTTTTGGCCTTGCCCCAGGAGAGAGGTCATTTCATATCTGCAGCACCCCATTAGTCACGTGCCTCACTGTCTGCCCCACACATAAGTCCAACCGTGGTGCTGTCCACCACGTGGGCTGCTGCGTCACTGCAGCTGACTTTGCAGACCTGCTTTGTCCTTGCAGGGGCCCGTGTCCTGGGGACGATCACAGTCACCGCTGCACTTCGCGGCACCCGGATCCTCTTCAAGCGGTGTCTCATTGTATATGGTTTGCCACTGTTGGTATCTAGTCTATCCATGAAAAATATTTTCATCGAAATAAAATCCAACAAATTGTATTCATTGAAATGCGTTTCCATTGAAATGCACTTTCATTGAATGAATTTAGATGGATTTCGATGATGGGTTGAGGAAAGGGTTGATTTTTAATTTTTGAAAAAGGGTTTGGGGGTATGTGAGGGGAAGGCCCCTTGGTGCTTGAGGGGGGTTTGGGGTACCCCCCCAATAAAAAAAAAGTAAAAAAGTTACGAGGAGCTGTCCAGTGCTGAAATCCATTAATGATTGCAGCACTGGACAGAGATTACATTTTTTAAGTGGGGGGTGGGGGTTAGAGAGGCTTTAGGGGAGGGGACCCCAGGGGGTTGGTGGGTTTGGGTGGACCCCCAATAAAAAAAATAACACAAGTTACAGGGAGCTGTCAAGTGCTGAAATATATTAAAGATGTCAGCACTGGGCAAGGGTTACAATTTTAAAGTGGGGTTTGGGGGGTTAGGGGGAAGGACTCCTGGGGGTTGAGGGTGGTTTGGGAGGACCCCCCCCAATAAACAATACAAATACCGACTTACAGGGAGCTGTCCAGTGTTAAAACTATAGATTGGAGCACTGGACAGCTCCCTGTAACAGTATGTTTCATCGAATTTCCATTTAAAAAATGTTAAGTCTTCATATAATAAAACCCTATTCGATGAAAGGGTTTAGATGCATAAACACTTTGCATTTTATGTAAGGGAATTCGATGGAACATTTTTTGTTGGAATACATTCGATGAAACTTACATTTGAGGGAAAATCTTCGAAGGAAAGTCCCTAATCACCACTATCACAGCTGCATACTGGCGAGTCTTGATATGGGGCAGCCTGCCCCCCCTCCTTCTCTGTGTCTGTGCCGCACAGAGTGACGGGCCAGGACCAACTCTACAGTGCTCTGGCGTCAATTGGAGAGGCACAGACCCATCTGCTGGCCCTGTGCACCCACCACTCAGTGAATCATAACCACCCGACCAGCAGGTACCCTTTTTTCATGAATCTTGTTCATCAATCACTGGTCGTTGAACCACTACTTTTCACTGCCTAAGTAGGATGCCACTGTACGCAGTGCGGGTCCTTTAGCAGCTCCTTTTGTACCACTCTATTGTCTTTCTGTTTTCTACACAGAACCACTGTGTAGGTCACTACTACTGCCCGGGTTCCCACATGTTTCAGCGGTACCCAGCCTGAGGTCCTCCCATGCTCAGCCATTGGCCTCTAAGTGAATGAAAACCGAGAACTTGGGATATATAGCACCGGCAGATAAGCCGCCAGCACGGTGCTTTGAGAACATTTGTATTATTATTTATGCCCGACGATTATCGGCATTGCATAAATTTACTCACTGGAGTTCTCTATATACATTGCAGGGTCGCCCCTACTGAGCCCTGATGAAGGCGGACGCAATTTACTGCAAATCCGCCGAAACGTGATACGAACTGGGAACACCTGTTTTTCATCGGTTCCCTGTTGTACCAGACTCTGTTCATTCAGTCTCTGCCACGTTGGCTAAAAAGATATCTTGTTTTCCCTATGACCCTGTAACATTCATTGTTATAATTAAAAGGAATACTCAACATGAATAGAAAATCATCTATCAATTAGGGCACCTTTTGAAATTTGGGCGATTTTATAGCCCCCCCCTTGCTTCCATTTTCCTTTGGATTTATCACAAAATACTCATGTGTCCACATAAGTATGTATATTGTCATATAATAATGAAATAACTATTGAGATTTATCTGTATATTAATCATGCAGCATTTTATGTTCATTCTGTTGTATATACTACACCTCTCATTTGTCATTTGATGTCATTGTCAATTGTTATTATTTTCTCTTATGTTTGTTGCATCTCCCAGCATTTTCCTAAATTTTATGCAGTATATGTTTGTTTGTATAATTAGCAAATAAATCATTGCTTTCTATTCTTTGTATTTTCTAACACAGTGAGCGGTTAGTGCACCTTGACCCCTTGTTTGGATCTGCTACTCAGTAGACCAACCTTTGTATCAAACTTGTGGACAGGCCTAAAATTCTGTATCTGTCCAGCCGAACTATTGCCTTGAGCGTTGTTCACTAGTAAGGGTACATACATTTGTTTACATGTTATGCACCGAGCATGCAGCCCGGTCCCATGATTGATGCCAGGCCCCGTCTGAGACGCTCAAGGGCACTTCTCCCCAGGGATCAGAAAGTGGCTGACTCCTTCTCTCTCTCCTTCCACCAACCATTAGCCCTACCATGTTTCTTTCTCTTCTTTTAACATTCTCTCCCCTGACCTGTCCACTCCTGGGCAGGAGGGACTCCGTCCATTGTCCCTTCTTCTTGTTCATTTTACATTCCATCCAGCCCCACGGTGTTAATTCCAAAATACCAAAAAACAATATACACATCCAAAAGACAATAAATAAAATGCTACACCCCCTCTGTGTCTTTATTTCTTTATTGTTGTCAGGGGACAAGCATGTAGCTGGGCCCAAATTGGGCCAGGTGCTACAGCCAGATGGATAAGGCTTTTTCTGCATTTGGGCCCTCATCTACAGGTAGTATTAGATAACAGGAGTTACCTGTCACTAGCTGAGAAACCTGGTGTTCAGGGTGGCCAAGGTTATGGTGAGGGAGCCGAATGGAGGTTGAGAGAGAAGAGCCATAACAGTACCCAGCCCACACTGTCACCAAAGTAAAAGCAGGGTGTTGTAATAGTTTGAAAATAAAAAACTCTTGACCCATCCTTCAGAGTCTGGGAGTTATGAAAGCCATAACTGACATATCTTTAAAAACACTCAATGGCCAATAGGGATCTAAAATGTCAATCAAAATTTAAATCTGTCCTCAAGTACAATGCATTTAATATATGTCCCTCAAATGGACCACATAAACCTCAAGCTGTGTGCTGTATAGGTGAATAAGTACCCTGGAAGAAAAGAATATGAACAAAGATATTCTGAATAAAAAAAAGGTTTTTGGAAAATATACATTGAGAAATTCATTACTGGGCAAATCTACTTAGGACAAACTGGCATACTGAAAAAATAATACACTGTGCGTTCGGCTAGTTGGTATTTTTACAATGGCCAAAAGAAGAAATGACAACCTAATAATCTAGTTTATGAATGAAAAAGAAAGGGAAGCAAGAGAAGGAGGGAGGTTGGGGAAGGATGTGGAGCGACAGAAATAAGTATGGTAGGCTCCATGTATAGAAGCCTGAGAAGCCAGTTAGGTGCAATAAAAGGAAGATTTTAAATTCCAACACAAACATAAAAAGCATTTTATACAACTATTCATCAACTTAAAAAAATAATAATCACCAACTCCATCAAGCTCACTCACTCACAGAAATTCAGTAAAAACTGTCCCTTTTCAGGGAGAAGATTCTTGATTAGGCAAACAGAAGATTCTCATTGTGTCCCTTTTTCTCCCCTTTTGTAATGTGGCCGAAGGGCAAGGCTTACTAATAAAAGGCGTGAGGCATGCAACCAGTTCCCACGTTCAGAAGTAAAAGGTAAATATATTGCTGCCCAAGTAAAAATCCAATTCTATTATCTAATTGCCAAAAGGAGAGTAGAGGACGGAAACAGTAAAAGGAGACTCATCTAAAATAGCCTCCACTGTTCTGTTAGGTTAATGCGATTAGAATTAACATGGCCTCCCTACGGGGAGACATGTTTATTATAATAGAATTGTAAAAATATGTGCAAAAAGTTACCTGTCTCGGGCATGGTGAAGACATCTCACTAGAAGGCCAAGTCCACAGGCTGGGTTCATTCAGGGCTTCTCGAAGTGTAGCAGTTTCAGACGTAGTTCCTTCTGCAAGGAAAAGGCTTCCACAGTCCCCAATCCAGTGGTATCCAGTGAGTGCGCTCGGACACTGGGTAGTGCCCTCAGCTGGATGTTTCCACCTTTTTAGGCAATGCCCTCGTGCTCAAATCCTGCCACTCTGGGAACCTGGGGACGTTCCCTGCATATTATCATAGCTCATTCACTACGTTGTCTAGGCCCTAGCTTGTAGGAGTGGACTGGGAACCAAAAGAGGCTGTGGAAATAATTTACAACGTGGCCCCATATTACACATTCTCAGCCAGCCCAACCCTTTTCCTATGGGGACATTTGGAAATACCATTCAAATGAGGCCCAGGGTGCACAGGCCAACCAGGAAATCTCCAGAGTTCACGATGGTGTCCAGCCAAAGGATCGAAAACAAAAGGGTTGAATTCAATAGTTGCGAGTGAAAAGGACAGAAAAAAAAGGTTCAATACCTTTTTTAAAATGCATTTTTTTTTTTGGTTTCCATTTAGGAACAAAAGTGTTTTTTATACCAAAAACATGGGTTTGGGGGGGACCCCCCCCAAAAAAAGAAAAAAAAAATGCAATCTTTTTTTTTCTCAGTCCTTTTGACTCGAAACTTTGCATTTCAATCCTTTGTATTCAACCCTTTCACCTATAACCATTCACTATAGGCCAGTACACCCCTGATGGCTTGATCCCATTCGTCCAAGTCTTCTAATTGCTGTGCACCGGTCGGGGAACCTCTTTTTGCTGAAGCACTGGACTCGCACAGCACAACAGCTGGTTTCCTACCCAGACCTTTAATATTCCACTGTGTGTGGGACAAGGTAGGTGGTCACTGTTCTCCCTCTTGACATTCAGCCTCATGGCAGCAGGGAGAAAGTCCTTACTCAAGCTGAAAGTATTTTATGGGATGCTGCAACTTCACGCCTGCCATCCCAGAGAATCAGAGTTATGTAAATTGTTATATGGCTCATGTACCAATGCTTACAGGCTGTAGCCACATAGCATAGCCTTTTGATCATAGTGCAGGGGACGGAGCTCTGCACAATGACTCAGAACACATTAACTCTTACTAGAGATTCCAGTGCAAAGCCTAACTCCATTGTAAGTGCACAGTCCTAGACAAGGTACAATGCAGGGTGAACGAATTAAGAATATTAGCGCACGGGGTAACGGAAAACAGGATGATTGCCCACTGAGCATTAGGAACCAAGTGTAGCAGCACCAAAGTAGCTTTTGACTACAACTCTCTGAAAGGCAATGAGTATCTACCTGATTTTCATGATGTTATTCAGTAGTCTCCACTACATTGTACGTTTAACTAATAATATTTTATACAGAAAAAACATTCGCTCAGCACTATGTGGGATCTTTTCAGCCCATGAAAATGAACAGAAAGTCCAGGTTAGGCCTCTAATTTGAAATGCATTGTTCTTATGGTAAAGCACACTGGCAAATGAAAAGCCTGCCTAAAACTTCTATACTGCTAAATGTGCCTAGGAAATCCAAAAACAGGTATTTCTAAAGTTGACAAAAGGAATATGTGGAGATGGAAAAGGCACATTATTGGTTCAGAGACAAACTGCCACACATCAAAATGCTGTGCACCCTGCAAATTAAGAGTACAAACTGGGCCTCACATGCAAAATTCATTGTAAATGACAAAATGAACATCAGGGTTTCACCTTCAGTTGCCCCATTGAAAAACCGATGCTGTGTGAATGGAAAAAAATACACAGATTCAGAAGGGCATTGAACAATGATGATGAGATGCAATGTATTAAAAATACATGCTACAGATTGAAAAGACTGTTTTCTTTCAGATGCAAAATGTAAATCTCTCATGAGCCCAAGAAAGACTTGACTGTAGGATTCTGGCAGAATACTCAAGTGACATCCCCCATTGCCAATCTGTCTGGCTCTTTATCTGGAAGTCAGATCTCCAGGCCTTTAAGCAGAGCATTTGGCTCATGCAAAACAGGTATTTATGGCCGCCAGATCAACAACAGGGCCAGACCTGAATGGGTGCAGCTCTTAAAAGAAATACAAACTTTAGATCTGAAACGTGGTGGACTCAAGATTACAAGGACACATGACAAATAATAGTACGGACTCATGATGTTCTGATGGCAGAGGTGAGCCATATGCTGAAGGATAAGAATCTCTTCAATCCCCATTATCTCCCAGAGAACAAAAGGCTAATGCATTTACCCCAGCCTAAAGTCAACATTAGGCCCAGCGACTGTAAAAGATGCCAAGGCCTCCCTGCAACTTAAATTAAACTGCCAATTATCTATATTAATTATGTGGGTATAGATGTTTGGACATGCATCATTTTAAAGCTTTTTCCAGGCAGTGGTGTTGATATAACTTTCATCCAAATTTGAGTTGCAGAATTCTAATCAAAAATATGCTGGGGAGCTGGTGACTTATGAAATTAGAATATCTGGGAAGAAAATGTCACATTCATAACTATGATAATCTTTACATGGTTCTACATTGAAATAGCAAAGCCGACCACAACACAGCATGATAAGGCAAAGCGAAAAGCTTTGCATCATGAAAATGCCAACTGCATTCAACTGTCAATTGGCCCACGCTTTCCAAGTAATGGAAGAGGGGGACATCCCTGCAGCCCCCTATTCCTATAATGCGGAACAACGGGAGCAGGGACACCACTGCAACCCTTGCTCACCTTTTTTCAGAATAATGGGATTCAGGATTTTCAGCCTAAATGCACACACAGCAATTTTTTCGTTATTTTTGAGCACTTTGCTTTGCATAAAGGGTGAAAACCATAGCTTGCACGTGCAATACCCAGCTGAAAGAAAAATAAGTTCCACATAGCCATCATGATTAGGGGAACATACATATATAGACATTATGATGTTTATTTGCAATTGCACATTTCTGTCATGTTGTGACTTTTTGGGTGAATAATCAGAACATTTTAAATGGCAACTCTGGTGGGTGGATTCCTCTTCACATCACTTCCATCATAGAACTCCAAGGGTATATCAGCAGAGAGGGGTTGCAGCTTGGGGGGAGGAAGAGGAGATAGACCTCCAATGAAAAACAGGACCAATAAACTTGCACCTTATGACCTTAATATTTGTAGGTGTGGCTTATAGGGTAAAAAGCCCTTGCTTGCTCTATCTTGCCTAAAACAAATCTAAGGGAGAGCTGCCAAAACAACTTGAAAGAGACTTGCCATAATCCATATGGGTGAATCCTGACACTGCTGCCTGATATTACCAGGGTGAAAAGGCCTCAAATTGATGGAGACTGAAGCCTTGCATGGGCGACAGAAAGTCGGAAAACCTATATGGTGACTAGGCCCTATTATTAAGGAGAACCAAAGGAGGGATGGATGCTGGTGACTATCTTTGAAGTGTTTGACCAGACCCCTGTGCTGCACAAAAGAGGAGCCACGCTGAGGTCCAATGTAAGTATTTTGATACATCTGAAACCGAATGTGTGGGGGATCTGCCTGCCTAAATATTTTCCCTTAATAGTGGGTGGGGACAAATTGTGTAGACACTTAACATATTTGACTGAATATTAATTTAATTAACACCCAAATAGATTGACACAGGGAGAAGCTCAGAGGAGTTTGAAACCTCTGCCCTGTTTTCTAGTGGGAAGTTAAGTTATAGTTACTTAAAGTAATTGGAGTGCATTTTATTTTTCAGTCAACCCCAGACTTCTCTAAAGAACAAGGGTGTTTTTGTCCCAAAATGAAATTCCTAACTGTCCCCACTCCCAAACCTTGCCTTTGCCCCAAGGGATTTCCTTGGCCCAAAACGAAATTCCTAAACTGCCCCCACTCCCTCGACCTGGCCTTTAAACAGAGAAGGAGTGCTGCATATAACTGATTCCTGGGTTTGGGTGCTGGGGAGAGATCTGTTTTGCAAAGTGAGACCAAGTTTATTCACCATTGAAAAACATACACTCTTTCTTGAGAGTGAAAAAGTTATCCTCATAGCAGAACGATTGTGTATTGCTTTGGGTGAAAAAGGAAGAAGGGTTCTAACAATCAAAGTATCCTCAAAAGTCTTGGGCCCTCATTACGACCCTGGCGGAGAGGGGTATACGCCAGCGTAATGCATGGCGTACCTCTCCGCCAGATTAGGACTTTCCGTAGCGCCATGGTGATTTTTACGCCCGGATTTTCCGGGCGGAAAAATCCATGGCGCTACGGGTCCTCTCGTTAATTACGCCACCGTAGTCTACGGTGGCGTAATTAACGCCTTCCCCACTCCCATTATACCCTATGGGGCAAAAATGGGAATGGGGAAGGGTAAATGGGGATTGGGGACTTACCGCCCCGCCAAGGTCGGAATGGGGCGGTAAGTCCGCCAACCCCCATGGCGGAGTTGGCAGCTCTGCGCCATGGTCCATGGTGCAAATTGCACAATGGATCTCCGCCAGGGTCGTAATGAGGGCCATGGTGTTTTTGAAACTGCTAGCATTAAGTGTGCAGGGAAATTAAAACTATGAAGTAGTGCATGTGAAATTGTGCTTTATTTTAAATCTAAACCGTTTCAAGTAATATTTACTTGTTTATTACAAAAAGGAACATGTGTGTTTTGCATTGAAGCTTTGTTTTGTGCCACAGAGAAGGTGGTGTGTGTAATAATTTAGTGCAAGATTGATTGAAACTATAATTTAAATAAATATATTTACTCTCTATACCCTGGCCTGGTGCTTTGCTCATTGTTGGTACAGAGTGAGGGATCTACATGGTTCTATATGAGTCATAGATAGGGCTATCTGAACCAAAATAAATTCTTTATTGTGGGCGATCTTAATTGGGGGGAGGAAGGAGCTCCCTATGTTAAGCGCGGTCTATCAATATATTGTTATAACTATTTGCTTGCAGTAAGTATACAAAGTGATGACAGGGGCTCTTACGAGTTTGGTGGTATCTCTGCAGTTATTCCGGTGAGATACCATCAAACCATATTACTGTAGTCTGCCAGTGTCACTTCCAGATTATGACAGGCAGTGTTAGTATCCATGAATTGGAGTTCATAGGACACCATGGGGTATTTTGGCAGTAATACTGCTGAATTGGATGATTTAGGGTGGTAAGGGGAGGAATTACCTCAACCTTCTTGCGGGAGGTTTTTATCCACTTTACCACCAACCTCGTAGTTGTGCAGTGCAGTAATGCGGAAGTAGCTGTATTACCGCCGCATTTCTATTTCACTGTCCAACTTGTAATGAGCACCAGTGACTTCACTATCAAGTAAGATTATGTAAGATACACTCTATTACCGGTGTCTGCATATCTAGTCCTCAAGACCAACCATCACATTGGGCCTCATCACAAGCATGTTGGTCCGGAAACAACAGTGACGGTAAGCTATCCGGCACCGTTGTTTCCGGACCAGCACACTACAACTCTGCCGGGCGTTTGCCCTCCCGCCCAGCAGGTCTGACCTACCGGTTGAAACGGCACCCACCCACAGAGTTGCACGGAAGGCCCAACACGTTTTTCAGGATAAACATTGACCATGGAAACAGCTCCAGAATAGATGTGCAGCACTCACCTTCATGTTGTCTAGATAACCTAGACACATGCAGTGGATTTGGCTCTTTCCTAATATTTTCCAGGCCCTGTCTATAATTGATTTGCTAAATAGTTTCACTGGTGACATTTTGTAATGCAGTCAATCAAGGGAGCACTAACACTGGAGACTAAACTGTATCACAATCTCAACCACAGGATTTGAGCGGTCCATGCCCAGGCCCAATACGCGACACAGCTTGATTTCATGTAGTGTCTTGGTGTGTCTTGCTCTTGAAAAACACAGTCATAAAACAACATGACAGGACCAGATTTTGCAATTACTTATGTACTTAGGTACTTATTGTAGTATTTGTTCAGTTGCAAATTAATTAAAAAAAATATAAATGCAATTTGTATTGCCTAGTTTTAAATCATAAGTGTGCAAACGTGTGCTGCATGCAGGAATCATTTATCTTCCTGGAAACTGCCTGGGATAATTTAAGAAAAAGAGTTTAGCATCAAGGAGCATATTAATTTGCCATGTACAAATATTTGTCAGCATCTTACTGTGCCATGTACTCTCCTTAGGAAACGTGAACAAATGTCTCTCTTACAACAAAGACTGTTGAATTTTCACCATTTTCGTAATGCAGACAAAGCAGGATTTTCATTAAACATGCGATATTTCAAAGGTGGATTTTTCCAACTCAAATGTGATACACAATAAAAAATAAATTACCTTTACATAAAATACCTGGGGTCTTATTTTCCTTTACATCTGTTTTATGCATTTACTATTCAAAATAAAATAAAATACACTGACTGGCCTTCACAACTTTAAAGAAAGTGTTGCTTGTTTGTTCATATAATAGGAAATTTACTCTCATGAAGCTAGGCCGCTCGCCCCAGGTGGCCCCATGCTGCCCCCTCCTTAGCTACAATCTCCTTCTCCTTAGATGGGTTGGCCGGGGTACAAGGAGGTTTCGCTCACTGATGGTGTGTAAAAAGTGCCCGCGATGCGGACGAGCAAGAGCCCCAAGCACGCTGCCGGGGCTAGGCTTGCGCTCCCACGATGCATCTGTGCCCATGCACAAGGGGTGAAGACGAAGGGTAGGGACGTTCCTCCCATCAGAGGGAATTATGGCCCGCGATTTCCAGGTCACCCACCGTGCTGAGTGTGCGCCCCATAGCTTGTTCTGTTAACCTAACCTCTCTTTACACAGGAAGGCAGTGGTGATTAGCCTCTGTTGTGCTGAATAGGGAGAATCGTATCCCTTGTTAGAAACTGGCATGAATGTTTCTGCTCAATTCGCCCATAGGGATTCCCAGCGACAAGAAACCATCACTCCCACTCCAGATCACCACCCACGAATAATCTGATCTCCATCGCGATTCCAAGTTGGACTGACCCCTATACATTTACCACATGCTGTCTTCCAGAGAGGAAAGAATCACTTCCAGGTCACTGCCTGTTCTTCACCATGTCTTACTTGTGCTTCTCAGTAGTGTTGTTCAATGAGTATCCCACCTTGGTGGATAACTATTCCTTGGTGGATAACTATTCCTTGGTGGATAACTATTCTTGTTCTTTTTTCCCCGCAGAAGATTTTCGTCCCCTGAAGTATGTTCTATCAGAAGGGTTTCTTCTGGTGCTATGCAGGAAGATACCAAATAGTTCCTGGCTCACTCAGCCAAATTTAGCATTCAAGAGGCTTTGTCTGGCGGTGATGACATAGACCACTGTCATCCTAGATGTCCTGGTGAGGAGGCACGACCTTTCACTTGGTCGTGGAGGAATCAAAGTGAATGGATGAAACCATCTCTTGACATTTATATTTATTCATTTTCAACACAGGTACGTTTTTGGTTTATTCAAACTCTACAAGTTCCCAAAAGCATCATATAAGATTACTTTTTGGTATAATTAGTGTGACAGGGCCACTGGTTTGACCCTGTCAGGGAAGGTGGCAGGGTGGAGCCCACCACAATCTCTCCAACCAGTGCTGTAGAGAGTGGTTGCAGGCCCCCTACCACTCCCTGCTTAGCTGCCGCTCCAGAGGTGCAGGCATTGAGGCAAGCAGCGAGATCAGCACCGGGACCACACCAGGGATGGGAGGCACGGAAACGGTAGCCCGTTGAGGAGGCGGTTGGCACCGACACTGTCAGGAACGGACCAATGCATTAGCTGTCGGTAGGCCACCGCAGGTAACAGCAGCCAGCATCACACCGGCTGCCCAAAGGAGGTAGAAGACAGAGCCGAGAAGAACACCGGCATCTGGCACGTCATCGCTGAAAGAAGTGTGGCTCCAGCAGAGGTTCACGAAAAACAACTACAGCACCACTGATTTGTATTGATCAGTAAGAGCCCTCCCCAAAGCCTTCTTAATGGAGATCCCATTAAACCACCAGGGACATCCTTATTACAGGAAAGGGGCAATACCAGTTCTTTCACGGCCAATCCGTTGGCCAGGTCAGAAATATGGGAGAACAGAGAAATCCAAATTATGGAAAGCTACGTCCCGTCCACACTGTCAATCAGGCAATACGCCTAAGGAATATTATAATGTATTTGTTTTAGTCCAAGAGACTATTTGACATAAGGTATTTCATAAACAAAAACATGTGTAGAAGTACTTTAGAGAAAAGTGCATTCACAAAAATTCATTAGATGACTCCTTTTGTTTAGAGAAAGAGAGGTCTTCTCCTTTTTATTATTTTCAAGATGGCCCAACGTATTTCGAGATTCATATTGTCTTCATCAGGGGCATAAATTCCTAAAACAATTTTTCACATTGATCTATAGAAACAGAAATTAAGCCAATTAATAATGTTTTCAAATAATTTGAAAAAAAGGGATAACAAATTTTAGCAACTACATTTTTGAAAACTGGTGTGCAAGTGTATTTCTGTGTTTTGCAGGTCAGAAATATGGCCAGCCGTGGGAATAAAGGGTTGGGGCTTATAAGCCATAAAGAGCCCTCTTTAGACCCCCTGTCACACCCCTTGGAAAGCAGGTAAGCTATTGGTCAGGGCAGTGGGCCAATCCTGGGAAGGGGTGGGAAATTTAAAGAGAAGCTTGGGAAGGGTTTAGCGTGGGTTAGTTGGGTGAGGACAAGAGGTAGAGGAGGATTTCTGGGAGACCAAAGAGGGAGAGTGTGGAAGGACGGAGGAGGTTAATGGAGACAGGGTTCTGTAGAGTGTTTGTGCATGGAAGTGAGGAGTGAGTGCAGCAGGAGGAGAGTAGGAGTAGGAGGAGTAATAGTGGGAGGACGGGGTAGAAGTGGGAGTAGTGAAGTACTGGTGGAAGTGAGATGTGGTAATAGTAGGTAGTGGTGGAAGTAGATGGTGGTAAAGAGAGGAGAGGTAATAGGAGTAGAGGAGTGGTAGTAGCAGGAGAGAGGGTATATTTGTAGAGAAACGTGGTAGCAGGAGGTAGCAATAGTGAAGCAAGAGTACTGCAAAGACCGAGGATGTGGAAGTCATAGTGGAGAGGTAGTAAGGTAAGGTGGTACAGTAGGAGGAAGGAGGGAGGAGAAGAAGATAACAAGAGCGGACAGTAGACTGGTAGTTGGAGGTAGTATTAGTAGTGAGATTTAGTAGTGAGATAAAGAGGAAGAAGAGGATTAAAAGCAACTGGTGGAGGTAGGAAGGCCGAGTAGAACATCAGAAGGAATGTAGTAGGGTGGGAGAAGAGCACTTTTGGTCCCTATTGTCGTAGAGGGTCAGGTGAGAACATGCATGTGTGCAGTGAGTGACACTGTATGGAAGAAGGCAATGCCTCTAATTAACTCAAGAACACAAAGCGGGCCAAGAAGAGGGAAAGCTAGAAGGCCGCTAGGGAGTCAGCCAACATTTAGGAAGACCCTCACAGCCCAAGTCAAATGAACAGACAGTAGGGTTCACCTGGCAATAGAATTAACCTTCTCTACGGATGCCTGGGCTAGGGAGGAGGGAAAGGCCGAGCAGTTGAGAGAGAGAGGGGTGGCCCTTGCATCAACGATCCTAAAGACCCTGATAGGCCCTAAAAACCTCCAACAAGAATCTACAGTCATTCTATTTGTATTCAGAAAATAAAGATCCTTGGATCTACTTTGGGAGTCAGTGGTTATGTTTGGCGACAGCCCATCACATTAGGTTTTGGGTCTAAAGAAGAACTCCACAGACAGATATTCAAAACAGACTTTTGATGTTAAAGATAAAGAACAAAACTTATCAAATCCCAGTAGCAACATTAGAGTTAGTGTTGGTGTGTTATAATTAACCAATATCAGCGCAAATCTCAGCAGTCATTGATTATGCAAATTCACATATGAATTTCCTTGACAAAACCACAGCAATGTAAAAAGTAACTCCAGATACCGTTGGTGATATTTAACAGTAATCAGAAGACTTCCATGTGCAGACCCCTTGATCGGGAAATGAAAATAGCAAATGTCGTCAATCCATTGGACTTCCCTGACAGTGAAATTTTAGAGTGACAAGTGGGAACCTTCAAGCTAGGCCTCCTGCTCTTTTCACGCAGGGGCCCAGAATCTACAATAAAGAAGTTCATCTGAAATGCCTTGCCAGAGCATTCCAATTGAGCAGGCTCTAGTATCAGGAACACGCTTCAGTTGGAAACATCAATGAAGGTCCTCTTTTTCTTATTCCTGGCAACTAACCTATGGAACACCATAACCAGGTAACTGTACACCTTGGAAGAACACCTGTCCTTCAGAAAGTCACTTAAAATCTAGGATTAGACCACATCAAAAAAATGAACCGGGATTTGCACACTCCAAACAATTGAAACAATCCGTCAGTAGAAATCATACTAACCATTACGTCTTTACACCTTCACGTCCTCCACTAAGCACAACAGAGTAAACACGAGTGCTCCTTCAGCCAGACTAAACTGGCCAGTCACACAAATATATCCACCATAAGAGGCACAAGTCATCAGCACAACCACTAATGCCGCCCCTCATGCCCGGGCCAGTCTTATAACAATCATTATGCAGACATTGTTCCAATACGCTAAGGAAGTCCCCTCTTCTATTGCAACACCACTGTTGCACCTGGCCCATTGGCTGAATCCTACCATCCACCAATCAAGGTATTAAATTCCTCACAGTGAGCACTCACCTGGCTGCAACAAGGAAACTGACACATGTCTGAAATAACGTAATCCAAAAATCATAAAACAAGGACAGCCTGTTCTGATAAATACTGTAGGTCCAGAACTCCCAACTCTAATGCCCCACTAACCTAGTGACCACTTCCTCTTCCCAGCTTCTGCCACATCCCTGCATCCACGTGAACACTGCATCCTAAAGCCTGCTAGTACCCCACCACCTCACCAACCTCTGCAGAGCATTGGTTAGATTCTGCTAGACTTCTATCCCCAACCACCCATACACCCCCATGTCCAGACCAGCTGCTCCCCCACTATATCTGCACTCTGAGAGTGAGTAGAACTCACATTCGCCACTCTTGATATTCAGATACTCAAGTGTCACCACCATTATCCACCCAGAAACATAATGGCACACCGGAACGTGGCAGTTCCGGTTTGCCCCCAGCAACACTCCTGCAGTCATATCCGACTCTGCCTCTCCTCGCCCAAAGCTCCCCCTTCTTTTCCAGAACTATGCACAGAGTCCACCAACATGGCTGGAGTTGCACGGTATGAACCAGTTTAAATGACATGACATATTTCCTGTGCCACAAAAAACAAGGCAATGAGTAACAATGTATCTAATGTGCGTCCTACATTCAGATGAAAAGCGCAAAGTGCAGTTGAGGATAAGACTCAATATGTTACTCCAAGTATATAAGTGGATGACAAATCAGATATGCTGCTCAGCTCTCCTTTATTTTGAAGTACTCCGAGCTAACATGTAACTCTGGACACCTAAGGTCATTTCTGCTTTCAAGTATATATTTACTTTTTCAAAGGGGTCATTTGAGCACTTCTGGAATCCATCACACAGCCATCCACTATCTATTCATAGCAGCTTGTACTAAACCACCCTCATGCAAGCTCAACTTTATCCATAGACACCTTGGAACTTACTTCTAACATTGCATTACTTCTAACATTCCATCCAAGGCGTAAAGTTCCATGCGCATTGGCCTTTCATGCATATACGCTTTCACAATCCCTTGCCTCTTTACCTCATCAGTTTATCACACAAGTTTGTCCTTTACTCGGTACCCGCTTCTCTTTCCCTCTACCCTTTTCCATTTTCCGATCTTTACAGAACGCGTCACACCCAGGGGCTCTGAGACTACTGTGCTGGCCACAGCACAATATACAAACGTTGCAACATAGCATAACTATGGACAATCCAAGCTAAATAATTCACTTGCCATGTTTATGAGGATTTGGAACCTAGCTTGAGACAGTGAAGATAAAACAATCACACTATTTCCTTATGTTTTCCCGGTAAGGATCGAGCTGCTTCAAAGTTGTTCCGACTCTGCACCTCCCCTACGTTTGAGCTCCATTCAATATTTGTGGAGAAGTCTCGTGTGTGGAAATATGCATTTTTTTTTACTAAGTAATGCCGAAATGCCATGCAGAGCAATTGTCTTTTGGAAAAACATCTTAAGGTAGGAATGATTGCAGCATGGCCTAAGTAAGTGCACTCTTTCATGTTCTCCACATGAATGTCGTCATTGTACTATGTACAGCTGACTTTTTGCTTAGCAAATTCCATGATCTTCAATTTCCTTTACGTGTATTGATATATTTATTGTTAGTGATTCCATGCAACGTGCAGGGTCACAGGGCTCAGGGTCTATACTCCTTCTCTCCACTTTACAAAGTACTTAACTTTGCCACTCGTATCCTCTGCAATCTTCCCCACTCTTCTCCCACCTCCATATACTGCCTCCATGCCACTTGGCTTTCAATGAAAAATTGGTTAGATTTAAAGCCCTACTGCTTGTCTTCAAATCCCTGCATGAGCTGACACTCCGCTACTTGGCTAACATGATGTCCCACTACTCGCTTTCATGACCCGTCCCCTCCAGTTCGCTCCCTATTCTCTATGTCTCCTGGCCAGCCTGCATCTCTACTCGCTTTCATGCCATGTCCCCTCCAGTTCACTCCCTAATCTCTACAGCCCCTGGCCACCCTGCATATCTACTCGTTTTCATGCCCTGTCCACTCCAATTCACCCCCTAATCGCAGCATCTCTTGGCCACCCTGCATCTCTACTCGCTTCTGCTTATTTGTATATCTGGACTGTTTCATTGGGACTACCATCTGTCAATTTATCACCCCTTCAAATTGAGAATTCTAAAGCTGCACCTCCTTAATCTACACGGATTCTCTACCTTCTCCCACATTAATCCCCCTCCCTGAACAACCAGTACTGAATTCCACAGTTTAGTGCAAACTGTATATAGCAGTCCCTGCAGAATGGTGTCTGCGTTGTCTGTACTGTCCCTGGTCCATGTTATATGTATTATCTGGTTTTATGTATTTAAAATTACATTCATTATGTTGTGGTAGGTTTGGTCGACTTATTTTGGGCGACCTTGATTGATCCCCTTTTTTCTTTTATGGGAGGTCCCACACACACACACACACACACATATACACACACACGCACGCACACAAGCACGTACGCGCATGCGAGCGCGCGTGCTTATTTAGTTGACTCACTCAAAATGAGTCAACCAAACCTACCATGACCAAATGAAGGTCGTTTCAACCACTACATACCATATTTCCCATCATCCATCTGGCTAATATACGACACCAGACTCAGGATTTGTCCATCACCCGTTGATTGCTTAGTAAGTGTTTCAGAGCAAAATGCAATGGAGGACATTCATTCCGTATCCTGGTCGGCATACATCAATTGATTGGCAGGTGTCAGAACCATGTCACAGAACAAATGTCCTGTAGCAATTCCTCATTTCAAATACGACCAGGTGGAGGGATGTTTCTTCATGTGACATTGATTATCCAATGTGATTAGGCACAGAATCAAGAGGCTTTTGTTCCAATCAGGAAATATTTCCTGTTTCTCCCGTGGAGAACATTGATTAGATGCCTGATGGGTTGTTTGCACTTTATAAATGAATATAGATTATAGAAAGACAGACATGTCAGCGCTAACGGTGCACCATTTCTTGTAGCGTTGAATGGTCACTTACAAATAGGTTGAACAAGTGGGAAACGAAAATCATTCTTTAGGTCCATTGTTAACTTGGGGTTTATTTGCACTCAATTCCTGGTGGGCTATTTGGATGCACTGAAAAGTACTTTGGGCATTTCAGACCTTCTCACCCATCATCCTCTCCCAGTGAAAGACAGAATACGTCATATCTACATAACTACAGGTTAGGCAGCCCATCCGCCATTGAATTTGGTCAAGACGTGAATATGCCAATGATCCCCTGACTGAGGGTGCAAAGGTCTGTGCACTTTCCACTCAAAGTCCAATAGGAAGCCAACGTTTACGCCAGGAATACATTCAGAGTGATGTGTAATACTACCACCAAACCCCTGGACTGCACGTTAGGACCGGACTGCACAAGGTCGAAGCTGTCTAGTAAGGCATACATCCCTCTCCACAGAGAGGTGGATCAGGAATCAAATCATTCATTCCTAGTATCAACAAATACATTGGAAATTACTGATTTTGAAATAAATATAATAATTGGTTATTATATCTATATTCTATGTGTTATAAAATATTGTAAGCAATGATCTTTTGTTATGTGCCCACACAAATTGACATTAATAACTGAAGTGTACATGCATATTCAGCTTAGTCATTGCATCTGTAAAATATATTGCATTCTCTAACATGTGACACAACAGGATTTCATTTATTTCCTGAATGTATTGCTTATTAAAAACACAGACATGAGTTATTAAAAAGCTCCACAGCAGGATCAGGGTTTCAAATTATTTCAGGAGCTTGCTGTGCGGTAACATACGAGTTGTCTCTGCTATAATTGCAAAGGGATTCAAAAAGCAACGAGTTTTTGTTTTTACATATCAATTTTAAAGTCAGATATGTATAGAGCATTATTGTTGGTTGGCAGCAGCCCTAGGTTTCCAGACAGCATCAGGAATAAAGTACAGTAAGAAGTAACCTCTCGAGACTGCATCCTTGAGCCTGCCAGCCTGGCTTGCGGATGAATACTGTGGTCGCCGATCAGAGGAGGGATGATCCCGACTCTGAGTGACTGAGGGTACTCTGGACCGTGCCTCACGGGTCCTTGGGAAATTACAGTTTTTCATTTTCTGTGGATTTCTGCCTTCTAGGACTCAGTATCCGCACTCACGAACTGTCAGAAATGGTCACCAGATTTGTAAATCTGAATTTCCTAGCATTTGCTCCAGTTTCCAGCACGCGCCTGGGCCTAATGAACCCAGGACTTCCGGGAGCTTTTTGAAGGATCTTTCTATGATGACCTAAGTCTTAATCTTGTACACCTTTCTCATCCACTGAGGGTACATCTCAGTCGCCTGTCACTTCCTTCCTCAGGGCTGACATGGGGCTACCAGTTGACACAATCAGGCCATTGCTTCAATAATGCTGCAAAGTAGGGTGGACTGTTGTTGCCAACCGGCACATGGGACAGGTCTGCTGCGCTCTGGGTTCTTCTAATTTCGTGAGTGATCTCTTGTTGCAGGAGGGCACAGTGTCCCAAGCTGATTCAAGATTCTGTGCCACACAGCTGACAATTTACAGGAAAAAACAGCTTCCTAATTGGGGACAACTGCTGGCCTTAAAGCTCACCATCTGGGAACCTTAATGAAATATAGCACATTAGTAGCCGGAACGCGCTGCACACCGGGAATACAACGTGTGGATTGGCTCTTTTCCGAGCCATACCACACGGTATTCCTGTGTACGCCTTGCGTGCCGGATACTCTGTCCCCGGCTAGGGACGTGGCAGCCCCTTAGCCAATGAGAAGACACGAAACGGGGCAATCCCTGCTCCGAGCCTCCCCATGGCTGGAGGCTGCCTTCGTCCCCCGCTGGGGACTCATGTACGTTTTTTTTTCCTCCACCCCATGCCCCCCACAAACTATCCCCTCCCCACCCTCCTAACCCCACTTACCTTCTTTTTTCTTCTTTTCTTGGAGCAAACATGCTGGAAACACTTCTGTTCCCAGCACGTCCGATCCCGATGGCTGCCTTGGAAAGGGAAAATGGACTATGTTTTCCCTTTCCCGGTGGCCATTTTTTTCAACTTTTTTTTTTGAGGTTTTTTTCTGTTTTGAAATGCAGCAACGTTACAAAACAGAAAAAAAATGCCACTAATACCCTGGCCTAACGGGCCGGGGTACTAATGGCTATAAGACCCTCGGCGGCGGGCCAATACCGCTCACGGTAATGCCCCCGGGGGCATTACCTGGGGCAGTATTGGCCCGCCGCCTCGGGTCTTATTGCCACATTCATTCATGGATTGGCAATAATACAATAAATAATTGCTTTCCTAAACTGTCTATCTGCACATCCAAGGAAGTATGAAAATGCAAATTGTCGGGCTGGTACACATAGCTCTCAACCATTTATGTCGCAAAGACGGGTGAAAACACCCGATTTTAGTTTTGGCGGGTGAGAGGCTCATTGAAACTAATGGGCATGCAGGAGGCTTGGCGGGTGAGTCAACTTTTTACAAGGTGGGTGACACCCACCAAAAGCGTGTGAGTTGAGAGCTATGGGTACACTATTGTGGAATTCTTATTTATAACCCCCTGCTTGAAAGAGTGGGGACGGTTGGATTTTGGAGTTTTGAAGCAAATGTCATTGCAACCTGTCCGATTCCCTCTGATTGAAAAGACCACAATGTATTGGGTGACAATCTCAGAGCGGACCGCTATGATTTACCCTCCGGTGTTCCCAAGCTTGTAGTGGCACTACCCCCTGTGTAAATTGGGGTTCCATGAAGTGAAAGTGGAACAGGGTGATTGTGGTTCCTTTTTAGTGGGAATCCCCTCATACATTCTGTCTGATTCACTTGGAGATATCTCTGGTAATCACTGAAAAGAAGTGACCAATTAGACTAGAGGCGATTGCACTGTTGTTCTCTTCAAACCTACCCAGATGTACTTCTTCAATATACCAATTATAGTGTATTTGGTGTTTATAATCTGCTTCAATCTTAGTTGTTGTGGTATGCATTGTTAAGTGGCTCATCTCTTCATGACGGGAAACATAATATCCTATCTACGATAAATGTCCATGGATTGACAATAAATAAATAAATAAATAGCCCACGATTGCTCTGAAAGCTTCACCGTTTTTTAACTAACGCTTTTACAAAGTTATGTGTTCATATAATCACAGGGGTATCCACGTACTGGACCTAAAGGGCGGTCTAGTACCCAAATCTTCCCTGGGTTATGATACTTTCACACTTGGATTTGGGTATTTTTATTTAGATGGTTTTCTAAAAAGAAAAAGTTTCTGGAAAACTTTGTTATATGTCATAAAAGACTGTCCTCAAGGGGAAACAATTTTAGCTTTAGTTGGTTTCCATTGGGGGCAGATTTTGCTTAAAAAACGCCCACACTTCCCTAGTTGATGTTATAGCATTTTGACCACTAAAACCGTGGTGCTGGGGAGTGGGTATAGTTAGTACATGGTGGACCGGAGGTCCTCGTATCAATTTCATTTGTTCTTCTTTTGTTTTTCTCTTAGTATTATTAATTTAAAGTTCTTTGTCCCTGTGTCATGAATACACAGTGAAGATCTTTGATCAGTCCTTGTTTTTTGGAAAGATCAAACTGTAAACTCATATATTTCATTCAGTTTGGCTGCACAGATACAGTGTTGTGATGAGCCGACCGGTTTCAGTGCTGAGGACCACTTTCATCAGGGCTGAGACAGCTAATGGTGAGCAGCGCTGTTGTTGAAGAAAAAGGCTGAATCTAGCTTTTAATTCAAGAGGACCTACCCTAGACACTGGTGTCTTCTCTCGTCATGGTGGTCCTAGGTTGTGACTGTGGAGCTTCAGTCCCACTGCAGATGCTGACAGGATTCAGCCGTTTGCATAGTCACCTCAAACCTTTTCCATCGGTACGCGCACCCAAGGATTTTACGGAGCAACTTAGTGCGTTTCGACTTGCTGTTTACCTGTATGACCCAGTGCAGCAGAATGAGGCATAACAGGTGACTATGCAAACGGCTGAACACTGTCAGCACCTGTAGTGGGACTGAAGCTCCATCTCCCCAATAGGACGGGTCATGTTGGCATGCATGCAACAAACAAAGCTACTTTGTGAAGTAACATATTTACTTCTAAAATGTATTAATTAAACAAAACATGACTAGATTGTGCTCAGAACATGTGAAAGTAGACTATCTTGCCTCCTTTTTTGGCCACATTTCCTAGACATGTGTGGGTGATGACGTGTTGATTGCTCACCTGAACCTGTACATTGTGTAAACCTTCAAATGTTCTTGCATTCAGAAATAAGCAAGCAGCAGTGAGCAGTACACGAGGCGGATGAACCTGCAGGTACTAAGGCAGGTACAACCAACATAACTGCATGTTCACCAGGCCCAGGAATGCACCCCATGGCTCGTTTGGAAAGCTGCCTATGTCTACCCTACCATTCTCTGTCCCTGTTGCCCTGATTTTCTACCTGTCCGTCTCTTCTTCCTTTCCCTTTCTTCTCATTGCTTTATTCTGAGGGATAACAGTTTCAGAACTTGGCAAGTGCTCTTGCCAGGCTTTGCCTCCAGGATTTAAGGCAGAGGTTTGGTACGGTGTCTTATATAGGCTAGCAAGGATCCAGTAGTTCACATTGCTCCCGTATCTGTAACAGCGATCAAGCAAATCGCTCCCATTATACAGGAGGGTCACTGGGAGGACAGGACACTAGGCAACACATCTGATGTAAAGGGTTGTCCAGGCAGAGATATGGTTTAAATGAAGTGCATCTTCTAGGTGCAGTTAGATTTAGCACCCCTCCTTTCCATTATCAACCCTGATAGCTCCGTGATTGAGCAAGATCAGGGTGGGTGCAAACACAGGTTTGCACAGTAGCAAATACAGTAAAGGGGAAACATGAAGTGAACACATGTATCCTTCCACCTGAGACCCAGGGGAGTGAACACAGCTAACACACAGGGAACCTGCTCATATCACATGATCCTCTGAATTCCTGGTAGCTCGAGAAAACCAATGGGCCTATGCCTGGTGAATTTAGCATGCACCCATCACAAGGGAAGCACCCAGAAAGCTCCCAGCTGCAAACCCACAGCTTGAACCCCACCCAGGGGGCAGAATGTGCAAAATATAAAAGGAACTGAGCCTAGACTGTTTTTGCTGCTGTTGCAAAAGACTACAGAGGGCGTTTGCAGAGAGCAGAGGAAAGGAGGAGTCTGGAGAAGCAGAGTGCTGGGGAGGAGTGGTGTTAGATTGGGGGAGGGATTGGAAGAGCTAGGTCAGTTGCCCAGACATCCCACTAGGGGAGCCCAATGGCCAGGCAGGGGCCTGACAGGCGGGCCTTTGACACAAACAGCTAGGTGGGGAGTTTCGAGTAGCCATGGGAAGGAACTGGCCTTTTTATTTAAAAGGAGGGTTGGCAGAGGTGTTTGCAGCAACAGTAGTAGAAGATGCTACAGTTAAGGCAGAGGAGGTGAGAGCAGAGAAGATGGTAGGCGTGGGTACAGTTGAAGAGGGGACAGTGACATCAGAGCATCAGGTTTCACGTGGTACAGTACACCCCATGCACTCTGCTGATCCAGAGAACTCCATCCCTGAGACCCGAGAGGAGCTACTAGGAACCCGGACATTGATGAAATGGGCCATGATCCAGCAGGGAGCTGCAACTTCAATATCTGAGTGTCAGAATCGGAAACTACCACCCCTGAAAGCTCCTCACCTGACTCCTTAGAGGAATCCTCCTGGGTAGATGTCTTTGGTCTTCTTCTCCCCTCCTTCTTGATCTCCTGCGGGTCTTTGTCCGTCTTGGTGCTCTTCCTTCCCTTTTTGTCCTTCTTGCGCTCGTAGAGATAGGGACGAGCTCCGCTTGAGGCCACCCTGACAGTGGTAGGAACAAGCTGTCAGGTGGACCCAGGGGAGCCAGTCCCGTAACGCCAGGGAAAAAGCCAGTGACGGCAGAAAAAACCCTGTTAGATGGCGAGTCCTTGCTGGCAGGGAGTGTGTCAGAAGTGGAAGAGGCCGGTGAATGGTATACAGTAATAGTACTTGAATCCAAGTATTACTGGACGAGGTAGACTGATGTCGAAAAGGATTGGAAGAGAGTCCAAGGAAAGCAAAGGCGGAGGCTGCACTCGAGCAGTCAGGAGGGAACGTAAGGCTATACTGCGTGTAAGAGTGAGAGAGGGAGAGAGAGAGAGAGCTGGTACAGGAGAGCGAGAGAGAGTGGAGAATGAGAGAGCGAACAGAAGCGGGAGCGAGCAAGGAAGGGAGAGAGAGAGAAATAGTAAGGGAGAGCGAGCGGGAGCAAAAGCGGGTGAACAAGAGTAAGAAATCAAGCGCCAGGGAGAGAGTCCAAGGAAAGCAAAAGCGGAGGCTGCACACGAGCAGTCAGGAGGGAAGGTAAGGCTATACTGCAGGTAAGAGTGAGAGAGGGAGAGAGAGAGAGCTGGTACAGGAGAGCGAGAGAGAGTGGAGAATGAGAGAGCAAACAGAAGCGGGAGCGAGCAAGGAAGGGAGAGAGAGAGAAATAGTAAGGGAGAGCGAGCAAGGAAGCAAAAGCAGGTGAACAAGAGTAAGGAATCAAGCGTCAGGGCGAGAGAGCGCAAGCCGGAGAGAAATCGCGAAGGGGCGTGAAGGATAGCTTTATAGTACGGAACCCTGTACAAAAGGAAAGAGCCGAGAAACAGGGAAAGCCGAAGCTGGCTGAGTACTAGGTAGATAAGTATCAAAGGACCAAGCTCAAGGAGCGGCACTGCAGGCGAAGTTAACGAAGGGCTGACAATGCGAGTTGCAACGCACAGCGTTGTGGGCGTGGCTACCTTTTAAAGGAAAAGGTCCAAAAAGACTAGAACGGTAAGGACCGCAAGATGCCTAAGTAAGCCTCCATCTTTTCCTCAGTGTCCAGGGTCGCGTTGTGAAAGTATGCCCCCTTCTCATCTGGGATCCCCCGGGCTTACCCGGATGAAGGCGGTGAAAAAGACGTAACAAGCGAGAAGCATGGATGTGGCTTCTAGGTTCCCAGGTACGCTCTGCAGTGGAGTACCCCTTCCAATGTACCAGGTACTGAACTGTACCATGTCTGTAGCGAGAATCCACCAGCCTCTCCACCTCGTATTCCTCAGGTTCTGGATTATCGGGAAGTGATGAGCGTGGCACTGTCCGACCATGCGGATCTGATAGATAGGCCTTGAGAAGGGACGAGTGGAACACAGGATGGATGCGCTTCATACTGTGAGGAAGTTTCAGTCGAAAGGCCACCGGATTGATCTGTGCGGAAATGGGGAAAGGCCCAATGAATCTGGCAGAAAACTTCCCTGGGTGTAACCAGCGTGGCAAGAATTTAGTGGACAACCAAACTTTAGTGCCAACAGTCCATTTGGGGTTTTGAGATCTCTTCCTGTCAGCGTACTTCTTTTGGAGCTCCCTGCTAGTCTCCAAGTTCTTCTTAGCCTCCCCTTGCATACGTTTTAGTTCACTAAGCCTTTGGTCAACCGCTGGGACAGCAGTCGATGGTATTCCGACCAAGGGGATATGCATGGGATGAAAGCCATAGGAGAAAAAGAATGGACTGGTTCCTAGGGAAGAGTGTACTGTATTATTGTAGGCGAATTCCGCTGTGGAGAGAAAAGACTTCCAACTCTCCTGTTCTTGACCACAGAAACAACGAAGGTACTGTTCTAAAGTGGAGTTCAGACGCTCAGTTTGTCCGTTGCTTTGGGGGTGATAACACGAAGAGAGAGCTCTACTGATTCCCAGAGTCCTGCACACTGTATACCTTCCACCTCTGACACACTCCCTGCCAGCAAGGACTCGCCATCTAACAGGGTTTTTTCTGCCGTCACTGGCTTTTTCCCTGGCGTTGCAAACTGTCAGAATCGGAAACTACCACCCCCGAAAGCTCCTCACCTGACTCCTTAGAGGAATCCTCCTGGGTAGATGTCTTTGGTCTTCTTCTCCCCTCCTTCTTGATCTCCTGCGGGTCTTCGTCCGTCTTGGTGCTCTTCCTTCCCTTTTTGTCCTTCTTGCGCTCGTAGAGATAGGGACGAGCTCCGCTTGAGGCCACCCTGACAGTGGTAGGAACAAGCTGTCAGGTGGACCCAGGGGAGCCAGTCCCGTAACGCCAGGGAAAAAGCCAGTGACGGCAGAAAAAACCCTGTTAGATGGCGAGTCCTTGCTGGCAGGGAGTGTGTCAGAAGTGGAAGAGGCCGGTGAATGGTATACAGTAATAGTACTTGAATCCAAGTATTACCGGACGAGGTAGACTGATGTCAAAAAGGATTGGAAGAGAGTCCAAGGAAAGCAAAGGCGGAGGCTGCACTCGAGCAGTCAGGAGGGAAGGTAAGGCTATACTGCATGTAAGAGTGAGAGAGGGAGAGAGAGAGAGCTGGTACAGGAGAGCGAGAGAGAGTGGAGAATGAAAGAGCGAACAGAAGCGGGAGCGAGCAAGGAAGGGAGAGAGAGAGAAATAGTAAGGGAGAGCGAGCGGGAGCAAAAGCGGGTGAACAAGAGTAAGGAATCAAGCGCCAGGGAGAGAGAGCGCAAGCCGGAGAGAAATCGTGAAGGGGCGCGAAGGATAGCTTTATAGTACGGAACCCTGTACAAAAGGAAAGAGCCGAGAAACAGGGAAAGCCGAAGCGGGCTGAGTACTAGGCAGATAAGTATCAAAGGACCAAGCTCAAGGAGCGGCACTGCAGGCGAAGTTAGCGAAAGGCTGACAATGCGAGTTGCAACGCACAGCGTTGTGGGCGTGGCTACCTTTTAAAGGAAAAGGACCAAAAAGACTAGAACGGTAAGGACCGCAAGATGCCTAAGTAAGCCTCGATCTTTTCCACAGTGTCCAGGGTCGCGTTGTGACACTGAGGTCCTCCCTAGAAGCGGGTAGTGCCAAGTCCACTGATGAGAGATGCTCTTCATCAGGCATTGGACTGAGAAAGGGGTTGTGGAACCTTTCCAATGAAACCCACACCTAGGAACCTGTTGTTGGAAGTGCTTGGCTGGTGTCTCATGGAAGAAGGGAAGTTGATCCCTACCTTGAGGAGACAGTTTTGAGGAACCCTTTCATTGGAGAACCTTTCCTGAACTTTGAGTTGCGAACATACTTTTAATTTGGTGTACGGGAAAACCCATGAGAAGATGGAAAGACACTTTTCTCCAAGCCCTTTATTATTTTACCCAATTACAATAAATGTCCCTAGTACATTGTTTAAACCGATGCCCTCGTGTTGTCTCCTCTTGTAAACACAGTGAGTGGCCATTCTGACCCTACCAATGATTACGATTATGTGGCCATGCAAATTGACATCTTTACATTTTGTAGCAAATTAAAATGATACAAGCGGTTTGCTTATCAATCATCGCAACTATTATGTCTGATTGAGAGTCAAGTTTGGTTAGTATTCATGAAGCAGATGCATGTTTAGAACAGCTAGGCATCAGTAACATCTAACATCTGAATTGTTGGTATATGATACACAACAAAGAGTTGTGTCTGGCTTCTCATTAATTTTTATTTCATATAGTACGTATAAGTTGTTTTCAAAATGTGAACATTCATTGAGAAGGGCTTTAACTAATATCAACTATTAAATTAAAGGTTATAATAACCTCTGTAAGATCAGAGCTTATAGGAATCGTCCGTCAGACAATAGTGTGGTTGTTAGACCCCCAGATAAAGGTGGGAATATTGTAAAAGAATGGATTATGTCAAGGAAGCAGATAGACAATTGTGTGGCCGAGATTGTTGCCTACTTCTAACCAAAGATCTAACAATGAACGTTCATTTTAATTTGAGCTCCACATTGTATGCTTGCTGGTTTAATATCTAAGTAACAATTATCTTTTATTGCATGTTACATTTTCAACTATTCCAAACCTGTACTTACTTCCCAAGGTTTGAACATCCGTCAAACACCTTTCTATAGGGCCTATAGTGAGCTATATACGTATTGCGTATATCAAGTTGCTGTCCTTTGTGCTCCTTAAGATTCTGAACAATGAGTTTTGATTATGTTAATTCGGCACTGGAATCAGGTACAACATAATTTAGATGAAGTCACTGGTCTTTTGATCTTTTCTTTGTATTTTCCCTGAAGAAAGACAGTATTGTTTCACAATGATACCTAAACGATTCCCTGATACATCTGCTCATTCCTTAGGTATAATTAATCGGAATATTAAGTCTAATTATACAAGCAGTTTTGGCATTTGCACTTTCATGGCAGAATGCATTTGACTTTGATATGTAGTACTGGCATTTATGAGGCATGTATGCTTTTGACATCATGCATCTACTTTATGCACTTGCACTTTAATGTCTTTGCTTCGTTTATATAAAGTTGTATTGTACTGTAAAAGAAATGACCACATTGATTAAGGGTTTATGGTAAATGTAATGTTTAAATGTGATTCCATTAACTGCGTTTTAAAACAGTATAACCGCTTTACATTATTAATAAGATGCAGGAGTGGTGAAATGTTGGTTTCTGGCAGGCTGCCATTTGCTGGTTGTTGTTTTGTTGCCAACAGTTTCTATGATTAGACAGAACAACCCAGACAACAGCTGGGATGGGGGAATAGGGGATTTGCTAACGTACAGCTAGCAGCAAGGGAATAACCATGCCGGAAATCGGGCTAGACTGAACCTAAAAGACGCAGGAGTGAAATTTGCGCTAGGAGCGACAGCTTGACCCCGAAAGCGGGCGTTTGTAAATTTGGTGTAAATCCGTCCAGAAGTTCTTTTTTTAAACGACCAAAAAGTAGGTCCAAAAAAATTAATGATATCTGGGTCCGCAGACCTATTTCCCTGTTCGGTCCACGACAGGCATCCGATTAGCCGAGGGGGTGCCGTGATGTCCACGGACATCAGAAAAGCCTACTGATTAGATGGTGAAAAGCGTGAAGTGGGTCAGATTTTTGGAAATGCCTGCCATGTTGGATTCGCGGACACCACGGTAGAAACATATAAAAAAATACAACATTGCACTTGTCAAACTTAGCAAACAATCTCTGTGGAGGTGAGGGGTGATGAGGATAGGATGGGATATGGCCGTAAGAAGCCAAAAAACAGGGTGTTTTTTTGTTCGGGGACTGTCTTGTGATGTTTGTGAACACTTCAGATGTTCTGCATTACTGGGTTGGTGAAAAGCAGTTCTTGGATGGCTTTCTAACTTTGGAGCCACTCAATGAAACTGTATGAAATTTTGGAATTTTCTTCTATACTTGATTCTGAATGGTTCTGGGAGCTGTTTTGTCAAGAGGGAACACATTAAGAAGGGTGTTCCCAAAATATTGTAAAGGCTTATGATTATGGTGCCATTTGACTAATCTGCACAAATGTTTGCAACACAATTTTAAATCTAGATATAAATGTTTTTGTAAGGTTTGGTGGGGGCTAAATTAGTGGGAGGTCTCAACATTTTTAGATGGCTTACAACTTTGTTGCCGTTTGACGAATGTGGTCAAAGGTTTTCAGAAAGATTATAGACCCAGCCTTCAATGTTTGTGTAAAGGCTGAAGAATGGATTTTGTCAAGTAGGGCTAAGTTATATGACTATTGTATGTACATACATTTTGACACTTTTGAAAAAATAAAACATGGGCGGATTTCAAGCAAATTCATGTAAGGAGCATTAGCAAGGAGATTAAAGCATGGTTTTGCAAATGTGCCTGTATTTAATTTTTTTACAGGTGTCATAATGTAGGTAGAAAAAATAGTGATATACCTTTGGTGACTGAGGTATAGCCTGTGGCCATGGGCAGTGGCCAGATTGTCTGGGTCATGGTATAAGGTCATGACCTGGACAATCTGGCTACTGGCCATGACCGTGAGAGATGACAAATGGTGTTAAAGTGGCCATGTCCACCTGGGACCGGCTATGTGGTAAAGTTATTCGAAGTATAGGTTTGAAAGGACTTTACTATCTGATGCAGACCATGCTGCAAAAGAGCCTGCAGCCAGCATCCAGTTTTCTGCCACGCCCGACTCGAATCCAGAGCTCCTAGAATAAAGAAGAAGAAAAGTACAAGGTTAGAAAATGAACTTATTTCAAATTCCTCACCTAATTCCGGAACCATTTCATCTCCGGACCTGGAAAGTACATCAGTCCTGTACGCGTCGCTTCGCCAGCTCCAGCACGGTGCCATACTCACCAGTTCTCACAGCATCTTTTGATCCGGCACTGTCTCCATCATTTCTTCGCCGTTATCCGGCACCTAGGGACACAAAAAAAAACAAGGTGAGCCAAGGGAATCAACAAATACAACCTCTTACCAGCATAGACTTACCTGATTTACCACCGGCGGTATTATTCCATAACTCTCCACATTTTCATATGCAGCATCTGTAAAGAGGGAGAAAAACAACACGTTAACGCATGCAATAGTTACCGGACAGCGTTGGGTAACACAGACTCTTACCTGAAAGCCAGCAGCAGCTACGAGACCTTCTTCTCACGAACTCAGTTGCAACTTAAGGAAGGAAGGGGACAAGAGTGAACATCGGGCACATTGAACTCTTTGAACTTGACACTTACCAATCCCGCCAGGGACTTCAGAGTCAATACTTACCGGAACTCTCCCAATGCCTTCAAACCAGTGAAGTAACTGGTATCTACGCGCCCCTGCAAGACACGCAGGATGGAGAGCTCATCTTTTACGAACATAAGGAAAATACTTCTTTGGGTCCAGCAGACAAGACTAGGCGGGCCAGTCCAGACAGTCATCTCTGCACTACGCATCACGTTGAAGGAGACCGCAGCTGTCTGGGTCCGATCGACACCCCTGTGGGGTCCAGGTGAGTGTAACAGAACGCAAAGCCTCTTTACAAATACCCACCCGGGTTTTATGGAAACCTCCGAAACCGACCAACTGGCCCAATTATTGGGGGAACTTAGGGTGGAAGTACATGCTTCTTGCCAAGAGACTAATGTCCTCAGGAGAGAACTGATTGTTTCAACGAAGCGCACGGATGATCTGGCTAGGCAACTACTGCAAAACCAAGCTGGGCAAACGCCCCTACTTGGATATGGGGGAAACCCAACCCCCGTTTCATCAAGCAATCCTCTGCAAGTGGTTTTAGCAGGAAATATTCCGTTAGCTCCACCCGAACGCTTTGCTGGGGACCCCAAAAGGTTCGCCGTGTTTATGAACCAATGCCGCTTGCACTTTTTATGCAGACCGGGAGCCTTTCCAAATGACCAAGCCAAAGTAGCCTTTGTATTGTCATATCTTAGTGACAGCGCAGCGGATTGGTCCATTCCATTAGTCAACCAGGATGATCCTCTTCTCCGGGATTTTCAGGGTTTTCAAAGGAGTATGGAAAAACTATTCGCCAGACACTCACAGGGTCAAGCCCTGGACAACAAACTTTTATCCTTACGACAAGGTAACCAGGATCTGCTAACCTATATTGCAACCTTCAATAGGTTGGTGGTGGAAACTGGGTGGCCGGAGGAAAAAACAAATTACATTGTTTCATCGTGGACTTCGGGGAGAACTCAAAGATGTCTTGGCTCAAGTTGTGAACCCACCTCAGGATTGCACAGAATTTATAGACTTAGTGGTCCAGCTAGACCACCGACTTCAGAACCGAAAGGCTGATCGAGCTAAGTTCCAGAACCGGGTATTGGTTAAACCCAACGTTGCCCCCAAAGGAACAGATGCATCTGAACCTATGCAGATCGTGGGGGGTTAAATGACCCTTAACTCAAAAGGAAAGAGAAAGAAGACGACAGATGCAGTTGTGTCTGTACTGTGGAACCTCAGGACATTTTCTACGGGATTGCCCTACAAAACCACCCAAGAAGGTGGTTGGAGTTGCTCATAAAAGCCACATAGAGCCTGATTCGGGAAACGACCATGCCCGACAAGCGTAGAGGTCCGCTTGCCGAGCTTAAAGAAGGACACTCAGACCTCGCATCTGATCATCCCAATGGTCCTACTTGATCCCAGGCAGCCATCACATATGCACGAAGTAAGGGCATACATAGATAGCTGGGCCATAGGAAACTATATGGACCACGAATTGGTGTCAAGGATGAATCTACCTCTTTGCAAAAAGACCACTTCGGATGTCATCACCACAGTTGATGGAACTGAGATTGCCACGGGCCTGTAACTCATTCCAGTACAGAGATGACACTGTTGAGTCAAGATGGGCATCAAGAGACTATTGTGTTTGATCTAATCAAAGCCCCACAGTTCCAGATAATACTGGGGATGCCATGGTTGGAAATACATAATCCTTGTATAGATTGGCGAGAGAAGAGAATAACCTTCCCGGATTGTGCACACACCTGTTACCCGGAGAAAACTTTGAACAAAGGCCTGGCTACAGTCGTAAACCCAATCGTGCAGTTACCTCAGGAATACCAAGAATTTCAGGATGTTTTTCAAAAAGAACAGGCCAATACATTACCTCCTCACAGATCATACGATTGTCAAATCGACCTCCTATCCGGTGCACAACCCCCATGCAGTAGAATCTATGCCCTCACGGAACCTGAAAATCGTCACCTACGGCAATACTTGGACCAATACCTTGCTAATGGCTTTATTCATCCTTCCAAGTCTCCTGCATCCTCAGCTTTATTCTTCGTGCCAAAAAAGGAAGGTCACCTTAGAACGTGCATAGATTACCGCGCATTAAATCAGATTACGGTAAAAAAACGATACCTATTGCCTCTGATCCCCGAATTACTAGACCAGGTAAAGGATGCTTGTATCTACACTAAGTTAGATCTGCGAGGGGCATATAATCTGGTACGTGTCAAAAAGGCGACAAATGGAAGACTGACTTTCGCACCAAGTACGGATTATTCGAATATCAGGTGATGCCCTTCGGGTTGTGCAATGCACCAGCAGCCTTCCAGTATTTTATGAACGATGTCCTTTGTGAACTCATTGACGTCTGTGTCGTCGTATACATAGATGATATTCTAGTGTACTCCTCCTCAGAATCAGACCATGTTAAGCACGTGCGTGTAGTCCTTGAGAAACTACGCCAGCACAAGTTATATGCAAAATTGGAAAAATGTGTTTTTCATGCTACGGAAGTTGAATTTCTTGGATTTATCCTGACTCCAAAAGGAGTCCGAATGGACTCTCGAAAGGTGGACGCAATTCTCAAGTGGCCATCAACCAGTTCAGTCAAAGGGGTACAAAGCATGCTCGGATTTGCTAATTTCTACCGCAGATTCATTCCGGACTTGTCCCATGTTGTACCCCCCATCACAGCACTTTCGTGAAAAAACAAATGCTTCATGTGGACCGAAGAGGCTGAAAAGGCCTTCCAAGAGCTGAAAGCGAAATTCACATCAGCACCTGTCTTAAAGCATCCACGCCCTGAGCTTCCATACATAGTAGAAACTGATGCATCCAGTTTAGCCATGGGAGCTGTCCTGTCCCAGAAGGATCCTGAAACCGGTCAACTTCACCCAGTAGCGTTTTGGTCCAGAAAGTTCTCAGCACCAGAGTTAAACTATGCAGTTACCGATAAAGAGCTATTAGCCATCAAATCCGCCTTTAAAGCTTGGCGGCACTATCTTCTTGGTGCCAGGCATACTATTACCGTAATCACCGATCACCGGAACCTGCAGCATTTAAAAACAGCCAAAGCCCAATCATCTCGAAAACTTCGATGGGCATTGTTCTTTGCCGAATTCGATTTTGTGATCACTTATCGACCAGGCTGCAAAAATGGCAAAGCAGATGCCTTATCCCGAATAGGGATGGGAGAAGCATATGCAAATCCGGAACTGGTGCCAATAATTCCCGAACAAAGAATTCTTGGGATAACTACTCTACAGAAACTAGAAGATATTCATTCAAAAATCCAACAACTCTTCGATCCAGCAACCCTGCAGGACTGGGTAAAGAAAGGCCCGGACTACTCAGTCGTCAATGACCTACCTTACTATCAAGGACGACTATTTCTACCACACAAGGAAATACAAGAACTAGTCATCTCCAATTACCATGACACCCTTATGGAAGGGCACCCAGGTATCGCAAAAACTGAAGCGAAAATTAAGAGACAGTTCTGGTGGCCCACTTGGCGAAAATATGTAAAGTAATTTGTGATGTCTTGTGGCATTTGCGCCCAAAACAAAAGCCAGAAGAAAAAACCTGCTGGCCTTTTACAACCTTTGGATATTCCACCTACACCATGGCACACCTTGTCTTTAGACTTTATTACAGATCTACCTCCATGTAATGGAGTTAACACCATCCTAGTTATTGTGGATCTTTTTTCCAAGATGGCCCACTTTATTCCTTTAAAGGGGTTACCTTCTGCTTCGATTCTGGCCAAGGAGTTCCTCGAAAACATTGTTCGATTACACGGATTCCCTTCCGTATTGGTTTCTGACCGAGGTAGTCAATTTATCTTGCCTTTTTGGAAGAAATGTTGTCAACTGGCACAAATCGACGTGAGGCTATCAACAAGTCACCATCCCCAGACCGATGGTCAGACGGAAAGGACCAACCAGACCCTTGAACAGTACCTACGCTGCATGGTACACCAGACCGAAAGCAATTGGAAAGATATTTTATGGATTTCCGAGTACGCATACAATAACTCTGTACATTCAGGAACCGGAAAAAGCCCTTTTTATACCATATATGGAGATCACCCTCGAACCTCAGAACTCAATTTGCCTCAGCACTTAGAAATGCCCGCAGTTAGTCATTTGCACTCTACTATTACACAAGCCTTTAAGGAAGCCACAGAACATTTGAAACAAGCAAAAGAGAAATACAAGAAAAATGCTGATCAACATAGAAGTGAAACTCCACAATACCAGATTGGGGATCAAGTTTGGCTGGCTACAAAACATATACCTCTGAAAGTAACTCAGACTTTTAATCCTAGATATTTGGGACCTTACACCATTAAGGCCATTATCAACCCGGTGGCCGTCAAATTGGAATTACCCTCTAATATGCAAATTCATCCTGTCTTTCATGTTTCACTTCTAAAACCAGTTCAACCAGGGACAAGATTAACCAAACCATCTGATCCCATCTTGATAGATGGAGAACCTGAATTCGAGGTGAAAAATATCCTGGACTCCAAGATGATTAAATCAAAACTTTTTTATTTTTTCGATTGGAAGGGCTACGGACCACAAGAAAGATCATGGGAGCCTAGCGACCACTTTCATGCACCTCGGTTGGTGAAAAGATTCCATCGGAACTTCCCAGACAAACCGGGGCCAGGGGGAAGAACAACTTTAGGAGGGGCCTTGGGGGGGAGTGCTGTCATGATGCCTACCCCTGGGCATCAGAATCAAGGCCCTCAGCTCCGGGAGCAGGCATCCAGACATTTGTTTAAACCTCAGCAGCCCCGGCTAGGGGCTGTCTGGATTCAGTCCTGGCGCCTTAGGTGCCATGCTCATCATAGAAATCAGTCCTGGCGCCATAGGCCCCAGGCTCACAGACTTTACTTACCTGATGCAGACCATGCTGCAAAAGAGTCCAAGCCTACATGAGGCCTGGATGGGACTATTTTGTTACAGGGACTATTTTTTACTCGGGCGTGGCTGTAGCAAACTTCTTACCTGGAACTACTTTGGAGGCTATTTAAACCACACCCGAACAGCAGCACATGCTTCGCATTATTCTGCATCCAGCAGCGTGATGCTCACCGTGCCTGCAGTCAGCATCCAGTCTTCTGCCACGCCCGCGTGCCTGCAGCCAGCATCCAGTCTTCTGCCACGCCCGCCTCGAATCCAGAGCTCCTAGAATAAAGAAGAAGAAAAGGGCAAGGTTAGAAAATGAACTTATTTCAAATTCCTCACCTAATTCCGGAACCATTTCATCTCCGGACCTGGAAAATACATCAGTCCTGTACGCGTCGCTTCGCCAGCTCCAGCACGGTGCCATACTCACCAGTTCTCACAGCATCTTTCGATCCGGCACTGTCTCCATCATTTCTTCAGCGTAATCCGGCACCTAGGGGACGCAGAAAAAACAAGATGAGCCAAGGGAATCAACAAATACAACCTCTTACCACCATAGACTTACCTGATTTACCACCGGCGGTATTATTCCATAACTCTCCACATTTTCATATGCCACATCTGTAAAGAGGGAGAAAAACAACAGGTTAACACATGCAATAGTTACCGGAGAGCGTTGGGTAACACAGACTCTTACCTGAACGCCAGCAGCAGCTACGAGACCTTCTTCTCACGAACTCAGTTGCAACTTAAGGAAGGAAGGGGACAAGAGTGAACATCGGGCACATTGAACTCTTTGAACTTGATAATTACCAATCCCGCCAGGGACTTCAGAGTCAATACTTACCGAACTCTCCCAACGCCTTCAAACCAGTGAAGTAACTGGTATCTACGCGCCCCTGCAAGACACGTAGGATGGAGAGCTCATCTTTTACGAACATAAGGAAAATACTTCTTGAGGTCCAGCAGACAAGATTAGGCGGGCTGGTCCAGACAGTCATCTCTGCACTACGCATCACGTTGAAGGAGACCGCAGCTGTCTGGGTCCTATCGACACCCCTGTGGGGTCCAGGTGAGCGTAACATGGAGGATAATGGTCCAGAGCCCTCGTTATTTGTTTATTTATTTATAATGCGCCAAAGCCTGCAGGCATCAGGGCGCACACAGACACACTTTGCTTGGGTTGCCGGGCCATTATCCTCTGTTCCGGTCCCTGGGAAATGTAAAGTAGATGGAGTCTGTAAGAATTTTTTTAGTTCTATTAAATAACTGAAAGGTGGTTGCAAAGGGAACCTTTCTTTTGTTGTTTTTAAAATAAAATGTGTTTGCAGGAGAGGTTAGAACGTAAGGTGAGGAGGGAAATGAGGGAAGAGACACCAAACACTAATATGGAGGGGTAGGTGGACAGGGGAAGATGCTGCGCGTGTGTTACTTCTAAGGTAGTGGGCAGTGTTTCTCATGCTCCTTGATTACAGCTTCAAACACACATCAAAATTGCTTCCCCCTGCAGAGTGGTGTGTTGCAGTATATACAGAGGACTGTTGTCTTCCAATGATATGGATCAACATCCTCTTTTATTGCTTGCGAGGTATCTGGTGGGATTGTGTGTCTGACAGAAGTAGGCTGTGTGGTTACAGCATTGGTTGAGGAAGATGATGTGGAGGAAGACAGCCTACTACTTGCTAAGAAAGGAATAATCTTTCGAAGAGTATTGCAGTAGTTGGATTTGGTGTGGCGGCACATTGCACTCTGTACATTTCACTTTTTTAGCTTTAGCCTTAGATACATTCCCTACAGTGGTAAATAACTGCCACACCCATGATTCTCTCTGGGAGCTAGAGGTAGGCACTTCCTCTACCTCATCTTCTTGTTCCTCTTCATTGTCTTTGGAAATACTGCACTTTTTTTGTTGTGTGGGTCCTCGAGCTGGTGGTCGTTGGGGCTCTTTAGGAGGAGGGATGGCAATAGCTGATGCCATTTTTAAGATAAATAGCAGTTTTGCTAATATTCTTCGAGTATGTGCTTTGTACTAGATTTTTAATGAAAGAGTAGGAATAGGTGTAGGAGCTGTGCCAGGGTAAATTTTGAGTTGAAAGTTCCTAGATCAGTAGAAAATGCAGTTCTGAACTGTTCTTGAAGCAAGGACCCGAACACGAAGTGCAGACGCGTTCATGGACACGTCATCTTTGCGCGCAATCGCATGGTCACCTGGCAGTGTCCAGAAGGTCCACAATGATGTCAGACGTTCTCGGACGTCGACGGAAGCAAAAACAGTGGAAACATTTTAAGGTGAAACATTGTAGATTGGACAAAAAGGTTGCTATATTAGGGTAAGTATGATATTAGTAGGTTGTAGGAAAATAGCATGCACTGGTAAAACCCCATGGAATTCTCTGAAAAAACTTTGTTAAAGAGGCTTTATGGTTAAGTTGCACCAATAAAAACCTATACAATTCACTGAAAAAACTCTGTTAAAGGGACTTTATGGTTAAGTTGCACTAATACAATCCTATGAAATTCAATGAAAAAACTTTGTTAAAGGGTCGTTATGGTTAGGTTGCACTAATAAAAACCTATGAAATTCATTGAAAAGACTTGGTTAAAGGGACTTTATGGTTAAGTTGCACTAATAAAAACCTATGAAATTCAATAAAAAGACTTTGGTAAAGGGACTTTATGGTTAGGTTGCAATAATGAAATCCTATGAAATTCAATGAAAAAACATTGTAAAAGGGACATTATGGTTACAAGTAACACCGAAAAACCTCCGAAATTCACCAGTTATGGTAAGCTATGCAACCATAACTCGGGTCACCACCGTGCACTGCTAAGTCTAACACTCAGGACATCGAAGATGATATCACAAATGTCACTGATGACATCACATATCTGGCCCACTCGTTAGCTAGTTCTTACATGTCTAACATTACACAATCACCCCTGACATCATGTAACCAACATTATAAACACAACCCCTTGAGGTTTTTCAATTTTACTTGTAACCATAACATCCCTTTAACAACGTTTTTTCATTTAATTGCATAGGTTTTTATTAGTTCAACTTAACCATAACGTCCCTTTAGCAACTTTTTTAATTGAAAAAAAAAATTTATATATACAGATATATATATATATATATATATGTGTAGTTGTGGGTTATTGTGTACAAATGGGGCGGGGAGGGGTTTGAGGTAGGGGCTGTAATGAATGAGAAGGGAGGCATGGGAGAACCCCCCAAATTAAAAAGAAAAATCAAAGAAAATTGTTGAAGTAATCACTTCGAAGTAAATGTAAATCACCTCGAAGAAATGTTGTTCTGCAAATTGACATGGAACCACTAACTGTCAGGGATGGGCTAACTATGAGATCATAGTAGATGGGAGATATGCACTTAGTGGGTACCTGTCATGCAATTACCCACGATCCCACCCACACCTACCTTGTGGCAACCGGGCATGGAGGGCCCGGCCCAGCTACGGCATAGACGCATGCCGCCTTCAGGTGGTGCTGTGCCAAGCCAGGGGGGGCGCAGGTCACCGCTGCCGTCTGCAGCTCAGCGCCATACAGCAACGCCAACGTCACAGTGCTTGGGACAGCAGGGCGGGTGGGGACGGCAATGGCCCTTGTGGTCCCGGTGGACCCTCGGACGTACTGCCCGCTCACATGACCACGCGCGTAGTATGACAACACTACACATACACCCGGGTCACGTGATGCACGGCAGGACCAATCAAGGGCAGTTTAGGCAAATGTCACATGACCAGGAAACCCTGCATAAAAGCACCGCACTCCCATAGTCATACGCTTCTCAGCTGTTCTATCAACGCATTGCCAGTTACTGCACCTGAACCAGTTTTTGCATCTTAGAAACCGTTTTGGGGATTTTTTGACCGTTTTTTGTGAATTTGGATTGCCTTGGATTAACCTTCTGCATTTGGATAACTTGGTTTGTTTCCTTCATGGCTTTATGAACTTTGGACTTGGTTACTGGATTGCTTTTGCTGACCATTTGGATTTGGTCATCTTAGACTCTTTGGACATTCATGAACTCCAGTTTTGCCTACAAGATTAAAGAACTCACAGGTGGACCCTGGTTGAACCTTACCACCACTTCCATTCCCAGGGGGGACATCTAGGTAGAAGAATTAACAGCAGTCTTCCCACTAGTAGGTGTCAATAATTATATAGTATCACTAGCCTCTGTACTTATTGCATTTTCTTATTAACCCTGTCCTTCTCTTGCAGCCACCTGGGATCTGTTTTCCTGTCCCTACCACCTGTGGTCCCAATAATCGGTCAGCGAGTGATTTTCTCTCTCCCTGACTGGTACTTGGGGACAGAGGTATACATAGCTTCGTGGATCTCACATTGTGACAGTAGCCCTGAGGGAAAGCTGACCATTCCTGTGTTGTAACCTCATTGGCGGCTGTCTTCAGCTGTTTTCAGCTGAAGCCGCAGAAATGTCGCTCTCAGCTCTGTTAGGGGCATGGGCTGTTGTCTTGCGGGTGCCTGATGGATGAACACATTGGCAGTACTGCAGACAGGAATTTCTGAGATCATACTTGCTGAGTGGCCTCTGTGTACTGTTTGGTGAGGATGAGCTTCATTACATACACTTCTGGTCCACGCGGGCGTGGGTCCCGTACCCTGGTGACATTGTGCAGATGGGGCCCAGTTATAGAGCACTGGTCAGGAGGCACTTTTTGCAGTGCAGGCACCCTGTAAAGGTGGCAGGTAGAAAGCAGGCTTATAGGATAATTATATGGGCAGGACTTTGTCGAGCTATGGATTGCCCTTGTTCTTGGGTTCTATCTACCAGCAGCAGGGCTATACCCTTGCCATGAGCTGGCAAGTCTTTGGGGGCGTGACACTTGAGGAGAGCATCCTGGCTGGTACAGCTCACTCAAGTGAAGTGAGCCTTTGTCTAGGCTATGTCTCACTCTGGCAGTGGGCAGTCTGGTTCCCCAAGATGTTGGGCAGAGCTTCCCTGCACGTCTCCATGAGCATCAAAGCCCCTTATCCCTCTCCCCTCTCCCCCTCTGCACTTGCACATACTGAACACTCACAAGGCATAGTAGGTTTGTCTGCCCTTCCCTTTATTCTCATTATTTATTTGTACTTTTAATGCAATTATTTATCCTTGCTGTAATTCATTGTCTACCTCACCTGTCCCCACCCTGATTGCCCTGTGGGCGCTTTAAAACCTTTTTTCTAATTGTATAAGCGCCTAATAAGTGACCAATAAAATAAATAAAAATAAAATAAAATTCTGTTTTTTAATTCCTGACTCTGTATTTAGTGCAGGCTTCTTCTTCAATGCACATGCACGTAACTGGAGCAAGCCCTCTATAATCATGGGGGGAAGGTTTTGAGGATAAAAGTCCAAAGCTCAGTCAGTGAGCTGTATATCCTGAGTTAGCAGTGGCCCCTACATTGAACTTGCATGTGCTTCCTAGGCCGGATTCAATCAATTCAATCAATCTTTATTTCGAAAACAATACATTTCCTTAAACACAGCAAAAAAGAGCAATACAAATATCAGACACATGAATAAAACAAAAATAATAAAACACAAATGAAAACTTGAATGTGAAGGGAATCATTGAATTCCAATTACAAAGCATACAACCAGAACGTGACCTTATTTTACGAATTCCAATCATATATATTTCAAAAATGTGACCCACTAAAAGCTAATTCAACATCAGTAAAGGCATTACAGCCGGATGACATTGAGTAAAGTATTATTTTCTTTAAACCGGTACCAGAGAGCTGCAGAGAATTTCATTAAAGCTGTTACAGAAAAGCATAAAATGCTCAAAATCTTCGAACGCATTCGGTTCCATGCACAATACTTATCTGCTGAAGAACGGCCATTCCAACCAGACATAGCCACATTTATTGGCAATTGATCAAACCTAACTTCGTCAGCAGTCTGCCCGCAAACGTGTTTTTAATCAAGATCAAGATAAGGTATGATTCAATACCAAGGCTTGTTTAGTATTTCCTCACCATATGTTTCTGTAATTCTTGGCTGTCTCTATCCGTGTTACATTTTGTCACAGAAACACAATTTAATTGAATGTTTAGAATTTCTGCCACAATTCTGGGATTTAAAAACTAGGATACTAATCCTAGTTCACGAAGTTCTTCTCAAATGCATTTTATCCAATCAAGTATACTCACTTCCTCACTATTTAAAATGTCCTCAATCAAACCCCTTGTCAAAGTCGCGTGGAGCCACCACGGTGCCGAACACCGTAACGGAGGGGTCTGCAATCTTAGCACATCTTCCACATATAAAATGCCCACTTCTCTATGAATAATACGAGTTGGAGTTTACTGTGATAACCTACAAATATTTGTGGAGAAATGTATTTGCTATTGATGCTAAACTCGGAAAGCCCTGAATGGCTGCTTCCGTTGGCATACTACTCGTGGTTTGTGCAACAGGGAACCTGTCAGAGTTTATCTGCTTCATGCTGCCAGCTGCCTTTACAGATTGATTGTACCAATTCAAGCATGGGTGAATGAAATTCCTAAACATTCATATGTTTCTCCCCACTCCAATTTCTCCCCTTTGCAAGTAGGAAATCTATAGGAACATTTTCTAAGACACAATTCCAATGCTTTAGATTTTTAAATGTTGATTGATAAGCCCCAACTATCCATAAAATCAGTGAACCTATCGATCGAAACTTGCAAGGCACTTGGTGTACGCCGGGCCAACAGCACAACATCACCCGCAAAGAGTAATGTCAAGTATGGGCACGCTGCTGTACTAGGAACGTCGTGCCTATCCACCCGCTTGCGCTCAGGATTGTTAAAATAAATATTAAAAGGCAAGGGGCAAGTAGTCACCCTCGTCTAACTCCTTTATCTGAATGGAATGGGTTCTCCAGATCATCCATAGAAAATTCTTATAGCAAATTCTTATTGTTAGGTCAGTGTGAAAGGCCCAAAGTATTTCTAATTAGGAAGACCTTTCTTTTGCAGTAATAACCAGAGAAAACCTCTTTTGACAAATCAAAGGTACTCCAAAGGATCATAAATGCCAAGTTGTTTGGTGACTTCTAACCTATACAGAACATACTAGTTAATAAATATATATGTATTGGCTTCTCTGTAGTCCCAAACCATCGTGGAATCCAAAATGGATGTCAGAGATGGAATAGGTATTACGTGATCAAGCCTAAGGTTTATTATATAGTACCCTACCAAAGTGCTTGATAACATTTAGTATCGAGATTGGTTGGTAACAAGCTGGGATCTGTGGATCCCACTGTTTAAAAATTGGACGCAATGTAGCTACCGTCCATGAGGAGGCGATCGGCCAAGTGTCCAGACATTCCGCTCACACTGCCTGGATCTCCCGGTAGCAGGAAGGCATGACCATATTGAGACGCACATGAAACATGCACACCTCACCATGACAGAAATATCCAGCTGTAGATCCTGAAGACTGCCTTGTTCATAGGGGGCGAGGAGGAGGAGCTGCAGTGTACTCCTCGAAATGGATTGAAACTGCCACCAAACAGGGTGGGCTCCTCACAACTAATCAGGTGTTGTTGTGCAGCAATGGCAAACCGTGGCCCTCATTAGTTGGTGCTCAGAGGTGCAGGTCAAGGATTGAGTCATTGCCTAGATCTGGTGATTAAAGCTCATCAGGGGGAAAGGCAAAACACAGCTGACCCATGGAGGGAGACAGGGAGCAATACAGGGACGCAGCAACAGAGCGGCCCCTTAGAACTTTCTCTCTTACATTTCCTATCTGATTGAGTAGGAAGTCGCCATGGTCACTGTGGGCGTAAGTTTTGTGGATGCAGACATCCTTGGCCTCGTTACCTCTGGAAAAAGAGAGGTCAGTGACTTAAGTGCTCGCATCAGACGTCTGTTTTATGGCCACAAGTGGTTGGATTAAAACCAGGCAGGATGAGCTTAGCCTTTCACCCATCCCAAGTAAATAAATTGAGTGTCATTAAATCGGGCAACATTAGCATCTAGTATTACAGGATTAGAAGTGGGAGGGATAAAGCACAAAGCTGTATATAAAAATATGCTAGTATACTTTGGGCCCGATTCATGGAATATTTGCCCGGTTCTAAGTGAATTTGCACTGCTAAAAAGTGACTTTGCACTGCCGACACAAACCCTGATTCATGGAACTGTGTAAAAGTGTATCTTTGCAGTGCAAAGTCTGGGCAAAGTCAGTGCACAGTCATTCTTACAGTACAAAATGACTTTTCCCGGACTTTGCACGGCAAAAATACACTTTTACACAGTTCCATGAATCAGGGTTTGTGCCATGCAGTGCAAAGTCACTTTTCAGCAGTGCAAATTCACTTTGAACCGGGCAAATATTCCATGAATCGGCCCTAAGTGTATTACTGAAGTAGGTGGAACAGCATTACATCGCGCTCCGAAACACTTGTTCGCGCTCTGAAACACTTGTGTACGAGCGCATTGCGCTCTGAAACACTTGTTCACGCTCTGAAACACTTGTGTACGAGCGCAATATAAATGAAAATCACAATATCATGTCAGACCTATTTGTTACATCTTCTATGCTCCACCATATCAGGTTGTTGCACGTACATAAAAGGTGACAGTGACATCACCATCGACAATGGAGTGAATCTACTACCTCTAGTGATACCTTTGGGGTCAAAGGCTGTTCAATCTTAAGAAACATAGTAAAAAAGGCACTAAATGACCAGGCCCAGCAGTTCTGCACTTCCCTGTCGCTCATATTCCTACTTGGCTTGACAAACCAATGCGTATATACGGTTCACGGGTAATCGATTACATATACTATGCTTATCCATGTCTGCCGACCACTCCTATTTGTACTGTACTCACAACATGTCAAACCTCTTATTAGAGACAATACATTATTTTTTAAACACAATTTTAAAGGCAGATGTTAGGCCATGAAAAGGACGGTGCGCATTGTATTGCAATGGCGTCTTCGTTAAGTCATAAACAAGTATGCTAATTCATCTACCATTCATCTAGCGCCAGCGCTTGCTTGTTGAGGCTGTGTGCACCACTAAAGATTAATTATCGTTATATCTCAAATGGACCTACACCTGTTGAAAGCACATACTCTCTGTGTGAAGCACAGAGATTTCAATTTCAACAGCAAAAGATGGCTGCCACCTACACCTATTCAGCGGGTAGAGTGGCCAGCAACACTAATGCTAGTTGTCACATTTCTGTTTCACTTAATGTCACATTATAGTGAGGGACGGAAATTGATGCTTGATTTGATGTTTGGCAGATGTGATGGTGGAGGGTGAGAGCCGAGGTAGGGCCAGCTTGTAATAGCCGCCATCCAACTCCCCTGGCAACCATTAACTCATGTATTCAATTTACCTACCTGCAAACTGTTGCCACCACCTTTCCTGAGCAGCAACTGTTGTGTGGCTGTGCCACTTCTGTCTGTAGTAGTGGCACCACAAGATTTCTTCACACATGTCAATGCGTTTGCTAAGCAGCTCAGGCAAAGTGGGATGACAATGCCACTCTCAGATACAACAACAAAAAAAGACAAGTTGTGGGCAGGGCCTCTGGAGTTACAGATCCGGAATTATTTAACAAACTTGTCCAGGAACTGCAAAAGTTCTAATAAAACATAAAAACTAAGCATACATATTTGTGTTGTTCTGCACTTTCATCGAAATTCTCTTTTTGAATCTGCTGGGATTGTCCAATGCTGCAGTGTGCAGGGAGGCTTTTTGGCGCGGAAACAATAGCATTTAAAAGAATGCCAAATTAATTTTTCTGCTGTGCTGAGAAGTTGACGTGGGAGTGGGAGGACGATTAAAGTGGAAATAAAGCAGCATTATGCATCATAGAGAGTGTGTGAAACCGAAGCAGAGAACAGCCACGGCACCTGGCAGTGGGCATGTTTATAAGGAAATAATAACAAAAGCAGGCACGGTTAGGAAACGTTCCTACCATGCCGAGAAGGAACGCTCCACAGTAGAACACCCAATTAGATTTGCAGCATGTACTGCAGAAAGGCTCGCGACTGGTGGTTGTTGTCAGCAGGGCAAAATCACTGAACATATCATTCCCAGTGGGAGTCTCTGCTACACCATCAGAATGTTGACAAGTGAGGCAGCCATTTTAATGACCCCTTGATCTGAGAGGAACTGTCACCAGCACCCAATGCCGTTAAAATCTAATTTGCCTTGCTTCTCATTGCTCAGGAATAAGACAGTTTTGACTAGTCTCGATCAGTGACAAACCAGGCAGGGCTATGCCACGGATCCACGACTCTCTGCAAGGGAATAATTAAGCAGTAAAGCCTGGGCGTTAGCAATACCTGCTCCAATGGCCTAATTTACCAGCCTGAGCTGTGGGCTATTAATACCTGTGAATCCAGCTCTTTATTTTAAAGCATAGGGTTAAATGTAGGTGTACGGAATGTCGAATAAGAAACAATATTTTAAATCATTACAGGAAGAAACCATTGCAGGAATGGCTGCCATCGTATTGCTGGCAACAATTTCACAAGAGGTGTCCTTTACTTTCTCATTCTTGGTTCAGGACCTGCTGAGAAAACATGAGGCACAGAGTAGTACACAATTCACACTAGTGGTGAGTACTGTGAAGGCATCATGAAGTAAGACACAGGTAACAGATTCAATATTTACATAAAACACCTTTATTAACATCAATGTCAGAATGGAAAAGGGCCTAACTTGCTGTATCTAAGGTGGAATTTCCATACGCAAAGTCTGAGGTGAAGAGTTTAAGAGTTCAACTGAAGAATCTGCCCTCACAACTAAAGGCACACAATGTGTAGAGATGTCAGCAACCAAAAGAAAAAGTGTCCAACATAACGTTCTGAGTCTCTTCCAGCTCTCAGCTTCCCTTCAGCTCCCTTCCCCGAATATTAAGTAGTTCCAACAAAAAGTCTCAAAGTTACCTCTCTTCAGTTCAGAATACCGTAGTTTAATCAGTACTTGGGGTTCCCTTCCCCAAGTTCCCAGTAACAAAGTTCTATAAAGTCAATAAAGAGTTCAAGTCTCAGGGTTCCCTTCCCAAGGCTTTTATTCCAGCAGCAAATCTCAGCGTTCCCTTTCCCAAGACTTAGTTTCAGCACAAAAATATCCTTTGTCTCTTTAAAGTTCGTGGTCACTCTTGTGTCCTCTTTGTATGTAGAAATTGTGTTGAAATAATCTTCCAGCTTTGTTTCAATATTCAGAGTTCCCAATCAATTGTTTTCACTTGTAGGAGAATTAGCATTTATTTTTAATATTCAGCATTTAATGGCTTGGTTTGAAATTAAAGTCCAGTTTTTAATTCTGAACTTAGTATGTAACAGTTCAGCTTTCTTATGTGGTTTCAACTAAGTTAGTTATTCAAGAAAACAACAAATGTATTCAGTTTAGTCTTCAATGGGTGTGGGTTGCACTTGTTAAGATTTTCGTTCAGTTTGATATCCAGAAAGCACATGGTTTGCATTCAGAACACCTTTTATTCAGCCTGTGGTATAATATGCTCATCATTCTCTTCAGAAAGTAATGTTTAATCTTTGGAGACTTTTGAAAATGTGTTTTCTCCCACACACTACCACTCGGATACAAAGTATTCTTAAGCATTCAAATTCAAACAATGTATTGAACCGGAGACCTTTGAAAACGTGTTTCTTGAAACACGTGATCACTCCGATACAATGTATTTCTCGCTTCACTCAGTGTAATGCTTGTGCACCGGGTTTCCCAATGGAAAGAAACTCACTGGTAGCGTACAAAGGCTTCACAGTAGTCTGGATCAGGCAGCCTTCTGTTCTTCACGTCTGGGGTGTCGCACCTGCCCCTCAGACAGCCCTGTGTTCATGTCTTAGCACAGGGTAACAAGCATCTTGAACGAACATAAAAGGGACAGCCTTTCCACAAGGCTCTCCCACCGTAACATTCGGTTTCCTGCTAGGAAGTCCCAGCTCCCTCGCCACACTTGCAATGGCCTTCCTACTGCTGTTCCACGTATAGGCTTCTCCGTTGTTTCCTACTCCTCCTCCTCCTCCTCATCCTCCTCTCATACTGCTGGGCTGGTGTCCATTAATACACCTATAGCCCGTGACAGGCTGCAGGTGTGAGTATTCAATTAGCCCTGCCTGACCACAGCTCTTAGCAGGCATCTTCTTCGTCCCAGTTCAGAATGGTGAAAGAGCACGGTCTTCATTGCTCTTAGTTGCTTCTTCTTCGTCCAAGTACTGTCAAGTGTCCAATGGGGAAGCATGAGGAGAACAGGTTTATAACAGATGGGAGAAGGGTTACATTGGTCACTACATCAAAAGGGGATATCATGTCTCACCCAAGGGCACCAACTTCCATTCCCCAAGGACCCTCCACACAGCTTATACTCCCCGCTTCTCCACAACCAGGTTCTGAATCCAATAGCAATGGCCATTCCCTGGCCACCTGCATAGAAGATCCAAGGGGTTTAGGAGTGAGAATACCCTTAGGTTTCTCACAGTACCTTTGTGGGGATTTATTACCAAGCAGGAAGCAACACAATTATGAAGACGGTACTGCACACTGCTCCTCTGGTGTTGGTCTGTTCCTGTGATGGGTGTCTCCACCACAAACAGTGCAATGTTTACATAACATATTGATTGGTAAAAGACTACTGTGGGAAAACAAAGAAAACCAACACGCAAAACAATGCAAATGAAAGAGGATGATAGATCTTCCCACTCAAAAGCAAAGGCACACACTCAATCTCAGTTTCCCGTCTCAGGAAGATAGCTCAGGGGCAACGTGCTTGCCTTGGAAGCAAGATGACGTGGAGCAACACAGGTTCAATCCCCGGGTCCACGCTTAGAAACCTCGGGGTATTAAGTGCGTTATAAATAACCAATTACAATTACAATACAATACCCCCACAGGCTCTCGACTGACAATCACAATCATAGTTCAAGGTGAACAGTTCTTCGCTCTCCTCCTTGAAGGTGATTCAGCATATTGATGCTCGATTGGTCCCTCAGTTCTGAAATTTGATTACATTACTCCGATTTGGCATAACCTTCACTGTCACCCGCTACAGTTTCACCTCGAGCTTCAGAAATGGTCTCTTGATTACCGGTGAGAATTGTCACTTTGCGGTATCCCCACAGCTTCTCTTTTGAAGGGAATGGTGTGTTGCCGCATAACTTAAAATGTAGCAATATTCAACACACTTTTGTAACATGCCCATGCATGCTCGCTCTGGCCTTGTGCCTAATGGATGTGTCTAAGTGTGGGTCAGTGCTAAACAATAAAGTCTAGGTAATGCTGAGTGTCTTTCCCTGCAAGACATCCTGACATTTGGTGATGATCTGTCTTTAAGTCCTTAAGTCCCACCTTGGAGAATGTCTGATAGAGGAGGTTGGAAGAGGTGAGAAACAACCTATGAGATCATCCCGTTAGCACCTTCAGGTAACTCTTCACATTATGTGTCAGTGTACTGGCTTCAAGAGTCCAAGAGTCCCCCCATCCTTCCCAGATGTTACCTCACAAAAAGATGGCATATTCAGTTATAGTCACTGAACGGAATCCCCCGCCTGACTTTGGCGAGTAACACTTTCATGGTTTGAAGGCATTTTATTAGTCTTGCATATGTTTTTTTATTTGTAATTCACAGTAGTAAGGTTGGCTGGTAGTTGTCACTTGTACATACCTATGCAATTCCGGGCACTTAGCGCATCTCCATAGAAGCCTTCGGCGCACGTGTTGCACTGTTGTCCCGACACACCCGGTCTGCAGGTACGGCAGGCTCCCGTCACATTGTCACAGCATCCAGGGACAGACAGGTCAAGGTTGTCATTGCAGGGGCACTTCTGGCATGAACCGCCGGGCACAGAGGGTTGTCCAAAGTAGCCTTCCGCACACCTAAGGCAAAAGAGCCAATCTATCAGACAGCTAATCAGAACTCCCATGCACTGGTTTAAAGCATAAGTTAGATTGCAATGGTCACACATTCTCTGCATAGACTCCCCACTTTGCTAAAACATGTTTCTGGAGACAGATGAGCAGAATATGGTTTGCATTTCTCAGATCTCATTTTTCATGTGCTTTTTTGTCTCTGCACTCTGGAGAGCAGATGACATTCTGCCAGCGGTGCTAGTAAATAGATTTCTTGAAGTGGGAGGGCACAATGTATGCAGTGCTTAATTTCTGGGGGTGTTTGCCACCTATTTCTTAGTCTCTGCACTTATTATTTCAGACACAGTTTGATTATGATGTGGTGTTCGGCAACTGCATCATTTTAACTGCCAGACACATAATAAACACCTATAGAATCAGAGGAAAATGTAATTTTTTTTTTTTAATTGTGTCGGCTAGTTCTAGTTCAACCTTTCAATTTAATTAGATATACATTATAGGTACTACAATTCATATTTGTAAATGTAGGACACATATAAAACATACTGGTAGACACAATATAAAATACAATATGATACATAAAACAGAATTAAAAAAAAACCTACTGCACAATATATACAAAACAGTATGACTCAATCAGTAAAATAAATACAATGTTACAATCACATAAAGGCCACTTGAGCAACCCTATCCAGTTATTCACTAATCCAATTTGACATGTATAATTGTTTATATAAATGAGCTTGTTGATTTTATTCCACGCTTTATAGGTCTAAATGGTTTTAAATCAACAGTCACTAAAACGAAATTCCAGTTCCTCGTATGAAAATATAAATCACTACTATATCTGATTAGATCATTTTTTTTTTATCACTTCGAGTTATTTCATGGTTTGTCATATAGGTCAAGTGCTTCTAAAAATGTGACTGTTGCTATTCTGCTCGCCATCTGATTTGTACAAAATACATATAGCCACAAAGTTTCAGAAGTCATTTTTCTAAAATCAACAAAGAAATTCTTCAGATAACAATTACGTGTATGTATTAGCATTGTGCATTCTGCAATTAAATGTTGTAGGGTTTCTCTTTATTTGTCCTTTTTGCAAAAGCGGCATATATTATCGGCCTTATCAATGATGCCTCTACGGGACAGCATGCCATTTGTATGCCATAGGTTAAATCTGAACCTTAAATAGGCATTTCTAAATTGAGATGATGGAGATGTGGATAAATAACTGGCTGGCGTACGAAATTTCTTGTTATCAAACGCATTTGTTTTAAAATCAATCTCTGTTGGGTTTTGATCCAGTCAGCTTGATATAGCTTGAGTTGCCTAGGAGGAGAACTGCCTGACCATCAATTTGACAAACACTAAAGTAATGGCCTGCCACAAGAACAATAATCAGGGTAGAAAGAAATATAAGTGGACGCTTCAGGGCGAAGTAATGGAACAGGTACACCATTGCATATATCTGGGTGTAACCGTAACAAGCAAAGCAGATGACAAACCTCACCACCAATGCTTGGAGCTAAAACTAAATAGATCTATGCCTCAAGCGACAATTATTGATGGTACATATGGGAAGTTTTCCCTTCTTTCTACCCTGACCTTTTTCTTGCAGAAAACAACTCCCATAATTGTATATGGTGCTGAAACAAAAAACCCTATTGTTGAAACAAAGTGGAACAAGTTGGAATTCTGGTTTTGGAAACGAGTTCTTAAACTCCCGGGATGTGTTCCAGGTGTTATGATGAGATATGAACTGGGCATTATCTCACTATATGCGCAGTATATTTGGCAGGTCGTTGCCCTATTTAGGAAGTGCTTGCTGGCGATTGATTCACCTTTGCTGATAGGCATTCTGTCACGACACATGTTTGGATCCAATGATTTGTTTGTCAGGAGATGCCGATTGTCCGCCACGCGACCTTTAACTGCCGCTAATATATCTCTTGATACTTTGTTACACATTCCTACCAAAGCAAAGACCCTATTATTTCAATTAGATTGGGTCCAGACCAGATATAAATGCATGAAGTACCAAGATTTCTCTAACCAACCATTTACACATAAGAAATACAGTCAACCGGAAAAATATTTGGAATGTTTGCCGTCAGCTCAACACAGAGCCGACTTCATGCACCTGCACCTTAACCTATGGCCTACCAAGCAAATCCGGTATAGGTGAAAATCATTGGCACCCAGTGCGCCTTTTTGTCGGTTCTGTAACACTACAGGTGAAATAGAAACTTTGAAACATTTAATAACAACATGTGAAAATTTAAGTAACCAACGCAAGCAGTTTCTTGAAAAACCTTTAATGATGTACATAGAACTATCACCTGATCACATGTGGGAAATGATATTCTCAGGCCATTTGGTATCCTTGAGAATTGGTACGATTAATTTCCTGCGAGCTTTAAAACTTGATGATTCGAAAATGAATGTGACAAATGACATCTTCTCTATCGATGAATCAGTTATTGTTGTAAACTGATTGATACTAGTTGTTGACAAAGCTTATTAAGGATCAAACTGTTTTTATTGTTTTGGTCTATTTTTATTATTGTGCAAATCAATTTTGGTTCAAAATGCCTTAAACAGAAAATTGTTTTATTGAAATAGGCCTTGTTTTGTGCTCTGTCTATCCTTTTTAAATTATTGTTCCTAAGTGCTGAGAAAGATTTTCTTCTTTTTTTCCCTTTCTTCTTATTTTATTGTTCGTTTTTCATTTTTCTTCAATTTTTAATCTTGACTTATTTGTAAGAACGTGTATAATTTTGTAATCTCCATGTGTGATAAATGAAATTGTAAAAGTTGATTAGTTCAGCTAAACACAAATAAAAAAATAAAATAAAAAAGAAATAGCTTGAGTTTGGCACGAGTAGGATTGGTCAACAGCAGATTTAGCTGTACATCAGCAACAATAAGAATGTCTAATATGGCTGCCTTCCATTTGGTCGGAAACCTATGTGTAGAGTTCAACACGTATCTAGCCAATGTGCCTAGCAGCATGTTTTATGTTGTCACTAAAAGACATTTTCTCAACAGTGCACATAATTTCCATGCATATATTGCATTAAGAGATATCAACCCTAGTAAAAATCGTATCATGGTTGTTGGTACACACTGTTGGAGATTTAAGACCCTCCTCCTAAAACGGCCTTCAATTCTGTCCCAAAATACCTGTTGAAAAATGTGTTTTGTTCGCCGCACCATATAGCAGAATGGGCACTGCCTTCTGATTATACCATACTAGCACTGGGTTGTATGAAAATGTGCCATATTTAAATAGTATAGCTTTGGCCTGCGATATAACCGTAGTCAGCTTGGTTTCTACACTAGTCAAATATAAACTATCATTGGATTGAACATTTCTATTGACGCCTAATTAAATATATTGATGCACTACCTGCAGTTTTTTAAATGCAGTGTACAAGTGTTTTGTTTCTTAGTTGATGAAGCACTCTTTCCACCCTGCATTATTTTTATTTTGTCCAGATTTATGTGCATATGGTTGGTATCAGCATAGGATTTCAACCCATCAAGCATCCTTTGAAGTCCTCTTGGAGTTTTCGAAAGTAACACAAGGTCGTCTGCATATAACAGCCACGGAATAGGACGGGATCCCAATTTGGGGGTATCTGTTGTAATTACTGAAAATGTGTCTTTAAGATCTAATATAAAGAAGTTAAAAAGTGGGGAGGCAGGATGCACCCCTGCTTGAGTCCTCGATAGGTAGGGATGGAAGTGGACGAGTGTAATTAGTCGGTCAAAGTGATGATAGAAGTTGGACAATGAGCTCCCATCAGCTTGCTCAAAAGTAGGGTTGTTCTTGACTAAAACAGTGTGCTTTTAGGGCAGTTAAAGTAGTTAGATTTATGGCAGTGCCTAAACCTGCCACAAAGCATCTCTGAAATGAGTCTCGATGATTTGTTCTGATAGTCCACTCATTAAAATCTCTTAAAATAAAGCGGGCACAAATCTTACCTGGAGCATCAAGAATGTCGATCGGTCTGTAGTTTCTGGGAGATTAATGATCGTACTTCTTGAGTACAGGTATAATCACTGAATGCCGCCAGGATGCTGGTATTTGATTTGTATGTACAATGTGTAAAAAAAGTTGTATAAAATTGAGGTCCAAGCTTCTGGGTATTGTTCAAACATCGCATTGGTTACCTATCAGGCCCCGGAGCCTTCCATTGACTGGATTTTTGTATAAAATAAATGTCATCTTTTGAGATTTGCAAATGAAATCGCTTGAATAGAGGAGTTGAGTCTTCTTTCAGCATGGGGTTTGGGGGTGCATATACATTTGAAAAATGGGTCCCCCATTGTTATTGTGAAACCCCATTCATTTGCACTGCAGGTTGTGAAATGAAGTTTGCCTGATTAAGCAAGGCCCAGGTTTGTGCAGAGTTTTTTATTGGCAATGGCTTCCCCATCTTTTTGATAAAGAGAGGCTTTTGGCTCAGAACCAGTTTTTATATTTGGTTTTTATGGATTTGAGAGCAGCAAATCTCAAGTCTACAGCTAAGCCTAGTGCCATTTTTTTAACACATCGAAACTGAGTTTTTCTCTACTTTATGGAAGCATCGTAAGGGCATGTGTTTTTGTAAATCTTTTTCTCAGCTTTATTAGAATGAATTTTAAAGAGCTGTGACACGGCTCTGTATTGACAATCTTCCTCATCGGTTTTGTTGTTAAATCTACTGTAGCTTTGTAAAAGAGAGTTATTCAGGCTACATCACGAGGCTTCTGACCATTGGAATATATTTTGACTATTATTGAGAATCAAAGATCCCTCAAGTTCTTTTTCCTTACACTACTTGTCAGACCATTGAGGCCATGACCATTTAAGGATCAACATTTTGTGGTCGCTCTTAATCTGTCTCCTAATTTGAAAGCTGTCTGCCTGCCTGAAGAGATTATGATCTACATAAATATAGTCTATTATGGCCTCTTGCGTGCCTCTCCTCCAGGTACTTTGAGGAGGCATGTCTCCTGACAGTGTGCCATTTGCCATAATCAAGTTCCTTTCTTGTATAAATGAGATCCATTGTGAGTTCATGGTGTTTGGTGGCACATTCTTTTTAGACAACCAGTGAAGATTCAAATCACCGACAGGAATCGTGTGGGTGATAGATGGGACCATACTAATTAAGTCAAAAATGTCATCTATATCTTTAAAAAAAATGTCAGTTGTGATTCCGGCAGGGTTCCAAAACATATTGATTAATGCGATAGTGTGAGATTCGTATTTTATCCTAACCAGTTGCATGTATAAGTTCGGAGTTGCCCACGGCTCAATTATTAGACCAGAGCAAATTGTTACTGCTACCAAGAGACCAGACATGGATCTTCCCTTGGCTGGACGCTTGGCCGCATGGAGTATGATGTTGTGGTTATCCCACGAGGGGGTTTCAGTGAGCAAAGTCTCCTGTAAAGTTACAATGTCATATGTGTCAAGAAAGTTCTCAGAATTTCCTAATAAATGTGTAACGCCTTGCGTGTTCCAGCTTGCTAGGGTAAAGTACTGTACGACTGTAAATGTCAGTAGATATGCTTTCTTCTTACAACAGAGACAAGATGTAGATATATTTGAGAAAATGTGGTGTGTTTGCTGGTTACAGAGTCTGAAATGTACATGTACTGGAGTAGATGACAGTGAAGAAGAATAGGTCATCAGACAATTGTCTCTATATATTGATGCTGTCATCGCGAGTGCATCCTGTAATATTTCAAACCCTAGGGCAAAAAGGTCTACTCTTGCTTTCCATATTGTATTTAAAGCAACTCTTGAACGAAGCCACAGTCTAGATATTTATTGATCTAGATCAGGAAAGATATGTCTTCTAAACTGGGGATGTCAGCATAAATTGCTAAGACACTAGATCTATTGAGATCATAGGTCAAACAAGGCACAACGCGGCACCTCATAATGAGATGAAAAAGCTGGTTGGACTGGGGTTTAAATCGCTGTTATATTTGTAGGTTATTTGTATTAGAAGTGTTAGTCATTGGTTTCTCCGAAGCTTTTTTTAGCATAACCTTTGTTGTTTTCACATGATTAGGTATCTGATTATATTTTGTACACTGAGAAGACACAGTGTTATATGATATAGGCATTACCTTTGAATCCTGATTGTGGAGTGAAGGTTGCACTTGTTGTGAAGATATACAGGTCCACTGCTTTACGAATTTCCACTAGTCTTTGTTTATTGGTTTTCTGATCTAGCTCTGTCAATAGACTAGCAGTCGGGACTTTTGTCTCCACCTGAACACTCTTTTTTACTTTGGTTGCGCTAGGCTATATTATCAGGTGTTTTTTTAAGGTCAGCCACCGCAGTAATTAATTCATCACGTGGCGCATATGATCGCACAGACCCCATAATTTTACCAATGTTGCCTGTTTTTAATTGAGAAGTTTTAGAGTATGTTTTTAATACAGCTGCAGAAGCTTTGAAGGCTTGTTTTTTAGGCAGTGTAATAGTTTTGAAGAACTGCTTTGTAGAGGAATTGGAAGCTGGCTGAGGTAATGTGATATTTTTAGTTTTTTTTCCTTGGTCAAGTGTTTTTATATGTTTTTTTTCCTGTTCTTGTTCCGAACGGTGAATATGGTATAAGAACTCTTTTCTGATTCTGCCGCAGGGTCAGCTGTATGAGCTATAGGCTCCTGAATTGGACGAGTCACGTTCAGAGACAATCATCCTCCAAATAAACTATATCTATTGGACGTATGATTTGATTAAAGGCTGGCAGAAAACAACCTTTTGGATGTAGTTGTTTTTTTCGTTTGGCTGTCTTTTTGTTTGTCTTAGCAAAAGGACAATCGTGAGCTTTATTCAATTTTGGGCTTTGTTGGTAGCAAGGGGTGTCACATTTGTCGATATGGTTAAGGTTGTTATTATTTTAATGTTCTAAAAGTTTATTGAGTAGAGCGGATTGTGGATTTAATTTTGCTTCAAGGGTCTCATAGAGTTTTGATAAGGAGGAAAGTGTCATGTTCATTGCACTTAATGTAATTTCCACAAGTTTGAGTGATTGTGGTACTAGTGTTGGAGGTGAAGTGTGTTTTTATTTGCGGGGAGTGGGATTTGCAAAGGAAATTGACAGAGCTGAAGATTCTTGGAGCAAATTCTCATGATGGGTGATTGAGACAGACTGTTGTTATCTGAGAAAATCGGTATTATATTGCAGCTTGAGTCTTTCTTGGACAAGGCATCATGAGATGAGATTGAACCATTGAGTGATGGAATGGGTAAAGATTGTATTGGGTTCAAGAAATGCTGGTCATCTGCATCTTGTAGAACTAGAAGCGTAAGCGTTACTAGAAGCTTGCTTATTTCCAAATTAGGTAGAGGGAGACTGTCTATTACCGCACCAGCATTTTGGTGAGCAAAAGCCAACTCATTGTGTTGTTTAGAGAGTCCTGTTATCTGTTCTTGGGCTACGGAAGATTCAGAAGGCAATTTACTACCTGAATGGGTCGCGATAGCAATAAAGGTACCAGGGTGTTCTCACGGCATACCTGCAAATCCTGCCGTCATTATTGAATCTGATATATTGATTGTACCTTCTTTTTCATTATTGTCTACTAAACAGTGCATTGCTGGTTCAAAATGCTTTGTTATTGTGTTAGAGGGCAAGGTGCAGTCCGATCGACAAAACTGCCTGATAGCGGGGGTTTGGATTTTTTATTTCTTTTCCTCAAGCGATCTATTGAGGGATGATGAGTTTTTTCCCAACGCAGCGATAGAGACCCTCTTTTGAGGAGTTCTTTCCGCTTGTATCATGCTGTGGTTGTTATCAACTCTAAGAGGCAGGTTAGTTTTTAAAGATTAAACACCTTTGACCAGGTTAAGGTCGGGATAACTGTCACGAAAAGAGCAAATACGAATAATAAGTAGTTTACACTTACACAGTTCTCGTTGATTGTCACAGTTAATTCTGGAAACCAGGGACAGTAACGGGGAGACCGCTTTCCGCTTGCTCACGGCTAAGCGGCAAAGCAGTACTTCCGGGCACTTCCTGTGGCGCTCGCGCTGATGCGTGCGGTCCCTGTTCAAATAGCCAACATGAAGTGAGGGCGGGGCTTGTGCAATTACACCTCTGATTCTAACGAGATGAATCTTAATAAATGAAAATATACAAATGTAAACAAGGATTAATCACCACAATATGTCCTCTATAAGAATAAAGTCCTCCAGTAATTCGTGGCTGAAAGTGAAATAGAGGATTAGTGTACTGCTACACAATTGAGTCCAAGGCTCACAAAGTCCAGTGGCAAAGCAGTGCTTCCTGTGGTGCGTGTACGCTGATGTACGCGGCCCCTGTTCAAATAGGCGACGCGAAGTGAGGGTGGGGCTTGTGCAATTAGACCTCTGATTTTAACAAGATGAATCGCTACACAATTGAGTCCAAGGCTCACAAAGTCCAGCAGCAAAGGGGTCTATGTGATTTTAAAGAAAACATTTCGGAGAGGGATGTTTTACCATAAATAAAAACAATGAAAAAAATCACAGAATTCTTTTTTTTTATTTGGGGCGGTTCTCCCCTCAATAATCCCCCTCACCCCAATATTCCCCTGTAATTCTAAGGCCACCCAGCCCCCTCTCCACCCTTTGCAACCCCTTACCCCACCCGTATATAAAACAAACTTTTAAAAAGTGTGCTTTTTGTCATTATTGTTTTGGTAAAACATCCCTCTTTCAAAATGAGTTCGTCAAAATCACTGGATACCGTTTAAAGACAGACTTAAACATGTCTTATCTCAATGTCAAGACACCATGAATATGTTATTGTATGTGTATGTTGATTGGCATTTGTAAATCACACTTCTGCTGTAGTGAGTACATCTGTCAACAACAATAAGTCGGTTTGAGTTGACAGCATGGGGAGAAGCCGTGGGTGGTGGCAACAGTCGGTGGGGAACTGCCCATCCTGATGTGTCATGTGCGTGTTGGCAAATATTTGAGCCATGGCACTTCTTTTTTTTTTTTTTTTTACAAATTAAGCACTGATTGTATGGGAACAATAATGACGTCAGAAAGGTCTGTGACCCGAATCCATTTCTATTACGCCGCCTGTGCAGCATTTCCGGCGTTTTTGTTTCCACCTACAAAGCTGATATGTTTTAAACAGAGCCTCTGAGGTTCAATATTTCTACCAGAGAAAATAGTCCTGCCGCATTCAGAACATTTCTCATTTCTAGGTTCCGTTCACAGTGGACTAGAGCACAGTCGGCCTTCGAGCACCGTGCAGAGATAGCTATGTGTAATGATGCATTGCCAATTTGGCGGGGTAACATTAAATAAATAAAAAACACATCAATACCAGTCTTCTTTTCTCGCATAGGTAACCACGGTAGCAAATCACGTCTGTTTTGCAGTGAGATACAGTAGCGCGTTTGCTCCCTTGCAGGTTGTGCTGGAATGACGTGCTTTTCTCTTCGCAGCGCTATGTCCTATTCTGCACAGAGGAATGTATTATTCAAACGCTATCGAGAAACATGGATGCATGCTACCCTTTCCCCTTCTGGTTGGTGTCGACGTCCATGAAGCACTTTAAGGCGTCCAAATCAGTAGATATATGAGAAATGAAAAGAAAATAGTCTAGAGATATGCTAGAAGATATTGAAGTATCCAGCCTTGCCTCCAGACAGACCCCCGCTGTGCCTGGCTGTTTTTATGTCCCTCTGCCCCTTGTCACAGAGCCCGGGTGGAAGGTACAAACAGCCGGACCAAGAAGTTGTGGTTTCAGGCTTACTGGAAAATCAAAGCATTCTGGCAATGACCAAACGGGTGTGCTCCAGGACCAACTCCCCACCCGGCCAATCCAGACAGTACAGCTCTTCACCCTCGAGTCTCACCTCCTCAGCTATCTATTAGAGGTGGGTCAGCGGCAGGGCCTCACCCAGAGGATACTCTGGGTCACGTGCCCCAGGTGCAGGTAGCATTTGAACTTCTGCCAATCAGAGAAGTTGAGCAGGAGGTTGCTTAAACAGCCCCTGGGTTCCCAAGCCTTTTCTCTGCTGACGAGACATTTGAGGCCCCTCTGGCATATAGCGTCCTCACTTCCAAACCCCAGGCTCGGACTGGCCTATAGGGCAATCGGGCAATGCCCAAACCAATAAGCACAAAATGCCAGCTTGGGCCAGTTTTTTGGCCGTTTTTTGGGCCAATGTGGGCCAGTTCGATAAGTTACTTCACCATGCAGTTTGTAGTTTTAAGCACCGTTAATAAATCAATATTTTTTAAAATGCAAAATTTGCATCGTATTTGATCAACAAAGCTCCTCCTTGGGTACTACTCAAACAGTCTGTCAGAAAAGAAATGAATTGCCATTTGCAACTGTGGGCCACATTTTCATTGGCGCCCGAGACAATTCTATGCCCCAGTCCGACCCTGTTCTACTCCTCCTGTTCTCTGCCCCTCATGAGTGGATCTTGTTCCCCCTTCTCACCTCTTCTTCCTGCCTTGTGTCCTTCTTTCATATTCTCACTGAGGGTGTTTTTTGTTCTCCTTTGGGTTCTGACTTCCAGCTCTAGTTCTGTTGTGGCTTCATCCGCCCCGCCTCTTCTTTCTGCACCACCTCAAGATTCTCCCTTTTTTGTTCAGCTGTTGCTTCCTCTTCCAGCTCCTATCAAACATCTCCAACTCCTATTCTCTGGCATCAAATATCACCACAAGATTCCTGCTGCCAACTCTTCATCCAGTCCTCTACCTCCTCTGCCAGATGTCCCCTCCACCTTCAATTTCTCACCACCCTGGCCTGCTACTGTCCTCTACCTCTTTCTCCTCCATATGTAACCTCCTCTTCCACCTTCTTATTACCACATTCAGCTTCTAGCTCCTCCTCTACTCATGGGTCATTGTTGTCCTTTCTTCCACCAGCCTCCTCTCCTGTCCTTGTCACGCCTTTGAAACGCCTCTCATCTTCAACCAGACATGACTAACAATACACAAGCCAGGTGTAGGTGGACTCTCCTTTGTAGCAAGGTTCCCCATCCCTCTGGGTCAAACAAGGTTTAAGGGTCTGCAAATACGGGCTTTTAACGTTTGAAGGCTGGAATTGGTCAGGTTTTTCTTCAGTGTGGACCAGAATGGAGGCTGTTTTAGTGCTGCTTCTAAGTAACGGAGTCTCCGGGGAATCGAGTTACCACTCAATTTGATGTTGAATCCTCGTGAAGTTCTGCATACCCTACCCACACTTGATGGCATTTGGACTTTGTGGATGGGTCAGCGGTAACGGCTGATGGGTTTGTGAAACTCAGCAAGCTCATAGAATTCATGCTTGTGTTGGCGGGGATGTATGGCTGGTGAGTGCTGTGAGAGGACAGTAGGGACCTGTGAATTTCATAGATACTTGCAGACAGAGCAAGAGCTTATTTGGGGACAGTACATTGCCTTTTGAGGAGTGAGTATGTGGGTGGGTCTCCCTAATATCTACAATACAGAGGGCAGAACTTTGTGTGGCTCTAATGGAGCTTTCCCCTGCCAAGTGGCCAGGATAGTTAGTGAGTGCCCCACCAATCATCCCATTTTGCACCAGGCTCATCATCTACAGGCCCGGGGAGGCACCTAGCCCCCAAGGGCACTCCCTCACTTGTGTGCAGAGCCAGGCAGGAAACTTCATTTATCCCCAGTTCTTATCATCCTCTAGGCATTCCTCGACTGGTAGCTACTTAGGTAGTCCATGTTTGCATGGGTTCCATGTGATTATGATGCTGGGGAAAAGTCGCCAGGTAGGTGACTTTTTTTCCCCCAACCCCATATTATTCTTTTCTCAAATATTCTAGGAGGGGTATGATTATATATTATTACTGCCAATCCTAGACTATTTGGGGAAAGCATTGGATTTTCTGGTGGGTGCATTTTTAGGGAAATGTCGCCACCTGGCAGCCATTTCCACAGCAACATTATGACTGGATATCGTTGGCATGTTGATGCTTCTCTGTCTGTACTACATTGAAAGCGTAAGGCTGTAGAACTAGGAAACATCACATGACTCGCTGTTTTGTGTCTTTGGCCCTGAACAGTCAAGACAGAGTGGGGTTATTGGTGACTAGAGCAAACCTTTGCACAGTCTAGTAGTATTTAAGACCCTGTATGGCCTACCAGATGGCGAGGCAATACAGTTCCTACTGTGTCATAATTGTTCCTCCAGGGTTAGGGCTTTCTACTGGTGAAAAAGACATGTTTTTTCACCTTGTTTCTTTCCTGGGATAACATGACTCCTAGACCCACCTGGGATGCCTCCATCTGTAGAATGAATGGGTCCACAATGTTGGGCATGATCAATAAGGGAGGGGGCCTAGAGAGCTCTTTAACTGAAGTATTGCCATCTTGGTTGTTTTCTCCCAATGGATTATAGTAAACCCTTAACCCTTCAGCTGGTGCATTAGGGGCCTGGCTATGGTTCAAATGTTTGGAAAAAATTAGTATACTATCTGAAAATGCATGGAAAGGTGTGTACCCCTTTCTATGTCTTTGGGCTAAAAACACTTTGGATACTTTTGACTTTAGTTCTTTGGGGTTGGACTGTACTCACAGAAGAGAAGCTCAGATAACAGTTGAATGGGTTGTGGTAAGGCCTGCCTTCCAAAGATTGCATGCAACCAGGTAGAGGTGTTGATCTGCTAAGGTGTGGCTATAAATGATGATATCATCAGGATAGGCACTGGAGTATGATTGAGTGGGTTGAAGAACCACACCACCATTTGCAAATGTACCTGTTGCACCGTTGCAGCTAAATGGTAATTCTGTAAACTGGAGACTCATTGGACCCACAAAGCCAGTCTTCTTTTGAGCCTCTGGAGCAAGCAGGATCTGCCAGTAGCCTTTCAGGAAGTCAGCCGTAAAGATATATTTCGTTGGTGAATCTATCCGATCATTTTATCCATTCTGGGCATAGGGTAGGCCCCAAACTTGGATCTCTCGTTCATCTGGTGGAAGTCAATGGGAAGTTCCACCTTTCTTTGTGTTAGACACCAAGACACTGGGTGATGACCACTGGCTTTGAGAAGGTTTTATGATGCGCAATGAAGCATATTTTGGACCTCCTCCTCTATGGCCTTGCTTTGGGCATCTGGTGGGCAGTGTGGTTAAATTCGGACATCCTTGGAATGGTCTCAATTTCATGGAGAAATCCATGAGCCCATCCTGGCCAGTCTCGTAAAACATTTGAGAAGTTCATCAGGTAGGCTGAACGTTCTCTGTTTTGCTTATTTTAGAGGTCTTCAGGAATCTGATCTGTTGGGGATGCGGGTTCTGGTGAAATGGGAGCCATTAGAGCTACCTCTTCCAGTTTCTGGCATGCCTTCAACCAGTTTACATGCAACACCTAACTGGTCATTTTACCATCTAATTATTATTGCTGAATAATTAACATTCTGTGGTCCCTGACACTTCAATGTGAGCTCGTTCCGTGAGCTGGATAGCTGTACAAGAAATAGGTTGCCAACCTTGAAGTGTCTCAGTTGTGCCCATTGATGAAACATGGCTCTGTTGTTCGTGGCTGACTGGCGATTCCTAGTGGGGCATGCATCAGATGGTCGTTTCCTGCAGCTGAGTGGCTTGAATACACTCCCCAGTCTCACTTCCTTGGTCATCTTCTCCTTCCCAGCCTTGTTTCAGGATGTCCAGGACATCCTAAGATTCCCAGTTAGTAAGATGAGAAATTGGTTGATGCCTAAGATTTTGTTCATTGTTTATGGCATCTTCAGACACCTGGATCAGGAGAAAGTTCTTTAAAGGCTGATTAAAGCAGTCCAACATGCCATCAGTCTGATGGTGGTAAAAGGATGTGCAGACAATGTCCCTTATTACAAGTGACCTGGTCGGGAAATAAAGGTGCCTGTAAAAAGTTACTACCACCTTATCCAGACCAGGTTACTGCGACTGCTGGAAGGGGCATGGAACTCCCGGCAGGCCTGACCTGCTGAAAGTTCAGGCCCATAACAACAGGCTTTTCACTAAAGCACAGGCATTGTTACTAACGGTGCCGGTGCTTCATGTTTCCCATTCCCATGGAGTCTTCGTGACTCCATGGGAATGGGAAATAACCGTACCGCCATCGCCTGTGATATCCTGGGAGCACCGGGATGTCAGGCATCCATAATGTTTTCACAGGGTTGGCGGTAACCCGCCGGCTACCAGCGGCTTTTACCACCAACCTCGTAATGAGGGCCTGGCTACCTGGAGGAGATTTTTTTTAAATCAGTCATAACTCTTTGGAAAATCAGACTCTGAGAAGAACATAACAGTTCCATGATTTAGACGACAACCATGCCTACTCTGGAAAAAGTCTCCCCTCTATTGGGAGATTGGGGGAACCATACAGACTTTCTCATATCCGATTCCTGACCAAAGCAGGGGCCTCCTCCTGGTCTATGGCAGTGAATTGTTCACAGATTATCAGGGCTACAGAATCTCCTACGTTAACTGAAGATTCTCTGACCCCATGGTTGAAGAGGGGAGCATTAACTGTACTGTGATAGTCTTGATCTATGATGCCCGCACCAATATTCACTTTCTACCTGACCCCCAGGCCTGACTGTGGGGCAATGCATCAATATATTCATTCAGTAAGCACCATCCTACATTTCCTGGAAACTATTGCACGTGGCTTTGTTGGAGCATACACCACTCCTTTAAGGTATAGATATCAACTCACAGGATCTGGGAGGGATCTGGGGAGGCCTTGATCAGGATGCCAGCTATGGGTACAGTGCATAGTAGACTAGCAGGGCATTATTTCATTACAGCACTACAGCCTTTGTGCCATCCTACATATTGCACCATATGTCACAGGTCATGGGGGAGATACAAACCACTGAACAATGGAGTTATTGTGTCAGTCTTTTGTTTGAAAAACACATCATCTTGTCAATACCAAATTGGGGTCTTCCTGGACCACAGAAAGTACAGCTCCATTCCGGGATAGTCTGGAAAGTCGAGCTGTTTTTATTCGAGTCTCCAGGTGATCAATGCTTTGGGGTCAGCTACTTAGGTGCTGGCTTCCCTGGTCCTGAAACCTCATCAATCTATTAGTGGGTTGTCCTCCAGGTTAAGGTAAATTGGCTTGTGGGCCCCTCAAAAACAACACTCTGGGTCAATACCACCAGATGCAGGTAGTGTTGGAATTCAAGGAGATCTGAGAGGTTGACCCAGCAGTTTTCCAAACTTTACCCAGGTTCTCAAACCCCAGCTTTGCTCCAAATATTTTCAAGATCCTAGTGGTGTCTAGAGGCCTCAGTACTCTGACCTTCCTGTCTGGGTCTCCTGCCTCTAACCTCCCCTTCCACCTCCATTGGGCTAAAATGGCCCTCTTGTTCCTTCCTATTCCCACTGGGTGTTTCCTTTCTATATGACCGTTACCTCCAATGCACCAATCTTTCCTGTTGAGACTTCCTGCTTGCACTTTTTTCTACCCGTTGTGAAGGCATCATAAAGCAAGGCACAGACAACAGATTCAAAATTCAAACAAACTCACTTTATTTAACTAAATTGTCAGGCTGAATAAAAGATCAATTCGCCCTAAGCTAAGGTGGGATGTCCTTACCAAAAGAAACTAAGGATAGTCCGAGTCAAAGAGTTCAACTTAAAGGTTTGTCTGAGTCCAAAACCTATACTTGCCCTCACAAGTAAAGCTAAACAATGTGTAGGGATGACATCAATAAAAGAAATAGTATTCTAAACAAAGTTCTTAACGTCTTCCAGCTCCTGACTTACTAACTGTTTCACAAACCTCTCAGGGTTCCCTTCCCCAAGTTCAAGACAATTCCACACAACTCTTGGGGTCACTTCCCAAGTTCAAGAGAGTTCCACAAAACTCTTGGGTTTCCCATCCCCATGTTCAAGACAGTTCCACACAACTCTTAGGTTTCCCTTCCCAAGTTCAAGATAGTTCCACAAAACATTTGGGTTTTCCATCTCCAAGTTCAACACAGTTCCACAAAGCTCTTGGGGTTCCCCCTTGCCCAAGTTCAAGCTAGAAAGTTCAAAGTTCAAACACAACAATTCTCAAAGGATTGGGATCCTCCCCAACCCTCTTCCCTAGGGTAGTTTTGCTGGATCACCAATGCAAGGTGTGTACTCTTGATTCATCCTTTCATTTGCTTTCCAGGCAGAGCTCTCGCTCTAGGCGCAGTTGACGGACCACACTGTCCACCCATCACAGGTCATGCAACCGATACCCCTTTTCATCAACTTTTGCAACACTTTTGCACTGCTTTCCCTGGACAGTGAAAAGTGCCTTTTTAGTACAAGAAATGTCATCTTTCAACCCTTTATCGGGGGTTAGCTTGCTCACCATTCACTTGGTTATGAGGTTGATACTGGCTTATCTTCTCACACCCTTCTTGGGATTTCACTTGCTTTGCCAACACTTGTATTTCATTCAACTTGCTTTGTGGTATTTGCCACCTGCACCATGTTGCTTTCGTTCCATTCAAAATATTCTATTTGCTTTACCTCTGTGCAGCATTCAGAAATAATTATTCAATCATACTTTCATGTTGCTTCAATTCTGTATGGTATTCAATAATGCTTTCAGTTCGTTCGGTATTCAAAAGAGTGCATTTGGAATTCACAAACGTAACTCTCTCACTTTGCTATTCATGATTTCGAGTATTCTCCCTTATGTAACTCAGGGTTCTCTCTTGCACTTATGATTCATTCAATTTTACCTCTCTCTGTATGTTCCTTTCATATAGTAGAATCTTAGCATAGAGCTCTGCCCCTTCTAGACCGCCTGTTTTCCCCACTGGTGTCTGACAGGCTCACCGGTCTTTTCTGCGTTCCTTTATCGGAACGCAACCACCTTTCTTAATGCAGCTTCAGCTGTTTGTTCACTTGGGCAATTGAGCTGCCTCTCCAACCTTTTACATGGCTTTGCGCACACTTGCCAGCCTTTGCTCCGCAGGCAGAACATCACTCTCTGGGCAGGTGAGCGGCCGACCTTCTTAAGCGGTTGCTTCGCTTCCGGTCCTCTCACGGCCCCAAATGTTCTAGCTTGTTGTCTTGCCGCCTGCTCCCTCTCCGCTCTGCCTCACCCAGTGTCACAGTCTCCAGGTTGTACTCCCGTTCCCTTAACACAGCTCATCACAACTCCTGCTTCCCATAAGCAGGTTTCTCCTTTGTGGTGCAGGTTTCTCTCTCCGTACCTCCTTCTTGAACTGCCTGCACTGTTATACTCATGAAGATTGTCAAGTGACTTCAGGTGTGGGATATTTAGTCCAATTGCCTGACCATAGTTAAACGGACATGCTTGATCTCTACAATACCCTGCAGCCCTCTTCCTCATCTCAGTAATAGAGTGGGGAAATGGCCTACCAGTGTTCATCAATCTTAGTTGCCTCTTTCTTGTCCCAGTACCATAGTGTGTTAAATGATGGACAATGTGGGGAAATGAGTTACAATAGCCCATAAAGGCCAGGGGAGGGTTAGACTGGTCCTTCATAAGGGAAAGGGGGATACCATGTCTCATCTGTGGATATCCTCTCCCCAATCCCCAAGGACTCTCCACCCAGGTGATCCTCCCTTGCTTCTCTGCCTCCAGGCACAGGATACAATAATAATGGCCTTTCGCTTGCCACCTGAGAAAAGGATCAAAGGTGAGTAGGTGTGATGAAACCCTCAGGTTTCTCATGCCCTCTAGTTGTCCAGCCATTGTCTTCTCCTCCTGCTTCTCCCAATGATCTACCTTCCACTACCCTAGTTCACTTCACCCTCCTTCAAATGTAACATCCTCAGCTTTCCACTCATACCACAATGTTCCTGCTGCAACCTTCATCTCCAGTCCTCTACTTCCTCTTCCATATGTATTTGCTGCCTCCAACTTCTCACCACCACCACATGCGGCCATGTTATGAAACCAGTTCCAGTTTTCCAGCTCATCTTCCTCCTCCAGATGTAACCTTCTTGACCAACTTCTCACCGCCACCTCCTAATACCATCATGCCCTGCATTCCTGGCTAATTCCCCTCCTTTCTTCTCCCATCTTGAACCTTCTCTTACACTAACCACAACTTACTCACACAACCAATAATCCAGGTCTGAGCTGACTAGCTTTGATATCAAGGTTCCATCTCCCTGTGGGTTAAGGATCTGTAGTTGTGAGTTTGTAATGTTTGAGGGATGTGATTGGTAAGGTCTCTTCTTTCCTTGTCAGTCAGAAGGAGGAAGCCTAAAGTTATATTTACTATGGTGGCCATTGTGCATTCTCTCTGTTTATCTGGTTGTAGAGAGAAGGTGTACACGGGCTGTTTAAGTACTGGGCATTAGTAACTGATCCCTAAGAAGGCAGTGTTGCCCCTGCGGCTGGTTCTTAATCCTCCCGAGACTCAGTGTACCCTCCCAGTGCTCGTGGGTCCATGAAATTTGAGTTTGGGTCTGTAGTAGCCCTGGGTGGTCAAACTCACTTGTTTATTTGTAGGTGTTACATACAAATGATGGTGATTAACTCCCCATTCTGCAACCTCTGTCTCACCACTGGAGTCTTCCCCTCTTCTCTCAAGCACTCTTTTGTGCACCCTCTGCTCAAAAAACCCTCTGCCGACCAGTCTATTCTGGCAAACTATTGCCCAATCTCCATCACTCTTTTCCTGGAAAAACTCCTGGAGGAGCTGGCTATCACTCAACTTACCCTCCACACTGAATCTGTTGGTTGACTCCATGACCATCAGTCTGGCTTTAGAAGGAGCCCTTCTATATATTTAGAGCAGATAGAGGCATGGAACCTGCTTTTCTGATCACCCGTGATGACCTGCTCTCAAATCTTGACTCTAACTTTCCCTCTGTCCTTATTCTTCCTGACTTCTCTTCTGCTTTCGATACAGTAAACCACAACGTCTTGATCTCCCGTCTCACTCATAACTTGGACATCACAGATCAGGCCCGGGTGTGGCTCGCCCCCTTTCACTCTGACTGGCCCTCCTAAGTAGAAATTGGGTCCTTTCTCTCCTTCTTTTTCACTCTCTCTCTACTTCTGGTCCCCCAGGGATCTAACCTATATCCCTAGTTCTTCAATATCTACAAGGTCCCCTTGGACCACAGGATCTCTACCTTTACCTCTAACGTTCAGTGTTTTGCGGATGATACGCAGCTCTCTTCTAGACTACCCTCGGCCTCCTCCTCGCTCATCCCTGACTGTCTATCCACAATTCAGTCTTGGTGTGCCACCAACAACCTCTGCCTGAACGCCACTAAGACAGAGATCGTCCTCATAGGGACCCCTGCTACCACTTTCCCACTTTCACTCTGGCGGGCCTCCCTTGGCCCTGCACCCTCACCTACCAACGAGGCAAAAAATCTAGGGGTCATCTTCGACTCCACCTTCTCTTCTCTTCACACATCTCAGACATCTCAGACATCTCCAAAAACTCACACTACCAACTGCACCTACTCAGAGGCATTCCACCGTTTTCTCACATTCCCCCAGAGGCCCACCACCTCGAGAGCCCTAGTTCTCTCTAGGCTGGACTATTGCAACAACCTCTTTCTCAATCTTCCTACTTCTCCTCTCCGTCCTCTACAACTCCTCCAGAATGGAATTGCAAGTTTTGTCCTTGGCCTCAAACTGAGGGACCGCATCTCTACAGTGTTGAAACCCTCCACTGTCTCCCTGTGGCTGCAAGGATCAAATTCAAGACCCTCTGCATAATCCACAAGGCTTTCTGGGGCCGGGACTCACCCTATCTACAACGCTCCCTTCCTAAATAGTCTCCCTTTAGAGTCCTTAACTCGCCCTCCTCCAACTCTCTGCAGCTGAGCCATTTTCAGAAGAGATGTGGGGGTAAATCTTTATCCTCTACAGGTTCTTCCCTCTGGAACAGCCTCCCTACCTCTCTCTGTCTTGAGTTCTGGAAACTCCTCAAGACCTTCCTCTTCTCCTCCACCTTCTCTCTCCCTCTCCCCTGCTAACCTCTGTTATATTTCTCTCTACCCTCCTTCCTCCTTCTTCTCCCTAACTCTGTTCAGTTGTAGCTGACTGGTTGCCTGGTTCACCTCTACAGCCTACATGTCCCAGGCTCCCCTGCCAGTCTTTTTCACTTGGCTCCGGGCCGCTGCACTATGTTCAACATTACTGCACTTTCAGCTTACGTTCCATGAGCGGGGCAACCTCTCTGCACTTAACCCAGGGCCCTGCTGGACTGGACATATTTTGCTCCTCCGCCACCCCCTTTCCTCACACCTCCGTCTGTACACATGCATGACCTAAATGTGCTAGGACTAGTAATTTCTCCTTCCCTGCCTCCTCCCCATTCTTGTCGCCCCTCCCTAGCTTGGTATGCTAGTTTTTAAGTTAGATCATTCAGAAATTTCAAGGCCTAAGAATGATTACTGTATTCCCTTGTTCCCTTCCCGCCTAGAAGTGCTTCGAAACACTCCACCTGTGTATAAGCACTGTATAAATAAACAATGACAATTACAATCACATTATCATCTGGCCTCATTTTGGGTAAGAAAGTAAACTTGTGAGTAATAAGTGCATGGTTGGAAATTACCAGTCAGAAATAATATTAGATCCCCGATGCAGATGAACAAACCAACCATGTGTTTTAGAAACTCTGTTAAACAAAGTAATCATAGATTGTGAGGTGTGTGTGTCTCCATGCCAAATATTAAACAAATAGCTTTAACTCAGGACTTTAAAACACGACTTTAACTTTGCCCTCTGCTCTCACCTCTCGTGGTTTCTCCAGCTCTATCACTGATTGGTTCTGTTCCCATCTGTCTATTCGCTTCTTCTCTGTGTACATGGCTGGTCACACCTCCCCATCTCATCCTCTTATATACGGGGTCCCCATGGCTCGTTCCTGCTATTCCTCTATTTTCTTTCATCAAAGTGTTTAACCTTTCTTCGCACTTTTACAATGACGATTCTCAAATCTTCTCTCCTTCTCTACCTTCTCTGACTCTTCATGCCTCAGTTTCATCATGTCTGTCTTCTGGTCAAGACTGGATGTGATCCCGCTTCCTTCACCTTAAACTGTCAAAAACCGAGATTCTTCAATTCACGCCCACTTCTCCTATGCTCTCTTCTCTCCATTCTGCCCTCCTCTTTCTTCCTACATTTCCACCCTTTTACTCTTCTGCTTGCAATAATGGCATCTCCTTTGATGCTTCACTATCCTTTTCTTCACATATACCATGGCTGCTCTCACCTGTCGATTTCTTTTATTACATAGATGTAAAATTCTTCCTTACTTATCCTTTCATGCATCCAAGCTTCTCTTCACCTCTGCTATCCTTTCTCGTCTTGACTATTGCTCTGCACTTTGTTATCGGTCTCTGCTCTTCTCATCTTACCCTTTTGACAGTCTGTATTCAGCTCGGCTATACTTCTTCTCTTTTCCCTCCCCCCTCGCTCCTCCATCTGCACTCGCTTCTTTCAATTTCTCTTCTCCCCTGTGACTCACCCTCTTTTCTGCTTCCTTTGCATAGTCTTCAATTACTACCATGGCCTTGTAAGGATCTATCTTTATGATTAATTAGACCTATCGTTATGATTGTGATTATCTTGCAGTGAAGTACTTATCTGGTATGTCACTGTTCTGGCTGTGTGATGTCATCAAATGGAATGTTTGTGGAACGTGGCATCAGAGTCATTTGAAAGGTGTCAGTTGGAAGCCAGCCTGCCAGAGGGGCTGGTAGATGTTTTATGCTCCAGACTACAATTGATTGTTTACATTTGTAACTTGCATGAACTAATTAATAAATATGCTTAAATCAAACCAACCTTTAGTCACATTTACATGGTACAAGAAGACTTTACACCTTGCTCCTTCTTAAATTGCTTTCCTTGTCTTACTCTACTTCCCCTCACATCCTCTCTGCTCCCAGTATCTTCATGTTCATTCTACTCCTAAACCTTGAGGTAATCCTCTGTGCACATAGTGTGTAACTGACAGCTGACGGCTAATGCTGCTTGGAGAAAACCGGAGAGCACAGAATTTGTATTGAGATTGTGGGACCTTTAAGAATCTATATTTGCCCCACTGTGGCACGGAGTACAGCGACGAGTCCAGTCACTCGATAAACAGACTGCCTGCATGAACCTCCCTGTAATCCTCTGCTGCGCAGAGTGTATAACTGACGTCTGATGGCTGTTGCTGCTTAAAGAACACCGGAGAACACAGAATTTGTATTGAGGTTGTGTGACCTTTAAGAATCTATATTTGCGCCGCCGCGGCACAGAGCACCTGCGCGCAGTCCAGCAACGAGTCCAGTCACTCAATAAACAGACTGCCTGCATGAACCTCCCTGTAATCCTCTGCTGCACGGAGTGTTTAACTGACAGCTGATGGCTAATGCTCCTTGGAGAATGCCAGAGAACACAGAATTTGTATTGAGGTTGTGTGCCCTTTAAGAATCTATATTTGCCCTGCTGTGGCATGGAGCACCTGCAAAGAGTCCGTTGACGAGTCCAGTCACTCGCCAGTCAACCGACTGTCCTGAGTGCTGGACCGCCACCTCTCTCCCTACTCTGCTGAGCCCCCACAGATGTTGAGAAGACTGGGTAAAGCAGACTCAGGTGACCCCAAGGCGCTGGTAGGCCGTGCGAAAAGACTGCAAAGTACAAGTCTCCGGACTAGCGACACAACCGTGAAAGAAATCCCAGACGGCACTGAACAGACTTTGTCTGCTACAACTTCAATGCTGGAAGGTAATCCCACTCCACCCCTAATTCTGAAATGACCCCTATCTGAATCTCCGGGTGAGGTGCCTTGGAAAACCCAACACCAACATGCCCCCGAACCTTACATGCACTTGCATACATCCGGTGGGCAGTCTTCCCCTTCCTCCAACCTAACACCCTGTAGAGGAGGAGTCAAGTATTCCTACCAGAAGCTCTGCCCCCATGTTGCCTATATGTTGAGAACCGGAAATAGCAACACTTGCAGTTCCAGTGAGAATGCCTGTACCGCAAAGAATCCTTGAAACAAGGTATCTATTGGGAAAACCCTATATGCATGCACAAAGAAATAACGTTCTTTTGGAAGAGGTTCTGGAAGAAGTATAAAAATGAGAGAGAAAGAAGAATGGTGACATCATTCGGAGCAGAACTGACGCACCCTTAAAAGATACGGAAGACGGAAGAACAAAACATTCTATAAGATCTGAAGAGGAGGTGTCGAAGAGGAGCAACATTTCGTGCTCCAGATGAAGATGCTCATGCAAAGAAATGCTTAAGAAAATGCAGTCATTTTACACTTGTACAGTTGCAGTAACGCAAGTAGACAAAGTGATCTTAAGGCTGGCTATGTAGTGAATAGTGTGCGGTGATGCGACAATGTATATACATAGGAATGTATAGAACCTGGATGTTCCACAATGCACTTTAACAAGGCTTGTAACCCTGTGATTGGAAAGGTTTTTCAGTGTGGCACAGTTGGAAAACAGCTAATGAAGAAGGAGAAATGTAAGAAAGGCTTGGCTGGCCCAGCACCAAGAGTCGGGGCCACTGTGAGCCTTGTTGTCTCTCAAGTAGTTACAATGAACGTGAGAAAGAAACAAACTTCTGTTTGAGGTGAACTAAAAAAACACTGAAGGTGCCAAGAGTTCATCATTTAATAATATTAAGTGCAGCAAAGAGCTCGGAAACATGGTCTCCAGTCACATGGTCTGATGAAAATAGACATTGGGTCGAGCTACACTGAAACCAGTAGATAAGACCATACCATACTCCCTTTAATGTTTGTGTCTGGCGTGGCTTGTTTTATGATAAATATGATAGCTATAGCCATCAAGATAGTTTAGTGGGTTGAGCACTTGCTGCTACAATGTGCGTGTGATCTGCAGGTTGCAACCTCGGCTCCCGGCAAGGTCAACTCAGCCTTTCGTCCTGCTGAGGTTGATAAATGAATACCATTGCAGGTTGGGTGATTTTGTGTGTATATTTGTTCTATATGAAGCACTTAAGCGTAAGTGCTATATAATAACACATCATTATCGTTTGGCTTTGCCCGTCTGCTTGCATTCACAATCATTTGGTAAATGAGCATATAGGTGTTGATATTAACACATGGTGATCCATTCTTGTATGAAATGAATATAACTTTACAGTGATATTGTAACCATATTTTTCGTGGTGTACTTAGAAACAATGCTATGTGATGCTACTTCTTGTTTTGTCAAGGGGTGAAAGGTTGTGTTCCATCGATTCCTGTGATGTCACTTCGGGTTTGGGGTCAAATTACATCACTTCCTGTGATGTCATCAGAGGTCAAGGGTTGTGTGATGTCACTTCTGCTACCCCTGGCATTTTGGTGAAATGATGTCCCTGTACGGAACAGTCAGAGCTTGTGCTGGGAAGAAAGCCTGAGCCCGTGTTGTGCTCAGGGGATCCACTTTGTCCCATGCTTAAAACGTGGGGAAAGCAGACCCTGGCAATCACATACTGACTTATTATTTGTGAACACTTCTTTCTTTATTGAAAACCCTATCCCAAACAATTTCTGTAAATCGTTTTTTTTTTTAGTATAGGCATTTTTGTTTTGACACAACCACACTAGGCTGCCTTATTTTGCATTTGATGGTCGAAGCTTACTCCCATCTTAGATTTAGGTTTAGTTTAGGCGTTTTCCCACCCTACATTTACAGTTTAATAAACAGCCTTGAATTGTGATGACTTGTTTCTGTCTTTACTGTTGCCACCATGAGTTCTTCACACTCTGTATTGATAAGATTTGGGGATTTTACTGTTTTAAGTTTGTGAAGCTTTAAATCAAACCATGTACAATTAACAATAAATAAATAATTCTGCACTGGGAGTGGGCTGTATTGCATGGTACATTGAAGTCTTGCACTGCTATTTAGAGAGATTGACCAGTTTACAAATAACATTTGACCTGACTGACCCGATCAAGGAAGACATTTTGCTCCAGGTGGTGATTGCAAATGCCAGTGTGAAACTGTCTAATAACAGTGTGAATGTGTCACGCACAAGAGCAATTAAGATAATTTGGCCCATAGTCAATCGTTTTCGGAGCCCTTGTCGCCAAATATTTACAATGTCTTATATCATTTGCAGTCTTATTTTTTACATCTACGCTATGTAGTGGAAAGGGACACAAACAACACTGAAAGGAAATTTTAAGGGAACTTGTTTAGCAAATGTGATATTATTGCAGTGTTTTTTTCCCACTGATAAAGTTTCGGATGACAGGCAAACACATTATACACTGAGCAGCCGGCATGGCACCATTTTGCAACACAATAGGGGCTGTGGGACTAATTCAGGAAGACTTTCCCCGGCGCTAGAGCTGCATGCAGCACTTGCGATAGGCCCTTGAATAAACCTTTGAGAATCGCATTTGCAATTCTGCATGCCAGAGATGCTCCCAATACCCCTGGATTCGCTCCAGTTTTAGACTTTGTGAATCAGGAATACATGAACAGGTGCAAATCTGGGATGGCCTTTCCCCTTTCTGTGAAGGCTTGGCAGGCAAGGAACGATGATCTGGAGGGTTTCCCAGAGCAATTGCCAGAGCTTTAAGATGCATTCTAAACCTTCCAGTCATCACCTCTTTGTTTTGCACCGGCATCCCCTGAATTGCTCTACTGCAAATGTCTGTGAATTGAGATCTTGTCCCTCGAAACTTAGCACAGGTTGCAATTTTAGTGGGTGGCTTTTAAAAGCTTCTGGAGGAGACATTTAAGTGATTGATGTAAACGCTCTGAAGGTGGAGCATTAGCACGCATGGAGTGTGCTTACTTTTACTGCATATGTACTTGACTAAGAAGGCAACGTAACCGATTTCTTAAGTTCAACCGCCAAGATGCCTGAGGGTTAGGAGCGCTATATAAATGCAAAAATAAAATAAATAAATATACCACTTCTGCAGGAGCGAGGGCCCGGAGACCAGAATCGGGGAACTTCAGGCCGGGTGTCATAACATTTCAGAAAATGGAGTACATACTCTTTGGTGCTGTCTTCTTTTTAAGTTTTTTTTTTTTAAATAAAAACATATTTTCAGCTGAAGGAACTGGCAGCAGCTGTGACAGCACTGCTGTTCTCATCTAAGCTTGTGTGGGCGTTAAAATGATTAGAGCGCTTCAGCAGATTCCAGGTTGCCATTATAAGCAATCAGTGCCAGTTTACAAAATCAGTGCCAGTGAACAAAAGGGCACTCGAGGTCACTTGTGCCAGAGAGAGTATGCCCTGCAGCCACTAAACTGTTATTGTTTCCACTGCGAACTATGTTTTGTCATGTGTCCTTCTCAGAGGCGTTGCTAGGGGTGAGCTGAAGGGGCTAAAGTTCAGGGGGCTACAACCAAAAGGCTAGCTAGCCCCGAGAGTCCCGGCCCTAGTGTAGCCCCAGATTTTTTCCAGACCTAGCAACAGCGACCGTCTCGCGCATTGACAGCAGCCATTTCACTACAATACGGGAAGGCCTTCGCAGACGTGTTACGGAAATACAGCATCGCCTCAGTTTCACAGCCTTCCTGTTGTGTGTGTGTGTGTCCAACCCTGTGCGTGTCAAATGAAGTGGCCAGTGGCCAGAAGCTGATAATAAAAGGCCACCCACAGCGGCTGCAGATATGAGCTGTCCCGGCGGCCATTCACTTCGCAGCCGGCCTCCGTGGAGGAATGCCCTGGCACTGCGACAGACTGGAAAAGACTGACAGAAATAGCTCTCAGCTGCAGCCCTGAGAGATGTGGACAGGTGACTGGCTGCCAGCACTCCCCCCAAGTTTCCCTTTTTATCGTGCGGTTCCGAGTGTCAGAAGAGTGCTTGCCAACAGGAAATGGGTGGCCACACAAAACGACGCTCTGAGTGGGAATGAAGAACGATTGGGCTTTTTTTCAGCATTCCCTTCCCAGCAGCATGATATACCGGAAATGCATGCGTGAAACCAAACGCATGGGCAATTCAAGGCGCCCAAAGCGGTTCCAGTGTTCTTCTACGAGGACACAGCGGGCGCTGCTGCGCATGGCACATGTGGGCGGGCTTCTTGGGTGCCAAAGCCAATATCCACACATTTACTGTAGATCACAACCTGTTCAGCAGGAAAAACGAGTGATCCACCGAGGACCCAACAGCCGGCCACTCGGTGCATCACGATTAAACCAACAATACTCCCTGGCCTCCACTTACTGCCTGTTAAAACAGGTATGCTATGTTCTGCCTGTTTTTCACCCCCCCTCCCATATTCTGTCGCATTCTAGACACTGTTTCGCCCACTTTTAAACATGAAAAGCAAAGTCACAATTATGGAACTCCAAAGAGGCGCAACTGAAAAACTGCATATCTTCAAGTTAGCAATAAATATAGGAAATACAAATTCTAAATATTGCTTAAAAAATCTGCGAGCATTTGAACCAACAATATAAAGGGAGATGAAAGGCATTGAAAGCAGCAATATTAGGCGGCTCTTTGCACTGATCTGCAATGCTGTGGGTGTAGGAATTGTGATGCACAGGTGTAGTTAGCCTGGGGTGGTGCAGAGTTTGCACCCTGCTATCATAAAGGGAATGGGTGACAAACAGCCTTTCATTTGCTTTTCCTAGCTAAATATACGATATGACAGTGACCTTACCTCTCACAGCGTTGTCCCGTGTAGCCCGCCGGGCACTGATCACATATTAATCCACGCCGTTGGTCAAAGTGGCACGTTGGACTGAAGCTAGGTTGGTGACGTTGGGCGAGAACAGGGCCGAGGAGGAAACAGAGAAACACAATGGTTAGCTGCATGGTCCCCTTCCTCTCCAGAAAGCATTACTGTGAAACTGGGAGAGCAGAGGCAAGCTCTCAGCCCCACGCGGGCCTACGCGAGAGCTTTCGCTTTGGCTTCCACCAATTCGCTTTGGGGAAGGGCTTTGCTATTTCTGCCGACACTGGATACACAGCAGTGAACGGCAGCATCCCAGTGGCATGTTGTTATGGGACTTACTTGTCGCCGGGTCTCTGTGACAGAGAAAAAAGAAAGGAATGTTCAGCTGCTCCCCTACAGCCCCCAGGGCCTGGCAGAGACTCGGCCAGTCAAAGCATTCCAAAGACGGACCCACCTCAGCACCCACCTCAAAAGCAACCGCCATCATTAAGTGTCCAAAGAAACCAATCGACGACAGTCCATAAGTTCAACTGGCGCTTTCAGATAAGTCAGCGGGCAACATGTATACAAACTTCAGGAAATATATCCCTGAGGTGTCCCAGGACTAGGTAAATGGAACTCACTCAAAAGAGAAACTTCTGGATTTTTACCTGAAATCTCCTTTGCTCACAAATTTCAAATTGCCCCAATGTTGCTGAAATTGTCGATGGTAAAAACATTCTGTTGATATGAAATAATTGTTTATACTGCTTTTATGGTCAGTCGACCGAAATAAAGCTATATCGACTCGAAAGTATTCTTATAAAACAAACAATTCATGAATAAAGTTAGTTTTAAAAAAATCGATTCAATAAATAAAAAAAGATATTTGTTTTTTGACTAAAGTAAATTGTGTCAATACACTTCTCCCTACCACACCTCCTCACCTCATTGGCTAACCAAGACTCACTGCACCCATAGCACTGTCATTTATCAGAGCTTTTTTTATTTTTTACATTTTTATAGCGCACTAGCAGCCCAGAGGCATCAAGGCGCTGTTGCAAGAAGGTGTCTTAGTTACAGGATGATTCTTTGCTCAGGGTTACACTTCAGGGTCACTTCTCCAGATAAACAAGTGGCACTGGCAAACCCCCAGAACTAGAGCAGCTCCCAGGATTTGGGCACTTCCGGCCCGCAACCTCAGACACCACATGTTTGGCATCTTCCATTATTCCCACTATTCCACTAAACCACCCACCTCCCCCCTTTCCCCCCACCGCCACAAACAATTTCCTTCTCTTACAGGGCCACATATATAGTGAGGACATCAAAATGCAATAGGGCGCTATATAGGACCACTTTACATTACAATAAATCAAGAAGAGATACACTTTACATTGAAAATCGACATTTTTCAGAGTTTCAAAGTTACTGGCAGTCAAAGGAAAACCACACCCAGTCCTTCATGCATGAATGCAGGCGTTTATTTCAGGTTTCTTGAATATGTGCTTCACTTACAAGGAAACAGTTACAAGACAGCACTATTATTGTACCGTTCCATGATTCCATTGTGTATAGCGTCCCTGCACCGAGCACAGCCTTAAGTATGAAGAAAATATTATAATTATAATTGTTTTTTATAACACGCCTAATACCAAAGAGGTTTCTAAGCCCTGACGCAGGATTTGAACCTGTGTTGCTCTGCTCATCTGCGAATGTATCTGATTGATCAACTGTGGAGAACTGTAAACTGGTCGCGCCTGCCACGAGACTGTATCTAGGATGTGGCTACACTCTATACAAGTTGTCTTGCTGTGCACGCAAGTGACCTAAGCCTAACCCCTTCAGCTGAAGCATAGCACCTCCAGTGCCGGGGTGGGTCACATTCACTGGTTGCATTGGCCTGTGCCATGAGTGCAATTAGGGGTATTAATATGGGAGCTTAGGCCTTGCATCGATATGGTGCCGAGCAGGGGTGTTGCTAGGTCTGGAAAAGATCCGGGGCTACACTAATGTCGGGATTATTGGGACTCGGGGCTAGCTTGCCTTTTTGTTGTAGACACTGAGATTCTATCCGGGGCTACAACCAAAAGACCCGGGGCTATGGCCCCCTAAGCCCCCCCTAGCAACACCTCTGGCACTGCCGAGGTCACCAGAGGTCTACTGCTACCTCTGCCACTGGCTCTGGGAACTGTGATATTAGGAGCAGTGACAGAAGTAGAAAGCAAACAGACTCATACCTACCCTATGCACTCCCAGAACCTTGCCTAGGAGTCTGGCAAATCATTAGAGTTGGGAAGACTTACTTGGTGTTTTACAACGCGCTGCATACAAATACTTTTTTTCAGGGCACCTGGTAAGGAGCTGGTAAGGAGAGAAAAGGGGAAGGGAGGCAACAGCAATAAAAGCTAATCCTGAGTTTGATTTCTGGTGCAGTGGAAGGGCCAGACCTTGGTAAGGGTTCCGTGGAATAGGGTCCAATCATACAAAGTCCGATGGGAGAGTTTCTGTTGGGGGAAGCTACCCGGAGTGGGAGAGTTTTGAGTTTTTACCTGAATCGGATGTGTTAGGTTTCTTCTATGAGTAATTCAGGAATCGCACTCCAGTATGGCGCAAAAACACGAACTGGCGCTGTTGTATCAGATGTGGGTGGTGAGGGACATTGGTGCCCGGGTAGTTGGGGAGTAGCTAACTCTTCCAAGATGATGCATGACCCATCATTCCACATTTAATGGCTTCGCTCACTTGTGTTAAACTTAACATCCAAGGGTTAGGGCATCCCATTAAAAGGTACAGATTACTCAACCATATGAGAGGTTTACAGGAAGACATAATCTTCCTACAAGAACCTCACTGGGACGCGGGAGAGTCCGTCCGACTGTGTAGGGGTTGGGGGGGACATAGTCATCCACTCACCATACTATAGGAAGCATGGTCTCTCAATACTAGTCCACAAAGAGGTTCCCATTAGGGTAATTGACACCGTAATCAATAAAGAAGTTGCTATGTCCTAGTGCATGGGACTCTTTATCAAGAACTGGAGAGGATACCTCAGCGGCAGCGTGCGCGTCTTGGAAGCAAGACGACACGAAGCAACACAGGTTCGATCCCTGGGTCCGCGCTTAGAAACCTCTGGGTGTTTAAGCGCGTTATAAATACGTAACTAAGACAAAAAAAAACAAACCCAATAACGCAACTAAGAAAAACAAACAATTCCTGTAACAGCGCCTCGATGCCTGCGGGCTGTGTGAGCGCTTTATAAATGTAAAAAAAAAACAAAACATATTACACTTATTAACATATACGCACTGAATACTGACTGCCCAGCTGTCCAGGCTTCTCCACACATACCTTTGCATCATGTGCCTCGCTCATGGGTCACGTGACACTGATTGGAGGGGATCTTAATGTTGCTTTGGCCCCTGGATTGGATAGACGTGGTACAGAGCCTACTCCGCAACATACCTCCCGCCCCCCCCCCCCAAAAAACCCTGATCCTCTGCACTCTGATGGATAGGCTCTGACTAGTCAATGTTTAGCGACACAGACAGAGACAACAGAGAGACTACACTTTTTACTCTAATCATCACTATAGTTACTCGAGGTTAGACGATTGGCTACTTCCAAGTAATATCACGCATATGGTAGACAGGTGTGACATACTGCCGATGACACTTTCAGACCATGCACCAGTTCTCCTGAAGATCACATGTCCAGACGAAATAAAACAAACCGCATCCTGAAGGCTTAATCTGATGGTTCTTAAACACCCAAACATCATAGAACACCTCACACAAGACATTGAACGATTTTGGCAGGATAACTTCAAGGGCGATTATAATACCCACACATGCGGGCACACTTACAAGTCCTTCCTACGAGGACAGCGTATCTCACAATGGTGTCATAAATGGAAATCTTGGTCTGCTCGGGACCTACAACTGACTTCTGACTTACAGTTAGCTCAACGCACACATAAAATTATTGTGGTTTCAATCTCCATGCACAGTAGTTAAACTTAGATCCAAAATCACGCATATGTCTACAGCACGTGCTCAGAAATGTTTTACTAGATGGACCCAAACCTTTTACACTGAAGGGGACAGACCTATGCACATAATGGCACTAGCGCTGAAAAGTAAAGAAAATACTCAGATAATGGACTCTCTCCGTGATAAACAGAGAACTCTCCTCACTGAACGATAATAATATTAACCACTGGTTTGCCAAATACTATAGAGAGCGGTACGCGGTGCCCCCCGATAGGGACATACAGAAGGTGCATACCTTTCTGAAATCTATTCAGCTCCCTTGTGTGTCACTTGGAGAGCTTGCTATTTTAAATGCTCCTATCACTGAAAAGGAAGTGGTCAGGGCCATAGCGGGACTCGCCGACGGGAAAGCAGCTGACCCTGTTGGTTTGCCATTAGACCTCTATCAACCATTGACTGACTCACTCGCCTCTACATTAGAAATGGTTTTGTCGGAAGCAGTGGAGACTGGACATCTCCCGGACTCCATGCTAACCGCTAATATAGTAATGTTTCACAAGAAAGGTCGCGACCCGTCGGAATACATTCATATCGCCCAATAATCCTTATAAACTCGGATGCTAAAATGTTTGCAAAATGTCGAGCAAGGCGATTCAAAGACATTTACCAATGCTCACAGACCGATATCAAACTGGGTTTATCTTGAACTGCCTCTCAGTGGACAACGTGAAACAACTGATAAAGTTAGATGGGACTGCATGTTTGCGGTCCTAAACAAATTTGGTGTTAGGGGACAGTTTATACAGGTGATAGAATGTATATGATATGACAATCCCCGGGTGGCCTATTATATGAATGGTCATACATCCGAGCCATTCTCCCTGCATACTGATACATGTCAGAGCTGCCCATTATCGCCCCTCGTATATGCACTCGAGAACGAACCCCTCGCTGACAAATTAAAAAAAGACTCCAGTTCTTCAGGAATTATAAGTGGTACCGAAGAACACTGGGTCTCTTTATATGCAGATGACTTCCTGTTGTACGTAAGCCGTTGCTGAAGCCCCCTCCCATACATACAGACACTGTTGCTGGAGAACGGTCCAATAGCAGGTTAGAGTGTTAAGGGATAAGTCCGAGGTTATGCCCTTACGGTCAGATATCCCTTGGGATCCAGGTGGTGTAGCACCGTTCTTACTCCAATATCAGCATATCAACTACCCCCCATACTTTCCAAAATCAAACTCCATATGGGCAAATGGGAATCACTGCCTCTGTCACTTACAGGCAGAATGAATGCAGTAAAAATGAATTATCTGCCGACGTTGATGTACCCTGCCTCTATGATCCCAACAACACCAACAACATCAATGTTTGATGAGTTTGATAAACATATGCCGAGGTTTATCTGGCGCGGGAAGAAAGCACAGCTTAGATCCATTCTTCCGACGTCTAAATTGGACAGTGGTCTCGCACCTCACTCATGGAGGGTGTATTACCTGGCAACACAAGTGTGCTGAGCTAAGAGGTGTCTGAATTCAGACGATTCCTCGAGTTGGCGATCCACAGAATAAAACACACTACAATCACACACACCGCAGAACATTTTAGTCATCCCACTATCCAAACTGCACAAGGCTGTTAAGACACACCCAATTTTAGGACCCACAAACACTCAGTGGCATCAGATGTGCTCGCTAATGGGACCTGACATACGAACTGCCCTGCCATGGATTAGCATGCGGGCGATACTTTCGTACGGTATAAAATGTAAATTACACGATAAACAAAATACGGATTGGCACCATGTAAGTCTCAAGGATGTTTTCGAGGAATCGAAGCCACGGATGTTCCACAAAGTGAAACATATACTGGGTTTCACCGACTCAGATTGGTTTCCGATACATTCTCCTACAATCGGTTATCACCACTTATACAACCGCTGTATCATGAGATAGAGAGCCCTCGACCGGTGAAGCAGAATTTGGCTCAGATCTCTCAGAATATCCCAGAATTAAAACATTTGATAGTCTGCATTCTGAATCATCTTCCAAGGAATATAAGACGGGCTAATAGTGTGGCTGACGATTTAGACATTGCTTTAGACGCTGGTGATATGTATGGGTTCTTCTCGATGATCAATGATGTATCATATAACCTAAAAAACTGAGAAATACGATATAAGATCCTACAACGAGTGTACTTCACGCCTACTAGACTGGCGCAATCCACGTAAATGCTGCCAACCAGGCGCTATGGGTCATATACTTTGGTCGTGCCCTAATTTTCGGACAGAAATTTTAGACACGTTCACGCATACAAAGCTCCGTGATTGCGCTATCTCCCACGTTGATGTTATTTGGGGCTAATGCGGAGGAGTGGCACAAGGAATCGTTGACTTGGAAGGTCATGTATACCATGCTTTATACAGGCTGGAAGACTAGCCTACTCAACTGGGAAGCTGAAGACCCGCCGAACCCAAAGCAATGGCCAACACTATTGTCAACAATCTGCACCCTGTAGAGAAGCAGTTTTAAACAGACCGTGTTTACTCTGCTGCCAGAGAAATTCTGGGACTTAGTTGATCCATTTATACAGCACGTTAACAGTGTGATTGTGCCTGTGGAATGAACTACCATCTGTTATTTTAATCCAAGCACTATTGTTCTCCACATGCCATCTATATCACACTGATTTACATATAGTCCTTTGGACGATGGTATACCAGCACACGTGATATATAGGGGTTTCCAGCCATAGTCCCTATCATATTGCTTTTCCAAGGCATGGAGGTTTCTAGCTAACTTGGGAGGGGGCTGTATGAGATATGATCCCCATATACCAGCCTCCCCAGGCACAAATGTGATTAGTATTATTGAAAAGAGCTCTTTATGTGTTGACTGCACTAAGGGGAGGAGGGACAGTTAGAGGGGTGGGGTCATGACGGTCATGGTTACAATAATGTCTTACAACATGCTACTAATGTATACCGTATTGACTTCTATGGTTATGTTTTACAGTTTTATTTTTACATTAATACAAAGATTAAATCAAAAAAGCATGAACCAGTGTTTCCTGAACAGGACGGTCATCAGCTCCTTCTTAACGTTCAGAGAGATGGGGCCAATCTGATTGGCTTCTCTATGTTCTGGCAGAGTCTGGCCGCTTGGCAGGAGACGCCTTTTTGACTGGTTCTATTCTTCTTGATAGTAGTGGGCAGATATTACCCTTCTAGTCTCTAGGTCCTTCCGATTATCTAAATAGAGGCTTTCTGTATGTGGACATGCCCAGAGCCACACATCTTATTATCCCAAAGTGGTTAAAGCGAATAGTGTTAGATCAGTGTTCTGGGCTCTTGGGAGAGGATGGCCAGGGGATTAAGAACACCACAGATAATTATTAATAAGGACACAAGCTTGTGCAGTGCCTGATCGTCTGATTAAAACAAATAAAAAATAGGACAAGGGTGCAGACTGCACCATGTGTGATACTGCCCTGACCACTGCAGTTGGTGAAAACCATCAAGGCAAATAAATGGAGGATGATCCCATGTTTGATCCAGATGAAATCCTACTCCTGCATCTGTTGGAGTGCGACCCATTCCCATAAATAAGTGGCCATCTGAGAGCAGAAGTCCTCAAAAGTGCATCCAGGGCACAGTAGCTCTGAACCATACATGCTCGCCTTGGAAACAAGACGACATGGAGCAACACAGGTTTGATCCCCGGGTCCTTGCTTAGAAACCTCTGAGTATTAAGTGCATTATAAATGACCAATCATATCATATCATAACCTAACCATAACAAAGACCCCAAGATGCTGACATTGCTGAGGGGAGGTAATAAAGGCCTCAAAGAAGTGATTGAGATATGATCAAAAGCATGAAATAAGAAGATACGTTCCTGAGCTGAACAGGTTCTTAGCTAACAACTGGATTTGGGCTCATAACGAGTTGAGCTAATGGCCACTTACATACAAATTCACAATTATTCTATTGAAAATGCAATTTTTTGAGGGCGGGCTGCACTGGCCTAGGTTGGTTTGTGACTTAAGCCCAACATCACAATGTAAGCAACAGTCAATAGTGTACCAAGTTATCCTAATCTCTTTAAATCAAATGTGAGATATAATGATCAGTCTGACACTCTTATGATTGGCAATGATGATTTTATCAATTCCTCTAAAACCAACATGTGTTCCGGACAATTCTAGGCCTTCCTCAGGACTGTATCAAACATATACCCACCTTGATACATTAATGACATTTGTCAAATAAACAAATCACCATAGGAAATGTCCGGATTGTCACAATATAAATATACAGAACATAAATACATGATCATATGATCGTACACCAGTATTATCACATGGTACACATACCAAAACATATATAATTTATCAAAATTAAAATCCGATTTGTCAAGCCATACAATTAGATAATATGATTTTCAAATATTCATATCACAATAACTGTATTCATCGTCAAAATGTACATCAACAAAGTTAAAGTTTAACAAAGAAGGGGAAAGGAAAGCCAAAGGTGTGGAAAGCGGGAGAGGGCAATGTGACAGACATCAATCAAGACACTGAGGAAATCAAGTTCAATTTACATTTTGCAAGTTAGAAAAAACGGATTCTAAGACAGACCTTTTTAAAGAAATACTGAATGAATGCAGTGCATGTCAAAAGAGTTTGGTCACTAGGGCAAAATACCCCATTGAAATTCACCACCTATAGATTCCTGCAACTGAGCAACGTGAAGATCAGGAGTAAAACATGCTCCTATAAAGACTTGTCCATTTTGGCCCATTATACATGCCAGTGTGTCCTCACCCTTAGATTCTGCACTGCACTGGCCTCTCACTTCATCCCTTCTCCCTCATCCGCTCTCATGCCTCCCTTGGCCCCCTTCCCTCCCACTCTCCTATACTTTCCCGTATCACCTGATGAGGTTACTATACAAGTCCGCTCTTTGAAAGTCTCATCTAATCAGGTGCTCCCCTGCTCTTCTACAACTATCAAGGACAACATTGTCTCCTTTGCTCAAGACATAGTGGATTTCTGCAATGACTCCTTTGCCACTGGATTCTTCCCCTCACTCCTCAATTACTCCCATGTGCACCCTCTTCTCAAAAAGCCTTCTGCAGACTCTTCCTGTCTGGATAACTATCACCCTATCTCCATTACCTCCTTCCTGGGCAAACACTTGGAGAAGCAGGCCATCCCCCAGTTTATTGTGAGAAACCAGAAGGTGTCTCACCCACTAGTCCCCAGGGATCTGTCATCCAGGTGGCCAGGACACGTCCATCGCTTTAGGATCAGTACCCAGAGGTGGACCAGTATGGGAGGATCATCTGGGTGAGGGGTTTTCAGGGAATGGGAGTGGGACACTGGATGGTGAGATGCATTATCCCCTTCGATGTAACACCTTTACCCCATCCTACCACGTAGGATATTTAGGAACTCTACCCCCCCTTTTACAACACAAACACTTTCACACAGACAACGCGCTATGAGAGAAAACAGACTAACACCCGAGCAGTATACCTGACGTATCCCAATACAGTGGTCAGGCGAGGTTAGGAAATTACTGACCATCATTCACACCTGACTTCCATTGAGCTTCCCCACATGGATAATCCAACCTAGGCAAAGTTATCATTGGAATATGAATCGTTCCTGATAAAAGACATACACATCAAAGGAGTGGGTAAGGTTAAGACCTTGGGTATGAGCTTGGAAGCCTCTATGAGCTCAGATGCTCAAGCCATGTATGTGACCAAAAATTGTCAACAGTACATCAGGCTGTCGAGAGCAATTAAACCCCTTCTCAATGATGTTATTTGCACCACCATAGCCAGAGCTACTATTCTATCCCGCCTGGACTATGGTAATGCACTCTTACTAGGTGCAAGTAAACAATGCATGACAAAATACCAACTTATTCAAACAATGCGGTCAGAATAATCAAGCAAAAAGCAAGATTACACCATATCAGCAGTGCTAGAAGGGAGCTAGATTGGCTGAGGGTTGAAGACCGTGTTTTGTTGAAATCTCTGTTACTTACACATAAGTGCCTGTACGGAAAATCCCCGGTCTGCCTTAAATTTAAATTAGTCAGCTACACGCCGGTCCGTTCATTGAGATCAGAGGCTCAAGGGCTCATTGTAGTTAGCCCACACAAGAAAGCTAATGGCGTAGGTGGAGCATTTCCCAACCGGGCAGCCGCTAGCTGGAAAAAACGTCCTCTGAATTTGAGATTGGAACCCAATCACCTAATTTTCAGAAAGACATTGAAAACGTTCTTGTTCAAATGAAAATTGGCTACCCTAGTTAAGTGACATCCCCCTTTTTGTCTTGGCTTGCCAAGTGTCCTGTCTCATTGTCGTGTTCTCTGTCGTAAGTACCTGTCTTTTTGTGGCGCCCCGATGCCTGCAGGCTTTCGGCACCCTAACAAATAAATAAATAAAAGGTAGAGCAGAGGAGCACACTCTGAGCGAGGCAAAGCACATGAAGAAACAGCAGTTTCGAGACTGCTGCTGAACGAGAGAAGAAAGACGACAAAACAGAAGGGGAGCGCAAGGAGGGAAGTTCCCTTGACCTTTTCAACAAGGAACCGTTACTTTCCAGAGACCTCAAGAATTGAAAGTATAAGACCAGGAAACCAGGCTAAAGTATCCTACATTGTGTGTCGGAGATACCCGTGGCCCTCCCACATCAATAATCAAGGCGAGGAGAAGCACCAGCTGCTGTTGTACTGTCTTTGGCTCCAAGAACAAAGCAGAGTCACTGAAATCAACACAGCCGGTGAATTGGGAAGACCGATACAAGACCGGTCTGTGTTGAAGCCAAGGATGGAAGCAGCAACATTGTATGGTGAGTGCTGAAAGGAACACTGTTAAAACACATGTGATAAGAGGCGCAAGTAGCTTGATACAATACCTTTGACAGAGTGGTCCGGCACTGCGTGGGTGCTCAATCGAAGGTCTCTGTAAGATATCCAGCTGAGAAGTGGCATAAGTGAGAGTGAGAAAAAGATTATATCAAGAAGAGAACGAGTAATTGTGAATCTAAGGGGTCCCGCAACGGGTCAAGAAAAATCCCGCGCACAGTGGAAAGTCTTTGATTTTAATGAAGAAGAAAGTTTGGAGAAGTAGATAAATTTGGTCCTATGTGGGTGTGAGCCCGGCGGAGGGAGGCCTGGGGTGAACCGTAATTCAGGCCCTCTGAAATAAGAGACTGTGAATGGCAAAGAGACTTTGGCACAGAAGGTGCTGATGATGAGGTTTTGAACTGCAGAGTGTGCTAAGTTCGAGTGTGCGACCTTCTCCTGTGCTGAAAACATTGGGAAGGGAAGCCAACGGCTTGAATATCCTGACATATCATTTCTTGAGCACTTTTCTTTTGCATAACATTGTTTCCCACACTATTTGTATTTAGCAGTTAGGATTGGCAATAGGTTTATTAGTATAGGCCCTTTATTTTGACAGACTCAACTTGGACTCCATTATTATTATTTGATGGTCGTAGTTTGCTCCCATCTTTAGATTTAGGATTAGATAGGTGTTTTGCAAACCTAATTGAAATTAAATAAACACCCTTGATCTGTTGGTTGTCTCCACGACCACCAGTCTGTCTTCAGAGTGGGCAGAGGCACGGAAACTGCACTCCTGAACACCCGTGAAGACTTGCACTCTAATCTTGATTTGAACTCTCCTTCTGTTCTCATCCTTCTTGACCTTTCCTCTGCCTTTGATACAGTCAATCATGCCACCCTTATAAATTGGCTATGTGTTACCCTTGGCATCACAACCCTGGCCCTGGATTGGTTGAACTCCTTCCTGTTTGACCAACCCTCCCAGGTTCAACTGTGCCCTTTTCCCTCCCCCATCTCACTCTCCACCTGCAGTGTCCCTCAGGGCTCTATCCTCTCACTTTGGATTTTCAACATCTACTAGGCCCCTCTAGCCCACTTGATCTCCTCCTTCTATTCTTACTTCCAGTGTTATGTGGATGACACTTAGCTCTCCACCAAGCTTCCCTCCTGTGCCTTTTCCTCTTCCTCTCTCATTCCTGACTGCCTCTCTGCTATTCAGGCATGGTGCACTGCTAACAATCTCTCTCCCTCCTTCCCTCTGACTCTCTGGCCGCCTTCGATGGGCCCCCTCCCTTAACCCTCCTGTGAGGCAAAAAACCTTGGTGCCATTTTTGACTTCTCTCTTTCCCCCTCTCCTCACATCATGGACCTTGCCAAGAATTCCCACATTCAGCTGCACCTCCTCAGAGACATTCTCACTTTCCTCACTTTCCCCCAGAAACTCAATGACTCCAGAGCTCTGGCCCTCTCCAGGCTGGACTAATGCAACAGCCTCTTCCTCAATCTGTCTTTATCCTCCCTTTTCCCCCTTCAATTAATCCGGAATAGGACTGCAAGACCTATCCTTGGCCTCAAGCCCAGGGACCGCATATCTCCAGCCCTAAAATCTCTCCACTGGCTCCAGATTGCTGAGAGGATCAAGTTCAAGACCCTCTGCATCATCCATAAGGCTTTCTGGGGCCTGGGACCCCACTACATCCAACGTTCCCTCCAAAAATACCTTCCTGCTAGAGCCCTTTGGTCTTCTTTCTCCAACTCTCTGCAGATTAGACGTTTTTCCAAGCAGATTTTGGGTGGGTAGATCTCTCTCTCTGCGCATGTGCCTCCATATGGAATTGTCTCCCTGTCCCTCTCAGACTTGAGAAGCTTCTGGAACCAAAGGAGATCCAGCTCAAGACTTTCCTTTTCTCTTCCTCCTTCCCTCTCCCACTCCTCTGCTAATGTCACTGTCTGCCTCTTGACTGGTTGCCTGCTTCCTTCAGATTCTTACAGGGCACCAGACCCTCCTCGCCAAGTCTACTCCTACACTTGCTCTCCCCTGATCCCCCTCTCAACTTGCACTTGCCTTTCCGGGCCCCCTCCCCCTGCACTAGCCTGGTTGGGCCAGCACCCCTTGAGCCCTTCCAGCCCCATACCTCACACTCAGCACATGGACCTTCCTTCCCTTGCACACTCTGCATTCCCCTGGTTCCGTCCACCTGCCACCCTGGCACTCGCTTATCTCACAAGCCCTTGTGCCCTGACCAGCACTTCCCCTCTCCCACGCACTTCTTGCTACTGCACTTGTATGATCCGAATGTCACAAGGCCTAATAGGATCGTTTTTGTTTTCGTCATCCCCGTTCCTCCCCTCTTGTCTTGCTGCGCCTTAAAACACATTGTGTATAGGCACATTATAAATACCCAATAAATAGAATAAAATTAAATAAATAAATAGTAAATAAATCAAAACAGACCTTCTAGAGTCTCGATTTTGTTACTTCATTTAAATGGTTTCACTTCTGCTAGCACTCAAATTTAATTCCCCACATTCAAGCCCATTTTTCTCGTGGTTTGCAAAACTATACCATAACAAAGATATATAGAGGAAATCATGTTTAAATTGGAGATGTGACACTTGTATCTGTATGATAGCTTCCAACTAGTTATGTTATTTCACATACCCATCAATGGTGTGCTTCGAAGTCACTCTCAATGTTAATGATTATTGCCGTTACCTCCACTGATGCGGGTTGTGGAGACAATAATACTTTTAACAAGAAAAGAAAATAGCAAACTCATAATTTGCATCATCAATATTCTCATGCATTCACGATTGCTTGCGTCTGCTTAAAATGCTCTGTTATAGCCATAGTTGGCTCATAAGAAGGCATGGCTTGTCATGAACAAACTGGGTGTGTTGATGCTGATCCATCTCTGTAAGTACACATCCCATTGCGTGTTTAAGGGAAAGGACTTTTTTTAAACGCACATGCTCAATGAGCATAAGCATTAACTCACATCTGTATTGGTCATAACAATTTAAACAAGCTTGGTTCATGCTAAGAGCGACCTGTCATTGAGCAACTTGGCACTGTGAGAAACCTGGGGGTATTCGCCCAGTAAGACCTTGGGAATCCCTTATTCAGGTGACAGGACATGGCTATAGCTGTTGGATCCAGTTCCTGGGGTTGGGCCAGTGGTGGAGGATACCCTGGGTAGGGGAACACCGGGTTATACTGGGGGGGAAAACCCCAGGTGAGACGCAGTAGCATCACAGAAAGGATGGTGAGGGAAATTAAGACTCTCAAGCTTAAGCTATTCCCGCTCATCATCCCTTCCACCCATTGAATCTTCCTTACCCAAAGGTAAAGCCAACAATCCCTTCACATCTAATAAACTTATTAAGAGGCCCAACTCCCAGATTCCCGCTTTTCCTGGTTCTTATCTGGCTACTCCCTAACATTCTTTTCCATGTTCCTCTAGTTATTTTGCCCCGAACACCCAATCTACTAGGACAGAACACTATGATTCCCACAATCCCCTTTGTTCATTTCACGATGGCAACTATTCCCGTTTACCCTGCAAACCCTACCAATCCCGTCCCTCTGATTATCATTGTTCGAACTCTCACAAACCCTTCTGTGTATGTCAAAAATCCTACAAAGCCTACCCTCCCGAGATCACTACCAACCCTAATCCTAGGGTGATAATTCCACATATCACCGCTTTCCCTTCCGACCCTGTAGGATATCTGGAAACTCTAGCACCTGCTTTATCCAACACTCCAACCTCTTCCTTTTCTGACACAAGATAACAGACTTGAATTAGAACCATTTACTTGACATATCCCAACCCCAGCGTCGGGCAAAGTCAGGCAACTGACCTGAACCACACACACCTGACGGCCTTTCCCTTTCCCCAAAGGGATAAAAGGTGCAGCGGGAGAGCGCAGTACGAGCAAAGGCGAGTACGGCAGACAGTACGACGAGATGGCTAATCAGTTGTGGCAGTTCAAGAGAAGGAGAAAGGCGGCGGGAATCGCATTGGTGGCGAGCAGAGAAGTGACCTTGCCCCTTTCATCCCAGGCCCACGGAACCTTCGTGGAAGAGAGCCTAAAACCACGAACAATAGCACAAGTGTCTTGTAACAGATGTCAACGGTACACGGGGCAACCTTATGCAGAGGAAATCTCCTGTGCCTGTGGTAACGTCCTTGGCCCCAGGAAAGCAAAAAGCAAAACGGTTCATCACAGCTGGTGAGTCGAGGGGAGAATCGATAAGAAACAGGCTGTGTTGAATGAGAAGCACAAAGTGGCAACTATGAACCAAGTTTAAAGGACTGTGTAAAGAACTTTAAAAGTGTTAAAGGGAGACCAACTGCATAGGGAAAACCAGCACTGATTGAGTGTCAATTCAAGAGACTCTGGTCGATCCCCATCTGAGCAAACAAATGGTACCAGAAGGCCATAGGAGAATCACTGAAAGAGGTCAAAGTGGTCATACAGGAGGTCTAGTAAAATCCCTGTACAATTGAAAGATTTTAAACTACAAACTGTGTAGAAGCAGAAGGCGAAAGTAAAGTGGGGTCAGTGCCCAGAAGAGGGGGAAGCAGGGGTGAGCCACTATCACACTGATCAAGAGCCACAGTGAACACAGTGAAGGGAGTCTAAGGATCGAGTGGGGTCGGAGGCCGGCAGAGGGGGATCCAAGGGTGAAAAGTTGCCACCCTGAGATTGATAAAAGTGATAGCAAAAGCTAAGAAAGGGCAGGAGTGAACTCGAAAGAGGGATGCCAGAGGTGAAGCTATCATCCAAGCACTAGCAATAAAGAGGGGTCTGTGCCTAGCAGAGGGAGATCCAGGGGTGAAGTCATAAACCGAGTACCCCTAGTCAAGAGGGGTACGAGCCCGACTGAGGGAGATCCAAGTGTGAAGCTATGATCCGAACTTGAAGTAAGGCAAGAACTGACAAGTAAATTGAGGAATACGATGCATGAAGGGTCAGCGCCCAGAAGAGGGGGACCCACGGGTGAAGCTATCAACCTACGTGAAACAGTAGGAAGCAATTGAGAAAGGTCAGCACCCAGAACAGGGGGACCCAGGGGTGAAACCATCACCCAGTGAACATTGGAAACAAAATTTAATTTGTTAAAGTAACTTTATGTTGGAACCAGCGAGGCCCTCAAAAGCGAGAAAACATAGCTATCTGGGGTCTTGATATCATTTAAGAACTTTTCAGGGATTTGCACCCTGAAGAGGGGAATCCCGGGGTGAAAGTCATCACCACAAATCCATGGAAAAAAGACTGTGTATTTGTTTAGTTAGTTGAATAAGTCAGGTCCTCGAAGGCTTGAGACTTTCAAGAAAGTGAGATTTAGCGTTCGACGGTCCTGAGAGCTGCCATTAGAACTGTTGCCTCGTGCTAGAGACGCCCGGGACTGTGCTGTACTCCAAGCTCTCATCTTACCCTGTGTCCAAAATGTGGAGAAGGGAGACACAGGCTTCCACATCCTGACATATTATTTGAGAACACTTCTTTCTTTTCCTGAGAATTATCCCATACCCATTTTTGTATTTGTTGTGAGGTTTGGCAATAGGTTTCTTTGTATAGTTCTGTAGGGACACTAAGAGCAATGAAGTTCTGAGGTCACAAATAAGTCGTGGTAAGGGGTTCATGTCGAAAATACAAACATCAGAAATGGCCAGCGCGTGCACCAAATGGAAATGCACATTCTTGCAATGAGCACTTGTTTTAAAATGCTAAGAGTTCAGGGTAACATTTAATCTGTCTGGTTTGCACTATGAATATAAATACTAACATGAGCTAATCAATTAACAACCCCTTCCCAATAACCTGTAACCTGCCATTAACAAATTAGTGCAAAATGGACTCAGATGTGATGAACTGAATATGAGTGTTTTTCTGCAATGGAATTAAAACGTGCAAATATGTTTTACTGGTTGTGTGATTTCATTCAGCATGGCACAAACTGCGAGGTTGAAATATGCACTGTTGAAGAGCACCATTGTATGCGCATGAAGCATTTGTTGCAGATATGTTTGCAAAACTATTGTGTTGAGGGGAAAAGTACTGAGGCAGCTCGGATGATGTGGGCATGTTCAGGAAGAGAAGCAGTTCCTGTTGAGTGACAGAGATAGATTTTAAAAGGAAGCGAGACAGGGGGTGTGGGTCAGACTGGCAGAGTAAAGCCTCAGAAACTTCCTGGGAGACTGCAGGAGACGGGCGGTAGACTGGGAAGCAGTTATCCTGGCATGCAAGTTGTGTCCTTCTTGTGTGCTGCTCGTGTGTGCGGAGGTCGCGATACCTCTTATTGCTGCCAAGAGGGGTTTTCCAGATATAACAGGGCAGGAACCTCACCATAATTCAAGGTGAATATAAACCAGTCAATAAGTGAGGGCCATGCCTGAATGGATGCATTTTCATAGGGGGGACTCATTTTATGTGTAATGTTTCAATGTCAAAGTAAATGCAGTTCTGAAATTACAAGTTTTTTTTACTAAGTGTAACTACTGCCAAGTCCTGTAATTCAAGGTCGGGTTGTTGAACTGATTACAGTTCATTCTATTATTGAGTTGTGCCTTTTGAAGTTGTTTTTTTTTCTCTCCACATTCGCACTGACACATGTGTTCCATGTATAAGTGTTGCAGTGCATAATTGGTAAGGGTATCTGTCACGATAAAGACACATTACAAAAATCACTTTGTGTTCTGATAAATTTAATGGCATTTGGGTCATTGTATTTAATCTGAACATACAGGCAAGTGCGTGTTGGTAAATGCTTTCATGAGAATGATCTATTGTGGGCTCTGTAGTTAGAAAGTGAGCGGGTTTGCAGTATTTAATTTTGCATGTTTACAGCATGAACAGATCTGCCATCAAGGCATATTTTCAGCATCGTAGATAAAATGCTGAGGAAAGACAGTGTTACTGTCAAAATATTAGTGTAACAAGTCTGGTAACTTTTACTTTGGGAAACCCAGGGATGAAATACAGGCATTAGGATACATTCGGAGGGGAGCATTACCACTCTAGATAGGGAAGACACCAATGCGTTTCCACGAAATATACTACCATTTTGTCACAACAACAAAATACCACAAGATTAGGTTATCTCCTCAGACAATGGGCCTCATCATGACTCCTGTGGTAGCTGTGCCGGTAAAACCACCACTGCTGACACCAGAGTCTGTTTTTTTCTGGTGCCCGGGAATGGGCAATTACGGGGGCATTACAGCCCCGGCGGATTCAGTAATTGCCCATTCGCGGGCGCTGGAAAATATTACTACCCATTTCCATTTCAGTCCCATTGGACTCAATGGGAATGGGGTGGTCGGATGCACCGGCACCATTCGTGCATCCGACATGGTCTGCTCATGGGTGGCGTTCCTCCCGCCAGGTCAGACCTGGCGGACGAAAAGGCACCCGCTCGCAGACCTCGTAGTTTGCCGGTGTGGTAACAACAGTACCGGCAAGCTTACCAGTACCATTGTTACTGGACCGGCAAACTTATAATGAGGCCCAATATCTCTAACAGTCCCCTTTATTTGACACGACGTCACTAGGATTGCCTTATTTTTCATTTGATGGTCGAAGCTTGCTCCCATCTTAGATTTAGGTTTAGATTAGGTGTTTTTCCAACCTGCAGACAGAATTAATTGTTCAATAAACACCCTTGAACTGTGATCACTTATGTCTGTCTTACTTGTTGTCACCATTAGTTTCTCACAGCACATAGTACTGAACAAGAACTGTCCACTTTAAGGTTTGTATTCATGAGTAATATCTTACTAACCCAAAAATTACATTGTGTTATCAAAAAAGGGGGGTTGTTAATCATACCGACTTCAAGAATATGTTCATTGATAATACTTGTCATAAAGAATATTGTATGGGGCGAATGAAATGGCCAGTATGAAAGAGCATGATAAGTCCATCATGAATCACAATTTTAAAATCAGTATGATTAATAGCCCCTCTGGATGGTGTAATGTTAAGCATGAGCCATTAGGAATGCAATGATGCGTATAAGCCTTAATGTTCGTGCAGCATTAATGCACCAAATCTGTTCACAATAAGTCTTTTCTTGGTATGAACATCCCTGTAGAAGAACAGCCTCTCCCCTGCTCTTTGGTAAATGGACAGGTCACTATGTAATTTAAGGGCAGTGTCCTGCCCCCTGGTCCAATAGTGCAAATATGAGAAGAATTGTGCACTCAGACAACTGTATTATCTATACCCTAAACAGAGACAGTGAGGACAAACAAGATGTGGACCAAGGATGATAGAAGTGATGTCATTTCACCTATGACATCATATAGTTGCATAAGAGACAGGGTAAAATGCATTTATTATATAATAGCGCAAACATTAGGCCACACTGTGTTTCAATATGAAGGAGGTTATTCACATTCAATAGACATTAAACATTAGAAAACTGATAGTGCTCAAATATATGCAGGAAAGTAGTTCCCTGACAACAGAAATATGGCTACAGCAGACATCCATTACCTTTAAATGGGCTCCACAGTTTGCCTTCCAAATGAATAAAGGCTTTAAGTCTGATAGGAGTTTATGAGGGTTTAAAATTGCAGGAAGGACAGAAAATGTGCTGTGCGCAGATAAGGGAGTATGTTGGGTAGAAACCCAAGGTACAGTGAGATGGCAGAAACAAATAGCAGAATAATTGATTTTCAGTGGTGTGACTCATAAAACGAAATTGGCATACAGGCAGGAAAAGATATGGTAGAGAAATTGACCAATGAAAAATTAGACAGTCTATTTCTCTTTTGAACGCAGTGTGCTAGAAAGTCTGAAGAAGTTATTTCTTGAAACTTGTTTTTATCTAGCTTAAAAGTTGCAACATATGTCGATGTTTCAGAAAACGTGGAAAAGCACCTAGTTATGGAAATTTGCATAGGAAATCATGTGTTTCCGGAAGTGTTTATGTCCAATAGAAATCAAGTGATATTTGAACTTTAAGTAAAATGGCCAATTAAAACGTACTAAAAAATAAGGTTCATATTAGCATCATTTATCGTGCAATTTGTTGCTATTGTATAAAACCCATGATGTGTGCAGTACAAAGTTGAGATGTTCCTTTTTCAACTGTAAGCAGTGATTAAATAAATGTATTCTCAGGTGGCTGCCCAGAGATGTCGCTTCTTTGCACAAGAGTATATATATAGTGCTAGGGATGGCTGACTGCAGAGAATTATGGCTGAGAATTAATCCCTTTTCATCCCTGTGTTAATTTTGTATGGCTAACTCAGATGTGAGCGAATGTTCATGTAGTTATCGATCCATTTTCTAAAAATATTTTTCGGGGAATGACAGATTTTCAGTATGAAATATTATGACAAGTATTATCAATGAACATATTCTGGAAGTCAGTATGATTAACACTCCCACCCCCTTTTTTGATGACACAATGTTATTTTTAGGTTATTAGGACATTACTCATTAATACAAACCTTAAAGTGGACTGTTCTTGTTCAGTACTATGTGCCAAGTTGGTCAATGACAGGTCTCTCTTAGCATGAACCAAGCTTGTTTAAATTGTTCTGTCCAATACAGATATGAGTTAACGCTCAGGTTAGTGAGCGCATGCATTTATTTAAAAAAGTCCTTTACCTTAAACACGCAATGGGTTGTATACTCACAGCATCAACACACCCATTTGGTTCATGACAAGCCGTGTCTTCTCATGAACCAACTATGGGTATACCAGAGTATTACAAGCAGACGCAAGCAATCGTGAATGCCTTCTTTAGATATGGAAATGATATATGACGTTGACCTTAAAAAGGTCAAAGTCAAAATAAATAAAAAAGCAAAAACAATATGGTGCCCATTCTGGTTCACTCGCGGGAAGCCACCGAATGCCCAACAGGGTGCAGGGATTAACAACCTCTGCACTAGTAAGTTTTAACTTTTAATATTTGGTGGACCTAAATTTGGCAGACAAATCATTATGTAAGCAAGAGAATATTGATGATGCAAATTATGAGTTTTCCGTTTTTTTTTAGCTTGTTGAAGGTAACATTATCTCCACAACCCGCATCAGTGGAGGCAACTGCAATAATCATTAACATTGAGAGTGACTTTTGAAGCACAACATTTATGGGTATGTTAAATAACATAACTAGTTGGAAGCTACCATACAGATACAAGTGTTACATGCCCAATTTGAACATGATTGCCTCTATATTTTTTTGTTATGGTATAGTTTTACAAACCAGGAGAAAAATGCCCATAGATGTGGAGAATCAAATTCGAGTGCTAGCAGAGGTGAAACCATTTGAGTGAAGTAGCTAATATGAGACTCTAGAAGGTCTGTTTTGATTTATTTACTATTTGGGAAGAGAGCTTGAGTATTAAGGTGAAGGTTGGTGGTGCACACTTCTTCAATCGAAGGGCAAGGACACAGTGGCATGTCTAATGGTCCAATATGGACAAATCTTTATAGGAGCACTTTTCACTCCTGATCTTCACTTTGCACAGTTGCAGGAATCTATACGTGGCGAATTTCAATGGGGTATTCTGCCATAGAGACCACATTTCTTTGACCTGCTCTGCATGCATTCAGTATTTCTTTAAAAAGGTCTCTTGTTTTAGAATCTGTTTTTTCCAACTTGCAAAATTTAAATTAACCTTGATTTCCTTTGTGTCTTGACTGTTGTCTGTCTCTTTCTCCACTCCCCCTATCCTCACCTGCTGCTTTTCGAAATATTAAACCTGCATATAAGACAAAGTACCATTTGATTTGTAAAATTTCAAGCCCTGGGGTCAGTTCCAAATCACTGTTTAGGAGGCGTCAAGTTTTCAATAAAGACTGTTTAACAAAAGGGGAAGTGGCACTTTATTGGACATAAAGGTTTTATGAAGTAACTTCCTGTGATGCCATCAGGGTTAAAGAGCATGTGCGATAATTGCTGCCACAACTACCATTTTTGTAAAATGGCGTGGCCCGGAAAAGGGATATTTACAGACATGCTAAATTTATTTTAGTAAGCAGGTAAATTGTTGTCCTTTAAAAGTACAATAATAAGAAAAGAATAAACCAGTGAAGAACATTAACTATTTGGTTGAAAAATAAGATGACTGAAAAATCAAGCATACGTTAATTTTTTAAGGGAGGAAATGTTGGTGTGCTGCAGGTTTGTTTATAGGTTTTGCCTCATAGAAGTTCGTTCAGTGACAACTAGTGGAGCAAAACCTTTGGTAGACATAGTGGTATATGGTAAAGATGCAGGACTACACACCCATTTTAGTGATGTGTTATTGTTCATTCCATGTGTATGTTCCTGACAATATAATTGTCAGGGAGTATAGTTCAGGGGCCAAGCACTGGCTTTCAAAGCAAGTTGGCAGTGGAGCAACACAGGTTCGATCCTGGGTCCATGATTAGAAACCTCTAGGTATTAAGCGCATTATAAATAACCAATTTAGCTTACAATTATAAAAATTATAATTAGCAAAAAGGTGAACATTCTGTGTGTGCCTTTGCTGGCGATCTAATGAAAAGAGCCCCTGATGTCTAGGCTTGACAGACCCGTACTTGTTTTATCTCTCCTTTTTTGTTTGAAGTGTGCACTCATTTTGTGTCAGTTACTTTAACGATTGTTATCACTTGAAATGGTGCAAAATGTATTGCTGTCCTTTCGCCATGGCATGAGGTTTATTGAGGCATTTAAGGGTCAAATGATGACAGCCAAAACATGTTGGTTTTGTCAATGCTTAAGATACTTTATAAAATAGAGGTCAGCTGACTTGTTGGTAAAGTACCTCAAGACAAAGCTTCTTCTGAGTTGGACGTATGATCTAAGCAAAGGTCTAATGTTCTTTCACAAGCATGATGCTGGCACTGAACTGCATGCGTGGTGCATGACGCGAAATCATCAAGTGCAAATCATTTCTGAGTAGGGTAATCAATTTGCGGAAGTCCATTAACATGTGTATTTATAAGAAATGACTAAACCAAATCCTAACCTAAAACGTTCAGTGGGTGGTGCCATATCGGGAGTGTACTCACTTGTTTGAAGGTATATTTAATGGACAGGCGCAGGGCTGGCAATCCTCAGCAGTCTGCTTCCTTGGATCTCCATAGAAACCAGGAAGACATCTGTCGCAGTAGGGACCATATGTGTGATGCCTGCAGTCCTATGGAGGGAAAGAACAGTGAAGCATAGATATCACTTATAGAGTTCAAGGAGGCGCAGAAAAATCTCTCTGGAAACACAACTCGGAAAACGAGGCTTTGGGGCAATTTTCTGAAGCGTGAGCTATGAAACCCACAAATGCCAGCATCCAACCATATTACTGTCAAAAGCACATACTTAAGGTAAAGAAGTAAGAATGTCACATATGTGTTTTAACAGTGCCACTAACAGAGCCAAAATCGCATTCCTGATCAGTACGGTTCTTGTAACTGTCACAATAATGCCACGTGGCAAAGGGATATGCCTGCAAGCTTTATCATACCATATTACTCCGCATAGCAGCAAGTGCGCTATATAAAACTGCACATCCTAATGAATACACATCTATACATATACAAACATAAATATCTTCCAGGATTTAAGTACTCCAGATAGGTTCTTCACGCAGAATGCATGTGCCTCTATTCTTTTACCATGTGCTGGTACAACCCTAAACGCCATCTCACTGCACATGTACATGGTGGGGCAATTGTATAGCGGGACATAACCTGAACAGGAGAGGGCCCACCAACCCTCACTGAAATGCAATGGTTAGCAGAAGAGCCATTCCAGATCTGATGACATCACAGGAAGTCATATCACATGACCATTGACCCTTGTGACATTACAGGAAGCAATGGCAAATTATAGTTGGCTCCAATAACATTACAGAAATATGATCACAGATGTTAAAACCTCTACAATATGTGTATGATTAAAATAATAAAGAATTGCTAATAAAGCAAACAAAAGGTTAGGAGCATGCCATGGGGACAGTGATGCTATTCACAAACATACTTTACGATGAATGGTGGTGTACTTGACTGTGTGCCTCTGTGGCAAATGTTACATAGGGATGACAACTTGCCTCATAAAGACATGCTTTACTGAACATTGAAGTTGCATCTGAACTAGATCGCCTATGGGGAGGATTTTCTTAGGAGGATAGCTGAGGGGCAACTTGCTCACCTTGGAAGCAAGACAAAGCAGAGCAACACAGGTTCAATCCCTTGGTCCGCGCTTAGAAACCTCTGGGTATTAAGCGCGTTATAAATAACCTATCATATCATATCATATCATGGACCCAATGGTGACACACTAGAAACCATGGGACAGGATAAAAACAGCTGGAGCTGAACATTGCTTGATGAGATGAGTTTCAGAAGGGACAATAGTTGGGAACAGAGACTTTGCGAAATAGAAGAAAGACTGATTTACCAAACCATAAGCCATCTCTAGGGCCTGAATGAGGAAGATGAATGGCAGGTGTGAATACCCATACCTAACTCTAAATGTGCTGCCCTCACTCACACATAAGCACTGTCAGGTGTTGAGGTGGTACCCTGTATACATTATTGTAATAAGTGATGATCATGAGCAAAATCAGCCCATATGACAAGAGAAAAGAAAAACATAATTAAAATACTATGTATTTAAATAATGTGTTTTACTTTATTATTGCTAATGTTAATAATATGCATGATGGCTAGAGGACATCTTCGTGAAAACAGAGTCTGCACATCAAAAACATTTTTCAAACATTTGAGAACATGGCTTCATCTTAAGATGGCTAGCACTTTTATTGACACTGAGAAATGAATATCTTGAGAGCTAGACTTCATCTTAAAATGGGTGACAATTTCATTGACACAAAGAAAGGATTTCCTTGAAAACAAAACAAGACTTTACCGTAAGGTGGTGGACAGTTTCACTGACACTTAGAAAATACTCCTTTGAGAACAAGAATCCTTTGCAAGGATGCAGATATTTTCCTTGACACTAAGACATGACATCTTCCCCACAATCCTTTTGTAATGTACAAGAACATTACTTAATTCCAAGATGACTGACTATTTCATGGATACTGAGAAAGGACTCCTTTTCTGTGTCCACATGGTTAAAAAGAACAAGTAAGCAAACAGGATCATGTGGCAGATCAGCACAGAATAAGATACACACTCTGGCAGCTTGATGGAGGCTGCCTTATACGGTCTATAGCAATTAAGCATAGATAAGGCATCATATACAAGCAGGTATTGAGCAGGCTTTGAGGCACAACATCAAATGGGAATAAGCTTCTCTTTGGCTTTTTTCCAGTAAACAATTCTAACTTTAGTTACCTGATTAATTATACCTCTATAGGAGCCTACTTTGCTTGAATGCATGGATATGTGTTGCCTAAATATATGCTTTATTTTTACAGGCTATATGTGGACTTACTAATTAACATCTTGAATAAATACGGCTTCAGATCGTCGACACCTCCAAACCAAAGACATCCCAATACAGAGCTTTGGATGGAAGAGAGCACCATGGTCCCCTTAGTTACACCAGAAGGGGGTAACAGTTTTGTGTATACACCAAAGAGCACATATTTCGAATTGTGATGTGTGCTCCAGCAATCATTCAGGTATGTTAAGACCTGCTCATAGTTCATCCACCCCCAGTAAAACGCAGCTTTTAAAACATACACATTTTGTTTATATTCTTTTCTCCACCCGTGCCCCCCTTACGCAAAAAGGGCCAGAGAAGGAAATGGTATCCCCATTCTCAAAGTTAAATAATCTCACCTTGCAGTGAGATGTTTTGTTGAGAATTTCTGAGTATCCCCTGATATACCACCAACCAGAATATAACTAAAAATGCACTTGTCATTTTTAAGAGTCCCCTCATCCTCATGCCCCTGAAGAAAGTGCCAAGTGGTAGGACTGATACATGTCGGGGTAGATGCCCCTCAAAGAAGAAATTGAATAGTTGGACTTTCCTAAGGGAATATGAAATGTTTTAGCAATAATTGTAATACTTATTCATCATTGAGGGCGACTGAGTTGGCAACAGGTTGTTTTACTTTGTGTTATAATATGCACTGTGAACAAAGTATATGTTTTTAGTTCAGGCAAGATAGTGACAATGGAGATATTATATCTTAAAATTGTATAATTCGATGTCATTTCTATTATATAATAGCAAGTAAATCATTTTGTCAACTAAAATGTTTTCCAATACAAAATTCTTCGGATTCAAAGCATATATCTTGTTGAAAATGCAGGGGAACTCTGAGTAAGAAGGTTATGTGTCAAGTAAAGACATTAATACTGTACCAAGGAGAAAGAACTCTATTAGATAGGCCAAGTGGAATGCCTCCTTATCTGAGTACAGCACCTTATGGCCAGTTACTGCCATCGTGATCCAGTGAAAGCTCCACATGCCTGATGTTGCCATAATACTTACAGTAGAGACACACTTATCTAGGTGCCGCCATGGTATGTCAAGTGCAGCCTTCTGTACCCAGGTACTGCCATTTTATGACATTTATCGACTTGCATGGCAGTGATGGCCATTTCATGCAAGATGCATACTCACACTCCCAGGTGCTTCCAACACAAGCCAAGCAGAGTCTCAAATGCGTGTGCAGTTCCATGTTATGTCAGATACAACCTTGTATGCCGGGTATATTCCTCACCAGTAAGTAAAAGTCCCACATGTTTGGGTACTGCCATTGTATGCCAAGTGCATCCTTACATGCCTGCATGCTTCCATCTTATGTCAGATAAACGCATGTATTACTTATGTTCCTCATATGTAAGGTACAGCTTGCATGTCCAGGTGCTGCCTAAAATGCCGGAGTTCACTCATCTTATGCTAGATAAAGTCTTCCGCACCAGTTACAGTCATAATGTGTAAAGCACCGCCTCACTTGTACAGGTGCCGTGCCATGACAGGGAGTACTTTACAAAGTAAGGTAACACTCCATAATACTTGTTATGTCAAATGGAGCCGTTAACACCGAGGTACTACATTTTATGCAAGGTAAAGATTAATTTGTAAGTTATGGACATCCGATGAAAAATATAACTTCTCGTGATCTGGTGCGCTCATCATGTGCCACATACAGCCCCTTAAATGCCAACGTACTACAATTTTATGCCAGATAAAGCATTGCATTTGAGTTATACTCAAAGCTAAAGTACAGCTTAGCATGTCCAGGTAATTCCCTGCTATGCCAGATAAAGCATACTATGCCAGGCATGGTCAACATGTGTAAGGAACAGCCTCACATGTTCGGGTGTTGCTATGTGATGCCAAGTGCAGCCTAATTTGTCTATGTTCTTCAATCTTATGCCAATGACTCAGGTCTTGTACTGGCATCATGTTCAAGATACAAATTCACAAGCCAGTGTGCTGCTTCTCCCCCCTACCTTTTGGCTTCTATGTCCTTTCTATAGGATGTGGCTCCAGGATGAGGGGACCTGCCGAAGAACAGGGTGGTGAAAGTTTGGATAAAGTAGTGCTACTCCTGCCCTCTGGTATCACCCCCACTCAGATGCAGGAGGCACTAGAGAAGATGGGGGTTTCTTAGTGCCTCCCAGAGACAGAGAAGGATGGGGAGCATCAAGGCCACTGTGCCTCCTCTTCCTTTGGCATGGCTGCAAGTGGTGCCGCCATGGAGGCAGAATGATAGATGATGCCGTTGAAGCCTGACACTCCATGGAGTATCCTCCAGGTGGTGGCTATGGTGTGTCCTCTCTACAGTTTCCTTGTGTCTCCTGGTCTTTCCTTCCTCAGTTGTGTACAGAGGGAGGAACAGATCTTCCTTTCTGTCCCTCCCCTCTGCTCTCAGCAGTAAAAAGAAGAGGATGTTCTGTGAGGAACCTGAGGGTGTTCTCACCTCTTTTCCCCCAGCATCCTCTTCTCATGTAGCCAGGGAAAGGCCATCACATTTGGATCCTGACCCTGGGGGTGGATATGCGAGGAAAAATCATCTGGCAGGAGGGAACTTGGGGAGTGGGGAGAGGACGTTTTTGGGTGAGACATGGCATCCCCCTTCACTTGTCAAAGTGAATCCAATATCCCCCCTGCCTTTGTAGGCTAATCTCAGTCCTTGACTCTTTATTCTGACCAAAATGTCCCACATTCCTTTTATGTTAAGACTGTGACGAGGAGGAAACAGCTAGGAGTTATGCACACCTCCTTATATTCGCACCACTTTGGAACGGAGACAAGGAAGAGGGCTTTTGAGGAGTTCAACTACAATAGCCAGGCATCTCCCACTGATGACCTTCATCAGGGTCAGGCAATTAATATGGAGGACTTGCACCTGCGGCCTGTTAACAAGCCACAGGTGTATAAGAGCAAGAGGGAGAGATGGTCTGAGGCGAAGGAGCTACTGAAGGAGGTGGTGTATGGAGGCAAAGCAGGCGGGAGAGGAACCGGCTGGAGGAAAGCCGGGGTACGTAGGAGCGCAAGGGAGATGCCGGGGCTAAGGCTGGTGTAAGAGGATCGAGACTCTTGAGGTTCCTCCTCCCCGACGCCCACAACAGGAGCTGTGGGGCACTGAAGCCTCCAAGGTGCTGCCATTCGCTGAGAGAGCGAGAGAGGCTCTTAACAGCTTCTGCTGTGGAAGAGCAGGACTGCGAACTGCCTAGGACATTGAGCGCTGCTCGCTGGGGATCCCACTGGAAGACAGAGAAAAGAGGAGTGGTGCGAGAAGCTCAAAGGCACGAACGCATACCGGTGAGTGCAGAAAAGGAAACATCAAATCCAACCTTACTTTACAATGCACTCTGTGCGGTCCTCCAATCAGTGTCTTTTACATGCTCCTTCAACACATGGTTCCACTAGATGCGATTTTCAGTCCTAACCCCAAGTCTCTGGAATGTCCTCCCTATACCGCTTTGCTCCCTGAATTCCTTGTTGATCTTTAGAAAAAAGTAAAATCACACCTCTTTATTTATTTGGTTAAGATGCTTCTTTTTCGTAGCACACTAGACAAGTGCATCCTAGCTCTCCGGCATCCTAGGTTCCCTCTGCGCCCCAGATACTGGCAATGCCTGCCCGGTACCCTCGGGTTATGCACTTTATAAATTATCAATATCAAATCAAGAGGCTTCAACAGTGTTCATTCGAACAAAGGAGAGAGTGACAACACATGGAATCACAGTCTCACAATTTTCCCCCCAATGCAGGTTCGGGCAGACAATTCACGAACAGGGGCCAGATTACAGAAACTTTGCACTAGTGCAAGTGCAAAGCTTGCACGGTATTAGAACTGGGACAATGTTTGCCCTATTTCTAAAAACACCTGCAAATATTAGAAATCCATTGCACCATGACAAGTGCATTTTGGCATTTTATGAGCAATACTGCAAACATTGCCCTAGTGAAAGAATATACATGTTCAATGCATTTTTGCACCGTTGCACAGTTTGCCCTAGTGCTAATACCATTCCAAATTAGAACTAGGGCAAACCTTGCTCTGGTACAAAAATACAGTGAAAATGTATATTTTTTGCACTAGGGCAATTTTTGCCCAACTGCTTATAACATGCCAAAATGCACTTGTCATGGTGCAATGGCTTTCTAATATTTGCAGGCGTTCTTAGAAATAGGGCAAACTTTGCCCTAGTGCTAATACCGTGCAAGGTTTGCACTTGCACTAGTGCAAGGTTTCTGTAATCTGGCCCCTGGTGATCAACAGGTGCAAGCTGTTTCAACCTGCTACATATTTCGCCCAAGAATAAGAGACCATTCTTCCTCATTCTGAAAGTCGACATGCTGTTGCTCTCCCTTTTTTTAAGCAGAGGTCTAATGTAGCTAAAAAGATTACTATTTCTTAATAAGGTCTTATTTATCTCTCCTAAAATATGCTTGCCATATACACATTTTCCCATCAATTTTTCCATTTCAATTCCCAAACATTGGGTGAATGAGTGAGTGTATGAGGCCCTCCGTGACCCTTTTGGTTGGGCCAGCACTGGGCCAAAATTCAAATAAAATAAAAATAAAAATAAAAATAAATAAACTGCATACAGTGAACAATCTCCATGTTATGCAATGTGAAGTGGTGTTATATAGCGCCTTTCTGCCCTGCTCGTGGGCATTCCACCTGTTTATATAAGAAAAGATGGAGCAGGGGGTTGTTAGTGGGATAGCAGGAGAGGCAGATGCAAAACCTTTGGTATTGATTAGTGCAGTACACACAAGCTGAGTGCATTTATGCTTCTGTTGGTTTGGCAGAGACACTTGGGACTGTGTTTTTGAAAGGGGTGATCTCAAGATCAGAGACTGCATCACTTTGGGTCTGGATAGCTGCTGATTTGATGTAGTGTGATAGGGCTAATAAGGAGAGCTTAGTCATAGCCCTATTGATGTTGCTGTGGGAAGAGCTAGGCCTGTGGCGGCAGATCTATGTGTGTTTTGTAAGGTGAAGGGAGGTCTTAGAGGTGTGTCGGTTAGTTATGGGAAGAGCTGAGGGGGTCTTAAAAGGAAAAACATCTTGGCGTCCTCCCAGCCCTCCCATCACTGCCCTCTTGAGGACAGGTTTCATGCCACTCTCTCACAATGCCACCAACAATGTCTCTTTTCCTCTTCCTCAACATCTCTCACCTTATCTCTCTGTTTCTGAAACAGATACACTGTACACCTTGTGCAACAAGGATCCAGGGGGCAGCCTGTTGTTGGAATTGTATTAATATAAAGGCATCATTTGGACATATAGCCACATGTTTTATGTCATTGAAGAGACAAGCTGAAGGGCTGTGCTGCTCGGATTCCAGTGCTCTAGAATGAAATGATACTTAGAATGGGCCAGGCCTGGAAGACATACTGAACAGCTGGTTTGCTAAGGTGTAGTGAATGCTTTCACAAAGTTAAACATATACGGAAAGGAAAGTATAGTGACTTAAAAACAAATCGATTGGCAGACTTGTGTTTATAGGCTGACCTCAAGACCACCATCACTTTGACAAATAGTGATTCACTTTAAGAATATTGTGCTTCTCAATAAACCAATAGCTGAGAAGATTGATCGTCCTATGACATTGGAACATTAAGTTCAAAGAATAAACCGAACACACGTTGCTTAAAAGCGTTCATTAAGTAACTAATGGACAGAAGAATCCGCCAATCAGTCATCTGTTCAGTTAAGTGACCTTTTGAGGACAGCTGGTCAGTAACTGATAATTGATCAGGCCTTCCACACAAGAAGACCATATTTTACGAGGTCAAATATGCAGCAGACACATACTTAAAAAATTGACATTTACAATCAAATATGAGAAATGCATTTTCTACTAGAGTGTTTTAGTAATTCATCCTTTTGAAAAAATAGAAGTATATTTCTGAAAAGGGGTTGACCATGTAACTAAAATACACATAGCCAGGCATACTGTTTGTATAATTTGCAAAAAATAATAACAATACTGCCCTTGAAGTGTCAGAAACTAAAATTATATCATTTAATATGTCATATTCTCATGAATTAGAATATGCCATTTTGGCCATTGTCAAAAATTCCCCCAAAGAGTTATATAAAAACACACGCATTTCAGTCTAGCAGTGTTTCCTACTTCAATGGGGGGGAGCAGTTTGCAGCTGGCACATGCCTCTTATGACTGACCATGTTTATTAGACCGGTGGTAGCAAGGAGGAGGGCCCCATTTTGGTGTGTTTTAGCGAATAAATCAATCACAGAACAAATCTGTAGGGTTGAATGATGCTTGTGGGTGGAGTCTGGCTTAGTTTAAAAAGCCATGTTTCAGTGGGAGAAGTAAAACTGGCCAATTTTCTTGCTACCTGCTGGCCGAAAGAAATCCACACCAAAGTTTGCAGAAGGGATTAAGCCACTGGGCTTAGAATGATTTATAATGTGAACTACAAGCATATCTGAACTGAGGGACACATTGCTAGCTGGATCCAAAGGAGTGGAGGAGAACCAGATGACCTGGAACTCCAATGCCTTTCTATTTCCATTTAGAGTCCAGTGCCAGTCGAAGAGATCTAGGGACAACCCATAGGCAAATTCCTGTTTAATCATACAACTATAAATCTATGGATTCCTGCCCCTTTGCATTTAAATATACATCCCAAAGCATTAGAACTGTGAAAAAGGGGGTAATTTCTCTTCAAACGTGAATGTGCCTAAGACTTTTTTTTAACACAGTGGCACCTCAAAATAATATGAAACAAACAAGGGGGTCCTGCGATTCTCTCTGCTAGATATTATTCCTGGTTGCGAGAGCATTACCGAGATTCTTAAGCTCAGTATCATTCACAGAGGAGAAATATCCCAAACATATCAGTCTTTGTCCTGCCCTGGGGCAGTCCAGCACCGAAATGCTAGGCAATTCTCCTCTGAACAAGAGTACCAACAGCAACCCCAGACACGTGTTTCGGTCTGGTTGGACCTCATCAGTAGGAAGGAGCTGTGCCTCTCTAAGAATAGTGAGCAAGGGGTCCACGTCAACCACTCTACCAGTTCTGTTGTTCTCTTACTACTCCCACCACCTTCTATCTTTACTCCCAACTACTACTACTAACTCCGCCACTAACTATCTGACCCTACCACTATATCTAACTAAATTCAATAGGCCAGGAGAGTGTCCTATATTCACATGGTCTTCTCTTCTCTTCAGATAGTCCCGTTATCTACAACTTTTCTCTGTGATATAGACATTTCTTAACATAGCCTCCTTGGATAGTCTCTGAGATCAGTTCTTATAGTTCTTTAAATATAATGTTTTTTTCTGGTGGTGGTTCCTTGTCATCCCTTGTAGACTCTCCCCAGTCTTTAATTTCAGGATTTCCTGAGCTGGGAATATCTTGGCCCTTTTTTAGGCTTTCATTGTAATGAATTGCCTGTCTTAAACACTCTCTATTTTTATCCTGTTCATAGGGTATCTTCCCTTCCTCCCAGGGGATTTGTTTCCAGTCTCTGCTTGTACCCTACCTGGGTTGGGTAAACCCCTTTCCTATTTCCTTTTCTCTTCTCTTGTTAACTGGTTTCCTTTTTAATATCTCGTCCTCAGGCATGGGAGAAGTTCCTCTCTTCTTATAATAACCCTGTTCCCCAAACGGATTATTTGTCTCTTGTTTTCTGTGCTTTTTACAATCCCAATTACACAGTCTTATCTTGACTTTTTCGTCCTTAGAATTTGGATGAGTTTCTTCAGATCGATAATGGTGCCCCAGCAGCCTCCCACTTCTCCCGTTTCCCCCAGTACCTCTCAGTATGCAGAGGAAGGTGCTGCAGCTCGGTTTTCGGTCAGTAATGCTTTCTCGCTTTTCTCAGTCGTCGGCTTCTCGTTCTCGGTTCCTCGTTGGGTCCCTGTAATACACTGGCACTGATAATCAGAAGATATCAACTCTTCCCGCAATGGTCATGTCAGCATCGTTGTTCTGGAATCCTGCCCACCACACTGCACTTATGTTCACACCACCGCCGGATACTTTATTCCTTCTTTCCTCCTCACAATGCTTTCCTCGTGTCTGCTCACCCGTTGGGTCTCTGGCATTTCATACTGGTGTATCTTCCACATTGAGAGTCGCAGGCTCAGTGGCTCGCTTTCGCTCCACCTACACAAGGCGTGATGATGTCAGGGGGCTCCCCCTGTGCACAAGGTTCTCCTCTTCTTCTCATCAGACTTGTCCCAGTTAAATATATGTCTCTTCTTAAAGAGACATCTTCCTTTTCTTTTCCACATTGGTTTCTGTTTGCATTGCCTTCAGCCAAATTAAAATATGTCACATTATTTGTTATTTCACCCATCCACAACAGAGATAGCAGAGCAGGCGGAATTGCTATCCTATACAAACCCCACCTATCTATCCTGCACTTCGAGGCACAGCCATGCAGCGCAGACTGAATCACTCGTAGTTAACTTCACCATCCACCCCTCACCCACCCACAGCTTCCTGCTCATCTACAGGCCACCCGTCTATGACAGGCATTTTGCTAATGCCATAGACAACTCGCTAGCGGCTATACTGGTCTCCCACCCCTCCCTCACCCTTCTGGGATTCCTGAACATATGGTTAGATGCCCCTGATAACACCATGATACGACCACTCAGGTAATCTGCAAGCTCTCAACCGAACCCAACAGGTAACGGATGTCACCCATACAGCAGGATATACACTTGATGCTATCTTCAGTTCAACTGACCTCACCTCCACGCTTCCCCCTCGACTGCTCATATGGACAGACAATGCAGCCATCCTCTTCTTTCTGTCGCCAACTCCACCTCTACGAAGGACTAACAATGGACCACCAACCAACATCAACATTTTGAATAAGGTCACAATAACCCAACCCCAGACCTGGTCAACTCCCTGTTTCCCCACCCAACCAAAGGAGGACCACCATCCATTGATCAATTCGACTCATGGGTCTCCAATGCTCTCCTACCTCTATCCCCCTCAAGATCCAATCGCTCAAGACAAGGTCCCTTACCTAGGTGGTTCTTCCCCCTCCTCAAATATCTCAAAACACAGAACCCCTTGAACATAAATGGTGGACCAACCCAAAACCCCAAAATACAACAGCTTATGCCCATCAACATCACATCTACAAAACCAAAATCCGTAAGGCCAATAAATCCATTTACAAGAACAATATCTCTGCTAGCAAGGAGCTTCACAAAATCATCACTGAATTCATGCCCCCCTGCACTTCTCCCCCACTAATGTCTCCCAATCCTTCTGTGACTAGAAAGAACACGCACCATCAACACTAAACTGACAGCTTTCCCACCCACTTCCCCTAACAAACCCACCAACCAGCCAACCCCACCGTGTGTCTTCTCCTCTTTCCTGAATTCCATAAACTACTGACTAAAAGCCATCCATCCAGATCCCTGAGTGACCCATGCCCACCTCCCTCCTCAAAGAAATCTTCACATCGACCTGTAGAGGTTGCATCAAGAGATCCATCTTTAACTCCTACATCACCTCAGGCATTTTACCAGCAGCATTCAAAACATCCCATGTCAATAGCCTCCTGAAAAAACCTTCACTTGACGCTCTCCAGCCTGCGAACTACAGACCAATCTCTAACATAGGTTCCCTAGCCAAACCCACTGACTGCACAGCCTACTTCCAGCTCAGTGCTTTCATGGAAAACAACAACCTCCCCGAACCCGCACAGTCCGATTTCAGACCCATTCATGGAACTGAATCATCCCTAGTCTCCATATGGGATGACCGCAAGAACACTGCAGACATGGAGGGCTGTGCCGCCCTCATACTACTTGACCTCTCAGCAGCCTTTGAGCCCATCAACCACAGCATCCTCATTGTCAGTCTTCACTTCCTTGGCATTAGAGACACAACACTAAAGTGGATCTTCTCATTCCTTGCAAAAAGACACTAAATCACTTTCCTCCATCCTTTCACTTCCTCCACTTGACCCGTCAATAACGGTGTACCCCAGGGTGCCTGCCTATCCCCTCTCCTCTTCAACCTCTACATGAGTCCCCTCATATACGACACACCCAAGACTATATGACATTCTGCAAAGCTCTAAAAACGTGTCTCTTTCCGTAATACCAACTAAGACCTCTAAAGCGATTTGACTCTATGACTAACGCTCAATGAGATCCAGAACAATGTTATCACTGAATACTCTTACTAATTAACTACTAAACAACTGCATGCCTGAAATGCAGAATATGGACCACCTTAGATTATAACCCAGGCAAACACTCTCCTCCAATGTCACCACTCTCTACTCTACACCATCACACAATTAGAGTGCATCTATATCCCTCTATCAATTCGGCCTAGCTGCTCACATATGAACATTCACCATGAACACCTCATCATTCTAAATAAAACGCAGCTATAACCCATGACAAACTGGCCTAGCTGCACACATAAGTGCCCTACAGGACTAAACGCAGCCAGAACCAGTCTTGGCGTCCACGCGCCAGACTGCACACATTCAACCGATATCAATACCACCACACCTAATGCTAGGGTGCAGCTACCATCAGGCAATCACATCAGCTGCACACATAACTGGTGCACTCAAGCACCCTTCGAAACCCTGCTCTCTCAACTGACCTGGACTGCGGTCCCCTAGGGCGTTCAACATACCAGCGCTTTGAGGTCATAACAATGATATATATATAGAGCGCTATATAAATGCCAAATAACATAACATAACATGCATCTATCTGCTCAAACAATCTCACATGCTACAACTATGCTGGCAACACACAGATCATCTTCAGAATACCCAAGTCAGTCTCCAACCCCCACCCAGACCTTGCATCTTGCTTCTCAGACATTGATCACTGTATGGTGGTCAACCACCTCTTGCTCAGTCCAGGTAAAACAGAGATCATGCTCTGCAGAAAGACAGCCCTCTTCCTGCATCTCACCCCCTGGCATCCCTGCCGCCCCCTCCGCCCTCTTCCTGCATCTCACCCCCTGGCATCCCTGCCGCCCCCTACCCCCTCGGCAAGCATCCACCACAGACACAAACCTGGGCTGCACACAAGACACAGACCAAACGTTATCACACCACATTAACACTCTGTCAATATCCTGCTACATACCTCTGCATGGTTGAATTCATCTTCCCATACCCCTCCTACCCCCACAGAGTGACGGCTTACCATGTCCATTGTCCTCTCCACACTACACTACGCTAACTCTCTCTACCTCGGCTCGCCTGCCTACCAACTCAAAAAACTCCAAAGAATCCAGAAATCTGCAGCCAGGCTGCTCCTCGCCCTCATCTGCAGAGAGCACATCACCGTCGCCCTCCATACCCTCCACGGGCTCCCTATCGAACGATGGGCCACTTCCAAAGTCATGTGCACCTACACCAGACAGGCCCTAAATACCTGCAACAGAAAATCACATCACTGACTACCACCCCAATAGAAACCTGCCATCAGTCACTGCTCTCCTGCTAGTCATCCCCCCTATCAAATCAACCAGAGTTGGAGGCACCACTTTTTCTGTCGAAGCCCCCACCATCTGGAACTCTATGCCGCTTAACATCTGACGCATAGAGGACCACCTGGTCTTCAGGTGGGCCTTCAAGCCATGGTTATTCCCCTCAGGCCCCTGACTAACCCTGCCCCCCCTTTTGGAGCTAGCTATTTAATTCCAGGAGGACCTCGTACAGAATAAATCCACCTCACAATCGTCTAAGTATGGTAAGAATCCTTGCTTTGCATTTGTCCGAATTGTGAGAGTACCAAACGTATTACATCTAGATTAATTTGAAAGCATCCTATGTATGGCATTTGGACGAACTTTGAGGGCAGTCAAGGTATGGCACTCAGATTAGTTTTGAGATGGGCCAATGCGTGACACTAATATAATTTATAGGGTCGCCACAGTATTTGCGTCTGGAGGAATCTCTCAGTGTAAGCAATACTGCATTATACTAAAAGGATTATATTTAGCCGGGGCCAGAATTTAACTGCGCTCTGATTCCACGCCTCCTTAAATCCAGCGGACCATGGCACTGTTCCTATCGTATTACAAGTTCTTAAAATCAATCAATCAGTGTGCAATTATGTATATTCTAATTTCGCAATCCACCATCCAAGGAACAGCCAAAATATTGAATTATTTGCATTGAACACACTCCTCGTGTCGCTGTATAGAAAGCCCAACATTATGTATTGATTAAAGAGAGAGGGTAGATAAGAGACAGCAGGCACAATACATGTCACAAAAACCAATGTGGAAGGAAGGAATCACACACATGAATTTGCCACGATACTACTTCCTGGGAATAATCACTGAAAAACATAGAGAAATTTAGGTGTTTTGGTAAAAGGAGACTATGGAAGGTCGGTGGGCTAATGGAGGGGACGCAGCAATAGCGTAGTGTAATGTTTGGAAAATCTTTGAATTAAGGATAAACACTGGCTATTCGTCGGGGGAAGCCTTCAATGCCATTGTTTTTCAGGATGGTATGCCATCACAGAAGGGGAAAGACCATAAGCAATGAGGGATGAGGTATCCCAGCCAGAACTGCTGGATTACATCTCTTCTGCATGACAACACAAGTAACCCCAGACATTGGCAGCTACTTGTGACCATATCAATGAGGTGCGGCCGAGCACTCTAGGTACAGTTACTTGAGAACCGTGTCTAGGGGCCTCATTACACGGTAGGCGGTGGACCAAGGTGCTAATAGCACCTTGGCCCATGCCGGTAAAATACCGGCACCGCCTTGGTGGAAAGGGGAATTACCACCCTATTCCAAGGTTGGTGGGGCGGTAATTCCCCCTTCCCCCATTGCCCTTCCCCATTCCCATGTTTCCCCCATAGGGCATAATGGGAATGGGGAAGGTGCTAATTACGGTACCGCAAATATGCGGTGCCGTAATTAGCACCAAGGTCCCCTAGCGGGTTGGTTTTTAACACCTGCAAAAAGCAGGCGTTAAATTCTCCAACCCTCTAAGGGACCTCGTAGTAAGGCGGTAAGGGTTAACGGTCACAGGTACCATTACCGGTGACCGTTAACCCTTACCGCCTACCGTGTAATGAGGCCCTGTGTATTCCTTTGCCACTTAGGGCAACTTTTCTGCACTGTGGAGTGATGGATGGAGACATTTTGAGTTAATCATCACCACAGAAAGGAAACATTGCTTTTTGCAAGCAGCACTGTGTCTGCAGAACACAGAGAGCTAGAGAGTTGGGCAATTGTGACTCTTGTCAAGGGATTGCTGACCTGAGTGGCATGATTGATCTGGCAGCGTGAGTGCCAGGATTTTCTTAGTGTCCCTTCCTCTGCATCCATGCACACTTGAGAGCATTTGTGGAACCTGAAGCCGAGGCACTAGAATGCAGCTCAGCGACAGGGCTTAACACCATTCAACGGGGGCCATTTTGTCAAATTATTGCAGACTTTAAGGGTATAAGAGAACTCTCCTAAAATATGTATTTTCTAAACAAAGGTGGATCATCAGTGTGCATGACAAATTGCATATAGAAATATGAAATTCAAATCTGTACACTGGATTTTCTGCCACAGAAACTATCTCTGCTCTCCGCTTGCTGACAACCTAAGCATTTCAGACATACAAGTTGAACGTTTTAAAATAGCAAAACAGTCTGCTTTCAGAATATATTGGCAGCAATCCCATTAACGCGCGCTAAGTCAAAGTAATCAACATCTGTAGTCATTGGCACGTGACTTTGTTTACTTCTTCTTCTGAAAATCTTCCCTTTGTGTACTTTATCTCCAGAGAGCACCCTAGCTGGGTCTCGGAGGTGCGCGTGCATACAGACAGCCATTTTACAGGTGACATTCGCAGATAGCTTGACATTAGAGCCTAGAGGATATATTTTATGTTGTTGGTGTTAAATATTGAGAGAAAAAAGCTAGTCCATGAGTTGTCGATCACAGTGTATAGACACTTTGATTCTTTTTATTTTGCCAAGTGAAAGGTCCTTACAGTTTAGCCTCTGCACCAGGGGCGTTGCTAAGGGGGGGGTGGGGGCTAAGGGGGCTATAGCCCCTGATCTTTTGGTTGTAGCCCCGGATAGAATCTCAGGAGCTACAGCCAAAAGACTAGCTAGCCCCCAGTCCCAACAGTTCCGACATCAGTTTAGCCCCGGGTCTTTTCCAGACCTAGCAACTCCCCTGCTCTGCACCACTAAAATAAACACGGTGTGGAAGCGGCTGCTACTGGTAGTTTCATCTCTATAGGGATCATTTTAAAGTATATTTCTCAGGGAAATGAAAAAAGGAGAACTGGCCTTCAAAGCGTTTTTAACGCCTGTGCATTCCAATGCTTTGCAGCATAGAAAATGCATGTTATGTTATGTTATGTTATGTTACTTTGCATTTATATAGCGCCTTATCTACCATTGGTATGGTCTGGAGGCGCTGGTAGGTTGAACGCCCTTGGGAACCGGAGTTCAGGTCAGTAGAGAGAGTAGAGAGAGTCAAAGGTGCGTGTGAGCACCGGATATGTGTGCAGCTAGTGTTGCATTTGTGTAATAGCTGCTTCTTAGCGGTAGGTGTGGTGGTTGAGAGATCAGGAGTATGTGTTCGTTCTGGCAGGATTTATCCAGACCGAATGTGGCTGCGTTAGGCCTGAGGAGAACGGCTGGCTGGGGTGTGTGTAACCAGCAGTGTTTACTTAGAGTGATGGGGAGTATGCAGCAGAATGTTAGTATGAGAACAGTTATACCGAATGGTGTCATAGTATCTCTGTGTTCTAGTTGAATGGTGGTGTAAAGAAGAGAGTAAGCGTGGTGATGTGATATGATGGGTTACATGCTCTTTCAAACTTTCCATGCACTCCAAAACGTTCCATGTCAGTCACGCAATTCTATGCACTCCAGTGCGCTCCATGCACTCCAGTCCGCTCTACGCACTCCAGTCCGCTCCATGTACTCCAGTCCGCTCCACGCACTCAGTCCGCTTCACGCACTCAGTCTGCTCCACGCACTCAGTCTGCTCCACACACTACAATCTGCTCCAGGTGCTCCAATCTGCTCCACGCGCTCCAATCTGCTCCACGCACTCCAATCTGCTCCAAGCACTCCAATCCGTTCCACGCACTCCAATCTGTTCCACGCACTCCAATGCGTTTCATGCATACAAATCTGTTCTATGTACTCTGATCCGTTCCGGGTATTCTAGGTTGTTTTATGCACTTCATCCACATATTTCACCAGTACCATCTACATACTTCATTCGTTCCATCGATATTTTTCACACGTCCCATCCATATACGCCACCTGTGGTGTGCTTCTACGACATTGTGGAATCCCACACCACCCAGGGCATAAGACATTCTATTTGACATTAACCTTCCAATTCCCTGGGAATATTTCATTATTTATTTATATGTAGGAGGAACAATGCTCTTTTGATCACAGAAGAACGTATAATAGATAAGACATCAGATTTGATAGGGAACAGTGAGCTTCTTATAATGGGTGTGAGTTTGTTTGGAAATTCTGACCAGATTGTAGAGGGGAGTAAATGGAACAGTCACTGGGGACAATACATAAGTGGACGCACATAGATTAAGGACAACCAACATTGGCCATTTTTAAGTGCAGGTAGGTGGTACGGCCAGCTGTGCTTGAGATGTGACCATGATGGGTGAAGTACAAGAGTGGAGGCAGAGGAATTGAGGGACCGAGGCAGGTTAGAGATGAGGGGGAAATGGTAGCTAACAGGAAGAGGAGAGGTAGGCTAAGATAGTAACTCGGAGGCAAGCAGGTAGGCTTATAGTTTGGTTTTGAACACATCCGTGCAGACTGTTTCTCGGATGGCTGGTGGGAGAGAATTCCATGCAAGTGGAGCAAGAAGAGAGAAAGAGCAGAAGCAAGAGGAAGCACGGTGAGGGTGAGAAGCCACAAGGGTAGTCGAAGAGGCAGAGCAGAGATTATGAGAAGACTTTTAGAGTTGGATAGAGGATAATGGATACAGTGGTGCATTACCATGGATAGTTTTGTGAACTAGGAGAAAACATTTAAATCTGGCCCTTTTTTACATCATCAGCTATCCAGCCTGGCGACAATACGAGGCGTGACGTGAGCGAGTTCAAAGAGAGTCGTGGTAGCGAAGTTAATGATCTTGTTGAGAGGACAGAACGCATAGTTGTGGAGACCAAAGAGGATGCTGGCACAGTAGTCCAGTTTAGTCAAGACAAGAGTGGTTAAGAGATGCTTAGCGGTGTTGAAAGGAAGGAGGTGTCTGAATTTCCTAATATTTAGGAGGTTGGGGCCATTCGCTGTTCAAGTTTTGGAGATGAAAGTAGAGAAGGTGTGAGAAGGGTCACAGATGATTCTGAGGTTTCTAGCTGAAGAAGAGTAGGGGTTAGTGTCAGGCGGGAACTGGATAGGGGGAGGAAGGGATGAGAGAGAGTTTTTGGCAGGGAAGAAGAGCACCTCTGTTTCAGTAGAGTTTAAGATCAGAGAGTGCAAAGCCATCCAATATTAGCCAGTTGGAAATTTTGATAGAGTGATCAGAGGAGAGTTCAAGAAAAGAGAGGATTTGGGTTTTGTCGGCAAAGAGTTGGTACGGGAACTTAAAGGAGGAGATTAGTGCCCCAAGAGCAGAGGTGTAGAGTGTAAAGAGGAGCAGAACCAAGACAGAGCCTTGTGGAATACTAACAGTTTGAGGAGTGAGCTGAGAGGTGTTGTTGTTCCAGGAGACAGAGAATTGGCGAGATGCAAGGTAGGATTCAATAAAGGCAAGGGTAGATCGCAAATTACAAGAAGAAAGAGAGTAATAAGGAGATCACAGTGATCGATCATGTCAAAGGCAGCAAACAGGTCAAGGAGAATTAGGATAGAGGATAGGATGGAGTGCTTATCAGAGGCGACAAAGTTGGACACATTAATAAAAGCCATTTCCGTGGAGTGACAGGAGTGGAAACCTACTTGTAGGGGCTCTCGAAGGTTGTGGATGTCTAAGAAATTGGTAACATGTTTGAAAATAACACTGAGCACTTTAGAGTAGTGCGGAAGGAGAAACACAGGGCAAAAGGTAGCCGGTAGATTCGGCGAATACAATTATTGTACAGATTCTGCCTGGTTTGCAAGTCCTTGCAAATTCCAGAGCAATTTGTGGAAATTGACGAGCGATTGTTAAGTGAAAGTGCTCTTTTTTACCAGATCTGGTGCACTTTTTGCTACTTCGTTTGCTTATGTCTCCTTTTTCGTCCAGCCAGGTTTAATCTATAGCCTCCTTGGGAATGCAACTTTGTATCTGTACTTTGCGTGCTGTGCCTTATGAGTCCTTAATACTCCTGTGGTAGGTGTGCCCCATAGAGTGCCAGTGTGGGTTTTTCGTCCCTGTTGGTCATGTAGGTAGGCTGTCGGCAGCGTTCCTTAGTTGCATGTGGAACTGTTGATCATGTAGGTAGGCTGTCTGCAGCGTTCCTTTGTTCCATGTGGAACCATTTTGTCTTGCTATGGTCCTTTTTAACCCTCTCCTCCATGAACCTTATATGGAGGTTGCCTTTGTGCTCCTCAAGGGGTCACATAACCATATCTTGTCTGTGTGTGATGCCATATATATATATGTCCACATGATGCTTGTAGCCCTGAGCTGGCAACTCTAACAGGCTGACCAATATCGACTGGTATATGTAGATGACTACCTGGGGAGAGTGTGATTTTGGACCTTTGTGTGAAGCCTCTCTCCATGTCCGCTTGGGAGGTGTCTGCAATTGGCTGGCTGACACATGCTTGGATGTAGCTTAGTGAGCGATAGGGGACTAGGATCACCCCAGCCTCCCATCATGGAAGGACCTGCTGCCTAAGAAAGGGAACGGAACCTCTGCACCAGCATCTGAAAACACTCCAAGAAATCTGACGGTGAAGCCAGGCAAATGCCCTTCCCCCTATATTCCTCCATCTGCCAAGATCTAGGGGGTTGTGCTGTTAGCTGGTGTCCTACCTCGTGCAGTTTTGAGCTGAATCTGTATTGAAGGTAATTGGTCACCACAACCCATAACCATTGACGTTATGTTTTTGGAATAAGCCCTCAATAGATCTCGGTACACATTGAAAGCGTGCATTGCCTAGTGCTCACGCACAACCCAAACTGCTGACAGCGAACGCAGCAGTGCCCAGCCTTTCTGATGTATAGCCGGCAAGATGCTAACACCAAGACTTCCTGAGAGGAGCAGCAGCAGCTCCTTTTGCTAACCGGCCCGCGCCGCACACACAGATACACGTTTATCATTTATCATTATTGAGCTTGTTATTGCTGATATTAAAACAGGTTAATGTGTAGTTGGGGCCCAGGGTTAGGAAAAGTCCAATTCCCAATTGTATCACTGTAACACAAATCGGAGTTTGACTACTTCAATTCACTAAGTAATAAGATATAGCCGGAAAAAACACGCCGACCCCTTATCCTTCAAATCTAGGTTGTGGAGTCTGAGCAACTGCTGTGCTCGCCACCGAATTTCATTCCCCAATGCCATTGGAATCCCCTTCTCCACACAGCCCTTTCGGTCCCATGACATAGGTTTCGATCTTATTTCTAACGTAACTAAGTGGGTGAACTACTAAACAAAGTTGTTAAGTTCACTCAATAAGTAACGTTAGTTTAAAACACTCGCTTTAGTTACTCCGGTTGTTTGTATGTTTTTCTAACTTACCTTGCGTGGGTAAGTCCTGACTTTTGCTCCATGACGCTCGGCAGGCTTGTCTCCTTCGGTTTCATGTGATAATAACGAGTTTAACAAATTAAACATAATGAAAAAATATAGAATTATTTTTAGTTTTTCAATTTCGGGGGTCCTCCCAAACCCCCCGTTTCCCTAGCGTTATTACCCCGCCCTCTGGCCCCGTTTTAATCCCTTACACTGCCGCATATATGCTTTTACCAAAAATTTGATATTTGTTCGTTATTTAAGGTCGTTATGATACTAATTTGTTATTGTCAATTCGTTATTATCACTGTATACCGTCTCCTTCCTGTTCATGACTAAGGCAAGTCAAGCCCGCACTTGCTCAGACAACTCTGTAGCTCACAGCAAGCTCACCTCCTCCTGAAACTATCAAATGTCATTGTCTGTACAGCAGCTAATACATTTTGACATCAGGTGTGGCTGAGTCACACATGGGAAAATTAAACAAATATATTTAACTGCGCTGTTTGCGCGTGAACGAATACTGGCGGGCCAGAAGTCGACACGCCCCACTAGAATCGAAATATAAATCCTTACTTTATTTCCATGGCACCCTTAAGGCTCTAGCATATAGCACAAAGAAAGCATGTGTGGCAGGGGACGCGCCCCTGCGCACCCAACCTCTACGCGATATTACTGCAACAGGTTATTTATTTATTTATATTAAACTATACCCACGGAGTTGGGAGACTTAGGGCTTGCCTGCATTGCAGTGCACACTGTGTCTGCAATCTCTGGGGTGGAGGTGAGGGCGTCACCCACTTACCCAAAGCAACTAGCCATCACTGGATACATACCATTTTCCTACTACTGTTTCAGTGGTTCTGGCCCTGAAACCTGAGCAGGAAGCTTATGCCAGAAATCTCCTACCTTCGAAAAATGCTAAAGGGGGAACTCAAACCTATTCCTTAATGTAAGGTAGGCATGGTATCACAAATATGCCCGGACACAAGAGAACATTTCTAAATCCATTATTAAGTGTTTGGATAGGTGGAAGAACTCCTATCTATCCCTATAACTAAGATGGGAGTGATCTGAACTATCAACATAAATGAAAACAGTCCTAGTCAGTCCTAGTCAAATAAAAATGGCCCTTAGTAAAAAAAGACTAATGCCTGCCCTTACTCTAACTCAAAAATTGTGAAAAGGAGATGTGTAGTTCAAAAAGGAAAATCAGTGTTCAAAAGAAATGGCAGGATGTCCATGTTAGCCATGGGTAACTCCCTTCCCCACGTTCACATAACGTTTTTTTTTCAAGAGTTCTTGCTGGGTGGCTAGCTCATACAGTTCACAGTTTTCGCACAAATCAAGCCACTTGGTACGATTCACAATGTTTGTTTTTCCATGACATAAATATTTCCACAAGAGAATATTGTCTGGCTGTCCTTGCCTTGATTTCAAAGACACAGTTTCTTTTTAGACTTCCCCGTCTTGGTTCCAAGCAACAAAAAAGACTCATCACAATTCTGACACAATATTTCAAACCAGACGTCTCAGGCTTCTCTTGGTGGAGGTCTGGGTTTCTCCCTCTGTTCTTTCAAGTTTGTTACAGCACAATTTCCCAACAGGTCCATCAGGTTTCCCTCACCTGAGTCGGGACCCCTCCGTACTGTAATGTTCTAAATATCCCTTCCTGATTGTTGTTGTGCTTTCCCGTCTGAGACTTTCGAATGTGCGAGAATTTGATATGTACCTCAGCATGACCACTTCGACTCCCACACTTAACATAGTTTATATATTGCTCTCCTAACACCATTGCTTTCTGGTAAATGTAGTTGTCTCATGTACGTGCTCTCCTTAGCACTCTTGGTTCATCTTTCGCCTTCTTGGCACTTTCATAACCCAATATCCTCTTCTGATAAATGCACAGTTCAACATAGACTTCCCTCTGTCGGGCTCGAACCTGTCTTTCTCAATTGGGTTTCCCTCTGCCAGGCTTGTACCCTCTTTGACTACCGGTAACAGTTGTGCACTTAAAAACAATGTTCAGCCTCTGTTCACTATCACTACAACTCCCAGAATACACTTCTTCCTTTGCCTTTTAACTTCAAACTTAGAATGTCAACTTCCAGATCTCTACCCCTCTTCAGCCACCCGCATACCAGTGGGTTACTCTCTCTATGACTCACCCAGATAGTACAGCCCTGGCAGGTAGCCCCTCTGGATCTGTGAGCTGAGGTCAGGGTCCCACAGCCTGCCCCTCGGAGACCCTGGGGTCGGCACTGACCCCAAGGAAACAAGCAATTGTCTGGGCCTCACCAGCAGGGTTCTGTCTGCCTGATTCCAATAATTAGGAGGCAAGGCTCTTGTGACACGCTCCAACCCTTTGTTCTCACCGGGCCAGCGCTGTAGCAAACCGTCCTTCTTTGGATCTCCTTGGCAGCCCCCAGCCTTTTGGCTTCTCACTCACTTCTGGTGTTTGGGATTTGAAGAGGGATCCTCTGCTGGTCTCAGCCTTGCAGCCTCCCTCCTGCTCTCCCAACTGCATCTGACTTCTCTCCCCAGCGGCAGCCTCCCTTTATACACCTGTGTGATGTTGATTATCTGCAGGTGTGTGGTCAGCGTTGGGTCTACCTGATCATACCTGCCCTTGATGACCTTGCCTGTCCTTGTTAAGGGGACAGCCTGCTGTCAGAGTGTTGTTGTCTGTCCTCTGTGTCTTAGTAGGTGTTTCACTGGTAATCTTCACCCCTCCAGGTTTCCTCTTCTTCTTCTTAGTATTGTCAAAAATGGGGAGGGGGAGAGGTTGTGTGTTTGAAAAAAAAACAAAAATAAAGAGGGGGTGCGCAATTATGGATAACTGGTAAAAGAGGGATACCATGTCTCACCTAGGGTATTCCCATGAGAAGGACCCTGGACTCCCCTACCCAGGTCATGGGGTCCGAAAACGATGGCCCTTGCCTGGCCACCCAAATAGAGGATTCTCGGGGTCCAAATGGGAGAATACCCCTAGGTTTCTCACATTAATCACTGAGAAGTCTCTATGGCTGACAGCTACTCCTCTTGCCCTAAAGTTGTAGCAGCCATAACCAATCTCTTCCACAAACATGAACTTACAAAATGACCCAGCATCCTGAAGGCTTATTTGACATACCAATCTAATCACCCAATCAAAGAGGAAATAGAATAGTGATCAGTGAACCATCATTTAATCATATCAAATAAATGATCAAGTCCTCCTAGCTTTCACAAAAGATTCCTGTCCCTGCTCAAACAATTTTGAGCACTTCAAAACACCACTAAAACTGAATCCTGGGCACTATCAGGATACCCCCCTAAAAACAAAAGTCAACGTGGACAACATGGAACCTCTCAACCACACCAGCATCTTCGACTGTATGGTAAACAACTAGGTCATTGTCTACCAAGTAACTCAATTTTCAAATTGCCTAATAACATCTAATGAGCAAGAGAGACTCAATTAAATACACCCTAGAGAAAGAGAAAGACAAAAAACAAGAAATAAATCTCACCCCGTAAGAATAACAAACAGACCCAACACAGACAATCGCAATTTTCATATAAATAGTCTATTCCCGGGACCGTTGTGCATAGTTATTGTATTGCTTCCAAATAATGTGAACCAATACCTCACCTCCAATAAATTACAACAATTAAAATATGTCAAGAAACAAATTCCTGTCGAGGAAACCATTATTTCCTCCCGTTACACTGCTAATTAGTCAGAAAAAAAGGAACATCATTCTAAAATATTACAATTCCACAACAACTGGCCTACACGTGTTTCACACTACTAAAGCTAGGTTATGCGCTAGATGCGTGCTTCTTCAGGGCATCATTCCATACTATAAATATTTTGAAAACCTGATACATACAGAATTACCAAATAATTATTTTTGTGTTATTTTTTATAGTTAGAGAGATATTCCATGCTCTAATAATAAATTGCTTCATATTATTATTATTATTATTAGGATATGTATTGAGCACAGATCTAGCTTCAGGAAGCAACAGAACACTTTACAATCATAGGGGAAGCGCACAGTGAGGCACACAGAGAAAGAAGTAGTGGGAGCTATCAGGGAAGGATGGGCAATTGGCAGCATGGGGGTAAGACAGTGGGGAGCAGATCACAGAGTCTCAGGTAAGGTGGGGAGTGCAGGGTGTGTAGACCTAGGTGTTAAGGATGAGCCATTCCTTGAAGTGGAAGGTCTTAGCCATCGATCTGATTAGCATTCTTTAAGTTCTTGCTGTGTTCATGGCGGCGTTCAATCAGATAGATGGCTAATCATAAGCCCAGTGCCGTCTGAATCGGTTTACCCCGACACGGCAGATCCACACTTACTGGTGTATCCATCACACCACCAGCCCTAGGACTGCTCCTAGGATTGCTGACAGCACAGCAACACCGCCTCACTCCGGTTGGACGATCAAACCCATGCACAGACTCTCCCAACTAGTCTCTCCTGATGAAGGCCACCACAACTACAAGCTTCTACCAAGCCATTGTGGCTGAAACACAACTGTGTCGATCACTTGTGGCACAAATCTGAAAATACCCTTTGTTGTATGTTTCCCTTTTAATGTTGTGTACACTGTTTTTGTTCAAAACACACCCGGGTTGAAAAACAGCCTCGGGCAGCACTCATTTGAATTACTTGTTTCACCAACCTCCTAAACTCATATGTGCTTGTCAATAGGGGACTCATCCTCCACATCCTGATGAGGGTGCACAACTGCCCTTCCCTATGTTTCTGATTGAAATCTGTCCGTTACCGCTTTCGTGCTTAGCGAAAGCTTTGTAATAATTTAAGATATTGGTTTTTGAGATTGAAATAAATATGTCCAAAAACTGTGGATTGTTGTGAGGATCTTGCATCCTGATTATTTTTTGTTATCAATACATGTACCCTCCTGGGCATATCAGGACTCCGCCTGGCGCCCTTTATTTTTTCCTGAAGCAAAAGCCAGCCAGCTGTAATACACAAACGCTACCAGCAGGTGGCTTTTTCTTCATTATTCCCAGAGAGCAGAGATTAACACAACCTGCTGCTGGTAAGTGCTTTAAATTTAATTCTTTTTTGAAAGCACTGCAAAATAAATGCTGCGGTTTAAATCGCAGCATTCATAACGTTGTATTTATGTTTGCTGTGGCTTCAGCTTTGAGTCTCCTGGGCTCCCCCGATCCGGGTTGGGGGAGCCCAGGAGACTCAAAGCTGAAACCCAAGCAAACATAAATACAACGTTGTTGTATTTAAATATGCTGCGGTTTTCTGTCTACGTTTCCCGGACCTCAAGAAATGTAGAAAGAAAATCGCAGCATTTAGAAATACAACAACATTGTTGCTGTTTTCTTTCTACATTTCTCGGGCTCTGGGAAACGTAGAAAAAAAACTGCAGCATTTTTAAATACAACAAGTTTGTATTTAGGCTTGCTGTGGCTTCAGCTTTGAGTCTACTGGGCTCCTTCAAGCCGGGGGACAGCAGGAGACTCAAAGTTGAAGCCGCCACAGTCAGAAATACAATGTTGTTGTATTTCTAAATGCTGGGGTTTTCTTTCTACGTTTCCCGGGCTCCGGGTTGTTGTATTTCTGACTGCGGCGTCTTTCACTCAACGTGAAAGCCGCCGCAGTCAGAAATACAACGTTGTTGTATTTGTGATTGCTGTGGTTTTCCAACCACAGCAATCAGAAATACAACAACGTTGTATTTATAACTGCTGCGCCTTTGCTTTTTGCCTTTCATTTTACATTTTCTGTGCTTCCCTGGGCTTGGGGAGCACCGAAAACAATAAATGAAAGTGAAGGCAGCCTCCCAAGCTCATGTACAGCTCTGCTCTGGCTTCACTAAGCAAACACCCCAAGTAGGGGGCTTTTGCTGCTTGTTTAGTGCCGCCAGAGCAGAGCTTAACAAGAGCTGAGGAGGTTGCCTGAAATGGCAAAATGGATGCTCCCATGTAAACTCTTTGAGCCTCGTTTGCTCAAAAGTTTACATAGGAACTTTAATTTAAATTATGTTTAATGCATGTTTTTCATTATTGCCCATCTGTTGGGACAATAATATTTTTGAGCGCACTATTCTTTTAAGTACTGCATGAGAATGAGCTGTCTTCTGTCTGCTCCTACCCGTCCAATCACTTCTCTGACATGCAAGTGCTAACATCCCATCATCATTTCAATATTGCCTCTAAATGTAAGCATACAGTTCTTAACAATCAAATGCTTTACATTGGTAAATACTAACAGTGCATCCCCAAGCACCGCTTATCATCTGTACCCCATCTTGTTTGCCGACAGGCCTCAAGGTGAGCTAGGTCGATATAAAATAGCCGAAAATTTCGTGGAAGCGTCTGTAGCCCCATTTGCTCAATGGTCATTGCACCACTGGGCCTTATGACTCTATGGCCCTGATTCGGATGGGCTTTGAGATATGTGCTGTGGCACATTTCTCTAGAAGCGCTGCATGCATATTTTGTTTGATAGGTCTTATAACATTTCGCCTATGTCATTATGAGACTTACAGTGCAAACAATTAGGCAGTACGGTCTTCATTAGCGGGTCCTACCTGTAAGTAACAGTATGTCAGCCTGAGGGCTTATATCTCATGGCCTGCTGCAGAGAGCGTTATCACCCTTTGCACTCTAGGGTAATATCTGTGTGGTTCTAAGGCGCATTACCTCCATGTTCCTCTTCCTCGTCACAGTACTTACTCTAAGAAGGTGCTCTGCCATTCGACAGAACCATCTTGCAAAAGTTATTTTTCTTTTCTTTTTGTCCCTCTTCCTCGTAGCCCAGGGTATAAAGCATCTGACCTGCCCCACGATCCTTCCGGACAGTGAACACTGGAGAGGCCAGCTGGGCTGGTCTTTTACTTCCCACTGGTCTTTGTGTGTCTAACAATGCTGTTTTGTTATTTACCCCAATCCTTCTCTACTGGGATTGGACTTCAGGCGAGGAGGCAGCCCCATGTCATGTGAGTATAGTGCTACCTGGGAGTTTCTGCTGATCTGAGACCCAAAGGTGATCTGGCTTGTGGGTGGTTGCAGAGGGACTGTTTGCTTTTGATCCTTGTGGACAGTGCCTCCTGGAGAGGCCGAATGGTCTGGTCGCTTGTCTTCCGAAATGTTGATCTCTCTGCTGGGTGCTGTGTGTCTAAGATAGCTGTTTTTTATGTGGCCCCCTCAGTCCCTGCAGAGCTAGGACTTCAGGAGGAGAGGGAAGAGGTGAATACAGGGCACGATTTTTCCTGGTCTGAGTGTCAGGGGTGCGCTGCCTTGTGGGTGCCTGTGGAGAGACTGTTGCTTCTGTCCTTCCAGAAAGTGCATCCTGTAGAGGACCACTGGGCTGATCTCTTGTTTCCTGAACAGTTGGCCACATTGTGGTGCTTTGTGGCTCTAAATATTCGGTTTGTGATTACCCCCTCAGTTCCTGCAGGGATTGGAGGGGAGGACAGCCAGAGGCTTGGTGATAATGGGGCATCCATGGTATTTCAGCTGGGCTGAGCCACAGTGGTGCCCAGGCTTGTGGGTGGTTGCAGATGGAAACCACTAGGCCTGCAAACGGGTGGCGCACTGGGAGTGAGCAACACAAGTCAACAGTGCCAGAGGTCACTTCATTTTGGATAATGGAGTGGAAGTAAGCCAGCTATTTATAGTAGGCCTGTTAAAGATATGGGAATGTGGTGCGGACAGCCAGTTGTGCCCTCTGTAATGTCCAATCTATGGTTGGGTTCTAGCATGGTAAAGGGTTGGTGTAAGGAAGGCATGGTATCAAACAGTAAGACAGACACAAGTGATCACAGTTCAAGGGTGTTTATTGAACTTCAATTGGGTTTGGACCTAAATCTAAAGATGGGAGCAAGCAACGACCATCAAATATTAATAATGCAGTCCTAGTGGTGTCTTGTCAAAATTAAAGGGCCTATACTAATAAACCTATTGCCAATCATTGATTCTAAATACAAATAGTGTGGGAGACAATATTATGCAAAAGAAAAGTGTTCAAGAAATTATATGTCAGGATATTTAAGCCATTGGCTTCCCTTAACCATGTTTTCAGCGCGGGACAAAGTGGCACCCTCGAGCTTAGCACAGTCTCTGTCTTCTTTAGCACGAGGGTGCAGTTGAAAACTTCAACATCATGGCTTCTGTGCCAAAGTCTCTTTGCCATTTAAAGTCTCTTTCGCAGAGGGCCTGATGCAATACGACAAACAACAAAGTTACATTCTACTTAGGGGTTCACACGTGCAAATTCTCGTGTGATTTTCGGTTCACTCTGGGTCCCCTTCAACCAGGCTCAGACCCACCTTCTAACGATTTCACACATACAAATTCTCGGGTGATTTTCTGTTCACCCCGGGTTCCCCTCCGCCGGGCTCAGACCCACTTCAACACAAAACCTTCTCGGGTGATTTCTGCTTCACCCTGGATCCCCCTTCATCGGGCTCAGACCCACTTTAACACAAAGCTTTCAATCGACCTCCCACTGCCAGGCTTGGACCAGCTTTATCAACTTTGCCACAAATGTTATTTACTGTATCAACATCAAAGACTTTCGATTGTGCACAGGGTTTTGCTTGACCCGTCGCAGGACCATTTCGATTCCCAATTTTCTACAACTCTTTCACTTTTCATCTGGATACTTTACAGAGACCTTCGATTGAGCACCAAGGTGCCGGAACACTCTGTGAAAGGTATTGTATCTTTGTTTCAAAGTTCAATCACTCAACAGCAGTTCAACTTTACTTACGTCTTTTTTCAAACAGATTTCAAACAATGTTCGTTCCAGTGCTCGCCATACAATGTTGCCGCTTGCAACCTTGGCTTCAACGCAGACCGGTCTTGTATCGGTCTCCCCAGCTCACCGGCTGTGTTGATTTCACTGACGCTGCTTTGTTCTTGGAGCCAAGGACAATACCACGACGAGTAATTCTCCCTTCCTTGTTTCTTGACGCGGGAGTGCCCCGGGTATCTCTGACACACAATGCAGGATTCTTTAGCCTGTTTTCCTGGTCTTACTTTTACTTTTCTTTACTTTATTACACTTGTACCACGCACAATGGACCCAGAGGCATGATGGCGCATACAGAACAAACAAATGAAATAATATATAAAACATGAAACATAAAAGGGAAAACTGAATACAATATAAGAAAAGCTTCACAAGTGCCAAAGAAAACAGTGAGAAACTACACCGCAAAAATATGGCGGTGACATGGGGGGTCAATTAAGCATAGAATAAAGGAGAAGCCATTCAAACGGGGAGCATTAGAGTATCAATTTACAGTATGAAGATCCCCTAGTGAGATATTTGCAAAATCTGAGATATGAGCGTAAGGTGCTTAGCTCACAACCCACTAGAACACAGTCACTTGTTTATGCAAGCACCAAGCACTCAGGTCAATCCTGCGTAAGATCTTGAGGTCCGACAATCTGACAACTCCAGGCCCACTTCTTTGTCGTAGCCATGCAAGCACCTTGTTTCGCAGTGCTTCTCTAGTCTCTTTTCCATCCACCTTCTCAATATTGGTGATCACAAAGTTCCTTTGATCCATGACAAAAGTTTTAATACCCAAGTTATCAATCTTGGGCATTTGTGACTTCGACATATGCAAGCTCCAAGTGGTCACCTGCTTCAGTTTGGAATTCACCACTGCGTTTTGTATAGTAGGAATTTGACAGAGTTTAGGATCAGGCATGTGGTAAGGCTCCCGTGGTAGTTTACCCACCAAAAAGGGAGCGGGTATGACATCCTTCACCTGCAAAGGCAAGCCTGCAAGGGGGGACTCTGTGGGGTCAGATTGACAACCCTGATGAACACCATACTGGGAGTGGGAAGTTTGTGAGGATTTCTCAATTCCTTTATGTTCTATTTGATTAAGCTTCTGCGGATGAGGCAAAGGTGGGGTGAGCGTGTTTGGACCTACCGACACCAACCATCTCTGAAAGTCTTCAAAGTTAGAACAGACCACAATGTCCTTCAGTGTCTGATCCATGAAAAATTGCCAAGTCGCTGATATCTTGGGGTCAGCCAACCCCAAATCAGTACTTACTGCTGAATTTTCCCCAGATTGCTCTCCTAATGGCATTAGTTGAGTTAACCCAGGCTGGACACCCATCAGGATGTGACCTTTAAGTTTATCAAATTCCTTATTCTTGGGAAAAATCCAGTTTCTCACTCCTTGATCATCAAGGGGGTTAGCTGCCTTTGACTGTGAAAGCTTAGGCGTAGGTGAAAGGGAACATACAACATTATCAACCTTCTTGAATTTGTTCCTGAGATCTTTGCTGAGATTAGAAAATTAAAGTTGTTTCTGCTTTAACTTCAATCTTCTTTTGGCGCTTAATGCAATGACATCAGATAACCCGTTGCCACTCCTGTGAGGGGCAAATGGTGGTGAGTGTGGGGGCAGTTCAGAATGGGTACTGGATGGTCCCAACCCCGAGGTAGAAGCAATTTCCGCTTCCATTGGCAGGGCTGTGTCCCTGTGCCTGCCTTACAAAATATACAGCCTTGTGACTTGCATAATGCTGGAAAAGAGTTACAAAAGTCAGTGTAATCAAGGACAGACACAAACTTATATGCCGGGAGAAACCCGGCGTTTAGCCGCTTACTCGCCTGTCGCACCAGTAGCCGGATAAAGCACTGAGCATATGGCTGAAAGGTGCTCGAAAGTGCTCACTCCAACTCTGGTCGCAAGCCGTCAGCCACCGAACGCCATCCGGAGGTGAAATTACGGCGAGGGACTGCGGGACTGAGGGGTTGGGGGCTAAGGGGCCGGGGGGATAGGCCTAGAAACTGGAAGCTGCGGAAATATAGAGAGCAGCTGAAGCACCGCAAACGTAGCTGCAGTCCTCGTAACCTCGCTGCCGACGGCTTGGCTCGCTGCTCCACCGCCTCTGTGATTAGATTCGGGAAAGGAATCCTAAACAGGGCAGAGCCACATCAAGCCGCACCACCTAACAGGGCCGCCAAACAACCACACGTCCATAAGGTGTGATACAAATCCATTCCAATCTTGAGCGCTCATGAAAGCAACGGTTCCTTGTTGAATAGGTCAAGGGAACTTCCCTCCTTGCAATCCCCTTCTTTTTCGCTGTCTTTGTCTTATTGTTAAACTGCCATCTTGGAACTGTTGTTTCCTGGTGTGCTTTGCCTCGCTCAGAGTGTGCTCTCGTGCTCCGGCTTTTATCAATGTGAGGAAGCTTAATGGAAGTCAGGTTTGTGTGATGGTCAGTAATTGCCTGACCTTGCATGTCCATTGTATTGAGACACGTCAGGTATACAGCTTGGGTGTTAGTCCATTTTCTCTCATAGCGTGCTGTCCATGAGAAACTATTTGTGTTGTAAAGGGGAATTAGGAGGGTTGGAGTTCCTAAATATCCTACTTGGTAGGATGGGGTAAAGGTATTATAAGGAAGGGGATACTGCATCTCACCATCCGGTGTCCCACTCCCACTCCCCGAAGACCCCTCAACCAGGTGATCCTCCCACACTGGTCCAACCCCAGGAACTTGATCCAAAAGCGATGGTCGTGTCCTGGCCACCTGGATGACAGATCCCCAGGAACTAGCGGGTGAGATACCTTCATGTTTCTCACAGTTAGGAGGATGCTCTGAGTTCTCCTGATACTTTCCCTGCCATGGTGAGGAAAGAGGGAGGTACTGCTGACACTCTATGGGTTACTACCTTCTGTCTGCTGTGGTTTATTCTTGTATTGGATTCCTCTTTAATTCTCCTGACACTATTTTGTTACTTGTGGTGGTGTGATTCCTATATCATGCTGGGCATGCTGGGCTGTTGTGTCCAGCACTATTCAGGTGGTTTTGGGGTGACTTATCTCTGAAAATAATCATGTTCTCCTTTACCTCCCATCTTGGATCTTTCAGTTTCTGTAGTAGCAAGTGGGATCTGCTTATGCCACATGTTTGAAGAGGGGAATGGGGTTCTGAATCTGTGCACCTGGCTCTTCCCACTTTCGTTGTCTGTTTCTTCAGCTCAACTGAGATGTAGCTCTTGGGGCTGCAGGGCAGGATGACTTGCTGGTCATTTTCCTCTCTGAGGAGTGCCTGCCCTGGTGCTTAGGCACACTGGCATAACATAAAATTTGGGGGGCCCCCTGTAAGCCATGCTGAGGGCTGCCCCACAACTCGGCAACAAATCACGCGTCGCGCCACACTCTCTGCCAGCCTAGAATACCACGCTTGCGCAATATGCACATACGTCCTGCTGTGCAGGGATACGTCGCACACTGCACTAGGAGAAAGATTTAAATATGTGTTTTAAGGCAATATACAGCATACTTTCTGAGAAAAATTGGCTAAAAGGCCAGAGCATTTGCAATTGTTTTGTAGGGTAACTCCAATCCAGAAAATGCAATACATGCAAGTAACCAACAGTGCAAAGGAACATGAATGCTTTAATTAATATAATGATTTGCGATTAAAAATGCCATGCCAAAATGAAAACAAGTCCAACTGGCTGCACAATGTAGACCAGTCTAGACACGTAATAACAGATCAGAGTAAAGCATTCCAGGCCAAATTTAGACATACCTACACTGGTTGCACCAAAATGCCAGTCGAAGCAATAACACTTATTGTCACGCCGCCTGTCTTGGGGCTTCCTTACCTGTTACGGTGCTCCCCGTCCTGGAGGATGTACCCGCGCCTCCGTCTTCGGGGCCCGGGGCTGTCTTGGGTTTCGGGCGCTTCCGGGTCTTCTGTGCGCCTTGCTCGGCGCATGCGCGGGCGGCCGCTCTCCGCTCTCCGTGCATGCGCAGTGCGCAGAGTGCTCGGTTCGGGGGATCCTGCGGCCCAAGCCTCGTTGTGGGCAGACCAATGCCTGGGAGACAGCACGGCTTGCGTGGCAAGCCTCCCAGGTGTTGGTGGCCACATATAAGGAGCCCCGGCCCTTATTCAAACCGCGTCTCAACGCGGTTTGGTTCGGACCGTGTCTACGCTGGTTCCTTGTTCTACTTACCTGTTTCCTGAGTCCTTCTGCCTTGCCCAGTTCCAGTCTGTTTTTCCTTTCTGGTTCCCTTCTAGTTGCCTTCCCTGATCCCTTCTCCTTCCATTCCTGGGGTTGGGTCCCTTGTTCTTCCTGGCTCTCATTCTGGTTTTGGGGTGGTTCCCCCTGCAGGCCTTTTCCCATTGGTCCTGGGTTCTACTGCTCCTTCTGGTTCTCCTTGCCTGCCTGCCTCTGTCACTTGCTGCCAGTTGCTGATTCTTGGAAGAACTATTCTACCACAAGGCTTCTGGTCTTCGTCTACATCCATCCGGATCCTATTGCCATTTGTGAACCCAGAACTATCGACAAGGAGGCTCTCCCTGTCAGTGCTTGCACTGTCCCGACGCCGCGCTAATCAGGGGTGAGCGAACCCGTGGTGTTGGGAGCCAGTTCACCTCCAATCCGGTTCCATTCGGGCTGGGGCTGGGCTGGTTTCCCGCGCCATCAGTTACATCTCCACAGATCATCAGACAGTCTGGCATCATCCTTGAGACCCCAAACCGGACGAACAGGTACGCAGCGCCCTCGTGACGCTATCTTTAACAGATTGAGATGCCTGTCTTCGGATTCCTTGGACACTGAGATGGAAGAGGATCAAGGTCTTCGTAATGAGGTTCAAGCGCTTCGTGCTGAGATGGCTGCACTCCGTCAGGAGAATCTAACATTACGCCAAACGGTGACACAGAACGTTGGTACTATTCCACAGCCGGAGAGTTCCCTGGCCCACACCGCACCAATCAAGTTCGATGGAGATCCCAGATGTGTGGGAGAATTCTGCAACCATTGTCGCATACATTTTCTCTATCGTTCATCGCACTTTAACAATGATAAGGCCAAGATCGGCTACATTCTGGGAAACTTATCTGGAAACACTTTAGCTTGGGCAACCCCTTTGGTTGTTACCAATAGCCCTATTCTGAGTGATTTCGTAGCCTTTGAGAAGGCATTCCTGGAAGTGTTTCAATCTCCTAATCTGACATCAACAGCGCAGAACCAATTGATGGATCTACAACAAGCCAATACTGATATCATCACATACATTAGCCGTTTCCGTCAATTGGCGACTGACTCCCTATGGCCAGAGATAATGCAAAAGACCTTGTTTCGCCGGGGATTAAGAGAAGAATACAAGGATGAATTGTTACACATTCCTGAACCTGAAGATCTTCAGAAATTTATCGAACAAGTTTTGAGGATAGACCAGAGATTAGCCGAGAGAAGAGGAGAGAGACGTCGTCTTGAGAAGTCTTACCCTAGACCGCTGACTCAACCTGCTGGGATGTCAGCTCCTTCGGATTCATCCCCGGAGCCAATGCAACTGGGATCTGTAAGGGGTCCCTTATCCGAAGAAGAGAAGAAGCGCAGGAGAAGTCAGCGACTGTGTTTGTACTGTGGTGGTGCTGGTCACTTTCTGGGTACCTGCCCTCTGCGTCCTATCAAGAAAGGGGGAAGCTAGGAGACCTGTCGTTAAAGGGGAAGGCTACGACAGGTCCTGTTTTGCTTCCAGACCTTTCCAGTCCCAGTTTTGAACTGCCTCCTATGCAGCCGGCCATCTTGATGATTTTGAAGATCACTTTAAAATGGCTTAACAAGACGATTGATATCCATGGTCTATTAGATTGTGAGGATTTCGTCATCAACATTGGCATGCCATTACTTACCAGAATAACTGCCATACCGGTGGAGGTCATTGATGGTACTCCTTTGGCTTCTGGTCCCATACAGTTGCATACTGTTGGCATGCTTTTACGGATCGAGGGACATGAAGAAAGAATAGTTCTCGACGTTATCATGTCACCTTCATATCCAGTGGTGTTGGGACTGCCTTGGCTTTTGCGACACAATCCCACGATTAATTGGGAGTCCCGCACTTTGGTGTTTGCTTCTACTTTTTGCCTTCGAGAATGTTGCTGTCTCAGTACGTCTTTGGAATCTCCAACTCCGATCCCTCTTATTCCCGGAAAGAATTCATCTGGTCTATGTTCTTTGTCCTAGATTCCTAACGTGTATGCCGACCTGAGTACCGTATTTTCTGAGCCCGGAGACATACCTCTTCCACCTCACAGGACTTTTGATTGTTCTATTGACCTGATTCCTGGTGCAGTGATTCCTCATGGGAAGATATACGCTCTGACTCAGTCCGAATGACAGGTACTCCGGGACTACCTTGATGATTGTTTAAGGAAGGGGTACATTGTACCTTCCAGATCCTCCGCCGGATTCCCGCTGTTTTTTGTCAAGAAAAAGGAAGGGACCTTGCGGCCCTGTATCGATTAACGCCAATTGAACGACATAACCCTAAAGGACAGGTACCCATTACCTTTGATTCGGAACATCATGGAATCCTTACGCTCGGCCAATGTCTTCACCAAATTGGATCTCCGTGGGGCCTACCACCTGGTCAGAATTAAAGAGGGCGATGAGTGGAAGACGGCCTTCAAGACACCCTTTGGGCATTTCGAATACAGGGTAATGCCCTTCGGGTTGTGTAATGCCCCAGCCGTCTTCCAACGGTTTATGGACAATGTCTTCGGCGACTTGATTGGCATCTCGGTCTGGGTTTACCTGGACGACATCCTGATCTTCTCGGACAATCTGAAGGAACATGTCTCGCATGTCCGAGAAGTACTTCAACGACTATCACAGAATCAATTGTACGCCAAGGCCGAAAAATGTTCTTTTCATCGGAGTAGTATGGAGTTCCTGGGATACGTGATTAGCAATGCAGGAATACACATGGATTCAGACAAGGTAGAGGCTATCCGGAACTGGAAACAACCGCACGACTTGAAGTCTCTCCAGCGGTTCTTGGGGTTCGCCAATTTTTATCGGCGTTTTATCCCACACTTTTCGCGTGTCACGGCTCCATTGACACGTTTGACCAGTGTCAAGATACCTTTCCTTTGGAATCAAGAGGCGTCAGCAGCTTTTGATCATTTAAAGACGGCGTTCAGTACAGCACCCGTTTTGCGCCATCCTAACGACGAGATGCCCTATGTCATCAAGACTGATGCTTCCAACTTCGCTGTTGGCGCTGTCCTCTTACAGAAACACCCTATATCTGGCGATGAACACCCTGTGGCCTATTTTTCACGAAAACTCACTTCTAGTGAGCAGAATTACGCAGTCATAGAAAAGGAACTATTGGCCATCAAGACGGCATTTGAGGAGTGGAGGCACCATTTGCTTGGTGGTCGTTTCCCCATAGAAGTCCGTACAGATCATCGCAACTTGCAGTTCTTGCGATCATTGCAGTGTCGCACCGCTCGCCAAGCCAGATGGGCCTTCTTCTTTTCCCACTATGACTTCAGCATCACCTACATTCCTAGCTCTCAGAACCAGAAAGCCGATGCTTTATCCCGCTCTCTGGAAAAGGAAGAAGAAGGAATTGGTTTGAATACTCTGATGATATCTTCCAAACATTTCCTACTCACCATAACTCTGCATCTGCAGAGAATCATGCAAGAGACCTTGATGGACCCGGAACGAGTTAACCTACTGAAAAGACTACAAGTCACTGAATGCGATGGTTTTCTGTTCTTTTTTAACCGATTATACATACCAACGAGTACTCTTCGGTTGGACATTCTAGATGGGTTTCACGATTCGCAGATAGCTGGTCATCGCGGTATCAAGGCTACCCAAGAGTTGATTTCCAGACAATTCTGGTGGCCCGGATGGGCCAAAGAAGTTAAACAGTATGTGGAGAGTTGTCCAATCTGCGCTCAGACCAAGACACCCAGGAGGAAGCCTTGGGTTTACTTAAGCCTACTGAAACACCACCCTACCCCTGGCATACTATCGCCACAGACTTTATTGTCGAGCTACCACCTTCTGAGGGTTACACATGTGTTATGGTGGTTGTGGATTGTTTAAAGAAGTATGCACACTTTATTCCTTTTTCTAAGATCCCGACTTCCTCCCAGGTGGCTTTGGCATTTCTACACAACATCTACCGGTTACATGGTCTACCAGAGAACATCATCTCAGATCGCGGTTCACAATTTCTTTCTTCTTTCTGGCATCAGTTGTGCAATCATCTTGGTATCCGCAGAGCCTTGAGTTCCGGCTATCACCCACACACCAATGGTCAGACTGAGAGGACTACTCAAACCCTGGAGCAGTACTTACGATGCTATGCCAATGCCACTCAGTCCAACTGGATGAGGTACCTGGACCTGGCTGAAGTGTCCTATAATAATGCAACCCATGCCGCCACCGGTATCAGTCCCTTTTTTTGTTCAACCGGCCTACACCCCAAGCTTGTTCCCTTCTCTCCTGTGTTATCCTGCGATGTTCCGTCGGCAGATCAATTGGTCTTCAACATCCAGAAACAACACGACCTGGCCCGGAGTACCCTTGCGGAGGACACGAGAGCATATGAAGGAGCAGGCAGATAAGGGCCGGACCGCAGAGCCTGATTTCCAGGTGGGCGATTTGGTTTGGTTATCCTCTAAGAACCTGCCAGTACGCAATTTACCCACTAAGTTGGCACCCCGGTTCTATGGGCCTTTCAGGATTTCCAAGCGCTTGTCCTTGGTGGCTTTTAGGCTAGTATTACCCCGCTCTTGGTGGGTACATCCCGTATTTCACGTCTCCCTTTTGAAGCCCTCTGTGGAGGATGTCTTTAGGCGCTCCGGTCCACGTCTCTCTTCCATTTAGGTACAGGGGGTTCCTGAGTTTGAAGTGCAGGAAATTTGCGATTCACGGATTCATCGGGGTGTGCTCCAATTCCTGATTGATTGGAAGGGTTATCCTGCGTGTGATCGCACATGGGAACCGCGCTGTAATGTGCATGCACCCCGGCTTGTCCGTGACTTTTTCCTTCGTTTTCCTTGGAAACCTGGGGCCCCGGGTCTTTCTGGGAGGGGTCATAGTGTCATGCCGCCTGTCTTGGGGCTTCCTTACCTGTTACGGCATTCCCCGTCTTGGAGGGTGTACCCGCGCTTCCGTCTTCGGGGCCCGGGGCTGTCTTGGGTTTCGGGCGCTTCCGGCTCTTCTGTGCGCGTTGCTCGGCGCATGTGCGGGCGGCCGCTGTCCGCGCATGCCCAATGCGCAGAGTGCTCGGTTCGGGGGATCCTGCGGCCCAAGCCTCGTTGTGGGCAGACCAATGCCTGGGAGACAGCACGGCTTGCGTGGCAAGCCTCCCAGGTGTTGGTGGCCACATATAAGGAGCCCCGCCCCTTATTCAAACCGCGTCTCAACGCGGTTTGGTTCGGACCGTGTCTACGCTGGTTCCTTGTTCTACTTACCTGTTTCCTGAATCCTTCTGCCTTGCCCAGTTCCAGTCTGTTTTTCCTTTCTGGTTCCATTCTAGTTGCCTTCCCTGTTCCCTTCTCCTTCCATTCCTGGGGTTGGGTCCCTTGTTCTTCCTGGCTCTCATTCTGGTTTTGGGGTGGTTCCCCCTGCAGGCCTTTTCCCATTGGTCCTGGGTTCTACTGCTCCTTCTGGTTCTCCTTGCCTGCCACCCTCTGTCACTTGCTGCCAGTTGCTGATTCTTGGAAGAACTATTCTACCACAAGCCTTCTGGTCTTCGTCTACATCCATCCGGATCCTATTGCCATTTGTGAACCCAGAACTATCGACAAGGAGGCTCCCCCTGTCAGTGCTTGCACTGTCCCGACGCCACGCTAATCAGGGGTGAGCGAACCCGTGGCGTTGGGAGCCGGTTCACCTCCAATCCGGTTCCATTCGGGCTGGGGCTGGGCTGGTTTCCCGCGCCATCAGTTACATCTCCACGGATCATCAGACAGTCTGGCATCATCCTCGAGACCCCAAACCGGACGAACAGGTACGCAGCGCCCTCGTGACGCTATCTTTAACACTTATCGTGGTTATTTTATCACAGATGCCCAGAAAAATATACAATACCGCAGTAAGAACGGCTAGACTGGTAGCACCAAAATGCCAGTTTAGCCAGGTAATTACACTTAGCAGGACTGCATTATCAGAGATGCCCAGTTAAAAAAAAGTCAGGACAAACTAAGAAATGACTAGACAGGCTGCACCAAAATACCTCTCTAGCCACTAATACCACATATCATACCTGCTTAGCTTGGACATGTATGACCATTATGATTTATTGCAGAATCCCCATCCCACACATCCCCTCTCCCTCGCACCCCTTGCCCCAAACCCCAAAATCGGCTTCTCGGCCCAGAATTACCTCCATTCCCTTTTCCTTGTACCAGTGCTTACGTATGAGGCTCCTTGCCTCATAGGTAAGTACTGGGATGAGAAAAAGTGGAACTAGGAGTAATGAAAATTACAGGTAACTAAGTCAGGCATTACCTCTATGTCCCTCGTCTTCATCCCAGTACTTGCGTATGAGGCAAATTGCCTCATACGCAAGTACTGGGATGAGTAAGATTAGGACTATGAGTAATGAAGATTACCAATAAGTAACCAAGGGATTACACACAAGAAGTGGCGCAACACCATTGAGCTGACTGTACTTCAGCCCTCTACAACACCCCGACCCCCATGAAATTCTGGGCTATGTTGACTCGACCTGGCTGACTTACTGAGCCGTTGCTGGACAGAACAGGACACAGATGTTAAACGGCACCTGGGTATCGCTGTTAACAAAGGCCTGGCAATTACTAATGTAACGCAGTTAGTTCCTGCATTCAAATGTATAATTTCATAGGCTATTGAAATCTTGATGTGGATTTAGTACTTGCATGGAAGGGAAGTGATTGGAAGGGTAGAGAGGGGACAGGAGACTGCTTATTCTCATAGCAGTCCATAAGTGGGTGCTTTCAGACTTAAAGGAGAGGGTTAACTTTTTGTAACATTGAAGCACACGCTGGTCTTGGAACCAAGACCACGCAGAGCAGCAGATGTTCGAATCTCGAATCCACGCTTAGAAACCGAACTCAGGTACAGTATTAGACGCGTTATAAAAAAAACAATAAAATAAATAAATCAGAATGCACAAAGCATTTAGATGCCCCCACACAAATGAGTTTGCCCCTTCCCCACCGCCCGTGAAGTTAGCACCTCTCCTAACATTTGAAGGGTTAGCCCCCCAGAAATGTAGGATCCGTTGAGTCCTTGAAAACAAGCACACACACGCCATTCATCATACACACACATGCACAAGCAGCCACCCATACATTTAAATGTGTACCTTTCACCATAGAGGCACACCCAGGCAGCCACCCATACATTTTAATGTGCACCCTTTCACCATACAGGCACCCCAGGCAGTCACCCATACATTTAAGTGTTCACCCTTTCACCATACAGGCCCACGCACACAGGCAGCCACCAATACATTAAAGTGTGCGCCCTTTCACCATACCCTCACTCAGGCAGCCACCTATACTTTTAAGTGTGCACCCTTTCAGCATACACTCACACAGGCAGCCACCTATACATTTAAGTGTACACCCTTTCACCATACACTCGACACGCACACCCAGCAACCCATACATTTCATTGTGCACCCTTTCACCATACACTCAGACAGCCATCTATACATTTAAGTGTGCATCCTTTCACCATAAACTCACACACACACACACGTCATGGGGTTGAGGGGAATCCCTATGACTTCAAAAAGAAATAGTTTCTTTTTGAAGTCACTCTGACTTCAGAAAGAAATTATTTCCGCTAAGGACCGAACCATAATGGAAATAATTTCTTTATGAAGGCAGAGTGACTTCAAAAAGAAACTATTTCTTTTTGAAGTCATAGAGCTCCCCCCACCCCATAACATGGAGGCCTCCAGCCTAGAGGCTTCCGTGTCATGGGGTGGGGGAGCCTTCGAAAATAGTTTATTATTGTAGTCACTGTGCCTTCATAAAGAAATTATTTCTGTTATTTAACAGAAAACATTTCTTTATGAAGGCGGAGTGAATACAAAAAGAAAAAAACACGTTTTTTTAATTTTCTTTTTTTTTTTTAAGTCCAATGGGACTCCCCCTCCCCGGACATGTGGTGGCGGGGACCCCTGCACTGTGGGGGCTGCGGGGGCCCCCGTTACGCCAGTGCTCAGGCAGTACCCCAGGACCCTAGCAGCCTTGTTGAAGCCCTTTTGGTTCCACTTTTTGAATGATCGGGCAGTCCCGAATGTAGGTACCGCAGGCCAGAAGTCAGTGTGTTATCTCGAATAGGGGGTCTTTCCCAACCACTTCTCCTGATCATCTGGCTCTGGGAACAGAGTGTGGTTGTTTTACCTTTATGCTGTAGGGAGTACTGGGCTACCATCTTGTTGAGTTCACTTTTTTGGGCTCTTCGACTAGGAGGTGTTCTTGCCAATGTCTTCCTCCCTGGTCTTTTAACTCGGATTTCCATGTTTCTCTGGTAATCCCTGGGACCGGTTGTCCAGGGCAAGAGCCCTTGACTTCAGTGAAGTGTCCTGTTGAGTGGTCTGGATATGTGTCTATCCATAGCATCTGGGGTTTTTGCTTCTGCCTTGTTGGTTTCTGTGATGGATGTCCTCTACACTGCCCTTTCTCTCCTTGGATGGTTACTTGGGCTCCCCATGGGATGGTTGCTGCCCTTGCTTGAAGGGGTGAGGTAATTCCCTTTGAGCCAAATATGTGCCAGTCCGATCTTTGGATCTGCGGCACACTTCATAGAGTAAGCACTGTGATGTAAAAGAGAGCTGTGGAAGTAATTCTTTGATTACTTATCTGTAATCTTCATTACTCCTAGTACTACTCTTCCTCGTCACAATACTGAAAATCTGCTCTCCCTCCCCAGAGGTAAATCGTCCTTGTTCCTTTGGTATAGACAGGAGGATCATGGAACAAGTCAGGTGCTTTACACCCCAGGCTATGGGGGAGGCTAAAAGAAAAAAAATAAGCATTTTTGGGAAAGGGTTCTGTTGGAAGGGGGAGAAACTTCATAGAGTAAGTACTGTGACGATGATGAGTATGGTTAGGAGTAATGAAGATTACTCGTAAGTAACCAGATAATTTCTTTTTTGGCAAAAATCCTACATCTAATATAGGTGCCATGAACTTGGAGGTCGGGGCACCAGCAGGGTCCCCTTTTCAATTTTCATGGCACACGCAATGATTCAGGTGGTACGTTTGAAGAGCGGTATGGTGGTGGACCATGTACGTGCTTGTATTTTTTCTATTTGAGTTGGAGACAAGATTTGTGGGAGCAGGTGTCATTAGGGATAAAGGGAGTGGGGGAAGGAGTGTTATGCCAGCATGTAAAGCCAGCAATCCGAGCAACCTGATTAGATGCTCACAATCCCCTGAGTGCTAATCAGAAAGAATGGATGACTGCATTAAGTAAACCTGCAGTGGCCATTATTACCGTGCTCCAAGAATACTTCGGCAGGACCACTTTTCTCGACTACCTCAAAGTCTTACTTTTTTAATTAAAAGTCTCGTTCTGCCCTTCTTTGTAAACTGGCCATCTCTTCACTGGGGATGCAAAGGGTGTGTGCCCATTGCCAGGAATGTAATATTGTCTGGAACACTATAGTGTGCTCACCATGCAGGACACAAACGTGTGTCTGTGACTGGGGCATAGAAGGCAGAAAAACGCTGTAGATAGTTTTGCCAGCACAGCAGCCGAGGAAGAGGAGGGGCAGGCACCAGGTAAAGGGTAAGGTGACCCTGTGAACTTCCACTGAAACATTGGGCCTGATTTACAAAGCGTTTTTTCAATTGATTTTTCCCATTGAAAAACACGTTTGTAAATCAGACCCATTGGGTGGTTAACGTGGTCAAATTCTGAATTTGGGCCAGCAAACAGGTAAAGCTAGGTCAATGGGTTTAAGTGTAAGGACCATATTTAAGGCAGGGACAAGGGGGAATCTTTTTGGTGCAGCAACAAGCAGGGAATTACAGTCTAGAACGACCACTCCAGATAATAGGCAGGACACTTCTAATAAGAGGTTTGTCGCAGCGGAGTTACATGGTGGCCTAGAAACAAAGCCGATGGCTACTGCCAAAAACAAAAAGAGGACGAGGAAGATGGAAAGTGGTCTGAGGGCACATAAACACCCAGTACTGTGGGAGCTTTTGTGAATGGAAGGAAGCAGGCAGTCACGGACTCTGGTCCAGGAATCTGGTCCAGGAATGGGCTGGTCTTATGATAGGAATACAATGGAAATGGAATACAAGGATCAGCTGCGATCCCCGGTGTACGTAAATAAAACGTTGATCCCTTACATATCTGTGACAATGGGCCTCATTACGAGGTTGGCGATAACACAGAATCCGGCGTCTGACTTTCCGGTGCCACCGGGAAATTACAAGTCCCGGCGGCGTGGGAAGTCAGGCGCCAGATTTCATAAGTCCTGTAGGACTCTATGGGAGTGTGGAGACAGAAGCACCGGCAAAGTTGCTAATGGTGCCGGTGCATCCGTGGCGACTCTGCCTACAGGGACCGATGCGCACGGCAGGCTCAGACCTTTCGGGCGCATCGGCCCCAGCAGGCAGACTCGTAGTGTGGCAGTCCGGAAAACAAGGATGCCAGTGAGCTTACCGGCACCCTTGTTTCCTGACCGCCACACTTGTAATGAGGCCCAATGTGTGGTCTTGTTTATTGGGGGTGGAATGAAGTAAGGGAAAAGACTCAAAGAGCGGGCTATGTAGCACACCTAAGGCTCTCATCCTAGTAAGGTCGATGGAGGATTTCCATCAATCCAAGAGTTACATTAACAGCAGATGTTGCAGACACGTGACTATTGCTTTCTTATTGAAATCATCAATTAGTACTGAGCATGGAGAACTATTAGGTTGTGTGCCTAGGTTGTGTAGGGCAGATGGCGATCAAAATGCACCATGGTAGGGGGTATGTTCAACCCTTTTGTGCCGATCTTCATTGTTTTGCTAAGTAAATTATGATGCATTTAAATGTCTTTCCCTTAGTCTCTATCATACACCTAACATGCACTCTCCCATCCAAGTAACATCCAGTAGCTCCCCTTGCACATGCTCTCTCTAAGTTTCCTCCACGCTCCTTCGTACCATCCTTCCTCCACCTCGTCTCTTGGTCTGCTTTTTCCACCCTTGACCACACCTGAACAACCCTCAATGAATGGTCCCTTCTGCCTTCTTTTATCCTACCCCTTCCCTCTTGGTTGGCTCTTTCCGCCCAGGCTCGTACTGGCCTATAGCGCAATAGGCCCATGGCTGAACCAAACACACAAAATGCTGTTGTGGGACAGTTTTTTGGGTTCAAAGTGGGCCACTTTTTTTGGCTAATGTGGGCCAGTTTGATGAGTTACTTCACTATGCGGCCAGAAGTTTTGACCATTGTTGCTGAATAAATATTCTTTAAATTGCACACTTTGCATCACATTTTATCAAACAAATCTCCCTAGGGTACTATTCAAACAGTATCACAAAAGGAATGAATAGCCATTTGCAACTGTGGGCCACTTTTTCATTGGTGCCTGACTCAATTTTATGGCCCTCTCCGACCCTGTCTCCGTCAGCTGGTTGCCTGGGCCAACCCCTGCTGCTTTCTCCCCCTAGACCAGGCTACAAGTGTTAGAAAGTATAAAACAGGCTTTAAGCATTGCCCTTTTATCGTATGCGGGTCTGTCAGCAATTTTGAATGCTGGCCCACTGTAAACAAATTCTCTGCTAAAGTTTGTGTCTGCGTTGGATGGAGCTTCCAAGTTTCCGGTTTACCTGGCGCAGCTTTCTCTTTCGTCCAGGCTCTCCACCGCCTGTCTCCACGGTGAGTTTTTAAGTCAGCTATCTGCTGCAAGGACTCCTGGTAGGTGTAGCCCTACGGCACGACGATAAAAAGACTGGCTGACATTGTGCGCAAGATCTGTACCAGCTCTCAATCCTATGGTATTGTAATGCACCTCTATGCCGGCACGAAGACCCAAGACATTAAACAACTTCAGGTACTACAAAACAATGGCTTAGGAGCTGCACTGAACATTCCCAAAACTACACACATATCCACTACTAGACAGAATGTCCATTGGCTCCCGGTGCAAGAACGCATCAAATTCAAAACTCTGACACTAACACACAAATGTCTGTCCAAAGTGGCGCCTACATATATCGCAGACAAAGTGGTCAGATCTCAATCTGAGCGGCCCACGCGTTCAGCTAGCATGAACCTGCTAGCCAAGCCTAGATTCAAACTAGAAAAAGCTGTAGGTAGTAGCTTCCCCACAATAGCCGCAAAACTGTGGAATGCCTTGCCAGCCAAACTGAGAGCAGAAAACTCTTCTGGACCGTCCGTAAACAACTGAAAACCTACCTCTTGACACAGGGAATTTGCAACTAATCTATGCCTTACACCTAGTAGAACAGCCTAGAACTCTAATCACTGAAGTACCACAATGCCCAAGGGCTGCTGTGCGCTCAACAAATGTGAATAAATAAATAAATAAATAAAATGAACTGTTATTACCAGTTCAGCCGATCTGCATGCTAATTACTGTATTGTCTGGATGTCCTCATATGCAACTGTTTAACTACTGATCCATATGCCTATAACCTTTGTACTTTGTTTATATGAAACTAAGAAATGAATGTACTTCACACTCATTTAAGATAAGCACCCAGATGCCCATGGGTTAGGCGTGCTATACAAATGGCAAAATAAATAAGTAAAGTTTCTGAATACTTCCGATATGTCTCCTTTACCCACACAGTTGAGCTTTCTCATAGTCTTTGCAGCTGCTAATCCGAGTTCTTTGTCCATGCCGGGGTATGTGTTCCTTTTTCATACAGCTACTGATCTGCGTCTTGCAATTATACTATGGCTGGTGGACCGCCCTCGTGGCTGCTATTGCTAACATGGGGCCTGCGCTGACGCTACAAGCCTACAACACAAGTTCCCTGGCCGTGAATTGCCAAAGTTGCCTCGAAAAGCCACTGGTTTCCAATAGCGATTAAGAAGGCCCGGGGAGCTTGAGGGACTCCCCTTGCTTATTGCAGGACCAGAGATGCCAGATCACTTCATTTCTTTACTGAGACGAGGGCCCCGACTTGTCCGCGCCCAGAACCCCATTACTCCCTCTGGCGGCCAAGAGCTCCAACTGCAGCATGAACTTCTGCTCTCACAGAGTGCAGATGGAGTGCACACTCGCCCCCGTCCTCTCACCCTCCCCGATCTTACGCACACCCCTGAAAAAAAGACTACGCTGTCAATATCTGTGGCATTCAAGGAAGTTGGGAAAAAAAGCATTCGTTTAACGTTTCATTTAAATACTAGTGGAATAAAAAAAAGTAACACACCCCAATGTGCTTCAAGCACATCATTAAAGGCCCATCAAAATCAGGCTGTATAAAAACGAATTATGGGACTGGGGGATCTCGTGCTCGGTGCACATTTGCCATGTGGGAAGCTAACGTTTTATTGGTGCAAGTTTTACATCCATTTGGTTGCTTCGAGACGTGCCCTGCCTTCCAACGCCTCTCAGTGGCGCGTGAGCTCATTTACTTTATTAGATAAAAAATGAAAGGATGTGTAATTCATATTCAGCACACTACCTCAGCCCTTGATGAAAAAAAAAAAAAGTTTGCAAAACACCGGGCCCTCATTTGCTTCCCTCCACGTGCTCAGTGTGCGTTACTCTTGTCAACTGAAACATGCCTTTTGTTAGGAACTGCTGGAGTGCACATAGGGGCAGATCACGGCCCTCGCGCTCTGAGCGGCGCGGCATGTGGCGCCGGCCCGTCTTTTAGCAGCGCTTCCTAATACCATTTCCGTAGACAGGTGTGCAGCCATCCGTCTCCAGGACACCTAGGCGCGCCTCAGGCCTAGAGCATCTGCACGCGCATCTGTGCTCCGGTACGCGCATGCGCATGACTGTGAACTGGGTTAATGTGTCTACGGTATCTGTGTTGCAGCAGGTGTTGGGAAGCAGGCACGGTGCTTAATAACGTGCCTGAAAGGTAGCAAGGTTTCCTTTTGAGTACAGATAAAATATTTTACGCCAGAGAAAAGTGGACTTTGCAAGTGCGTGGGATAGCCATTTGGGTAAGGAGGCGGTCGTTTTGCTTTCGACCACACGTAGTAATTGCTACCACATATGACTGAGGTGTTACGGTGGTGATGAGTCCATCTAAGGGTCTTAACACGTCATATTTGTGTCTATAAAGGCCTGATCCACAGAAGCCTTTTATAATGGTGCAATCTCATAGAGAAATGCTCTGTGAATCAGGCCCTACCTATCTCACAACTCATTATCATTGTGCTGGCAGTAGTTATCTTGTGTCTTGACTATGCAAACAGAGCTTATTTTGGAGAACCTCTGTATGCAGTCAGATATCTATATTCTGTCCAACCAGCAGCAGCAAAAGAAAATCCCATTCATTCTCACCCGCCATTCTTGCACACGTGCAGGGCTGGCAACTCTACAGTGGGGGATTCCAATGAAGTTCACAACCCCTTACCAGTCCCCCCAGCATCCCTTAAAAGCACTTGCCCTTGGGCTCCCTTTCCCAGACTAGCCCAACCTGTTCCTCCTATCCACAGCACCCATCCTCCCTTCCCCCTCTCTTTCCACTGGCAGTTGCCGCAGTGGCCCCCCAGCTAGGGATGTCATTTAGGGGTCGCCAGAGGTCGCAACAGCGACCTCTGAGGTCTCCCTTGCGACCTCTAAAAAAGAAAACAATTAAAAAAAAAACATTTTAATTTATTTTTTAATGCAAGCTTCTGGGTTGTGGCCAGCACCATGTGGCTCTTTACTTCTGGAGTGGCTGGCTTTCTTGTCCAGGCCGCTTTAAAAAAAGAAGAAACATAAGGACAGGAGTGCCACAAGTCTAACACTTTCAGCACTGACGCTAAACGAGAAAGAATAGGAATACCAAATAATGTGTCTTTCTGGAATCCTATACAATAATTGCTAGACTCATTAAAGGTTTATTTCAGGCACATTTCAGGGGGTGAGTCACTGATTTAGTCTGTTCTTAAACACCTCAACTCAGCCTTTCATCCTTCTGAGGTCGATAAATGAGTACCAACACAGGTTGGGTGATATTGGGTGTATATTTTTTCTATATAAAACTCTTAAGCTTAAGTGCTATATAATAACACATTATCATTTGGTCATGGACGTGTGCTTGCATTCACAGTAATTTGGTAATATGGGCCTATACACACTGTATAGATACATATGGTGATCCATTCTTGTATGAAATGTGCATCACATTATAGTGATATCGTAACCATATTTTTCGTAGTGTACAATACTATGTGATGCCACTTCCTGTTTTGTCAATGGGTGAAAGGTTGTGTTCCATCGCTTCCTGCAATATCACTTCGGGGTGGGGTCAAATGACATCACTTCCTGTGATGTCATCAGGGGGTCAAGGGATGTGTGATGTCACTTTCGCTACCCCTGGCATTTTAGGGAAATTACTTCTCTGCTCCCCAGTACTTGCCCACCCCATCCCTATGGGTGCCTTACTCCAGCACTTCTCCCTCTACCCCCCCTGCACTTTCCACCTCCTCATGCATTTGCACGGTAGGATCGTCAAACAGCCAATATTACCATTTTTGTTCTACTTTTGTTGTTCTACTTTCTTTCCCATGTCCCCCCCCCCCCCACACCCCCTATCTTGTCTTGTGGGCACTTGTGTATAGGTGCCACATAAATGGGCAATAAATAAATAAATAAAACAGGCTATTTGGCTGGGCTGGGTTCCAGTTGTGGAGGTATTAAGGTGCAGGACCTTTAAGGGGGAGTACACTTCAGGAGGGAGGGCATGCGGGGAGGAAGAGGAGGGAAAAGGGAAAAGGAAGTTAGGTTTGACCGAAAAGAATAAAGGCAATGCAGCATACAATATGGGCTCCATGCCATCCTTTAACACAAGGGGTCTAAACCCCAACAACTGGTTGCGAAGCGACCCACGCTTACCAGTCAGGACACGCCTGCTTCACCAGCGTCGCCAGATGGAATGCACTAGAGGTGGAGGTGTGGCGGAGCCGTTGCGCATTCAAACTGACTGTGGACAAGGCTGCTCTGCTTTGTCAGAGCTGGCGAAGATAAAGGAACTGTGTGGTCAGAAGTTCCAACAATGCCGGGCAGAGCTGTAAGGAGACCGCTTGCAAGGTGGGGCTCCTCTTGGTGCCGTGGTGGGGTACACAAGCAGGAATACAATGTTACGCTTGCATGCAACGTGCTTAATCAATGAGGACTAGGCAGTGGTCGAAGTGTACGAAAAGAAGTAGTGGAACTATGTTCCCTGCTGGCCTGCTCCTGCTCCCCACAAACCCCATTGCCACAACCCCCCCACACACAATACACCCCCCAAACACTTGCACCTGCTGTTTAAGGGAATGTTCAGTGCAGTGCACTGAAAGGGAAGGTTTCAACTTCTTCCTACACTTTTATTTTAAAACAAAACCATTCCGGAATGGTTTCTTTTTAAAATAAAAGTATAGGAGCTGTACAAGCTAATTTAAAAAAGTATAGGAGCACCGCTCCCGACCGCTCCCGCTCACTTCGACCACTGGGACTAGCTGATCCTGCGCTGAGGAGGGGCACAAGAGCAATCATGGGAGCAGAGGAGCAGGGCCCCCACAGACATAGGGGGTGTTGCATGTCACCCCTTCTTGGGGACTGGTACCTTCGAGTGTTGGTGTCATGGTCACATGGGGTAACCATGTGACCATGTTAATAAAAGAGACAAGCCACTTTCGGCTCACCAGTCGATGTGAAGCTGACTTCGGTGTCGTTCTTTGGGTGCACCCTGCTGGTGCAGCACCGTGTGGAGTAGGCCCAGGGACGGGGCCTTCCACGAGGTCGGTGCCCCTGCTGGGCAACGTTGCCCTCTCTGTTGTGTAGCCATGTGATCATGGCTGAATGGTGCAACCCCGGCCTGGGTGCCCCCAGAGTCGGGGATGCCGTGTGCTGGATGCCCCAGCCACGTGAGTTGCTCCGGTGCTCTGGAGCAAGTGGGGTGATCCCCACTCCTTTGTCTGCTGCGTAAGCGCAGCACTGATGGTCCCTGTCGGGTGATCCCGACACGCACAGGGGCCTGTCCGGTGACCCAGACGGGGCCCCCTAACAATGGCGACGAAGGAGAAAGGGCCCTGCATGCCCCGTAGTATGGTGGGGGGCAGCCCCTCCACCGCCCACAAGAGCGAGGAAGTGAGCAGCGTCAGCCATGGGAAGGTGGGTCTGTGCCCCCACCCCCGTGAGGAGGAGCGCTGCCCCGTGGCTTCTGCAGCAAGGACATGATGAGCGGCCGTCGGCTGCATGAAGGGGAAGGTGGGTCTGCGCTCCCCACCCCCATGAGGAGGAGCGCTGTCCCGCGGCTCCTGCAGCAAGGACAGGCTGAGCGGCCGACTGCCGCGTGAAGGAAGACTTCCTTGCGGCCTCGGCCGCAATGTTGAAGGAAGCAGCATCCGCCGCTTGGAGGAGGTTTCAGCTGCCCACCCCAGAGGTTCCCCACTCCCACCCCCACCCCACCGTTGTGGGGGAAGAAGAGATGCAGCCGTGGGAGGAGGAGCTGCTGCCCCCCTGCCCCCGTGTGAAGGAAGATTGATCTGCGGCGTCAGCCGCACCGTGAAGGTAGCATTGGCCGCGTGAGCTGCTGCACCCCCATGAGGAGAAGGACTGCCAAGGCGGCCCCAGCCCACCCCCATGAAGAGTGGGGAGGTCCGGCACGGCAGACGTGGCGGAGAGGAGCTGCCCTCCCCCCGTCAGTGAGCCGCGCAGCATGGAGTGGCTGCACGGGGCATCCCCCGCGCCGAGAGGTGAGCTGCCCGTCGCCCAGCATGCCCGCCAGCACCACTGGCCGACAGCCGCAGAGAGAACAGCATGAGCCGCAGTGTCAGGAGCCGCGCGGCAGTGCTCTCCACCCCTACCTCCGGGTGAAATAAGAAAGGCTCTGGGGGAGATATAAAAAAATGTGTGTGCTGCATGCCAGCGCCGCTCGCATGCCCCGAACTGTTCCCCGGGCCCATGGTTGGTGTGCATGGTGCCAAAAAGAGAGGCTAAGAGTGAAAACAATGCCACATGCTGCCTCATGGGCAAAGTGCCCATACAACCCTATGGCCCATTATAGATCCCAAGCCCAATCAGCGCTAAAGAGGTGCAGGGGCCGCCATACAGCTGAGGCGGCCCCGAAGGATAAGGCGAGCCCATCACCATCTGGGCCTGCGGTCCAGAGAACAGAACATGCTCCGTACTGGAGTGAACAAAGGGCATGTATGTGTGCTTGTGCCACACAAAAGAAGTGGGGTGCTGGCAAGTCGGGGGTGCCAGCAAGAAGGATGATGCATTGTTCTGTGGCCCGCACAGCAGGAAGGGATGTGACCATAGGACCAGTACTGCCCATCAGCCCACAATCCCATTGGCCCAGACACATTGTCCCCAGTGCCAGTTCTGCTAGCAGCCCTGGAAAAGGAGGGGAAGTGAATGGAGCGGTTGTCAGACTGCCGCCAACGCCGCAGCACCAGTGCCATCATGCCTGCAGCCCCACAGTGCAAAAAGAATGGAAAGGGATGGGTTGCAGCTCTCTCTCTGGTGTTGTTGTGCGCCCTCCTGGGTTTGCGGCTCAGGCACCCTAACACCGGTGTCTTCCTGCCACCCGCCCCAGGAGGAAAAGAAGTTCAATGAGTGGCCGGCCGCGGTGTCCCCTGAGCCCCATCACAGGTGCCTCCCCCTAAGACTGTGGACCTTCGCTGATGTGGCCCCTGGGCCTCCCCAGGTGCGGCTTTGCCGGCCTTCTTGACTGTGGTGTGACTGTCCAAAATGAGCATTGTGAGGACACAAACTGGGTTCCTGCAACTCCACGAATGCGTAAGATGGATATCATTCTTGACATCCCCATGAAGACTGGGAGCCTGCAGAGACGGATTTGCTTAAAATGGCCCAGTCGGCAGGCGATGTAATGTGGTGCACATCCGTAGATATGGAATGCTTTATGTGGTGCCAGTAGCTCTTATTGGTGCCCTTTAGTGACAGTGGACCCACTCACCCAGGTTAATAAAGGGTGTGAAATTTAGAAGAGTGGTGATATTAGTATTAGTGTGTAGTTGTGTTGTGGTTGTGTGTGGAGGTTGTTTTGTTGTTATGAAAAAGGAGGAGTGTTGCATATCACCCCTTCTGGGGGACATGGTACCTTCGAGTGTTGATGTCATGGTCACATGGGGTAACCATGTCACCATGTTAATAAAAGAGACGATCCACTACCGGCTCACCAGTCAAATGTGAAGCTGACTCCAGTGTCGTTCTTTGGGTGCACCCTGCTGGTGCAGTACCGTGTGGAATAGGCCCAGAGACAGGGCCCTCCACGAGGTTGGCGCCCCTGCTAGGCAATGCCGCCCTCTCTGTTGCCTAGCCATGTGATCATGGCTGAATGGTGCCACCCCGGCCTGGGTGCCCCCAGAGCCGGGGCTGCCGTGTGCTGGGTGCCCCCAGCCACGTGGGTTGCTCCGGTGCTCCGGAGCGAGTGGGGTGATCCTCACTCCTTTGTCTGCTGTGTGAGCGCAGCACTGATGGTCCATGTCCGGTGATCCCGACACACACAGGGGCCCACCCGGTGACCCGGATGGGGCCCCCTAACAGGGGGTGTCAACGGAAACAAACGTATAAGAAAAATATAGGAAAGTGTACAGCATTTACAAAAAGAGGGACATTTCAGATACAAAAAAAGAAAGATCCAGGAACATGTACTGCACTCACAGATAGAGGGACACTAATAATAAAAACGGCACAGAAAAGAAAGAGGTCGCAACGGCAAGAAACGGTGTGGAACATACCAGGCATACCATCTGGGCTCAGAAGGGGCCCAGTGTTACGTGGCAACCTACTCCAGAAAGCAAGAGAGGAGTGCATAATAAGCCCCAATGTGCCAGGCATTTGAACTGTTTGTCCTGGAGGGGAGATTCAGTGCCCATATCATAACACCAGGCACTGCAATTAAGTGGACAATTTACCAGACTGACCCATTGAGGCACTGTCAGAGTACCAGTCAAGCCACCCCAAGGCAAAGAGGCCCATAGAAACAGTAAAAGGAGGTTTAGGAAGAAAGGAGAGCTACTGCCTGATAAAAGAACAGCAGAAGGGGGCCCTTTACCAAGAGTGACTAGAACTGCCTGGAGAGGACAGGCACATCCATAGACTAAAGGGAAAGTCACTAATACCAGGTGAATCAGCAGAAATAGGTGTCAGCCCATGAAAGGATATTTATTTATTTATGTATGTATTTATTTATTTATTTATTGCACATTTGTAAGGAGCTGTGATGCTGGAAATGCATCAGAGGGACAGGGACTCCATGTCCTTGTCTTGTATTCCTTTTTCATGTGTGTTCTGTGTTGTTTTTTCCTGGCAGTGTAGCTCTTCCTCTTTTTGGTTGTGGTGAACAGACCCTTAGGATACCCTTATGGCACCCATGGGTGGGGGTACAACCCTGAACCCCTAGTGTATGTTTTTGGACTCCTGTGTGCGGGCCACAGAGCAGGGTATGGGCTGGTGGCAGCTCCATGCTGAATTTGACAGGTGCGCTGAGTATCCTCCATTTGGGATACCCAGGCCCTGCCATTGGAATCAGTGATCCCTGATAGGAGATGAGCTAGCTCCTGGAGCCTCTTGCTTTCTATTGCCTGTTACCCTGTTTTCCCAAAGTACTAGGAAGCCCTGACTCTGTCCCTTCACCTGACTGGCTTCTCGGTGGAAGTTCCATATATGGTATTGTGGGGAAGTCCAGGCCAGACTGGCTGGAGCCTTCCCAGTGACTGTATGTTGTGGGTACGCCCTTCAGGTGGAACCTGGGTGAATGGGGTGTGTGACCAATATACATTTCATGTTATGGGTGTCTGGTTTCTGGTGTGTGAGACAATGAATGAGACAACCCTGCTCGAAACTGGTAGGAATGCAGTGTGGAGTGCTGAATGGCTGGGTACATGTCCCAATCCACATTCCTTGTTGTGAGTGCCTGGATGGAGAAGAATGGCCTGGATGCACTGTGAGCTTGATTGGCTGCCTGTCTGCTGAATGCCCTTCTGAATGATTAGCTGCCTGAGCCTGCTCAGCAGTGTGAATGAGAGACAGAACAGTATATCTGGGGACCTCTCACTTACTGGAATTGTTCACAAGCTGAAGTCGAAACTTGATGCATACTCTCGAAGTCGAGCCGGAAGAAAAAGAATTGCTGCTGCTTTCCTTCAACGCAATCGTAAAGCTGTCATGCCTTCGAGGACTGATCCAAGAAAGGACCTGAATAGGAGATCTCTTCCTGAGCTACGAGGGAATGTCGTGCGCCAGCTAACCTTCACCAAGGCTCCCTGAAAGTTAGTAATTGAAAGGCTGCAGACCGCAGACGGGGGCTGCTGAGGAATCTAAAGCAAAGCGCCCGGACATCGAAACCATCGCGACCGACACCATCGACCAAGGTTCGGAGGACCACTGTAACTTTGTCGACCGGGGCCGCAAAGCTCTGTTGCCTAAGCAACTTTGAAATCAAGGACTCCCTTGCTCATCACCATCGACCGCTTTGTCCCACCGGAGAAAGTCAAGGTCGCAGACGAACCAAGGAGAATATGCCAGTGGGTTTCCTGCCACCCGAAGTCCAAAAAGATGCCGGCAAAGATCCAAAAGCCAGCTGAGGTCGAGTTCTGATTGCTGACTCGACGACCCGACACCCTTGCTGGTCCTACGTTCTTCATCAATCTGCTTTGCGGCAACAAACTCTCGTCATTGAGGTGTACCGCAGGCCTCATATTCAGAGGATGTCCACGACCGATCATTGATGAGCACCGCGAATGTCGAAGCTGCTGTCTCAATGACATTGTTCACCTTTTCTTCGAGAAATCTCAACGTCCCGTGGCTCCTGCCTTAAAGGGAGTTCGCTCAAGAGGAATCCGTCGACGTCCCGTCGAAGAATTCTGCTAAACCAGGTACATTGGGATAGTAGAACCTTTTTAGAAGGAACAAAGACTATCTTAAACAAAATATGGATTGGGCTTGTTGATACACTTTATTTACAGGTTTCCCAGGTGGGGGGATCCTCACACAGAACTGTGTCTTGCGGTACGGACCAAGTATTCTGCCAATTGTTTAACCCAACTTGTTTTCCTCCCATGTCTAGTGTTGGTTCACTGTACTATTAGACTTGTATGTCATTGACAACTGTCAGTAGTTGGTGCATTTTAAAGTAGTCAAGAGTTAACTGTGGTATCACATAGACATTGTGCATATTTATCATCTTAGCATTGCCTGAGCACAAAGTGTGTTATTGTGTATGTATATATTTTGACCCTTATTTATATAAAGAACTGTGTTATCAATGACATAGCGTGTGGACATTCCTTTGTGGGGGCTTCGGGACTACACTGTACTTAAGAACCAGCCTGCATCACCTCCTGAGAGTTAAGCCTCGATTGCTTATCCATTGCTACCAACAATAGAGAATCTTGGCTGGGGTGCTCTGTGCTTCTACCCTGCCATATAGAGGGCAGGAGTACAGATAAACCCCCTCCAGTCTTTACACTGATGGCAGCGGTGGGGTGCTTATGGTTTTGAGAATCAGTGTGTAACCTTGCCACTTACAAAATATCCACACTCCGTTGAATTTGAGGTTTGGTTGTGTACTAGATAACTACATTACAAGCAATGGAATCTATTGCAAATGGTAAATTGACTTGGATGAGTTTAGAGGCTCTCCAGAGTGCTTGTGAAGCCAGGGAGCTAGACTTTGAAGATAAATATAGGGCTGAGCTTATAGCTGCCCTGGTGGACTGCCAGACTGATGGTGATACTCTTGATGAAGGGGGTATACACCCATTGAGGACCCTGCCCCTGGGGTTGTTATTTGATCTGTTTCTGGGAGTGCCACCCCTCCTTCTGCCTCTATTCCTAAACCCAGCACTGTATCTTCAGAGAATACCTTGGAACTTGAATTATTGAGGATGAAATTGGCCTTTAACTATAAAAAGTTAGAAACTGAAGCTGAGCTTAAGAAAGAGGCATTGGCACAGAAAGTGGTACTCAAAGACAAGGACACTGAATGTCAGAGAATCCAGCTAGAGAAAGTTAGATTGGAGACTTCAGCCAAACCAGTTGAGTGTCGGGACCCCTGCCACCAAGTTTATGAAAGATTTGGTTGGTGTGTATGTGGAGAGTTCTGATATCCTCCTTTGGATTGCAGCATTTGAAATGGCTTGTGGAATACATTATGTTGATAAGAGAGATTGGGCTTGTGGAACAATTTGCCAGTTCAGATTCCATTTGACTAAATGTTACATGCATTTCATTTTAAACTAAATAATATATTTTAATATGATGGGTCCCATATATCTATTGTTTTTAGGTTCATCTGTTTATATATATTTTTTTCTCCTGGAGACTTAAGGGGAGTACATTTTTTGTTTTATATTTGTATTTGTTCTGCTTTTTTGCTATTTGTCTTGTGTTTTTATGTATTAGCTCCATGAAAAGTATTTTGTCCTGTCATGTTGCACTTAATACATGATTTTACTACTACTTCAATGTTCAAAAACAGAGCAGAGTAAGGGTGGTATTTTTCGAATCTGTAAGGCATGCCCTTTTAATACACCCTGAATTGATGGAAAAGATGAAAATGCATTGGCTGAATCGATCAATTATTACAAGACTATGGCACCTCAAGAAATGGGTGTCCCTTATGCACCAGAGAGGCAAACATTTACCCCCCTCTGACAATGAAAGAATGTGTTCAATTATTAATTTGGAACAAAGCAGCAGAGTAACCTGCAGACACATGTCATGCAAAAATTCTTGAAGGCAGAGCCCCCTTATTGCAGATGAACACTATGCTGAGAGCCTCTTTGCCCGAGTGCCTGAGATGTGTGGTCCCCAGAGAACTGAAAACGAAAGTGATGAAACCACTTCTGAAGAAACCCATTTTTGATCTGGTGATTCGGGTAATCCAGACACAGATCCCTTGCTCACTGTGCTTAGAGAGGCGCAGCTTCACCTCACTGATGAGGCCCAACAAGGCCGAAACACGTGTCTGGGGTTTCTGGTGGTACTCTTGTTCAGAGGAGAATTGCCTAGCATTCTGTTGCTGGACTGTCCAAGAGGGTGGGATCTGACTGATATGCAAGTTGATGTTTCTGAAAGGTACAGTGAGCTAAAACATGTAGACCCTCCCAAATGGGCACCGGGCCATATAACAGGTTATTTGGCCATGTTGGTTCTCAGCAGTGTTTGATTTGTAAAAAGAAAAGTGCCGGGGTTCAAATATATTCTAACACGTCCATGACATGTCAGGATGGGCAGATCCCCTATGTGAGGAACCAGAGGGCATCATCACTTCTCCCCCACCCACATCCTCTGCTAAGGTGGCCAGGGAAAGGCCATTGCCCTTGGATTCTGACCCTGGGGGTGGATATGCGAGGGAGGATAACCTGGGTGGAGGAGACTTGGGGAGTGGGGAGAGGACTTCCTTGGGTGAGACATGTATTCCCCATTCCCTTTTCACAATGAACCCTCAGTTCCAACAGCATTTGTAGGTTGCTGCCAATCTTTCCCCTTTTCCTCCTTTAAAAGTAACCCTCAGAAAAGCCATTGTTATACTGAGATGAGAAAGAGATCAACTAGGAGGGCACCTCCTCTTGTTAATACAGAGAAATATCAGATCATTACCAAACCAAGGAAGAAACAACTGGAAGTTATGCACACTTCCGTTCATTCACACCACTTTGGTACTGAAGCGAGGAAGAGGGCTGTTGAGGAGTTCCATTCTACTAGCCAGGCAGGTCCAGCCAATAGGCTTAACTAAGGTCAGGCAACTGAAGTGAAGGACTTGCACCCGCAACCATTTAACAAGCCCCAAGTGTATAAAATGAGAGACCGCCCAGCAGTGGAGAGAAACTTGCCTGTTGAGAAGGACGTGGCTTTCAGAAGCAGAGCAGACTGGAGAGGAACCGGCAGGAAGGATGCCATGCTGAGCCGGAGGGTGAAAGAGACACTGGGGCCAGAGCGGGTCATTAGAGGGTCAAGAGAACCTGCAGTCTTTCTTACCTGGTGTCCACAGCAGGAGCGGTGGGACACTGAAGTCTCCCGATCGCCACAGGCTGCTAGTAGCTTCCGCTAAGGAAGAGCAGAGCTATGCACAGCAAAATTCCAGGACGGCGAGCGTTGCTCGCTGGGTCTCCTTTGAAGCATAAGCGGAGTGAAGGAAGACGAAAATGAGAAACGATACACCTGGAAGAGCAGTAGCATACCGATGAGTGTAAAGAAGTGAACACTCATACCGGGGGTCTCCAGGGGCTGGAAGTAGACACGCATACATGCTGAATGAATTGAAAACTATTTCAATTACTTTGGAAGACCAAATTATGGATATTTGAATGCCGACCAAGCTGCAAAGTGTTATATGTACTTTTGAGAGTGCAACAAGTATTATTGAATACCGAGAACAAGCTGCAAAGTATTATATTTACTTTTGAAGGTGCAACAAGCAATTATGAATAGCAAAGTAAAGAAAGATATAGTGAACATATTTGAATACAGCATGAGATAAAAGCAAGTAATGAGCACTTATGAATAATGTGAAAGCAAGGTGGTGGAAAAAGGGGGACACCACGCAGTGAGTTGTAAGAGATGCGAGTTATGGCAATGTCAAAAGATTGCCAATGAAAATCTGGTTGTATGAGATACAAGTTGTGGCAAGGCCAAAAGACTGCCAAGAAGAATCTGAAATAAGTGTGGGCCAAAGACACATAGGTGTGAGATACACAATGTGGCAAAGTCAAGAAACTGCCAGGAGATTCTGAAATGAGTGTTGACCAATGATACAGGTTCAGAGAGAGAAAACCTGTGTTGGCAAAAGCCTTAAGAATACACAAGTATAACAAAGTGCCAAGGGTTATCGTTTGCATGACCTGTAATGGGTAGACCGTGTGGTCTGACAACTGCACTTAGACTGAGTGACTCCTGTTGAAAAGAGCCAAGGAAAGTAAAGATAAAGAAGCTGCATTTTATAACCATTGCTGAAGTGAATGAGAAAGAGAGCAATCTATGTGTACTATTGAAAAGCCTACATGATTAAGAAGTTGACCTGGAACTGTTTTGAAAACCAAGAGATTGGAACTGATTGCAGTTTTGAAGCTTGAAAAGCTGACTCTTGGGGAAGGGAACCCTGATACTTTGTGAACTGTGGTGAACTCTTGTGGAAGGGAACTCCAAGTTATTTTTGGAACTGTTTTGAACTTGGGGAAGCTGAAAATAAGCCAGGAGCTAGAAGAAGCTCAGAACTTTATCTGTAACACTGTTTTCTTTCATTGCTGACATCCCTACACATTGTATATCTTTAGTTGTGAAGGCAAGTATAGGTTTTGGACACATTCAGACTTTTGAGTTGAACTTTCTGACACAGATTATCCTTTTCCTTAGGTAGAGAAATCCCACATTAGCAAAGGGCAGGGTTAAATCAGTTATTTAGAAAGTTAAATCTTTTACCCTGTCTTACTTCATAATGCCTTCATGCCGTCCACTGGTGCAATCACCCACAGATGCTCCCCATGCTGTTAACATACATGGGGTTAAAGCTGAAAAGACTACCAGCCTATTGTGGTTGATGGATGCACTCGGTCACCACAGCAGAAGTGTGATATACAAATACCAATCAATATACACATACAATAATGTACTTGTTGTGTCTTCACATGAGACAAATGTTTAAGTGTGTCTTTAAACAAAATCATCAATTTCATTTTTAGCTGGTTCTATAGGTGTTTATGAGTGACTGGCAGTTACAATAATAAAGTTGCTAAAAAAAAGCATAATCAAATTGAGTCTGAGACAATCAGTGCCGGGCTTGAGAAATAAGTGCCAGGGTTGAGCTCTGGCACACACCCTCACAAATTAAGCACTGGCTCTCGGTTGAGGGGCTCCCAGACCTTTTTGAGCATTTTTATGAACTTGGGGAATAATCCAGACGTGGACCCCTTGCTCTCTGTGCTTAGAGAAGCACAGCTTCACCTCACTGATGAGGCCTAACAAGGTTGAAACACGAGTCTGGGGTTGCTGTTGGTACTCTTGTTCAAAGGACAATTGCCTAGCATTTTGGTGCGGGACTGCCCAAGTGGGTGGGACCAGACTGATATGCAAATGTATTATTTCTACAGTGAGCTAAAACGTACAGTTTCTACAGTGAGCTAAAACGTGGTTCTAGACTCTCGCGAGTCGGCACCTTCACATAGAACAGGTTCTTTGGCCGTACATCCTTTACAAGAGATCATTCTGAAGCTCTTAGCATATGGAGTAGGTGCCCAGATTAATTTGCACTTGTCATGATAATTCTCCAAGTTTTAAAGAAAGTTTGACAACTGCCACATGTTCCCGAAATTACAAACACAATCCAAAATGTGTCTGCATTATCTATTTATGATGCCAAAGGGGTGGTTGTAAGAGTCCAATTGCTCAACATTGCTAATGCCCATATCTTCCATCTACACAGTGCGATTTTAATAACTTAAACAGCATGTGGGCCCCAGTATCCAGATTTCAACATGTGTGAGCAGATGTGCGAAGTGTAATTTCTGTTACAATAGATGACACTTCTAATCGCGAATTGTTCAGATGAGGTTGGAGATAATTTACTGAATGCTGCCAAACATGTGTCACACCAGCAGTCTTCATTTTGTTTAATGGTGTCATTTAGAAAGTGTAGTGACTGTTTGGTAAATTAATGCCAGTGCAATAGCCAGAGAGGAAAATGTTCAATTCATTATTATTTCAGTTGTTCAATGCCCGAAGTCTCCTTTCATTGTGGTACATTACCACAAGCACAGCACAGTCTAAGCATGGCCATCGTATGTTTGTATGTAGGTGATTTAGAATGTACAAACCTAGCTAGAAAGTAGGGAAGCAATGTGTAATAGAGGGAGTGTTATGTAGTGGAGGACCAAGAGGGCGCATCCCTCTATTTGTTAGTACAGAGTTCCTTGAAGAGCAGGGTTTTCAGTTCTTTCTGGAACAGCGGGAAGGAGGGAGTCGGACTGATGTTAGCAGTAAGGTTGTTCCAGAGGGTGGGAGCATAGTAGGAGAATGCTTGCTCTCTGATCTTCTCCTTCTTGCACTTCTTGGATTCCAGCCTAGCGATATCATGGCTCCTGTTTTTTGTTGTCCTCTTAAGATGGTGATCCTTTCAGTTTAGCAGAATAGTGTATTGTGCATTAGAGCTTTGTAGGTAATGCAGGCTGTCTTGAAGGTATTGTGAGCTTTGAGTGGTAACCAGAGTAATTGCTTCAGAGTCAGGGAGATGTCGTGGAATTTCTTCAGTCCTGTGACGAGGCGTGCTGCAGATGGTGCTGGATAGCTTTCAGAGGGGACAGATTAGTGGTTAGTGTTCTACTGTGCTAAGAGTTAACTGAAACATGTGTCAGTATGGTGTCAGGAAGAAAAGGGAGCCGGCTCTTTAAAGAAAGGGTTATGGAAGGAATGGATCTATGTGATCACTGCGCCGCCCGTAACTGCGACGGCTGAAAATGCTGATGCCAGTTACGGCGTGGCACAGTGATCATATCGATCACTGTGCCCTCTTCCCCCAGCCAGCATTACCTCTCCCAAACCCCCACCCCGCTTACCTATAGGGCAGCACACTTCTGCGTGTGCCGCCCGCACTCTGCGATCCCTGCAGCGTCACCTCTTCACACTAACGTGGGTTAGAGCTAACGCTGCCGGATGCTTTTCTTTTTTTTCTTTTTTTTTTCTTACGAGTCCCCCGCTTTCCAAAATGGTAAGTGGGGACAACCCCGCAACCCCCGATGCCCGTTACTGCACCCATGTAGAGCGGGGAACACCCCGCAATACCCGCTCTGCTTTAGCACAGTAAATGTCGCCCTCATTTTGTGCACCTCTAAAGTCGCAGTGACTGCAGGGGTGCACAAATGAGGGCAACATTTTGGTATGATACCGGGAGGTTCAAAATCTAGTAATGTGTAATTGTGCAGATATAACTTGAGATAGTCAGCAAGAAGTCACTTCCATTGGTGAACCACATTGGTGTTGAATCTGTTTTACTGTGTGCGCTACAGCTGCAACACCTGCCAAGAAGGAGTTGTCACCATCCAAGTGGGTGAACACCAGGGCGGTGACGATGGATCCGAGGCAGGGATGAATGTTTTGATTTAGCGCAGGAGTGACAGTTGGCACCCTGATGTTTGTGTCTTCTTGGCGATCTGTGCTTTAAAGTAGAGGTTGCAATCAATGGTGCTTTGAGGGACTTTCCATTAGGGGTGAGTTTAGGGATGAAGCCATAAAATCCAGTTCTGTCAGCCACGTTTGAACTTGGATATGTTTGATCGCACCTCTGAGGAGGATGAACTTTGTTTTGTTTTAGGGTTTTGCTTCAGGTTGGCTGTTGATATCAAGGCTTGAATGTTGGAGAGTCAGTATTTCAACTGCTGAATGTGGTAGAGGCAGTGGACCTTGAGGTATACTTGAGGTCTGTCATCGGCATAGTGGTGGATTTTGATGTTGCATTTCATCATGGGTTCCTCCAGTCACTCCATGCAGTGGTTGAAGTTGACCAGGGAGAAGAGGGAGACCTCTAGGACTCGACAGGTCACCATGGTTGTAGGGATCTGTAGGTGCCCCTTGTGGAGGAGCGGGTGTCAGATGGTGAGGTAAAAGTCGACGATCGAAGGCCAGTGGTGCTACATCCCATGCAGGTGGACAGGGTGTTCAATAGCGCTTTGTGGACAACTGTGTTGAACGTGGTATAGGGGTGAAGCAGGACCATCACTTGGGGATATTGGTGGGGCATGCAAGGGATACCTTGCCACCTCAATCCAGACCCTTGCTCCCCACCCCATAGCTCTGATTACCTTTGAACATTGCTTTTTTGGGGATAACTATAGATAATATTTATAAGCTGAACTTCACTTGCTGGAAAATGGACCGTCGCCCTTCGTGGCAGTTGGGTGGGGGAATTCATATGGGTCATAACACAGCTGTTACCATTACAGTTGGTGGTAATTGCTCCTGTTGTGGAAAATGCTTTTTCTGTAACTTATAAATCTGCTTTCCAATGAAGGAAGTTAACTTTGAAAGAGTAGACCTATTCTGCCTATGTATATCTCCGAAATTCTGTTTAGTGTCAAGGTAGCAACAGAGCCTTGGATCAAGCAAATCCAGGAGGAATTGGAGAAAAAAAGAATCCTGGAAATTCTACAGTCTGGGTTCAAACAAGAGACATAACATGCTGCCTGCACTTGTGTTTATAAAGGGTGGCATGCTATGAATTCTGGAAGGTCACTGCTTCAGTTCCTGCTATGTATGAGCTCAGCTCAATACACTGGGCTATGCCTCTTACCAAAAAGAATAAGCATTATGCATCATGTTATGTGTGTTACTCAGGGGTTACACCCCCTTCACGAAATGTGAAAGTCACTAGATCCGGTTGTCTTTATTCCTATTAAACTACCATCAAAAGTGAAATGCGGTTATTCAGGACCTTGATTGTTCACCAATTCCAATTAATAACACAATGAACCCCATGTTCACGGTTATTACAGCAGCTGGGTGGCCGTTTGCTTGGGATGCTGCCCCCCTATGCTTGGAGGTTGCATCTGAAGAGGTGAGGTAGGCAGAGAACTGTCACAGCATGTGACATTAGAAACAACTTATTTGAGTTGGTTGTCATTCAGTAGCCTTAAAACAGAAAGCCTGTTGGCCACCTTCAATAACCTCTATAAACTCTAAACACGACTATGGCACATCCATTTACGACACAAAAGCTCTAAAAATGATCCTGAAAAATATTTCTCAACGGAGGCAACTCTTAATGGCAACATCAGATCCGGGTCATTCAAGGAAAAGCCCTTAGGAAAACACTCCAATCTTTGAATAGCATCAATGTTTATCAGCGTTCCAAGATAGAATCTCAACCTGACAGAACTCTATTAATCTAACTACTTTTGCCCCTGATTTAATAAGCATGGAAAGTTGTTGGATTCTCTACAATGTGCCAGCTAGAGTAATAGTCTAGTGTGCTTAGGCAGAATAGAGTAAATGGCGCTGCACCCTCGCCTTCTGCATTGCCTGAATAATCAAGGCTTGTGTGGTTATTAGAGCCAGGCACATACTTCAAAGGAAGGTGACACCATCATGTCTGTGATATATCTGGGCCAACACACAAGAGACATCAACCTGTTGTAGCTAGGCATTAATAGACTGCAGAAGCAAAGAAGGTCCAATCACAGTTGATAGTTTGTGGTTGTATATGCATCAGAAGTTAGGCCTTCTCGTGCCTGCTTTAAATTGAGACCCATTCTGAAATGGAAGACCCACACTTTAAGGGAAACACCACCCTTTCTGTTAAAGGGAAGTTTAGACGTCCCTGCTTGCGATCACAAACACTGTCTTCTTCTTGTGAAGGCATCACAAATATGACGCAGACAACAGATTCAAGTTTGATGAACAAACTTTTATTAACTTAAAGTGTAGGATGGAATAATGCCTAACTTGCCCTATGCTAAGATAGGATTTCCCTACCTAAAGAAATCTAAGGAGAGTCTGTGTCAGGAAGTGCAAAGCAAGTGTCTGCCTGAGTCCAAAACCTATAATTGCCCTCACATCTAACTGTATACAATGTATAGGGATGTCAGCATGAAAATAAGTAGTGCTCAAATAAAAGTTCAGTGCTTCTTCCAACTCCTGGCCTGTAACCAGCTTTCCCTTCCCCAAGTTCAAGATAGTTCATAAGGCACAGTGGTAACCTTCCCTAAGAGTTCAGTCCTTTCAGCTTTTCCAAAACAGCACAGTTCCTTGGGACACTTCCGAGTACAGATGATATGGTTACCTTTCACCAATTCACATAGATAGTTCAGTTCCTTGATCTCAAATCATATACAGGTTCTTTGCAATTCAAACACAAGCTTCTTTGTGGGTGCTTTAAGAGGCCTTTTCCATATAGGGGTGAACTTGGCCTAGGCACAGTTATCGGACCACACAGTCCACCCATTACAGGCCACACAATGATACACCTTACATGCTGCTTTTCCACTTACATATGGCCACTGCTTCAGCTTGACAGTGTTGCTTGATTCATTCACATATACCACACCCTCTTGACATGGTGTAGTGGCTTGGTTGGCCACCATGCTCTAGTTGCACTTTCTTATTTTCTCCTGGCTCTTGCCAATGCTTGTACACAAATATTTATTTTGACTCTGGCCAATTCTTGATTTCTCATATACAGTTCCTTGCATTCTCTTGACTTTTGCCAATGCTTGTTTTCTCATATAATGCAGTTCCTTGCATCAGGAGGTTTCACAAACTTTCTTTCATCTCAATCAATATTCAAAAGTGTTCAAACTTGCTTTCACTCCGATCGGCATTCCAAAGTGCTTAAACTTGCTTACACTCAAATCGATTGTCAAAAGAAATACTTGCTTTCATTAAAATCAATGTTCATTACTCACTTCGCGTGTTCGCCTGCCATCCCAGTGTTCCCTCTGCTTGCTAGACTCATCAGTCAGATCTTTCGCTTGCCTGCGAGGTCTGCAGCTGCCACATGCTCTCTCTTCCTCGTGCGGTGCCTGAATAGTCTCCCAGTGGCTCGCCATGGCCCCGTCGCCCAGCAAGACTCCTGCAACTGCTTTGCTGGGTCATGTCTGTTCCTCCCTCACAGTCTGCCACTGGCCTCAAGCATCCTTCACCTTTGCATCGCGCTGCTTACGCTCTGCATCTTCCAAAGGATCTCGAGTGCTCCGCTTTCCATGCCAATTCTCCGGAGAGGTCTGCTTTCACCCAACAGTCTGTAGCCCTGCTTCCACAGCTGACTCTATTTCCATAGGATTTCCTGGACACACTGAACAGCCTTGTCACGCACTCTTCCAACCCACCCCTCACCCCTCTACCTCCCCCAATCACTCACCCTCCTCCTTCCTCCTTCTCCTCTTTCGCTCCTATCTCCCCTGAAGAAGTTTCCAAAGTTGTCAACTCCATGAAGGTCTCTTCCAAATAGGTTGCCCCATGCTTTTCCAGAACCATCAAGGACAACATCTCCTCGCTCGCCCCTGTTCTTGCTGATCTCTGCAACCACTCCTTTTCTACTGGTTCTTTTCCTTCATCCCTCAAGCACTCCCTTGTGCGCACCCTCCTTAAAAAACCCTCTGCAGACCCTTCCTGCCTAGCCAACTACCACCCCATTTCCATCCTTCTCATACCGAACTTGTTGGCAGTCTGCACAACCACCAGTCTGGATTCCGAACATCCAGAGGCACTGAAACTGCTCTTCTGAACACCTGTGAAGAACTGCTCGCATCCCTTGATTCCAACTCCCCTACTGTCAGCATCCTCCTTGATCTCTCTTCTGCATTTGACACAGTGAAGAATTCCATCCTCATAAAAAGGCTCACTGATACGCTAGGTATTTTGGAGCGGGCACTGGACTGGCTTACCTCCTTCCTAACTAGCTGTTCCTCCAAAATCATACTCTGCCATTTCTCCTCCCCTACTTCCTTCTCGACCTGTAGCGGCCCCCAGGACTCCATTCTTTCGCCCTGGCTCTTTAACTTATACCTTTCTCTGCTGACACGCCTCATTTCCTCCTTCTCCCCTAACTTCCAGTGTTACGCTGATGACATACGACTCTTCTTCAAACTTCCTCACCTTACCCCAGAGACTCAATGTTACCCGTGCTCTGGTTCTCTCGAGGCTAGACTATTGCAATAGACTCCTCAATCTTCCTCCGCCCACCCTGCGACCCCTCCAGCTAACCCAGAATAGTGCAGCAAGACTTATCCTTGCCCTCAAGCCCAGGAACTTCATTTCTCCAGCCCTACAACGCCTTCACTAGCTCCTGGTCTCAGCACTGATTAAATTCAAATCCCTCTGTATCATCCACAAGGCCATCTGGGGCCAGGGACCCATTTATCTTCAATGCTTCCTGACCAAATACTCCCCTTCTAGACTCCTGTGTTCCTCTGGCACCAACTCCTTGTAAGTGAAGCGGTTTACTTAACAGAGAGCTGGTGGTTAATCCCTTTCCTCTGCAGGTTCCCTTCTGTGTAATAGCCTCCATCTGCCTCTGCGTCTTGAGTAGGACCTCCTTAAGTTCCAAAAAGCCTCAAGCCCTTTCTCTTTACCTTTTCCTTCTCCTCCTCTCTTCCCTGCTAATCATAAAGTAGCATGACTGATGTGCAGGGCCCTTATGTATCCTCGGGGCCCTGCGCCCCCACCTCTCTCATCCAAGCCGCTGCCTATTTACGGCACTTGCTTAGGCTCACCCTTCCCACTGAGGTTGCACTTACTTTTTCTCTTCTTAGCACTTCACCCTGAGCACTTCTCCATGAGCACCACAGCACCTTTCCCTTAACCCTCTCCCCTCTGCACTTGCACGTTCTGAATGCTCACAAGGCATAGTAGGTTTGTCTTCCCCTCCCTGTTATTCTTCTGATTTGTTTGTACTATTAATTGATGTATTTGTCTTTGTTGTAATTCATTGTCTACCTTTCCCTGCCCCCACCCTGTTGCCCTGTGGGTGCTTTGAAACTGTTTAGCTAATATAAGCACCTAACAAGTGTCCAATAAATAAATAAAGTTCCTGCCACCATGATTGGTCCAAAAAGGACTAAAGCGCTCACTGTTGAAACGGTAGTCCTGCATTAGTCTTGCGAGCCTCGTCCTCGTCTCAGTACACAACGGATGTCTGTATGTGTGTGTTAATAAACTGTGGATGTGTTTCTCTAGTTGGTCTCTACCTCGTCCCAGTACCAAACTGGTGTCTCTTGGGGAATGTTTTAAGGGAAGAACAGGGAAAGGACTGATAATACCCTATAAAGGCTTGAGGATCAGATGACTTGTTATGAAAGGGAAATGGGGGGATGCCATGCTCCCCACTCCCTAAGTCTCCTCCACCCAGGTGATCCCAGGGTCTGGATCCAAGAGTGATGGCCTTTCCCTGGCCACCCGAGAGGAGAATACATGGGGATAAGAAGTGAGCACTCCCTCAGGTTCCTCACATTCTCCAACTTGTTCTTAAATCTTGTTGCCTCTGATTCTGGCATTTCTTTCAGCTCTCTCCCTGCAGCCCTCAGAACATCAACACTCAGAGTGTGCTGTGTACATACACAAGCAATGAACTGCATAACAGAATATATGAACTCCCGTTAAGCAGAGAAAACACCTGTATATTGGAGCCCTTGAATCATTTTCCCCATATTAGCTTACCCAAATATACCACAAAAAAGCATTAATTTATGTTGGAGGCAGTGGTAGCGATGTCTCCAGGAAGAGTTGTTTTATATCATTCCAGGTAGGTAGAGCGCCTCTATAGCTATATTCTTGTATCATCACAGAAAATCCCCACTCACCAACTCACAAGTCCTTTCTCTGTCTCCTCCCCCAAAATTCTTTGGGGTCATTTCATGTGCAGCCCAAAGTAAAACACACCCTGGTTGGCTGATAGAATATTAAGGCCTTTGAATGGTGTTAATGAACACAGTTTCATGAACTGTGACCAATTGATGTATAGCGAATGAGCTTTAAGTCCAATACTGCACACTTACCTTTTTTCAATGGGATTGCGCCATTATAGAACGTGTTTGTGAATCAGTATTTAACAAGATAAGAGTGCCACAGTGCAGATGTATCACGAGAAATGACCTGTATCAGAAATTCTAGGGGACGTTTATTTATTATTTCTCCCTGTTACCCACACCCTGGACAATTTAAAAAACTCACACACATTGAGACACAATGCATGAATCTGTTAATGGCAATGCAATACAGTGAGAGGATTTCTGTGAGATAAATCATGTGAGTTCAAACACTTCTTCCTCACACCGCCAATGTTTTTTCAATGACATGTAACACATTACTTTGAAGGAAAGCAACTTTGGATTGTGTCATAGTACAGCATGGAGGTTCCTCTAGTCAGCATCTTACAAGAACATCCCCTGCCACCTCCCAACTTCGTTTGAAGCCATGGCCTAAGCAGGCCAAAGTACAACAGGGCCATTTCGAATGCTGGAACTGTGGCACACGTTTTCCTATCTCTGTTGATGTCTGGTGTGCTTTCCAAAGGGGTGCTGGATGAATGTTTCAGTTATACGGCTACCGACCTATGCAAAGTATTACTGTCCACAAATGATGGGACTACTCTTCGGCACAAGGAGGGATGGTGATTGTCGAAGTCCCAGCCCTTCAAGGAGAACCCTCATAAAAGGGGTTGCAGGGGTTAAGTCCAATTTCCAGAATCCGTCTTGCAGAGAAAATGAGCAGCGGGAAGATGTTCTTCCTTACCAATAATCTGATGGAAATCTAGACCTTAGGCTCAATCAGAAGAGATCCAAGGAAACACACACCTAGAGGGACATCCCAGGCTGGGCATGGGGATTTTGAGGTTGTTCTAATGATGAGAAACCCTCTACGAGGAGGGTTGCATACATTTTAGCCTCCCCAATGCCACACAAAGTTCTCTGAAAACTCGTATGGATGCATTTTGCCACATGGGAGAGGACACGGATAGTTGAAGGTTGAAACCCTCTCGCGCATGAGGGGAGGAAATTAGAGGAGGTAATATCATGACCCTCACACCAGGTTCAGAATGTTCTCCAATGTTTTGCATAGAATTTAACAGTGGCAGAATTCCTGGAGTCTTGAATGGCTGAGACCAGGTCATCTGGCATTATTAGTTGACTAGACACCTGCGTTCACCAGCGAGTCCATCAGGTGTAGTTTGTTGATGGATGAGGGGGCGGCATCTCAGGGAAGAAGATACCAGGCACAGACCCAGGGAGTAGCTGACACCAGATGGATGAAAAGGGGAAACCAGGATCTCCTCTTGGAAGGGGGGCTCTCAATATCGCTGGTACCTTCCTCCCAGACTCTGCAAAAGCCTTTGGAGGAGACCAAATGGAGGGAGGGCAAAAAGTAGTTAATGTGGCCTGAAGGCATGCCAACCCCATGCTCCCTCGATACAGATTTGGAGGTCAAGCAAGGAAGCTGGGTGTTATATCCGAATGCAAATAGGTTGAGGATGCATATCTGGTTAAAGATTTGAAGGGATCAGACTCAGGAGCTTAAGGAGAGGAGTGCCCTGCATAGGCCATCTTCTATGTAGTAGTTTTCTACTCCCGGGATGTAGGCTGCGACCAAGGAAATTAAGGTCTGATCCACGCATGATATTAACATCTCAGTAACATGTCATGGAGCGAAATCTGATAATTATTCTAATGTTGTGTAAAGATTTGGGGTCAGATTCTCAAAACGTTTTGGGGTGCATGTGATGAGATGCGCCAACAAAAGGAGCAGTCCCGGTCTCGAATGGCACTGGAATGAAAGCATCTTGGATGCCATTCAGATGTTTTTTTTTACCCCTTTGTGCATTTGCACATATAAGGGGATGTTTCTGAGCATATAAAAGCACATCCCAAATTCACAAACGTGATGTGCTTTTAAAAGTGCACAAATGAGGGATCTCCCCCTGCACCTGCTGGAACAGGTAGAAGGTGAAGGCTTTCAAAGTTAACTGACTCTACCATTAGCACAGAAGAAGTCTCCTCTCATGGCCAAAAAGGTTGCACCGGATTAAGCAGTTCTCAAGATGAAGTCTTTCTTGGCTAGAATCTTGTTATTACCACCATCCTGGTTATCCTTCTTGTCTGAGCTTGTTCTTAATTTTCCCGCTCAGTATTAACTTCCGCAAAACCTGATCCTCGCTTCCATTCACCTACATCAAATGGAGGTCAACTTTTCCCCTACTTTTCCTGTGACCCCGGGTTGTCCTGTGGTAACCCTTCCGAGCATGCTTGGTTGCCTGGGTGCCTGCTTGTCGCCTTACAGACCAGTCCCTCTATGCACACATGGCTTCACCCCACATATCTGGTAAGACTTTCTTGCATACCTGCCTTTGACTGTATGTGTGGTTATAACTGTGTGCATAGCGTTCTAACACAAGATCCTTATTTTCACACAGAACCCAGAGCACAGTGGTGGAAAAGCAGACCCAGGTGCCCCCACATCACAGAAGTGACATGCAGACTTCAAGAGCTGTTTCTCCGAGTTTGAGATTACTTTCAAGGTGGTGAGGGGAATAAACACATCACTGAATAGAGATGCTTGGGGAAACTGTAACAGTTTGCCAGGCCCACATATCACTCTGTAGTGAAGCCTTTATTTGGAATGACGCAGGCCATCCAAAAAACACATAGAAAATGTTGCAAACCGGTCAGGCTGAGACTGAAAGAGCAATACCGCTTGACAGACTGAATTCAACACACAGTCAATTGACTAAACCAAAGGGTCAACAAGGAGATACACAGCTAGTATTTATAGTGGGGCAGAAAAAAATCAGAACATGGGACAACAACCAGGGGCATGTTGCTATCAAATGGTAGCAGAACCCTGTCCAGAATGGGTCACAGGTATACTAGACAGTTTAAAAACTTTCTGGCACAATGCCACCAACATTTTTGGCACAGCCTCAAAATGTTCTTAATGACAAAAGTGGCCTTCATTCGTTTGTATTAATCCAAGGATTCCATCACCTGGACTTCGCCTTTAATTTTGAACGAAACCCGATAGTTGTGACCTAGTTCTAAAACATTTTGAACATGTGTTCAAAAAAAGGACTGAGAAGCAAACAGGGCATGCTGAGTTATTACCAATGAAGCAAGGAGGACTTGATTTAGGAAGTTACGTGGCCCAAAGGCTACAATTTATACCGAAAGCGCAATGGATCTATGAGCCGGCAGCTGCCTCATTTTACGCAGGCCTGAGAGAAGTGATTAAGGATGCTCTCATGTCAGTAGTTGATAGGCCTACATCAGTCAATGTACTGATTAAACCAATGATACAAATAGAGGAGCAGCTACAGTCAAGAATAAGAGAAAGAAGAATGGATAGTAGAAAGGGAGGGTGTGGACGAGTTATCAGATCATAGAGCCACCCAATCCTCATCCAGAGGAAGCATTCCCCATGCAAGGTGTCAACTCAAAGACACCACTTTATACAGAGGGGGAGATGTAATAGAGGGAAAGAGAATGTATGTGTATATAGTGGACAAAGTGGACTTTAAGAATGAAGCGTCCAGGGTTGGTGGGACTAAGACACCCTTGCATAGTGAACACAACTTCTTTTCTGAGCATTTTACTATACCGTATGTTGTGTCGGCTAAGTATGTTGGCACACTCAAGGGTTTGTTGAAAGACCTGGCACTCCCAGAAGAAAGAAAGGGGATCTATGTCATTTACTCGAAGCAATTTGCTCAAAGCCCATTTCCTCAAATTTATTTTACCACAAAAGAGGATGGGGGAGACCCAAGCGACCCCCACGCCCTTCATCTTTCTAAATACATGAACTCAACCTCATCTACATTTTGCTGTAAAATTCAGTAAATAATTTTGTGAGGAAATGGTCTTCGAGCAAATTTGGTAATAAGTACAGAGAAAAGCAGTCCAAAACGTATTACGGCAGTAGGTGGCTTCCCTTTGGTACCAGGTGTTGTTTGGTTATGGGCAGGGGTGCACAACTTGTTTCGCTCGAGGGCCGAATGTACCACACAAGCTCCATACAGTGGGCCAAAGTATCAAAGTGAATTTGCGGGTGGTAGGGGCGTTGGTTCACACATTTGAGTTAAAAACATGTTCTTAGAGCTGTCATTTTTATGTATTATGTTTTATACTGTCAGACATTATGCCTAGCCTTTTTAAAACTGCACATATCACGATGCATAGACAAAAACAATACCACAGAGGCTTTACACACATGATATGACAGACGTAGCGACTGACTAATTTTAGGCCAGGCAGCACTTCATTAAATGACTTGGAGGGCCAGAAATAATGTCCTATAGGGCCACATTGGGCCCACGGGCCGCGTGTTGTGCACCACTGGGTTAGAGACACAACCCTTGATAATGGTAACACAAGAAGGGCATATTGAGACCTTGAAATGTGATGCACTAAGGGTGCCAGATTTTGTAATAATTCCAGGCATTTCATGACAGAGGCTTCACAATCCAAATATATATAGATCCTTACAAAACATTTCTTTTAGTTCCAAGTTGGGTAAGGATCACTTTTAGAATATTGGCAGCTTGTAAACACGAAAATCAAAATTTTGAGTCATAAAAAAGGAAGGGAAACTTCCAGGACTATCAGAACCACATCAACAATATTGGGATTTTTTTCAGAAAAGGAAGCAGCAACCTTACCATGACATAGGTAACATTGAATTGTGAACTATCATTCCATATGGACAAACGTATGTGCTTAATGTGATAGCAAATTTGGAATTAGGAAAGTATCAGGATGAAAACTTAAGTCAAAAATTGATAAGAAAATCTAAACCACCAGACGTGGCTCCTATTTTTAGTTCCCAACGCATTCTGAGGAACGAGATCCTGTGTTGACTATTGCCAATTAAATGCAATTACCATACACAATTGATACCCATTACCGCTACGATCAGTATGGATTGATCAATTGCTAAATGCCAAGATATTTTCTAAATTGCTTTCACGTTGCGCTTATACCCTAGTAAGAATATGCACAGAGGATGAGCGGAAGAAAGCCTTGAACAAATTGAACACATATTCATTAACTTTGGACTATGCAATGCTCTGGCTACCTTCCAACACCTAATTAATGATGTGTGTCAGGATATTCTGGATACATTTCTGATGGTATATTTGGATGATACATTCATATTTTCGGATTCACTCGACCAATGCCAATTTCATGTCAAGGAAGTTATATCAAGGCTATGACAACATTAACTATTTGGAAAACTGGAATGTTGTCGTTTGAGGCAATCAGGCTGAATTCCTTTAGTTTTTGATTTCGGATAAAGGGGTTAGTAGGGAAACAAGGTAGAGCAGTTTTACAATTGCTGGCTCCCAAAACAGTGAATAAAATTCAAAGATTCTTGGGCTTCATTAATATTTATATAAGGTTAATCAAGATCTCCCAGCTGTCATAACGCCCACGGAAAATCAAAAAAACAGGTGCAAGTACATAATTCATGTGGGAGAATGAACCAACGGATGCACTTAATATATTGAAAACAACATTAAGCATTGCCCCTATTCAAATACAAGACAATCTTAATCTAACTTTCTAATAGAAGCATACACATCAGCATTAGCTGTTGGTGCTATCATATCACAAAGAACTAGGGACTTGGAAGAATTCCATCCAGAGGCATTGTTCCCAAGAAAATGGTCAATCACAGAACATTATTCAGGGTACGGCAGAGAATAATTGACCATCAACATCTCCGTAGTAGTGACACTATTTGGAAGGATCCATGGTTTCCATCACAATATAGATGGATCATAAGAATTAGGGGTTTTTGAAGACCATGTAGTGTGCAAACACTGACACAGCCGATGGATCCTTTTTTTTAAAAAAAAATAAATCAGTTTACAGTCTCTTACAGGCCTTTAGCTAGAATTAGAAATATGGATACCTTTCCAGAATACCAGAAAGTGGGGAGGTAAGCAATTATCAGGGGCCCTTTATTTGGCCTAATTCAACATTGGAAAAAAAGGTTCTCTGAAACCCAGAACTTAGGCCTAATCGCTATTGCAAAGAAGCAATTAGACAAAAAGATTCTTTAAGAATGGATTAATGACAACTCGGATGTAAGAGACACACAAAAAAGATTTTTTTTCATGGTGCCATATTGTACTTGCCATGTCCCATTAACAGAACATAGAGGTGTGCAGAGAACTACAAACCAAGACACACATTTTTCCTGGTGGGCAGGCATGAGAAAACAAATTAAGAGCTATATGAAATTCTGGAGAGTGTGTGCTACAGCAAAGAATTCGGAATTCTAGGTCATCACCAACAGGCCTGTAGCACACATTACTAACACTGGAAAGAACATATATTGATGGATATCATAGTAGAATTTACCTCTTCTTTAGGATTCATGATGGTTGCAATACTGATTGACTCATTAAACAAAGTGTCACATTTCATAAGACTAAACAAGCACCCCTCAGTAGAGGAGAATCCTCATGTAATTTTTCTGGAAATAGTAAAACTGCATGGATTGCCAGGTACTATAGTGATAGATAGGGGATGGCAGTTCGTTTAAAATTCTGTCTGCCACTTTAGGAAGATTTAGGAACTAAACTAAATCATTCCCAAGTTACTACCCAGAGTGGAATGAAAACAGTGGCGGGCAGAAGAAAAATCATAGGAAGTGGACATTGTACATGCTCAACAATGGGTGGAATTTTTCATAAGAAATTACTGTAAAGAATCCTACGGATCTCTCACTAAAGCTCTGCCTAAAGTCTCCTACCAGGTGGCTAGGAAAGGCAGACACTTCCTGATACTGACCTTGTGGGTGTGTGTACTGCAGGAGGATCACCTGGGAGGAGACAGGGCCCAGGGTGTGATGACACACTGTATTTGTCCTACGAAAGGAAGTGCCTTTCTAGATTGCTAAAACAGCTAGTGGCATATTGACATTATAATGTCCCTGCCCCACATATAAGATCTGTGTCCCGGGGTACACACTCTGCTAAATCTGAGCAAGCCTTGTTAAAATAAAGATGCTTTAAGAATAAATATGCTCCTTGTTCCCTTGGGTATGATGCAAAAGGATCTAGAGAAATTGCCTTACACCATATGTCTTCCTCTGTAACAACTAATTCTGACAGTCCATCTTTTATTAATTTTAAGGGAAGTAGATCTGCCCTTAAAATTAGCTCAATTGTTGAAAAAGCTAACTTTGTTGAAGGGGAGTACAAGTCTCATAATCCTAGAAGTACTGGGACGAGGAAGAGGGCTGAAGAGGCCTGCAGTTGCAGTAGTCAGGAAATTAAGCCTAACAGCCGACACCTGAAGAAACCTGGGAGGCAGAAAAGGCCCCCTCAGGTGCAGGTAATTAGAAAATGTGGAAGGAGCTGGAACTGTGATTGGAATGCGAACAGATGTGGGAGAACAAAAGGGACGCCGGAATGTGGAAACAGCAGATTTTATCTGCTTGTTCTCAGAGGGTCCTGTTCCCCCACACTCTGAAGTGCAGAGGCTGCACAGTGCAAGACGTGCAGGAGAGCAGGCTTTCCACGTGTGAACCTGATCGCTGTGGTTCCCGAGCAGCGGACGGTCAGGAGTGTGAGGAAAGAAGCAGTTGTCAAGCCGTGGGTCTCAGGAGCGAGAGGGGCTCCCAAAACGCGTGGCCAGACTGGAGACACGTTTACAGAAGAAGGGTGTGGGTCCCCAGTGAGCCATCAGCAGTAGAAGTTGTGGCAGAAGTCTGGAAAGCAGTACGATCCGCAAAGTAAGTGTACAAGAGGCCGGTGAGTGAATCACAGTGTTCTATTACACTGTGTGAGCATTGCTGACATCAGTATCCAGTTCGTTGAAGTTGAAATACACAGAACAATCAACATGTAGCAATCTCATATAAAGTAAAATGCATTTTACTCACGTGTGTAGTTGAAGTTGCTTAAACTCATTGTTCCCTCATTGAAAGACTATTGTTGCTGAAAGCAGTGGTCACATGTCCCTAATTAAGGAGAGAACGCTACTTAGACCATTCCCGAATATCTAATCTTGACTATATAAGTGTTACAATCTTTAACTTGTAAAAAAGACATGAAAGAATGGTTGTGTGGGCCTAATTTGTATTCCCAATGGAGGACTGAGATCAAATCTTCCCTTTCACACAGGAATCCAATTATATACCAATTTTTAAATCTCAAAAACTAAAACAAGAAGTGGTCGCGTGTGGCTAATTTTGATTTCTAAAGAAAGACTGACTTCTATTCTTTATCCTAACACAGCATACCTTTATTCATAGGAAGTTCAAGTATTTAACCATTGAAGAAGAAAACAACCATTGCCCAGGCCAAGAGGCTCCCCATATTAACAGTGCAACCAACGTTTCTCAGGGTTAAGAAGCTATCAAACTGTACTGTGTAGTTGATAACAGTTTATTGGCCTAAGATACAACTGTACAAGTATTGCCTGAAGCTAAGAGAGTGGCAGCAAGGCTTCTAGGTAATCATTTGGGCCAACAACTGGCAGAAGAGTGCAGGTAAAGTTGGTGAAGGGAAATTGGCTGCTTGTAAAGACGATTTTGCAGTTGACACAACCTGTAGTGCCAGAGACTGTGGAAGACAGAGAGAAGTGAATCTTAAAGGCAAACTTAGGTTGTTAATGTGGCAGACAGACAAGGGAGGCAAAGACGCTGCCCCTTTTGAAGAAATGTATTCAAAGGAAGAGTGCCTTGCCTACTTATATCTTGTCGAAGCCAATTTAGAAGTACAAATCACTGAATCTGTGGTAGTAGTGCAAAGAACTGAAGCTGTGGTATTAGTCCAAAGTACTGAAGCTATCTGGTTTCAATAGATGCAACACTGTAGTAGCCTAAACAAAATGGAGTACTATGAGACCAAAGGTGACTGTTGTCGTGGTGAATCAAGTAGAAGTGAAATAGAAGCAGCAGCACTAAGAGGTAAATCCTGGCAAATATACCATTGTGTAGTCTAAAATTGTAACCAAGAGAATACTAACTGTTAACCAAGAGCTGTGTATCACTGAAGGTTGCATTTTTTTTGCTGCGGCAAGTCTTCTTGAGGAGGAGACAAAGCGTTGTGGCTGGGATTACCATTGGTGCTATTTGGTGGAAGTGGAAAGTTAATATTTCACCAAAGAGAAGAGATTTGGTTTAATTGGAACTTAGGTTAACAAAAGTTTCTATTGACTTTGAAACATCAAGAACGGATTTGAGTCATTTCTTTCTTTGGTTGAACATTAACAGGACTGACTTTGAATCCTGAGAAAGGGACATCACCTAGGACCTTAGAAGGTTATTCAAAGACTGTGAATGTTGTTCACATCATGAGGCATTGCCATATGTTTTCTTTATGTATTTGTTGCTAGTATGAGGGCGAGTTATCCTGTGTTACAGTGCTTCCCCTTAGCTTTGGTTAGGTAGGGAAATCCTCAGCAGAGTAGGGAGAGTGACGCATTTTGATGATCATTTCTTAAATAAAATGGCAAATGTTGGTAAATCATCAAATAGTTGTCTGCCTCACATTACTGACCCCTCACATTACCACAGAAATCCAAATCTAGGGTAGGAGCTCTTGAAAGGGGTGATGTTGTCACACTCATAAACAATCAAAACATGGCCCAAAGAAAAAAAAACATTCAACAATGTAAATAGAAGACAAGGATTCTGAAAATATGTAACCTGTAAATTATGGAATACATGGAAATAGAGAACCATGAAGTAGGGTACAGAGGTTACAGCTCTGAGAGTTAACTGACTTTGCCATTAGCAAGGAAGAAGACTCCACTCTAAGATTACCATATTTAGCAACTCTAAACACGAAGCAGGATGAGGTACATCTGTTATAGCTTAATCTCAACAAGGTAAAGAGGTGACAGTGGGGCACTCATTGCTGAAAATATCTTGCTCCCACTTGTGAGAAACCATAAGGCGTCTTACCCACTAGTCCACAGGGATCTGTCATCCAGGTGGCCAGGACACGGCCATCGCATTCGGATCCAGTTCCTGGGGGTTGACCAGTGAGGGAGGATCACCTGGGTGAGGGGTCCTCGGGGAGTGGGACATCGGATGGTGAGATGCGGTATCTCCTTCCCTGTAACATCTTTACCCCATCCTACCAGGTAGGATACTAAGGAACTCTACTCCCCCCCTTTTACAACACAGATGCTTTCAAAGGGGCAACCCGTTATGGGAGAAAACAGACTAACACCCGAGCAGTGTACCTTACATGTCCCAATGCATTGGTCAGGCAAAGTCAGGAAACTAATGACAATTACTCATTTCGGACTTCCATTAAACTTTCCCACATGGATAAAAGGCAGAGAACGAGAGCACACTCTGAGAGAGGCAAAGCAAACAAGCAAACATCAGTTTCGAGGCGGCAGCTGAACGAGAGAGGAAAGCCACCAAAACAGGAGGGGATCGCAAGGAGGGAAATTCCCTTGATCTTTCAGACAAGGAACTGTTACTTTCAAGAGCCCTTTAGATTAGAAAGCGTAAGACCAGGAAACCAGGCTGAAGATCCTGCATTGTGTGTCGGAGATACCCGGGTCCACCCCCTTCAATAATCAAGGCTGGGAGAAGCAGCAGCCATCGTGGTACCGTCCTTGGCTCCAAGAACAGAGCAGTGTCAGTAAAATCAACACAGCCGGTGAGTTGGGGAGACAGATGCAAGACTGGTCTGTGTTGAAGCCAAGGTTGCAAGCAGCAAAATTGTATGGCGAGCATTGGAACAAACATTGTTAAAAAGCATGTGATAAAAGACGCAAGTAAAGTTGAACTGCTGATGAGAGATTGCACTTTAAAAGTCAGATATGATACCTTTGACAGAGTGGTCCGGCACTGCATGTGTGCTCAATGGAAGGTCTCTGTAAGGTATCCAGCTGAGAAGTGGCATAAGTGGAAGTTAAAAATATTTATATTAAGAAGAGAACACAGAATTCTGAATCAAAGTGGTCCTGCGACAGTCGAATGTCTTCGGTTTTGATAAAGTAAAGAAAGGTTGCAAAATGAGATAAATTTGGTCCGAGCCTGGCAAAGGGAGACTAGTTGAAGGGTTTGTGTTAAAGTGGGTCTGAGCCCGGTGGAGGGGGTCCCATGGTGAACAGTAAACTTTAATGTTTTTTTATCCCACATCAGGCGCTCTTGGCAAAGAGTCTTCGAAACAGAAGGCCCTGATGCTGAGTTTTTGAAATGCATCCTTGTGCTAGAAAAGCCAGAGAGTGTGCTAAGCTTGCGTGTGCCACCTTGTCCCGTGCTGAAAACGTGGGGAAGGGAAACCAACGGCTCAAATATCCTGACATATCATTTCTTGAACACTTTCCTTTTGCATAACATTGTTTCCCACACTATTTGTACTTAGAAGTAAGGATTGGCAATAGGTTTATTTGTATAGGCCCTTTTAATTTGACGGACGGGACTAGGACTGCGTTCTTATTATTTGATGGTCTTAGCTTGCTGCCATCTTGATTTAGGATTAGATAGGTGTTTTTCGAACCCAATTTAAGTTCAATAAACACCCTGAAACTGTGGTCACTTGTGTCTGTCTTACTGTTTGATACCATGCCTTCTGTACACACTCCAGCCTCTAACTCCTATAAAGGCCTGGTCGCTGTCTGAGGTGAGTCAGAAGCCCCAAGGCCCCTGTTGCATGATCGCTAACCTGTTGTGGGATCTGTGGTGATGCTTGCACTTTTGTGGTGGTGGTCATCATGAAAGAGGGATCATTCTCCACCGTCCTCACAGCGCACATGGTGTGCCTCTCAGCACTCCGGGTTCAGGCTTGCTGGTATAGTTTCTCATGCTAGAACAGAAGCAACAGAGTGCTCTTTCCAAGGATAGATTTGCTCGGACGCGGCATCCTCACATTCGCTGCACCTGTGTGGACAGCACTCGGATTATGTCAGCAGCAACAACATTTGCCTCAAACTGATTTTTGTGTCGATATATGTTACAGAATTTACCGACAAGGAAAAGGGGAGGATCAGGTGGAATGCACTGATGCGCCTCTGCATGATACTAATGGCTCAGAGAAGTACACCTAACCCCTTCATTATCTGTCGGCCCAGGAACATGAGGCCACAGGGAGGTTCGCCATATCAGCACAGTCCCATTAACTGACAATGACTCATTGCAACCTAACCCTTTCCAACTGCATAGGCCATGCCTGTGTGTTACCTCATATGTAAGTGTTGTTCCACCCCTCAGGCTGGGAGTAGCTTACTGAGTGATTTGTGTACCGAAATATGCACAGGTAGGTTGGTCAGGGGCTCTGCATGCCATGCTGCGAGACAAGCTTCTATTATAAAGCCTCTTCTCCTTATTCCTGCCGTTGCTAGTGGTCCTTTGTGAAAGTGTGAGCATGACTAGGTTTGGTTCACCGTCTCAAGTTTCTGGATCCTAACATGTGTTCTGATAAATGGCGGATCCATACCAGGTGCCTGGTCGCATCACATCTAAGTATCAGTGAGATCGCATAGTGACGACCACATTGAGCCACCATTGGGAGAGCGAGTGTTGCATGGCTGTGGAGCTTGCAGCAGTAGGGAATACACCTTTGTTAGTATATCTTGCAGAATGGGTCGTTTGGTGAGGTATAGACCAGAAGACCTCCTTCTGGAACCATGGGGTCCACTAAACATAGTACATCGAAGGTTAGATCCATTATCAGAGCTTTCAAGATTTCCCATCCCACGTGTGAGTCAGTCATCCAGTGATGTTTTTTGTTGAAATATTGGGACTTGAAAAACTGGACTGGATGACTTTATCACAGACGCATAGGAACATTTGAGTTCTCTGCCATAGCATACATGCCAACATTATCCATTCCATTTCAGAAATGGTAGAACAGTCCTGAGTCCTGGTTTAACTTTGATTTCTGGGACTACAACTACAAGAATTCCAAATTAGAACCAGGACTGGGCTGCGGTCTCCTTAATGGAAGGGATAATGTTGGCATACTTACTAGGACCTCCAGCATAGGGTGCCCATGCCGAAACAGGAGCAACCGGCAACACTAATTACATCTCCCCAGGGAGGGCGAGGATAAGCTGGCAAAGCCAATATTTATAGTTAGAAGCAACAGGGGTTGTCTATCTCAGGGGCATCGTTGACCTTTTTGGTAAGGACGTGGACGGGTAAAGATGCACAGGAAGCGCATTTTAAGTCTCTGTTCAAGACTTTCAGGATAACTATCCTTTGTACCATACGTAAAAACAGAGCAAAATCAGCCCTTTGCAGCCAAATTCTAATGGTCCAAAAAAATGACACAATGTTATTTTGGATTCTCTCAAGCTGTTGTTAAGCACATAGAAAAACTAGAAAGGAATAGAGCCCCACAAAAAAATCAGTCTGCTGCACTCTCTGCGGGGAAATGGGGCGACTGTTATGCGTCAAAATTGCCGCGGTTTCAGATTGCGTTTCTGCAAGACTAATGAAATGCGAAATGTTGTTTCAAGCTCCACGCCATGCCAGACAGTACGAAAACTGCAATGCCCTTGAGTTTTTCAGAGCAGTCTAGTCAGCATAATTTTCCCCCAAAACGTGAAAGGATTTTACCGCGCATTATCCAAGCAGACCCTCACTGAGGAAGCACGTGTGGAATAACAACACGCAGTTAATTACTGCAACACGAGGCGGCGGTAATGAATGACTAGACTGTAGTTGGGAACTCGTGCTGTTTGCCGTTGAAGCCACACTGCGTGATTTTTGTGAAAAAAACAAGGATTTGATTTATGGAACCAGAGGGTTTCTTTGGAAATTATTTAAAACCCACGAGTGATGTTTGCACCGGCGATAGAGGCCGCCTGCCACGTTGGGCTGGGATGCACAAAGCGACCCGAGGTACAAACGGCAGGAAAGCAGCGGGCCTTTGCTGGAGAGGGGAAGGGGGGCTCTCTTGGGCCCGAGCAGTTAGCCATTGCAAGTCTTATTAATATACCCATGCCGCCATCAGGCCGTTCACACGATCCACACGCTATTGTATTCTATTTTAATTTTCAATAAGAGAGAGGCTTTTTTTTATTAGGGAATTCATTTTAACATGATGGCGAACAGCTTTTGTTTTACGATTGTTCAGTTTTAATCTGTTTATAGACGCCATGATGCGTTCCTTTCTACGAATTCATTTTCACATGACTTCCAATGTCAACATTTATTGACGTAACTTAATTAAATAATTCTTTGACATTTTCCCATGCGACAACGTTAAATCTTTGCTCATTGAACAGCCGTTTCAATCAGTATTTGTTTTCTCGCTCTTATTTTGAACACAGGGTAATTTTTAGACGGTTCGATGTGTTCAATATTGGGAGAAAACATATTTTGTAGAAGGGCTCCCCCCTCTCACCGAACTAGTTTGGTAGCTAGGAAAATGAAGAACTTTAAAATGGTCCCAGGCCTGGGCAGAGAGCCGGGGCAAAGAGTGATATTTCCTCTTTTACACGCAAGAATTAGAACATCCCTAATAGGTTGAAGCACAACATTTTTGCATCTTCGATGACAGTCTACTTGTATTGACCTTCGTCCAATCGAGTGCCACAAAACACAAAAGGACATTGTTGAGGGGGCGCTGTTGCGTACAAAGGAAGATGGCGGCTTCTGTGTAAGCTCTGGCAGACTTCGGTGCCGTAAGCTGGGACAATCGCTTGTAATTGTCCCGATTCCCCATGAAACTCGAGAGGAGCCTGCAGTAGCACCCTCGGAAGACGCACAGAAAATTTGAGGCCAGACGGAGAAGGGATCGCCGAGAAATAAGCCCAGCAAGATCCTGCGGCGCGTGGAGAAGCGGCAACCGAGAGCGACGGGGAGGAGCCTGGATCCAAACCTACGCGAGCAACGCAGGCGAAAAAGAAGGCAAGTGCGCTCGCGAGAGGAAGAACCGCGGGCGCTCCGAACATCGTAGAGCGCCTGCGGACCCTCTCGTGGATGATCGGATGAACCAGGAGAGAGGGGAAGACTTCGGATTGCACCGCAACACAGAAGCGGGGAGGTAAAACGGGCCACTCCTCCCCCGCCGATACATGCGACTCTCCTTCTGAACGGGAGGCACATAGAGCGGCACTAAAGGGGGCATAAACCGAACACTGCAGGCACCGGCAGAGGTATTGCATAGCTTCACAGTTCGGGGCGAGGTGTCCCCCCAACTTACACGCGCCCCCTGAGATAAGGAAATAGCATGAACGTTAGACAAGGTGCGATTCAAGACGCATAGATCGCCGCCTCATCTCGTAAACGAACGCAACCCACGCGCCCATCTCCACCCACGCGCTGTACAGACCACACAACCCTGGAAAAGGAAAGAGAACTAGGAAAAAATGCCTGCTGGTATACTGGCTAATGGTATCTGCGCCCTAAACACACTTTGGCAATTGTGGCACTCGCAGGACATATAAACACAGCAAGTGGAGCACTCCCATAAGATAGTCGGAACTTCCGGCTAATTTGACGACAAAGCAAGACGCACATCCCATTTAGAGGAAATCAGTGAGGACACTCTTGCAGAGAATTTAACATTGAATTCAACTGAATAGGAGACGATGCCCAAGAACTTTGGCCCCAAAAAGAACAGAGGCACAATAGACAAATATACAACCGCAATCCAAAATGACACGGCATCTGAGGTCGAAGGGGAGATGGCAACGCAGGAAAATCAACCCCCTCCTGCAGCAATGATGAACCCTCAGGAAGTTTTCACGGCCATGCAACAGGGCTTTACAACGCTCACCGAAAAACTTGACGGGATCACAGCCAGTGTGGCCACCATGAAAGCCCAACTTGATAAGACCACCTCTCGTATGACAGAGGCTGAAACAAGAATATCAGGCACGGAAGATGCCCTTGAAGCATTGAAATCCACAGTCTCCACTATGGCTATTGAACTGGGCACTGTGAAAACCAAATGTGAGGACTTAGAAGCGAGATCTCGGAGGAACAATGTTCTTATTATTGGGGTCCCGGAAGACGCAATTAAAGGGCCGATGGAAAAAGCGATAGAAGACCTCCTGCGCATGCTATTAGGGGATCCTGGATGGTCCCCGACGTTTATAGTGGAGAGGGCACACAGATCAGCGGCCCCGAAACCCAAGCCAGGGGCTTATCCGAGACAGATCATTGCACTTATATTGAATTACAGGGACAGAGATCTGATCCTGAGAACCTCCAGAGAGAAACAGGAGTTAAGATGGGAGGCAAATATAATACGCATCTACCCGGATTTTACGTTGGTGGTCCAACAGGAACGGAAGCTCTTCAACGGGGTCAAGAAAATGCTACGAGACCAGCAAGTGCAGCATGCAATGCTTTACCCCGCCAGATTGAGAATCCAACACCAAAACAAGCCCTTTTTCTTCACATTTCCTGAAGTGGCGGCAAACTTTGTAGAGACACATATTCCTCCGAATAAGGAACGATCCGCAACTGATGGTGACTAAGATGGGAAAAAATGGCCACATTACCACCAGCACACCAAAGAAGCGAAATAGACATTAACAAGGCAGGCCCCACACGGATCTCTACACTAAGGTGCGTCGAAATTCAACTCTCAACGACTGTCAATAAGCACCTCAGACAGCACGATAAGAGCGAGCAACGGGACAAAACCGGAAATGACTCGACACCGGCAGCTGCACTGAAGACGCCGCAGCCCCCCCTGTAGCAGGTGCTTAAGATGTTGATGGGAGGGAAGGGATGGACAATCTATTGCACAGTTGAAGTTTGGGGAACTGTGAGGGTGGGGGCAGGGGGGACACAGGGGATGTTGGGGGTTTGTTATGTACAAGGGGTGGAAAAAAGAAAAAGCACACAGGGGAATGGCACGTTTGCACTAAATCACACAAGGGGAGGCTACTGGAGCACAAACCAAAAGAAATACGTAAGAGACAATGGGTAAACTAAACAGAGATGATATAAATGCGATAAGCTGGAATGCAAGGGGCCTTGGGTCTAAGATAAAGAGGAGAAAGATCATGGCATATCTAAACAGACAAGCTGCTAAGATCATTTTCCTTCAAGAGACAGATATTGGTCCAGGACAGACAGAACATGTGATACCTAATTGGGGCTCTTATCAATATTTCACCACATATTCCAGACGAGCGAGAGGGGTCGCAATATTACTGCATAAAACATTACCATTCCAGCTAATAAAGGCAGAATGCAACCCGGAAAGGAGATATGTGCTACTACATGGCAATCTATGTGACAAAGAAATAGTTTTCCTAAACATATATGGCCCAAACGTAGACCAACCAGATTTTTATGCATCGATCTTCGAGAAACTAGCAAGCTTCCCAACGGCACAAGTGATCTGTGGTGGGGACTTCCACACTATCTTAAATGTACAACTCGATCGCACATCCACTCAACCTAGGTCATTAACTAAAGCTGCCCAGTCAATCCTCACATATTTGTCAGACCTGAAATTGAGGGATGTCTGGAGAGCACTACACCCAGACACGATTGAATATCCATACTATTCTTCAGTCCATGATATGCATTCAAGAATAGATCTATGGCTACTGGACCCGGGCAGCATGACATGGGTCACAAACTCCCACATTCACCCTAGGACCTACTCTGACCACTCTCCGATACAACTAACACTGAGTAACCCAGATAAGACACATTTCCGTCCACCATGGAGATTTAGATTTAGATTTAGAGTCCACCGGAGGCACTGAGAGATCTAGTTTATAAGAATTCAATGGAACAACACATACAGGAATATTTTGACTTAAACGAAAACTCGGTCTCAACTCAGGCTACTTTATGGCAAGCATTTACAGTGTGCATCAGGGGGCAGTCGATATCTATAGAAGGGGGAATCCTGAAAGATATTAGGGGACGGTTAACCCGACTTGAGTCACACATAGCCACCCTACAGGCCCAATATGCGATCACTCCATCGCCCCAAATTAGCTTAGAGATCAAAAACACGCTCGATGAATACATCGAGGCAGCAGACCAAGAGGTCAGATACTTCGATAGACCAGTGGCAGCAAGCAGGTATGGAGAAGGGGAAAGGCCAGGAAGGCTATTGGCTAGGACAGTGCGAGGTGAAAGGGGCCCCACGACTATACCCTGTATACGAACGACGGATGGTACAGTGACCACTGATCAGACAAAATTTAAGGACACATTTTATGCATTCTACAAAGACCTATACTCTCCACAGAGCACTGTCACAGAACCCGAAATAGAACAATATCTTTCCCGAATACCCACGACCCTCATAGCAGATGCCACTAGAGAATCGCTGGAAGAACCCATCACTGAGGCTGAGATAATAGAAGCAATCAAAGCACTCCCCAGTGGGAAGTTGCCGGGCACAGACGGGTTGGGAGCTGAGTTCTACAAAGAATTCAGTCATCTGCTAGCGCCCAGACTTCATGCAACATGGATAGAGGCGAAACAAAAAGGAGAGCTCCCAGAAACCAAAAGAGAGGCAATAATAACACTGCTACTCAAACCGGGGAAGCCTCCCGAAGACTGTCGGTCATATCGACCACTCTCTTTAATAAACACGGACGCTAAGATCTTAGCAAAGATTCTGGCCATTAGACTCACACCGCTGATGCAGTATATGGTTCATGAGGACCAGGCTGGGTTTATAACAGGCAGATCCAAAGCAACTAACATAAGACGATGTCACCACCCCCCCCCCCCCCCCGAGACCCAAGCAATAGCAGTCTCTCTAGACATGAGGAAAGCGTTTGATACAGTTTCCTGGCCCTTTCTCTTTGGGGTGCTGCGAAACTATGGGTTTGGCCCGCAATTCATAAAATTGATCAAAATATTATGCACACCACCGCAAGCGAGGATTAGGATCAACGGAACACTCACAGAGGTCCTGGAACTGCTGGGTGGTACGAGACAGGGTTGCCCACTATCCCCGCTCCTTTTTGCTTTAATAATAGAACCAATAGCAGACATACTTAGATCACGCCACAACACGTTTGGGATCCAGAGCGACGGTAAACTGCATGTAATGTATATGCCGATGACATCTTATTATACCTAAGGGACCCCAATCGCACACTCAGTAAGGTCCTGGCAGAAGTGGGGAAGTTCGGCGAGTACTCAGGGCTCCGCCTTAACCCTAACAAATCGGAGATATTCCCGCTGACCGAAAATACAGCCCAGCCTCGAGACCTGCATGGCCTCATATGGAGCCCGGTCCATATCACATATCTAGGCGCACACATAGCAAGGACGGCCCAACTTTCTCGCACCCTGAACTACTCCTCTCTAGTAGAAGATCTATGCATCAAAATGAAACGTTGGAATGCCCTGCCCATATCTCTGATGGGAAGGATAGCACTGATTAAAATGATTATACTACCAAAACTCTTCTACCTTTTCAATGCTGTCCCAGTCTGGCCAGGCCGTGCTCTGTTTTCCAGGATAAACAGTGCCTGTATAGCGTTTGCGTGGGGTGGACATCCGAGATTAAGCTGGAGGGTCATGTCTGACACGTACCCTAGGGGTGGACTGATGGCACCTGACCTAGAAATATACTACCTTTCGGCACAGGCACACCATGCTGCGAGCTGGGCCACATCCTTCATAGACCCAGGCCCCTCTCCCCCCATATCAGTAGAGCGTTAAGCAGTGATAGCACTCGCCCGGCCCCCAAGCATTATAATGCAATAAACCCAACCAAAGTCACGATCACAGCATGGGCAAAAATCACGGACATATTGGAGGCCAGTAAATTATATCATCCAAGCATGCCAATCTGAGGCGACCCTTATACATCTCTATCTGATGAGAGTGCAGTAGCGAAGCACTGGAGCTCGAGAGGAATTACACAATGGGGACAGCTATTCCCAGAGAAGCAGTTTGTACTTTGGGAAGACATTAAAGACGTAGTGGGTAACACAAATACACATAAGCTTCAATATGCTCTGGTGGAGGACACTTCACGTCGTATGTTCCCTTCATTCCCGAAGGAACCGGAAATTAACATGGCGCTAGGCTACATTTACACTGGGGGGACACAGAAGATAACCGCCTCAGCGTTGTATAAGATTATAATACAGACACAACCGAGGGTGAATCATTCAGCCAGGGGTAAGTGGGAGCAAGATCCGGGACAACAGATTGAGGATCAAGAATGGTCTCAGATATGCTCACTAACCAAACAAATATCATGCAACTCAAGATTTAAGCTGATTCATTATAAGATAACACATAGGACACACTACTCCCCAGCCAAACTCAAGAAAATATATCCCACCATGCCCGGCAACTGCCCAAGATGCAACAGCGAGAATGCGAGCATATTTCATATGCTGTGGGATTGTATTAAATTGAAACAATATTGGGCTGATGTATGTGGAACACTGGACATGATGGCAGATCAGCCAATGGAATGGTCCCCGAGAATATGTATGTTGGGGGCAGTGGGAAAGATGAACCCGACATGGCGTAAACTGCTAAATGTGAGCCTACTAATCGCTAAAAGGGTCATACTGATGAGGTGGAAGAATATAAGCCCCCCGACCAAAGAAGACTGGAATAAGGACATGATGTGGGCTAATGACAACGAGGATTTGTACTTTGACTCTATGTTACCCTCCTCCAAACCTAGAAACATATGGTCAAGATATAAACAATACCTAGCGGAGTTAAATGAACTTGAGTCCCCACCCACTGAAGAAATTTTGCCGCCTTAAGTGATGTAAAAACCAAATGTCTGGAATAATGTTATGTGCTTAACCTGTGTGCAAATATAAATAAAGTTGTTAAAAAAAAAAAGGATATTGTTACTTTTTTTCATAAAAATAAGCAACTGAATGTATTATTGTTGGCGGAAGAGGTGAACAAGGGGAGATGGAAGGTCTCAAGGGGCGAAAAAGGTAAGCGCGATACAGGGACGTCATTTGGGGGTTCACTGCGACCCCTGAAGTCTCCCTTGCTACCCCTGTGGTCTCCCTTGCTATCCCTAAAAAAATAGAAATTATTTTTTTGTTAGTCTCTTTGGCAATGGCCAGTAGCATGTGGCTCTTTGTTTCTGGAGTGGCTGGTTTTCTGGTAGCTATAGCCGGTAAGATAGCTTGGTGGTTAGAGCGCTCGCTGCTGCAGTGTGTGTGATCTGCAGGTTGCAGGTTCAACTCTGGTAAATGTCTATTCAGTCTTTCTTCCTGCTGAGGTTGATAAATGAGTACCAACACAGGTTGGTTGATATTGAATGTATATTTGTTCTATGTGAAGCGCTTAAGCATAAGTGCTATACAATAACACATCATTATCATTTGGCCTTGGACGTCTGCTTGCATTCACATTAATTTGGTAATATGGGCCTATAAGCACTGATATTAATGATACATATGGTGATCCATTCTTGTATGCAATGTATATCACTTTACAGTGATACCAAAACCATATTTCGCACAGTGTACTTAGAAACAATGCTATGAGATGCCACTTCCTATTTTGTCAAGGGGTGAAAGGTTGTGCTCCATCGCTTCCTGTGATGTCACTTCGGGTAAGGTCAGATAACATCAGTTCCTGTGATCAGTTCCTGTGATGTCAACAGAGGTCAAGGGTCGTGTGATGTCACTTCTGCTACCCCAGGCATTTTAGTGAAATGATGTCCCTGGTGGGATAGCCCAAAGGGGTCAAGGTGGTCTCCAAAGGGGTGAAGAAGGTGAGGTGGACAACAGACAGCTGGTACGCAAAAGTATTGTTCAGAGATGGACAAGGAAGGCGCATGAGATAGAGGAAAGTGAATCTGAGTGGGCAAAGGAAGTGTTGAAACACGTGGGGAGTGTAGAAACATCTGGAAGGTGACAGAGGGGATGACCTTTTGTTACCCCAGTGAGGAATTAGAAAGTACTGCAGAAATGATGCCATTAACCAGTAAAGGATTAAGGAAGGTATAGTTAAAGAGAGGTGTGGAGTGGAATATTACTGAAGAGAGGTTAACAGGCCAAAATACCAAGAGGGGAACATCTCAGAAGACGTATAACCAAGCGAAAAGCTTTGTGTGTGGGAGAGAAACTTGGGTTCTAGGTGATATTTCCGCATTTTAAAGGCTAAAAACAAAAATGACTTCTGTTATTTGGCCAATCTTGTGTGGCTGCCGGGAAGCTGATCCCACCCCCACCCTCTCCCGCTGAATGTATTGAAAATTGGGGGTTTTCCCCTCAAGTCCCCCTTTCATCACTCCCTTCCCAGCACAACACATTCCTCCTCCTCAGAAACGCATTCTTCCTAACACCCATTTACCCTCTCACACCCTCCCTTCCCCACCACAAACATGCCCTCTCCTCTCCTGCATAGACACACTCATACATGCACACACACACATCCACACACCGTAAATACACTTACCTTGCTACCACATCTTCCTTCTTCTACCTGCACTTGGCAGTGGCATGACACTTTGATTTAGAAAGACTGCCCTGAATAGAAAAATACATTTTTGCTCTACGGAAACTTGAGGCAAGGCTCAGGGGAGGAGAGTGTGCAGCAGGTGGCTGGAGGAATAGAACTTTGACATAGAGGAAGTCAGTGAGCAACCAAATGAGAACCCTGTTCTACCTTTAGGGCATCCTCCAGCCATCCTCTGGGCCCATTTCACTGTGGAAGACCCACCACTTACAGCCCCACTTACAAAATCCAGCCAAAGGCTCCACATTCAGAGCTGAGGCTTTGGGCTGAGAAGCAAAGCGAAAAAGGCCCAAGAACTGTGGGAAACGTGGTGCAGGAATCCTTAAACCCTGGACTGAAAACTCAGGAGACGGTACCCCAAGAACTAAGAGGAATAGCATGTGGGAATCACTTAAAAACGGACACTGTGAACTCAGAAGTTATTGTGTGGATGTCGTGAGACCTCCAGCTCTTAGATCTACTCAGCATTGACAGAACTTTAGGCTGGTACACTTTTCTTTTACCCGATAGGCACTCTCTTTTGAGTGTGTGTGGATGTGTGTGTGAAGTGGACGGAGAGAGTAGAGAATGCATCAGAAAGTGACTGTGAAAGTGAAAAGGAGGTGGTTGGGAGATAAGGTGTGGGAGGAGTAATAGTGGTGTAGAAAGGGGGAGAGTAGTGTTGGTGGGGAGAGGGTAGATTACTAGTGATCTGGGGAAGGGAGAGTATTATTGTGGACAGTAGCACAAAGTGAGATTGGAAGGTAGAGGTTGATAGTTGAGAGAGGAACATCGGCGGGATAGAAGAGGAAGTGTCAGGGAGAGTGAGGGAAGATGATGGGTGACGTATGATGAATAAGAGTAGGAGGAGAGAAGGGTGAGTGATAGAACGATTTAGGGAGCGGCAGATAAGGTGTTTGCCTTTAGGCCAACACCAGAAGGCAGACAACTTGTAAATAGTAGGGATTGCCAATAAATAGTACCAATCTGGGTTAGGGTGAGACTGCCCCTCCTAGGTTAGAGAGAGGAGGCTCTTTAAATTGAAAATGAAACCCCTTGAATTGCCTTTGGGAGTTGGTGTTTTCTTGAGGCAATCTATGACATGTGCTTTCATCGTGGGATTTCACAGACATCAATACAGAGTTCACCAATAGCCACAGATAATGTTGAGGGTAGTAAGAATGATTAGCATTGGCAAGTCCCCACAAAAATAATTCCCAGAGCCGAGGGGCGAGACCCTGTCTGGGGACAAGCAGGGGATTATTTCACCTTGGGACAAGGCCAAAGTCAAGACTGGCTTAAAGGTGTAGATGCCAGAAGGAAGCTATGGGAGAATTACCCCAAAATCTGGACCAGCCCACAGACACTTCATAGACGTGGAAGCTGGGTTATCAATTGGGACTACCAAGGATAAGTAAAGGTGGTCCGCTTTAACCTGGGGAAACATTCCTATTTCATCAATACTGGCCAACCAGTAGCTCAGTTCATATGCAAAAAGATTCTTATATCAGAGATCGCTGAAGTTGGAATTCTGGGCAAGATAAACCAAGTTGATGCAGGGTTTGGTGAGATGACAGAGGCATAAGGAGGGGAAGTCCCCCCCATGGAAATCCCAGGGCCAACCTCAGTGAAATTTGCAGAAGCGCAGGGAATGGATCTGCTTCCAGAACATGCTTGCAAGAACCTAGTGGCTGAAGCAGAGAGACAAACTCTAAAGACTCAGCCCTTTATTGATTGGGGTAACTCCTGTACCGAATCAATGTTAACCCAAAAAGTGAAGGAATCAAGTATTATCAACTGTTGGTACCAAAACAGTTCCAGAAGGTGGTACTGAAGCTAGCGCATTCCAACTTGACAGTGGGCCACCTGGCCTAAGGAAGACAGAAAAGACCCTCTTCAGTAGGTTCTACTGGCCTGTTGTATACACCAAAGTCAAATAATGTTGTGCCACCTGCCAGACGTGCCAAAATACATCTCCAGACAGTATATTTTGAGCCCTGCTACAACTGCCTATCATAGAAGTTCCCTTCTTCAAAATTGGCTTGGACCCTCACATCTTTCCTGGTCTTGAAACAGGTACAAATTGGTGATCCTAGATCATGCGACCTGTTATCTGGAGGCCTTTCCATTGATGAGCAACACCAGCACCAGTCTTGGCTTCCCTGTGGAAATGTTGGCTTACCAAGGCAGTAGCTTCATATCAAAGCTGATGGGAGACTTGAAAGACCCGATTAACATTAAAATCCTCAGAGCCACAATCTACCACCCCCAGACTGATAGTGATTCGGCAGATTTGTGCAGGAAGACATATTTGCGGGATCCCAGAAACCTGCAAGAACATCGCTCGGAGGTTCGCGGGAGACCTCAAATCCATTTTGAGAAAGTTCCCCCTGATTTACCAGCTATCATTGAACCTGTTTGCCTATAGTGATAAAGCCGTGTTGCCTTGGTCCCTTTCCAGGTTTCCAGATCTGAAAAGCAGGGAGACAGAGGCCCTGATCGCTCCTTAGCCCAAGGGATTTCTCTTTGCTATTCCTCCGATTCCAAGAGTTCTGTGCAAGATCAATGTGTCCTCATGCAGGCTACTGATGATCATGTACCATTAGACCCAGAGGGCCTGGTTCCCTTCTTCCCTGTTTGTGCGTCAATCCATCTCTCTACATTTTGAGGGTTCACAGCCCAGTAGTGGCTTCCCATTCTTACCAGCCAAGCAGCAGTTGGGGTTGGGAGACATGAATATTAAAAAGGAGAAGCTTGTCTCGCATTGGAATCTGGGGCAGGGTGATTTCCCGTTCGATCCGGGACTCCAGATGAATGTCCACTAGATGCTCCTAACGTATTAACTTTGGGACCTTTGCTTCTCGGTGTGCAAGCAGAGGGATTTCTCCTCTAGAGTACAGTGTCTCCCATAATTCCAAGTGTTGACAGTGTGGGTTTGATCTGGATCTCTCACCATTTTCCATTTGGGCTTAGTGAGCACCCATTACGGTGGTTAGGTAGCCTTAGGCACTGATTGGGCAGGCTGCTGGTCAAGTGCCTAGTCTTCTGAGGTGTTTCATCTTTGTTAGACCTGGGGTCAAGGCCCTCATCCCTCCCTGTGATCTTCCCTTGTCCTGAAGCTCCTTCAGTGTCCTCTCTATAACCCCTGGACACAGCATACCTTACATTTCTCACCCTCAAGAATGTGTTCTTGGTGGCCATTACATCTCATAGGAGGATTGGTGAACTGGGTGCAATGTTGTGTGCTGCTCATTACTTTCAAGTGAATTCTTATTTAGTGGTGTTACAATGTTACCCAACTGTCGGGCCTAAAGTCTCCTCGCCTTCCATTTATCCCAGGACAGCCACATCCTGGGAATGTCATTCAATATTTCAGGCAAAGACTCGGTGGCTGTGGCTGGGTTTGATGTCTGATAGGTTAGATTGAAGTATGTGGAAAGCACTGTGTCCATTCATTATTCCAATAGTCTAATTGTGACCTATTGTCTAGCTGAAAGTGACATAATTGTTCCCTAAGCAGGAAGTTGAAAGAAGTAATGTAACGAGAGGGCGAGGGGGGCATGGGCAAGCAGCCATGTAATAGGACGTGCATCCAGACGAGCTCCCGATGATCCTGCAATGATCCTCTGAATATACTTGCATGGAAAGATCCTAGAAGGAAGAAAATTGAAGCAACAGCCCGTAACATGCCATGGCACAACTCGTGACATTCCTATGCAGTTTGCTGGTGCGGTTCACAGGGAATCAGTGGAAGAAATTCCAAGGCAGACTGAGCATGGTGACCCCAAAATGGCGGACGCCAGAGAACAAAGAGACTGCTCGAGAGATAGACCCCCCGATGCCTGGCCTGCTGCGGAGGTGAGCACTGGAGGAAAGGAAGGTATCCAGGGGACTTGAAGTGACAGCACCCCCTGGGACGGCTCCATTAGTGGGGCAGACACAGAAGAGCCCTGTAGTGCGAGGGCTGGATGCTACACAGAGCGCCCTTAGTGAGTGGAGCAGCGGTGCCATAACCGCAGATTGCGTTGCGGAGCATTCCATGCTTTAGTTGAGATCGGACACTGAAGGAAGGACCGAGACGCATCAGAACGAAGGGCAGATTGGACCCATCTGCTAAACTCCACTTAGAACGAACAATAGAACTGCCTGGTGTTAAATAACAGCGCAATACTATGCGAAGATCCGGTGAGGCAAATAAAGCCTGAAAACGCATTGTAAGCCACCCACAAACAGGAGGGGCAGGAACACAGTGCCCGCTCGGAGCGGTGCATGAAAAAGAGACGCAGATTATAACGGAAATCAGACTGATCACGAGGCAAAATAGATAAATGGACCAGGAACTTAAGGAACTGGTACAATACATGTGTAAAATAAACACTGCGAAGAAAGAAACACAGTGCCACAATCACGAGGGCTGCAAGACAGAGAGAGAGTAAAGTGTGACCACAGACACACAGCAATAAAGATTATGCACCATATGGACATAAGGAAGTGCATGCGGAGATCACGTGGACAGGAGGCGGAAAGCGGTGACCAGTCAGAGAGGTCAGGAGTAAGCCATGCACAACGGCTATTGCATAGTGAAGCTGTGAGATCCTGTGAGCCCAGACACAGCCATTAGTGAGGAAGGAGAAAGTGGTGGCTGGAAATCCAGCGCGAGCACGGGAAGTGGCGCCGGAGTGGGAAATTGGAAAGAATCCACCCAAAGCAGCAGTGGGAAGCCGGATAGAATGATTATCCTTGGCTAACTTGATGAAGGAAGCTGATATGGAGTCGCAGAAAAATGGGGCCTGAGTGGGTCACCCAGACTAGCAGGAACAGGGCCACGGGAACGACCGTTTTGGAGGTGAGAGCGCAGTGCTTGAATGGACACAGCTCTACACCGTGCAGCACAAGGGGCCACATTGGGAAACGAGCTGGTGGACACAACAAGAAGAGGAGCCTGAGCGGATCTTCAGGAGATGGCACCTATCCAGGGCTCCTCCATGGGAGTGATTACAACTAATAGATAGGAATTAGAACTGCACAGGAATAACATAACATAGCACAGCAGGAAATCAAGGCCAGCAGCACGACGAGAGTGATGGTGCTCAAAAGCAGTAAAGCTAAAGGGAAACAGCCCACGATGGACATCTTCACCAAACTGCCACAATCACTGGACATGTCCGCACATGCAAAGGGAGATACACGGGGGACAACCACCCCGCGGGACAATTATCAGTTCTCGGTGGCCATAACAGAGCTGAAATCCTCATGGGGGAGCAAGTTCGATGCAGCCATGGCAGAGCTGAAAACCGCACTGGAATAAAAAATATATGAAGTCAGTGTGGACGTTAACCTCTTTAAACAAGATGTCAGAGAGCTAGCCGAGCGCACAAGCAGCCTAGAAAGTACAGTGAAAACCAAACACAGATGTCAGCACGACTTACGCCAATGAGGTTCATATATTGCAACAACAGGTGTGCAATTTGGAAAGCCGAGCAGACAGCAGCGGGAAACTGGTTTTAAATACATGCTCTTGTATCCTGTGAAACTCAAAGTCTTGCACAAGGGCAAGGCTTTCTTTTTTGATACATCCGAAGAAGTGGCAAGCTGGTTGGACGCTCAGGGTTGCCCTGCAGATGTGGATAACCAGGATCGGAATGGACAGGATAAGTGAATCTTCTGCCTACTATTGAATGACTAGGCTGATGCTAACGTAACGGCTCTGATATGGACATGGTTGTGAGGTAGTATTAAATCCCCAAGGGGTACACTGGGTATGTAAGGAGGGAAGTAAACATTGACCGCTACATATGCTCATCATGTGGACCTCTGGACTTGAATACACACAGAAGAAATGGCGTGCATAGTATACTGTGATATTAATACGGGAGGTACGGAGGAAGCGTGTTTTTACCACCAGTAGTTAGTTTAGTTGAGACACCAATAGGGTGGTATCCCCCTGTTGTGTTCCAAGTTCTGGCATAAGCCAAGAAAGGACTAAATGCGGGGTAGCCTGAGATCCAGGGATGGAGCTGGGCAACAGTTGGGGATAGGAAGGGGGGGTGGGGAGGGAGTTGGGGAGATTAAGAGGGTGTTAAAAAAATTGGGAAGCGAGCCAGCACCAACAACTCACTGCGCATGGAGAGGAAGACAAGGGAGGACAAGGGCGGAATGGGGTATGGATGAGATGGGGGACCTTAGGATAGCGACCTGGAATGTCAGGTTGACTCAATAGTTACTTGAAGAGGAATAAGGTCATGATGTATTTGAAGAGACAGAGAATTGATATTGCTCTACAACAAGAAACTCACCTGACAAAAGAAAAACAGGAAGTGGTGGAGAGAAAATGGAGAGGGACCACCATAGGAGCAACATATTCGGCATATGCCAGAAGAGTCATCACGTGGTTAGCACCACATGTCCCTTTCAATCTGCTACAGTCTACTATAGAGCCAGATGGGAGGATGGTGCTCATAAGAGGACTAGTGGAAAATAGAGAGCTGAGTATTGTCAACACGTATGCCCGGAACCAATATGCCACCAGCTATTTCAGAACTCTATACAGCAAGATTAGCCCATATGTTGGGGGGCAGTTATATGGGGAGGGGACTTTAATTGTACGTTAGATCCCAGCGTTGACAGATTAGACGAGAAGATGGAGAAGCCCACCCCGGTAGCTGAAGCCCTGAGGACCCTATTGAGTGATTTTTTAGATGGTGGACGTATGGAGGATGCACCACCCACAAGACAGGCAATATTCTCACTATTCAGCCCCACAGAACCTGCACATGCGGTTAGATTATATATTTGCCACGCCGGAGTTGACGGCGGAACTAGTGCAGTCGGAATATAAGGTGAGAGTCCTCTCAGACCACTCGCCATTGGTTATAGCATGGCAGTACTCGCCGTCCAGAGCACGGAACCGATGTGGAGATTTAGGGCTGAAGCTTTGAAAGACACAGGAGGACCTGAAGAAAGAAATAGAATACTTTGAACATAATACCGGGAGCGTTGAATCGGCTGGCACATTATGGGAGGCATTTAAGGTGTTGGTGAGGGGGGCTGCAATATCTAAATCTTAAGGCCTGCAAGGAGCAATAACACAGGAGTTACAGGAAGCGGAAGGGAAATTAGAGACAATAATGCGTAAAGGCGGGCAGTCACCAGAGGAGGCTGGAACCATACAACAATTACAACAGGATTGCAGGGAGTGCTGGGATAGATTATGCAAGCTGAACTACAGAAAATACGTTGAAAGGCATCATGCAGAGGGAGATAGGCCAGGCAGGTTGTTAGCCTGGTTGTATAAAAAAAGAGACACCCAGACAGACAATTAGAGCAGTGCCGGGGATGGATGGACAGATATTAGATACCCAGGAAGGAGTAAACAAAGGCTTTTTAGATTTCTATCAGCAACTATATATTGATGTTGATGAAGTAGAGGAGATTGATGTGATGGAAACATTGAAAGAGATTGGCCTACCCAAATTGGAGGTAGAAGAGAGGGAAAACGTAGAGGCCACCTTTACGCTATAAGAATTAGAAGCAGTGATCAAGCTTTTACCTACTAGCAAAGCTCCAGGGGCGGATGGGCTCCCTAGCGAGTTCTACAAAATGTACAAGGCGGAGTTGCTCCCCCCCACTGGCAAAATTGAATGAGGTGCTAGATACGGGCACGCTACCGGAATCTCTGAGGGAGGCAATTATTATCCCGCTCCTTAAGCCTAATAAACCACACATGGACTGTGGGTCATATGGCCTGCTATCCATGCTTAACCAGGATAGTAAAATACTCACAGTAGTGCTGGCAAATAGGCTGAGGCCGGCTATCAACTCATATATCCGGACCAAACCGAGTATGTCCCGCGCAGAAGCATATCCGACAATCTTAGAAGGCTCCATCATGTAATAAAACAAACGGAAAAGGACAACCAGGAGGCTATGATAATCTCACTAGATGCAGTTAAGGCCTTTGACTCTATCAAAAGGCCCTGGCTGATAGTGGCCTTGAAGGAATATGGAATTGGGCCCACATAGTTAAGGTGGGTCCAACTGCTATACAGCAAACCACTGGCTCGAGTCAGGGCGGGGGCGATTATCTCAGACCGATGGCAGCTTAGTAGGGGAACCAGACAGGGATGCCCATGGTCCCCGATGCTATTTATTTTAGCGCTTGAAACCCATGTGATATATTTGAGGCAACAATGTGAAGAGGTGGGAATCAGCACAAAGGGAGGGCAACACCCGATATCAATGTACGGGACGATATGCAGTTGTTTTTGAGATATCCCGAAGAGAACTTTAAATACATTTTGGAAGTAATGGGGCAATACGCGGTGATGTCTGGCATAACAGTGAACCCCAAGAAATCATGTATATTCTCCCTGGGTAGATATAAAGGGCAACCAAGAGAGCAATTACCGGTATTACAGATACAATGGGAGACCAGGACCTTTAGATACCTGGGGATTGATGTACATCACAGTGTCGAGGTCGAACACAAACAAAATACAGAAAAGGCGGTGGCTAACATTGAGAATAGCATGTGGTTCTGGGCCAAGCTCCCATTGGCTATGATGGGGAGAGTGGCACTTTTAAAAACAGTGGTGCTACCTAGGCTGTTGCACTACTTTGTGAATATACCACATATGATACCCATGCGATTCTTTGTTAAACTCCAAAGCATATGTAGAGGTTTCATATGGCACAATATTAGAAACCGAATAGCATTATGGAAACTGCAAAATATGTATGACCATAGGGGCATTAAATTGCTCAACTTTGAGATTTACTATCTGGCCAGCCAACTACAATATGTGGCGAGGTGGCTATCGGAAGACTCCACATCGGAGTCCAGATGGCTGAGAGCTGAATGTGTCCCGGTTTTCCTGAAAGAAAGTATATGGTTGCCAAAACCACAGCTGGAGAGGGGGACAAGGATGCTAGACTTAGGTTGTAAGATATGGCGATGAGCTTGCCGGGTCATGGGGAACCTGTAATCGACCAAAAGTAGATGTTTGGTGGCATGACCTCTAGAAATGGGCGGAAACAGTGGTGTGGAGTGAGACAGTTAACAGAGGGGGAGAAGAAGAAGCGGAGACACTAACAGCCTGGAGGCACTTGATAGCCACACTGTCTGGGACTGCCCAGATGCGCCTAGAATAAGATGGTTCCTCAGAAGGAGCGGAGGGAAGGGTCTCCTCGGAAGGAGTGGTGGACGATGATAGTGCGAGGTAGGCTCGAGGGGTGGGGCTAAGGAGCAGGCGGTGGACACGTCATGACACTGTACATGAAAATTGAAATGTATAACTGTTGTTCACTGTCTGGTTTCTTTTTGGTTTGTTTGTTGAAATTAATAAAAAATTAAAAAAAATTAAAAAGTAATGCAATGAGCTCTGTGGTAAGGCCGCTCCACTAGAGGGTGGATAGCTGCTTCATTGGCGGAGGTGAGAGGTGTCATCTTAAAGGTTATCTGTTAGATGGCCACCTGGAAGTTGTATTTGTATTTGTATTTATTGTGTTTATATAGCGCTTTAATCCAAATCACTGTACATTATAACAACAAGGTACATAAACATTTTTAACAGTAGAAGTAATTTACAAAACATGAAACAAACCAACAAAACAGTATGCAGAGCAATTAATCTGTGAGGGTAGGAGAGAAGGAGGGGGTGAGAATGGGAAAGGAGGAGGGAACAGAAAGGGCATTAGGGTGAAGATGCAAGGAGGGTAAGGGAAAAGGGGCAGGTAGGGCGAGGTGCATAGGGGAAAATGTGAGGGAAAGGAGAGAGAAATGGGAGAAGGTATTAGGGTGGGGGATGGAGAAGGAGAGATTTCAGGGAAGTATGAAAGGATGAAAAGGTAGGTATAGAGCAGATAGAGAGAGGTAGGGAGATCCAGTGCAGAGAAGCTAGGAGCTGAAAGGAGCGGAAACGGGAGGAGGCACATGGGGAAGGGGGGACGGTGAGAAGGAAGAGATCAGCAAAACGAAGGGAACGGGAAGGGGTGTAGAAAGAGAGGAGAGAGGAGAGATAAGGGGGAGCAAGATCATGGAGAGATTTAAAGACGAAACAGAGGAAATTAAATTTAACTTGGGAGTGGAAGGGAAGCCAACCAAGGTAAGAAAGCGAGGAGGAAATGCAGTCATGAGGAGGAAGGAGGCAGAGGGTACGGACAGCTGAGTGGTAGAGGGATTTGAGGGGGGCGAGATGAGATGCAGGGAGTCCAAAGAGCTTAGAGGAGCAATAGAAGAGGCGAGAGAAGTTGTTGTCCACTTTCATGGTTCAATAAAGGCTTCATCTCCCCGGACAGACAGACCAGGCATGTGCAAATTGGTTCTCCCGGCTGCTGTCAACGTTGATGTTGCTCTAATTGCTAATAAAACTGTCACTGGGTGGGCACATACCGTAGTACTTATTCATATGAAGTCTAGCAAAGACCAGATCAATCCGACCACATCCACACCGCCACAAAGAAAACAAGTACTGGGACGAGGAAGGGGGAGGCAGTAGTGCTATTTAGATTGCTTATGAGCCATCTTCATTACCACTTGTCCCACTGTTGCTCACCAGAGTACTTGTGCCCACATTCCCCACCCATGTAGGGGTACATTTGATTCCTTGGGTTTGGTACAGGTTGTGATGCGGCAAGTGTAGGTATGTTAAACACAGTTATGGGGAGGAGGCAGAGCATCAGAGATAAGAAGAAAGGGATAGTGGCAGCAAGACGGCTCGCCTTCCTAGGATTCATTGTGACGAGGACGAGTATTACTTGGGGCAATGAAGATTTCCAGTAGGTAATGAATGCACTCTAAAGTTTTGCCTATCATTCGACAGACTGTCTTCTCAAAACCTCTTTCTAATGATGTTGTTCATCTAGAATCTAGATTGTTCGAAACAAGAGAATATCCCCCAATTAAAATTGTGAAAAATGGCTTTCGTAAATCGAGGAAAGTGTTATCTGCAAGTCGTTGAAACGCTGATTGGGCATTACTAAAAATGAAAGGCAGTTCCGCGCAGCCTGGCCACATTACACGCACTCGCTTGGTACAATTTAGTCATTAATCACAAACATGGCTGCAGTGACAGAGGCGTGAAAAGTGTGAAGCCAATATTTGAAACCCGGAATAAGGGCGCGCTAAGCACCAACCATCTGTGGAGTTTGTATGCGGGATCTTGTGTTTGCTATAAAAGTTGATTTCTTGATAAAGCAAATGCTTACAGTGACCTAACATCTTATTGTAGGGAGTAATGTCAGTTTGTTAATACTATTCTTGAGAGATTGTTGGCAGAACGGAGGATTATTGCACATCCCAGAGGTATGAAATAAGGACTAATGCAGAGGGACCCCCTTTTCTATTCACACTTTGATGAATATTGAAGGTTCATTGTTACACATTTTCTTTACTGTATGTTTTTCAAGGCTATGGGCCTCATTACGAGTCCGGCGTTAACCGAGGCGGTAAAACCGCCTGGTTAACGCCGGACTCGTATTACCATTCCGCCTCTGTGATTCCCGGAATTACCGGGGCATTCCAATCCCGGTTTTCCGGGAATCACGGAGGCGGAATGGTGTAAATCCCCATTCCCATTGAGTCCTATGGGACTCGATGGAAATGGGGATCATGGAAACACCGGCAGCATCTCGTAATGCTGCCGGTGTTTCCTCGTCCGCCTGCATGCGGGAGGTGTTAAACCCGCCAGGTCAGACCTGGCGGGAACATCACCTCCCGCCTGCAGGGGTCGGACTCAGGCGGTCCGGAAACAACGGTGGCGGAGGGTTTACCGCCACCGTTATTTCCGGACCACCTGGGTCGTAATGAGGCCCTATGTCTTGGTGGCTATCTTAAAAGTCAAAATGCAGGCTGGAGCTCTCCATAGCGCATGCCAGCAAATGGAACATATTGCACGCCGTCTGGTGGGCATTGTTTCTAGCCGAAGGTCTGTAGTGCAGCACATGGCGCTAAAACTCCCAGACATGGACACATTCTAGCACCTTCTTCCCAGTGTCATAATCTTCAGGCACGATAGACAAGCTCTGTAAGTGCCCACTACCAGCGCCGGCCCTAGGAATTGTGAGGCCAAGTGCGGGGAATTAATTGCGGGGCCCCTTCATTTGCAAATGAAATCACAAGAAGTAACATCACTCAAAGGGTAAATTCAGAAGGTTGAAACTTGAGGGAATCGGAAGGCGTGGCCAGCAGTTTGAAGATGGTTCTCAGCAGTTGGCACATTAACCCAATGGCTATCATTGCTGTATGCATATTGATTTATGGCACACTGATAAAGGTACTTTCTTGTTGTCTAGCTGCCCCTTTAGCCCAACACCACACATAGACACTTGCTTTTTGATGGTAGACTATGTGCTATACAAGATTCAATATCATAGAAAAACAGAGCATAGCAAAAGGTTTCACTCATTCTCTGCTGGGCAGTACTCTGGTTGTCCCATGCCACTTGTGTGAGGCCAGCAAAATGAGAACAAAGTTAATTATGGCTCTACTGAGGCCAGTCCCCTATACTAGAAGGGCTTACCTTATTTGCCCGGAATAACACAATGTGATTAAAAAGTGAAGTTGGGATTTTAACCCATGCACAGTTTAACCACTTGAACACATACCTTCCAAGTTCCACTTGGCACAAATATTTAAAGTTTGGATTTCAAGTCCTAAAACAATGTCTCCCATGTATGTGCAAGCAAATGCCTTCCAGTCCTTTCTGTGACTTTAAGTTTTCCTAAATTTCAAACGAGAGAGAAAAATAAATACAGGTCCCAGAATCCAAATGGGAAAAAAAGGAACTTCATGACCTTCTCACACGTGGCCCTGAGAAACTTCAGAGCCCAAATAGTTTACTTATAAAATACACATATCTGATAGCAACATTACAATAAATTATTTCTTAGAGACGCATGTTAAAGCAAAATAATATTGTTGTTGCTTATTTTCCCCATCCTGAATGGAAAATGACAAGACCCACAATGCACAATATTTGAAGCCTGAAAAAAAATGTTTTAGACCTCTCCTTGGATAAAGATTACTTTTGTCAAACTTCCAGCAGACTGTTGTGTCAGATGTTAAGAGCATTTACCTGTTCATATAAATCAACCCTTTTTTTACATGTCAGATATCATGGCAAACCTATAAAAGGGGAGCTTTATTTTAAGTAAACACCTTCTTGCTAAGCTAATGAGCCTATCAGTGTCAAAAAAAGGCATGCTATATTAGAGAAAAGGTCATGCTGCATGCAGGTCATGAAAAAGCCACAGGAAGCTATGTGTGGTCTTGCATAAGAATGGCAATCAGCCTGAACTTTGAAACTGCAGTGACTGACTGGGACCCTTCTGGGCCTCCAGTGGCTTCTTCCACAATGTAAACACACATTGTGGCCCTGCCCACTAAAATATGGTTGTTTTAAACCTTTGCATTGCCACACTGTCACAGGCCAGGAATGTAGGGGCTAAAAATATTCATGGGGGTCCTTGAGACATACAAGACTTACTACTTCTTCAAATTTGGATATATAGAAAATGGAGGTGAACATCTAGTGACGGATACTAGGTGGTGTTGTAGCATGCGTGACATGGCTCAAATGGCCTGTTATCTATATATATAAACCGCTTAAGTTATGTTTCCGTATTCAGCTGTTGTTGAAGTGGGTGCACTTTGCCATTTGGACAGCAGAGGGCAACCTAACACTGATAAATTTCATCAGCTATCATTTCATGGTACACCTCGATTCGGCACCACCATTTTTCCGCAGGCTGAATCGGCACGGTTCCTTCACTGCAGCGGCCATTTCGGCTAACCCATTTCGCACAGAAGCCTTTCTGGTGCCACTGATTTGGCAGGAAGGACACTTGGACGTGGCTGACAATGCAGCCACATCTAAACATCCTCCTTATTTTAACTCAGGAAAGTTGAACAGCATATTTTACCCTGCTTTTGCATTTGAAGGGAAAGTGTGAAGCACACCTATTTATAAAGTCATTCATGTTGCTGCTACTTTTAGCAGTATACATGCTTGACCGCCATTTACTGTTTTCTTTTTTTTTGACGCAACACAACACATCTAAATGTAGTAAAAACTGAATTTTACACTACTGTAACAATTGAAAATGAATTATTGAAATGTGTGGGAAGTGAAATGTAATAAAGTATCTCAAGATTATCACAACATCCATTCTCCATACTTTTTCTTGCCTCCCTTGGTCGGCCGTTGGTTACCTCACTCTATGGAACTGTGTCTTTTGGAAGGAACCCACAGCCCATCAGAATATTGCCCCCACCCCCCCTCCGTCCGTGCCCTCACTCGCCCTCACCCTTGTCTACTCAAGCGAGGAACACTGACACGTGGTTTAGTCCTCGCCAACCCCATCCAGTTCACTGGAACACACCAAGTCCTGTGACGCAACAAAACCTGGAAGGATTTAAAACACAAATATTTATTAAATATATGTCTCAATGTTTGGCCACAAACTGACCCTTGGAAAGGTTTTATCTTTGGGCCCCTCCGAATCCAAACACGCCAGTGTTTAGTTTGGAATCCTTGAGATGTTTCTCGCTTTTGATAAGCCTGATATGTCTGCTTGAGCATAACCTAAATTTATGCGTAAGTTTAACATGGGCAATCTGTGCTTGGGACGTAATGGTTCAGCGTGTTTTGCGTGCTGACAGAACACCCAAAGTGTCAAATGAATGCTGCCTTTGGTTCCTGTGATATACATGCGGTCTGCTGGCAGGGGCTTGCTAAACATAGCTGCGACTTATCAGAACACGAACAGTCCTGAGTGTGGGATTGCATTGACAGGGCCCTCTACCCCAATGGGCGGCATGGAAAGCTGCTAAATGCTCCATTTAGCAGCAGGCCAAAAAATACAAAAAGATAATTTTTGCAAATGTTGCACATTGACAGGTACTGTTCCTGTTAACGTGTTGCATTTGCAAGGGATGCAAAGTGAACCCCTGCCGGGGCTTTTTCATCATAGCCCTCTCCATTACAGTGGAGAAGAAACTCGCTCCATTTGTCGTATTCTTTTGTAACTTGTGCATATTGAAATATGGCCTCTGGTTAAGACATCTGTCTCACAGTACTCCGGGCCAGTGTCCAGAACTGCACCATTCCTTTATTTATTTATTTTCAAAATAATGCCATTACATTTCATCCTGTCGCCGCGAACGCACCATTCCTTCATTTTTATTCTCCAAATAATGGCATCACATTTTGTCCTGCCGCGCCAAAACTTACTAGCGCCATTACAGGCCCATGCTGAACTGAGCACGTCGAACTGGGTGTGCCCATCGGGTTGTGCATCCAAATGAGTGCATCGATTTGACCTGCGGCAAACCGGGCGCGCCAAAATCCTGCTCCGATCATTTCAACATACAGAGGCAATTTATCAGTGTTAGGTTGACCTCTGCTGTTCAAATAGCAAAGTGCACCCACTTCAACAGCAGCTACCATTTCAACAAACAGAATAAGCACAGTTCTAAGTGGTCATCTTCCACTTCCACTATCGCAAACATTTGGAAGTTACTTCTTTCCACCCCCACTTCTCTTCACACAGGGCACAGCAGTTCCAGTGTCAAGGAATGCTGTAGCATGAATGCCTTCTCACAAGCTAAAACTGAAAGTAGGTGTAATTATGCTACTCTGCAATCTTAAGCCATCACAGCGACTCTGCACTGGAACTAGGTTGACAATAACGCATCTACAAAGACCCATCATGGTGGCCCGTGTGATTGATGGAACTTAGATACTGTTCTAATACTTCACATACCTATAATCCATTAATAAGTCACAGGGACCTACGGCCCCTCCCTGTAAGCGATCAGTGGTAATTCCGATATTTAAGAAGGGGGACAGACGTGACCCTATGAATTACCGACCGATATTGACTATTAAGATATGCTAGAGCAGCATATGTTACGCTGGGAGCAGCTAGTACTATATAAAAATTTGGTGAAAAATGGGGGCCAATGGTGCAAAAATCTTTTACATATTTCCCATGGTGCATTGCAGCAAGTTTCAGAATTGTAAGGCAGACATTTCTTTAAAGTGTTGCGAGCAGCTCTTATGAGAATTCATGTGAAAATGGAAAACTAAACATGCTGAAAAATAAATTAGGCGGGCAGGAGGGAATGTTTGCCTTCAAGGAATGTAGGGAGGGTGAAACAGGAGCAATTGGATAGTGTGAGTGTTTGGGGAGATACGATATGATTTATTATTTATAACGCGCTTAATACCCAGAGGTTTCTAAGCGCAGATCCAGGGATCGAACCTGTGTTACTCCATGTCGTCCTGCTTCCAAGGCAAGTACGTTGCCCCTGAGCTATCCTGCCAAGCTGGGGAAGACTATTTATTTCCTTTATTTTTCCTCTTTTTCGCGAGCAGAGTTACATTCCCAAGATCTGTTCACAATAACAGTGTTTTTAGGGTTGTTGTTGGAAACAAAAAGCTAGCACCAGGGCTTATTTGAAGTCTGAGGCGACCTTGGGAAGATATTTGAATTTTACTGCATTTCTGTCTTTAGCAGGAATATATAATGCAATCATTGGAATCCCAAGTGCAGGGGGGCACAATGATGGTTTTTCGTAAAAGGTATTCTCACCAGAAGCAACCATTTTCAGTGAGATTGTTAGAAAATCGTGTGAGAAAATCTAAACAAAAAAAACTTTTAAAAAATGTCTGATAAAAAATAGTAAATAAATGCTTTTTTGACCTAGTCCCCAATTATCACTAGGGGTCAACTGGCCATAACTGAAGGCCACTGTCTTATAATGGGAAAAAATGCCATGGTGTGTATCTTATAAACATATGAACAGGGTAGTACTGCAGGTTATGTTATGTTATTTTAGGTGCATTTGTTAAGCGCACGTTCGACCTGAGGCATCATGGCGCTGAAAGTAGAGAGGTCAGAGTACCCGACAACTATAATCCTAAAACAGGTAAGTTTTCAGTGGTTTTCTAAAAGCAAGATGGTTTACAGGCAGAGTGGGATAAAGCGTAATTCAACCCTTGAAATTCAGTGAAAAAACTTTAGTTAAGAGACAGTTAAATTAAAACAGTTTAACACAACAAACCCGCTGACATCCAGCAACAACAACAACAAAAACTTCTGTTAAAGCGATCTTAACGTAATGGTATAATGCAACAAAAACCTTTACATTTGTGAAGTGGAGCAGTGACACCACCTTAACTCTTAGCCCCTCTCCATGTTGCACAGCCTATGAACATTTTTGACTTGCTGGATGGATATGGATGACATGTTCCCAAAATATTATCTGGAATGTGTTGAATATAGTGTCCTGGAAAACCAGGGGGCACTGCAAGTTGTTTAATAATACTGACATGTGTGAGAACTAAAACAATATGAATTGAATATGTTACAAGTAACCTGCCAATGGAATGCCCTCTTTTGGACGGGTACATTAGCTCCTTCCAGGCTGCAATTAAATTGGGAGTGGTTCGCCTGTCCGGTGGCCTTGGTCTCTTATTAAATCATGAGTGGGGCTTCATATTGTTTCTGATCAGAATATTATGAGAGGGGCACTTGCTACGGTTATTGAGGTCTTCTAGTGCGATCGATTCTCCACTTGATTTAATAATCCTAAATATATATTGGCAGGAGGGGATATCACCATTACAGTTGTTTCTAGAAAATCTTATTTTTATTCGTGCTTGAGTGGCTGATTGGTACTATTGATGTTTATGTGATGTTGGTAGGTGATTTGAATTCTTTTTGTACGTCTGACGACCTTCAGATGGATGAGTTATGGCTACCTCAATTTTCATCGCAACAAGTGCTGAGTAAGGAGGTGCAGGATTAACTGTGGGCTGCGGCTCTCAATTCGTTGGGTCTTTTAAAAATAAATTGCTGTCATTCTGGGGACCCTGTCGACTTACCTACTTGGCACAAAGGGGAATGCTTCAGCAATTTTAGACTATATTTTTGTTAATGATTTTTTATATTATAGTTGTTCACGTTTTTGCACCCAGGACACAATAATGAATGATCACAATAAGGTCACAAACCATTTCAATATTTCCTTAAATAAATCTGTTTTTACTTCTTTAGTTATTTTAAAGGTAAAACTGAAAAATAATTATATTAGATGGAATGGACAGGCAATGAGTATGTTTCATAGCAAGCGTGAGGAGGTTGTTTTTGCTGTCAACCGACGATTGGAAGTTGGATATTTTCAATTGTGCAAACTTCCATGGGTTTATTGAAAGTACATTAAATAGTGCTTTTCCATATAAAAAGTGTAGAAGGACCACACCCAAGATGTATTTGATAGAAGGGCCTGTGAAAGGAAAAATCTGTTCAGGTGTGAGATACTTAAGGTGAAGAAGATGAAAGTTGATATTGCGATTAAGGAAAAGGAAATATCAAACACAATTGGTTAAATAATCCTCGCGTGTCTATGTTGAATATGAACAGGGACATTATTTTGGGGATACTGTCTGTCCTCCCGGGATGATTTTAAATTTTGGAACATAATTAATACCCTGGGCTGTGTTCAAGAAGTTGCTCAGTTAAATTCAATTTTTTAATTAACTTGGATATTTTTAATCCCTGTACAATTCTCCCAAGTAGGATATCTCTCCTCAGCTGAGTTTTGTCACTCTGGACATGGGAGGAGAGATTTGGTCTCCTATGATCTCCTTGGAAGGTGTATTGAACATTATTAAAAAAAATCGAGCTCCTCCTGGATGCATGACCTAATCATTTGTCCAACTGCCTTTTAAGACAGACGCTCATTTATGGCTGACTATCTTGATGATTTATTTTAAGAATATTTTATAGAGGGTCCTTGCAATGTCTGAGCAAACGCCTTATGTCATTGCTATCTTTTAGAAGGGTTTAAGAACTGAGCCAAAGAACTATCGCCAATCACCATTATGGACGTGGACAGTAAGATCTTCACCCCCATATTATTAGAGCCCCGGATAAATTGGGCAGACAGAGTGGGTCAGCCTAGAACTTTCCAGATGGGTTTGAGGAAATCTCATAGCACGACTCTGAATGGTTTTCGTCACAAGTGTTGTCAAGATCTGACGTGGGACAAAAAGTACACCTCTATCTTTGTCGTTTCCATCGACCGTACTTCAGCTTTTAATCAAGGGCATTTGTGGAAAAAACTGGACAGCTGGGGCATCCCCTCTGGCTTATTGAGGCTGATTATTGGGCTCCATATGAATTCCAAATTCAGGTACGGTTAGATGCGCAAGGTCATTTATCTGAGAGGATTTACACAAAAATGGGACTTAGACAAGGTTGCATTTTGGCATTTGTAGGTATCTGACGTCGACCAGTACCCGACAAATGATATCTTCATCGGACCAAAATTGGTGTATTTTAGATTTCCCTGCCTGGCCTATGCCGATGATTCTCATCTCACAATTGCAACCCAGTGGGGTTACAGCGGTCGTTGAACAATTTTGCTGCTTTTGCTGCTGACAATTCACTGATTATTAACCTAGCTAAAACAAGGATACTTTGGTTCACCAGATCAAAAAAGGTTTTGTTTTTTAATTGGGTTTTAAATAAGTCTTCATTGCTGAAGGTTGATAGTTTGGTTTATTTGGGGTATCCTATTTTTAGTAAACATAATAAAGCAGAGATTACTGAATGTTTGACAAATACATTTATGACCTTGACTGGACAGATGATTAGGATCTAGGGTAGTTGTTCAACAATTCCATTAGCTAAATTTTACGAGGAGAAAGTTGTCCCTAAAATCATTTATGGAATAGAGGAGATGCATTGATGGGAATTGGAGTTTTTAGAGAAGTGCAAGTTCTTAATATAGAGGAGGGTTCTTAGATCACCTAACTGCATCCCAGTGGTGGCAATCCATCATGAGCTGGGATTAAAATCCCTTCTCGTTAGGGCCAAATGGCATTACCTTTTGCTATTCCATACATTTTTGGATCCCACCTTTCATTCTATACATACTGAAATTGCCATAGAGGTGGCCTCGCAAAGTGAGACCTCTATCTCTTCTTTTGTAAAGTAGTGCACAGGCTTTCTTGCTGAGGTTAGTTTGGGGCTCACTAAAAAACTCCAACATCCAAAATACTGCAGCTGGGATGTTCCTGAGACTAAACAGAAGAGATCACATCCCACCAGCCCTGAGAGGTCTACACTGGATCCCAGTAAAACAAGGCATCAACTTCAAAGCCCTCAGCATCACCCACAAATCACTGCACGGACAAGGAGCTTAATTGCTCCAGGCCAAGATCAACCGCTACCCACCAGGAAGAAAAATAAGATCAACCAACAACCTCCAAATTGAAACAATACAAAAAGAGGAAATTTGGATGACCCGCATTCTCATGTCTAATCGCTAATCTATGAAACCCAAACTAATAACCTTGCTATTAATTTCACAATGATTAAGATAAAATGGTCACCACTGGTCCCTGTTCCTGACTCCTTCTCCACCATACTCCACACTTCCCCCAAATGATCTAACAGATCAGAATAATCTCACAAAAACACACAACCACCATGAAATCGACTACCACAAACAAACGTCCGAACCACTGGACGTTGCCACTGCAGAAACAATAACCCGAGTGCGCACATTCCAAACACTCATAGAAAGCAAACTTGCACAAGATGCCAGCTCCTCCTAGTTCTACAAGCACCAACAGAAAAGCACAACCTCTATCCTACTCCCTCTCTAATTTCCCCAACCCACTTTCTTAAAGAACCATGTGAGCGCCTGTAGACCATGCCCATTGTAATGGTGAGTGATATAAGACAATTTAACTACCATAATATATAATATAATATAATATAATAACTACCATAATATAACATCTTTGACATGGAATACGGGGAAAGCCCCCAATGTAATAGCAAGAGGTCTAATTCAGGGGAAATCGCAACACAGAAGACATGGAAAAGTCCAGAAATGTGACATAACCAACTGTTTGTTAAGAGATCTCACAACAGGCACAGACCATGGACATCAGATGATTTCCAATGCTCTCTCAACTGGTTACAGGCTTGTCAGCATCTTTTAACAGGTTATGATGTCATAAGTGATGCGTTATTCTCTGACACCTAAGGTAGATTGGGATTGGTTAGTAGGATAGGCTACAAATAGAAGTTATCTATCTGGTCACTTCACATGTGACCCCCCTCTTAAATGTTGCAAATACAAGCATGTCAGGTTAGTGCATTATAATTGGACAGTGCAACAAAGTGTGAGCTGGTGCGGAAGGTGGGTCGGGATTGGTCAGTGAGGAACTTCTTAGTTATGGCATTTTGGACAGTTGGCAGCCCATGAGCAACAATGCAAGGTGATGAGAACAGCCCCAAAGGTGCTGTCTGTACCAATAAGATTACAATCTCTGATCCAGTCGGACTTGAGCTTAGTACATTTAGCTTTCATCCTGGTATTATTTAGTATCAACTGTCCTACACATTGATTGGGAACTAAGGTCTCTGTCGGGATAGGCATTGTCCTCACTCTCAGGCCACGTGAGTAGAGACCACTGGCTTGACTTTCCTGCTCTACATTTAGAAGGATTTTTAGCATTTATGCATGCAGGTTTCTAATCTGACAAAACTGTTTCTAACGTCTGACTTTGTATCTTTGAGTGTCTATGTGAAACTCCCTCTCCCTTGATAGCTTTGGGTTGAACACGTGCACCGGCTACATGGACAGTCTGTGCTGAGCATTCCTGCTAAATCAGCAAGTCAGGCCTCTCCCTGAGTTCTCGAGCCGTCTCTGTGCTTTTCATTCATGTCAATGTGGCTGCATCTTCTATTTTGATTCTTATGGCTACTTATGTTAATTGCATTCAGCGATGAGCAAACTGAATGTCTCCTTCTTGTGCGTCTAATGTTATAGCATAGCAAAAATGACATGTCCTCTAAGTGGATCAAAAGCAGGAAGTTTAATCTAAGTGTCTGCTGTAAGGAAGGCATGGTATCAAGGTAAGACAGACACAAGTGATCACAGTTCAAGGGTGTTTATTAAACTGTAAAAATGGGTGAGGTAAACGCCTATCCTAACCCTAAATCAAAGATGGGAGCAAGGTACGACCATCAAACAATAATAATACAGTCCTATTGGTGTCTAGTCAAATAAAAAGGGCCTATACTAAAATAAAACTATTGCCAATCCTTACTGCTATGCTACAAAAGAGTTATGGATAATTTCCACAAGAAAAGAAAGAAGTGTCACAAAAGGATAAGTCTGGTTGGTATGGTCGTGGCAAAATTATATGTCAGGATGTTCAGGCTGTTGACCTCCCTTCCCCACCTTTTCAGCCGGGACAAGGCAGTTCAATCGAGCATAGCACACTCTCTGGCTTCTTCGGCTCAATGACACAGTTCCATTACCTGCATCAGGGCCTTCTGTGCCCAAGTCTCTTTACGTATCAAAATCTCTTGATGCAGAGGGCCTGATGCACCAAAACAAATGAAAAGCTACTTTCCTCTTACAAGCACTCAAGTTAGGTGATTCACTCTTCACCCTGGATCTCCCTCAGCCGGATTCATATCCCTTTTATACCACAATTGTTACTTTGGATCCCACTCTTCCGGGCTCAGATCCTTCCTCTTAAACAAGCGGTCTCCCTCAGCCGTACTCAGACCAATTACAGTTCATATTAGCTATCAAAGACTTTTGAATGTGCACAGGATTTGGCTTGACACGTTGCAGGACCACTTAAATTTCACAATTCACATTTCACATTTGCCACCGCTCAGTTGGATACCTAACAGAGACCTTCGAATGAGCACCAACGTGATGCCAGACCACTCTGTATTTGGTATCTATCTTGGCTTCAAAAGTCACTCCTTGGATGTTCAATTATATTTGCATCGCTCATCACATATGCTTCACAGACTGTTTCTTAAGATTGCTTCATATGAACTTGCTGCTTGCAACCTTGGTTCTAACACAAACTGGTCTGCTATCAGTCTTCTGACTCACCAGCTGTGCTGACTTTACTGCGCTGCTTTGTTGTAGGTCAAGGACAGTACCGCAGCGGCAACCTCTCCTCCCCGCCTTGGCCATAGACGCGGGAGAGCCCCGAGTACCTCTGACAGATAATGCTCCTTTCTTCAGCTTTAATTATTCAGGGTCTTATGTCTCTTCTTCTCGACGGTTTGTGAAAGTAGCAGTTTTCCTCCGAAAAGGTGAAGGGCACTTCCCTCCTTGCAACCCTCTCTGGTCTTGCTTTCTTTCTCCTCGTATTAAACCACCATCTCGGAACTGCTACTTCCTTGTGTGTTTTGCCTTGCTCAGAGTGTGCTTTCATGTTCCAGCATTTAATCAATGTGGGGAAGTGTGATGGAGGTCAGGTGTGTGTAATTATCAGTAATTGCCTGACTCTGCCTGACCCTTGTGTTGGGACATGTCAGGTATAGGGCTCGGTTGGTAGTCTGTTTCTCTCACGGGGAGCTGTCTGTGAGAAAGTGTTCATGTTGGAAAAAGGGGGGGAGTGGTTCAGTTCCTAAGTATCCTACCTAGTAGGATGGGAAAAAGGTGTTACCGATAAGGGGATACCGTATCTCACCATCCGGTATCCCACACCCACTCCCCAAAGACCCCCCATTCAGGTGATCATTTCGCACTGATACACCCTCAGGAACTGGATCAAAAAGTGATGGCTCTGTCCTGGCCACCTGCCTGCTTCTTCCCATTCTTTTTCCCATAGAAAAAAGGACCTTGCCATGATCATGTGCACAACAAGAACTGCTGGATGGGCTTGCACCAAATTAGAAACTATCTCACTAAAATGAGATGAATACAAAAAAAGTGGAATTTTACAGCTGCAGTGAGGTAGGGGTAATGGGTGTGGCTGAAGGCTATGCCTACTAATTGAATTTAAGGAACCGAAACATGCAATATTGAAAGTGGACTCCATGCTAATGGACCCCAACAAAACCTATTGGGGCAACACATTAAGGGTCCACGGCAAAAGGCAATGGCTAGTGTGCCCAAAACAAAACTTGGGGTGTGTCCATGGCTAGTGGGCCCGTTTTAGAAACCTATTGGAACAAGATGTAGATGGACCACAGCAGAAGGCAATGGGCTCCTAGTGGGACCAAAAGATTCATATTGGGGGAACATGCAGAGGGAAAACGGCTGAAGGCCATGGCCCGTAAAAAAACCTATTGTATAACAAAATCCCTGAAATTCACTGAAAAAACTTAGTTAGGGTTCAGTTAAAAAAACAAAGCCCTTGAAAGTCAACCGATGTGGGAAGCCATGACCAGCTTAACTCAGTGAGTTCCCATTGCAAAGCCCTTGTGATGTCAGTGATGACGTTATTGATTTCCAAATTTGCGGTCAGGCGGCTTGTTCGCTTGATGGCATCCCTAATCTCCTCCAGACCATCGACTGGGTATGGCCTGAATGGCTGTCTGCGAGTAACATTTCTCACATCTGTGATAAATAAACGATGGAGGGGAAGGGCCTAAGAGTGAGGTGCATCTGTCGTGTCTCAGTATTTCGGATGTAGAGTCATGTTGGGGTCATGAGGGCCATACCTGGACCTCTGTCTTTAATGTCATGTTCACAAGCTCTCTCTTGCATCCTGTTCCCTCAGTCTTGCTGGAAACAGAGATGTGAATCCCATTCAAGCCTCCCTCCTCTCAAAGTTTCACGCATTGGATATCCTGAACGCTCCTCTCACACCTGGGGCTTTTCCATGCTTTAATCTGGCCTCTGTGCTGATCCTCACTTCCTTGCTCTCAGTCACAGGCTCTGTGTCAAAATCTGCCAGCTGCCAGCCCTAGGATTGCTGCTGTGATCGTCTTGCTGCACCAGATTCTTGCCCTCTCTAGCTGACCCCTTTTTATCTGCCATATCTATGACATCTGAAGACGCCATCTTCTTTCACTTTTTTAGTGTATTAGGTGTCACTTGCAACACCTATAAGCCAAAACTATAGAATACAGATAGGGAGGAATGGTACGTGAGGAGGGGCATGCAGCTTGTCAGTGTTGTTTGGTTATGTGCCCACCCATGACTACCCATGACCATGCTAATCCCTTTGGCCATCCCCACCCAATCCCTGTCCCTCCCTGTTCCTCATGGGAACTCTTTGAGCTCGCTTTAGTCAAGCCTTACCATCAAACTGTGTACTCAAAATGCCTGCCATTTTTTTTTAAAGCAGTCTTCTGAGAGTTATTGACTTAATTGGAGTCATAAACCGGCTACTTGTCTAATAAAAATGTCTTACCAGGTCTGCCTTTAGCCACTTGATTTATAAGCACTCTGAGTGTCCTTCACTGAAGTCCTGTTCAGAACAAGTATTGACAAAGCCAAAAGGTGTGGCTTGTGTTTCAATATTAGGCATTTCCCAGGTACTACTATTAAATGCTCAAGTACTCGCACCATTTTGCACCTGCAACCATCAATGTCCTGTTAATACTACTACTCTCTCGGGAGAATGGCTCAGCGGCAACGTGGTCGCCTTGGAAGCAAGACGACACGGAGCAACACAGGTTCGATCCCTGGGTCCGGGCTTAGAATCCTCTGGGTATTAGGCACGTTATAAATAACCTATCATATCATATCATACGGCTGTGTCTGTCAACTTTCCCATGCCTACACAAAAGCCCAAACTGTTGGCATTGCTAATGCTTGTTATTTTGGCAGTGCTGTTGATCCGCATTCATGGATTTTGGCATGTTTTAACAACTATTAGTACCCAGCAGGTGGCAGCCTCACAGCCAATGAGGAGACTCGGAATGGGGGCATTACTAGACGGTAATCCCACCACTCTGAGCCTCATCAGCGCTGGATGCCGCCATCTTCCCTACTGGGGAACTTGGCAAGTCCTCCAATCCCCTTGCCCCTCCTAATCCACAAATTCCCCCCACCCCCAATTTACCTTATCCTTTAGGATCCTTTTCTGGAACGGATGCACTGGGAACACTTGTGCCCCCAGTGCGTCCACTCCCGATCTATGACACAGCGCAATGGAAAGGACGAAGGGACTACGTGTACATCAGCCATTTTCTTTGTTGACTTTTTTCTTATTTTTTTAATGGCCGACATGGAAAGGGAGAAGGGACAACGTGTAGTCCCTTCACCCTTTCCATGGCGGTCATTTACTTTGTTTACTTTTTCTGTCATGGAAAGGGAGAACAGACTTCGTTTCTCCTTCCTTTGTGGCCATTTTTCTTTTTTCTTTTTTCAATTGTGAAATGCTGGACAATTTAGCCACTGAAAAAAAACAGCTTTTAGTACTTCGGACGTATGGCCTGGGGTGCTAATAGCAATAAATCCCGTGTAAGGGGAGCATTACTGCTTCGGGTAATGTCCCGGGGACTGTGTTTAGGTCCTCACTTCGCTCGGGCCTGTAACTATGGGCACGGGGCATTTCCTGAATGGTAATGCCCCCCTTGCTCTGGGCCTATTGCTCAATTAGTGTAGTTTGCGCTAACATAATGCACCATTCGGAATGATTACGGTGCACTTTGTCATGGTCCATATGCCTTATTCTTTTGTCAGGAGCTGGCAACATCCTTAGGGCCTGATCACGACTTTGGTGGTAATGCCGCCGGCTAATAGCGCCGGATCACAAGTTCGGCGGTAATGTAATTCCCCAGTCCCCATTGAGCCCATTCGGGAATGCCCCATTCCCCATTGGGCTCAATGGGGAAAATTCACGCTCTTACCGCCAGCGGATTTCCCGCTGGCGGTAATAGCACAAATTGTCGGCGAATTTCCCCCCAGCTCAGAGCCGGGGCGAAATCTGCTGAAGTCCTGATTTGGCGGACCATTAAATCTGGCGGTGATAGCGCTACCGCCGGATTTAAGGGTTACCGCCAAAGTCGTGATCAGGCCCTTAGTCCTGTGAATCTGATTGAATCATTATAACATCTTGTGCTTCATGTACATGGCCTGAAGGCCACCGGTCAAAGTGAGTGGGAACTGTTGGGAACTGATTTCCACAAATTTTATTTTCTTCTGTCCGCATTTCCATCACTTCTTAAATTTGGAGCGCGTTTTTAATGTTGCTCAATTAGAGGTGCCTGCAACCTGTAGCTTCCCAGTGTGCGACGCCCATGATCTCTTTCCATTGACTATTCTGGCAAGAAGAGGCCAATGATGCAGAGCCCGAGAGAGATCCCTGTACTGTGCCAATACTTATACCATCATTATAAGCTCCAGGTGAACAGGTAAATGGGTCGAATCCTTACTCAGAGAAGAATCCCTTCACACCATTGGTGCTTTACTATAGAGTTCTGTATCGGCCAGTCTATGCAAGATCAGGTACAGACATATTGCAGAAAACACAGATATGAGAGCCTTGATTTGGTTTTAAAAGGACATTCAACCTCCTAGGGTGATATTCACTTAAGTGCACTTAGTTATGAAACCAAGACTATGGTCACTGGGCACTTACCTTACATATTCCAGTGTTGTCATCACAGGTGTCTGCGTGGCCAAAGCATTGGCAGGGTTCGCATATCCCACCGACCAGGGTCCCATTAACTCGCCTGTGCCTGGGCGCACACGACTGCAAGAAAGACAGTATGAGTCACCACCAGAAATGACTTGGAATTTATGTGGATCTAGGCAGCGATAATATTAAAGCGAAGAGCAGAAGGACAGAGAGAATGAAATTAATAATTTCTAATGAAATCACGAAGCACCTGGCACTGACCTTAGTTTTATTGCTATAAGTTGCAGGGACAGAGGAAGAAATAGCTTGGATTTTCTTCTGAAATGATGGCAGAAAAGTAGAGAAAGAACAGAGGTGACAGTGAAAAGGTGCAGTTTGAAAAATAGAAGGCGAGATTCATGAGGACAGATAAAAAAGTGTGTCTTTGAACATGCAGTTAATGTCATCATGCAGTTCTTTTTTTAACAAGCAAGCAGGTTCCTTTATAGGCATCCAAACAACGTAGAAAATATCAGCGTTCCCTTAAATGTTTTTTCCCCGTGGGTCTTTCAATCTCTCCCTGTTTTGTTGTGGGTGTCGTTTTCGAATGATTTTAGTTCCATAACTGAGTTTGCATGCAAGTCAACAAACTTGGCCACCACATTAAGTTTGAGATCACTTTTGACAGTGGACACTACTTATAGAGCGATTGTACAGAACGATTATATTTTCAAATGAGTGATAGACGTCATAAGAGGGGGCCAGAAACAGAAGCCACTGGTGCAAGGCTTAATATTGATGCATTGGCAGAATATTTTGGCTCCATCCATTTAATCTTAATCTGCTAACCCTATTTTTATTTCTGTGGTCATCTGCATTATGAAGCAGGGAAGAGCTCCGAGTGTTATAAAGTATTTAACTTACCCAGACCCAGAACAGATGTCCCTTGACCTTCCAGCCCAAACGCCCAATACAATCCCCTAATCCATCAACAGCCTCGTGTCCCTCCTCTTCCTCAAAAATCATTTACTTTCAGCATTCTGTAGCAGTATTGCCAACTGATGCCCACTATTCCTTCCTCAACCTCCCTTCGAGCTTGCCTCACAACAGGCAAACTACTAGTGCTGGGAGATGTTGACATCTGGGAGAGCTACTCTGAACCTGGACTTTAAACTCCATAAAATGTTTCCCACCCATGACATAACTCCCTACTCCTCTGCATCTGCTCATGACAAAGGTCACTTCCTGAACCTTGTGGAGTCCAGAGCCCACCTGTCCTCCAATGTTCTTGGCTGCACTAATGGCCGAATTTCTACATAAGACAGTTCTCCATGGTGACAGCAGGAACATTGACCTGACATGGGGAGCACCCATTCAAATCTAATGCCAAGCATGTCTTTACCCACATCAAGATTCTCCTGCCAACTTCCTTTCCTGATAGAAACAGCAGTCCTCAAATACAGCTTTTCTTTTGAAAAATTAGGCAAGTTTTACATGTTCATATATGTTTCAGTGAAGCTGGTTCATTGTGGGTCGCTTATTAAACAGATTGCTAAACATAACACCATCAGAGTGGGATGGGGCGACCAGTCAAAAAAGCCAGAGCCACACTTCTTGGGAGGTCTGAGTTATATTCTGGCGTGTCCCTGCATTACTGGGGGAAACAAGTAAAACACCGCCCATACTTTGAAGGTGGGGTTGGCATGGGATTTGCAGAATGGAGCACAGGGCAGAGGGTGGGATGCTGGATGCAATGGGGAGGTGGGAATCTTCTTCTATAATGTTTGTGCCCTCTCCCAGAGGAACGGGGTGGAAACACATGCTGTAGATGTTTGTTAATGGCTGTTCTGGGGTTTAGGGAGGGAGCTGAGAGAGGTGACAGAAGCAATGAAGGTTTGGGAAAGGGGATACTGCCACCAAAAAAATGAAAGAATATGAAACTTATACTCACATCCTTAAGCCTGCCGCAAAGTGCGCAACGCCACTAATCAAATGGAAATTCCCACCTACTAAACGGTTTATTGTACAGTAACTCTGTAACATTGCATTTGACCAGCTAGCACTTTCTTGTGCAGCTTACTTTCAAAGTAAACGACCAGCCATATCAATTGCTTCTCACCTGTTAACAATGGAAGTTTCACATCAAACTGCAACCTCATACCTTCGCCCCTACATTCTACCCCCATAAATGAGGCCAACTCTCTATTCAATAGCATAGCTTACAAAAACAGGCAACCTCATGATCCCTCAATGCACCTACTCTACCTTCACCCCCAAACACAACTGATTTCACAGCTATCACAAAACACAATTTACAGCTAAAAGGAAACTGCATCAAAAATGAAAGCACGTTGATACCATCTAATCATTAACCTTTTCTTGCCCATTCAAAGATCTTTAAAGAGACTAAAATAGTGTATTGATTATGTCCAACTGAGCCAATCAAACATTCCTGGCAAACAAATTAACCTCCCACCTGTTCTCGCACTTACAAATAACGCATTCATATGTATTTCCCTTTCTGCAACGTCTTGAAATCACATGCTAAAACATTTGACCAAACCTCTGCCAATTTCACTTTCTTTCCCACCCCTCACAATATCATCCCTCTGGCCTGTGAGGAACTCAGGTTGACAACAACCAAGACAGACACAAGCGATCACAGTTCAAGGGTGTTTATTGAACAATGAATGCTGCATGTAGGGTGGAAAAACACCTAATCTAAACCTATATCTAGGATGGGAGCAATCGTCAACCATCAAATGAAAAATAAGGCAGTCCTAGTGGCATTGTGTCAAAATAAAAAGAGCCTATCCCAAGAAACCTATTGCTAAACCTCACAAGTAATACAAACAAGGGGTGTGGGATAATTCCCAAGAAAAGAAAGAGCGTTTTCAAATAATATGTCAGGATGCAGTAGCTTGGATCTCCCTTCCCCAAATTTTGGACGCGGGATAAGATGGGATGTTGGAGCACCAAACAAAACTGCAATTATCTGTGGATAAGTGCATACCCTCGTATTAATAATTTGTGCAAATCATGCATAAAAACGCTGCATAATCCCTTCCAAGACAGCAACCCTATTTAAAGGGTATATGTTTTAGACAAAAAACAGCATGTCAGAATTCATTTATTTTAGGTTTATTTGATCATATTTCATTCATAAAAAACATTTACAAGAGAACAAATCAAACACAATAATAACACATCTATAAAAACCAATTGTCAAGGACACACATTTTATCACACCAACAAAAAAAGCTTGCATCTCACATATCATTCCTCAAATACTCTTTCATCCCCATACATACAAATAAACACCACTCATACTTGTGCAAAAGACGCAATCTTGATAATTTTGTTCTGTAGCTCAGAACATCCCATCCCTTCGGGTTGGTATCTTAATTGCTCAAAAGTGCCTAATTAACAATATTCTAAAAGTAAAACAATGGGTAAATGTTCCAAAGTAGTTACTCATGGACACATATTGATTCCCACATTTTGTCTGTCTAGACCCAAGTTAAAGCCAACTCTGAGAGGAGTAGGCTCTATGGTGTTGTCAACTCGAGTTTCGGGCTGCTATACAGTTTCTGTCTGGTGCACCTCATCAGGACATATACATTACAAACAAAAAAACACAATTTAAAAGAGAATTCAAGTTGATGTGAATTGAATTTTTGTTAAATTTTCAAAAGCTAGTTTCTTTCGCTTCACAAGATGTCAAATTACAGTGAACCAAGTATGTTTCTCGGAAAGCCGCTTCCATAGTGTAATGGCTTCAAATCTAGTCTCTTCATATATTATTGGCAGAACCCAGCCAAGGCTAAAGTTCCTTCTCGGTTGTGATGTTAATGTGTCTTTTTCCACCAATAGTGTTGTTTTCTATCCGCCGGATATACTACAGGCCAGTTAGTTCAGGAGCTGTAAGCCATCAACACATGGGGCCTCATTCCGACTCAGGCGTTAAGGGGTTTACGGCGCCGTAAACGGCGCTGACCCTTAACTCCTGATTACAAGGTTCCCTTTGCGGGGTGGCTGTTTGCAGGCGTTAAAAGCCATGCCGCAAAGGGACCTTGGCGATAATTACGGCACCGTAAATTACGGTGCCGTAATTATCGCCTTTCCCCATTCCCATTATGCCCTATGGGGCAAAAATGGGAATGGGGAAGGGGCCATTGGTGAATGGGGAATTACTGCCCCACTCACCTTGGAATGGGGCGGTAATTCCGCCATCTACCATGGCGGAATTGCAACCTTAGCGGCATGGTAATAGCACCATTGTCCTCCGCCAAGGTTGTGATGAGGCACATGGTCCCTGTCTTCTTCACCAAAGAAACACTGGATGTGAACAGTGTCTCCCACTCAAGGTGTCTGCAAACACTCGTGTATTTGCTTGTCTGTGGACCAGCCGTCTGTAATTCAGGATCTTGGAGCAAAGCACACTCTCTGGCTTCTCCAACACGAGACAACATTTCTAATGGCAGCTCTCAGGACACACTCTCGAGCTTTCAGCCATCAAGCCCATCGATGGCCAAGTCTTGTTTCACTTGAAATTCTCTTGTCTTCGAGGACCTGACGTGTTAAAATAAAAAAACAAAAGTTCCTTTAACAAATGAAAAGTTTGTTTCCAAGTTTTACTGAGTGATGGGTTCACCCCTCGGTCCCCCTTTTCTGGGCGTTGACCCATCTCGTATCGTAGTCCACAAATCTTAATATTGTTTTAAACAGTTCAAAACACTGTTTATTGGAACTTTAGACTTTTGCCCCGCTTGGGATTTGCTTTCCTTATTTTCTCATAGTTTGTCGAACAACGTCTTTCAATTGTATAGGGATTTTACTAGACCTCCTGTACGACCACTTTGCCCTCTTTTAGCGACTCTCCCATGGCCTTTTTGTACACGTAGTTTTGCTCAAATTGGGATCAACCAGAGTCTCTCAAATTAGCACCCACTTGGTGCCATATTGCCTGTGCAGCTGGTCTCCCCTCAACACTTCTTACAGTTCTGTTAAACAGTTCACTAATCTTGGTTAGAAATTGCCACTTTGCACTTCTCATTCAACAAAGCCCGGTTCTTATCGATTCTCTCCTCGACTCACCGCCTGTGATGAACTGCTTGGCTTTTGTTCTTCATTGGGGTCAAGGCCGGTACCACGGTCGCAGGAGCTTCCCTCGCTTCTGCTTATCAGCGTAGGCTTGCCCTGTGTACCGTTGACATCTGCCACAAGACACTGGTGCTACTGTTCGCGGTTTTAGGCTCTCTCCAATGAAGGTTCTGTGGGACTGGGGCGTAAAGGGCAAGGTCATTTCTCTCCTCGCCACCCTCTCGATTCCTGACACCTTTCTCCTTCGCTTGAACTGCTGCGTCTGCTAAGCCGTCTCGTTGTGCTGTCTGCTGTGCTCACCTTGCTCGTACTGTGCTCTCTGGTTCCACTTTTTATCCCTTTGGTGAAGCGAAAGGGCTGCCAGGTGTGTGTGATTCTGATCAATTGCATGACTTTGCCTGACCCTTGTATTGGGACAGGCCTGGCAAATGGCTCTGGTGTTAGTCTGTTGTCCTTTGGGTTGTGCAAAAGTGTTCGTGTTGGAAAAGGGGGGGAGGGGCAGTGGTTTGGAACATCCTACAGAAAAGGATGGGGAAAAGGTGTTAAAGTAAGGGGGATACCATGTCTCACCCATCAGTGTCCTACTCCCTCTCTTTGAGGACCCCCACATCCAGGTGATCCTGCCTCACTGGTCCACCCTCAGGATCTGGATCCAATAGCAGTATCGTGTCCTGGCCACCTGGATGACACATCCGCAGGGACTAGCTAGGGAGACCCTTCAGGTTTCTCACAGGCCTCAGACTTGGCACATCTTCTTGTCCTCCCTGGCATTCATCATAAGCTTCTTCCACTCCACAGTTATTCTATAATTTGAAAACAATCTACCCCAGCTACACATTTTCAGGAAATCACACATCACCCTTGACTCATATGTGGTGATCTCATGTGACACAACATCAAACCTCTCCATCTAATTTCTCATCCTCTGCAAATTGAGTCTTTCACGTTTTAAAAAATGTTATAAATTCACCTGCTTCAAAATAAAATCATAATTATTATAAAGAGCATCCGGCCAGTTCCCTGCCTCTTTAAAGCAATGTCATAATCAATGTTAATATCCCATTCAATTGTGCTTCATTTACTGACAATAGAAGGCAAACACACTCATCTAGCCCTGATGGGATTTGATGCAGTGACTACAGGTCGCACACAGATCCTTGAAACAAGTTCTTAACTTACTGATCTATCTTGCCAGTCCTCCAAAACCCTCAACGTATAGGCAGGTGATAACCAATCTTTGTATAGGTAGTTTCCCCCATGATAACAGTGTTTGTACTACACTGTTTAATTCCATTAGACAAATGGATGATGAGGATGGCCTCAAACCAAAAGACTCCAAAATGTCCCACACACATGAAGATTCAAAAATGTCCCTGAATCCCCTCCTCATGCTCTCTGTGCCACCCATCTCCATCCTAGAGGTAAAAGTGACCAACAACTTTGGAGGTTCATATCAAATAGGTATTGTGAACAAAAGCGCAATCTTTTCACCATGGCAAGACCGTGGATGTTCACCCGCCATCCCCAATGAGCGATATGCCAGAATAAAGGAGGACTAATAATTATTCAAGTGGGCTGTGATAACATCCTATCTATGTCAGGGAGCTGTAAAGAGGAATACAAGAAAACATAAGGAGAGCCCATCTCCAAGGGGTTTAAGAACAGCAGGAGTTAGGAACTATGGCCAGTGGCACACTATGAAATGAAGGGGCCACGAGCCGAGCCCTGGTGAAGGCTCCCCTAAACCTCTGTCTTTATTAAAACAAACTTTATTAGGTTTTCAATAAATAAATATATAAATATTAACGGTTCCATATTATCTATCTTCTAACTATCTATATCTATAAAACAGAAAATCAGTTTGTTTGCTTGTTTGTTCTGCATTCAAATCCACACCTTACTACCGGTCTGCACCAAATTTTGCAGTTACCTGTTAGGACCGTCCGTATGTCACTGGCTACATTACATGTAGATACCCGACCCTGTTCTCCAGATTTCAGCCCCTGCACACATGAGACGGTTTCCTGGAAGCAGCAAAACATCAAGCAAGTGGTAGAAGGATAGGATAAAGCTCATTGTAACTGTCTCAGTACCAGGAGCAAAACTTGAGGTGCCTCAAAAACCACATTTCAAGGCCCTAGGATGCACCATTTCTGAGATATTTGCACTGCAATGCAAATCAAACATACTGAACCTTGCCAGGGTGAGGCGACAGGTGGGGAGAGTGCAGAGAAAGTCCCATCATGCTGCAGCATGCCAATTCTCCCCTCCACGTCTTGTCCGTGATTGTTAACAATTGATGAGAGTGTTATCATGTTTGCCTACTGAACCCCAGCACCAAGGCCCACACAAAGGCCCCTGTATGGCCTTGGAGCCTATCTCTTCCTGTTCTCTCCTCAGCGTGGTGGTCGCTGACCTCTTCCCACCTCCACCACCAGCCCACCTACCCCGCATCTCGTTCTGCCTGCAGGTAAGCCCATTTGGGCATCAGAACGCATGATGGTGCATTATGCAGCATCATTTCACATCCTATAACTTTTGTTACACTGCTGGCTGCTATATCATGAAAACACATGCAGTCTGCAAGCACTTTGTTGCATTTTCAACTTTACGTTATGGCTGCCATCATCCTCCGCACCAGAGTGCCTGCGACGGTTGCCATGGAGCCAGAAACGCAAAGCTCCTTATTGGCTCATTGGGTGTTCATCTCGGTCTACCAGGAGCGGGCAGGCGAGGGAGCCGGCCAGCCCCCGGCACCAAGGCCCACACAAAGACCTGCTCCTTCTTCTGATTTATGGATTCCCTACATGGTTTCTGTCCTCTCCACTTTCTCCTCCTCACCCATTCCTTGTGGCACTAGATGGGAAGTGCTCTTGGCTTACTTTGCATATTCCAAATGCTCTATTAATGTCTATCTCAGTGGACCTATCATTGCCCAGGGCTCTCAGCCCAACCTCCTTCTTGACAGGTGACTTCTATCTCGTCTTCAACTCCCACCCCCTCTCTTGCCACCCCTCCTTCCCTCATCCCCCCTACCCACCCAGTGGCGGCACCCCACCCCTGTGCCCCCCCTCACAAATCTTTCAAAGAGGGCATCCAGCTTCACTTAGCTACCCTCAATTTTCGCTCTATAAAACATTCTTCTGACATCTGTCACCTCCTTGAAGACCTTGAACTTGACGTCCTTGCTCTCACTGAGATGTGGTTCAAGGCCAGCTCTGTCACTGCTTTTGACACTGTTCTCCCTGAGAGCTACAAGGTCCTGCCCAATCCCAGGCCCTTTCGGCCTGGTAGTGGAGTGGCTCTGATTTTCCCTGAGTGGGTTCCTGCCTCCATTATCATCATTCAAACCTACTCATCCTCTGAAAGCCTAGTCTACAGGCTTTCTGTCTCGCCTACCTTCTCTCTTACTCTCGCTACCATCTACAGGTCCCTCCGACCTATCCTCTAAGAATAGGCTGACCTGTGCTCCTCTCTTCTTGCCTCCTCCCCCAAACTTATCTTCCTTGGGGTCTTTAACAACCATCTCAACTCTCCAGATGTGGTTACTGATCTCTTGATGAGCTCTGTGACACTCTTTGCCTCGGTATCCTTCCCTCTGGCCCAACCCATTATGCCGGACACACCTTGGATGCATTCATCTCAACAGACATCCCTCTCTCAAACCCTCTTACTACCCCTCTCTCCTGGTCTGACAACTATCTTCTGTCTTCCCACCTTAAACTCTGGTCTCCTAATGATGCCTCCGCCCACACTGCCAGTCTCCTTCTCTGTCATTCGACCGATGAAGAGTGTGTCATTCGCTGCATTTGCCTCGTCCTTCATCCCTCCTCTGCCCTTGTCATTTGACTCTCCTTCTGACTCTGTACTAGCGAATCTCCACCTCTCTATCTTTAACATCCTGGACATCCTTGCCCCCATCTTGAGGATCCGTTTGAAGCCTCCTTCCAAATGCAAATCTTGGTATGACTCTCACTTGCCAGCTTTGAAATGCAAGTGGAAAGCTGCAGAGGGGAAGTGGCAGGCATCTAGCTCATCCTGTAACAAACTGGCTGCTGCCTACTCCAAAGGCAATATCGTCTTGCCATCTGCTCCAAGAAGAGGGCTCATGTCCAAGCCTGCATCTCTAAAGTCACCAATAACATGGCTGAATTCTTTAAAATCGTCAAGGAACTTGCTAATGCTACAGCAGTCTTCTCCTCTCCTCCTGCCTCCTAGGACCTCTACTCGGCACTGGCCACCCACTTTTCCTCCAGAACTCTGGACATTCAGTCCTCTCTGTCATCTGCCCCCCCAATCTTGCCTCCCATGGCCCCACTCTCCCCCCATACTCTCCTCCTTCTCTCCGATTGCACCAGATGAGATCTCTAGAGTTGTCCGCTCTATGAAAGTCTCCTCTAAACAGGTGCTCCCTGCTCCTCCAGAACCATGGTTCTCTTGAGGCTGGACTACTGCAACAGTCTCTTCCTCAACCTGCCTCTTTCCTCCCTTTGCCCCCTTCAACTAATCCAGAATAGGACTTCAAGATTTATCCTTGGCATCAAGCCCAGGCAACATATCTCTCCAGCTCTAAAATCTCTCCACTGGGTCCTGGTGATGGCAAGGATCAAATTCAGGACCGTTTGCTTCATCGAGAAGGCTGTCTCGTGCCTTGCACCTCTCTACATCTAGCTTTCCCTCCCTAAATACCTCCCGGCCAAAGTCCTTTGGTCCTCTGGCTCCAACTCTCTGCAGGTCAAATGTTTCTCCAAGCAGAGACTGGAATGTAGAGCCCTTTCCTCAGCTGGTTTCTCCCTCTGGAATGACATCCCTGCCCCCTCAGATTTGAGCCGGATCTTCTAAAGTTCTGGAAACTTCTCAAGACTTTCCTTTTCTCCTCTTCCTTCTCTCTCCCCCTCCCGTGCTAACTCACCCTCTGCCGCTGTGACTGGGGCCTGGTCCCTTCAGGGTCATACAGGGGCCAGACCACGCACTACCTGTCTCCCCAGCATCCCTTGCCAGCACTTGCCTTCGGGCTTTCTTTCTCAGACTAGCCCAACCTGGTCCTCCCTGTTCACGGCACTCATCCTCCCATCCCCCCTCTTCCCCTGGCACTAGCCGCCAGGCCCATCCAGCACTTGCCCGCCCCCCACCCTTGGGGTACCCCACTCCTGCACATCTCCCTCTACCGCCTCCTCTGCACTTACCACCTTGTCATGCATCTTGTCTTGTGGGACCTGGAAACACTTGTGTATGGGCACCATACAAATGTCTAATAAAAATAAACCTGTGCAGGCTCTTTTTCTAGTGGCTCGAATAACAGAAGGGACAAGAAATATGAATGCAAATGTAGGGGATGAAACAAGAGGAATAACAGAAAAGGGGAGGTAAGAGGGAAGGATAAGAAAGTTAGGCAGAACAAATGTCCAAAGTGTCACCATATTCCAACCCAATCATCTGTAAAGTTTGTTAAATGTACCCCACATCTCATTATAGCCCTCAATTATTTCTCACTTACGGTTGGAGACTTTTTCCCTTGCTGATAGTATCACTGAACTATGTAGCCAATCTTCATACAATGGTTTACCTTTGTCCTTCCAAAAATGCAATATTTGTTTTTTTGCTTTTATAAGGGCTCTTTAAATCCATTCCTTTTCACGTTAGATATACCTTGTAATTTTGGAAATAAACCCAAAATACATAGAATTGGTTATCTTGGGAACGTGAGGTCCATGACCAGATTTATATGTTGATGGGCTACCTCCCAAAAGTCTCTTACTTTCTTGCAAAACCAAAACATGTGGCTATTAGAACCTACTTGTTTCTCACAGTACCAACAGAAAGGTTATGAGGGAGTAATTAGCCAAACAATTGTTTGAGGAACCAATATAAATAGTGGAAATCTTTTGTTGTGTGCACGTAGGTGATGGTCTTCTTTCCAATGCGATGGCCCGGCACATATATGATTCCAATTTAATTGTGTTATCTTTTTGACAAGATCTTCCCATTTCATTTTACTTTGCACTGGTATTGAATCCATCTCAGTGGATGTAAGGAGATAGTATATTGGTACTGTAGAGAGAGCTGACACATTTAAAAGATTATTTATTACTGTAGCGCCCTGTATTTTTTGCATTCATGGGAGAGAATAGATTGCCAATAATTCTTTAATTTGCCAATAATTATGTTGCTCTCTTGAACTCAACTTGTATTTAAACTTGAGGAATTTGAAATCCAACAAGGTATTATCAAGTACTTGACATATTTTCCATATGCCTGCTGTTTGCCAAGTTGTCCTTGAGATTACACGGTTGTCAATACAAATGGCCTAATTATTCCATTAACAGGAGTCTTTAGATAGGAGGTATTTTGTCTTTCCAGAGTGGTTGTTTCTTTTCAATTTTTGGATAACATGCTTAAACGTTGGATGTGTGATGTGTGCTGGCAAGTTCTTATCCATACAGAACAAACCATCTAATGGAGTTGGTTGAGCAGATACTTTTTCAATATTTACCCAATTCAGGACTTCTTTTGCATTTACATTAACCCAATAAGTGAGTGTACGTAATGTTTATGCTATATGGTATAGTCCTATTTAGGGGAAACCATCCCCCTCTTTCCATATGGATGGAGCTGGGCAATACTCTCAAAGGTATTTTTACTTTGATGCCTTCTCCCCACACGAGGTTACTAACATCTTTGCGTTTCTCAGATATAATTCTAATGGAAGCATGTTAAAAAGGTATAACAACTTCAGAACAAGGGTTACCTTGATTACCTCTATCTTGCCCTCACAATGTTAAGTTTAATCTTGCAATTACTGGCACAAGGTTTGCATTTCTGATAATTTTCCCAGCACATTTCTAGTTGGAATGTTGTGTACCTCTCTCGTTATTTGAATACCTAAATATTACAAACTCGGATTTATCCAAATCAATCTGACTTCACCAAATACATCCCAGCGAAATGAAAGCAACATTTTGAACTTCCCAGTCTTTGGAGTGTTAACCTTAAAATCAGACATCCACCAAAATTGATCTATGACTTCTATTGAGTGCTGAAATTACACTTTGATCAGATATCAGCACAAGCAGATCATTGGAGTGCGCAACAGAATCTTTGATTCACAAGGTCCAATTTTTATTCCATTTATGTATGTTTCATTCCTGACTAAAACGGCTAATGGTTAAATAAGTAAGTCCAATGAAAGGGGGAGAACAGGCATCTCTGCTTGGTTCCTCTTTTAATAGCAAACATCTCAGATGTCACCACGTTTACAGTAACTTGTGCTCCAGTCCAGTGATATAGTGCACAAAAAGACACAGGAAATTAGAACCACATGCAAGCTTGCTCAAAACTGATTGACCCTATCAAAGGCTTTTACTGCGTCAATGCTAATTTGTGGCAAGTGGCTCTTTTTTTTATTTTTTAAATGTTCTACATCTATCAACCCTCTCATTGTCGAAGTTATTGCGACCAGTTATAAACCCTTTATGATCTTTGTGAATCAGAAGGAAGGAATTTACATTCTTGGAAAGGCACACACTGCACAAGAGATACCACGGGTTGCCTGGGCCACGACCCATGTGCAATGTGCCTGTCCCCCGGTGCCCAAATGTACCCGGCACCAGTAATATTTTGATGTGCATGCCTGTAGCAGAGGCATCTTTTGGTGTCATGGGGTGAGCAACTCCTGAGAGAAAATTAGCAGTTTAAACAATGCAAGGACAGTAGTGGCAGGTCAATATTTTTAGCAAGTGATTGAGCTTATGGGGTTCCATGGAGCTCTAATGTACAATTGATTATCTAAGCTAACACATGAACATAAATCAGGAGATGCTATGTCATTAACAGTAAAAAGTCGTATTTTATAAAATGTTCATGATACATGTGTCCTCATCATATGCCATCATTGCCATTGTCAATTTCATGCAGCTGTGTCCATAATATATGCAGGCATTCCCAGTGTAAAAAATGTTCATGTAGCTGTGGCCACAATCTATGCATGTTTGGTCACTGTAATTTTCTTTAATGAATCTAAGGCCACAATCTATGCCAGCATGGCCACTGTAAATTATTTTACGATTTTGTTGCCACAATCTATGCCAGTATGGTCAGTGTAAATCACTTTCATGAACTTTTGACCACAATCAACACCAGAATTCTTTAGATGAAATTGCACAAACACTATAAGTCTGTATTGTCGGTATGGGTAACTTTCTTGATGCCCCCTTGGCTGCCAAACAAACGCAGGCGTCGTGTTTGCACATACACACACACACACACACAAACACACATCACCACATCACACAATAAATCATGACACCCAACAAACATGATTGGTCCCTCAGATGGTCTTGTTTGCATCCAGTGTGCATATTGCAAATAAATCACTCTGTTTGCGTTTGTAAATACATTGCCATCTGTAAATAAAACAGTCTCTCACTCTAAATATAAACAATTAATCAGTGAGTAAATCACCTCATTCTGTAAATAAATCATATATGAGAAAGAGGAGGGGGTGAAATAGCACCAATGTGGTTTTCTGGCTGCATTGCGTAAACTTACAGTACATTTTCGGAACATAAGAATCAGTACAGTTTTTAATATTTTTAAATATGTCTTTGAATGTGATTGATGCATGAAACCCTTCTGAGCCTGTAATGCACACTTGGCGTGGTGCTCATTTAATTTGTGACAACACTCACCATAGCACTCAATATAACAGTAAAATATCTGAAAACCACAAACCATATACACTCATTTAGTTACCTTTAGGACTGAGGTGTGGGGCTTTTGCTGGCTTCCTTGAGCAGAAGGCGACGTCTCATTTCACCGGCTGCATTCCTTTCACAGCTTATAAATGAATTGCTTGTCCACAGGAGAAATTGCCACCAATGCATAATAGTTTGGAGCATCAGCCAAGTTTATCACCCTTACCTTCAGTACTACAGTCCCACCTTGTACTGTCAGGACCTCTGCTACAGAAATGACTACAGTCGAAGAGAGAAGCTGGCAGCATGATACCAACGTGCTCTAAATTGTCATTTGGCCACTTTTAGCCAGTGTTGTCTATGCATTAGGGTGTATGAAATTCACACACGGGTGTATGTTTGTGTAGCTGAAGAGACAAAGGAAAGCAATTCCATCTGGAGAACTACTAAAAGAAGTAATCACATCATGGAGCCCAGTGGGAGGGTGAGACCAGTCTTGGTCACAAGCAAGGGATGCTTACCTTGTATAGGGGAAAGAAGTATTGAACCAGAGGAAAAGCAAGTAGTTAGAGAAAGGCCCTCTGCAGCGAATCATGTAACCACAGAGACAATCCAGTGTGAGAGGCGAAAGGATGAGAGTCTCAGGAGACAAGGAGTGGTGTCCTGTGAGCGAACACCCAAGAAGAGAAGGTCAAGAGAGGGAAGGGGAAGATAACAAGTCCAGATTCTGAGTAGCAGTGATAGGGGGAGCCAGTTGTGACAAGAGTACTCCTATATGGCAGAAAATGTAGGCAACCATTGCATTGTGGGCTTGCAGTATACATCCCCAAATTCTTATTAGCAAGAGGCTGTGTGTAAACAGCAATAGAGAGAGAAACATTGGCCCGTGGGACTTAAAGTCTGCATTCCCATATCTTTCTGACTAATAGGCTGTGGTATGGAGAAACAGTAAGGTCAAGAAGCGTTGAATTTTAAATTGAAGTCTGTGCTGCTAAATTCCTCCCAGGAAGAGGCTTGTGTATCAGCCTTAAAGCCAGGAAGATCAATCACTGGAAATGAATTGCAAGGTCCCAGAGAATGATAGACAGAGTAACCAGATTGACCTCTGGGAATTGAAGTCCATTATCCTAGAACGATATGAGAAATAGAATAATAGACCACAATACCCAAAGGGCAATCGTGTTTCTAAGTTCCCACGATCATCAGTGGTGGAGACTCCAGATAAGAAGAAGGCAGAGTCTAAAAGGAAGTCCAAGATCCCAAACGTGTCTAAGAAAGAGACTCTGAGATGATCCTGCTCTGGCTGGGAATTGGCATGTATGTTGCCTGCGCAGCTTGAGCCATATCTGAGCAACGTCTGGCTATTGTTACATATGCGGCCCCGCGACTGGCACGGTTCCCGGGCATTAGATATTCAGCTCTCTATAAGGCCAGGAGATTCGCTGCTCCGTGCTTACAGCGTTGGCGGTTGGCCTGGAGATGCAGCGTTTCTGTGTACGGGAATCAGAATGTGCATCCCGGTCACGTGACTTGCTTGCAACGTGTTATAGTTCACGCAAACTCTGCCTCCCGCTGAACCCATTTAATCGCTCATCTCGCTCCTGAAAGGCGCGTCTAATTAAACATTACTTTTTCGGTCTATTCCTTGTTACCAAATCCTTCATTTATGACTTCGGACTTCTTATTGGACTTCCTCTGCTTGTTCCCTTGCTACACGCCCTCCTGGATGGACTCGGACTGCCTACGGACTCCTCCTTCTAAACCCCTAAGTATGTCGCCTGCCTGTTTCCGAATTTTTGCATTTGGTACTTGTCGTGTGCAGCGTCTTTTCTGTCATTCCCGGGTTGGGATTGCACACACGTTACACTGCTCTCCTCATCCAACCTCAGGCACGCTACCCACTCCTGCCATTTCGCCTGGCTCCCGTGCTCTCCCACGAGCCTACCGAACAAACCTAGGGAAGCGCCCTCCTTGTTACAGTCTTTCCTCAGTTGTAGTACCCTTGGCTGACTAAGCTGCAACCCAGTAACCATCCCCTTCAACCAACCTAGTGGAATCTGTTTTGGACCTCACAGTGTCTTGTGTATCAGCGGTGTGTGTGTTGGACCATCTTTGTGCATTTCTGGACGCTATCCTGTTACCTTGCACCAACCCGGCTCTAGCTGCACTCCGCGTGTCGCCCGGGGAGATATCCTTACTAACCTTCTCATTTTTTATTTTACACGGTCGTTGTTCCATATCCCTACAGTCTCCTTCATTTCCTTTTAGGGTAAGCTTTCCTTGTTAACAACTTATAAAGGGTATCCTGTATTACCTGTGTGTTAGTAAATAGATCTCCATTTCCCTAGGGTTTGTCTCCTTCAGTACTACCGTTCCTATACCATTGCTCTTCAGCTCAAGGCTTTAAGGTATCCTCATTGCTATTAGGTATACTGAGTTTAGGCTTGTCACCTGACTGCTCTAATCAGTTTCTTGTTTCCTTTACAGCCTTGGTGCAGCGGTGTGGTATCCTGCTCTTTAGGGTAATCAACCCCTCTATCTGTTATTACTTACACAGCAGAGGGGTTTATTGCATTAAAGAGTACCTCTAGTTGAGGAGGCCCGGTTCTGGTTACCTTCCTGTATTGGGAGGTTTTACCAGCTTGGGCAGCACATTCCCGGAGCAGCTCCCTCCGATTTGTGGATCAGGGGTCCTGAGCAACGCCTCGGCCAATTCAGCCAGTTGGTGGGTAACAGCTATTGACCCAGGAAAACATCAGTGATTCAAACCATCTGTGCCACCCTGTGTATTAAAATAATTCTTATGCCTAGTCTGTGATCATTTTTGAGAAAACTGCCACGTCCCAAAGAATGTGCAAGGGCAATTGCTCATAGATTGGCACTCCAATGGAAAATCCCTAACCTTAATTTAAAGACCCAAAGGGAACAATGGAAATCTTCCAAACATTGATAAACTGATCTCTTTTATTACATTTAGTGTTAACACATGAAAACAAAACTTTAAAAATGCCTTTCACAAAAATATCATGCACATTTGGCAATTTAAAAAATAAATATTGGCAATGGGGAAAGGGTTCAAATTAAAATAAATGACTAAAGGCCAGGTAAGAGGATGAGAGGGCAGAGAAGGAACAAGTTACTTACCTGTAACTGTTGTTATCCAGGATGGGGTCTGGCATGAATTCACATGCTCATGAATATTCCCCGTCGTCAGACTGGGAATCCTCGGTAAAGAAAATATCAGTTTTGGTTTAATTTCTGAACTGTCTTTCTGCTAACAACCAATCACTGGTCTGTGGGTCATACTGCCCCCAGCCAATGACTGCCCTCTACCTAAGCCCCTCCCCTGGCAGCCATCTTCAGATTTGATAGCAGGTAAAGTGGCAGTAGGACCAAGAGAAGAGCCGAAGAGGGGTAGGCGGGAGGGTTCGCATGTGAATCCATGCCAGACCCATGCTGGAGAACAACAGTTACAGGTAAGTAACTTGTTCCTTCTCCAGAATGGGGTCTGGCATGGATTCACATGCTCATTAATAAAGAATACATAGCAGTACACACATGCACAACCACAGGAGGCAGCAAGCCTCAACATAAGCATCTCTTACCTCCTCACCAGGCTCACCTTCAAGCGAACAGGTTGCGCAGCACCGCTTGGCCGACTCTGGACTCCTCCTTGGAATTCCTGTTGACGCAGTAGAATTTCCTGAAGGTGTGCGTCGACCTCCACGTAGTAGCCCTACAGATGTCCAGCTGGGGCACACCAGACAGGAACGCTGTAGTTGCAGCGATCGCTCTGGTCGAATGGGCTCTCGGATGGGCAGGCAACAGTCGGTTTGCCAGCTGGTGACAATGAGTGATGCAGCCGGAGAGCCACCTGGAAATGGAAGCCCTGGAGACAGTGGAGTAACTTTGCTGAAAATGTTGTGGGGACATGACATCTGAAGAAAAGGTTCCCCAGCCAAATGAATGGGGACAAAATGGTGTGCCATGAAATTTGGGGGTGTCAAACACCCCTGTCCCCCCTCAAATTATGCTCATGCTTGGAGAGGGCCTTCCCATGGTTCACAGGGCCAAAGTTCACAAAAAGCTGCAATGTCTTCCGGAAACTCTTTGTGCGGTCCACATAGAACATCAGCGCTCTAACCACATCCAGCGAGTGCAAAGTCTTTTGATCCGGCGACGAAGGCGTCGGAAAAAACACAGGTAACACCAAGGGCTTGTTTAGATGAAAGTCTGACGGCACCTTGGGAATGAAGGAGGGGTGCCTCCTCAGCACCACCCTTGTGTCGTGAAAAGTCAAGTAAGGTGGCTTACAGGACAGGGCCTGACTCACACCCACCCGTCGTGCAGAGGTGATGGCCATGAGGAACGCTGTCTTCCACGACCAAAACTTCAGCAGCACTGTATGCAAAGGTCCGAATGGAGGACCCATGAGCCTAGTCAGCACCAAATTAAGCTCCCACGCCGGGGCTGGAGCCTTCACCGGCGGGAACGAACAGAACAGTCCTTTGACGAACTCCTTAACCAGATGGTGTGACCATAACGACGACCGTCCTGGAGATCTGGTATAGCGGGAGATAGCCGCCAGATGAACTTTGATGGAGGCATGGGCCAGTCCTGCTTTGGCCAACGACAGCAAATATGGCAGTACCTATGGAGCCGTGTAATGCTGCCCTTGAACCACGAAGCGCTGAAACTTGCGATGTCCCTTCTGAATGGGGATGTGGAAGTAATCATCCTCCAAGTCCAGCGACGACAGAGAGTCCCCTTCTTCCAGCGGTCCAAGCACGTGCTGAAGCGTCACCATCCGGAACTTTTGGGACTTGATGTATTTGTTTAGACAATGGAGGTCTAGGATGGTCCTCCAGCCACTGGTGGTCTTTTTCACGAGGAAGTAACAAGAGTGTACTCCGGAGCCCCGAAGCCTCTTTGGGACAAGCTCTATCGTGCCCTTCTTCAGCATGGCCCGCACCTCCTGCAGCAGTTGAGGGACGTGGTTTTCCTGCCGGGCCACCAGTGGTATAGGGGGACACTTCCGATGAAATTCGCCCTTGAGGGGTGTGAAGAATCCAAAAAACGGGTTCCCATTAATTGGAAGGTACATCGATGGAGCGCAAGGCTCGATTGACCGATAAAATAGGGTAAACTCTTTAAAAAAGCGCAAAACGCAGTAGAAGCTTGAGAGCTAAGCACAAGGACTCCCAACACTTGAACCTGCGGTAAAAATCTGAAGATGACTGTCAGAGGAGGGGCTTAGGTAAAGGGCAGTCATTGGCTGGGGGCAGTATTACCCAGGCACCAGTGCTTGGCTGTTAGGAGAAAGACAGTTCAGAAATGAAACTGAAACTGATTTTTACTTTACAGAGGATTCCCAGCCTGACGACGGGGAATATTCATGAGCATGTGAATCCATGCCAGACCCCAGCTGGAGAAAGAGGAATACTTGGAGGTATTGTGGGCACCTCCATTAAGAGATCATTTTTTTAAATGACATGGCCAGAATTGGCTACATTTGGGCAGTGCTTTTGGCAAACGTATTGCACATAATGCTACTATCTCAAGTATGCACTTACTCTTAGGGAAAGCCATATGTGATTTGGCCATTTTAAGGCCCATTTCCACCCCAAGAAACATGACTACGTGCCACGCACTTGACTCTCCAACATTTGCCCTTCATGTTTAAAATGCACATTTGCCACCTCTCACACACATGCTAGCCTCGATACCCAATGCTCAGGCTCCGTTCCTTGTTCTGTTATTTGGGTGGGCATCAGGTATGAGTGGGATTTCTCCCCGGCATAGAAGGAATGTTTTTTTCACTAGATCATTTGTTGCCCTAGTGCTAAAAATTGCACGTGCACCTGAATAACCTTTCCATAATGGGGGCCAAGTAGGTTTATTCGTTTTTTATGTTTAATTGTCTGTTGTGAGTGACACTTGAAAATAGATGCATGTGCACACTGTAAGCAGGCCTGGAGCACCAGGCCTCACTCATTTTACAAATGTAGGGGTATATAAACAGATTGGTTTTATAGTAGGCATATTATGATTCAGGCAGAAATGATACCCTATGATATTCCTGTGGACCAAATTGGGGCTATTAACAAAAACACAAATGGATTGCGTAAAAGCAGGTGCATTTCAGGTACACTTCCTACACTTAGCATGGACGTATGTGTTCTGTAAAGCGATATTGAAGAACATTTTAAGCAGAGCAGGTACCCATGCAACATTAGACATGTGTCAACCATACATTATTTAACCCATTTACTTATGAATGTATGTTTGGTATTTATTGTGCAACCCTAGCTATGAAGCATAGGATTTCTCACCATAATAAAATATGTGGCTGCAGACTCTCGAGTGGGCACCTTCTCATAGAACAGGTCATTAAGCCCTGTTGGTTCTCGCAGAGGGACAAAGGATCCTCTTTTTCTAATTAAATATGAGGTTTACAAGAATGACGAAATGTCATGGCACTCTCTTAGAATGATTAGGAGGCATGCAAAGGTCCAGATGCTTTAAGGTCCCTGGCCCTTCTAGAGGAACCCCAAGCATGGCAGGGTCTTTGCTCTTCACTCAACATTCATATTGTTGGAGTGATGTGGATTTCCCTTAGCCTGTTGTTCTACAGTATCAGTGTGTAACAAGAAATGCGGGTGTTTCCTGGTCTTCTTTTTCCAACATTTGCTATTTTCCAGTCTCATGACCTGGCAACTCCTAGAATTATGATGGCCCCTATACATTAGCCCACCATTGATATATCCAAGAACATAGTACACGTTATTGCAAAGATGGTCCTTGATGAGCCCAAATGCCAGCAAAGCTTTTTGAGAATCAAAGCTATACAGTCACATTTCCTGATGCCAGTGATTAGTTTGGCAGTGATGTGTGGCACTGCTATGAGTGAGGCAGAGTCTGAAGAGGTGGCAACTGAGAGTAGTGTGCTGCCTCAATCTAGGTGTGACACTACTGAAGCCAGAGGGTGGCAGAATTGTCTTTATTTTGCCAGAGGCCATTTTGTGTTGTGAGGGTTGAAGAGTCGGGTTCTGTCCATAATAAAGCTATAAAGCACAGTGACTTTATGCAAGGGAATAACTGCGATGTGAACTGTTTGTGTATCAAGATGGCGAGCTAGGAATGGATGCATGTTTACTTGGATGGGTTACAGAGTAACACAAACTCAGCGTGTGGAGTTCATCTTTATGTAAGTGATTGGTATTCAAGATTAGATCAGCACGAGGCATTGTTTGAAATTTGAGTACAACTGACCTTTATGTTCTATCCACATATTGATGGATTGGGAAGGCGGGGTCATTGAGAAGACCTAGTGTGTCAATGTATATAATGACGTTCACCCGTGACAGGATGGAGCCTTCGGAGACCACGCACAGGCATCAATTTAAATTTCACCATCTCAAACACATGGCATCTGTCAGAAGAAAATGAGCCAATGGAACACAAATCCTTAGAACCCCACCTGATTATGTTGTGGTCACAATTATAAGGGATAGGTGTGAGGGGAATGACTCTGAAAGTAGCTTGTTGACCTTAATTTAGTGGCAGTTGATTTGTATTACGATTGACCACGCGTTGGTTATGCTGACCATGACCAGTCTGACTGAAAAGTGAGTAGAGGACTCATTGTTGGAACGCTTACTATGTTGCAGTAATTGCAGGATGAGGATTATCAAAGAGGCCCCGCTAACTTCCTTCAAACTGCCTTCTAAGTAGATTTCACCTAGAGTGAATCTGATTGCTTACTGGCCTTGGCTGTGAACCTCTGTGTGCTGTGCAGATTACTGTGATGTTGTAGAATGTATGCAGGGAAAGACAGATGAAACCAGTAAATTCACAGAGGAACTTATAGAACAAAAACAAAAAATGAGAAAAGCAATGTGGGAAAAATACAACCAGATGGACAAAATCAACTACCAGCGACAAATTCTGCTATATAAATCAACAGCCCTGAAAGCCAGGAGAGCATGCTATACCATGAGAATCCAATTGACAACAAAATCACAAAACAAAATGTTTAGAATCATCAGGAAAATAAAAAACGTAACTTCATGCAACAACACTGTACCCTCACAAACCCTTTGCAACACCATCACGGCCCACCTAAGAGCAAAAATAGAAGCAATATAACAGACCATCAATGCATGAGAGTGGTTCAAAAACACCCTCCCAGAAACAGCAATCTGACAATCAACACAACACTCAATTGATTCGAACCAATAAGCGAGGAAATATTCAACAAACGCTGAAGCAAAACGAACATAGCCGGATCTCCCAACGACCTGTGGCCACTGGACATCTACAAAAAGCTACTCACCCACAAAAAACACCAGCCCTCTTCATCTGACTACTAATGGATCTATCCCTGAACATTGGAATAGTACCATAGGCATTCAAATCAACATACATCAAACCTCTTCTAAAAGATGAGCCAGGAAATACAGAGGACCCTACTAACTACCGACCCATATCAAACCTACCACTCCCAGTGAAAATCATGGAGAATCATGTGTACAAAGAACTACTCAATCATGTAGAAAGAAATGGAATACTGGACCAATCCCAGGTTGGCTTCAGAAACATGAGAGGAACAGAATCAACACTCCTTTACATATGGGACGACCTAAACATTAACGCAGACAATAATACCCAATCGGACCTGATACTACTGGATATATCAGCTAGCTTCGATACGATCAAAGACACAATTCTAATCAAGAGACTGGAAGTATCTGGTATTCAAGGCTCTGCACTACAATTACTGAAATCTTTCAACACTGATTGAACAAATAAAACACATTTCACATTTACATTTAACACAAAAATATCACCTGCAGTATTCCACAAGGATCAGGCCTCTCCCCAATTCCCTTCAATATGTATATGCCCTCCTAACAAAACTCATTCAAACTCATGGACTGACAGCCTAGAACAATGCAGGCAACACCCAACTCATCCTCAAGATAACTAATGACAACAACCCTGACAACACCCTCAATAAATGCCTCATCCACATAAACACCTGGATGGCAAGCAACAACCTCAAACCAAATCCAAACAAATCCCAAATAATGATCTCCCTATGAGAAGACAGTCCAACACTGACATCCCTCACCTGCCCTCTGAGCATGGGAACCCAACCGGAGACATCAACAGTGATAACAAATATGGGAATCCTCATGAACAGTGGTCTCACCTTGGAACCACAAGTCAACGCAATAGTAATACAAATTTTCTACCTCCTACGATTAATAAGAGGGATCCTCCTCTACTCAATTACGAACACAGAACCCTTGCGATCATCTCCTTGGTATTATGTAGCATAGACTATGCAAGTACTCTCTACCTAGGAATGCCCTAACATCTCACCAAAAACTACAAGGCATCCAATGCACCAAGACTACTCCTTAGACTAAATGGAAGAGACTGCATCACAATGGCCCTAAGAAGTCTACACTGGCTACCAGTAAAGAAATGCATCAACTTCAAAGCCCTATGCATTGCCCATAAATCGTTACATGGACATGGAGCTCAATTCAGCCAAGCAAAAAATCACCCAATACCAACCAAGAAGAGACTTAAGATCTTGCACGACCTCCAAATAGAAACAAGACTCTACAAGGAAAGAACATTCAGAGGAACCACCTTCTCACATCTGATAGCCAAACTATGGAACTCAATCCCGAAGGGAATAACGACAATGGGAGACCACTTAACTTTCATGAAAAGACTAAAAGCCTGGCTATTAAACTCATTGAGATTAACATAGACCAATTATATAACACACACCCTCACGAGTGGACCGCCCAACCCATACAACGCCTGCTGCTACAAACCATAAGCTGGAAACAAGGAAAACAAGGGATAAATACAGAATGAAAAACCATAACATAGCTACAAATACCCAGAGATCACCCTAAACCCACTAACTGCTTCTCTCTTCCACACAAAGCACACCACCTACCTATAACACACACCCAGAGGGCTAGTGAATAAACCCACAAAAACACATACACCACACATCACTCTCTAACCAAGCTACAAACTCAATAACGTCTTACAACAAACAACTCAAACACTGGACAGCACCCTTCTGGAAACAACAAGCCCAGTGCACAAAACAAAACACACCCAGAAACCTCAGATGCACAGATGTGAGTTCCTCCTGGTACTACACACATCAACAGATGAGCACAACATCTATCCTATCCCTCTCTCTCTCACTAACCAACCCACTTTTTCTTGCAGAGCCAGATAGGCACATGGAGTCTATGAAAATGGCACAGGTGCGTGGTATAAATCAACTTAACACAACATAACTTAGCTTCACAAGGACCTTTAGCCAGTGGCATTTTAGGGGCTTATTTAGCTGACAGTCTTCATATAATGACAGTAGGTGTTCGCTTGGAGATGTTGCTTCATTTGAGCTTGTAAGGAATTCGATAGTCCACATTAGCAATTGTTGTTTTTGTTTTGCAGTAACTGGAATATAAAGGATATTGAAACCCACCAGCATTGGAATGTCCAGCGAGTATGCAGTTCCCAGCATAAGCTCATTACCTAGTAACACATCCAGGGAATTCGTCCCTTCTCCCTAAGTTGGAGCAACCCCCTTTCAGACTAGAGTGGTAAGGTCACCAAAGAAAACACTGCCTAAGGGACAGAGCAATCGGGATCTCTCTGGCAGTGACCCCCCGCTTAGGGGAAAAGAAAGCCAGAGTAGAGAATTCTATAACATCTCCCTTAACATCGCAGCCACAAGCCTTTATTGTATATACAGCGGCTAATCCCAATATCAATGCACAGGGCCCTTTAAATGTGCCTAGTTTGGTTGCTGACCTTTCAGTGCTGACCACGTCTTGGAACCAATGGTGATGCGTCTCGTTACAGAGACAGATGTAAAAGGGCCAAGGCAGGAGTCAGCCCTTGGAACGCCATGCTCCGCCATAGCCTGCAACACGGTACTGAGCCAGGAGGTCCAGGAGGCTGGACCACGACGCATACATGTTGGCAAAGAGCCTGTGGAACACTGCAGAGCCCGGGAGGGCTGACAGCCCTGGATGCTGAGGTCTCTGACGCCGAGAGACTGAGCTGGCACTGAACACAACCTACTCCAAATTCACTGAGACGGAAGTGCACCGTCTCTAAGAGCCTCTCACTTGCAGCAGGACCCATCTTTATTACCATGATCAGTGCAGTGATCAACATATTCTAGTGCTGTAACCCCTTGCTAAATACTGAAGCAGTATAACCGCGTGCCTGACCGATAGCGTCTGGCCAAAGGAGTAGAACCAGGGAACCGACAACCCAAGAAGCACAGCTCACACACTTCTCGGGTGACTGCCTCCCCTCAGAAGAACACTGCAAGCAAGCAAGTACGTGGGTCACGCTGAGGAGATGGAGGAGGGTGGTTGAGCTCTGCAACAGTCGGTAAAGAAGTAAGAGTAGTGAAAACCCAGACAGGGTATCTGAGGGCCTGTGGGGGGCTGTAAGAACCCAAAGAGCAATAGTAACATCATGAGAGGATGAACCTGAACCCAAATACCCCAAAAGGGGTTTCCAGAGAACAGAAAGCATGACAAGCATCCCAAGGTGGCGAACGTGGAGCCAATAACCTACGAGGGGTTATCAGAGAGCAGAAAGCACAATAAACGCACTGAAGGGTTGAACCTGAGCATAGTAGCCTACAAGGGATTACCAAAGAGTAGAAAGAATGAGAAATGCCAGAGGGGGTGAACCGGAACGTAATAACTCACAAGAGGTTCCCAGAGAGCAGAACCCATGGAGAACAGCCTGATGGGGTGAACCTGAACCCAATAACACACAAGGAGTTGCCATAGAGCAGAAATCACGAGAAGCACCCTGAGAGAGTGAATTTGAAGCTAATAACCTACGAGGGGTTATCAGACAGTAGAAATTGTACACATGGAACAAACTTCTTTTCTTGACGAAGGAATTGTGTGGAGGCGGTCAGGTGTCCCCTTCTGTGTAAAAAATTAAAGAAATATTTTGTGAACTGTCCAACTAGGCTGTGCCTGGAAACCAGGTTAGAAAGCAAGTAGCATTTTAACTTTGTTCTTGAACTGCACAAACAGGTTCATAACTGAAAGAGGATTTGAGAGAAACATTTGGGGAGGGGATCATGCACCAACCAGCACAAGCCAAGAAAGGGGAGTAAGAACACTTCTCTAGGGTAAGTCTTTTTTTCCCTTCAAGCACAATACAATTGAAAACACTATATTAATTAAGAAGACCAATGGCAAGGCATCTCTCAACCTTTGACCATACACCCAACAGAAACGATAAGCACAATGCAATATAGTAAGAGTTGGTGCATTAATAGTCTATGAAACGGTGATATAAAAATAGCAAAAATGTTTTGAAGAAATTCCAGTAAGGGGTTGAGTGTGAGCATAGTAGTAATCCAGATACATATTAAACTCCAGTTTTATGTCACTAGTCTATGAGGACTCGTAACATTGATCAGACAAATCTCATAAATGTCTTTAGCAATCATTTTAGAGGGACCAGGTTCAATGATCAGGCCGGCCCTTGCATGTTTTTAGTCAGCCCTACATAGGACTTGGGCACACTGGAAAAAGTTGCCTTTGGAGCTCAGTTGAGGGGTGTGGCTGCTGGTCGCGGGCAAAGAATGAATGCATAGAACAGGTGAGTATGGAGATGAATATATGTGCTTAAAGCGGATGAGTGCGGGGAGCAGATGAGTGCGTAGAGTGGATGAGTGCGTAGAGGGGATGAGTTCCTAGAGGGGATGAGTGCACAGAGGGGATGAGTGCATAAAACAGGTGAATGTATAGTACATGTGGTGAAGGGCAGACAAGAGTACATGCGTGGGGCTGACTGGAGCGTGCAGAGTGCGAGGGACGAGCCGGAATGCATGAGTGCGTGGAACAGACCACAGTGTATCGAGCAGACTGGGATGCATGAGTGGATAGGAGTGCATGGAACGGACTGGAGCACATAGAACTGCGTGATGTATATAGTATAGTTGAATACAGAGAACGCTTGAAAGACCATGCAACACACCATATCACATCACCATGCTTACTCTCTCCTTTACATCACCACTCAACTAGAACACAGAGATTCTATGACACCATTCGGTATAACTGTTCTCATAACAAAATCCGCCGCTCACTCCACATCATTCTAAGTAAACACTGCTGGTTACTCACCCCCCAGCCAGGCGTTCTCCTCAGGCCTAACGCAGCCACCTCCGCTCTGGATAAATCCTGCCAGAGCGAACACATACTCCTGATCTCGCAACCACCACACCTACCGCTAGGAAGCAGCTACTACACTGAAACCGCACGAGCTGCACACATACCCGGTGCCCACACATACCTTTTTGACTCTCTCTACTCTCTCTAGTGATCTGAACTTTGGTTCCCAAGGGCGTTCAACCTACCAGCGCCTTCAGACCATACCAATGGTATATAAGGCGCTATATAAATGCAAAAATAACAATAACAATAACAAAAGTCGAAGGGGAATCCCCAACTCCCTACCCAGAGCTTCAAATACATTGGTAGAGGTGACAGACGTCCTTTGTCTTTCCCACAGAACTCTGGACAAAGCTGTCACTTCACACCAGATCCTGACCCAATCTAATATCTGAAACATTGACATTGACTATTGTGTTTGGATTGTATTTGGGTTTATAGAGCGCAAATCTAGCTAGGAAGCACCAAAGAGGAAGTTACAGGTTATAGCAGCCTAGATTTTCCTTAATACAGGGGTGGTATATACTTAGGAGGAGCAGGTCCAAAGTGACTTCTAGATATTTCCTGAAAAGCATTGCCTTCAGTTCTTTCCTGAACTTCAGGAGCATTGGAGGCATCCTGATTGTGACTGTGATGAGGCTGCCAGTAGCCTGGGGCATAGCAAAAGAAGGACTGTTTTCTTGTTTTCTATTTGTGTGCCAGATGAGTCTCGCTACACAATGCACAATGGTCTAGCTCCTAGAGAAACGTGTCCCACCTGAGCGTTTAAGTCGTTTGGCTAAGTGGGCTGGTGTTGGGTAGTAGTTGCCTTACATGGTATGCAGGCAGTTTTCAAGAGTGTCCTGGATGGGATGGGTAGCCAGTGCAATTATCATAGGGTGGTGGAGATATGGGCACCTTTCCAGGTGTGTGGCGGGACACTGCCGAGGAGGGGTTTCCCTCCATCAAGGTGTGGATTACCAGGTGCTGGATCATGGTTCTGAAATCCTCAGGTGAGATCATTTGCTTTATCTTCCAGACAAGTGTTAGTTGATTCCAGATACTTTGGGTTCTTTTGTTGATATGCGGCAAATAGAACTGATATATATTGCCGGTGAGACGTGAGTGCCCCTTGGCTAGGCAGTATGCCCTCCACCGTCTGATAAGGCACCTCCACTGATTGTTATGGGGATAAAAAATGGCAACCATTTGATAGTAAGAACTAGATCTTCTCTGCTCTGGTGCATGCAAATTTAAGATTGTAGCCTGCTGTATTGCAAGAGCTGTGGGGCTAGCAGAAAGAACAGTGCGGATCCCACCTAAATGAATATAATACAGAGAACAGGTGATGGGTAACCAACTAACAGTAGCATGAGTGCGTCCGCTATCAATGCCAGACTCTGGAAAGAGGCCTCTTGAAGATCATTTTTTTCAATTCTGTAACCTGAATTACTGATTGATAGCCCCGTCCCTAGATACATAATCATGACATAAAAAGCCCTGTGCATCCACCATTATGCTCCATCTGTTGATTCATTGTTGTCCTTGTTCTCCCTCTGTTGTAGCTCATCTCCATGGGAATACCTCTGCGCGTGCCCATTACCCCTCCATTGTTCCCTACTGATAGTTAAGCGGTGATGTGTTCGCTATTTCAATACTATACACCAGTGGCGTGTGAGCAGAAGGAAATGGCGAATCTGCCCTCCTTGTTGCTGCCTGATTTGGTGCTATTATCTCGCGCATTTGTTATATGATCAATAGGAGCCTGCAACAGGCCCAAATGAGCATGAAACTCATTACGCCAACCTCCCCGGCTGGCACGCTTTATGCGCTTTCATCTCTCTGAAATACCATTCTTGTCTGAAAGAGGGCTTCCGCTGCAGAGTGTAATGAAATATTGTGCACTGGCTGTCCTATTGTGTTGTGCAAAGAATGGCGCCATAGTCATTTGAGGCTTTTTGCGGAAGATGTGGGCGTCCAAGGTGTCGTGAAAAGATACAGAATATGAGCTGGCCTGGATGGAATCTGCAGTTGTCTACCAGCAGAATGATGCCACGCGGCAACGCACAGGGTGACCTAATCTGGGAGGGTTCTGCAAATTATAGGCGCCGGCTCAGGGATCAGAGTGGAAGTCAATTCATCAAATGACCTACTGTCGCCACCATGGTCATAGTTGTTGTTTGAGTTTTCAATGTGAGAAAATAAAGTGTCAGATATATATCCCTTTTTTTTATTAAGCCGATCTGTAAGAAAGTACCTCAGAAAAGAAGAAAAAGAGCGTTTCAGTCCCATAATTGCATGACAGGACATTTGCCCGCCAGATCCAACACGAGTCCATGTTATCCCATAAATACCTGAATCCCACCTGGCCCACCTCTTTTCTTATGGATAAGCACGCACACCAGCGAAGGTACGCATTCCTTCGGGAGTGACCCCTGCTGGTGTCTGAAAGGTACTTGATGGGGGATTTCAATCTTAATTGCTAGAAGATTACCCAAGTGAGAGGTTTTGGGGCGCGCGTGCAAGCGATTCTTCAGCATTTGTTTGACTTCTGGAGGTTTAATTTCCCCAGTGTTAGGCACTCACGGGCTCTCGCTCACCTGTGTTAGAGCGAGTGGGACAGGGGGCTTTAGAGTAAAGGAGATGAAGGAATGGAAGTGTTCCTTTTCTTCTAGATGAAAATTAGGAGAACAGAGGTGGGTGACAGTGTAGGCAGGCTTTTGTTGGGTGGTGGCCTTGAATGCGGCACAGATGAGAGGGCTTGTGACCAGGGTCGGACCGGGACATAAAATGTTCCCAAGGGGGAGATGTTTGATAAAATGTGATGCAAATTGTGCATTTTAAAGAATATTTATTCAGTGACACTGTTCAGAACCACGAGCCACATAGTGAATTAACTCATCAAATTGGCCCACATTGGCCCAAAAAGTGGGCCACTTTGACCCAAAAAACGGACCCACAGCAGCATTTTGCATTTTTGGTTAGGCCCTGGGACTATTGCCCTATAAGCCAGTCCGAGCCTGCTTGTGCCTGCTACGGAGCCTGCTAACGGACAGAGGCCCAGACCACACAATGAGGCTTGTGTAGCCACAAATGCTCCTCAAGACCATGACGACTGGAGACAGGAGTTTCTGGGCTTAGTGGACTCTTCCGTATTGATTGCTATGTATAGAGTATTGAATAAAAAATAAAGGCACTTTCCAGATCTTTTGATTCTTCTATCATCCGTCTCAGGTAGGTCCATCCAGAGGTTACAGTGGAGGTTAATACAGTTGATGTGGGGTTCACACTAAAAAAGGAAGTAACCTGCACATGCGCAGTGACCTTTCTCTCCCCCCACAACGCAGGGCTAATACTGCATTAGAACCGTCCCCCAGGGAGCTTTTTCTTGCACCTAATAGACCCTCAAGTCAGGAGGTGGTACGTGTGTTGGTCAAGAAAGCTGGACTGGGTCCACGGTCATCACCTGTACTCACCTGGACTATCTTGCTTGGCTGGGTACTGCCCTTGGTGGGGAAGTGCTGGAGGAGAATGAGGAGGGAGCTCCTATTTTTAAAGGAGGGGACACTAAGGAGGAAGATCTAGATACATGGCAAGGCCCAAAAGTCTTCCAGGATACTGGGGTGGGGGCATGTTTGGTCCATCTGCCTTGTACTACTGCAGCTCCAGAGAGTGGCACCGTTTTCAGGTGGTAGGGGAATATGCCAACTAGTCTCTGCGGTGTGAGATAGATTCGGCTTCCCACAATCTTATTAAATCAAAGTGTCCTCAACCCAATCTGCCAGGTAGCACTACACACACTCAGGCGATTGAAAGAAATATGCTCTCATTCTTTTTGGAGTACACTAAAGACCTGCCAAAAGGAGTAGACAGGGATTGGATTATGTGCCAAGAAAGACTTTGGAATGCTACAGGACTAATGGTTAAAATTCTGGACTTGGGCGAGAAATCTAAAATGGTGGGATCGTAGTTATACCTGTTACTGTCAGCAATTGGGTACAGAGGCCTTGTGTTTATTGGGAGATGCTAATAAATCCATGGCACAGGAAAGGAGACATGGCATTGTGTCTAAAATTAACACTAAACTTGTAGGCCTAGCAGTACCTTTAGATTCTGTGGCGGCAGCCCCTAATCTCTTTGTTGATCATTTTTTGAAAGCTTTAGGTAAATATGTGACAACATTTACCACTATTGACCAGGCACAGAACTGTATGAGGAAGATGTTCTCTTCTCCGCTCTCCCTCCGGGTGGACCTGTAATGGCGGAGGCCACACAGCCGTCCAATTCTGTAATTCTGTCACCCTGCAGGCCTCACCAATAGACAAAGAGGGGGTATATAGGACTTTCAGAATCCTGACCGGACCTTATCTCACCAAGAAGAGCAGGGTTTCAGAGGTTGCAAATTTAGACGGCAGTGGTGGTGAGACGAGTTTACTTTAGGTAAGTATTTCGATACTTAAACAAGGCATCCATTGGGGGGGTTGCTCGTAATTTGTTCAGCAATTGGTGCATCCTTTCTCAAGGCCAAGGGTTCTTCTCACGGTAAGGCGATTCAGCATAGCATGTCTCACCTCCAAAGGGTTGATTTCCAGATGAGAGATTTCAGTTTCACTGGAGGGTCAGGAGTTAATCTCTCAGGAAGTTCAGGAATCATTAAAAATAGGATGATAAAGACATGTGTATTCCTACCAGGAGGAGTGTTGGGGAAAATGTTCTGGTATGGCCAAAAGAACAAGGTCATTTAGTTGAGGGATGTTTTCAGACCGCAGGCCTGGTTGATCAGGTTGGATCCGAAAGAGGCTTCATTCATTGTCCAGCTAGCGTGGGACCTCTGGAAGTGTCTCCAGTTCTCTTGACAGGGCAATCAGTATCAGTTCACGGTACTGTCAATCGTCCTGGCATCGACATTGTGTGCGTCACAAAACTGTTAAGATAAGTGGGTGCATTTCTGAGGTCAAGCAGTTTTCATTTATTGTTATTGGGATAGGTCAGAATCAGGAAATGGACAAGGAGTCATGTTATCCAAATTCTTTTATTCTTTCTTCGAAGTAGAAAGATCTAATATTTCCCTAAGTGTAACGCTGAAATCCCTACTGACCCCCACTTGTGTCTCTTTACTAAGCGACTCTTCACCCACTCAGGGGCTTCTTTGTGGACTTCCCACTCTGGGACTTGTCTCATGCTTGTTCCCCACTCTGAGGCTTCACATGTCTCTCACCGCTCCAGGCATTGTCGTTGTCTTACTCTTGCTACCCACTCTGGGGTTTCTTGGGTCACTCTCCACTCTGTGGTCACTCTACCCTCTCCCCCCTCTGGTTTCTCTGTGCTCTCCCCACCTTGGGGCTTCTCTGTGCTCTCCCCACTCTGCAGTGCTTATTTCTCTTCCTTGCTTCACACCCACCTCTTGGTTCCCTGGAGCCACAGCAGACCTTCTTCTGCCATATTCTGCTCCTTGGGAGGGGTGTCAGGTCTGTCTGAAAGAGCTACTTCTGTACTCGTCAGTGGGGTCCACATTAGCAACTGTCATATCTTATCTCTCACTTGATTTGCACAGGCTAGTTGCTGCAGCTTACCTTCTGGCCGGTCTCTCAGAACCACACAGGTTCTCATTCCCTTCTGCTTCTCTGAGCTGGGCCCTTCTGACTACTCGCTCGTTTGGCACGGCTGTCTTCCCGCAGCGTCCACCAATGGCTGCTACACCACGTCTGGCATAGTCTCTCTCTGCCCGGCCAAACATCCTTGTGCTCATCGAGTGTGTCTCTATGTCACTTTTGATTGGGTCATCAACCGCTACTCATCCTGGACTGGGTTGGGCTGTCCACTTCTATGCTGGTTCGAAGGAAGACTGAGGATAGTAGGGGTCAGAAACCAAACCAGCCATTACAAAGGAGGGCTTAGAACCATAATACATCTCCGCTCCCAAATAGCCAATGAAGGTCAGAGGTGCTCTCCTGAACACCTGTGAAGACATGCTCACAAATCTTGACTCTAACTCTCCCGCTGTTCTCATTCTCCTTGATCTCTCCTCTGCCTCTGACACGGTCAACCATTCAATCCTCATAAAACGACTACATGATACCATCGGCATCATGGACCTGGCACTGAAATGGCTGAACTCTTTCCTCACTAACCACCCTTCCCAGTTGCACCTCGGTCCTTTCTTCTCCACCACCATACTCTCTACCTGCGGCATCCCTCAGGGCTCTACCCCATCGCAGTGGCTCTCCAATATCTATCTCGCCCCTCTTGCTCACATGATATCCCCCTTCTCTCCTCACTTCCAGTAGTATGCTGATGACACACAGCTTTTCTTTAAACTTCCCTCTACTACCTCCTCTTCTTCCTCTCTCATCCCCGATTGTCTGACCACCATCCAGGTATGGTGTGTGGCTAATGATCTCTGTCTTAATGCCAGTGAGATGGAGATCCTTCTAATTGGGACACATGCGCCCTGTTTTCCTCCTGCCCTCTGGCCGCCCTCCTTAGGTCCTCTACCCTCACCATCCTCCAAGGCCAAAAACCTCGGGGTCATCTTCGACTCCGCCCTCTCCTTCACCCCTCACATCTTGGACCTTGCAAATAAGGCCCACTTCCAGCTTCACCTCATTAGAGGCATTCTTCCTTTCTTCACCTTCCCCCAGAAGCTCAATGTCTTCAGAGCTCTGGTTCTCTCTCGGCTGGACTACTGCAACAGCCTCTTTCTCAATCTCCCGTCTCAAGCCCAGGGACCGTATCTCTCCATCCCTAAACTTTCTCCACTGCCTCCCGGTGACTGTGGGGATCAAATTCAAGACCGTCTGCATCATCCAGAAGGCTTTTTGCGGTCTGGGACCATGTTATCTCCAACTTTCTCACCCTAACTACTCCCCGGCTAGAGCCCTACGCTCCTCTAACTCCAACGCTCTGCTTGTCAAAAGCTTCTCCAAGCAGAGAGTGTGGGGCAGGTCTCACTCTTCAGCTGGTGCCTCTCTTTGGAACAGCCTCCCTGCCTGTCTCAGACTTGAGCCGGACCTCCTTAAGTTCCGAAAACTTCTCTCTAAACTCTGAATTTCTCTCCCTCTTTCCCTTCCTTACTAATCACCCCACTGCTGCTGAGACTGGTGGCCTGGACATCATGAATCGCATAGAATATCAGGCCCTCTGCCCAGTCTACACCAGCGCCCCCACAACACTGCCCTCAGTGGCCCCCTGTCTGGTGGCTGCGCATCCCACTATTGGGGATTCATCCGTCTTAGCACGTAGCCTGAAACCTCCTCCCTGGCTCCCCTGGACACTTCCCATCCGAGACACACCAGCACTTGTCCATTCCTCCCCTGCCCCATCTCCCTCCACCCATTCCTATCTCCTGCACATCTCTTCACTGCACTTGCATGTCCGAATGCCACAAGGCCTAGTAGGACCAATACTGTATATTTACTGTTCTTGCCAATGGTATTTACTCCCCTTGTTCCCTCCCCACTTTGCCTTGTGGCGCCTGGAAACACCATTCTGTTGTATAGGCGCCTAACAAATGCTCAAAAAACACAAATAAAAATACAAAATGGTGATTTGTGGCTCTCTCTGAAGTTTTTCTGTCTCCAAAGGGGAGGGTCACCTCCAGTGGAATCCCGCTTTCCCTGTCTCCTATGGGGTGTTAAGCATAGCAGGCTCGCCTATGTAGTGCTAAAGGGGGAGGCAGCCCTTGATGAGAGGTGTCAGACTCCTTTGAATCATCACATAAAACTTAGACACATTTATGTATCTCATTAAGGATAATGGAAGAGGCGTGCTCCCATTTTTGTTGACAAACTGTGTTTTCTTATGGCCTAGGGCTTGCAGTCAATTTGGACACATCAGAGTACTGTCGATAAGTATGCAGTGTTTGTGGTTTTTCATTGACTGCAAATGTTACACTCTGCACCTGCTCAACACAAAGGTCTGGTTGATTTCTAGGGAATTACATGGAGATCTTGCCCTTCTGTTCCAGTCGATCAGGTGTCTGGCCAGGATAAAAGGTCTGTTATCTGCCTTGATTCCGGCTGTTTTTCCAGATCCTCTTCATTACAGAGCTCTCCACAGGTTACTGAATTGTGCTTTTCAACGTGGGTTGTCGTGCTCACCTTCGGGAGAGGCAAAGGTTGAGCTTTCTTGGTGGCTGGCGAACACAGACATCTGGAATGGACGCGCCATCTTTCCCTTACCCTCAGATCTTTGATACAAATCAGGTGCAAGCCAGGGAGGGCAAGGCACAAGATGAAGCTCACTTTGGACCGGATGTACCTAAGGAAGTCATCATGGCCTATACATTGTTTAGAGATGCTGGCTTTTCGCAGTTTCATAAAAGTTTGATCACACTTACCACAATTACCATGCAGATCATTAACAAGTGCAAGGTACAGTACTATCCTCAGAACAGTCGGGACAACTCAATTTCACCCAACGACACCAAACCAAAGTGCTGAGCGGAACATGAAGCTACATAGTCAAATACCACAAGGTGGACACGAGCCACAGGCACGGCAACCAACCCACACGCACCCACATCCACACTCCACTGTAATTCTCAAAGTACAACAGCCATCAGACAGCAGCTACGACCTAGGATAACATTTAATCTAGCAGGACACATAATGAATCTCTTGCACTAGAATGCAGCTTTGACCTACGACATATTTTGGTAAACCCGGTCAGATAGCAAATTTCTCTTGCATGCTCTAAATCTCCTGACATCCCTCCACAACCATCAGCATGCTTGACTACCTTGGCTTGCTTAATGTAGCATGGCCAGCCCACCTAACACCTATCTCGGCCTAATGTGCATCCGCATTTTACTCGGAACCGTAGCCCAAGTATGTGGAGTGGCGGACTGAGTGTGGTCACCCAAAAGTGCATTGAGACCAAACTAATGGGATAAAGGCTCTATATAAATGACAAACTACTTCTACTACTAATGCACTGTTTAGTGATCCTCCCACTAGACAATATGTCACTGGTCAGATCTATGAACAAGCTATAGGGCACGAGATCCAAGAAGGGGTCCGATATCAACATCGTTTTTGGGGGAAATTCTGCCACATGTTCCCGACTAAGGCTCAGGTTGAACATTTGCAGGGATTGGTAAATCAGACAGTGGATTGGTGGTCCTGTTTCTGGTAGACTCTATCACCTGTTTTTTCCTGGTTCTAGTCCAGCACTGCAGTCCATTCCAGATGGATCTTTTTGTCTCCAGGCGCAACAACGAGATGTCAGAGCATATCAGCTGGAAACTGGACTATTTCAGGTGGCAACGAATGCAGTTCTGCAGACACGGGGGCCTGGGACTCATTATACTTTTCCCTCTTTCCTGATGGATGCCAGGGTGCTTTTGCTCATTCAGAAGCAAGAGGCAGACCTGGCGTTGGTGTTACCTTGCTAGATGACTCCTCCTTGGTTTCCTGTAGCACAAGGGAAAATGTGCAGTTTTCAGGGATCTACCACTGCAGGAATAGAATCAGCTCCATCCTTTGGCCTTCTCCGGTTCCGTTCGGTGGATGGATTGTCGTCTCTTGGATCTAGACGGTCCATGGAAGGAGTTTTCATCAATGGCTTCAAGCCCAATATCTCAGGCTGAGGCAGGCACTGTTAGGTAGGTATGCTTGGCGTGTGCTTGGCGTCACTGGGGCAGTGAAAGGGATCTGGATGGCATGCGAGCATGGGTTGGGCATCAACAACCTCAATAGGTCTGCTATTTCTTCATTTCATGGCTCTGCAGAGACAGAACTGGTGGGGCCACTTTCTTTGGTATAATGCTGCTTTAAAGGCACTTGTATTTCTAATCACACTCATCCAACGTATCCGTATTTGCAGTGATGTTAATCGTTTTTTAACCTTATCTGGGTTCTGGTCGGATAATAATCTTCTTTGCTTACAGGGGATTTCGGCAAAGTTGGTTATGTTAATGTGTTTCATCACCTTTAGAAGGGTGGGGAATGTGAGGGCTCTGGACCACTCTGGGAGGCATTTAACTGCAGGTCTGCCTTTATAATGTCTACTGTGTCTACACATACAAAGAGACCATCCAGCATTATTGTGGTTGTGGCATTTCCACTAATTCCCTCTTTGCATGTGCTTTTTTGCTTACATGCTTATAAGGAATGAAGGGCAGGGCTGAGAATGTCCTCTGATCATTTCTTCATTTCCTTTAGGAAACTTCATCATCTCCCGGTTTCCTCCCCTACTCTAGCTAGATGTGTCAAGTGGATCATGGACTTGGCTGGGGTGGAACATCTGTGTTTTCGGGGGAACATTGGTCTAAGGGCTCCATGGATTCCAAGGCGTAAAGGGCTGGTGCCAGGACATAGGACATTCTCCAAGCCACGGACTGGTCCAGGGGAAATATTTGTGAAACTTCCTATTGTAATCCTGTTATCCATGCTGCGTAGGTTGTACTGGCGTGGCTTTGCATCTGCATAAAAGGAAGGAGAGTCTGGATTCCAGTTCAAGCACAGAGGCAAGAATAATAGGTTCCAAGTGATGCTACCGAACACATTGTTAACAGATCAACTTTTACAGAGAAAAAAAAGGGTTTTTTTTTATTGGGGGTGGGGAGAGGTCTAGGGGGCGTCCTCCCTAAACCTACCTTTCCTTCCATTTCTCAGCCCATCGGAATCCCCCACCCCTTTGAATCCCTTACCCCCACACCATATATATATAATTTTCGTTTGATTTGTTATTTTTTTCCGGTAACATCACTGGATATGTATGATCCCGCCCTGCTTTCTGTTTGCAGGAGCTGCGAGAAGTTTTTTTTTGGGCAAGCAGTCCTTTGTTAATTAAGAGGTTTTTGGTCGTCTGCAGGGAGTCACCTGCTTGTAGTGTTGGCCTTCATGATTTTCTTACCAAGTGTAGTGGCGTGGACAGAGCAGTAGTCAAAAGAGGTTGGTCCATGGGATTCAGCAATTTATGGGATATCAACCAGTAGGAATGTAGCAGAGGTGCACAGTGACAGAATGTTATCCTGAGTTCTGGATTTTTCAAGCTGAGAACCTTAAAAAAAACGGATGCCTCTCATCCCTGCCAAGATGAAGGGCCCAGTGTTTGCCAGTGCGGTTATGGGTATTTTGGACTTCTGCAATGCCATGCTGCTGCTTAAGTCCAAATACGGCTTTATGCCTTATTCATCGTGCAATGCACGGTCAAGGGGCCTCATACCTCAAAATAAAGTGTATTCCCTATACCCTGGGTAGGGTACTGTGCTCTGCTGGTCACCAACGCTTATGTGTACCTCGGTTTAAATAAAGGACTCTGGGGGGTCGGGTATTTTCTGTGTCTAGGCCACACCTCTGGGATACCCTGCCTCTGACTCTGAGGCTCATTGATGAATATCTCAATTTTCGCAAGGCTCCTACAGCTTTCTTATATCCTCACTGATCCAGATAGTTTTCCCTCTTGCGCTCTCTGATTTACCCTTATGGTTTTCATCTACAGCACCAAGATACCTTTGAGTAATAGTCACACCATATTAAGCTTTTGTAACATAACATAAGAGGGTGTAAAAGTCTTTAGTATGTTCTTTTTGATTAATTTAATGATACGTGTAATTCTATTTCTGAAAGGGAGGTCTGCAAATCAGACCACTCTTTTCATAATGATCAATGCCAACGTTATAGGTTATTATTGTGCCTTTCCTGAGACATTTTCCTGACATCGAAAAGACCGCCCTATGTGGTAGCAGAGCAGGTCACATATTCATTCCTCCAAAACAAAAGAGGTGATGGCTTGAAGGTTTAGAATTAATCTTAACATCTGGCATTGCTCTGGGAAACCCTCCAGACCATCATTCTTATTTGCAAATCAGGCTTAGTTTCAACCCAAAACGGTCAGTCCAACCTGAACTGCCTGGCCACATCCCTTCTGCCCGAGACCACAAGTATCCCCAAACATGTTACGGCCTCATTGGTGCTCATCAGTGAGAAGCAGCTTGGGTCTGTACGCCCAGCAGGCACGGGACCCACATCTGGGCATACCCGTGACACTCGAGGTTACTGCAGCAAAACTAAAGAAGTGTTGGCTGGAAAGTTTAGTATTAATCTTAACCTCTGGGATTGCTCTGGGCAACCCTGCAGACCTTCGTCACCTGCCAAGCCGGTACAAAAGGTGAAAGACCAAATGCAAATCAGGCTTGGTCCCACCCCAAAAAGGGCAGTACAGCCCGAACTGCTTGGCCACATCCCTTCTGCACGAGACCACAAGCATCCCCAAACATGCTTCGGCCTCATTGGACCTTATCAGTGAGGAGTAGCTTGGGTCTCTAGGCAAAGCAGGCATGGAACCCATGTCTGGGCATACCCAATCCCATTCAGGATGACTACAGCAAAACAAAAGAGGTGATGGCTGGAAGGTTTAGAATGAATCTTAACCTCTGGCATTGCCCTAGGCAACCCTCCAAACCATTGTTGTTCGCCTGCCAAGCCATTACAAAAGGGGAAAGACCATATGTAAATCAGTCTTGGCCCCACCCCAAAAGGGGCATTCCAGCATGTTTGTTAGGTGACAGAGGAGAGTGGTTTTAATGTTAGAAAATATTGTGTCTACTTCGCCCAACATGGTGATTAATTTGATGCAATTTCCTTTGGTGGCTTTTGTGATTGCTTGGGGTGGAGGATAATGTCGGGTAAATATAGAAAAATGCTTTAATTGGTTGTCTAAAAGCAGTGCATTTATGGCAGAACAAGTGGTTTTGGCAGTCATAGTGTAGGTGAGTAGACCTTTTGGATAAAGTAGACCGTTGGATGAATGACAGTTGTTTTTCCCCTGGTTCCCCCCTGCTTCAGCACTTTGAAACACTTGCTTTGTGTATAGGCGCTATACAAATAAACATTACCATACCATACCACAGTAGACGTCACTATTAGGAGGAGATGGACTGAGTCCATTCTTGCTGAACATTCCACCAGCGTTTAGTATTCCTTTAGTATGAGTACCACAAGCAATAGTTTCTGTGTTGTACCATGCTATTTTTTCTCTGGGTGTTGTGGTCTATGATGTGTTTGGTTGTGTGTTTTGATATTATACCTGTTCTTTGGAGCACCATCAGTGGGGGGTGGTGACATTTCTGAGGGTGTTGTTGGCTTATGCAACAAGGTGTGTACTTTGGCAAATGTCATGATGCATGGGTTTTTGTGTCTGTGGTCATGGGAGAGTATTGCAATTATGGAGCATTTAAGAATGAGAGTGAGTAATCTGTTCACCTAATCTGGGCAGTTTCAGGGCTTCCATGTCTTAAAATCGCAGCAAAAATGGCCGCGAAGACAAACTTTCGCGGCAAAAATGCAGTGTTTTTGCCGCCACAATCATGTAAAGGATACAGGCACCACCCCCGCAACCCCTGGACCCATTATACCATTTAAGGGGAGCGGGGGACACCCCTGCAACCCCCGCTCCCTTTAAATGGTATAATATAATGGGATACACCTTTACCAGGTTAAACCACAGCATTTTTGGCGCAATTTATTTTACCAGCGAGATTTTTGCCGCAATTTTATTACCTGATACCATTTCAGGAGTTGACAAGTCAATTATTTGGGCCTTATTCCAAGTGTGGCGGTCTGGAAATAAGGGTGCTGGTAGCAATGTAACAGCACCCTTTCCGAACTGCCGGACTGCGAGAATGCCTGCACAGGCCGGTGCTCCCGGCGGATCTGACCTGCCGGGAGCACCGGCCCCTGCAGGCATGGTTTTCACTGAAGCACTGCCACTGTTCGCAGCAGTGCCGATGCTTCCGGTCCCCATTCCCGTGGCTTCCTATGTGACGCCATCGGAATGGGGACTTACAGTTCCCGCCACCTAACATCCCGGACTGCCGGGATGTCCCAGTGGCACCGGATATCAGGCGGCGGAAACAGTGTTAAGAGGTCAGCGGCAATCCGCCGGTAGCACCAGCGGGTTACTGCCGACCTCGTAATGAGGCCCAATATTTAGGTTAAAGGTCTGAACAAGGGTGGGCCTTGTTTGTGTGGATGGCAGTTTGTTTAGATCTCTAGGCGGGATACTTGGAGGACGTCAACAACTCTTTCTATATAGGATTACCAGATTGGATATTGAAACCTCTGGGAATTAATCCTTTGGGAGACTGCACTGCAAGCAGTACACAAAAGTCAGGGAAGGAGTGAAAGAAGATGAGGGAAAGAGCGGACGAATATAAAATGGCTTATGGTGATGGAGGTAATAAAGGTTTATGGGTGCAAGCTATTTTATTAGAGTAAACGATGGCTGTTCTGCATTCATGAATACAATACAAATGGCTTAATAGATATTGTAGGTATTCGGTAATAGAGAGTCTGTTTGTTAAGTAGATGCTTCATTAAATCAATGCATGGCTAGGCAGAGTATGATAGGGTGATAAGTTACTAGGGGGTGTGGGCTTCACCTATACAGGCACCAGCTCTGCTCAGCACTAGTTTAGGAGCGATGCCTTGCCAATGAAAGTGTCAAAAGGCGTGACGCTACGGGTTATGTTGGTGGGAATGACGTTGCTGATATGTATTAACTGTGTGTAAGTCTCGCTTACTAACGTGGTTACATGTAATGATGCTGTCTGGGCACATGATGGCCATGTATCCGTATCTGGGTCTAGGAGCTGGCCAGTCACAGCCTGTCTACACAAGATAACGGCCCCAAATAAAGAGGGGAACATGAAAGGGGCTACCGGACCACCCCTCAGCCATTTATCGCTATTGGCAACCTGAGCTAACAAGGTTCTGAGGTCCATTATTTGCGGGACCCAATATACAAATAGAACTCTGCCCAGTGGCGACATATGTGTGGGTTGCACGATTGGGGGAAAAGCTATAGGGCCTGAGTCATGGCACTTCTAGCACAGTGCAAAGTCACGTTGCACTGGTGCAAAGTCAGGTTGCACTGCCAACAAACACCCTGGTTCACAGAGCGGTGCAACGTGTATTTTTGCAGTGCAAAGGGTCTTTGTACTGCAACAATACACTTTGCACCGCGCTGTGACTCAAGGTGAACCTTGGCTAAAAATTCCATGAATCAGTCCGTCAGTCTATTTCCTTGTGCAATCGCACTTCCATGGCACCAGGTATTTCAAACATCAGCTGCAACCCCCTCCCTCCCCAGCCCCCCTTTTGAACAGAACCAGACTAATGCAACTTTTTTTGAGGAGTGACATTTGGGAGGGCTGACAGGAGACTGGAAACGGGGGATGACTGTTGCTGTGTAGAATTCCAGTGTAGAGTGGGGGTGGGAGTTAGATTAAAGACTCCATAACAGGGTTTGATAAGCAGATAACAGACATGGGCGTATCATTCATGGTGGCATTGGATTTAATTATGCAAAAGGTCAACATGCACTAAACTGAAAGGTCCCAGGGGCAGCCGGTCAATGAGCTGGGGGTGATCCACTTCATTTCAGCACCCCAGTAAGAGGGAATGACCATGAGTGAGAGGAGGACTCACACAGCTCCCCTCACTTGTGGACATTGCAACCCTGCACTGTGGTCGTGCATAGGCGATGGCTCTCTGAGCCATCGCCAGTTAACTGCTCAACACGCCTGGGACAACCCGTATCCTGGGGGTGCTAATCTAGTAGTGCCCCCATTGGCAAAGCATGATCTTGGCCTTGGCCTGCCCATCACACAGGCTGAAGTTGAGGTCTGAATGCTGAATCCACCCTCAGCCTGTGCAAAAGCAGCGGGAGGGGGCGACGGGAGGCACCCTGCACAACTCAACTCCTCTTCTAGGCAGACATGGGATTCTCTAACCCTACTGAGGAGAAAGGAAGAGGCCTACAGCAGAGTGTCTGTGGGTGTGCCTGCCTCCTGCCTGCCTCCTGCCTGCGTGCCTGCTTGCCTCCGGCTGCTGCATTGAGGAGACCGGGAGCTAGGTGGAGAACACTGCTGGCGCTTGCAGGCAGAACCACCCTTAGGGGGGGGCGAGCCAGGGCGCCATACCCCCCGGGGTGCCAATAGCCCCCGCCAGCCCAGCTCGGGGGAGTCTTTCAAGGGCTCCCCCGAGCTGGCATAGTGGGAGGCGGCGTGGCAGGCTGGCTTTTACTGTAAAATGTGCCCACAACGGCGGGGGCATTTAAATGCGCCCCTCCGCTGTGGGCACTTTTCATAAGAAAAGGCGCCATTAACCCCCCACCACGCCAGCTCGGGGGAGTCTTTCAAGGGCTCCCCTGAGCTGGCGTAGTGACAGGCGCTGTTACGGGTGACCCTCCCAATGTGCATTGCCCCTTTAAGGGGATGTGTTCCTCCCACGTGTGTTTCCCCTTTAAGAGGGGCCATGACGGTGTCATGGCCCAAGCTAATAAAAGGAGCTCCTGCAGGCACGTGAGACAGAGCGGCTGCAGACTCCCAAAGAGGAACGACTGAGTCCGTGTCTCATTATCCATGTAGGCCCCAGGCTGGCGGGGGCTATTGGCACCCCGGGGGGTATGGCGCCCTGGCTCGCCCCCCCCTAAGGGTGGTTCTGCCTGGAGGCACAGGCCTGCACGCCCAGACACTGAGGGACCCGTATGCCAGGATGGCAGCCGAGGTCCACTCAGTCAGAGGCCTGGCAGGCTGTGACCCCACGCCAGGGTGCCGAGGCCCATGGCACCCGGGGCCATGCCAGATGTCCAGGGCAGGCCCCCACCCCCACACCTAGTGGGACTGCACGGCGCTAGCAGAGATAGCGCCCAGGGGCTCCCGCCGGATGACCATGGCCGGCGACCCCCAACAATGGCGACGAGGACGACGAGTCCGCGTTGCCCCCCCCCGCTACATGTAAGTGGTGATGGGGGGGGAGAGGAGTGTTCGGCCCCACCGCGGCTTCGCGTGGCCTGCGCCTCACCGCAGCGGTTTGGCCGGTGTAGGCCCGGGCTGCCCCGCAGTGGGGTACACTGGAAGAGGAGCATTCGGCCCCACTGCAGCTTCGCGTTGCCTGCGCCTCACAGCCGTGGCAAGGGCGGTGTAGGCCCGGGCTGCCCCACGGTGAGGTACATACCCGGCCGCGTCCCACTGCAAGGAGATGATGAAGGCGATTTGCGGCATCCATCGCCGCACAGGGGGGAGCAGAAGCCGTAACAAAGCGGCATGTGGCATACATCGCCACGCAACAAGAAGCCGATGTGGGAAGAATGGCAATTGGATTTTCCCGGCCGCGGCCCTCTGAGGAGGGTGCTCGTGCGGCCGGGGTGTTTGTCCCATTTGCAGCCCTTCCTGGCCCACCCTATCTGGTGCAGCATCTCCTGGCACCGGAGAGAGAAGAATAACGCGGCCGCAGCCGCGAAGAGGTGGAGCTGTAGGCCACCGCTGCAGTGAGTGGACATGCCCTGCATGCCTCCGCCTGCCCGCGGCCCTCCAGGGAGGGTGCTCGTGCGGCTGGGGGCGGAGCGTGCCTGCGCCCTGCAACAGGAAAAGGCGACAAAGTGAAGAACTGGTGGCCCCTACCCCCAGTGGATGCCGGCGGACCGGCAGGTGCCCTGATGAGGCAGGCCATGCCCCAAGAAGATATAGGGCTGCTGATGCCACCAGCAGAGAAGAGGGAGTCAGCCCGACCCCTGCAACACCCTCGCTGAGAAGAGAAAAGAAGTCGAGCGACCAATGCCGCGATGGAAGAGGGTCTCCCGCTGGGGAGAGGGCAGTGGTTCCATGCCCCAAAGGAAGAGGGGGGCGGGAGTCCAACCCGGCCCTCGCCCCTGTCAGCGGGAAGTAGCTGTCCACTGCGCCCAATAAGCCAACCTGGGTCTGCCGGCGGTTACGGTAAGGAGGCGCTGTGCGTTCGGCAGACGCAGACACCCGCTGTGACCGCTGGAAGCTTCCAGGCCGCTGGCGCTGTAATTCCAGGCCACCCAGAAGCACATTGTAAGGTGCTCCACGTCGGAGCAGGAGGTGATGGCGATGGCCCTCTGCGCACTCCATGCTCAGGTGGCGACAACAGCAAATGGCTTTGGACAGCCATGTAGAACCAAGAACATGTCGCCGGAGAAAGATCCCCGACCCATCATCCAACAGGCTTAAGTGGCCGGCAGGGCAGTGTGAGTCGGAAGCGCCTCATGCTGTTTCAGCACACCCCTGCAGTGTCGAGGTGCTGGTGTCCCCACAGTGATCTCGGGCCTCATGGGGGTGAATGGAAGGCGCGCTATGTTAGAGCTGGAAAGGTGCCTGATGCTCCATGTCAGCCGGGGCCAGGCTAGAGGTGAGAAAGCAGGACGGCTCTGTGTCAGAGCGACAGAAAAATAACCCGTTGCTCTTCGAGATCCTGGGCCGCAGATAGATGCAAATCCCCGCAGCTCCGGAGGGTCGGAGAAGCGAAAGTGTAAACATGGCCCCGCAGTGATTGGCGAGGAGAACAATTTAGCAATCGTGTGTTGGAACGGTGATGATAGAGGCCTTAGTAGGATCCCGGGCCAGGGGGCAGTTAAATAAGGCAAATCTACGAGCCCAGAGTTTTTCCAACCCAAGATCTGAAGTGCAAGGCACGTTGGCATTGGTGTCATCAGGGCCTGGAATGCTGCAGGCGGTGGGCCTAATGAGCTGGAGAAAAAAAGGGCCCCTTTTCAATGAGCCCAGCCCAGCAAAGTCAACTAAGAAGGGCTCCAACACCCATGCGAGAGGAGCGGAACAAGGAACATGTGGCTGCCCGCTCCACCCTCGGTGCCACATCACCAGCGTCGCCCTGTCACGTGTGTCCCACTGCCATGGGCACGCGCTTCTGCCTGAAGAGGTGACCTGGGGCACAATGGGTAGCAAGTGGTTGATCGAGTGCGGCAGTGCACAACACGAGTCGGTGCTGCGTTGGACAGGGAACTTACACCGTATGAGCATCGGAACCCCGGGCTGCGACATTTCTGCGTCCCAAGCCCTGGGCACTGTACACTGGAGTGACAGGGCCATGGGGGAAATAGGACACCCTGACATGGAAGGCCCTTGCCGGCCCCGCAAGTGGCCTCGACACCCTGCCACGAAGGTCCCCCATCAGACCATCTGAGGACCAAGGAGTTGGTGGCCCTGCCTGCCAACATCTCCCGGCATGCCATCAGGTCAAAGGACCAGGGCACCGTGGGTCTTGGGGACATACCTACCGATCCACTGAGCCCAACCACCAAGGGGTCGGACCAGCGAATACGGGTGACCCTGACACTCCCATGAAGAAGCGGTGCACTGGGCAGGTCGGGATGAGTCCGTTCAATGCAGAGGAATGTGAGTGATCACATATAGCATGCCGACACTGGCCACAGGGCTGAATTGATCCACCAGCGCCACAGCATTGCTCCGGGCACAGTGCACCTGAGCGTGCTGCACTCTGCGCGTCATGTACCTCATCACGAGTGCAGTGCCCAGAGTGCTGCACGGAATGGACAAATGACTCTGTGCACCAATGACTGCCCCGAACAATTGAAGCATGGCATCGACCCAACACCAACCATGGCCTCACCTTGGCCAACGGGGAACTCTCACCTCATGCCCTCACGGGTCGCAGGCATGAATACCAGGGCATCCGGCGTTCTGGGTACCGCAGGGCTGCACAAAGTGTGGGGCCCCAACTCCGGGGAGGGGACATACAGGCAGGACCCCGGGGTTCGGAATACGGGTGTCTGACCAGGGAATCAGGCAGCCCTGGACCCCAACCCCAGGAACAGTGCCGCGGGCCTGAAGTGGGTTGCAGCTCAGAATGAGTGCTTGTGCGCCCTCTTGCGCTCCTAATGGGGGGGGGAGACGCTCCGGACTGGGGAACATCACCGGAGAGGGGGCAAGTGATGTCCTGTCACCCCGTGCCCGAGGAACAGCACTGTGCCCCACCAACCTCCCGTGGAGAAGCGTGGACGCCCGTGACCGGGGTCCCTCCGCGCTGAACAGCAGGGAACTATGCCGATGTGGCCCCTGGCACCCGCCAGGTGCGGCTTTGCTGGCCATGAACTGTACCTTCCCTGGACCTGGACCCGGGAAGTGACTCCTGAACAGACGCTGGTAGTAGAAGACGAACTGGTATCCGGCGCCCTTGCAATTGCTTAAAGAGGACCCTGTAATCCTGTGTGTTTGGCGTAAAGAGGACTCTGTGATCCGGTGCATTGCCGCTGTAGACCTGTATATTAGTAACATGCTTAGAGTGGTCTCCGTAGTGAGCCATAAGGTGAAGCGGTGGCCCCGCATATAAGAGGCGTACATAGCGCCAGCCGCAGAACATGGTGTTTTGTTAATGGTTGCAGGTTCTAACCCCAGGTTAATAAAGGGTTTTGTAAACTGTGGGGAAATGCCTACATTCCACCGGCAGCTCACCCCGCGACTGTTTCCCCACGTAGCAGGTTTAGAAGTGTTTGGTGTGACGTTTTGTTATCATGTTGAGTTATTTATGCATGTGGCCGTGTCATAGCTTAGCATGTGGTTAGTTTGGCACGGTCTGAAGCAAGAAGTAGTTTGTCGCTCTGTAACCAGTGGGACGCAAGCATGTTCAGCCCCGTTTGTTTGTTTGTTATGAAAAAGGAGGAGTGTTACGGGTGACCCTCCCAATGTGCATTGCCCCTTTAAGGGGATGTGTTCCTCCCACGTGTGTTTCCCCTTTAAGAGGGGCCATGACGGTGTCATGGCCCAAGCTAATAAAAGGAGCTCCTGCAGGCACGTGAGACAGAGCGGCTGCAGACTCCCATAGAGGAACGACTGAGTCCGTCTCTCATTATCCATGTAGGCCCCAGGCCTACACGTGGAGGCACAGGCCTGCACGCCCAGACACTGAGGGACCCGTATGCCAGGATGGCAGCCGAGGTCCACTCAGTCAGAGGCCTGGCAGGCTGTGACCCCACACCAGGGTGCCGAGGCCCATGGCACCCGGGGCCATGCCGGATGTCCAGGGCAGGCCCCCACCCCCACACCTAGTGGGACTGCACGGCGCTAGCAGAGATAGCGCCCAGGGGCGCCCGCCGGATGACCATGGTCGGCGACCCCCAACAGGCGCCTGTCATTGCATGAACCCGCGGCGGCGGGCTCATTCAATGACAATGTGCTGCTAACGCACCCTATTTAACCTCCTCGCCTGAGCGAGGAGGTAAAAAAAAAAAAGTTGCCGTCCTGGCCCCGCCCCCTTCCGCCCCGCCCCCTTTTAACCAGGGGCGCGTGTGGGCGCGTGTGGGCGGGGGGGGCGCCAATTCGCACAGGGCGCTGCTGCCCCTAGGGCCGGCCCTGCATGCAGGCCAGCATATTGATTATGCATGGGTGAGGAGAGTGTGTGTGTCAGGGTGCATGTATCTGTGAGTGCCTGTGTCTTTGTGTGTGTCTTTGTGTGTGTCAGTGTGTGTGTGTGTGTGTGTGTGTGTGTGTGTGTGTGTTTGTGTGTGTGTGTGTAAGAGAGAAAGGGCCTGATTTACAAAACAATGTTAACATGGGAAAGAAACATTGTAAGCATTTGTGTAAATCAGATCAGGCCCAACAAGTGTATGTGTGTGCATAACAGCAGGTCTATGTGCAAGTGTGTGTGAGAGAGGCTGCATGTGTGTGAGGGTAGATGTGCCTGTGTATTTACATGTGTTAGGGAGATTTGTCCACAGTCCTCTGGTGAGGGATATGGAGAGATTTATTTTAAGAGGGGTGCGGGAAGGGGCGGGGGTCAACCAAGTAGGACTAAAAGCACTATCAGTTTTAATGTAGCAGAGCAGTCAAACTTTGCTCTTAGGCGGGGATGGCTGGGATATTCCTGGTGAAGTCAAAACTAAACCACAGCTGCCACCAGCCTATCCCACAACACTCCTTGTGGGTTACATAATCACCCTGCGACTCATATGGGAGGCTTAAAACACCTTGCAATTGTAGCCTCATTGAACTAAAGGCTGAACCCCAGAAAATGGGTTCCTGGTGCAGGCACACTTGAGTGAAGCCCCTCTGATCACAACAGAAAAGTAAAAAAAACAAAAACAAGGAAGCCACCAATGCGTTTAGTGGACCAGAAAGTTGGGGAGCTAGAACGCTAAACATGACATTCCGCCCTATCAGGCTGCATGTGCAGAGAGAAATTGGGCAGGAGCCAGGGGCACCTTGAGTATGAAAGCATGATTTAGTGGGCAACACTGACAATGTTTTCATGCTAAAAGGACCGCAATATGTTTTAAACTGGAAACAGCGGCATATATTGTGGGCAAAGGCATCCTGGAAAGGTGCTTACAATGGCAGCTTTCAAATGCATAGAGGTGGCGGCATGAAAACCTGTTTTACAGTTATTGTGGACATAGACTATCATACTGCGCTTTAAAGTGCCACCTTTGCCTTAATGTGTGGGCCCAGACATAATGAACATGTTTTAAAGTGCCACCTTTGCCTTAATGTGTGGGCCCAGACATAATGAACATGTTTTAAAGTGCCACCTTTGCCTTAATGTGTGGGCCCAGACATAATGAACATGTTTTAAAGTGCCACCTTTGCCTTAATGTGTGGGCCCAGACATAATGAACATGTTTTAAAGTGCCACCTTTGCCTTAATGTGTGGGCCCAGACATAATGAACATGTTTTAAAGTGCCACCTTTGCCTTAATGTGTGGGCCCAGACATAATGAACATGTTTTACAGTGCCACCTTTGCCTTAATGTGTGGGCCCAGACATAATGAACATGTTTTAAAGTGCCACCTTTGCCTTAATGTGTGGGCCCAGACATAATGAACATGTTTTAAAGTGCCACCTTTGCCTTAATGTGTGGGCCCAGACATAATGAACATGTTTTAAAGTGCCACCTTTGCCTTAATGTGTGGGCCCAGACATAATGAACATGTTTTAAAGTGCCACCTTTGCCTTAATGTGTGGGCCCAGACATAATGAACATGTTTTAAAGTGCCACCTTTGCCTTAATGTGTGGGCCCAGACATAATGAACATGTTTTACAGTGCCACTTTTGCCTTAATGTGTGGGCCCAGACATAATGAACATGTTTTTCAGTGCCACCTTTGCCTTAATGTGTGGGCCCAGACATAATGAACATGTTTTAAAGTGCCACCTTTGCCTTAATGTGTGGGCCCAGACATAATGAACATGTTTTACAGTGCCACTTTTGGCTTATATTGTGGGCACAGACGTCATGACATTTTTTTAAATAATCTTGTATATTGTTTGTGACATGGCATCTGTTGATTTCTTTTTAACACCTATTGTTAATTGTATGGCCTTTACATATTTTTCCAAAAATTGTAATGCAAAATGTACAATTTTTAAACACTTAAAATAAACGATTTACTCAGTGGGAGAACCTACCCAAATCCCACCTGCTTTGCTCGGTCTGCCCGCTATATTAGCTCACTTTGGCAAATGTGGGGCCAACATTTTCACCCCACCACTCCCCAAATTCACAAGCCACCATTGGTTTCACGCTGGGACTCATTATGAGTTTGCACATTCACCCAAAGTAAATTCAGCAAACTAGAATATGGTGACTGCCAGTTGCAACGGGATTACTGTTCAGAACAGGAGGTACATGGCTTCCATTATGAGTTAATGGTATTTGCAGTGTTCCACTGGGGTTTGGAGGATTGTTTCCCAGGCAGTCATTTTGCTAAGTGCTGGAGGTTTTTCCTCCAACTTGTCTCCAAGGTTGGAATATGGCGGTGTGGCAAAAAATGGCTGCATTGTTTGTGCTTCCCTGCCGCACTCATAATGAGGGCCAGTTGTTTTAACAGTTGGACTGATGCGATTGTTCAGAATCCTTATCCTTTATTAGTCCTTAATCCCACGGCTTCAATAGGAAACTAAAATCATTCGCAAGCCTTGTATTCCCCATGAGTGCACAGCGAGGTTTAAAGGCAGACGAGAGATGACGCGCCAGGGCCTGGAGTATCACTGTAAGTGGCACATTTATCATGGTCTTCTGAGGAAGAGCATCTTGCTTCATGGAAGGAGTTACTCCGGGGCGTGTTTCTTTGCAGTTCATTCGTCTTTCATGATAAGCCCAAAGCAATTCTCTTGTATGTTTCAGCATATGTGAACGAATGGTGTGAAGTGCGCGTGTCCACCGCGCGGGCATGGGTTAGTGTGAGAGTGCGGATGAGCGGTGTGCGTCGTGTCGCTAATCGGCCAATGTGTGGCAGATCCGTCAGATCCCTCTGCACTCGCACAGGTTCACAGCACCCAGCAAATAGCAACTCCATGAGTAAAAGCTGCCCAAGAAAGAAGGAAATAAACTTGAACAATACATATTAACTCAAGGAAAGCACACTGTGGTTGTACTATTGCACTTTAAATCATGACACAATGGTACCACAACTACTTACAGATGTCAAAAAGTCAGCTGACTCCTGAGTAGAGGTTGGCAGACTAAGGGCCTCATTACGAGTCTGCCGGTAACCTGCTGGTGCTACCGGTGTGTTACCGGCAGACTCTCATTACCGTAACCGGCGCCCGATATCCCGTTGTTACTGGGATATTACGTGTGTCGGCATCAGCGGTAAGGTCCCATTCCATGGAGTCTATGGGATGGGAACTACTGAATCACTGGCACCGTTATTCACAGTGCCGATGATTTAGTGATTTCTCTGCAGGTAGGGGTCTGAACTCCTGGAAAGTCAGGCCTGCCGGCAGTTTACTACCCCTACCGGCTGACTCGGATTTTGCCGCTCTGGGAAAAATGCTGGAGCCGGTAGTACCAGCCATTTTACCAGAATTTTTCTGGTACCGGCATACTCATAATGAGGGCCTAATTCATTTTTGTTCACAAGAATTTCGCACAGAAGAGTATCTAATGACAATTTGTGACACCACAGGTTTTTTATTACGTTAACAGAAATTCCGAGCTGATCTGTAGCATTCAGAAGCAGAGTATCCTAAACATAGATGCATACATATTTTAGGATCTGCTCTTCCGAGACCCCAGGAATCTCTGCAGATCCTTCTTTGGATCCGCGAGGGCTTTATTGATGCTTCCCTGGCTACAAGGGGCTGCTTAGAGCTGACAAAACTCCCCCAAATGGCACTGTTCTCTTTACCGTCCTGCAGCGTGGTGCTCCCTCTTGGACACGCCAGGGGTGCCGACTTTTGGTTTTTCCAGGGGGGGCCCGGCAGCCAAAAAAACCATGTCCCATTCGAAGAATTGGGACTTTCATTAAAATAGCGTTTCCCGAGGAGCACCCGCGTACCGGGCGCCCCTGGGACGCGGGACACATCACCCTCTGCATGAGACACTTTGAGAAACCCTTCCCACACCTGTCCCACTCTGCATATCATCAACCTCTGTGAAAAACCTCTGCCATGGATTCAGCAATATTATAGGGTATATGATAAAAAGAGATCTATGTGATCAATGCGCGACCCATCACTTTGCATACGAAAATGTTAAGAAAATGGAAGCGTGCAATAATCTCACAGATCACTATTTCCGACATCCTCCATACATTCTACCCTTTTACCCCTTTAGACTCTCTCTGGTGCACTTGCCTTCTTTTCTTTCCACTGTGTCACCCCTCTCCCTGCACTGTCAGTTATTTATCGCAAAAGTGGGTTGGAACTTCCATCGAAGGGTCCTTTATTTTTCTTTTCGTTTTTTCTTTATTGTCCACCGCCTTCCATGTAATGGAAGGCGGCGGACACCTTTGCAACCCCCGATCCCATTATACCATTCAACGGGAGCAGGGCACAACCCGCACAACCCCTGCTCCCCTTGCTCGGTATAATGGGTTTTCGGCATTTTCGTCGCTGCCGAATGCGCAGTAAATGCGTATTCAGCAATTTTTTCGGATTATTTTCAAGCAATGCCATAAGAAGCACATTGCCCGCGGCTACCTGCAGTGCCATCTCCAGGCAATGGCTGCCTTCACATACGTTGCGGACCTCCTATACCAGTGCAAATACTTTTTCCCCCATTTGGAACCTGGTCCCAGCCCAAATTCACATTGGAGTACCTCAAACATGTCATTCTTTGGAGGACAATCGTTGTCACTATGGGCCTAAGTCCTAGACGGCCCCAATGGAAACTTCACTTGGGCAAGGTCGAATAAGGCTTGGGACCACTCTAAGCCTGTAGCCCAGCATACCAAGGAAAGAGACATGGGGGCAAGTGATTTTCATATCCTGGGTGCTCTTTCTTTCAGCTAAAAGAAGGTATGCCTCAGAAAATCCTGAGAACTACACACACACACACACACACACACACACAAATGACAGGAGTCACCAAAGACCTGCTTATCTGCCAAGCCATAATCCTTGTTACACACTATGTACAGCTTTTCTAATTGAGAGAATGAACGAGATTGAGAGTGGAAGAGTGAAAGAGTGAAAATGGGACTTTTCTACAGAGGTCAGTGGCGGGGGTATTTTTAATGCTTTGTTATGCCTTGTTAGGCTTCATTATGCAAAGGTAGACTATGTTACGCTTTGTCCGGTTATGCTATGCCAAGGTGCAAACTCAGGTCCCACAATTGGTAGTCAATTCATTGGTGTGACAGGGTTAGGATTATGACCCTGTAAGGGGGTGGAGGGCTTTTCTGAGCCTCTGGTAGGTGGCCTATTAGGGAAATGCCAGAGTCAGATCTGTCCCAGGGGTGGTGTGAGGGCGTTGAGAGAGGCACCATAATGCACCTTGGTCCAACAGAAAAGACCCGTCTGGGACCATAAGGAAAGAAGTGGTTGCTCCCATTCAGGACCCGCGAGGGAAACCCAACGCCTACCACAGAGTGCCTAAGAACACTACAGGGAATAATGGAGCAGCGGCAAGGGAGGAACCAACAGTTAACTGCACAGCAGTAAGGGAAACCATGGAACACTCCCCAAAATATGAATACAGGAGAAGAACAGTGGACAAACGATGCCAGAGACCACATGGCAGACAGGAAGGAAATGAAGACTGAAAAGGGGAACGGGGCTAAAGGTCGTTATGATGGTAGGAGATGGGAGGAGTTGGAAATGGACAATAAAGAGACTGGCCCAGGGAAATATGCTGACCGGAGAACGCAATTGAGGCTCAAGGAAGTTTCTAGACAAGAAGGGGAGTGCTTTATAAACCCAGGAAAGACAGTCTGCAGTGAAAGGTGTTCCGGCAAAGTTGGAGGAGGTGAAGGAGGACCAGGAGACCAGAGAGGAGTGTGCAGCAGGTGGAGAAGGACTTGAAAGGCAGTTTGTGCATACTAGCAGAGAGAGATGCCAAGGTGCTGAGATTGTGAGAGTGGGACCAATGTTGTTTCTGTGGATGTGAGAGAGAAAGAGAGAGTGATAGAAAAGAGTAGGATCAGGAGAGTTAGGAGGCAGTGGAGAGAGGAGGGGTTAGAGACAGAGATAGACTAGGAGGGAGGAGGAGAGTGGAGACAGGCAACAAGGCCAGGAGTGGGGAGGATAGCAGGAGGCAGAATGTGAGGAGGAGTACGATCAAAAGGGAGGCGGAGGGTGGAGGGAGGAGAAGAGAGCCAGGAAGGAGATGAGAGCCAGAAAGGAGAGGAACTAGAAGGAGAAGGAGGTTAGAGAGTCAGAGTGAGAGGCAAAGGCTGAGCAGAGAGGAGTGTCAGGAAAGAGCGAGGATAAAGAGGTATCAGGTAGTAATGTCCCCAAACATAATGTCCCCATACATAATGTCGCCGGGAAAAGCCATTGGCGACATTATATATGGTGACATTTTGTATGGGGAAGGTTTGCAGGGATGTCCCCTGCTCCCCTTGCAAAAAAAAAAAAAATCTGGAGGTTGCGGGGGTGTCCCCCGCATGTAAAATGTAATAATGTCTCTTCAAAAATTGCGACTTTTTTGTACCGAGACATTTTTGCGGGGACATTATTACATGGAACCGATAAAGACTGACATTCTGTCACTAGCATCTGTGCATCAGGATAATCAAGCTATTCTAGTTTAGGTCTCCCAGGAAGTCCTTGCAGAGGATAGAGAGATAATGCTATGCCCTTTAGGCTTCCAAAGATTTGGGTTAGCATAGATAGCGGGATCAATTTTTTACCTTGCTCTCGATGCTTGACTTGTGAGAAACCGGATGGCGTCCTCACATTTACTGCCCTTGGACCCTTTGCTCAAGTGGCCAGGGAAGGGCCATTGCTTTTGGATCCTGACCGTGGTGGCAGGCAAGCGAGGAAGGATCACCTAAGTGGGGGGTCCTTGGGGAGTGGGAAGAGGGAAGAGGATGCTTAAGGGCGAGACATGGTATCACCCCTTTTCCAATTGTGACTTACCTTATCCTCCCGCAGCTTTCGGAGGTTATTGTTGTCGCTTTCCTATCTTTCCCCTTGAAATCCGACCAAGTACTGAGAAGAGAAAGACAACCGCTAGAGTAATGCAGATTAGACATAGAAAACATCACTTTAATTCTAGGATGAAGAAGAGGTGTCCTGAAGACTACAGAAGTGCAGGTCAGGCATGTTCCAATAATTGGTATAATTGGAGTCAGGCAAGTCAGACAGAGAAGGCCAGGGACTCACACCTGAAACCCCTTGACAGGGCCTAGGTCTATAAAAGGTGGAGCACACAACAGAGAGTCAGTCAGCAGCTAGGAGAGCAACAGGTAAGGTATGTGGCTGAGTCCAGCAGAGCATCCCTTTTTGTGGGGAGGCAGCCGTTTTGGGACTGGGACCGGAGCCAGGCCGCCGGTAGAGATCCCAGGAGACTTGTGGGGCCCAAGGCAAGTGGGCCATACTGTGATCACAGATGTGGGAACCTCCAGCACAGTGAGCTGAAGAGAAAGGGAAAAGGAGAAGAAAGGTCAGTACAACCTCAGAGAAAGAAGTGGAGAACGGGACACAGAGACGCTGGAGTAAGACACAATGGAGCAGAGGGCCTTTGCTTGACCAGGAAGCCAGAGAGCGAGGGAGAAAGGAGACTTGGAAGCAGGCAATCCCTTTTCTTTGATCGACAGATGTTCGTCCTTGTGACTGGAAGCAACGGTCTAGGGGTGTTTGCGGCGCAGACGGCAGCAAGGAAGCAAGAATGTCAAACACCGCTACCAGTGAGTTTTTAAGTATGAGAGAAACCTGGTGCGCGCATGAAGGGAACTATTACAGAGTAGCGGAGCAGTCACGTGCAGACGGCACATTTTTGAAAGCCTCATAACATAGAAAAAGAATAAAAGAATTGAATAAGAATCCCGAGGGGGCCTGTGAAAAGTGAGCAAAGTGAAAATTGAGCAAAACGCTGAATGGGCAATATTAAGAAGAAGTGAAAGTTGGCAAAGTGAAAGCTTACAGAGCGTTAAGAAGTTAAACCTGTGACTGATGCACTTGCGAAAAGATGTTAAACTGCCAAGAGGGCAGTAAGCTTGGGGATTGGAACCCCTGAGGACCATTGAGAATATTGTTTGGTATCACAGTGCCTGAAGCTTGGGGAAGGGAACCCCTGAGCTCTTTTGGGAACATTGTTCTGTTCTATAGTTATTGAACTTAACTTCGGAAAGGGAACCCCTGAGCTCCTTTGGGAACATTGTTCTGTTCTATAGTGATTGAAGCTTGGGGAAGGGAACCCCTGAGCTCCTTTGGGAACATTGTTCTGTTCTACAGTGATTGAAGCTTGGGGAAGGGAACCCCTGAGCTTCTGTGGAATATTGTTTCATAACCTGATACTTCAAGATGGAATGTTTGAAAAGCTGAAATCGAGAAAGAACTATATCCTGAACTTTCAAAGGGGGGGGCTAGAGATAGCAGCAGACGTTATGTTGGACACTTTTTTTATTAAGAACATACCTACACAGCATTTACATATCAGAAGTGAGGGCAAGCATTGGTTTTGACACAGCCAGTCTTTTGTTTTGGACTTTCGGACTTAGATATTCATTAGTTTATTTAGGTAGGGCAATCCCCACCATAGCTATAGGCCAAGATAGGAGTTACACCACCCTGAAAATGTAAATAAAGGTTTTGAAAACTATTCCTCTGTTGTCTGTGTCACTCTCTTGGTACCATGCTTATCTCACAGACGCCATCCTTTACGCACAGTGGACTAGTTAACAGATCTTAAGGTGCCTCATCACGAGTTGGGTGGTGCAGAACAAATGCAGCAGTAATACTGTTACCACTGCATTACTGCACCACCAAATCATGAAATGGGGGCAAAGTCAGAGGCTTCAGCTCCAGCTCTAAACTGGAGGTAAATCCACTGATTTTCCATCGATTCTCAGGGCAATTACCCCATTGTCCAATGTACTAAAAAAAAACGGGGACTCAGCTACCAGCACGTGTGATCTGATGGTAATACCGCTGGACCAAGTGGTGGTAACAGTAATTGCGTTGGGTGGTATTCCTGCGGATTTACTGCTGGGATACTGCCCAATTTATGATGAGGCCCAGTATCACTCATTTTGCGTGCAGGGAGCCCGTTTAGGGAAGTGGGAGACTCCTTAAAGGTTAAGGGCAGCTGTAGGTGGACTGCTCCTAGATTCAGAGCTCCAATTTGCCTCTTTTTGTATCTTGTTTTATCAGAAAAACAGAAAGGTTTTTTAGGTTGTCACCGTGGTCCTCCCTTCCAACTGCCAACATACACCTTACAGATATTCCAAAAGCAGCACAACTCTGTCCTACATTGAGTGATAGTACAATGCTATCGGATACACACTATGGTCTAGCAACTAATATAGCCAGCTGCATGATACAACACACCGAGTCACATCTCAACAATGGCATTTCCATGCTGAGGTACACATAATGGTTCCTCCACTGTATTCTGATGATTTGATATGCTCTTCTACATGCAATGTTAGCTTAATGCCCATTTGCAAAGTATAAATATGCAAAATGTTTACCATTACCCATTGTCTTACTCCGGTTGCATGCCATTTTACTTCAAAGGAATTCCACTGAAAACAAAACATTTTATTCAGGGGGTTCCCCCCAACAACCCCCCAGATCCCTATACTAGTCCCTCTACCCCAGTGCCCTCCCCACCCCTTTTAACTCCTTAACCCCACGCCCCTATATAATTTGATGAGTTTTTTTCAGTGGAATTCCTTCAAAGTAAGTTACTTAGAAGGAATTACTGTCTGCAAAATGACAGGATACGCTTACTCCATACCATTTAATAACATGCAATATCATGGTGACAAGGTTGGTAACCTGTGACAGCAGTGCCCGGACCTGCCCATTTGAGGCCGGGCCCGGCTGAAGGAAGTGACAGGCCTGAGTGGAAAGAGAAAGAGCCGCAGGGTTGGCAGCACAGCACCAACCCGGGACGGCATGCCGGGACACAGTAGAGCCAGCCTCTGGGACAGAGCAGCAGCCGCAGCTGTGGCAAGACAAGGACCAGCCCCCAAAGCATTACCCCCTGCCCGCCACACTCTCCGGGAAAGGTTCTGGAAAGTCCTGAAAGTTTCCGAGGCAAGAGAGGAGGCGGGGATGGGAGTGAGTGTGTGTCCTGAGCTCTGACGGTATTACCCAAATTGACCTTTTACAATTCACCTTTTGCACAATTGACCTAATTAAATTGGTCCTCATTGACCTTGTGCACAATTGACCTTTATATTATTTTAGTTATTTTATATATGTATTGGGTTGGTTTTGGATTATAAATAATATAAGGGGATTGGGTGAGGGTTCTGGGGGTTTGTGGATTGGGTGGGGGGTTGCGGGGGGCTTCCGCCCGCATATATGTCCTAATTGACCTTCTAAATTAGGTCAATTCTCCCGAGGTCAATTGTGAAAAGGTCAATTAGTATACAACCTCTCCGAGCACTCTCCAGGTTCCAGCCGTGCATCCTGTGCTCTTCACATACCAGGTTGGCAGCCTCTCTCGCCTGTTCCCCGTCAGCCTGTCTGTTTTTGTCCTGCTACGCTTTGTTGCTGTTATGGTAAAGACTGCTTGGCCACGCCCCCTGAGCTATTTGACTCCCAGCCCTGACCCGCAGGGTTGAAGTTTGCTGGATCAAGGGCATGGGTGTTTAGCCGCCACAAGGGTGTTCGGTGCTCGCGGGGGTTCGAGTATTTGTGTCCTTGGCACATCCAACTTGCGAAGGAAAGTGGAGCAGGTTAAGGTGAGGAGAAGTGCTGGGGGGGTGCTCCCGTGAACTGAAATGCTTGAATTGTTCATTGATTGCTGTTTCCATCAAGCCACCCCTAGAAAGTCAGTTATGCCTGCAACAGAGCCCCCGGATGCCCGCCCCCTTTGACCCTCACAAAGCTTCCCGATGTTTGACGAACAGTCCCACCCTTCAGTTCATGCGCTAACCCCGTAGTGCAGTCCCACAGCCCACTCTATGCTCAAGGGAGACACTTATCAGTTGATAAAGGAGATCAATCAGTTCCTTGGGAGGACGGCGGACGTCACAGGGCGTAAAATTACTGAAGCTCAAGTCGAGGACACCCATAGAGCTACGTCAGAGGGTCCATTTAGTAGGGGAGGCTTGGCTCATGCAAGGCCAATGTAAAGGGGAGCACGAGTCAACATTTTCTCTAATACTTTCCCCTGCAGTCATAGAATCCGCTAATGCGCCAGCCTGGCGTGTGCTAATTCCGCCTGTACACATGACCCCCACTGGAGTATATGTCATCCCGATGGATATCCTTACTGCTAAAAAGGGGATTGCCCAGCCGGCGAATGTGGGTCTCTCAACTACTCCATGCAGTAATACCTGTGTTGGCGGGGGCACAGGGGCCAGTATTGATCCCCCATCCACATTGACCACTGTAGCTGTGCAACTACCACTTACCTTCCAGTATCCTGCTTCCCCCTCTGCTTCCACCGGTGCGGTCATGCCCCAGTCACCATTTGATGTGTCTAGCTATGAGTCTAGCTATGTACCAACGCTTGGGCTGATGATGACTCCCAGAGGCACGAGGCTTGTTCTTACACCCAGCCAACCCCCATTCTGGAGATTGGGGGGGGGGTTGCTGTTTGCAAAGAATAGCCAGATGGGTGTCCACATGGATTGTGAGACTTTGACCCTCTAGATCACGAACCATGGGGTCAAGGATCTTCTTTCGCCTGCAGTGATATATAGTCAGTCCTAAGTGAAAACATAGTTTTCACTGGACCGAAAAAAAGAAAAAGATCGATTTAGAATGAACGCTTTGTGACCGCGCAGAGTGGTTATTCTAAATCGATCTGTCAGCCCCTGCTGCAAACAGGTGCGCACAGGGGCTACAGGCTGTCAGGTGAGTGTCTGTGAATGTGTGTCTGTGTTAGTGTTTTTGTGAGCGTATGTGTGCGGATTTGGTATGTGTTATGCTGGTAAGGGGGGGGGAAGAGGGCCTCCCGCCCCCGTTTAACATAAAAAACAGCGGGAGATCGGGAGAGGGTGGAGTGAGGTCATCTTGGAGGAGCAGGGGGAGGGGAGGATGTCAGATTGCTGCATTTAAAAGCCAACACAAAAACGGCCAAAAAAAATCTGTCTTTTTTTTCGGTCTTTTAAATGCGGTAATATCACATAGAACCATATAGTCACCCAGAGTCCATGGAACTAATGGTCCCGGTGAAACCTGTGGCTGGTGCAAAGCCTGAAGAAAGGCCTGCTGTTGCTGGAAGGGTCCAGACCAAGAACCTGTTGGACATGAGCATCGAAAATAGCCACCCACTTTGTTTCCCCCTAGCCAGAGCCACCAACCAACTAGGCACAGGTTCAATAGGGGAATAAAGAGGAGAGGTCTTATAATTACCCAAAACGGTCGGGGGAGGGTTAGGCTGGTTGTTTTCCGAGGATAAGGGGGATACTTTGCTTTGTCCCAAGATACCTCATCTACAATCTTTCTCCCACTTTTTCCAACATGTCTGGGATGATGATATCTCCTTCCCTCCTCAGAGACAATGGAACATGAGGAACAAAATCCCATAACCACTTCTGGGATAGAGGTTTCCTTCTGAAAGGAGGATGTGGAATACTGTGTCTTACCTAACGGTATCCCATCTCCAATCCCCAAGGACCCTCTATCCCGGTGATACTCTCTCGCTTTTCCACCCACAGGGGCAGGATCGAAAAGCAAGAGTTTTTCTCCCTGGCCACCTGCAAAGAGGATCCAAGGGGAGTAGATGTGGGAACATCCTTATGTTTCTCATAGTAGATGATTTTTGGAAAAGGTGAAGTATTGGTTGGTGTGGGCAAGTGGTATTGAGTGGTGAGTGTGCATGCAAGGTGGCTTGGTGAGTGAGATTGTTATAGGGAGTGTAGGAAGTAGTTGAGAGAGTGAAAGGAGTGTGAATGGGGAGAAGGTGGTGTGGTGTGGAATGGTAGTAGTAGTGTGGAGGAGAGAGCAGTAGTATGGAGGTGGCAGTAGTAGTGTGGAGGAGGGAGTAGTAGTATGGAGGTGGGAGTAGTAGTGCGGAGGAGGGAGCAGTAGTATAGAGAATCGGAGTACTAGTGTGGAAGAGGGAGTAGTAGTGTGGAGGAGGGAGTAGTACTATGGAGGTGGGAGTAGTAGTGTGGAGGAGGGAGTAGTAGTGTGGTGAGAAGCAGAATGAGTGAGCGACATCAGAGGGACAGATGAGGAAAACATAGGGAATGCAGAAATTATAATACGATTTGACAATTTTTGCATGGTTATTACTTCCAATGAATAATAAGTTGCTTACACATTTTAAAAAATGTTTAGTTGATTGTGCGTTCAATCAAGCAGTTCCACTTTAATTTCACATATAAAATTCATTTTTTACAGACATTAATTACGCATACAAATATAATCACAACTCCCTTTGACCATTCAAAAACAATCATAAATGGCTGCCAACTCAAACACTTTGTGCACTAATGTTAGGAGGATGGGATTGCAACAAAGAAAGGTGAGGAACAAAATAAGAGGTCACTGATGACTTGTCCCCTACTTTTGTCAATCTACCTGATCCTCTTAATCAATTCATCACTATAGAACAAGCATGAGATGAAAAAAGCGAATTCCCTCAAAACCAATAGCCAAGATATGTTTTTTTTGTTAAGTTTTAAGTTTGAAATAGCCAAGATAAAGGTCCTCAAATTTGCATCTAATGTAACGCTTTCAGGAAATATGTGCCATGGATTACAAATCATCACTTTATGTGGTAGTTGACTAGTCATTAGAGCAAGTTATGATCTAATAACATTTTCCCTGTATGTTGCACCGAGGGTGTGTGTTATGATTGAAATCCTGTGTCATCCTGAGATAGCATAGCGTGGAGAAATTTGGCAAAGATAATGCAGACAGCCGAAGGACAGCCCAGACCACATTGCTCAAGTGAGTTGTGAAGCTGTTCTTTGTCAAACAGGTGTGCTTAAGGAGAAATTAAGAGTTGAATGAGTTTTCCTTTTCTCTCTCCACTGTTTGATCCTTATAAGGCATATCATCTGATCCAGAGTGTGTGATCAGTTGTTAGAACTCATATTTGATCCTCCTATACACAACACTATGTTGAAGTTATTCGAATCACAGATGCTGAATCAACTGAAAAGAATTGATTACAATAGTGTAAAGAGATACAATATCAGGAAACACCAGAGTAAGATTATCAAGGATCTATCAGATGACCACACGTTGACCCTTAAACCTGCGGACAAGGGCGGAGCCATTGTAGTTATGGATACCTCCTTCTACAATGCCCAATGTCTCCTACTTTTGAACGATAGGGACACAAATATACCAATTGACGAAGATCCCACCCCAGGAATTCAAGCAATGATTGAGTTGACTTGGAGAAAGCCCTTGAGAATGACTGGATTACCCTCAAAACCAATACTTATCTATCTAAAACATACCCTATTACTCCGGTATTTTATGGACTTCCAAAAATCCACAAACACCTGACCAAACCACCTTTAAGACCAATAGTGGCGGGTACAGATAGCGTGTTTGACCCCTTGGCGATCTATGTTGACCAAATTCTACAACCAATAGTACAAAAAACGAATACTTACCTTCGAGACACCACTGATTTTCTGAACATCATTCGGGACATTAAGAATCTCCAAGGCAATGATATCCTAGTAACGCTAGATGTACAAAGCTTGTATACATCCATCCCACATGACAAGGGAATTGAGGCATTGGAATGGGCCCTACTACGAGAAAATGACTGCTTAACAGAAAAAACTTTTGTACTCGAATTAGCCAAAATGAGCCTGCACAATAACTTTTTAAGATACAACAACCAATTCTACTTACAGGCCTCCGGCACCTCGATGGGCTCTGCCATGGCCCCGGCCTATGCCAATCTATTTATGCATCACCTAGAACTATTACACATTATCAACCATGAAGAATGGGGTCCCAGACTGATATTCTGGATGAGATATATAGATGATGTGTTTGTTATCTGGAGAGGAGACAGGGTACTACTAGAAAGATTCCTGCATTACATCAACTCAGTCAATCAGAGGATAAAATTCACAATGGAGATTGGTACACCAAAAATCCATTACCTGGATGTTGAACTTGAACTTAAAGATGGTGTTATTGTCACCAACTTATTTTCTAAACCCACCGATGTCAACAACAGTTTACACTACAGGAGTTCCCATCCGAAACACCTAAAGAATAATCTACCTTACAGCCAATTCCTTCGGGCTAAAAAATAACATCGGTAGAAGCTACATTAATGATTGAAATGGAGAAAATGAAGTCTAAATACTCTAAGAGAGGATACCATGATAATGTGATAGCAGCAGCTAAAACAAGAAGCACCCTTATATCTAGGGAAGAATTATTGAGGAAAACACCTGAGAAAAAAGAAATTCCTTTCTTATATTCCCTAAAATATTCTGGTCAAAGCCATCAAATCACTCGATTAATCAGAAAGAACTGGAGGACGATACAACTTGACCCACATTTGAATGAACTTTTATCAGTGCTGGATGGTTGGCTTGCGGTGCTACTGTCCTCAATGTTGGAATAGAATAGTTCCCCCGACCCTTCCTCCACCTCCACCTCCTCACCTGGTGACGTGGGTAGCTCCAACTTCCTTCTCTGAGGCCTTTGGGAGGGAGGCTTTTTCTTTTCGTGCAGATATGGCCTGCCTCGGAATGAAGCCACCGTGACCCAGAGTCTGGGGCTCACCGTGACCCCCCTCTGTGACAGCCAACAGGGGAAAAAGCCGTAGCAGAAAAAAACCCTGGCAGATGTGCAGAAAGTTGCTGAAGAGCTGCCCCAGACGGGTCCAAGGAGGAGATGCAGACTGGTACGAGGTCCGGAAGAAAAGCACTGAAGGAATCCAACAGCCCAAGGGCGATGACAGGTAGAAAGAATACGGAGGAACAAATAAACAAGGAGGAGGAGGGGCTCCTGACGAGGAGAGGAAAAAAGGAGGGCGTAGTAGAGCCCTAAGTAAAAAAAAAGATCAATGCTGGAAACAAAAATAAGGAGGCAATAGCGGAAGAATAAACAGGGTAGCCAAAAGGGGAAAAACGGAGGAGGAAAAACCAAGCGAAAGGCGGAAAAGCCTAGGAATAGTACGGGCTCGCACGCAACAGAGAAAAAAACCTAACGTTGCAACACGCCGAGCCGCTCCGCCGCTGAAAGTAAATAGGAAGCGGCGGGCGGCCATCTTGAAAGGACACTAGACCGCTAACCGCACGTAAAGAAAAACGTGGCGGGGCGGTCTAATGGCGGCCCGACTTCCATCCCTTCCACAACCGCCAATGGCCTACGGTCGTGACAGTATGGCCCCTCCGAAAGGCATGTCCCCCGGGTTTGCCTGGATGCAATCGATGAAACCTACGCAGTAGGCGGGGAGCATGAACATGAGGAAAGGGTTCCCAGGTATCCTCAGATGAAGGGTATCCCTTCCAATGAACCAGGTATTCAAGACGACCCCTGTAAAACCGGGAGTCGCGAATCTGGGAGACCTCATACTCATCAGAGGCTGGGTCAGGTAAGGTCCATAGACTTGGATGTTCCCGTTTCCTGACATCTGGAAAATAAGGGCGAAGCAGAGAAGAATGAAATACTGGATGGATCCTACCCAGTGCCTTGGGGAGCTTGAGTCTGTATGCCACGGGATATATCCTAGACTGTATCTCAAAGGGACCTATGAATCGAGGGGAGAGTTTAGAAGGGAGTACCCAACTGGGCAAAAATCTGGTGGATAACATGACTTTAGAACCCTTACACCACTCCGGGGCTGGCCTTCAGTGTTTATCCGCTTGCTCTTTATAGTGTCGACTAGCTTCGAGGAGGCTGTCTCTGGTGGATCTTTGAGCTTCTTTGAGCTGCTCCAGTGTGGATTCGAGGGCTGGGATCTTCGTGTCGTCCCAGCAGGTAGGTACAAAGGCTTGTGGATGGTACCCATAGGTGCAAAAAAAAGGGCTGATACCTAGAGCCGTATGAACTGAATTATTATAGGCAAACTCGGCAGTCGGGAGTAAGTCTATCCAATTGTCCTGTTGCCGGTTGATGAAACACCTTAGGTACTGTTCCAATGTCCCATTTAATCTTTCGGTTTGGCCATTAGACTGGGGATGGAAACCTGAGGACAGTGCTCTCTCGATACCCAGCAAGCTACACATAGCAGCCCAAAATTTGGAAGTGTATTGACTCCCTCGATCCGACACAATCTTCTGTGGGAGGCCGTGTAGCCGAAAGATATCCCTAAGAAATATTTTGGCCATCTCTGAAGCGGAAGGTATCTTGGCTAAAGGGGAAAAGTGAGCAAGCTTCGAGAAAAAATCTACGATGACCATTATGCAGGTACAACCCCGAGAGACTGGCAGATCTACAATAAAGTCAGTAGATATTTGTTTCCAAGGACCAGAAGGAGCTTGATCTTGCTGCAACAACCCCAGAGGTCTTTGAGTAGGATATTTACACTGGAGACACTTTATGCAGGTCTGCACATACTTCTGAGCATCAGCTCTCATTGTGGGCCATATAAACGATCTCTGTAGCAATTCGAGAGTACCCCGAACACCTCGATGACCTGCTATTTTGGAATCATGACACCACTGAAAGACCTGCTCCCTAAGTGGTTTAGTGGGGATGAAAAGTCTTCTGTCTATAAAGTACAACCCATCCCTTTCCTCAAAGGGCTGGTCTTTAAGATCTTGGATAGGAATAGCTGTGGTGGCTTCACAAACCTCTTGCAGAAAGGACGTCTCCATTGCTAGGATCCGAGTTTGGGGGAACATAAGCTCCCTCTTGAAGGAGGTGTCAACCTCATCTCGACGAGATAGGGCGTCTGCGATCTGGTTTTGAGAACCGGGAATAAACGTGATGGAAAAATCGAACTGGGCAAAAAAATGGGCCCATCTAGCCTGCCGAGTGTTATAGCATTCCTGCTGCTTAAGAATTTGAAGATTCTTATGATCGGTCTGTATTAAAAAAGGATGAGTGCTTCCTTGTAGTAAATGCCTCCACTCTAAGCATGCTAGCTTCATCGCAAGGAGTTCTTTCTCAATGACCGAGTAATTACGTTGGCTGGGACTCAGTGTTTTTGAAAAATAGGCAATCGGATACTCCTGGTCTGGGTTGCCTTGAAGGAGAACAGCACCCACTGCAGCTGACGAGGCGTCCGTCTCCACAATGAAAGGCTGCAATTGATCGGGTTGACGTAAGATCGGGGTTGAGCAAAATCTGTGCTTCAAATCGAGGAAACTGTCATTGGCTTCTTTGGACCAAACAAAGGGTCCTGAGGACTTCTTTAGAAGTGTGGTTATGGGAAGAACGAGTTTGGAAAATTCAGGGATGAACCTTCGATAAAAATTTGCTAACCACAAAAAATGCTGGATGTCTTTCACAGAAGTGGGGGCCGGCCAAGAGACAATGGCATCTACCTTCTTGGGGTCCATAATGATACCCTCCTTGGACAGAATGAATCCCAGGTAAGACAGAGAAGATTTGGAGAAGGCGCATTTTTCGGGCTTGATCAACAGGTGGTTCTGATGTAAACGGCATAAGACTTCCTTTACATGAAAATGGTGTTCCTCCTGGCGGCGTGAAAAAACCAAAATGTCGTCTAGATAGACCAAAGCCGTTTGACCCAACAAATCAGAAAATAGCCTGTCCATAAACCGTTGGAAAATCGAGGGTGCATTTACCAGGCCAAATGGCATAACCTGGTACTCAAACAGACCGAAAGGTGTGCGAAAAGCGGTCTTCCACTCATCCCCAGCTCTTATGCGGAGCAGGTGATAGGCATTTCGTAGGTCCAATTTTGTGAAGACTACCAAGCCCTGTACAGCTTCCAGGATCTCGGTTATGATAGGCATTGGGTACCGGTCCTTTATAGTCACTTTGTTAAGACCCCTGTAGTCGATGCAAGGGCTTAGTTCTTTCGTCTCTCTTTTGGGAATAAAAAATAGGGAGGCTCCGGCTGGTAACTTTGACGGACGTATAAGACGGTTGGCCAAGTTGTCGTCCAGGTATTTTCGTAGGACAGCCTTCTCGGATACAGACAAAGGAAACATTCTCCCAAAAGGAACCAAGCTTGGGGAACTAGGTCTATGGCACAGTCTTCAGGTCTATGCGGGGGAAGCTGATGGGGAACCTGTTCCTGGAAAACCTCAGTAAATTCCGAATAACAACCTGGAATGCAATGGATAGCACTTCCTTATGTAATTGCCACTGTTCTAACCTTTTCAAATGAGGTTTCTGGAAGGCATACTCTTTTACAATAACTTGAGTGAAAACTCAGCAAATTGTTAGTCCAATCCACGGTGGGGTTATGTTTACGGAGCCATCCTATCCCCAGAATAACCGAAAAATGGGCAGCACGGATAATGTCAAAGGAGACCCTTTCGGTATGTTGCTGGATAGTTGCGACGACTTCTTCAGTAGTGTGAGTAATGAATCCAGAACTTAGGGGGGTACCATCAACACCTTCCACCTTTTGATCTTCTTTTTTGGCTATCCGGAGAAGGCCCACCTTATCTGCCCATACGGTATCTAGAAAATTTCCGGCTGCTCCACAATCAAGTAGTGCTTGAGTGTCCACTTCTTTTTTGCGGAAGTGAATCTTAATGGCTATAACCATAAGACGAACATCATCGGTCACATGAGAAGAGGTTACTGAGAGGTTGGCATAGGAACAAGCATAAGCCCCTCGATAGTCCCTCCTACCAACTATCGAGGGCGTTCGTTTCCCGACCTCCTAGGGGGCACGTCTGGACAATCTCGCAGGAGGTGGGTTTCATATCCACAGTACAAACATAGGTTCCCATCTCGTCTCCTCTTCTTTTCTTCAGCAGTTAAAGGTGCTCTAGTGGTTCCAATCTGCATGGGTTCTTCCCCGGCGGCTCTCGTAGCGGATGAGGAGGTGGAAGGACGTGATTCGGGGTATGGTGTCATACTTCTGATCTTCTTCTTTTCATTTTTCTGTTCAAGGAGTCTAAAATCAATTCTTTGGACAGCAGTAAGGAGATCCGAGAAAGTATCGGGCCGTGTGGTTCTGGCGAGTTCATCCTTTAATTCCTCCCGAAGTCCGATTCGGAATATGGTGTATTGTACCATTTCGGGCCAGCCTGCCTCGGCTGCCAACTGCTTGAAGGTAGATATGTATGTGAGTAAATCCGAATTACCCTGTCGTACATGCAGTAGGTCTTCACTGGCCACATGTGCGCTCTCAGTTCGGAGGAAAGTCTGCCATACCAGCTCCTTGAAAGCGGCGTAATCTTGTAGGACAGGATCGTCTCGGGACACCAATGGGGTTGCCCTAGGCAGGGCATTCCCTGTCATGTGGGTGATCATAAACCCCACCTTAGTCTGGTCGGTTGAAAATGTATTCGGTCTGAACTTAAAGTGGATGTTGCAGGCATCCAGGAATTCCTTCACCTTGCATCCCGAGCCATCGAACTTGCCTGATACTAGGGGCAAATGGGGTAAATCCTGAGCCTGTTGTTCCCTGATGGCTACTCTTTGCTGGAGTGCAGCATTGTCAGTCTTTAGAGCTTGGACCTCAGCATTGAGGTTTTGAACGGCGGCTATCAGCTCTTGGAGCTGTTGTGGGGTGGCCATGACTACTTCTGGGCGTTGCAAACTATCAGTGCTGGATGGTTGGCTTGCAAAGCTACTGTCCTCAATGTTGGAATAGAATAGTTCCCCCGACCCTTCCTCCACCTCCACCTCCTCACCTGGTGACGTGGGTAGCTCCAACTTCCTTCTCTGAGGCCTTTGGGAGGGAGGCTTTTTCTTTTCGTGCAGATATGGCCTGCCTCAGAATGAAGCCACCGTGACCCAGAGTCTGGGGCTCACCGTGACCCCCCTCCGTGACAGCCAACAGGGGAAAAATCCGTAGCAGAAAAAACCCCTGGCAGATGTGCAGAAAGTTGCTGAAGAGCTGCCCCAGACGGGTCCAAGGAGGAGATGCAGACTGGTACGAGGTCCGGAAGAAAAGCACTGAAGGAATCCAACAGCCCAAGGGCGATGACAGGTAGAAAGAATACGGAGGAAAAAATAAACACGGAGGAGGAGGGGCTCCGGAAGAGGAGAGGAAAAAAGGAGGGCGTAGTAGAGCCCTAAGTAAAAAAAAAAGATAAATGCTGGAAACAAAAATAAGGAGGCAATAGCGGAAGAATAAACAGGGTAGCCAAAAGGGGAAAAACGGAGGAGGAAAAACCAAGTGAAAGGCAGAAGAGCCTAGGAATAGTACGGGAGCGCACGCAACGGAGAAAAAAAACCTAACGTTGCAACGCGCCGAGCCGCTCCGCTGTTGAAAGTAAATAGGAAGCGGCGGGCGGCCATCTTGAAAGGACACTAGACCGCTAACCGCACATAAAGAAAAAGGTGGCGGAGCGGTCTAATGGCGGCCCGACTTCCATCCCTTCCACAACCGATAACGGCCTACGGCCATGACAACTTTTCCCAGAGCCACCCTTAATTGCCTACAAAAGAGGGAAGAACTTTAGAGACAGACTGGTGAAGGCAGAGCGGACACAAACTGATCGACAAAGAGTGTTACAAACAAAAAAAGGGGGTACTTTTGCGTGTCTACACTGTAACAATTGCAATAACATCACAAAAAGCGACTACGTGAGACATCCTCGTACAGGGGCAAAAATCAAACTGCGACACTATGCTACCTGCGATACCAAATCCATAATCTATGCCTTGAGTTGCCCATGTGGCATCTATTACGTTGGACAAACCAAGCGGAAGATGAAGGAACGCTGCAATGAACACAAGAGTAACATCCACACAAAGAACGAACGGTCTCCAGTAGCGAGACACTTTAATGAGAATAAACACACAGTGGCACAATTGAGATAGCAAATCTTAGAGGTGGTACAACGAGCCCCAAGAGGTGGCAACCACGCAAAAATAAATGGACCAACGCGAATTATACTGGATAGATAAGTTGGACAGTATGTACCCATATGGAATGAACGAGGATTTTCACCTAGGATTATTTCTATGAGTTGAAATAGTGCCTAAGATTTACATATACAATCACAGGTAGAACTGACATCAATGAGTTACACTATTTATAAATATAGAGAATGTCTCCTCCAAGGTTGAGAACACCTGCTGGTATTATCTTCCTGTAACCAGTCTACCTTACATGTACAAACTAGAATCATACTGTGCTCCTATCTTTTTCTCCCCCGTTTCCAGTGGAATAAGTTGAGTATGTAATATCTGAACTACCATATTATAAGAATATATACTCATTGTTAGCGAGCACCTATGAATGTGATTTTGTACATACTGTCGACTTTTTGCCTAAAAAATGTGAGAACCTCTTTCGATCGGTCAATCAGTGTCGAACTATTCCACCTCTATTTTATGTTAACCAGTATGCATCTGAACTACCATATTATCAGAATATATGCTCATTGTTAGCGAGTACCTACGAATGTGATCTTTTACAAACTGTCAGCTTTTGCCTAAAAATGTGAGAACCTTTTTCGATGGGTCAATTTGTGTCGAATTACTCCACCTGTATCAATGTTAATCAGTATGTACATACTCCTCAGAAAAATCTGATTGTATGAGATTGTTCAATTTATTCTACACACTCACTAATGTGACCTTACTGTGAAATCTGATGTACGGACTAAAAGTTCAGAAGAAGTGGCCCTGTGAATATGTATGTAAACATATCTAACTAGGCACATTATACTCAGATTCAAGGTAGTTCCGTTTACTTTACTCACGTGATAATTGTAACTATACCATAGTGATACAGACTATAGTTAAGACACTACACTAGCTAAAATGAATATGGGAAGATTGTGAGCAGAGGTGCCCCTTGTGTACAAACTTGCATTATGCATCATTTGGAATTGCTCCATTATGACCTCTTTACCACATCCATTATTATTCACATTAAATGACACTCCCTATTCACTATTGTGACATGGTACTCAGCACTATGTAAGTTCTTACCCCATTTAAAAACCTAGTCCCCAAACATTGCAGAATTATTGCGTCCATACTCGCACCGGCAGGCACTTTTTGGTGTCTGTGACGCGATGCGGGATGCGCGCCGCGTGATGACATCAGATGTTTACGTCGGACGTCACCGCGCTGACGCGCATCGCCGCCACTCGCGTATTTGTAAAACGGGTCTCCCGCGTCCGGCATCACCAGCGGATGCCGGACAGAAGAATCTACTTGTTACTGAGAGGTAAGGAGTCCCGCAGGACCATTTTTTGATTCAGCATACTCCATTTGTCCAGCTGTACTTCAGTACCTTATAGGTCTGACACTACCACCCTCTGACAGAACCTCCCTCTGTCCTTTCAGGGGATGACCCAAGCCTTGCATGCCCTGCACTTACCTGTGAAGAACGGACCACTCACCATCACAGGAGTTACTTACTGCACATTGGACCCTTATACCATTCAATTGGTAAGTGGAGAGTAGAATAACACTCCCACATTATGTTATGTTATTTACAGCTCCGGTAATTGTGAGCCTAAATTATTTAGAAAAATAATTGATTATTGCTAGTCCCTAATGACTCATCTAGAGTGTGTTTTTTTAAATGACACCATACTAATTTAGTATATATACCTTTGTGTTTTTTTTAGCATTCCCCAAATTTGGTTGAACATCTGTTTGCCGGATTCCGGTGATTCCCCATTTTTGCAACACTGAATACTCCTTCCAGAAATACACTAAAGGGGCACCAATGAGAGGTAGAGTCACCTTTGGTTTAAATATGCAACTTTTGCTATGAAAATTTGAGATACATTGTTCTAAAACAATATCCCTATCTTTTCTGCTTCAAGGGAAACATTGAGTCCGGAAGAACTTCAATTGAGAAACTAGGAAATTATGAAAAAGGAGCCCTGTTTTATGATAATAGAGAATATTCAGCTCCTGAAGAAGGGATATTATTTCCCGAAACGCGTTGAGCTAGCCAGACAGTAGTTAGGCCTCTACTGTATTTAAAATGTATATACTTTTTGATTAAATACATGGCACTATATGTACGTGGACACTTTTCTTATTTTTGTTATGTTCCACTACCTAGTGTCAAGGCAGTGTTTTTCTCCTCTGCACCTCACTAAATCCCGATCAGAATCATAAGCATTTCCTGGTTAACTTGGGTGTGCATACTGTGTTCATCTTTTATTTGTGCAGTTGTTAGAACTCCCCATTCTTTTATGTGGAGGAAGTGAGACAATAGGGACAGCGACAGTCCCGTGCTACCCAAGGGGCCCCCCAGAGTACTGGTGAGGTATTCTGCCAGCTCACCTTTCCTCATGGCACTCAATAGACCAACTCCCTAAAAAAAAGCTCCTCAGGAAACTCAGGCAAGAGACACAGCAATGGATAATTCATCCGCAAAAAGGGTTCCCAGAACTCCTGAATATGAAGCTGAGGGCCCTAAAAAGAAAAACCCCTCAGGGCAATATTACAGAGGTTTCCATGTTCATACTATAGTTCAAGATGACGGTTAACACAAGTGAAAATGATCAAGATCGCAAATATATATTAATTTAGGAAAGCTGAAATTGTACAACAAATAGAGAAATAGTTTAGCAGGAAACAGATCAGTTTTGAAATTTGATAGTAATTATTTGACATGCACTTTCAAACAATTGTAAAAAACAAAAAGGTCCCTGAAGGATTTCCTAACAGTGGTGGTGCTATGTCAACATTCCACTTCGTGAAACATATGTACGCCAATAAAGTCCATTTGAATGTTGGTTGAAATACACAACCAATTATATAGATTTGTATGTTCAATTGTACTTGGTCAATCACGCTGCATTCATATTGAATGGTAATATCATTAGACGGATCAGAAGTAGGCTGATACCAGTTAATGATGTTCAGCTGTATATAGTTCCAATGAAATGAATGTGTATATTGCTTGGCACCAGGTCTATCTACGCATGTCTAGGAGAGTAAATACAATAAATTAACATAATTCCTTAATATTGAGTAGTGGAGTCGTATATCTAAGAGCGCATGGAAGAATGACGGAATGAGTAGGATTCAGTGAACATGTTCCAGAATTTAAGAGATCAAGTCTAAGAAATAATGTTCTTTGCAGCCAAAACAACGTATTAACCTAAACCTAATTAATTTCACATACATAATAAGCAGAGTGCAAGCATACCCAAGTTAGACCTCTAGGCTGCTTGTCTATATTTAGTCTAACCCTGCCGTATCATGAGTCCACCCATGACCTATCAAAGCATCACGCCAGTTTATATATCACTGCAAACTAAAATAGTTTGTGTCTGCTTTAGTAACTTCCTCCCCCTTCCCCTGCACTTGTGGGATCTCAATGTCACTTGGCCTAGTAAGATCGTTGTCTCGGTCTTCCCTCTGTTCCCACTCACTTGCCTCGTCGCGCTTTGAAACACTTGTGTATAGTCGCGTTATAAATGCGGTATCATATCATATCATACCGTTTTATGAATATTAAACTTATGTGAGTTTTTTGTTTTATTGTTGACGTAATTTTCTGTACTTTCTTAAAGGTAAAGGATCATGTGACATCACCTCCTGACGTGTCATCTGGTGTGTGCTGTCACTTCTACACTGCCATTTCTGTGAATTGGTGTCCCTGCACGAAAACGTAAAATAAAGCAGCCTGCTGCAACATACAGCAACGGCTGGGCAGGTTTTGAGGTGTGTAGTGTAAGGAAGGCATGGTGTCAATGTAAGACAGACACAAGTGATCACAGTTCAAGGGTGTTTATTGAACTTTATCAGGGGTTTGGAAAACGCCGATGTAATCCTAAATCTAAAGATGGAAGCGAGCTACGACCATTGAATAACAAAAGTGCAGTCCTAGTGGAGTCTTGTGAAATAAATAAGGGCCTATACTAAAGAACCTATTGTCAATCCTTACCGCTATGCTACAAATAGTGTGGGATAATGTTCACAAACAGAAAGAAGCGTTCACAAAATGATAACTCAGGATATTTAGGCCGTTAACTTCCCTTCTCCACGTTTTTAGGATTGGACAAGGCAAGTCACTCGAGCACACCTCACTCTTGGACTTCTTTGGCACAAGGTCACAGTTCCTTTTACCAACATCAAGGCTTTCTGTGCCCAAGTCTCTTTTATTGAAAGTCTCTTGTTTCAGAGGGCCTGATGTACCAGAAACAACGATAAAAAGTTCTGTTCAATAATCAAGTCAGATCTTCACCCTCGATCCCCCTCAGACGTGCTCAAATCCTATTTTCACAATTAGACCCCCTCAGCCGGGCTCCTACCAATTTCAGTTTACAGAGAATCGAAGACTTTTGAATGTGCATGGGATTCAACTTAACCCACGGCTGGACTACTTCAATTTCACAGTACAATAATTCTCAGCCACTCAGGGGGGGAGGGGTACCAAACAGAGACCTTTGAGAGAGCACCCATGTGGCGCCGGACCACTCTGTATCTGGTAGCTAGTTCGGTTTCATAAAGTTCATTCGTATACAAATTCTCTTTCTTCATACAATATTGCTGCTTGAAACCTTGAGCCTAACACAGTTTGGTCTGCTATCAGTTTCTCCAACTCACCGGCTGTGCAGAACTCACTGGCGTTGCTTTTCTGTCAGAGTTAAGGACAGTATCACAATGGCAATCACTTCTCCCCACCTTGGCCATCAGTGCAGGCGGGTCCTGTGTACCTTTGACACACACTACACCAATTGTCAGCTGCAATTCCCGGTATTATGTTTCTTTTCCTTGAGGCTTCTTGAAAGTAGCGGTTTTCGTCCAAAAAGGCCAAGGGCAACTTCCTCCTTGCAACTCCTTCTGGTCTCGCCCCCTTTCTCCTTGGTTTAAATTGCCATCTCAGAATTGCCGCTTTCTCATGCGTTTTGCCTTGCTCAGAGTGTGCTTTCCTGCTCCTCCTTTTATCCGTGTGGGGAAGTGTGATGGAAGTAAGGTGTGTGGAATTATCAGTAATTGCCTGACTCTGCCTGGCCCTTGTGTTGGGACATGTCAGTTATACGGCTCTGCTGTTAGTCCTTTGTCGCTCACGATTAACTGTCAGTGAGAACATTTTTGTGTGGGGAAAGGGGGGGTTGAGTTTCTAGGTATCCCACTTGGTAGGATGGGGAATAGGTGTTATAAGGAAGGGGATACCGCGTCTCACCCTTTGGTATCCCACTTCCACTCTCCGAAGACCCCCTATCCAGGTGATCCTCCCGCACTGGTCCACCCCCAGGAACTGGATCCAATAGCGATGCCGTGTCATGGCCACCAGGATGACAGATCCCTGGGGACTAGCGGGTAAGACACATTCAGGTTTCTCACAGTAGTGAAACCGGAGGCTTCAGTATTGATGCTGTGGCACCATGCGGCTGGGCCCAGCGTGTGCTTCGCTAACATTCTACTTTGTATTCTCAAAGAAAGTTTTCAGCTATTTCTCTGTGTTTTGCTATCAATGGGCTGAGTTTCTAATGCATTTTCTTGTTGTGTGTGTGTTTTGCTGTACGTGGGATGGTTGCTAGAATGTGCGTGCAATGGCCCATGTGAGTGTTGGAGCCCGTAGCAATCTCATAAAGTGAGATTTTATTTATAAAGGAATAACAAATGCATCTTTAGTGCCTAATTCGCAGAAGCGTTTTCTAATGGCAAACCCCCATTGGAAAACGTTCAGCGAATTAGGCACTCAATATTTCTCATATGCACTAATTCCGAGGCGCTGTCGAGTGGTTTGCCTCCCTTGGGAAAATGCATCGGAGGCGTGTAGCACACCACGCCGTGCGGATTTATGCCAGCAGAGAATATATCTAAAAATACAGGATGATGTGTGTCGAATCAAAGGGAAATAAAACACATCTTCAATAAGTGCTGTAAAGACACCATGCCACGGGGGATTCATTTGCCTCCATCCACGCATTCTCCATGAAGAGCCGCCTGTTCAGCGATTTTACAAGTTAAACACAAATTGTTATCTTGTCCCCGTGGGAAAGGATTGTTAGAGATTCAGGAGGGAGAGATTCCCACAAGCTTTGTAATATAGTCTAGCATCTATTTAGTAGATCAGAAAAAAATGTCTACCAATTGAGAATTCATGCATAAATACATTTCTTAATATTGTATGATTTTAGTTTTGGGAGCGATCTAAGCCTGACCCCACACTGAAAATGATGAACTACTGTGTGCAGACCTTTGGGAGCCAACCCATTCTTTTTCAAGTGCTCAGACAATGGACATAGCTTTAGGAATCTGATTGTTTAGCAACCCCTCACCGGCCTTGTTAAACTCCCATAAAAATGGCGCCCAACAAGTCATGCTGGCCCTTTCCACTTTGTAAGCTGTCAGGCTGGGTGTAACGTCCATCAGGGCTTCCCTTGGCCCGGGTTACTTTGACTGCTAGAGAGACATAGATTCTAACAGATGGAATGGTTCTCATTTGACTTTGGCGGTAGCCATGCCGCTATTGGCGGCATGGCTGCCGCCAAAATCGGGTCCGGGTCTGGGTTCCCTGAATGGGGAATTACCAGTCCATTCTGAGTTCGGAGGGCCCGGTAATATCTCCCTCCAGGAACCCTGGCCCGGACCTTCCCCATTCCCATATGAGCCCCCATGGGGCTCAATGGGAATGGGGGAGGGAGCTAACAAAGGGCCGATTACGGCCGGCCCATTGTTAGGTCCCTGGTCCCCTCGCGGGACCCGGTAAGGACGCCTGGTTTGACCAGATGTTCCTTACCGGGTCCCGCGAGGGAACCTCGTAATGAGGCGGAACGGGTTTAACGGGTCGGCCTCCTTTAGCAGAGCCCGTTAACCCGTTCCGCCTCAGTTGTAATGAGGCCCAATGTGTGGGTCCTTCGGTCTTGAGGCAGGCTCATGTGCAGAGGAAGCCCAACCTTGTGTCTGGGAGATCATGGTGGATTCCAGAATGTCAGCGGGCCAGACAGCAGCATACGTGTCTAGCTTCTGCCCTCCCCAGCCTACTGATGGCATAAGGATACTTTTACTTCCTATTTCAAGGCATATACACTTACAATAAGCAACACCAACAAGAATATGGAGACTGCAGAAAACCCCACAGCAAAGAAGCCTAACCAAGGTTCTGAAATGGAGGTAGAAGAAGCGCCAGGATCCAAGGATATATGTTCTCTGCTGATGAAGGTAGGATGTTGGGGACATGAAATGTACCCTTTCTGAACTACTGTCAGGGAAAGTTAACCTCCTGGAAAACAGAATTACTTAAGTGGAAAGGGATGCTGCTGGACTGGCGATTGAGATGTCTGGCAGCTTCAGAGCATATGCTGAAATGAAAGGCGAGCTGTCCGGACTGAACCTTAAGAATGCTGATTTGGAAGCGAAAAGTCGATTCTAGAATCTATGGCTGGTGGTACTTGGCGAGCATGATCCAGGTGAAAACACTGATAGGTTTGGGATTCAAGGTATCTCAGAGGTGCGTGATGCTGGTGCAATTGGCCCTTTGTATCTGGACTTTGCTTACAGTGCTGGCAAGATAGAATTGGGAAAACCCCGACAAATTATAGTGACCCGTTCCAAGATCAGTACTAAGGAAAACCTTTTGAAAGTTGCCAGAGAGAAAAAGAAAGCTTCATATGCTGGGAAACTATTGTCTGTGTTCCCGAATTACCCTAAGGAGATTGTGAAGAAACAGAAGCCTTTCAATAAGGCCAAAGCTTGAAGATGTTTCTTCCTGGAGGAGTTAACACAACAGAGGTTTCAGAAGAAGCCACTGGAGGGCAGAGAGGGCTTCAACCAAGGGGCATTACTCACCCCTAACACCTTGGAGCTATATTTTTTACATACATTGTCAACTTTTATTGAGCAACTTTATTATTCTTCTGTTTAAGTTGAGGCTTCAATAGTGATGTATTTATATTTATGTATGAGAAAAAAACATTAATGGGGCTGACCCCCTGAGGGAAGGTTAACGACTTACCTTAGATCGTTCTCGTGATACCTTGATAGGTTGTTTCCTCTATTTACGTAAAGTCACATGAGCACGATCACGCATGTTCATACGGTGAGCGGAGGGAGTGAATTTGAGGTGCCCTAGATTAATGTGTGTAGATGCAATGATGGTTTGACATGAAACAGTGGTCCCAGATATACATATAACAAAATGAGCTCTAAGGTGTGCAGGGCACCACCCATATTGATGGGCGTGTCTGTATGTATGAGAGCCTGGTAGGGCCAATGTTAATGCATTATACATAGATATTGCGTTATGTAGTTACATAACGTTTGCATGTGTGAGAGCCTGGGCACTTCCTCCCCTAGTGGACCCTAATAGTACTTAACCACCGCCGCCCCTTTTTTCACTGCACTTGCATGCTCTGAATGTCACAAGGCCAGTAGGACCGCTGGCCGTTTCCATCTATTCATTGTCAATTTCATTGTCTGTTTTGCTCTCTTGTTCCCTTCTCTTGTGCCTTGTGACGTTTTAGAACACTGTCTTGTTGTATATACGCCTTGTGAATAACCAATAAAATAAATAAAAATCAATACAATAAATGTTTATGCATTATCCACAACGCTTGTTCTGCCACTGTGTTGTGTTGCAGGTGCCCACTCCCAGTTTTTGGTGCAGATTACACACCGGGCTAGCAGTATGAAGTTCACAGGGAATTTGTGTTGTTGGGTGGCAGCATTGTTCTAGTCCTCTATTAATCTTTCACAGGACCATATGCCAGCCAACAGAATAAGGGCACAATGATGGGGAGTATATGGAGCCAGAAGTGTAGATTGGCAGATTAATTATCTTATGTAACAACTCTGGTCGTGATTTCCGCATGATAAGTTCAGTATCATTGCAGTATCATGCAATACCATGCAGTAGCATTGTATGTATAGTATGTTTCTTAATTTATTAATTAAGTTTCATTTTCTTTGTTAAGTCTGTGAATGTGCTAAGGTTGGGGAACCCTGGAATACAACAAGTTGAGTGACAGAGCATCCAAACCCACGGCAACCACAAAAGGCTCCATCGGATTCGATATCTGCAGGAGTAAGAAGGAACCTGACTAAACACATGAGTATGTAAACTATAGAATGGGGATTACCTTTCATCCTTTGACCCCAGAGGCTATTCCTCCTGAAAGATATTCATCTCCCGTGTCCTCAAGTCTATCTAGTACTAGGGAGAGACAAGATCCCGGTCTCTTTGGATTTATAAATATGTTTTTCCATCAGCTCAGCCGTCTATGTGATACCCCGCAGAATACCTCTTCTCTCTTGTGGTGATGAACTGAGATGTGTTCTACTTAATTTCTATTCCACTCCCATAGGGATCAGTAGGGGTGAGGTAGAGGGAAACGTGTAAGAAGACCTCGCAAGTCTTAAGGACTCGGGAGGATAGCTCGGGAGCAACGTGCTCGGCTTGGAAGCAAGACAACACGGAGCAACGCAGGTTCGATCCCCGGGTCCACGCTTAGAAACCTCTGGATATTAAGCGAGTTATAAACAACATATCGTATCATATATCATTAAAATCCGAAATATATTTGGCTACCCCCTGAATGATCATCCTGACCTGTTTAATTGAAGTGAGCAGTCTGGGAACTGGTTCTCTATGGAAGCATTGCTTGTATCGGTTACTGTGCAGGCCCTGGTGAGGAAGAACCCTCCTAATTTGAAGCACTTGGCAAGCAATTGAGTTTGTGGTCGCCAGTTACATGTCCATCCTCCATAGAGATGTCACATGCACCATGCATTGTGTTCATGTCCCCTGGCACCCATGCTATAACATATTTGAGTTACCCATGCAAGCTCCCCTGAAAAGACTAGGCAGTTGCTTAGTATCCAAAGGACATTTTAAGACTTTCCACTTGGGTGTTGAATTGCCTCTGTTGCCACCTCACTCATTTATTTGAAGCATGTACATGAAGACTGGATTTGTGAATCCTCAATGTGGACCTTTCATTAATATAAATAATATTGTGTGACACTGTGCCTGGCTCTCATTCTATGAGTTGTCCATGCCTGATCGACCACAGCTACCACTAGGTGAGCAAGGGAAAGTTTGCAGACGTCTCTGCTCTCCAATATTAGGATGTGGTCTCCTAATGTTTGCATAAGGCTGAGATAAATTATCCTACCCTACAGTGAGATGGATGACTCAAGTGAGCCAAAAAGAAGATACTTCCTGCAACTAACAATTTCAGTGTCTTTTGCTCATGATCTGCCGTGGAGCCTAACTAGGTTAGAACTTGGATTACCGTGAATTTACCAAAATGTTCGAGGGAGAAAAAAAAATTATTTGAACGCAAATGGCTCTATTTACCTCCCCTAAACATTTCTGACAACCCACAGTCCCCCACTCCATTACCTACCTCTTGGCGGCACACCTCCTTGCGTGTCGCCTTCTCCTGCATCCGTCTGCGACGGCGGTTCCCTTGGGAGCCAGCGCCGCAGGAATCCTTTTTTTTTTTTTTACAAACTTTTTTCAATAGGGAGCAGGGATGCCCCTGTAACCCCACATGGCATGAACAAGGGTGCGGGGGACACCCCTGCAGCACCCGCAGCACTTGTTCACTATAATGACACTGAATGGGTTTTTTTTTAGACATCTTCGGCTGTAGTGATTTTCGTACAACTGATTTTAGAATAAATCTCCCATTCAGGTTTTTTTTTTTGTGAGCACATTTACGGATTCCTTAGAACTCAAGTCCGTCTTTAGTTGGAAAATGATTCATGGTAAAAAGTCTGATGTGCTTGAGTCATCGTTTCAGGTAAGTGCTTTCTGTCTGGTTTGAATACATGCGCTGTTTTTGTCTGCACTGGGCAGGGGACTACTTTGGGGTGGGAGCAATGGGGCTTGCCCGGTGTGGATTAGTGAAGGTAGCTGAGAAGGTGCAGCTGGTGTGGGTTCAACTGTTCATCGTTAGTTAAGTCTTTGGTCTAATGGTCCGCAACATGGCCGCCCACCGCTCTAATGTACATTTGGGAACACAGACATCAGGTACGTGTGCACGTATATTTCTTCTCATATGCATTGACAAGAGCGGATGAAAGTATTTGCAGATTTAATTTAATTAATCCCATTGAAAAAAACGGCCTACAAGTTTCAGCATGCAGTGTTAAACAACACGACTGAGGAAAGCATCGCACACGATGTGGGACCACTTGGCAGCTTTGACAACTGGGAACCAAAAGGATAGGCTTTAAAAAGTTAAATAGTGGATTTAAATGTGAAGTTCTATTCATGGGAGCAACGAGTTGATCATGAAAGTAAATACGCAGCTGAAAGCCGAGTGCTAAACGTAGCTGGTTTGGCTATTAAGTAACATCTACTGTGAACATATTCTGAAGCACTTGTTTTGCTTTGTGTGGACCGGTTGACATGACAACCAATTCAATAATTGCGGCTCCGCAAGCAAGACGCCGTATCAATAGGATGGTGACAACACGCAATCATTGTTAAAATGCAATGGCGCGTTTTTATTCCGACGAAAAGTTGACAGCAAAATATTAAAGCGTGACTACCCGAGCTGATGGCGATGCCCCTCCCCTGTGGCCTTCATAATGGGTTTCCAAGGAAATCCACTCGATGCCATTTCCGGAATCCACCATAAAGGTCAGAGAGGAAACAAAGGAACGATGAGAACTAGCAAAGCAAAGCTTGCCGTGTTAGGGCAAATGCTAGACTTGATATCTATCACGTGCCTAAGGTGGGTCCCGGGGAAGGTTTGGATGTTACGGCTGGCGGCCAAAGAGTTGGGCTTGAATCCTGAAAGAAGGACAGCCAGTGTCTTGGGAGTTGACCCCCACCTCTTTTTGTTTGTTTTTTTAACCAGTTTAGGGAATATTTTTCAGGAATGTGCATGTGGGATGTGGTGGCAGAGCACTGCTTCCTTCATAGGTGGTTGGATGTGGCGGGTATAGGCATCCAGTGGGCATGGTTTGCTTGTAATGATATGTGTTACTGGTTTGACAGGCCGGCCTTTGCTTGCCTCCTGGCAGGGCGGGGTAATGCAATTGGTTATGTCTGTTGTTGTTCCTCAGCGGCATTTGGTGAGAGGATTCCAGGTGCACTGGCAGCTAGATTAGTAGTTCGGTATAAGGTTTTTGGCTTGTGCTAGGGTCAAGGGGGACTTGGTTAGTTCTGTTCAAATGGACAAGGTAGCCGAGGGGTCCAGAGGGGCAGGGGGGGAGAAATTGGAGGGATCTAAATCCTGGATGGATGGAAAATGGTAGGGATTGCAGAGTGTGGAACCTGGGGAGGTTGAGTGGTTTAGTCAATACGGCTGTGGAGCCAGGGAAGAAAATAATTGTACATTAAATAAACATTTTCCACTTAAGAGCAGCCTAGTCTCCTTTATACCATCTAGTCCAAAGTTATTTTAGCGCTGTGGGATCAAAGCTAATAAAAACAATTGTATCCAAACTTGTAACTGGTTTTTGCACATGCTGCTTAATTAGTCATTGCTGACACAGAAATCAGCGCATAACTGGATAAAAAAAGTCAATGCTGTACTTACTTCACAGGACGTTCCACTGTACCCGGGTGGACACTGGCAAACCTCAACAGCTGGGGCGATCTTTCCACTTGCCAAAGAGTGATCTGCTACGTCAAGGCTCACAGCACTCAGCCTAGTATGTGATGAAATACACAAAAAAGTAATTACACTTAATATATGAAGCAGTAAATATAAGAAAAAAAGAAAATCAGACGACTTGACGTCTACAGTAACACTTTTGCTCAGGCATCTTTCCTGACAAGTTGTGACATTTTGTTTTCTGCTAGTTCACCTTTCCAGATACACATTACTTCTGTTTTGATTCTAGTCAAGAAAAATTCTGGCCAGACAGTACATTAAATCATGCCTTTTAATTTAGTGTCATCCATTTGCAAATTTCTAATAAATTAACAATGATGGAAAGGGAATAAATGCACTCTGGGAGCCCACACCACCGGGGCCTTGCCGTGAGTGATTGGGTAGAGGTAAGGTTGGGGTCCCAGTAGTCAAGTGCTAGAGTGACCAGCAACATGGAACTATAAATAAAATCATAGTGGCAATGAGCGCCTTCACCAGCCTTATAGGTTGCTATAAGGGAACCCCTAATGAATGTGAATAAAGCTTGGGTAAGGGAACCCCTGCAAGTGCTATAAGAGTTCTGAGCCCGGCTGTAGGGCGATCTGCTTTGAATCAGGTACTTTTTGCTTTGAGAGGTCAGAGGGAGACCTACGTGAACCTTTTGTTGAAATATGATTGAGAGGTCCGAGCCCAACAGAGGGAGACCTATGTGAACTTCATGCTTTGAGAGGTCAGAGCCCGACAGAGGGAGACCTATGTGAACTTTTTATGGAACTGTGAAAGACCTTTGGTTAACTGGAAAACCAGTGATTTTAACATGGAAGGACAAGCGGGCCTCGACCAACATTTTGAACTGCTTCTTGATAACCTGAGCCACAGTGTGTCATCCTGCCTATTAAGGGCCGCCTTTTCCCATGCTGTCCAATGTGGGAAGGAGCGATAACTCATCCCTCTTGATTCTTTAAAACACTGACTTTTCTTTGCATACATATTCTCTTTACCCCCTTTTTGTATAAGAAACAGGGCAGGCGTTAGGTTTGTTAGTATAGGCCATTTTGATTTCACAGAAACTGACTAGGGACTGTGTTTTCTTTATTATTTGATGATAGAGACTACTACCATCATAGCTATAGGGCAAAGGAGGAGTTTTTCCAAACCCCACAAATCTAATAAAGGTTTTGAAATTGTATCTCTAGTGTCAGTGTCATACTTGTGATAACATGTTTTCCTTACAATACGAAGAGGCAGTAGTCTGCTCAGAAAAACACCACAGGGAGCAGGTTCACCACAAAGATCTGAAGTTTGCAACCCTGAATGAAGGGGACAATATTGATGACATGTTCGGTTCGAGGCCATTAGGCACCCCAAGTCCACAAACTGGGTGCCCTCGCCTTAAGTGGCTTTATACATGGTACAGCAAAACAGCAACCCGCTGGAAAAAGAATTAACATATTGTATGGTTATATTGTCTGACTATTTATAAATTCTATTTAAATGTGCAAAGTTTTGTTAAACTAAAACACATTAAAAATAAATAAAATAAATACAAAAGAAATAGGATACCATATGAGGGCAGAGTGTCTGAGGCTGGAGCTTCCCTGTTAAGTTATGGACATGCCGGAAATTGTATGCTAAAATGGTGACATTTGTCACAAAAGCAACCAGAGATGTCAGGAACATTCCCAGATTTTTCAACAATATGTTTCTCGTACACAGACAAGGGAAGTCAAGGCCAGTAATCAACTTGAGGGAATGCAATGGGTGGCTGGTTTACAGGCACTTCAAGATGGAGGGTATTCACCTCCTTCAAGACTTGCTTTGGCAGTGCAACTGGCTGGCGAGGCTGGATCTGAAGGATGCCTACCTGGCTATCCTTATAGTAGTCGATCATCGCAGATTTCTGGGGTTCCGATGGAACAGAGAGAGCTGACAATTCAAATGCCTGCCCTAGGGACTAGCCCCAGCACTGTGGGCATTCAGAAATTTGATGAGGCCAGTGGCAGCGAAGATCAGGGGCAGAGGAATACGCCTAATACTGTACCTAGACAGCATCCTTATTCAAGCGCAGAACAAAGTTGCGTTACATGAATAAGTGTGATAGGTGAGTGCGCTCATCACTTTGTTAGGGTTTCTGATCAATGCGGACAAGTCAGAACTGGAGCCCCACCATTGGTTAGAGTTTCTGGGTTTTATAAAAGACAAGAGGAAGACTACTCTGGAGCTGCTGCCTCAGAAAATGAGAGCAATCAGGAAACAGCTGAGGTCGGTGCTCAAGGAGAAGAGTATTTCACTTTGGAATCTAGCCAGAGTAGTGGGGCTTCTGGCATCGTCTATTCAAGCTATATTCCCCATGCCATTATATTACAGGGCAAACAGAGGTTCAAAATCAGACAGCTCAGAGGGGGCGTAGGATATCATCAGTTAGTGCAGCTGGACAAGGAATTAAGGGCAGAGTTGCCTCAGTGGTTGCAAAACCTGGAGGCTTGAAATGGTCACACCATTTTTGGCGTCATTCCAGACTTAGTAATAGAGTCCGATGCGAGCAGAGCCATTTGGGGCACCAGATATGGAGGGTTGGGGACAGGAGGCAAATGGTCCAAAGAGGAAATGAAGCTCCACAATAATTGCTTGGAGCTTTTGGCAGGCTTGTTTGCGGTGAGGACATTTGCCAAAGACAGCAATCCTTCTTTTCTCATGCACCCACCCACTTGAAATCAATCCCGGTGTTGGCTCAGAATGCCCCCCACAATTCTCCAATTTCATGAATCTCTCAAAACATGGCTTTTTCAACAACACCTGGTCTAGGACTATTTCCAATGGATGCACATAACAAGGAACAGACCTCAACCCACAGCACTGCGCTACTGTTAAAAGATGCCACCCCAAATGCTGGATACCCTTACTCTGTACAGCGCTCTGCTGTTCTCGAGCTAATTCCGTGCTTTAAAAAAAAAAAAAAACTATTCACATACATTTGAAAAGCCAATAAAGTCCATTTAGAGGGAGAAGTATGGAAAAATGCTCCTCTATTTTTCCTTTGAATCACATGTCCTGTATCTCAAAATCCTGCCCCCGTGTACCTACCCATCATCTTTGCAACTATTTACCATTCCTTATGCAGGATTACAGAATTTGTTCATAAATTCATTACAGCCTTTCAGCTTAACTACAAGTATGCCATTCTCTTCAGAAACGTCAACCTACGGATTGGCTATCCTGCCAAAACTTGATACTTCCATCCTAAAAGGAGATCCCCACTGTGTGACTATTTCAGCATTTACAAGATAAAACTCACAGTAAAGGCCCCCGTCTTGATCTCCTTATCACCTCCCTTAGTCTCCTTGCTTCATCACACCAGTAACCTGGATTTACCATGCTTTCATCCTTTTGCTCTTCCTTCACTGAGCAAGCCACAGGCTTAATCAGTATTACAGCAGTATTTCCTTCACCTTCAGTAAAAGTCTAGCGTTACGTTGCCCACCATGAAAGGGTCTGTGCAGTCCGTGAACCTAGCAGACAATGGTGTCAAAAGAACCTTATGTTGCTGAAGCACCAACTACGATGGAAGAAATAAAAAAGGAAGGAAATTCAGATCATAATCTGGTAAATTTTATGGTGTCAATCTCGGTACACAAATGAACAAATAATTTCCCAAGAACCATTTGCCACTACTCACTGATAATACCAGCAACACATCCAAGGGGCTCTTCAAAACAACTGGAAACACCAAAAACCCCTCTCGCCCAGCTTCGCCCATTGGACCTTCCAAGGTTTGGTGAAATATGATGCAGAATTTGATAGTAAACAAAACTGTCAAAATGAAAACCTTGATTATCCCAAAAATCTCCCACACACCCATCTCCTCTCATCTCATCTCTGGCTTCCTACCACTCCTAAGATTGTCGTTATAGACAAAATAAAGCCAAACTCTTGGGATCTCCAGCTGATCGCTCCTCTCCACAAGGAAAAAGTTATCCATCCCTATCCCCTAAAACATCTTAACTTTTCAACCTCAGCTTCTTTCAAGGAAGCCTCTCTAACTCTTACAATATGTACAGGGATCAAACCAAATTCAAAGAAGCCCACTGTTTATCTGAACATTCTGGCAACTTTCTGCAGCTTTCTCTATCCTGGATAATGATTGAATATTTGGTTACCAATCAACTTGAGCTCTTCCTTAAAACATACCACGTTCGAAACTTTGTGCAATTGAAATACTAATTTAAGCACAGAACAGACAGCTATGCCTTCCATTGACTTCTGCCATCTCATACGTCCCAAAGGATCCACCCTACCAGGACATTATTATTTTGATTCCTTAAACCACCAAATCCCCATAAAATGCCTTGGTTCTGTAACACATGTCTTCTCCCATAGCAGACACTGGTTTAACTCCTTCCTATTTGTTAGACTCAACCATGTTTACCAGTGCCATTGTAGAGAGGTGGACGTACTGGCGTCTACCCCTACCAGTATACCACCAAGGCGACAGACGTCACTCACTGAAGCAGCCCTACAGACCATAACCAGATGACATCATCAGAGTAATCATGAAGAGGCGACATGGCTGAATACACACACACACACACAAACACACACAAACACAGTCACACACGCACATATAGATGTGTTAGACATGACGCACATGCATCCCTGCAAGAAGCTACACAGACACTTAGGCCAAACTGCTCTTAGACATGAAGAACATGCTGACAATCACTAAAATAGAGATTACATACACCCTATCTCTCTTATGTAGCAATGCCAATCACACGTGAATACATATAACTGCATGCTTGGTGCTTGAGTGTGACTATTTTCTGTCTAATAATACTTCCTTTAAGCCAGGATGAGATCATCCTCTAAAACACAAATTGTTCCTGACCACGTCAAGATTAGGTGAAGCCTTACTTATTCCATACCTGGGATATGGTTAGAGATAGCAGAATTGCACATTCGTAATTTGGTAAAGGCTGGTGGAGCTATTGTATTCACCAGTATGTAATCAATGCAATTGTAAGGCTAGTTTGGTACTAGAAAAGAATGGGGAGCTCCAGACTCTGAGCTAACCCGGTCTTCTCACATCACAGAGACTCAGATTTATTTATTTATTTATTACATTTCTATAGCGCACAAACAGCCCTTGGGCATTGTGGCGCTGTTACTTGAAGGGAGGTTAGTTACAGGGGAGGTACACATGTCAGAAACTTGACCTCGATTTTAGCAGAGACAGATCTTGACCGTGGCAAGATTCAACCACTAAGGTTCAAAATACAAACATCGAGTGGAATTGAAGGTGATACATGTGCCTGCAACCAAGGCCATCAAGGAAATGTTCCTCGTATACTCTTTTCCTGTCCTGAGTACGGGCTTCTAACAGGAAAGTGCATGATGAGGTCGTTAATCCGCGATGGCAGAGAACTAATAACATATCCTTTTAAGAGACCAATTTCTGGACGTCTCTCAGAAAGTCACCCACTTTCTGTGTGAAGCGATGAAGACTGCAAAGAAAGAATATCCTTTAAACAGAATATGCCAGGTGTATAGTTTGAGCAGCCGGGTACGCTTGCATTTCTACAGGAGATGAGCGGATCCAGTTGGTGGGAAGGCATCTGCCAGAGAAACCCACACTCAAGGAAAGCGGAAGTGAGCAATGCCTCACCACACAAAATGACGGGAAGCGAGCTGCTCCTGTCTTTAGAACGCCATGGCCCACAGAATTGGGTTGTAAAATGGCCAGCCTCATGCTGATTGGTGCTGGCGAACTTGACCTGGGTTGAGGTTACATTTATTGATGTGAAAAATCACGTATTACATTGTTTAAATCTGAGTGTGAGTCTATGGGCCCAATTCCCAAAGCATGTTCTTGCGTAAGTGGAAGGTGGACCGAAAAATAAAAAAAGAACCACCCAAATTCTGCTAAAACAAGCTGTGCATTCATCTTAAAATGTGCATTTTCAAGATGAGGGCATATGCCCATACATCAGAAACGTAGGAGTGGTTACTCTACAATACCCTGGACTTGCACTGGCACTTCTGGGGTGTTTCCCCTTCACTCCATTCCATAATGCACCGTAGTTTTTATTTCCTGGTGAAACAGCACGGGGATGTCGAGCCCTGCCCTGCGCCATCGTCACACTCTAGAGGAGGCCTGCCTTCATATTGACCTATAGCTGATGGTTTCTGTGGTGAGGTGTCCACCTGAGAATGAGATTTATAATTACCTACCATTCACAGGTGAATGTCTGTGTCACTCAAGGGCAGCAGTACATTTAATCTCTTTTGTATTTAAAGTTGTGTATCGTGGGTAATAAAATAGAACAAGAAATTTGGCCGTTTTTCTCTCATACCAGTTATAGAATTTTACAAAACCAAGGTCATACCTACACTTGTGTATGGAGCTGAAGCTATGCCTGGCCTTCCAAAAAGAATCTGGCCCATGATAGAAAGCCAATATTGGAGAGAAGTTTTAAATCTACCGAGTTCCACACCTCTGGTCTTAATAAGACGTGAAATGAGCCAGCTCTCGATGACCGCATTAGTAGAAAGGAACACCATGATGCTTTTCAGAAAATTACTTCTTGAAAAACGCTCGAAACTACTAGAAGCGATAAATGCAGAAGCTGAAAGTGGTTGCTCCGCTGTCCTGACCCAGTGGTACAAGGATCAAGAATTGAAACTGGATAAAACAAATTGCTCAAAAAAAGACCTGGTGGAAAATCCAATGAAAATTCAAAAGAAACTAAACGAGCTTGATTGGGTCAACACCTTGGAACAAGCAGGTTCTTACAAACTGGTGGCCGATCTACCACTCATGACCTTTAAATTACACGAACTCCAACCTTTTGTGAAAAGATATCCTGATCGTAAATTGAGGAATACTTTTTTAAGAGCTCGTCTTAACTTACTCCACACTAATGAAATTCTCAAGATAAGAGGTCTAGCAACAACAAACAAATGCAGATTCTGCAAAGACCCAGTGGTGGTAGAGACCACAAGACACCTACTCCTAACTTGTCCAGGCGTAGAGCTTATAAGAAATTCTTATCTGAAGACGATGTTAGCAGCGGCACATACCTTCGACGAAGAGATTTGGTGGGCCAGGTTAATCGGAGGTGGGCGTACTACATGGCTTACTGCAACTGCTAAAATCTTGGACACAATACTCGCGATTGCAAACAAAGAAGATGTGCAGAGTAAACTGTAAACTGTAAACTGTAATAATCCAGAAACGAAGAGTTTGAACACAAAACCTTTTAAAAACCTTTTAGGTTAAAGAAAGTATAAAAAAAAAAAAAAAATAGAACAATGAATTTGTCCCTGGTAGGTTGCACTGCCAAAATGAACTTTCTTATGCATGTTAAACTAAGCCTCCAGACAGGCAAATTGACCAACGCCTCCCAGCTCGCATCAAACTCATCAATTCTCTAACCTTGCACATCTTATTATGATTCATTACAATTCTTCTTTTACAATACCAGAGATGGGTTTCTAAGCGCGGCATCCGAACTAGTGTTGTGTGCTGCGTTGTCTTGCTTCTAAGACAAACGTGTTGCCCCTGAGCTACCTCCCCTCACGCGGGAATGCAAGGGTCCCCTCTAGATACCGACGCCTCAGGTGTTGGCGACACTAAAGGCCCACAAACAGGCGAGCACACAGTAGCCACGTGCTCCCGTAATGCACGCACCCATGCAGCAGCATGGCAATCAGGAACGCTGCCTGCATGCACCAGCCAAAACGGACCCCGAACTTTTTCTGGGCCTATACAGCACTAACAGAAAATGGAAATTTCAGCATAGCGCTGTATCAGTCTCATTGAGATGTCATGAGACCCTCACACAATCCACGTGGTGTAGCCAAAGAACTGCATCTTTCATTTTCATGCGCATTTGGGTGAATGCATGTTTTTTGCGTGTGCATCGGGTCAAATGTGACGTCATATGCACTTTTCATGTGCACGCTTGCCATCTGCAGAGAACAGCAACATCACAATTTGCTGCATGATCATGCGCAGCATCTTTGCGCAATTGCACATCTCGTGATGCGCAAGAGTTTTGAAATTGGACCCCTGGTATTCATGTATGTTTGCATCTGAGGCCCTGTGCCAGGGAAGGGGCGACGGAAGGTTGTGTGGCTTGTGAAAAGTGGCTGGTGCTGTCATCAATGCCCAATTGATAGGTTTGAGCCAGGCATTGGCATTGAGCCTTTAAATCTGACCCTGGCCTTATCTTTGTTTGCACAACTCACCATTTACCTGCTGACAAGAAGTCCTCAACTAGAAGGAGTATGTGTGGTGCATGGGGACATCTGGGGAGGGAGGTGGCGTTATGTACTGTTCTTGTACCACCCATTTCTTGCATTTGGGCATGCATCTCAAGCTGTCTTCTAACATTTGGCCAAAAAACGCCAGTCCTGGGGTGCTCCCAGGGACGTCATTTAGGGGTCGCACCTGCCACCCCTGAGGTCTATCTTGCCTTCCCTGTGGTCTTCCTTGCACGCCCTTAAAAAAAAATCAACAAAAGAAACGTATTTTTCATTTTTCTTTTTTTTAATTAAATTGAGGCTCCTGGGCTGTGCTAGCTGTATGTTGCTATGTGTTTCTGGAGTGGCTGATTTCTGATAGCTATAGCCGTTAAGATAGCTCAGTGGTTTGAGCACTTGCTGCTGCAATCTGTGTGCGATCTGCAGGTTGCAGGTTCGACTCCTGGCAAGGGAAACTCGCATTTCATCCTGATGAGGTTGATAAATGAGTACCAACATAGTTTGGGTAATATTGTATGTATATTTGTTCTATATGAAGCGCTTCATTATCATTTGGCCTTGGACGTTGGCTTGCATTCACAGTAATTTGGTATATGGTCCTATACGCGTTGATGTTAATGATACATATGGTGATCCATTCTTGTATAAATGTATATCACTTTACAGTGATATCGTAACCATATTTTTCGTAGTGTAATTAGAAACAATGCTATGTGATGCCACTTCTTGTTTGGTCAAGGGGTGAAAGGTCGTGTTCCATCGCTTCTGTGATGTCACTTTGGGGTGTGGTCAAATTACATCACTTCCTGTGGTGTCATCAGAGGTCAAGAGTGGGAAATGTCACTTCCGCTACCCCTGGCAATTTGGTGAAATGACGTCCCTGGTGCTCCCATGTGATATATACTGCTAAATTATAACTTGGTTCAGTTCACAATAGACGGTGTGGTCAACAACAATCGCCCACAAAGTTTTTTTGTTTTAATATGCCAGAACACAATGTGGAAAGATAATGGAGACCGAAGTTAGAGTCCAATAGATTTCAGACCCAAAAGGCCCTACATCAGGGAATCCGTCTGTCCTTCATGCAGAAAATGCAGACAGTAAAAAGGCATAAATGCTGCCGGTCCATAAAACCGACCAAATATGGCTGACAGCTAATCAGAAAAGAGGTTTAAACGCTCTGATGGATCGCAATGAAAAAGAATGAGAATAAGCCGCGAACTGCCATGTAAATAAAACCTGTTCGGTTCTTTATAGAGATCATTCAGGTTCGGTGGTTTTTAGGTGCGGGGGGGGGGGCATTAATGCCTTTTCGTTGTCAGCTCAGTTTGGTGTGCTAGGGCCAGGAGGAAATGCGTCCCACATGTCTGGCACTGCATGTGAGAGGCATGCTGTCCCAGCATCGAGTGCCTTCCCCTTAGTCTGACCAGAAACATTCATTCATAGAAGCTAGCACTGTAGTTACTGAGCCCCTTTGCGCCGAATAAAAATTCCAGCTGCCCGCGATGCTGAGTCGCTTCATCCTAATGTCACACTGGAAAGACCCTAAGGTCTATTTAGTAAATATCTCAGCATCAACTTCTTTCTCATCTTTTTTATTAGTCTAATTTACTCTTCTTGCATACTGATTTTATGTAATATGCTTTATTTCAGTGAAACAAAAGCAAACACGTCTTCAACGTCTTAATTTCTCATTATTGCTATGTGATGACATTTGAAACATATACATTACCTCGCATCTAAGCACTATTGTCGTGGCTAACTGTTAAGAAGACAGTTTTGCAACATAGTGTAGAAGAGCAGCCGAATGCCTCTGCAGGAAGTCCCGCCCCCCTCTTACCTATATGCTGGAAGCCAGTAATCGTGCCATGCACAACACGAGTGGTTAAGACTATTCTGCGGAGAGTCTTTGAGAAAAGGTATCCCTTAAGAAACCCTATCTAATATATCCCTGTAGAAATGACAACTTCTTGAGGAGATCCCCGAAGGAAGATGAAAATGAGAGAAAGAGGAATTGGTGACATCATAAGAAATGAGTGTGACGCACAGAGAAGACTGGCTGAAGAAGAGAATGCATGGACCTTTAAAAACTGATGACGAAGTAAAGAATCGAGTAAACCTCGAGTAAACAAGATAAAGATTGCATGTGTGAAGAACACTACAGAAAATGCAAATCATTCAATAACTGTACAGATGCAGTAACGCAAGTAGACTAATTGATCATAGAAGCTGGCTATATGTAGAGAACAGACTGCAGGAGAAGCCACCAATATATAGATGCTGGACATCAGTGTTACAATTTAGTAAGTTCAAACCCATTGAGAGAAGGCAGAAGCTGTGTCGTAGCAAACAAGTAGATGAGATCGTGGAACGGTCTGGAAGAGCTGCCTGGCCTAGTGAACTGGTCATCTATCCTTGAAGAACAGTGAGCGTGAGACACTGAATCATCCCATGTTAAGGCGCAAAGAAAGAACACCATGCGTGTCAAGTTTATTCATTTACTACAATTAAATGCTAGAAAAAAGGGTGCATTATTCCTGTCATGTGAGCCAAGGATGGAAATAAAAGTTGGGCATGCAGTCCAAAACCAAGATAGCGCATACTCACAGTTCCATATATTCTCAGGAACACAGATACTTTGCAAGGCCACGTTCAAAGACAATCTGCATGGCAGAAGACATGGGTGATGAGAGATGATGGGCTAATTGGGTGGAGAGACACGGTCAAGTGCACCCCCTGAAACCTGGTGTATAAGCTTATGTGCTGCTATTGAGCCGAATGTTCCAGGAAGGCACAAGCGTGCCAACCAATTGTAGAAGGCCATGAAATGAAGGGCCTTATAGTTTGATACCCAATGATGAACTGTGTGTCAAATAACTGTTGAAGATGACTTGCACTAGGGGTGGGCATGAGTTGTCAACCTGATAGTAGATGTCCAACCACAACCCGACCCCTTATAGAAATAATACTTAGATGTTCCCCTTATGCCAACCACAACCCCCGTAGGTTTTTGTTTATTTGGCATGCAGTATGATATCACGTATGATGAGCTTTTGCTATAAAATTACAATTTTTTATAAATGCTTTAAGAGATAATGCTGTGTGATGTCTGTTGATGTCCGTTGTAACTCCCTGTTTTAGACAATTGACAGTAAACGCACTTTGCCGTCCTCCTGAATGATTTGATTATTTGGTGTAAGAGTTACTCTGCATCCCATCTATTGCATGACATGCTACCTGTTTAAAGGGCCATACGCTCAATAGGCAAGTACATGATGTTATGAGTTAGGAACTCTCTATTTGTTATTTGTTTCTAGGGGTTAATTAGCATAGCTTTTGCACAGATCACCCACAAAAACATTTCCTTACCTACTCTACGACTAATGGCTATATCAAGGAGGAAGGGAGAAAATACTCATTAAAGGCAGATTATGGGTAAACACAAGAGATTAGAAACTCACCATCTACCAAACACAGTCACTGACTCACCAGAATCTGACCTAATAAAGTGAAATGATAAGTGGCACGAGATCTTTCAGCATCATATATGTTCTTCGAAGAACCTGTATGGTGTCCCTTTCACTATGCTGCGTGCTTGTGTTTTTAACCAGACCGCTGATTCCAGGCAATTAAGGCAGTGTCTGCTGGGCATCGGGTCTTTGAGCTGACTAACTGAAGTCCCATGAAGCTGCGCGATAGCACTAAAGTGGCTCTTTAGCCGCGCTCTAGTACTGTGTCTGCTGCGCACATAGCATGTTGCCGTCATGCCCTCAGGCTGTATGCCGAACGCAGCAATGGCCGGAGAAGAAATGGAGTCAGGGATTACTGCCTGTGTGGTGCAAGATACATTATTTATGGAGGATGAGGAGATGGTGAGATTTGCTGAATACGCGGAGTCGCCTAGATCTACGTATCAACTACGGCATCCAAGGGCATGCTTACCAGAAACCATTAGTGTACCAGCTTCCGAGGTCAAGGGGAAGCTAACAGCAAACATCACAAACGTATTTACTACGAGGGAGAATGGTAGTGTGTTGGACAGTAGCAGGCAAGATGCACACTTAAAATCCTTGTTGGCCTGTCTGGGGACTAAAATGACTGAAAAAGTTCTTAATGTCCTTGCGCCTATCGAAAAGGAACTAGCGGATTTGGAGGGTGGCAGTGGATATGTGAGTAGTACCTGAAGCGAATATTGAGACTGATAAGATCGTGGGAATAGTATGCATGAGATCGCAAGAAGGAAACGTGTCTGATGGCACGAAGGTTATGTGGGGGAAGTCGAAGAAAAACAATTTTGAATATTTCACATTAGCTGAAAATGGATTCAGTGAAATGTACGGATATGCCATTTTACTCTACACCAACACTGGAATTCTAGCAGGCCACTTTCATATCTATCAGGCTCATCAATAAACACACTGTTTAGTGGGAGGAGCTAATCTTCCTGTGCTACTTAGGATTTAGCTCCTGGCAATCACTTAAGGCTTCCCGTTCGTTGGGAAACCTGTATTGCCAGAAGATGTATGCATGTTCTGTTTATGCTCTTGACTCAACAACCTTGATACATTGTAAAGATTCACATCTTAAGCTTGCTACCCAGATATTGTGCATAACTTCTGTATCCCTGCAGTGCGTTTCTCACAGGGTTTCCAGTGTCGTCTTGTGCACTGTACTCTCCTTGAGGGTGAGAGAGTTTGGCTTGTCCCTGGTCATGAAGGGAATGATTTTTAGGTGCGCTTTGATTCAACAGAGGCAAAGCGCACTGTGTGTCCTGCTCAGGCATCTGTTGTCTGGCATGGGCTTCTATCTCTCCCTTTGATAAGTGCACCTGCTGCACGCCTCACCCAGTGATCTCAGTGAGGCCTCATAGATTCTCCTCTCCAGTAGGAGGTTGATTGAGAGATGCCCGGTACATCCCATGTTATGCAGGGAATGATATGTAGATAACTGCGTGATATGCCCACAACAGTGTAGACTCTGTAGTCCTCATCATGAGTCTGGCGGTAACCTTTAAATGCGGCGGTAGTGCTATTACCGCTGCATTTAAGGGTCCGCCAGACCATGGCCCATGGCAAATTTGCCAATTTTCGGCGCTATTACCGCCGGCGGGAAATCCGCCGGCAGTAATAGCGTGAATTTTCCCCATTGGGCCCAATGGGGAATGAGGAATTCCCGAATGTGCCCAATGGGGAATGGACACTAACCGTTCCACCAAACCCGTGATCTGGCGCTAATACCGCTCAGGAATTTGGCAGTAGGGCTAATAGTGCCGGCGGTAATACCGCCGGTGTTACCGCCCAACTCGTGATGAGGCCCTGTGTGTCTATGGAGATTCCAAACAAAATGTCCTCACAAGAATGTGTGTGTTTTCTTTGGCAGAGCAGATGAGTATCAGAAGTCCACTAGAGCATGACCTCCATACCATCATACTTATGTTTCAAGTCCATTAAATATTGGCCTGAGTTCTTCTTTGTCACCGTATATTCGGGGACAGGGAGAAAAACACACAAGGAGCCCAGGGAGGGAGTACCTCCTACCCCTCTTAGAGATCAAGAACAATTTCAAATGTTCATGGGTAAAGTCTGGGAAGGTGCGAGGTATTCATATAGTAAGGAATGTGCTGAGGAGTGGGGACAGGGATTAATATGTTTGGTTCTCTGAAAATCCGACCTTTTAAGCACAACAAATTGGTTATCCTTGTGAAAGACAATTTTGTCAATATCTTTGAAGTTGTACAACTAGAGAGGGGATAGGAAGTGACTTGCTCTAATGACTAAATTTAAGACAGGACACCTGCGACCAAAGCTTCTCCACGTGCCCAAATTGTGTGATCCTCAGCAAATGACTTCCCAGTAAAGGACCTCATATTTCTTATCTGCTCTCTTCCCTACTAGTTACAAAAAGATGGCCTATCCTGTATCATTTTCCTACCCCTCTCTAAACTAAATTCTATTTCAATTTTCTAGCTCTCGCCCAACTAAATGCCATTCATACTTCAACCTCTGTCTCAATTAAATTCTATTTTAAAATATCTCCCTCATCTTAATCCTATTTCAATTGTTTTACCTCTACCTCAACTAAATCCAATTACAATTTCTACCTCATTCTGAGCTGCTCCCTTCAAGAGTGATGACTAATGTCAACCACACATGCCTTATGCAACCCATGAAGCCAAATTCACTGAACCACTTTGCCAAAATCGCGAGAGAAATGTGGACACGTTTGTTTGAATCGATTTGGCCTAATTTTGGGTGATCCTGAATGTGTCTTAACCACAGCATGCTGGCAGTAAAGTAGATGTGCAGGAGGAGGACAATGGCGGTTCGCCTTCATTATCTTCTTGGACGGGATAGTGGCGGTGAGGTGAGAGCTGGTGCTGCCCAGAGATCCATTGAAGCACTTGCCTCACTATATAAAGCACTCCTACATATAGACACACATCAATCCAGTCTCCTACACTTTTCATCACAGGTGCTCAACCTATATCTGTTGTGGAAGACGTGCATCAGCGTGACCAAATCCTTCATCACCGCTTTCTTGGTCGGGTCTTCATCTCCTCTTTATAATTAGATACTGGGGCGCTGTTTGTTGGGTTTGGTAAAATGGGGCAAAAGACTCCCTTAGTAAGAATGGTTTAAAGGCTCACGAGTGATCATGCATGCTAAGGAAATCTAAAAGGATACTGATAATGTTTCACTAATCATGAAGACAGATAGCATTCAAAAGCAGAACTACCATGAAAAAAATGGTAGTCTTGCACTTTCCATTAGAAGCTATTCAGAGCAGTGGTGGGCTGGCCTAGAGGGAATTCTGGAGATTTCCCGGAGGGCCTCTACACCATGGGCGTTTGCAGAGTGTTCTGCTGCACTTACTCTCTCATACTGGTGGTAGTTATGGCACTGTCTCTGCCTGTTCAGCCAACAAAGAGTTAACTAAGCACAATGCAATTGCTTTTTCTGCTTAGGGTCTGATCCACAAAGAATTCCACACAAACGTACGGTATGTACACAATGCGGAAGCGGCCTCCCGTAAGCTAAGCACACATGGCGATTAGCAAAGAAAGACGCATGAAGCTCGCAATTGGTGCCTAGCACACATTTCACCTGCAGATCGACCAAATTCACACAAAAAAGGCACCAATGCGAGGAAATTTATCATAGCTTAGGGGACAAAAAGTAAACTAAAAGGCACAAGAGCCAGGAAGCTAATCATAACATGGGGAGACAAAAAGTAAAGTAACTGGCACAAAAGCCAGGAAGCTAATCATAACATGGGGAGACAAAAAGTAAACTAACAGGTCAGGAAGCTAATCATAACCCGGGGAGACAAAACGTAAAGTAACAGGCACACGAGCCAGGAAGCTAATCATAACATGGGGAGACAAAAGGTAAACTAACAGGCCCAAGAGCCAGGAAATTAATTGTAACGTGTGGAGACCAAAAGTAAACTAAAAGGCACAAGAGCCAGGAAGCTAATCATAACATGGGGAGACAAAAAGTAAAGTAACTGGCACAAAAGCCAGGAAGCTAATCATAACATGGGGAGACAAAAAGTAAACTAACAGGTCAGAAAGCTAATCATAACCCGGGGAGACAAAACGTAAAGTAACAGGCACAAGAGCCAGGAAGCTAATCATAACATGGGGAGAAAAAAGGTAAACTAACAGGCCCAAGAGCCAGGAAATTAATTGTAACGTGTGGAGACCAAAAGTAAACTAACAGGCACAAGTGCCAGGAAAACAATCATAACATGGGCAGATAAAAAGTTAATTAACAGGTACAAGTGCCATGAAGGTAGTCATAACATGGGGAGACCAAAGCTAAACTAAGAGGCCAAATAGCCAAGAAACTAATAATAAAATGGGGAGACAAAAAGTCAACTAACAGGCCTAAGAGCCAGGAAGCGAATCATAACATGAAGAGAAAAAAAGTAACCAAAACATATATTTACATGCTTTCCTGAAAGTGTTGCCAAATTAAAGGACTGATTTCAGGGAAAAATGGTAAAAGGAAATGAAATTTTTTTCCTGCTGATTTGGCTGTTTCCTAAATCTCACATGCAACATTTTGGAGCAGGGTCAAAGCAATACAGGACCACATTCCTTTTTTGCTTTTGGGAATTGGGCGGCACCACTTGAGATCCTCATTTGCATTTCCCACCCGTTGACAGTCTCCCAGTGAAACCCATTTTGCAAATGTTTTCTATTGCCAGTTCAGCAGGTACTGCTTTAAACTATCCTTGTGTCTGCTTATTACAATGCAGATCTCTGTTCATGGCATGTATTATGTATTAGTGCTGTAAGAGAATTAGACTTTCTCACCACTGGTGGGTCCAGGGCACGTGCGTTCTGGTCAGGCTACCCTGCATGGTTGCGGTATTAATGACCCTGAACATGTTTGAGATCCCCTCGGCCCCCTTTTATGTTCTGCCTAATACATCCAGGGCTTAATTAAGGACTATGTGACAGTATATTAAATATGCTATTTGAATTTGGGGAAAACAATTTTAAAAAGAGTGAGTTCTTGTTTTGAGTTGGTTTCTCGTCCATGCGCACTCCTTAAGGACGCATTCCTCGATCTAAAATTCTGAACTTTATGGGATGACCGAGCAGAAAAACCACCAGTCCTCAAGACTGCCAGGTTGCAGGTTTGGCTCTTGGAGGGACTGATATATGCTTTTCCCTTGACCAATTAAGAACGGGGAGCATTGTTTTTAAAGGTTTATTGATCAGTTTCCCAAAATAATACAATAAAACGAAATTGCACACAAGGGGGAACCTGTGCCAATATAGTGTAACTCATTACGAAGATGACAGACGATTTAACTAAGATCAATTGGCCTTATTTATGCATAAAATACGACTTTTGGCAGGAGAATTGGGTGCAAGAATTCTGTACCAGGGGAAAGTTGGGTAACATTTGAGGTTTAACTGAGCATTCAGGATATTTCTCACAGAAGCCCCGTAGAGGGAGCCAAGTAGAGACATGTTTGGCATATTTACCATGGAGCAAGGCCCCCACCTTTTCAGATGCCGACAACTCCCAGATCTTGTCCCACCATACCTTTGCCTGAGGGTACTCCTTGGATTTCCATGATTGCGTCAGGGCTATACCGGCAGCCAACAACATCTGAAAAACCAGAGTGACACTGCAGCCACTCATTGGATGAATAGACTCCACCGGGTCCCCAGGGAGAATAGTCACTGCTCCATAGGTAAATTCACATCTGCGATCTCTGTTATAATGGCTACCACCTTCCGCAAGAAAGGCTGAGCCACACCGCAGCCCCGCCAGCAGAAGGGAGAAATTGTAGCATCAAATTTATGGAGGGGGTAGGGTACAAGTACCATCTATACAGCAGCAGGTAAGAATGTTCTTTGTTGGTCACATATTGAGACGAGGTCACCGCCCTTTGCCAGATTTGTATCCAATTTTCCTCAGCTATAGGGCATCCCAGATCTCTTTTCAATTGGGCCATGAACGCAAACTGAGTGGAGGAGTCTGACTGATCTAGCAATCTGTAGACCTCGGAGATTGTCTTGACTGTAGCACCATCTTAAAGGGAAAAATCCAGGCCCAATGACAGCTGCTCACGTGATAGGTTCAGTAAACTAGTGGTGGAGCTGGCAATACCTGAACGCTCCATCTCAGAGAGATGGAATTTGCTCTTGCAATCGGCAAAGGTCAGCGGGGAACCCTCTTGATATAGCTGAGCGAGTCGCTCTAAGCCGACATCCCTCTAGTGCAAGAAGGCACCCCGTTCCATGCCAGGGGCAAACCAGGGATTACACAACACTGGCGAGAAAGGGCTCAAGCCCCCCTGGATATCCCTCCGCTTAATTGCACTATCCCAATAAGAGAGTGTGCATCCAGTGGAAACTAGGAGCATCCCCTTGCAAGATCTGTCTGCCATGAATAAATGTGGGAGGGTCGTCAAGGGGAATTCAGTTGCCGACTGCTTGATACTCACCCAGAGTGCTGCTCCCTCGGCCTTTGACAAAGAGAGCAACCTGGAGATGTTAGTTGCTGCTGCATAGTTCTGAAGAATCAGGAGGCCCAGACCACCACAATACCTGTTGACGTGAAGCACCTGCTTATTTACTCTTGGCTCTCTACCACCCCACATAAAGCTCAAGACATTTCGATGTAATGCCTGAACAGAGGCTCTGGGAATGGGAACCGGAAGAGCCAAGGCGAGATACGAAGGGGTAGGAATAATGTTTATCTTGATAGCAGTGTTCCGATTGAGCCAGGAGAACTCTTGTGAAGCCCACCTGGACATGCCGCCTGCCAGAGCTCTAATGACCTGCATGAAGTTAACCCTATACAGGTCTGTAACTACCACAGTTATTTTGACCCCCAACTTCTGATTTGCCACTTGAAAGATTCCCCAGTACAATGATAATTCTAGGAACGTTCTTTTGTGGTGTTTCGGAAGATATTTTGGTAATATGCACCAACTCTATAACTAATATCAGATATTCAGTTTAAGGCACAGCCACAATTTCAGAGATGGAAGCAACATGGATGGACCAAGCCATGGCAGCCAATTTAGATTTGCTCCTAGTTCCCCCCTAAGATTGGTCACGAAGAGGCTCTACTAAATATGTCCTGACAAGTCTATGGCAATGGCTCTGTATGGTGGGGCTGGGGTAGATAAAATCCAATGGACAGAAAAGGTTTTCTCAGATGTTTGCTGAGGGTACCTCCAACAACCTCAACCTATACTGTCCATTTGGTACTAAACATTCCTTTTGCCTTATCTGGCAGAGGTCTTTTTAGCACAACCATTATGTTTCCCAATATGGACAACCAATGTGTATACATTGACATATTTCTATTGAGTAGTGAGCTAGTTCATAGAATTCCATGGTTGATGGACTTGAAATGCCTGAGTGTGCGTCGCAAGCAAATGTCAAGGTGGGGCAACCCGGTATCCCTCTTGAAAACCATGGGTACTGTGGTATTGATAGTGGTAGGCTAAGAAAGTTAAAGGAATGTGGGCAACCAGCCAGCAAGAAAAGTATATCTACCTCTGGCACCAGTTATGGTTTGAGCAGTTATTATGCTCTTTGTGTACAAGTCCACGAGGGTTGTTTTCCATTGAGATCAGTTGTGCTTGTGTTAACCCACTATTATGGAAGCAATTCTGCATTTCATTTTATCATGCCCAATATATGGCAGGATCTGAGAGCTGACCTTAAAACCACTTGTTCCTTTATCCATTGAATTTGTAGGACTGGGACTACTTGTTTTAACTTTAGTATTAATTCATTGACCTTGTGTGTATTGCTCTTTTTAATGTACATGTTAGAGCATAGAATTAAACATTCACTGGAATGTTCTTATGTTTTGCCCTCAACCTCTATCTTAATTTGGTTAAGCATCTCTTAGGAGATTTCTGGTGCTGCTATTTTCTCTCAACACACACCATCTGTGTCTGTTGGAGGGAGAGTTGTTTCATGCCCTCCACGTAATTCTGGAAAACAGTGGTCTCTGATGTCTGAGAGGCAGATATCCTGATTTTCAGTACACTCACAGTTTCTGTTTGGGGTACCTTGATTCTTTATGGACCGAGTAAGTGATATGCAATTTTAGCCCTTTACCTTAAATCTCGGGCCTGCAACGACGATTCACTGTGGACCTTCAGAGGTAATGCAGTTTCATTTAAGCCTTAATTTATCCTGGAGTCCCATGTTTTTAATGTGGATCAGTGACCACCAAGATCAATAGGCTTGCAGTGACCGAGTTAGCATTCTGGTTGGTCTTTCAGGTATAGTGTTGATGGAAGGGCAGGGTCTTCTCCAAGTCTGTATAACTAGGAATTCAGTTCCCTGCTCCTGTCTGTTAGGCCATCATTTGGGGCATGTTTGCTGTGTAAATCCTTAGTAAAGGGCTCAAACTTTCTGTTTCTGTTCTGGAGCCCCATGGAAGGAATTCATACGATTTGTGTTTTAAGTCAATAACAGCAATGCTCACAGGTACAACAGATTGAGTGTCGTCTTTTTTAACTAGGGACCCCTCTTCTGAAATTCACTGTTATCAGTTGAACAAGATGCATGGGATGCTAGAGGCAATAACCGCAAACACATGATTATATTGAAAATCCCTCAGCAGCTGAGCATAGAAAGAAACAGATGTTGCAGTTTCCTATACTGTTACTAGAGCTTACTATCCTTAAGCCAAAGAAAACACATTTCCTTCACTGTACTGTACTAGCAAAACATCTGATTTGGTTTTTGAAAGTTGCTGATTTGTTCTTCAACCCAAAGCAGTTTTCTCCTGTGCCCTCCCTGGTTCCTGTGGTAGCCTCCAATACTAGTTGACGGGGCTCTGTAAAAAGTGAAGGATTATACCAGTAAAACACTCACTGCGATGTTTGCATACACACAATAATTTGCAAGCAAAACATATTTAAAACATAATCCAATTAAAATGATGTGCATTTTAAGAAAATGTCATGAATCTGCATGTGCACAATTATTATGAAGTGCATACAAGATTGTTTGCAACACACCTCACCTTTCAATTGCTGGGTAGGATTATCGCAGTGCTCAGTGAACCCATTTTTGGACAGCAGCGAGTTACCATATAATTTGTTATGGTCTATACTCCATGGAACTCTTAAAACTTGGAACAACTGCAGGTTGTGTGTAATGTATTGTAGTTATCTGAATAACCTTTGCCTTAAAACTATAAACAACTGTTGCCAGGAATAGCCCACACCAATTATCGCTTCCAGGACAAGTAAATGATATTGCAATGCTGCTCTCTAGTTATAGGGTAATGTTAGCAATGCTACATTTGGAGACTCTGAGCATGACATTTGTCTATTCAAGATCTATAGAGGGCATATTCATATTTGAGTTTTATAATGTGTTAACTTGCAAGGTGGCCACTACAAGGTGCAGATGTGACATATGTACACAGAATACGAAGCATAGGATGAGGTTCCACATCCAAGTAGGCTGCTTACTTACAGTCAGTAACCGATATTTGAGTTGACAGTTGGGTTACATAGTCTTTGTGACACTTTTGATATGGCATCATGAGTAACACATTCTTGTGCTTGAACGTCATTCATATTATAACAAACATAAAAGAAGTGGATGTAGATACACGTCTGGTAACCTTTCGCAAAGCCAAGGAAGGCAGAGTCAATGTTGTCTGGTAATATCTGAATGTGGCCTGGGGCGAAGGTTCGAGTCATAAGGTATAAGTGTGGTAGAGTCCAGTATAGGAGTCATGGGTGGGGAGGGAAGATAAATTGGTTAATGTGTGCCGGTATAGCTTAGTTATATCTTCTGTTCATGCAGCCACTTTTTCATAGCCGTTTTTAACCTCTTGTGGGTGTATTTTATTTTTAGGTTTTTAAGGTCAAGTTTGCACGTTAGGGCAATGTAAATAGGCTAGACCAAAATATCAAGACTAGTTAGTATAATTTAGATTTATTTTGAGAGAAGAATATATATTGGGTACCTGCTATGGCATGTGCCTTTTTGAATAGGTGGGAATTGTCTGTGTGAGGCTGCTAAAATTCTTCTGAACGGCACCCAGAAGGAAGCCGCGCAAGCGCTCATGCGCACAGTTTAGAGGAAACATAGGTGCATCTAGAGCAACTGATTGTCCCAATCATTGTCTAGACATGATTGGGCTAATCAGCTGTGACAATGTCAGAGTTTCTGGGTTGGTGTTGAATATAAGGAAACGATTAATGGTTTCTCATTTCACGGATGCTGAATCAATGCCTGGAAGTGTAGGCTTTGTTCACATACCTGATATGGTTTGCATATAGGCGCGCGTTAGTGTATTCTCACAGATTAAGAACTGTGACCAGAAAGAAGGACAAGGATGCAATAGGCAAATTATTTTCCTAATTACTTCAAATTTCCTTTTTCCCCTCCTATCTTTCTTTCTGTACACATTTGAAAACAAAAATGAACTGTATTCTCAGATTCCCCAAGCCGAAGATGGATTTTGTAGTACAGATTAGTTGCTAATTCATTTATGTGGCTTTCAGGTGTGTGGAAAATCCCTTTCCTGTGAGGTCAAAACACCTTTAAGTGCTCAACATTATTCTCAATACTAAATGTTATATCGAGACATCTCTCATACACTTTTAAACTTAAGAAGGGAATATAATTGTGCTTTCATTATTTCTTATTAAATTGGAAGAAAAACATCATGTAAATGGCCAGAGGAAAGATATATCTGAAAGGATACTGTAACCATGGGGGTAGCAAGGGACATATGGGCACAAGACAGTAGTGTCATGAGGAGCCCTTAAAAATCACAGCTCATCATCCACATAATAGCTGTATTGGGTGCCATAAAGCAAGACCGAAATCCTGCAATTATTAAAACGCAGACAAATCCACCTGCTGTCAGTTCTAATGTAATGTAATGTACAGTGGTCCTATATAGCGCCTTTCTGCCAATAATGTTGGCCTTGCTTTGCATGGCTCTGGAAGAAAGGCGGGCAGGGTGTGTAAGTCGGATAGCTGGAAGGTAGATGCAGAAACCTTTGGTGTTGATGGATGTAGGTCAGAAGTACCTGTTGCCTGTGTGCCGATATGAACATCTCTATGTTGTTTTGGTTGTTTTGGTTGTTACTGACCGGACAGGTTAGCCATATGGCAGCCCTGGAGTGCAGAAATTGACAACATACTTGTTGATAAAAGATGGATAAGGTCTGAAATTTTTAAGAACACCAGACCTGGAGGTCGTCTGAAGGAGTGTGTGAGGTGTAGTGATGCAAGATAGTAGTAGTGAGGAGTTTGTTGTGGAATGAGGGGAAGGAGGCAGACATCGATGAGCATTGGGGGAGCGAGGGTGTTGTTGCTTTCTGGCTATTGGTTGTAGATTTCACTTGAGTTGTGGGCGCAGACCCTTGTCACACAACAGAGGTTCCATGAATGAAATTGGTTTCCCACAGATGGTAGTATCAAGAATTTTGAAGCTTGCTTGTTGTAAACTAGCCCAGGTCTTTTGCCATTTCCTATTATTTTTCATTTCTTTCAAAGTGGTTTCTTTGAAAAGCCAAGTCCCTCACTGTTTCCTGAAAGGCAGGTGGTGCACTTCCAGGGGGAGAGGTATGGGCGGGGTGTTCCAACGTTTTGTGAACTGAACTGAAAAAGAGGATTCGCCTTTCCATTTCTTGTCAAAAGTTGTGGACTAGTACTAGTACAGCTCTGCTGGGCCTAAGTGTTCTGGAAGGAGTTTAGTGTTGAAACGTACTTCTGAGGCAAGTAGGACGCCCCCCACCTCCGTGGTATGACCTGTGGTAGCTGCACAAGGTTTTGAAATTAACCCTTTTTTCGATGGGTAGCTAATGTCAGTTATGATGTCTTTGTTTATTGTTTGTGTATGAGTTTTAAACAAGTTTCGGATTTGCCTTTCAAGAAAGTCAAAGCTGCCAATTGCAAGCCCTCGTTATCAACGTTCTGCCTAAAACACACTCTTTCTCTCACTACCTGTCCTCTTTAAAATGTAACAAATCTGAAAGGTTATATTGTTCTTAGAGGAGGGGCCGAATGCATTGTTCATGTCCTGCTCAGCAAAGGTTGCTTAGGCTAAGCAACCCAGTTTGCTCCATTGCAAACGTAAGATGGAATGTATCTTTCTATGCTAGTCTGAGCTTCGGTCTCAATACATGTCATTTCAAGACATTCTTTAACTTGAACCTGAGGGAAATCCCAACTGCCTTCCTTAGATGGTCATCGGCAAGGCTGTCCTAGATGAAGCGGACACCTTCTCTAATGAGGCAAAACTATGTTAATCAAACCCTAGGATAAAATCGCAAATAGTCACCACAATCTCACAAGATACAACGCTTTAGAGACTGCCCATTTCTACCCAGTGCCAAATGAAAATGTAATCTAGGTGGAAATCTCTTCACTCAGCACAATCATGCTTTTCACATGTGTCAAAGTACCAAACCAGCAACACGCACCTAACTGACTACGGGACCCGCTTTCTAAACCATAGGCTATATTGCCTACTGCTCCAATATCTTCCATTTGATAGAGATACAGGATAGGACACCTTATCAATGCATCCGAACAAGTGTGCCCCAAATGGAGCCATCCTAATCCTTCTTTCCATCTATACATGTTGGTTGGCTCCAGAGAGTTCCCTTCAGAAACGTATTACCTGGGTTACGTATACAGGTTGTATCAGATGGCAGTTTGCGTGCATGTTGCCTTTCTTGAACCTTACACAGAGGAATGCTAAGGGAAGGAATACAAATAATATTACTTGTGTAATATACTTATCCTTTTGGCTCCTTCGCCTTATATGATTTTATTCTATTGTTTGGAAACATTGTCAAGTAAAAAGCCATAGCTTTTGTTTTTTTAAGATTCCGTAGCTTGCAAGCAAGATGGTCAATTGCCATTTGGCTTGAATCTCGAATTTCTACCATTTGTTGTTTCTGGGTTTTTCCCTGATTTATCCTTTTACTGTTCTCCTATGAGATTGATCACCGCTTTCTGGTTCTCGCCACCCCACCCCCAGTGCAAGATGTTGGCTCTGGCCAGTGTTGGAGATCTTGAGGCCACCTGGTTGTCAGAAGATCCCGCAGGCTGTTGTACAAAGCCCAGGCTACTGTATGTGGCATTTCAGGGAGGGTCTTTCAAGCCGTCCATTTATCTCGCCCTGCCAGTCCGCATTTTTATGAGCACTCTATTGTCTGTTCATTATGCATATGTATCTAAAACAATGTTATTTGTAAAAGAAAGTCCTATTCCTTGATGTTTGAGACAGATCTGTCCTCTTAGGGAATCATTAAAACCTCCCTGGAAAAAGCCCCCCCCCCCAGCACACATCTATGAGGTCGGCTGCGACAGAGGAGCTCCTCTTCAGAGCCAACTTTATCAAACACATTTTGGACAGGAGTTCTGTGACATTACATCCACATTTAGAATTCAGAGGTTTTATAAGACCATTCTTATGCATAATTCCTGACAACGTCAAGCTAGTGTTTTCAAGTCCTGAAACTCCAACTCTTGTCTGCTGAATTACTGCCACAATCGATTACTGTTACTGGCACTTGGCCCCATGGATCTAATAGGGCATTAGGAGTGGTTGCAATGCAGAATTAATCCTCATTTTCAGAGACCATAGGACTCCATGGGGATTTTGGTGGAATTAACACGAGTGATAGTCCCGCCTCAGTAATTCTACCCATTTTGGCCTTAAGGTGGAGGATTTACCTTCAGCATTATGTGGGAAGTAAAACCTTCAATGTAAGGCCAAACTCGGAATTCAGCAGTGCTGTAAAAATGGTGGTAATTCCATTAATGCCCAAAAAGTGGCAGTAATGGAATTAACACCACTTTTTTACCACACTGCCAAACTCATAATGAGGCCCACATGTTCACCCAGAAAACCTGCATACTCCTCTCTGACCATTACTATTCAGCAATTGAACAGCCATTTAACCACTATAAAAAAAGGTAACGATGGACAGCTTCAATTAAGCAATCACAAATATTGGGAATTCTGCTGGGCAGCATCAATTCCACTGATTTTGAATGCACCTGTACCATTGCAGAAGGAGACCCACCATATGTAAAAAAAAAATGTTTACATTGTAACATGAACATTATCAAACAAATCCACAAAAACAAATGACATATTCCAACGCACCCCTACCGTCGCACCCCCGCATCCCCACCCTGCCTTCTCCCGTACCTAAGGTGACATTCATTCTCCCGCATCAATACAGCATTAAGAATCTTTCCCAAATGACTCTAAACAGGTTAAGTCTTCTTCTGTGTCCTATATATCACCCTCTCCATTAAGGACACCCTGTGCATCTCCTGTATCCATGCCTCCACCGTAGGACGGTTTGTAGACTTTCAACCCCTAAGACTCAACATCTTGGTTTTAGAAGAGCTTGGCTATGTTGGCCAGGTCTACCATGGCGACATCTTTAATGAGTAAAAAATGCTCTTTTCTCTACAACAGATTCCCTGCGGTCGCGTCCCCTTGGGTGGTTTTTTAGCCAAGTGAAAACCACATATAAATGGTTAAGTAAAGAGAAAAGATCCCAAGTTGAGACTGCGCCCAGTTTTTTCAACAAGTGTTTTATTATATTGATGCCCTTTGTGATGACACTTGTTTCGGTCCCTTTTGGACCTTTCTCAAATCAGGGCTTATTTTCATCTACTGCCCCTTATGGGTTAAAGCAAATAGTAGTCTCTCTTCGAGTCTCGGGTTAGATCCCTGACAGCCTTATTCTCACGTCTAATCGCATGCCGTAAATTCTCCTGAGGGAACAACCACCGCATTTTTGGCATGGAAAGATCCGCCGACAGAAAATCTTGACCCAAGACCAAGCTCTCAAAGTCAAAATCCAAAGACATCCTTAAAACTCGGTTAATAATCACAATTAAATCACCTCACTCGTGTGCACTCCTATAAATTGTGTTCCAAAGTCCCAGTCAAATGTGAACAACCCTAACAGCAGTCTGAATCAATGAGCCCACGCTTACACAGTCGTTCAGGCATCCAATACACTCTATGCAGGATTTAAATCTGCGTAGCTCTGTCTCCGAAATGTAATGAAGTGAGGGATACATTACCACAAATTCTCATCCACCGTTCCTCAGTCATCCCTTCACGCAGTCTTAGACCAGCTCTCTAATAAAGACTTTTCCACTTCCTTGTCCCTGATACGAAGCATATACATTTTAGAAGCCAAACGTCCTTCAGGTGCATTATTCATAATAAAATCTCTCAGTCCACTCTCCTCAAATCCCTTACCAGGAACAACATCCCTCTTGAGTATACGATAATCACCCAAAGTGCAACAAAGCAGACCCCTCTTTGCCCTGCTGGCGAAAGCTAATCCACTTCCCATCTACAAGCAGATCACCAATTACCTTGATACCACCAAAGTACCATTCAGGCCAAAACAGAACTTTAATCCTCTCCTTAATTCCGGAGTTGTACAAAATAGACAAGTCCAACTTCCTGTAGGGGTCGTGACCCAAGGTACAGGCAATCTTTTACCAGGCTTCCATTCAATACTCTGTCAAGGGGCTTGTTGCGAAACTCCCTATTGTCTTTGTTCAGGCACCAAATAAAAGTAGCCTATCCCAATCTGCTAGGCCATGTTCCCTCTGCATAGGAACACAAGCAACCCCAGACAACCTTTCAGCCATGTTGGCCCTCATGAGTGAGATACAGCTTTGTTCCCTAGTACAGATTGCAAGCCCATTGCTCCTTGCACATTGAAATCAAACATTGTCTACGGTTGCTTGTGTGCCCATGCACAGGGTAATAGATTTGCTTAGAGGCCACAAGGTACCTGTTAGAAATGGGAGGGGTGCAGACACAGTATCTGACATGGTACATCATTACTTAGTCGAATTAGCCCCCATAGGAGGTTAAATTCAACATGCTGAATGTCGACTACTTCTCTATATTCTGCTTAAGTGCAGGAAAGGTTAGACTTTTTTTTCATTATCTTTTTAAGGTGTATACATGATCTGTGGTGGAGTCACAGAAGTAAAGACGCCTATTGGCATGTATAGGGGACTCTGTGACCAAGTTAAAGCGCTACCTCTAATAGTAGTATATGGGGGATCCCATATAGTGCTCTAAGCCTTCCAAAGCCCCTTCAGCAAAGAACCCTTAACTACCCCACAGGAGAAGCCCTCCCCTTAAGGGACACCAGGGGTTAGGTACATTGGTAGCAAGTAAGGAACCCCACATGGGAAACCCAGGGGCTATATGATGCCAGAAACAATCAGAGCAACAGCAGGAGGTTAGTTTTGCAAAGGACAATCTGTAGCTGGCAAATACACCAGTATTGCAGAGTACAGTCTGCAAACCCCTCACCGCACAGGGAGATTGCTCACCCAGCATCGTGCATGCTGGGTAACGATTGCAGGATTGACGTTGGAGAGGAGTGGGGCTCACAAATGCTGGGGAGCCAGTGATCCCACAGACATCACAGTGACGGAATCCATGCAGAAATAGGCAGGGAGACGATTCACAGAACAATCCAGTCGCCATGACCGATTTGCCTAATCCCAAAATGGTGGCAGCATTCATGAGCCATAAGCCTTCTGTTGTGTCTGTCTACTGGGGTCCAAAAAGCCAGACGATGGGGAGCCATGGAATATGAAAAACCTTGGGCCTGATGTGAGCTGACATCTTCAAAGAAGAAACAACAGCCTACAGTGGGATTCTGCCAATCGGTGTAACCATGTCTAAGAAACACCATAGGGGGGCGAGGGGACCTCTTCCGGTGATCTATTTGGAGCATTCCCTAAGGCTAGAGGGATTCATACATTCTTGCTGTTGCGCATGTAATGTGTTTATGTCCACAATTCCAAGCAGGGTGAACCAAGACCCAAGGTGGGCCAGACTGCAACTAAAGACATTGCTGAGGGCAAGAAAGAAGCATCCTCAGGTGCTTTAAACACTGTGTGACTGTGAGAAGACTGCTGGAAGCATACGGGTGGGGACCACTCTGCGCCCCACTCATTTACATTAGGGAAGCAGAAGTAGAATAGGACAATAGTTTCTCTTTTTATAGCAACGTTCACTTTTTGTATGTATCTCCCATCCTAACACTGTTTCCCATAGATTCTCCCTGAGCATTTTAGCTCAATCAGTCTGTTCCTGTGAGAAAAAGGTGTGGAATGAGATCCATCTGGAGTCTTCTGTTAGTCTCCCACTGTGGCAGACCTTAGTTTGGTGATAAAGATGTTTTTCACTGTACGCGTTGGTAGCTGAGACCTGTGAGGGTTCATTCATCTCTTCACACCTAAAGATAAACAAAAAGTGAAGGCAAAACACTGTGTGTACTGTGATGATTCGCATTGTATTGTCACTTCTCCCGAATTCAATGAGGCTATGGAGGTGCGGCCGCTACCCAATAGTCCCCCTAGGGGAGGTATAATGCTGAAGGGCCTCACAGGCAGGGACTCCAACTTTGGGTAAAAGGCCTATCACCTAAGGTATAGCCTGAGGGCCAACGTCACACCCCAACCTTCACACCCCCCCATGCCAAACAACTTCCTTGAAAGTAGATCCATTTATTTATGTAGTGTAGGAGAAACCACCACACCAGAAGGTAACAGGATGAAGAAGAGCACATAAGACATAAAGAGTACTAACTGTGTTAGAACTGGTACGAGGTGGCCCAGAGGATGCCATCAATCCATCATGACCAACAAAGAACTTTGACAATTCACCAGGGTTGGACTGGCAACATTATAAAAGAAGAGAAGAGGGACTGAAGACTTTGTCAAGTGCAGCCGTGAGAGGCAGCAGGTGTGGAAACCATCCAGAGTGGGAGTTTCGAATTCTGTCGGCTGACCAGAGAAACGGGAGAGCGGAGGATGCTGAGGGAGTTCTCCGAGGGTCCAGCTGGAGCGGACACAAACACAAAGCAGGAAGCAGAAGCTGAGCAGTCCAGGAGAACCGCTGCGCTGCTGCAGAAGCAGGGGAGAGAAGCCCAAAGAGGCGTTGAGATGCGCTCCAGTCCCAGGAAGCCTCAGTGATGTACCAAAGTCCCAAAGAAGGTAAGACAAGGTATGAGAGACCCACAGGGGCAGAGGGGTTGAGACTCGAGAGGCTCTCTGCCATCCCAGTAGTAATAGCCAAACTACTGGGAAGGGCGTATGGAGCATCCAAGAACTTCCTCATCACAAGGGCAGCAATAAGCCCACTCACCACCAGAGAAGGGTCTGTGACCCCAACACAAGCAAATCAAGCATCAGAGGAGAACATCCTTGTCACAGTGGTCACAACAAGCCCACTGACCATCAGAGAAGGATCTAGGGGGACCCCGACATAAGTATATTAAATATCTGATGAAAGTATCCTCATCGCAGTGGCAGGGAAAAGTCCACTGTGGCCCCGAGAAGGACTTGGGACTTTTTCAATACCAGCAGAAGGGAGTCATTCTCCTGGTTCTGAAAGTTGAACAAACTGAAAGTCCTTTTGCTCAAGAGATGCCAGGGAAGGGAGTCCTTCCCCTAACGGTGTGAACTATATTGGAGTGTGTGAACCAATACCAGGAGAAGGGGGTCATTCCCCTGGTTCCAAACATTCACCGCTGAAACCGTTTGTTGGAACCACAAGACAGGGAAAGGGAGTCATTCCCTCTGGCATCCTTTTTGACTGCTGTAAAGGTTTGTTGGAAGCACAAGACAGGGAAAGGGAGTCATTCCTCCTGGCATCCTTTTTGACTGCTGTAAAGGTTTGTTGGAAGCACAAGCCAGGATAAGGGAGTCATTCTCCCTGGCATCCTTTTTGACTGCTGTAAAGGTTTGTTGGAAGCACAAGCCAGGGTAAGGGTGTCATTACCCCGGCATCTTTTTTGCTAAAGAACATTTCTGGAAATACCACCCAACTACCAGGAGAAGGGATTCATTCTCCTGGAGAAGGAACTTTTCTATTGAATTATTTTTTAGTTGTAGTGTAAGGGATAGAAATAGGTTAGGATACAGGATGGTGGAGTTTAATTTCGACGGGCATTCTGACAGATCCTTTCATATTAGTTTGAGGCCGGGAAACCCCTCTTAGAAGATAGGGATAGTGAGGTTATCTTTTCTTGACAAATACCATTATTGGCGAACCAAAATGCCACCCATGTGCCAGCATCCTTCCTCGACACCGTTACAGTGCCTAGTATCTGACCACCGGCTGTGGACCAGGATAGTAGGCCACAACGTTACATCTGCATGACACACCTGATGCATGCGCAGGAGCAGGGACCCTTGTAGGATGCATGTCCTCAGTGATTTAGTGGATGTCTAAACTGATGTTGTTGCAGCTCAAGGCAATATGAATGTGTTTATAGAGCCATGCACTACCATGGATATCTTTGGGCAGCTTGGAGTTCCTTAGGTGATGGCATCACCAGGTGCACAGGTGTTTGGGAAAAGGTGTGTGGGCACTGCATAGTTTATTAATGCACTACTGAACGTAGGAAGAAAATGCAACAACAAAATAAAGACTTAGGGGAGACATGTTGATACATGCTACTGCTGAGACCTGCAGTATCTCTTTATGAAAAGTTTAAGAAGTTTAATTTGTTGGGGAAATAAAACAAGGATCTTATGGGTAAATGGATTTTTCCTTGGTGCAAACAATGGGACAATATGTGAATAAAAGCATGGCAGGCTGGTTTTATGTACATTGAAGATTTATAAATAGCTGCAGCGGCCCAAGAAACATTGATTTATTTGCTGATAATGCATCCCAGCTAATCTTAGAGGGGGCTACTGAACACTCTGTCGCATGCAATAGCAATTAATGGGCAATGTGCATCTGCAGAGTGTAGCAGTTTATTCTGCCACTTGGCTGGGGCATATCTGCACACAATACCCTTTTAAATAGGACAATGACCTCTTCACTGCAGGCCTGTCATGCATTTCATAGGATTAATACAGATACTGTCCAACTGAATAGGAGGGATTTGCTTATGTGTTTCGAAAAGGTTGCTAATAAGACAATAGCAAACAGGATGGACAGTTCATAGGAAGATGGTCACTGCTCATTGGTGCCTGTTTAGGGTAAATGTACTATGGCACATCTATGATAAGTATTCATATAAAACATGAACTTGGTAGTAGTAGTGTAAATAGTGTGTGAGGTTAAGAGATCAGGTGCCTTGTGCAGCATATGAGCTGGAGGCTCTAGTGTCAAAACGGTTTGAGTGGGATAGTAGTGGGGGCAATGATGTAACCTACAAATTCAACATAAACCCACATTACTCTGGACATAAGAATGAGACCGAGGATACAGGAATCTCGGTCGAATAATAAAGTATTACAAAATGTACCCCTCCGTCAAAGGGATACTCCAGATGAATATTGGCCAAACCTCGTAGTCAACAAAAATATAATAACAACGGTTGGGCTAGGTGGTAGAGTTAAAGAAATGACCATACCAGATTGTGCGCAGTTTGAAATACTCTGAGGAGCTGAGGAGGACGCTGGCATAATGCCCACCAAAAGCAGTTATACCACGGGCAAGCCCCGGACCTGTGCTCTCTGTGCGTGCTACCCTATTGGCCTTTGCTAAGAGAGTTAATGAAGCTACTTTGGGACTTCTGACTAAGGTGCGGATGGGAGTTGCAGTACTTCTGCTCCCCCAATAGACCCAGAAGCACAGCCTTATTTTCGGACCGCCATACTTGTAATGAGGGCCATTGACCGGTTTTCCTCCTACCTGTCTGTAGAAATAGTTTTTAAAAAGGAAATATTTTTTCCAGGACCTTCTTCTACTCAGAAGAAGGGGCTGCTCAGGTATCATGTAGGGGGGATATAACTTGGCCCATATTTCGATTTGTCAAGAGCCCTCGTTCCCCTCCTTTTCAAACCTACAGTAAAAGTGCTGGACCCTTAACACGGGTAGCTTGTCAGTTATTTCCTGCCGACAGATTTCCAGTGGGAAAACTCAGGCATGCTCCTAGCTTTTCTTTATCTATTACCAGTGAAAGAATCCTCCAGGGTCCACCATATGGTGTGCAGGTGGCAGACAGTTATGCAGGGTGCCACATAGAAGAAACAAGGAAGCGACTACAAAGAAACGAGGCATCTGTCCAACCAGTAGACCTCAAATCTTATTCACAACTGGTGTAGGGATGATCCCGGGGCTTAGCACGTAGGGTCTCATGGCTCCCCAAAAGGATAAACTCTGAGCCTCCCACTTTGAGGCAGAATAGATTGTAACAGAGGAACTAAATTATTGAGCATCTGTCCTCAAAACCTATCAAACCCCTTTTAGACTTGTCATTCCATGTGGACCTCTGAATTGAAGGACACATTCGAAGTACTATGCCAGCGGCAGCTTACCCTGAAAGCCTGTGGGGTATAGTACATCCCCATGTGCAAACAACGTGAACTGATTATGCCCAGGATCCCACTTGTCATGTCAACTTCAACATTCGTTGAGAAAGATCCCATCGCCCTTGGGTCAGCACAGACAGACTGCATCAGGCTCAGTCCGGCCGTTGCGACGACTTAACGTGCATTCGATCTGCACATGAGCACTCATGCAGTCTTCAGAAGGGATGGTGTGGCTGCGAGTCTTATTTGTATTGAAGATTTTAAGCAAAGATAGTGCAGCAATTCTTCCTTCTCCGTACTGCATCACGGGGTGCTGCATCGCCCTGATGATTAACGCTTAGGCCTTGCTCTAAGCCAGGGTTGTCCAACTCCAGGCCTCGAGGGCCGGATCCAAGCAGTTATTCAGGATACCGCTCATTATTTTCATGAGATATAATATTAATGAGGATGTCCTGAAAACCCATCAGGATTCCGTCCCTCGAGGCCCAGAGCGTTGGATTGAAGGCAGACATAAAGATGGAACCAGCGCTGGCGAATGGGCCGTTTCTCGCTGGATCTGACATCCAGCAACAGATGTGTAGCCTGATCTCGGGATCCAGTCAGACTCAGCACTGGAAACATACGAAAAGAAAGCAACTGCGGGCAAACTGTAACTTCCTCTGGTGACCCCGAGCAAGGGGTCACACGAGGAAGTTACAGTCCTCAGCCACGGCCCAGTTTATACATTTATTTATCCAATGTTTGTCAGTTACATGGACCCAGATTATTTATTTATTTATGCAATGTTTGACATTGCAAAAATAAATAAATATACAGGTATCCGACAAACAGTGCATGAATAAATAAATACCTCTATTACCTTTGGAAATATTCCACACGATGCAGCCACTCAACTGCTTTCAGAGCGGAGCTGCAAGAGCTGTGCCAGGTGTGGTTCAAGTAAAAGAAAACGTTGCTTATAGCGAACAGAAATCATTGTGTTTGAATAGTACCCAATGGGGAGTTTTTAAAAAAAAGTGGGATGCAAATTGTGCATTTTAAAGAATATTTACTCAGCAACTGCAGCCAGACACGTAGCAACACTGGTCAAAACTATTATCCGCATAGTGAAGTAACTCATCACCAGTGCCATGGAAGCGGTTTAAAGTGGAATTGATATATAGTTTGGAAAAGAATCAACATGAAAGAAATAGCGCCGTTTTGAACTATTATCGTGGACATTTCCTTTGATCGGAGGTCAACTGCCAGCTGCTCCCCCCTAAACCCTGCCTCCTCTGGCACCACCCCCAAACTGCACCCACACCCCGGCCCGTGTGGGATCTCCCACCAATTTATTTCCATTTTCACCACTGGATGAACATAGCTATAAAAAGGAGAGTTTTTGTATACGCCATACCCTGCAATGAACAGATCCGAGTACCCGACACCTTCTTCCATCAGTGAATTTAGTGGCCTGTGTCTTGATCTGGAACGCGACATCGACATCGCACACATAACCCGCCAAGGACTGTTTACAAAATTGGAATCGGTGGAACCTCCTGCCAAGTGAAAATGGTTGGATGTGGCGTGCAGTAACATGCAACATTTACATCTGCTGATAAAATACAGGCTTTGGCTGGGTTAAAATAACATGACTGCGCTTCAATGATCCAGCATACCATTAAGATAGGAATAAAGCAAAACATGGACACAGAACTTAAGACTTGGAGAAAACGCAGCCCTGTGAAGGGGAGAAAGTCAGGTCCATTTCCACATGCGTATGCGTTCAGTGCCATCAGCTGCTCGCCTGCGCGTCCTGGCTAACAACGGCTGGGACTCTGAGAAATTCTCACACACACACGCCAGGCATTTGCATTCATAGAACGGTTCCCATTTTCATTACGATGCGCTGTTTGGAAAATTGGATTTTAATGTGATTAACGGGTACAACTCTTAAATAGTTGTTCATTTGAGAAAGCTACGGTGGCTTTGTGCCTGTGTGTGGTCATTTGCAGGGCCGGCCTTAGTGGCGGCAGCGCCCCAGGCAGAAAAATAACAATTTGGCGCCCCCCCACCCCCGGAAGGCCCCATGTCAATTGGGGGCAGGGGGCGCAATATGTTTCTTTTCAGTGGTGGGAGAAGGCATCCTTTTGAAATTACATGTGCTTCCAGGAGCGGTCGCCTTTAACAACAATAGGGTGCTGGGGCCCCCTATTAAGATTATTATCTCCCCACTGCTGGGCCAGAGCAGGGGGGTAATTATCTCAATAGGGTGCCAGCGCATTTATTTAATTCCAAAAGGACACTTCTCCCACCATGCCAGCTTGGGGTAGCCCTTGAAAGGCTCCCCTGATCTGGCGCCCTGGGAGCTCCGCCCCCCCTAACCCCCGGGCGGTCACCCTGCCCGCCCTGCCCTAAGGCCGGACCTGGTCCTTTGTATTCCCAGGGGACATTCTCTGTCTGCACTTTTGCTTCTGTTGAAATGGGCCCTGTGGCAGGGTAGGCAACTTAAAAAAGAGTGAGGTGTGCACATATTTTAGCACCAGTGTTCGAGGTGGGTGGGAGCGGTGCTCCTCTACTTCTTTTAATTAAGCTTTACAGCTCCTATACTTTTATTTTAAATAGAAACCGTCCCGGAATGGTTTCGTTGCAAAATAAAAGTGTAGGAAGCAGTTGAAACTTGCACTACAGTGCATTGAACGTTGCCTTAAACAGCAGGCCCATTTGTTTGAGGGTTTGTATTGTGCGTGTGTTAGGAAAGATTTCGTAATTGTAGGGAATTTTCCTTCCATGTGGCAACCCCTAAACTTTTTGCTATTGTTTTTAACCTTGTTCTTGACTTTGCCAGAGAAGTACAGCCTTCTGCCGCACTCTCTGGGCTTCGCTCCTTTTCTTACGGGGAAACTGACATGCCCTTAAGACAGTCAGTACCGGGGAACACTGTTTCCCGTAGTTTCTTCTATCGTGTTGCGGCTTTAGTGCAACATGACACAAGAGGGCACTGTAAACTAAGTTACAGCTCTCTTGGGTCTCTAGCCTTCTACAGACCCTAGATACTCTTTTAGGATGGTATTTGATCGGTGCAAGTCCTTCAGGGACTCGAATGGTGGCAGCGATCGTTTTGTTTATTTTGAGCTCCTTTTGGCGTTCTGAGCACGTTTTTGCACTGAACCCAAAATGGTGGCCTGGCTCTCCAAAATGGCCAGACCACGAGGCTCCTTTGTCTTGTCCACTGACCGTCTTGCTCCCTTCACCGTCCCCAGGTCGGGCGACCCGGGGCCTTCCTTATTTGGGCATGTACTTTCCCGCGAAACGTGGTTGCTTTCGCGGGCTTCTACATGTCGTTTGTGTGCCTCCAGGGTGTGGGCTGGGATGTCTGGTCCCAATACACATCCTGGGTGCCAGAGAGTCTGGGGTGGTGTGAATGCCTGGGACCACCGTGGTCCGTGATTGGTCCACGTATGGTATGTGTTTTGATGAGCGGATCTCCCATTGGCTCCCCTCCGTTTTGGCGCGAAGGGAACCGTGGATAAGAGGGAGCTGGAAACACCACTACCATGTCGATCTCCTGAGTTCTCACGAACGAAGGAATACAGGAGCCAAGTATCCTGCAACCAAGAGGCTGGACCGAGGAATCGCTGGTGACCCGCTGAAGGAATCCTCCTTTGCACTGCTGTCGTCCTGTGAAACCCTTTCCTCCTTGGATCGAACCAGAAGGCCTGTACTGGTGCTTCGACCTTTGGAATAGCAGGAACAGCTATTCCCGGCGACTTCATCATCTCCTGCCAAGTAAGCCTTCGGAAGTGTCTCTGGGCCATCCAGTTGATTGACCAGCTTACAAGGGAGTCCTGCTCTGTAACTGCCGCCAGGTTGTGCTGTATTTCGAGTCCTTGTCACTCTCCCACGCTTCGTACACTTGGCATTCCCAAGTCTGAAGGGAGGAGTGTACATTTGGCTTGAATACACACGGCCGCTCCGTTGTCCTGCTGCGGCAACAAAACTGTGCTGGTTTCGTCGATTGGGACGTCTTTTTGCTCTACACGACTACGAGGCGTTCCCTGCTCTTCTGAACCTGCCAGCTGCTGAAACTAACGTGGAGAAGCCTGGGTCTGCTTGCTTCGGGGACCGGTGAGTAGTTTAGCTAGGATCTGGTCACCCTCCTGCAGTATCCCATTGCTTTTCACTGCTGTGTAAAAACAGCACCCTTTTGGCCGTACTCGCGCTCTGCTTCTGCCCGCTGTGGAGGCTGCGCTTGAGTTACGGAACCTGTTCTCCTTCTCCTGTGCACTAACCCGAACTGCCTGACTTCCTCCGAAGAGCTTCCCCTTTTGCCCGTTGGCACCGGCGTGGCAGGTACTTTGAGCACAAGGCTCCACTCTTCGCAGGGCTCGGACTTCCATCTAGTTAGGTGCCTCTAAAGGCGAACTGAGTCTAAAGCGTTATCGCACTGCCTGTTTTCCTTTCCTTTCAGGTGGACTACATATTCCGTGCTTTAAACGCTTGCGACTGAGTATTTGTATATATATTGTGTTGATAAGGTATGTGTTGGTTTAATATTGTGATATTGTGATTTTCTCGCTACAGTCATTGTTTTAAAGGCCTTAAAATAAATGTGTATCTATTTTTGATATAACAACTGTTTGGAGTAATTTGTAAGCGCTCTTGCTTTGTGTGCTCATTGCGGGCTTTCAGTCACCCTCACCCCTCTTGAGACCTAGTCTTGACCGCCGCGATCGCTACCTTGATTGGTCTGGCTTGTCCAGAGGTTACCCTGTTCCAAGTAATTAGGTTGGCCTTCTGAACTTCTGCGCCACCAGGACAGAGTTCAGAAATCCGTCTTAACAAATTGGTGTACAGCGGTGGGATACGACTGAAGGTATCCAGTGTTGCGCTCGAACTAAGGCATTTCAGGTTATTCCAAACAGTACACGTAGTGAATTGTTGTAATATAACTTTAAAAAGGCCATAGTCCTATCAAACAGTATGGAAGCAAATACCTTGTTAACTTTAAATGCTTCCAAATCAGAAACGCTGAAAAAGATGTGTGCGGAGAGAGGTGTTTCCTCTCAAGGCACAAAATTGGAAATGATCCAGAGAATCGTGGCGTGGCAAGAAGCGCAGCTTGACGCTATAACTTCCGAGGACAGTGCAGAAGGTGGTGGGGCTGCTCTCACTGGCAGAACCGACGGTTCTGCCGCTGCACTGATCCATCGTGACCACGAGGACAGGGAGGATGTAATGTCTAATGTTTCCTCTGCCAGTGTTGATGGGGAGGCTATGCTTGAATTCAAGAAGCAAGAGCTGCGGTTTAGGCAGCAGGAGCTTGAATTCAGCATAGCCAAACTAAAAATCGAACAGGCAGAAAAACAGAAAGACAGGGATCACCACTTGGAACTGGCCAAGCTTCAGGTTGCAAATGGGTCCAAGGGTCCTAGACATGGGTCTGGGGCTTCCTCTCATCCACGGTTTCCAAAAGATCTGCTCAGTGTGTATGAAGAAAGGAATGACATTATGGACTGGCTGAATGCGTTTGAGTATGCATGCGAGGTCCAGGAAGTTGACAATGCTGATAAGATTGCGTGGTTGCTCAGTAGACTGCCCCATTCTGGCTGCAGTGCCATTATGGAAATGTCGAAGGCTGAGCGGGCTGATTTCGCAATGTTAAAGCAAACTCTCATTTTAAAGTTTGGGAAGACTCCGGCCCAATATTTAAAGCGTTTTCGAGAGTATAAGAAAAAGGAAGGTGGTACTTGGGTATCTTATGTCGCTGAATCTTTGAAAAACTTAACTGGCTGGGTCGAAGGTTATAAGGTTTCTACCATCGAAGGCATGATCAATCTGGTCATGCTGGAACACATTTTTGCTTCTTCTTCCCCGGAGCTTAAGCAGCATTTGGCCGATTCGAAGGAGATAGATCCTAAGAAGCTGGCCATTGCAGCAGACTTATGGGTGTCACATCGAGTGTCCCATAAGGACAAAACTCATCCTGGTAAGCAGGAGGAAGGGAAAAAGTCCAAAGATATGGAGGGTGGGGAATCTGCTAAATCTTCTTCCCATAAGGGCCACAAAAAGAAAAACAAGGGTAAGACACAAGAGAACTCACAGGGTAGGGTTGGTCAGCCTCCGAAACAGAACTCTGGTTACAATAAGCCTCCCTACGTAAACAGACCCAATGGGGCTTGTTTTTCTTGTGGAGCCACTGACCATGTGAAGGGGGATCCCCGTTGTAAGGTTAGACCTTTGGGGGTCCACTCCGCTAATCTGGCCTTCTCCTCCTACCACGAAGAAGAGATTACAGGAGCATCCTTCTCCTCAGACTCATTTCCCAGCGGAATAGAGGCTGAGGTAGTTTTAGTGTCCCTGGGTTCCTGGGAGCCTAAAGTCGCAGAGGCTTATGCTAGGATTCCGGATAATACCAAGCACTACTTTAAAGACAGTGTGCTGATCAATGGAGTGGATACTCCAGCTCTTAGGGATAGTGGGTGCAGTCGAACTGTAGTGGATTCTACCTTGGTAGACTCAGAGGAAGTTGCCAGAGCTACTCTGATGCCCACTAAGTTGGCTGACGGCCCCCTCCGTATGTTTCCCGTGATCCCTGTAAATCTTACTTTAAATGGTACAGCAGTCACGATTCCAGTGAGCATTCAGAGAAACGTCCCGGGAAAGGTCTTGTTGGGTAATGATCTCAGAGCTTTAGGGCTCGTAGGAGACACTGCCGAAAGACCCTACACACGGTCTCAAGCACGGGCAGCATTGGCCAAGTCCAATACGCCGCCCCAGCCGAAGGGGAAACCCAAGGCGAAAGGAGTCTACAAGTCAAGACGAGGGAAAGAGAATATTCCCCCGAGCTCGCCTACCACTGCGGTGGAGGAAGTTGGTCAATCGCCCGGGCCTGACGAGGAGGTGGCGATGCCTGAAGTATTCGACCCCAACGATCATCCTGAACTAAAAGACTTGTTAGTTGAAGGAGGTCCTGATAGGGACGAATTCAGTAAAGGCCAACGTGAGTGCCCATCTCTGGAAGGCCTAAGGAGACAGGCCTGCTCCCAGCTTGAGGGTGAACCTCCTGGGAAGCATAGGATTTATTGGGAAGGTGGACTCCTGTATAGTGAGCCCACAGAGTCTACAGAAGGAGACCATAGGAGGTTGGTGGTTCCCCTTGCTGTTAGACCCTTCCTCCTGCAGTTGGCGCATGAAGTTCCCCTTGCTGGTCACCTTGGTATGAAGAGGACCAAGCAAAGGTTATCCATGCACTTCTACTGGCCCAAGATGGGGGTGCAAGTAGAAAGTCACTGCAGGAGTTGTGCCTCCTGCCAGTTGTCTGGTAAGGTTGGCGCGACAATCCAAGCTCCGTTGGTACCGCTCCCAGTTGTGGGGGTACCATTTGAAAGGGTAGGGATCGACATCGTTGGTCCCCTTGACCCGCAAACATCCTCGGGCAATAGGTTTATCCTGGTGCTGGTCGACCATGCAACCAGGTATCCTGAGGCCATCCCATTGAAAACTGTAACTGCCAAGTCAGTTGCAAAAGCTTTACTCGGCATATTTACTAGGGTTGGCTTCCCTAAAGAAGTTGTGTCAGATCGTGGCAGCAACTTTATGTCGAAGTATATGCAGGCTATGTGGAAAGAATGTGGGGTCACCTACAAGTTCTCTTCTGCATACCACCCCCAGACCAATGGTCTGGTGGAACGTTTCAACAGAACGTTAAAGAGCATGATAGGGGCTCTGGAGGAGCCCCAGAGAAGAAAATGGGATCTTCTATTACCATGCCTACTGTTTGCCTACCGAGAGGTACCACAGGAGGGTGTTGGCTTCAGCCCCTTCGAACTTCTGTTCGGTCATCCCGTACGGGGACCCTTAGCCATCGTCAAAGAGGGATGGGAGATGCCCACTCCCCCTGTTACTACCAATGTAGTTGACTATGTGCTAGGGCTCAGAAAACGGATGGTACTTCTGATGGGCTTGGCTAGTGATAAATTGAAGGCAGGGCAAGCGCTGGTGAAACATTGGTACGACCAGAAAGCTTCCCTCATCAACTTTACACCTGGTCAGCAAGTCCTGATCATGAATCCAATAAGGCCTCGAGCTTTACAGGAAAAATGGTCAGGCCTTTACACAGTGGTGGAGCCCCTGGGTGAGGTGAACTATTTAGTGGACCTTGGAAGGCCTGGACAGGCTCCAAAAGTGTTCCACGTGAATAGGCTGAAGGCTTTCGTCCCAAGAGTCGAAATCGCAGCACTGCTACTGGCTTCAGACGTTGAGGAAGAGGAGTCAGAACCTCTCCCCGACCTGTTCCAAAGCGGTCCTTCAGATAGCTCCGTTGAGGGTGTCCGAGTGGCCCCTCACCTGACTTCTGATCAGCAGGCTGAGGTGAAAAGTTTGCTTAGGCAGTTTTCCCCCCTGTTTTCACAGTCCCCTGGTTTGACACCTTGGTGCAAACATAACATTGACACAGGAGACAGTGTACCTACCAAAAGTAGGGGATACAGGATGTCAGATAAAGTACGGTCTTATATTAAGACCGAGGTCAACAAGATGTTAGACCTTGGGGTGATTGAACCCTCTAGTAGTCCTTGGTCCAGTCCTGTGGTTTTGGTTCCAAAAGCAGGCACTTCTGAATTGAGGTTCTGCGTGGATTACAGGGCTCTGAATGCTGTCACCAAGACAGATGCACACCCCTTGCCTCGAACAGATGAGCTGGTGGATACTTTGGGTGCCTCCAAGTACCTCAGCACGTTTGACCTCACTGCTGGCTATTGGCAAATAGCTTTAGCAGAACATGCCAAGGAGAAGACAGCATTTTCTACTCCAGACGGCCTTTACCAATTCCGGGTAATGCCGTTCGGGTTGAAGAATGCACCTGCCACTTTCCAGAGGCTTGTGAATCATGTGTTGAATGGGTTGGACGAATTCTGTCTTGCATATCTGGACGATATAGCAGTTTTCAGTGCCACCTGGGAAGACCATGTGAAACACCTCAGGATTGTGCTCCAGGCTCTTCAGAAAGCCCACTTGACCATAAAGGCTAGTAAATGCCAGATTGGACAAGGCTCAGTGGTTTACCTTGGACATGAAGTAGGTGGAGGGAGGATACAGCCTCTACCCAGTAAAGTACAAGCAGTACAAGACTGGCCTACCCCCACTACGCAAACCCAAGTGAGAGCCTTCTTAGGACTCACGGGTTATTATCGCAATTTTGTGGCAGATTATGGCACCATAGCTGCTCCTCTGACTGCCCTCACAACTCCGAAGAAACCCAAGAAGGTAACTTGGACCGACGAGTGTGAGAAGGCCTTCAATGGCTTAAAAGACTCCTTGTGCCAGGCGCCTGTGCTCAGGGCCCCTGATTATCAAAGACCTTTTATCGTGCAGACAGATGCCTCTGACACTGGGATAGGAGCTGTACTATCACAAGTAGATGAGAAGGGTAAGGAACACCCTATCGGTTTTATTAGTCGCCAGCTTAAGGACAGAGAGCTCAGATGATCCACGGTAGAGAAAGAATGTTTCTCTGTTGTGTGGGGCCTAAGGAAGCTGAGGCCCTACCTCTATGGGACCCACTTCACTGTGCAGACTGACCATAAGCCGTTAAAGTGGCTAATGAACATGAAGGGGGAGAATCCAAAGTTGCTTAGGTGGTCCATAAGTCTACAAGGCTTCGACTTCACTATTGAGCATAGGCCAGGTGTCCAACATAGCAATGCTGATGGGTTGTCCAGAATGTTTAACCGACCTGAACAAGAGACTCATCCAGGGGTGGATTAGTTCCCCCTGTCCATAGTCTGGGAGGGGCGAGTGTTAGGAAAGATTTCGTAATTGTAGGGAATTTTCCTTCCATGTGGCAACCCCTAAACTTTTTGCTATTGTTTTTAACCTTGTTCTTGACTTTGCCACAGAAGTACAGCCTTCTGCCGCACTCTCTGGGCTTTCGCTCCTTTTCTTACGGGGAAACTGACATGCCCTTAAGACAGTCAGTACCGGGGAACACTGTTTCCCGTAGTTTCTTCTATCGTGTTGCGGCTTTAGTGCAACATGACACAAGAGGGCACTGTAAACTAAGTTACAGCTCTCTTGGGTCTCTAGCCTTCTACAGACCCTAGATACTCTTTTAGGATGGTATTTGATCGGTGCAAGTCCTTCAGGGACTCGAATGGTGGCAGCGATCGTTTTGTTTATTTTGAGCTCCTTTTGGCGTTCTGAGCACGTTTTTGCACTGAACCCAAAATGGTGGCCTGGCTCTCCAGACCACGAGGCTCCTTTGTCTTGTCCACTGACCGTCTTGCTCCCTTCACCTTCCCCAGGTCGGGCGACCCGGGGCCTTCCTTATTTGGGCATGTACTTTCCCGCGAAACGTGGTTGCTTTCGCGGGCTTCTACATGTCGTTTGTGTGCCTCCAGGGTGTGGGCTGGGATGTCTGGTCCCAATACACATCCTGGGTGCCAGAGAGTCTGGGGTGGTGTGAATGCCTGGGACCACCGTGGTCCGTGATTGGTCCACGTATGGTATGTGTGTTGATGAGCGGATCTCCCATTGGCTCCCCTCCGTTTTGGCGCGAAGGGAACCGTGGATAAGAGGGAGCTGGAAACACCACTACCATGTCGATCTCCTGAGTTCTCACGAACGAAGGAATACAGGAGCCAAGTATCCTGCAACCAAGAGGCTGGACCGAGGAATCGCTGGTGACCCGCTGAAGGAATCCTCCTTTGCACTGCTGTCGTCCTGTGAAACCCTTTCCTCCTTGGATCGAACCAGAAGGCCTGTACTGGTGCTTCGACCTTTGGAATAGCAGGAACAGCTATTCCCGGCGACTTCATCATCTCCTGCCAAGTAAGCCTTCGGAAGTGTCTCTGGGCCATCCAGTTGATTGACCAGCTTACAAGGGAGTCCTGCTCTGTAACTGCCGCCAGGTTGTGCTGTATTTCGAGTCCTTGTCACTCTCCCACGCTTCGTACACTTGGCGTTCCCAAGTCTGAAGGGAGGAGTGTACATTTGGCTTGAATACACACGGCCGCTCCGTTGTCCTGCTGCGGCAACAAAACTGTGCTGGTTTCGTCGATTGGGACGTCTTTTTGCTCTACACGACTACGAGGCGTTCCCTGCTCTTCTGAACCTGCCAGCTGCTGAAACTAACGTGGAGAAGCCTGGGTCTGCTTGCTTCGGGGACCGGTGAGTAGTTTAGCTAGGATCTGGTCGCCCTCCTGCAGTATCCCATTGCTTTTCACTGCTGTGTAAAAACAGCACCCTTTTGGCCGTACTCGCGCTCTGCTTCTGCCCGCTGTGGAGGCTGCGCTTGAGTTACGGAACCTGTTCTCCTTCTCCTGTGCACTAACCCGAACTGCCTTACTTCCTCCGAAGAGCTTCCCCTTTTGCCCGTTGGCACCGGCGTGGCAGGTACTTTGAGCACAAGGCTCCACTCTTCGCAGGGCTCGGACTTCCATCTAGTTAGGTGCCTCTAAAGGCGAACTGAGTCTAAAGCGTTATCGCACTGCCTGTTTTCCTTTCCTTTCAGGTGGACTACATATTTCGTGCTTTAAACGCTTGCGACTGAGTATTTGTATATATATTGTGTTGATAAGGTATGTGTTGGTTTAATATTGTGATATTGTGATTTTCTCGCTACGGTCATTGTTTTAAAGGCCTTAAAATAAATGTGTATCTATTTTTGATATAACAACTGTTTGGAGTAATTTGTAAGCGCTCTTGCTTTGTGTGCTCATTGCGGGCTTTCAGTCACCCTCACCCCTCTTGAGACCTAGTCTTGACCGCCGCGATCGCTACCTTGATTGGTCTGGCTTGTCCAGAGGTTACCCTGTTCCAAGTAATTAGGTTGGCCTTCTGAACTTCTGCGCCACCAGGACAGAGTTCAGAAATCCGTCTTTACAGCGTGGGAGGGGGCGGGGCAATGGGGTTTGTAGGGAGGGCGCAGGCCAGCATAGTTCCACTACTTCTTTTCGTACACTTCGACCACTGCTTGCCACTGTGATTGAACCGAAATGTAGCAATTCAGACGTGGCCTCTGTGTACGGGAACTGCACAGCGTTGACTGTGTGGGAAGGACCAGATTGATAAGCAAAGGGATAGTTCTCCTCTGATATGATATTTTATTTATATCGCGCTCATACACAAGTGTTTCAGAGCGCGACCAAACAAAGGGAGGGGAACAGGGGAGAACAAAAATACGATCTTACTAGGCCCAGTGACATTAAGAGCGCGCAAGTGCATGGAAAAAGGAGAAAGGGGGAAAGTGCGTGGAGGGGGGAAGTGGAAAATGCGGACAGAGGAGAGAACAGAATAAATAATTAGTGAGATAAATAAATAAATGCAGACAAAAAGTTAGTGCAGCATGATTAGTCAGATAGGGTATATCTGATAAGTGCAGAGGAAGAGTTGGCGACTGTATAGGTACAGATACAGATCCCAGTGCCAGGGGTGGCCCAGGGGCAGTGCAGGAGGGAGGCAGGGTGCACAAGTACCTGGGCCTGAAGGACAGAGGATGGCCAGGTGCACGGTGCAGCCTAAAGCGTCATTGTCGACAGTACGGGGTGGATCCCATCCCACAGAACCTGCCACTTAAGTGCTACTGTGCGGGTCTCTTCACCCTGAAGTCCTATAAGGAATCATTGTAGGCTCCACCCACTCTCACAGTTAAGCCATGTTCACCCTCAGTAGTGGGGCTCTCAGAGTTTGACCTAATGTTGAACCCATATGCGTCCAGTGCCTTTTGATGCGTGGACGCTGCAGCTGATTCTGGGCAAGCACCGCAGCTGGCAGGCTTTCTCCAATGCCGCTATCTCTTCAGAGTCACCTCCTCTGTAAAGCCAAGACTGACCATCGGTGACTGAGTGCTGCCCCATCTACTCCTCAAGCTGAGATTGTTGTCCCACCTTGCATATTATCTATCCGCTAGCCCGCAAACACCTCAATTCCAAACCCTGCCTCCCAGTGTCTTCTTGAATCAGCAAACTCTCTGGACTGGGCATTTGCTGAGAAGTCCCCTCTGGGGCACACAGGAGCCTACCATTACCCCTCACCCTGCCTGTTCTGTATATTGGCACTCGTGCGATTCTGGGCGTTCATGTATACCTCACAGATGATGTTATGGCGATAGGTTATTGATAACGCGCTTAGGTTTCTAAGCTCGGACCCGGGAATCGAACCTGTGGTGCTCCGTGTCCTCTTACTTCCAAGGCGAGCATCTTTCCCCTGAGCTCTCCTCGTGAGAGATTTGGTTAACGTATGACACCCTTTCCTGCCCCTCTATTGGAGGTGCAATTTGCTAATCATTTAGCACTTAGGGAATCGTTATTAGGATAACGGTAAAGGTAAGCACATGTGCCATTTTAAATACCTTCGCTTTTTAAAAAGACCACCTAATTATTTTGAGAGGTGTAGCATTAGATAGTTACTGCATTGGTGCCTAGAAAGTACCGCATCAGGAAACTGACCCCCATTGGCCCTGTGCTCTCCATTCAGGCGGCATTAGGATTTGAAGTGGAGGAACTGGGCCCTGCACTATGGATTTGGTACTGGGGCTAACAGTACTCTCGATGCTTTCTCCTGAGGGTGCACCTGTGACACGAAACACCTATGTACTCATTGAGTAATATTTAAAACGAGTTTTAAATAAAACACCTTCTATGAGACATGACAAACTGTGTTGCTTTTTCAGTGAATACGCTAGTGCATAAAGAAAGACACAAATGCTTATGCTGTCTTCCTAATATCCGACCCCCGGCTCATAATATGGTGGCATTTGAAGAATAGGAGAAATATCACATGCCACAGGGTTTAGCTTGATCACATACTCCCAATGACGCCCGTCTCGATAATATCTCCCACTCTGTTTAGCATATCTGATGCCAGAGAGGCATTGGGCCTGATTTATGGAAGTGTTTTATAATGGCGCAATCTCACAGGAAAACGTTCCATGAATCAGGCCCATTATATGGTTAACATTATTCCTATCTGTATTATGCTTTCATTTATAAAAAAAAAATAAAAAAACTTTTGGCAGGGCCATCGAATCATCGAAATGCACGGCTTAGATGAAGTGATAGCATATGCCAACATAATAGACGGTGACGTCACACGCCCTTTGGCCCAATGCCATCAAGTACTTGCACACCTACAAAAAGCTTAAAATGGATATTAAAGCAGACAAGGAATCCGTTTTAGTTACTGATGACAACATATCAACTAGAATGCGTCCTGGGTGTGACATGGGTGCAGACATGATATGCCAGGTGCGCAACCCGCAGAGCCATCATCGGTGAAGGGCACGGCTTTCACACCCAGTGCAGCCTCCAATGACTTGTTTCTGCCAATGAATGCCAGTGAAACCTTTACTTGTGTGGCTGCTAAAATGTGCAGGCCCAAATGGCACATCTTCTATAAAAAGGCTTGCACACCCATGTAAGACAAGCTTCTGCCAGGTACAAGCTTATATGATAAGCACAGCCAGAATATGCTAAATGCAGCTTTACATACCAATGCCCCGCCATAACACACAAACACGCACAAATACACACACGCACACTACCGCACATCCACACACACTGTGCAGCCTCATATGCCCACATCCTGCTGTGATATGTTATATGTATCCTCATATGCCCAGGTAGTGCTCATTTATGTCAGGTATAGGCAAAACAGGCTCAAGACAACCTTAGATATGAATGTAGTGTAATTTCACGCCAAGTGTAGTCTTGTATGCTTACGTGCTGTCTCCATAAGCCATATATACCCTCCTATAGCCAAATACTGGTCCTTTATATCATAACAAAGGGGGGTCTGGGAACCTCTCTACCAGCACGAACAAAGCCCAATGACCTGTTCTTGGGTGAATAACCCCTGAGAGAGACTGTACCAAGTCTTTAGCTCACTGTCCCTTTCACAGAGAAGACATTTCCCTGCATATCAGTATTTGTCCTGCCCAGGGGCAGTCCAGCACCGAAATACAAGGCAATTCTCCTCTGAACAAGAGTACCAACAGCAAACCCATACACGTGTTTCAGCATTGTTGGGCATCATCAGTGAGGTGAAGCTGTGCCTCTCTAAGAACAGTGAGCAAGGGGGTCCACGTCTGGATCGCCCTGGTAACCTAGGGTGAGACCCAAAGTTAATTTATGCAAAACAAAGGGAAGTCTGGGAATCTCTCTACCAGCACGAACACAGCCTAATGACCTGTTCTTGGGTGAATAACCCCTGGGAGAGACTCTACCAAGTCTTTAGCTCACTGTCCCTTTCACAGAGAAGAAATTTCCCTGCATATCAGTCTTAACCCTGCCCAGGGGCAGTCCAGCACCGAAATACTAGGAAATTCTCCTCTGAACAAGAGTACCAACAGCAACCCCAATCCTTTATATCGTATTCCATAGTGGTATGCTACACACTGTCTTAGGCGCCACCGTACTGCCATCCTATGCCACATCCAGTGATAATGTAGCTGTGAAAATGGCTGCCAGGTGGCGACATTTCCCTAAGAATGCACCCTATATACAATCAAAAACTTTCCCTAAATATTCAAGGATTGGCGATAATGATACAGCCTTGCCCACCCCACCGCACCGCACCCCACAGCCTCTCTTACTTTAAGGGATGACTACGACGCCCAAGGGCTTTAGAAGAGACCATCTACACCTAAATTGGGAACAACCAGCATAGACATGTTGCTACACAAGCATATTTTGGCACAACCAGCATGATATTTGTGATGTCATCTTTGATGTCCTGGGTGTTAGTCTTAGCATTGCACGGTGGTGGCGCGAGTTATGGTTGCTTAGTTTACCATAACTGGTGAATTTGAGGGGTTTTTCGATTTTACTTCGAACCATAACGTCCCATTTACAAAGTTTTGTTGTGTGAATTTCATAGGTTTTTAGTAGCGCAACTTAACCATAACGTCCCTTTAACAAAGTTTGTTTTACTGAATTTCACAGGTTTTTAGTAGCGCAATTTAACCATGCACCCAAGACTCTACATCCTGCCCACAACCACCACATTATATAAAAACCATGCTGGCTTATAACTTCACAGCTTATAACTTTGTTAAAGTTACGTTATGGTTAAGTTGACCCAAGACTGTAGGTCCTGGCCACAATCACTACAGCATATCACACCCATTGTGCCTTATAACTCTAGGTCCTGGACACAACCACCGCAGTATATGAAACCCATGGTGGCTTATAACGTCAGTGCTTATAACTTCGGTCTTGGGTGCATGGCCATGCATCCAAGACTCTAGGCCCTGGGCACAACCACTGCAGCATATCTTTTTCCCATCTGAGGAGCAGGTGAGTGTGCCACCCGTAGGCGACCCCATTTCTGTGGTTTTTTGTTTAAAAGTGTCCCAGGCCCCACGTTGCCCTGTGCTCCCCGGCCTCCCCTTCCTGGTCTTCCCTCGCCCTCCCGCCTGCCAGCCCGCCCCCCACCCCTGATTGGTTGCTACCAACTGCGTGCCTGGGTCTAGAGACCCGTGTGTTGCACCTGCTCCCCTTTCCCATCTGAGGAGCAGGTGAGTGTGCCACCTGTAGGCGACCCCATTTCTGTGTTTTTTTGTTAAAAAAGTGCCCCAGGCCCCGCGTTGCCCCATGCTCCACGGCCTCCCCTTCCTGGTCTTCCCTCGCCCTCCCACCTCCCAGCCCACCCCCCACCACTGATTGGTTGCCACCAACTGCATGCCTGGGTCTAGCGACCCGTTCGTTGCACCTGCTCCCCTTTCCCATCTGAGGAGCAGGTGAGTGTGCCACCCATAGGCGACCCCATTTCTGTGTTTTTTTGTTTAAAAAAGTGCCCCAGGCCCCGCGTTGCCACGTGCTCCCCGGCCTCCCCTTCCCGGTCCTCCCTCGCCCTCCCGCCTCCCAGCCCGCCGCCCACCCATGATTGGTTGCTACCAACTGCGTGCCTGGGTCTAGCGACCCGTTCGTTGCACCTGCTCCCCTTTCCCATCTGAGGAGCAGGTGAGTGTGTCACCCGTAGGCGACCCCTTTTCTGTGTTTTTTTTTGTTTAAAAAAGTGCCCCAGGCCCTGAGTTGCCCCGTGCTCCCCGGCCTCCCCTTCCTGGTCCTCCCTTGCCCTCCCGCCTCCCAGCCCGCCCCCACCCATGATTGGTTGCTACCAATTGCGTGCCTGGGTCTAGTGACCCGATCGTTGCACCTGCTCCCCTTTCCCATCTGAGGAGCAGGTGAGTGTGTCACCCATAGGCGACCCCTTTTCTGTGTTTTTTTTTGTTTAAAAAAGTGCCCCAGACCCCGCGTTGCCTCGTGCTCCCTGGCCTCCCCTTCCTGGTCTTCCCTCACCCTCCCGCCTCCCAACCCGACCCCCACCCCTGATTGGTTGCCACCAACTGCGTGCCTGGGTCTAGCGACCCGTTCGTTGCACCTGCTCCCCTTTCCCATCTGAGGAGCAGGTGAGTGTGCCACCCGTAGGCGACCCCTTTTCTGTGTTTTTTTGTTTAAAAAGTGCCCCAGGCCCCGCGTTCCCCCGTGCTTCCCGGCCTCCCCTTCCTGGTCTTCCCTAGCCCTCCCGCCTAATAGCCAGCCCACCACCCCTGATTGGTTGTCACCACCTGCGTGCCTGGGTCTAGCGACCCGTTCGTTGCACCTGATCCCCTTTCCTATCTGAGGAGCAGGTGAGTGTGCCACCCGTAGGGAACCCCATTTTTGTGTTTTTTTGTTTAAAAAAGTGCCCCAGGCCCAGCGTTGCCCCGTGCTCCCCGGCCTCCCCTTCCTGGTCTTCCCTCGCCCTCCCGCCTCCCAGCCCGCCCCCACCCCTGATTGGTTGCTACCAACTGCGTGCCTGGGTCTAGCGACCCGTTCGTTGCACCTGCTCCCCTTTCCCATCTGAGGAGCAGGTGAGTGTGTCACCTGTAGGCAACCCCATTTCTGTGTTTTTTTTGTTTAAAAAAGTGCCCAAGGCCCCGCGGTGCCCCGTGCTCCCCGGCCACGTCTTCCCTCGCCCTCCCGCCTCGCAGCCCACCCCCACCCCTGATTGGTTGCCACCAACTGCGTGCCTGGGTCTAGCGAACCGTTCGTTGCACCTGCTCCCCTTTCCCATCTGAGGAGCAGGTGAGTGTGCCACCCGTAGGGGACCCCATTTCTGTGTTTTTTTGTTTAAAAAAGTGCCCCAGGCCCTGAGTTGCCCCGTGCTCCCTGGCCTCCCCTTCCTGGTCCTCCCTTGCCCTCCTGCCTCCCAGCCCGCCCCCACCCATGATTGGTTGCTACCAATTGCGTGCCTGGGTTTAGCGACCCGATCGCTGCACCTGCTCCCCTTTCCCATCTGAGGAGCAGGTGAGTGTGTCACCCATAGGCGACCCCTTTTCTGTGTTTTTTTTTGTTTAAAAAAGTGCCCCAGACCCCGCGTTGCCCCGTGCTCCCCGGCCTCCCCTTCCTGGTCTTCCCTCACCCTTCCGCCTCCCAACCCGACCCCCACCCCTGATTGGTTGCCACCAACTGCGTGCCTGGGTCTAGCGACCCGTTCGTTGCACCTGCTCCCCTTTCCCATCTGAGGAGCAGGTGAGTGTGCCACCCGTAGGCGACCCCATTTCTGTGTTTTTTTGTTTAAAAAGTGCCCCAGGCCCCGCGTTGCCCCGTGCTTCCCGGCCTCCCCTTCCTGGTCTTCCCTAGCCCTCCCGCCTAATAGCCAGCCCACCACCCCTGATTGGTTTTCACCACCTGCGTGACTGGGTCTAGCGACCCGTTCGTTGCACCTGATCCCCTTTCCTATCTGAGGAGCAGGTGAGTGTGTCACCTGTAGGGAACCCCATTTCTGTGTTTTTTTGTTTAAAAAAGTGCCCCAGGCCCAGCGTTGCCCCGCGCTCCCCTTCCTGGTCTTCCCTCGCCCTCCCGCCTCCCTGCCCGCCCCCACCCCTGATTGGTTGCTACCAACTGCGTGCCTGGGTCTAGCGACCCGTTCGTTGCACCTGCTCCCCTTTCCCATCTGAGGAGCAGGTGAGTGTGTCACCTGTAGGCAACCCCATTTCTGTGTTTTTTTGTTTAAAAAAGTGCTCAAGGCCCCGCGGTGCCCCGTGCTCCCCGGCTGCCCCTTCCTGGTCTTCCCTCGCCCTCCCGCCTCCCAGCCCACCCCCCACCCCTGATTGGTCCTGACAAGAAGTTCTGCACTCATTGCGAGTCCTCCCAGGGCAGCCCTCTGCCCAGCAGCCCATCGGCTAAGGACCACTCGGCAAAGGACGGCTCCTACAGAGACGGCACCAGTTCGTATCTGCAGGTATCCGCAGGAGAAGCAAGAAGCCAACAATAAGTAAGTGTGGGAACGGCAGGGCCAGAAGCAATCACTTCACGCCATACTACCCAACCACTCATCTAACAAAGCATCACCACTGTAAACTTGTTATAACTGTAATATATTTGCATTTGGAAACTCTGTTCTATACATTTGAGATTTGCATTTAGAAGTGCGCCCAATAGCCTCTCTGTGAAAGTTGCATTTAGAAGTGTGCCCGATAGCCTCTCTGTGAAAGTTGCATTTAGAAGTGTGCCCAATAGCCTCTCTGTGAAAGTTGCATTTAGAAGTGTGCCCAATAGCCTCTCTGTAAAAGTTGCATTTAGAAGTGTGCCCGATAGCCTCTCTGTGAAAGTTGCATTTAGAAGTGTGCCCAATAGCCTCTCTGTGAAAGTTGCATTTAGAAGTGTGCCCGATAGCCTCTCTGTGAATTTAGAAGTGTGCCCAATAGCCTCTCTGTGAAAGTTGCATTTAGAAGTGCGCCCAATAGCCTCTCTGTGAAAGTTGCATTTAGAAGTGTGCCCGATAGCCTCTCTGTGAAAGTTGCATTTAGAAGTGTGCCCAATAGCCTCTCTGTGAAAGTTGCATTTAGAAGTGTGCCCAATAGCCTCTCTGTAAAAGTTGCATTTAGAAGTGTGCCCGATAGCCTCTCTGTGAAAGTTGCATTTAGAAGTGTGCCCAATAGCCTCTCTGTGAAAGTTGCATTTAGAAGTGTGCCCGATAGCCTCTCTGTGAATTTAGAAATGTGCCCAATAGCCTCTCTGTGAAAGTTGCATTTAGAAGTGTGCCCAATAGCCTCTCTGTGAAAGTTGCATTTAGAATTGTGCCCAATAGCCTCTCTGTGAATTTAGAAGTGTGCCCAATCGCCACTCTGTGAAAGTTGCATTTAGAAATGTGCCCAATAGCCTCTCTGAGAAAGTTGCATTTATAAGTGTGCCCAATAGCCTGTCTGTGAAAGTTGCATTTAGAAGTGTGCCCAATAACCTCTTTGTGAAAGTTGCATTTAGAATTGCTCCCAATAGCCGCTTTGTGAATGTTGCACTTAGAAGTGTGCCCAATAGCCTCTCTGTGAATTTAGAAGTGTGCCCAATAGCCTCTCTGTGAAAGTTGCATTTAGAAGTGTGCCCAATAGCCTCTCTGTGAATTTAGAAGTGTGCCCAATAGCCTCCCTGTGAATTTAGAAGTGTTCCCAATAACCTCTCAGTGAAAGTTGCATTTAGAAGTGTGCCCAATAGCCTCTCCGTGAAAAGCTGAATTTAGAAGTGTGCCCAATAGACACATTGAGAAAAGTTGAATCTAGAAGTACATTTAGAAGTTGCATTTAGAAATGTGCCTAATAGCCTCTCTCTGAAAGTTGCATTTAGAAGTGTGCCCAATAGCCTCTCTGCGAATTTAGAAGTGCGCCCAATAGACACACTGTGAATTTAGAAGTGTTCCCAATAGCCTCTCTGTGAAAGTTGCATTTAGAAGTGTGCCCAATAGCCTCTCTTTGAAAAGCTGAATTTAGAAGTGTGAAAGCTGAATTTAGAAGAGTGCCCAATAGACACGTTGTAAAAAGTTGAATTTAGAAGTACATTTAGAAGTTTTATTTAGAAATGTGCCTAATAGCCTCTGTGTGAAAGCTCAATTTAGAAGTGTGCCCAATAGCCTCTCTGTGAAATATCATAATAGTCTAATACCTTGCCGAGTTGAATCGACTAATCTCCCTAATAACCTCTCTGGGCAAAGCTGAGTTAGATTCATGCCTAATACCCTCCCTGTATAAATTAGAATTGAGAGAAGTGCGCTTACCTGTGCAAAGTTGAGTTATACTTATGCCTAATACCCGCCTCGTATAAAGTTGAATTGAGAGAAGTGCGGCTATTAGCATGCCCTAATTGAACTGACTAGGGTCCAGAATAGTCTCTCTGCACTTAGTTCAATTTAGAAGTGTGCACGACACCATTGAGGCTAAGATGAGTGCCTAAATATCCTAATTAATCCTATTAGTATACCTAATAGTATATCTGTGTCATGTACAATCTAGCACTGTGCCTAATAATCTAATATCCCCTCTATACAAAATTGAATCTAGAGTTAGACCTAATATCATCTCTGTGTACAGTTGATCCTAGAAGTGTTCCTATGGTACCTAATAGCCTAATATCAACCCTGTGCAATTTGAACTTGAAAGTGTGCCTGAACTTAGAACTACAATTAGAAAGCCCTCCTAAATCCACCTAAAAGCCAGTACCAAGCATAAGTGCACCCACAAACCCACAGTTTGTCGGAAACGACTGCCGTGGACTGCCCCCACTCCCTGATCTGCCTTCCCTCCCGTCCCCCCTTCCCAAATCACCCCACCCTCCTTCGCACTCCCTGCCATTCCTCTCTCCAAACACCAAGCCAGAGGGGCATGATGGCGAGCCAACCACCCTAAGACCACTCCTCCCCTGAACCCCACCACCGACCAGCCAACGTTAACCATGCCTGCTCCCCTCACTATCATACCTGGCACACCCCGCCCTGCAAGCATCCACCCGCCGCCATGCCCTCAAACCCCCGCCACCTTCCCTCCCCGACCGCACCCCTTCCCCTCCCTAAAAACTGCACGCCTAGCCCTAGCAAGAACCGAAGCCGCATCCCTCTCCCCCTCCGTCCCCCCTACCCTCTCTCACACTCCAATTGCAACAAAGAAACTAAAGAGGAAAAGTACCTGGTCCCCCACAATCTCTCAGCACTCTACGCCTCCCCTGTCTCGACCCACCACCTCATTCCCCCACTCACCTCCTTCCCCCGTGGCTTCACCCTTCCTGAAACTCCTCTCCCTCGATTTCTCATCAACTGCAACTGAAACTCCTAACCGCCCACACCCCGCCTTCAAATTCCCCGAGCCAGACCGGATCATCCTAACACACGCAGCCACCCAATCCCACCCGAAGCCCGCCAATACTTCTGCTCGCCCACTATTCCCATCGATCATCACGACCCTCCCCCTCTCCCTCTCCAGCTTCCACTCCCTCTGCCACCACCCCCTTCTGCTCCAGCTCAGAGACCAACCTCGCCTGCCGATGTGAACTGCATCCTATTTAATGCCTGATCCGTAGCAAAAAACAGACATTGCATCTTTGACCTTCTTGCCTCTGACAAACCAAACCTGGTCTTCATCACCGAAACTTGGTTCTCTGACGACTTTGCCCCAATCGCTAATGAAGCCTTCCAACCTGACTACTCCCTCATCCCACTGAACCGTCCCTCCAGAGGAGGAGGAGTAGCGTTCATCTTCAAGTCTCTCTTCCACGCCTCAATCATCGACAACCAACCTTCCATTCCTTCCTGCGAATCTCTCCTCATTAAACTATACCTCTCTGCCTCGCTCTCACACAGTTTCGTAATAATCTACAGGCCCCCTGGCTGTGATAGGCAATTCGCAAACAACCTCTGGGACTCCATTGCCACCCATCAACTAAACCATCCCAACCTCACCCTTCTTGGAGACTTCAACATATGGCTCGACATCCCCACCAACCCTATGACACACTCTCTGGTTGACGGTTTAGACACAATTAACCTCCAACCCCACATAAATGGCCTGACTCACTATAAAGGACACACTCTTGATGTCATCTTTAGCTCCAACACCCGGATTCATCTAAACCCCGCCACCCCTATCATCTGGTACGATCACTTCATCCTCTCGTTCGTCATTCGCTCACCCGACCCCCTTCCCGTACTCGAATCTGAACCTCCAAATCTACGCAAATGCTGGAAAAAACGAATTATCGTCCCGGACCTAGTTGACGCGCTCATCCACCTACTTGCCAACTCAGTAATCAACTAACCCCTGATGCCTTTGACTCATGGCTCAACGCATCTCTGATGCGGCTCACACCCCCTTGCAAACCATCAACCCGCCGTGGCCTCTTCCCCAAATGATTCACTCCTGAGTTGAAGACCACTAAACAACTATATAAATACATCGAACGCAAATGGCAGAAAGACAAAACCCAGGAGAGCAGGGCCACCTTGGTCCGACACCTCTATCAGTACAAGGCCGAAATCCGGAAAGCAAAAAAAGCCCACTACAACTCCCGAATCCTAAACTGCAAAAACCAGAGCAAAGAACTCCACAAAATCATCTACGAATTCACCAAAACAGCTTGCACCACGACCATCCCAACCCCCTCGCAATCGCTGTGCGACTCGCTCTCCCTCCACTTTTACACCACAACTCTCGAAAGAACAAGTACTCTAGCCACCAAACTGACGCTCTTACATCCACCAGGCAATACTCCCCCCATACCGACCTGCCCACCAGCTGCAACCACTACGCAACCAACGATCGAATCCTTTAGTCCAATATCACCAGAGCAATTTATCAAACTTCTATCTGCCCGCAAACCATCTGGCTCTCTGCTAGACCATTGCCCAGCAACAACCCTCAAAGAAATTTTCGCTTCCACCTGCGCAGGAGAACACGCAAGATCCATCATAAATGCCTCCCTTTCCTCTGGTATCTTTCCTGATACATTAAAAACAGTCCATGTCAAACCTCTGATTAAAAAACATTCCCTCGACCCTCTTGAGCCCAGAAACTACCGCTGCATCTCAAACACCAGGTTCCTTGCCAAACTCATTGACCGAACCGCCTACTCCTAACTAAATGCCTTTGTCGAAGCCAACAATCTCCTAGACCCCGCACAATCAGTTTTCAGAGCCCGGCACGGAACTGAAACCACCCTAACCTCAATCTGGGATGACCTTAAAATGACAGCAAACTCCGCGGGATGCACCACACTAATCCTTCTTGACCTATCCGCCGCCTTTGACACAATCAATCACTCAATCTTCCTGGACCGCCTCCACTCCCTAGGAATTCGTGGAAAGGCTCTTAAATGGATAGCTTCATTCCTCAGAGACAGGTACCAAATAACAATACTCTCCACCTATACTTCCCAAGCCCGACCAGTCGACACGGGAGTCCCACAAGGAGCACGCCTATCCGACCTCCTGTTCAATCTCTACTTGATCACCCTCCCACCAATAATATGTTCACACAACATCCTGTGTTACAACTACGTCGACGACACTCAACTAATTCTAAAATCCTGAACTCAAAACCCAACTCCCAACCTGACCTGGCCTCTTGCCTCCTTGACATAGAACTCTGGATGACCCAAAGCCACCTCTTGTTAAACCCCTCCAAAATGGAAATCATGGTTTGTGGCAACTCCGATCTTCTTCCGCACACACTACCCTGGCCACCCGCCATGGGCAACTCACCGACCCCCTCCAACTCAGTGAAAAATCTTGGATGCACCCTCGGCTCTGACCTAACTCTCTCGCGCCAAGTCAACAACGTCTCAAAGTCCTGCCACTACCACCTTAAAACCCTTAGGCGCATCTTTCCATATCTCTCCTTTCCCAACAGACTCTCCGCAGTCCAATTAATCGTTATATCAAGACTGGACTACGCAAACCCCCTATACCTCGGAACCCACGCCTACCAACTGAATAAACTCCAAAGGGCACAAAACGCAGCAGCCAAAATGCTACTTGCGCTCGGCCCAAGAGACCACAGCTCCCCAGCCCTTAAGACGCTGCCCTGGCTTCCTGTAGCGCGAAGGGTGACTTTCAAAACCTTATGCATCTCCCATCGAGCACTGCATAAAACCGGATCTCAATATCTTCAAGACAAGCTAAAACCCTATCACCCCCCACGCACGCTAAGATCAAGCTCTGCCGGCCTCCTAGTCATACCTAAGACAAACGCAGTCAGATTAGGCGGATCATCATTCTCAGCCTTGGCCCCCACATTATGGAACTCACTCCCACCCCACATCCGCCTAACTGAGGATTTAATGTCTTTCCGTAAACTGCTAAAAACCTGGCTCTTCCCCTAAAACCAACCCATACCAAACTAACCCAAACAGACTAACAGCATCTCAATGACGCCAACCCAACAAACTACCTGATGCGAGAAATTGACAGCTATTAAACCCCTAACATAAACTAAAAGGACAATCAGAATTATCCAAATAAAATAGATCAAAACAATGAAGTGGTTAATAAGAATAAATCGTACGGAAACAGTAAAGAGACTTAAACTCCTGAAATGGACTTAATGCATGAGGAGTGAACGAAATGAATGGCGTGGGTGAAATAGTTAGAATAGATGAAGCGTGTGGACCAAATGAATGCATTGAGTGGAAGAATGCACGAGTGGAAGAACAGATGACTATATAATTTGAATGAGTGTATAAATCGAATGAATATCTAAATTGGATGAGTGTATAGAATGGATGATCAGGTTGAGCGGTTGGGTGTGTAGAGCGGATGAGTGCACAGAGCGTCTGAGTGCATAGAGTGCCTGAGTGTATAGAGCGCCTGAAGGTATATAGCGCCTGAGTGTACAGAGCACCTGAGTGTACAGAGCAGACGAGTGTACAGAGCAGATGAGTGTACAGAGCGGATGAGTGTATAGAGCGGATGGGTGTACAGAGCGGATGGTTGTACAGAGCGGATGGGTGTACATAGCAGATGAGTGTAGAGAGCAGACGAATAGATAGAACAGGATTACTGCGTATTAGCAAATGACTTTATAAGGCTGATGGGTGCATATTGCTGTTGAATGTGTGGGGACCGGTTGTGCGCGGGGAGCGGATGAGCGCGGGGAGCGGATGAGTGCGGGGAGCGGATCAGTGCAGGGAGTGGATGAGTGCGGAAGGCGGATGTGTGCGGAGGGCGGATGCGCATGGAGAGCTGGTGAGTTCGGAGAGCGGGTGAGTGCGGGGAGCATGTGATTGCGTAGGGTGGATGAATGCATAGAGCAGATGAAGGTATGGTGCATACGAGGGGATAAAGTGGACAAATGCCTAGAGCGGAGGAGTTACATAGACCGGATGTGTGCGCAGAACGGATAATCATGTAGAACGGATGAGTGCGGAATGCATGCAGAACTGATGAGTGCGTAGAACGGATGAGTGCGGGGAACTGATAGATGAGTGGAGCGGGATCTATGAGCCGACCAGAAGAACGTATAGAATGGAGGGCTGCATAGAACAGACTAGTGTGTAGGACCGATAAGTACATAGAGCAGACGAGTGCATATGAGCGAAAGAGTGCATATGAAAAAAGGGGTGCATGGAAGGGATGAGTGCGTTAAAGGGGATGAATGCGAAGAGGGGCTGAGAGCGCAGAGGGGCTGAGTGCGTAGAGGGGATGAGTGTGTAGAGGGGGCGAGTGCGCAAAACAGATGAATGCATAGTGCATGCGTGGGGCAGACTGGAGCGTGCGGGGCGGACTGGAGCGCGCAGAGCGGATGGGAGCGCATGAGTGCATCGAGCGAACCGGAGTGTGTGGAGCAGTTTGGGATGCATGGAGTGGATAGGAGTGCATGGAACGGACTGGAGCGCATAGAATTGCGTGACGTATATAGTATATAGTATGGTTTAGAATGCAGAGAACGCTTTGAAAGAGCATACAACCCATCATATCACACCACCACGCTTACTCTCCCCTCTACACCACCACTCAACTAGAACACAGAGATACTATGACACCACTCAGTATAATTGTTCTCCTACCAACATCCGCCGCATACTCCACATCACTCTAAGTAAAACACTGCTGGTTACACACCCCCCAGCCAGGCGTTCTCCTCAGGCCTAACGCAGCCAAACTCGGTCTGGACCTGCCAGACCGAACACATACTCCTGATCTCTCAACCACCACACCTACCGCTAAGAAGCAGCTATTACACGAATACCGCACCAGCTGCACACATACCCGGTGCTCACACGCACCTTTGATTCTCTCTACTCTCTCTACTGATCTGAAGTTCCATTCCCAAGGGCGTTCAACCTACCAGCACCTTCAGACCATACCAATGGTATATAAGGCGCTATATAAATGCAAAATAACAATAACAATATCAGAACCATGGTGGCCTATAACTCATTGTCACACCCATACAATGAAACATTTTAACTGCGGCATATACTCAATTTGCACCCAAAACTCTACGCCCTGCCCTCAACCACCTCATAGATATTCGATTCTATGGGTGTGATGTATGGGTGTGGGTGTATGGCCTACGGCCTACGGCCGGCGGCCATGCACCCAAGACTCTAGGTCCTGGCCACAACCACCGCAGCATGTCACACCCATTGTGGCTTATAACTTCACTAGGTGGTTGTGGGCCCTCCCCACAACCACCTGATCGATGTTCGATAATACGGGTGTATCTATTGCTGTGATATGCTGCGGTGGTTGTGGCCAGGGCCTAGAGTCTTGGGAGTAAGGCCTACGGCCATGCACCCAAGACTCTAGGCCCTGGCCACAACCACCGCAGCATATCACACCCATGGTGGCTTATAAATCAGTACCACACCCATAGAAACAAACATTTTAACTGCAGCATGTACTCAATTTTAATATTTGCTAACACCACGCGTGTCCTTAGAACAGTTTCAACTTGCCTGCGCACAGCACAGACAGAATTACTATCCCTATGAGACCCCTCATTTTCAGTAATTACAAACATCCCGGACAGGGCGAGCATGGCGTATACATCATGAGCACTTGCCACCTAAACAAATACAGTATTTCACCCATCTCTTACTCTCTGAACCTCCCCAAGCACTCTGACACACCAAAACTCCCCGAAACAGCATTTCACCTCTGGTCGGCACCGCACTGTCGGCGGATCCAAGATGTCCGGCGCATCCAAACAATCTGACGCACATCACGCCTCACTCCAGCCAATCGGAGGACACGTCGCGTGTCCGCAGTCATGACACGAGCCCCTTAGCCAATCGGTATCTTGTCCGCGGAGCGAACAGGGAAGTGTGACCGCCGAGCGGACATAGATATCACACATTTTTTGAGACATACTTTTTGGTTGTTTTAAAGAAAACTACTGGACGGATGGGCACCAAATTTACAAAAGCACGCTTTCGGGACCAAGGTCCTCCTCCTGCTGCAAATTTGGTGAAAATCCATCCATCGGTTTGGGCTGTAGGCGTGCGCAAAGTTTTTCCCCCATTCACTCTATGGGAAAAAAAGACGTTTGGCATCCCCCCTATAACATTTCCCCCCTGGACCAAACATCACCAAACTTGTGAGGATTCGTCCAGGGGGAGCGAAGTTATAAGCCGCCCAAAAAGTGCTCTACCTATGGAAACAGCAACTCAACCATAACTGTGGCTGTGTAATATATATATATATTACAATGGTCTCTGCTGGTTCTCAGTGTCTGATTCATGAGCTCCCGTAGCTCCTGCCAACTGCTCATAGGTCTGGACTTCCAGATGGCGTACTGCTTACCAGTATTCTCAGTACTTTCCTTGATAGGTTTCTTAAGATATTCTCTTACAGTACTTCTAACTTTGAGTATTTCACTCTCTTTCCAATCAATCCTTCCGGGCTTTGTTGTATCCTTTTTATGGGTGAGATACCACCACTCCTGGGGTCGCTCTAGTAGGTTCTTTTTGTGAACCCTGGGCACAACATATAATCTTGACTCATATTGCTTCTCAAAGTATTTATTTAAAGGATTCCCACACTCTTCAAAATAAAAATTTGGCAACTTCTTCCATCCTTCATAGTATAATCTTTCCAGCTTTCTCAAAGCCTTGCGCTTAATATCACCATTCACTCTCCTTGGTTTCTTGTGATATATATATATTTATGCTTTTTCAATGTCCCAACATCAATATCGTCATTTTCAAAAGTTCCTTTACTTAAGGCATGTTCCCCAGGGGGCCTCCCTTTCTATATTCCTCAGTGGTACCTTTGTGCATTATGTGTGGCATTTCGGGGTTTGTCGCTCACACTGGTCTGCTGCTTTGGTTGGTCGTCTCTGTGCTCCGGGCTTCACAACTCCTCAGCTCTCGCATCTCTGTGGCTTTCTGCACTCAGGGAATGCTAGTTGATGGGTGGTTTCAGGTCTCCCATTTCTATGGGTGTTAGTGCTGTTAGAGGGTCCCCAGGCCCACCACAGTGCTTCCGTGGTCACGCACCACATCCAACAGTCCTCCGAGCTCCGTTCTGACATCTGCTGTTCTGCTGTCCGGGTTGTCGGGTCTCTGGCATCTCGCTCTGGTGTTCTCTGCTTCTTGGGTTGCTGCAGGCTCCGCGGCTCTACTCTGCTCCGCCCTTCCAAGGCGTAGCTACATCAGAGGGCTTCCCCTGCATATGGTTATCCCTTCTCTATGCTGTTCCACTCGTCCTTCTTACATACAAGTTTGCTCTTAAAGGGATATTCCCTTTTCCATCAGGCGTTGTGGTTGATCCAGCATTTCCTGGATCCAAACAAAAGGAGGGCATGTTATTCATTATTGGAGGCAGTCCCATGTATGCAGATGAGGTGACTTGCATAAAGAGTTCCCGTTGGGAATGAGAGTTCTTGCTCCCTTGGGTGAGTTACTCCCAGTGAGGTCCCACTTGCCCAGACCCCTATGGAGGTTCTTGCAAAGTGGGCTAACCTCCCTAGCCTCAATGTTTTGATTGGGAATCTGCTTAAAAAGTCAATTTCCTCCTTCTTTCCCTTTTCTGTACTCCACCGTAAAACAAAAGGTTTCTAGGTCTAGGAAGCACCTCATAACTCTAGGGTTAGTCTCTTTTCTAAGGCTCATTCGGGTTAAAGGTGAATGGTCGGTGATTAACATGAACGTCTTTCTTGTCAGGTAATATCTCAGATACACTATGGCCAACATGACCGCTAGGGCCTTTTGCACTACTGTGGCATACGCTGACTCTCAGGGAAATAGCTTCCTGCTGATATAGAGGAATGCTCGATACCGTCATGTTCTTGAGACAGTACTGACCATAATCCGATTTTGGCTGCATTGGTTTGGAGGATGAATTCCTTGTTAAAGTCTGGCATCTTGAATTTTGACTCCTGACAGAGGATGTGCTTTAGGCCCTCAAACCTATCTTGTTCCTCTTTATCCCAAGTCAACGTTTGAGGTGAGATTAGCCAACAGGATGGAATAATTAGGGATAAACCACATGTTGTAGCCAGTTAATCCCACAAAGGCTCAGCAATCTTTTTTCGATTTAGGGGTTGGTGTTTGTTGCACCACCTTCATTTTATCAGTTGGGGTTGGATAAGGCAATTCCTGTCAAAATAACAAAGGTATGTAATGGCGGACTGGGCTAAGTAGCATTTTCTTGGGTTAGCCTTTAAGCCTGCTTTCCTGAGTATATAGATGTTTTAAGTGCTTCAGCCACCTGTTACTGTGGACTACTATATCATCCAGATAGGCCCCACATAAAGCTGTATAGGGTCTCAAGACTTTATTCATGAGCTGTTGAAATGTGGCAACAGCTCCATATAGGCAGATGGGAAGAACCTTACATTGAAATAAGCCATGAGGTGTGGAAAATGCTGTTTTCTCTCTATCCCCTGCGTTTAGAGGTACCTGACAATACCCTTTTGTAAAGTCCAGTGTGGAAATGTATTTAGCAATACCCAACTTTTCAATTAATTCATCTATCCATTTCATGGAATATTTATCACAGGTGGAAATCGAATTTAGCCTCCTAAAGTCGATACAGAAGCACCAAGATTGGTCAGGTGTTGCAACCAGGACAATGGGGGAGGACCAGAGACTCTCAGAGGGCTTGATGATATCAGCCTTGAGCAGCGCCTCGATTTCTTCCTCAATAATTTTTCTCCTGGCCTTGGTATTCTTTATGGCTTTAGTTTTATTGTTTTCCCTGCCAGTGTTTGGATATAATGAAAGACGTTAGTGACTCTATCCGGTTAATCAGAAAACACTTCAGGGAACTGTCCAAATAAGTCACAAAGGTCTTACTGTTGGGAAAGGGGTAATCATTGGAGAATCAAATGATTCTCTGTGTCTGATTCCAAAAGGAGGGCTGCCATAGTGACCGTGGCTGCCTCGCTAGGGTCTACCTTACTTTTATTTGGAAGATTTATATGGTATATTTGTGTTTTCTGATGTCTGACAGGTTGGGATAGTGCATTGTTTGACAGACCCTTCTTTTCTAAGATTTTATACGGTCCATACCACTTAGAAATCATCTTGTTCTTAGATGTCAGGAGGAGAACTGAGACTCACTGACCTATGGAAAAGTACCTTGCTGCAGCATGCTTATTATAGGCCACTGTTTGAGTTCTTGGGCTTGGCCTAGATGTTTTTTTACTACTTCCTGTACCACTGTCATGTGGGTCTTTAATTATTTGGTGGTCTCCGAAACTGGTAGGGTGGCCTCTTTCCTATCTTTCCATGTTTTCTTTAGCATGTCTAGTACATATCGAGGCTCTCGTCCATAGAGTAACTCAAAAGGGGAATAGCTCAGTGATGCCTGATTAGTCTTAAGGACAGCAAATAGGGCCCATGGTATCAACATTTACCAGTTTCTTCTATCTGTTTCAACTAGTTTGTGCAAGATTCTTTTTAGAGTCTGATTGAATCTTTCCACCAATCCATCAGTTTGTGGATGATAGACCGCCATCTGCAGTGTTTTGCTGTGTAGTAACTCCTTCACCTCCTGCTTGATACGGGACATAATCCTTTAAGGATTTCTTAAGGGAATCCTACTCTAGGGAGAAAAGGAAACAAATGTTTTAACATCTGCTGGATGATGCTATTTCAAATGGGAAATGCCTCAGGATATCCAGTGGCATGGTCCACAATCACTAGAATGAACTTGTTCCCTTACTTGGATGTTTCGAGCAGGCCAACTATATCCATAGCTATTCTAGGGAAAGGGACTTTGATAATCGGTAATGGCTGTAAGGGTGCTGTTGGAACCGGAGTAGCTGCAGTCTTCTGGCATATGTCACAGCCCAAGAGATATTGCTTAACATTAGCAGAATTTCTGAGCTAATAGAATCTAGGGACTACCTGACTCTGAGTTTTTCCAGCCCTTTGGTGAGCTACCATGAGTTGAGAATGGGCTAACTCCAGCACTATACCGCGATGGCTCTGTGGAACCACAAACTGGGTTCGGGGCAGACAATCTCTACCTAACTCTTGTAAGGAAGGCATGGTATTGAGAATAGACAGGCACAAGTGATCACAGTTCAAGGGTATTTATTAAACTTTAAAATGGGTGAGATAAACGTCCAATCTAAACCTAAATCTAAGATGGAGCAAGCTACTACCATCAAATAATAATAAGGCAGTCCTAGTGGAGTCTTGTCAAATAGAAAAAACCTATACCAAAAAAAAAATAACTATTGCTAATCCTTACAGACAATTTCAAAAGAGTGTGGGATAATGTTCACAAGAAAGAAAGAAGTGTTCACAAATGATAAGTCAGGATGTTATAGCCAGGGGTCTTCCTTCCCCACGTTTTCAGCATGGGACAACCCAGGACCTTTGAGCACAACACACTCTTGGGCCTCGCCAGCACGAAGTTACAGTTAATTTCCAAAATATCAGGTCCTTCTGTGGCCAAGTCTCTTTCACTTAAAGTATCTTGCCTCAGAGACCCTGATGTGTTTAAACAAACAAACAAAAGTTTCTTCAGTAGATTGGATAGTTTCTCTTCACACTACGATCCCCCTCTGCCAGGCTCCAATCCTTCTCTTAGTACTATAAACAACAAACCAAAGTTCCTTTCAACGAATCTTCAAATTGCGTGATTAATCTTCACCTTTGGATCTCCCTCAGCCGGGCTTTGATCCTTCACTCAGTGTTAGCCTTCCTTTGTTGGGTTCACTACAGTCTTTCATTCACCATATTATCACCTGGTAACATTCAAGAGTCTCAATGTCTTTTTAAATAACTATTCAGTGTGGTCACCCCTCTGCCGGCTTCACGCTTGTCAACACAATGTTCATGGGTGCATTCTTATTCACCTTGATTTGCAGGTATCCCTCAGCCAGGTTCACGTTGGCTAAATATATCACAGTTCACTTAGTTTCAACACCATGTGGGATTCACTTCACTTGGTTTTCTCTCTGCATCTCTACGTCGGGTTCATATAGCCATTTTTATACAGCTCATTATTTTCTAATTTTCATCAGAAAGCAGGGGTTCCCTTCCCCAAGCTTTCTTTTGGCATCCCTCCGTCAGGTTCAGACTTGCCTTGGTTCACAATGTTCACATCTCATCACAGAGCGGGGTTCCCTTTCCTTAGCTTTCCCTTGGCATTCCTCTGTTGCATTCACACTTGCCACAGTTTTAACAACTCCCTTGGCGTTCACCTTGTGTCAAAGACTTTTAACTGTACAAGGGATTTTACTTGACCATCGTATGACCACTTTGACACTACACAATGCCTCCCCCAAGGCCCCTTGGTCTTTGTAGTGTCATTAGCAATAAAATGTCTCAGTTTAATACTTTCTCTTTCTTTCAGTGATGGAATACCATATAGAGTCCTTCGAATGAGCACCCACGTGGCACCCGACCACTCTATGTCTGGTTCTAACTTCACTCACAAAAGACTTCTGTCTCTTAACCTTTTTCGGTATATACAATGTTGCCAATGCAACCTTGGGCTCAACACAGTCTGATTCACTATCACTGGCTTCCGACTCACCGGCTGTGTTGACCTTGTTGGTGTTTCCTTTTGTCGCTGGAGTCAAAGGCAGTACCACAATTTCCCGACTTTGCCTGACCCACCCCTGAGTTTAGACATGTCAGGTAACCGGCCCGGGTGTTGGTCCATTGTCTGTCTCATTTAGTAACGTGTTCCTGTTGGAAAGGGGGGGGCGTTAGAGTTTGGTAGGGTTTGTGAAATGAATAGGGGGATTGTGAGAATGGAAGTGTTTTGGCAAACTTACTGAAAGTTCAGGTAATAATAATTAGAGGGACGTGGAGAAGACTGGCAGGGAATTGTTGGGTAGGTAACCAGGAAACCTGGGATCCTGGCAGATGTAGTTTCCCACGGCATTGGGGTTTGGGTTCCTAATGGGTTTACCAGATGCGGAGGGGTTGTTGGATTTGGGTAAGGGAGATAAATTGGGTGGAAGAGAGGTAGATTTGGAGCAGCCTACAAAAACTTCAGGGACTTCGTCCTCCTCACCTTCTTCCTTGGTATGATACAGAGTCTCGCCTGGGGATTATACCAAGCACAACGCCGGGTTCCCCTACCTAGTTGATCCTGCCTCGCTCGTCCACCCCCATGGTTGGGATCTGAGAGTGCCATATCCTTCCCTGGCCACCTGAATAAGCGATTCTCTAGGTCTACTTGGGAGAATGCCCCCAGGTTTCTCGCACTCCCTCAGTACAATAAGCCCTTCTCTAGGAAGAAAAAAGGCCATGCGTGGGCATGGCTGCTTTCTTCCGTGGTCACCATGCCAAAGGCCTCTGTAATGCCCAGATAATTTTGTTGGGCAACCGCAAGATTGTGGGGCAACATTCTCTGTTTCTTCTTGGGAATCTCTTCTGTAGGGATGCTTCTGCAAAGTCCCTTGAGCCCCTTTCGGCAGTCCCATATATGCAGATAGGTGGCTTGCATAGAGACTTCCTTTTGAGAATGAGAGTCGTTGTTCCCTAAGGGGGAGTCACTGCCAGTGAGGCCCCACTTGCCCAGACCCCTATGGAGTGTTTTACGGAGCGGGTTCACCTCACTAGCGTCAAGGGTGGTGGCTTCCCCCTGGGGAAAAGGGACACATACTCTCAATTTGTCACAATACAAATTTTCTAGCCTGTATTAGAAGTAAAAAATCTTTTTTAAAAACTATTTTTACAATTTATTGCATCAGCTAAGGTTGAAAGTAGAAAAAAACATTTTGCCATATCAGCAGTAGCATGTCAACGCAAAATTGAAATAGAAAAAGTACTGTTTTCCTTTTCGAGTACAAGCAGGCCCTTGCGTTTTAAGAAAATAGAAACAAATCGGTTTCTAGTTTCAACATGAGGGTGCCTGCTCGCTCTTGCATTGTGAGCAGACACTCAACAAAGAGAAAAGTGATTTTTTATATAATTTTTGCATCATGTGCGGTGCAATAAATATGGGCCATGTTTTAGGAAACTGGGGATTAGGGGTGAATTTGTGCCTTTCTTGATAGCACCCACACTTAGTTGAAGCTGCAAGTATTTTCAGACAAATCATTGAAAAGGTTTGCACATTCAAGACCCATCAAACAACCCACAAGTTTGACTTTACCTAAAAATGTTTTCCCAATTTCGAATACAAACCAATGATGAAAATACTCTGCTGCCCATCACTGAGACATTAAAAGCAGCAAAATATGATCAACAAAATACAGTAGACTCGTGCCAAATACCACACCACGTAACAAAATGTTTACTTTACTATCAGGGATCTGCCACATGTGGCCCTCTAGTTATTTTGAATCACATGATCCCTCAACATTGGCTATGCTGGCAAGGGCTGATGAGATTTGTCAAAAACATCTGAAGGCAGAGAAAGGGTGCAGAACCAATATCCTGTTACCCCACTACATTTCCACAGGTCGTTTTCCATTTTATGATTACATTCAATACCAAAAATGAATGTGACAGGCTGGTATCCTTCCCTATTATTCCAACTTGACACCAAATCTATGGTCACTTTGTAACTGGTGAAACACATCTTTTGACATTTTAGGTTTAAATCTAAATCATTGCGTTCTCTTCTATTGTTTTGATCTCCTATTTGCATTCACACTAAACAACATGTTGTGACAAGAATCAAAGGAAAAAGAAGACATTCATTCAATGTGAGAGGTGACGGAATAGTGCCATTCCCTGCATTACTTATGTCTTACTGTTCCCGTTGTTACGAATAGGATGCACCCCTGGGATGGAGGTAGTCGCTTGCACGCCTGAGAGACAGCACTCAGCATATCGTGTGGATTGTCACACAAACAAACCATTTCAGGAACAATATTGGACTTGTGCATTTCACCCCAAATGCTTAGATTGAATAACCTAAAATTGACAGCAGGAAATGCTGAAAGGCTCCAGGGTAACAGAACACTTTGTATTCACGAAGAACTGTTCCCGCTGCAACAGATATGTGAATTTGAAAGTACTAATGTCCTAAATTTGTCAAAAATATAATTCTGCTAACTAGAAAACATGACATGTGTTACACAAATCTTCATTTTGATGTGAAGTTTCCTTGCCGTACTTCAAGTGAAGAGAATTAATGATCGTTTCATTCAAAGACTTTCTAAGGTAATGTTTTATTTCTTGTCTCAACAACTGTCTGAATATCGTTCAAAGTTTATAAAAACCTGATGGATTGCACATAATATCTTATAGTGGACACACACATGTAAAACAAACATTGATTCTTTTGTATTGGTTTGTGTCAGCCTTGTGCACATTTCAGACCAATACTGTGCTGACTTCAAGTTCACCAGATCTTCACCCTAGAGCAGCATCCATATTTGGAAAGACCTTTGGGAGAGGAGAAAATTAGAAAAATACTCTAAATGTTTAAAACTAAAATCACATCTATGGTCCTCTAGGGGATTGACATCTGCTGGTCTGCACCTGTTTGTTTCAATATTGAGCCTCAAAGAGAAATTCTTCCAGCTAGTGTAGTACATTTGAACTGTTGCTGGCAATAAAGCCAGCCATAGTTACATTAATTCAAGAGAACAATGGAGGCCTGCCATCTAATTTCAAACCAATCTTTCATTGAACCCATTATACAGATGTGTTCACATGAGTCATGTGCTGAAGCACACGATGTTATTCATTGGCCAAAAGCAGGGCATGATTCAAATATTACATTTGACCTCATAACTTTGAAACTGTACTAATTGCAAACATGGGACTGGCTGTGTTTTACAGCTGAATGCCCCTTCCTCAATCTGGCATTCCCTATGATTATTAAAAATAATGAACATGGTAAATATATTAATAATTTGACTTAAACATTATAGCACAAATCAATGTCACATAAAAAGATGTGTGTCTGTGATGACAGTGGACAACAATCCATATCTCATAAACGTGACAGGTTGCTACTGTGAATTATGGAATAAATTCCCTTATAAAGTATTAAGAGCAGAATGAGCTCCACCTTTTTTTTGGTCACAAATATAGAAATTCTAATCATCAAATAATGATTGTGGGTGTGTATTCAATAGGAGTGTCTGGCTACGAGGCAGCCCAAGGAAACGATCTGACCAATCAAATAGTGTGACATAATCATGAATAAGCATGGGAATATATTACACTTTAAAAAGTGGGAACACACAGGGGATAGCATTCTCACTCTGGAAAAAGCTCTAAGAAGGAATGCCACATGTTTCTATAGGATGGAGTACTGAGGGAGAAGAATTGTGAGTGTAAATCCCATATACCCCCCATTCGTCAAACTGCAAAGTGGCACTCTATTAGTGAGGTGAGAGAGGAGGAGCACTTATACCTGTTTAATACAATTATCAAACCATTCTCTCAGGTTGGGTCAAATAGTATATGCTTTCTAAATTGGTAACACTGCTTCTCTAACCGGACCCTGCAAGACTTTTATGAAATAGTATAGTAGCCTATATTCAATTACATGCAAAAGCTGGAAAGCCACAACCCTACACTTTCACTAGGTGAAATACATTCTGATACCATACATTGTTGATGTTATTAGGGAAAGCAAAGTTATGTGTTTCATTTGTAAATGTAACTTCACGTGCAATTTGGAAATATTTTTGATATAAAGAATATGAAAACAATTATAAGTGGCAGAATTAAGACTAGAATGTCTATTTATATTCAGAATTAAACAAATATATCAAGATATGATTATCTAAATGGATGTTTGTGTGTGAGAAATAGTGATATTCAAGCAGGGAGGTTATTTTTTGTTTTTTGTCTGAAAAGCTGTCGTGAATTTTGGGCTAAAATTCATTTATTTAAAGACATTCAATTTTCAATCAAACCACCTGTTTATTGAACAGAATTGAAGGATGGGACTATACCGGGGGGAATTATATCAGGGATGCCTGCTTAGTGAAGAAACCTTACATTAACCAAAATATATCTTACACCGTTTAGTGGTTAAAGATCTTTGGCCCAAATGTGTTAATTTCTTACTCACCACTCTCTGAAAACTGTAATCTCCACCCTTCTTCTCAGCAAACTCAACAACTGCTCATGCCTGCTCATGAGCCTTCCTCTATACTCCTTCCTACCTCTAGACAAAATCCTAAACTTCTCTACTAGCATTCTCTACAATCTACCCAGATCTTCCCCCACTTCAACTTATCAACACAATGCTGTTTAGCTCACCAGGCACAACCACTGAGTTTTCATCTTCCTTCTGCTAGTCTAGAAAGTCTAGAAAGTTATCAATATATTAAATTATACTGCAATGTGGTGTACATTAAAACTTCTGTGAACAACAAAAATATAAATAACTAACATCACTGTCATACCTTCATTTGTTAAAATCCTCACTAAATCAATATTCCCCACTAAAATGTTAAAACATTATCCTTTCCTAATTTTGTAAGCTAAATATAAAATCAACATCAAATATATACAACTGAGTAACTTCTACATGTACCGTTTAAAATACTTACTGTAAATAAAATGTGTGGGTGTGTGGCTGTGTGCAATTATGATAGCCCCGGGAGCCTGCTGGAGTCTTCTAGAGTCTTTTCTCTGTGCCTATTGTCTTGGAGGAGTGTCAGACTTATAGCATGCACCCGGCACGGTACGCGCACACTATTTCCGTTTTTATTCATTTTGCTAATGAACAGAGGAACAAGCATCCATTTTTACCATTTCATATTTTCGCTTATTTATTCGTTCTGAATTTGACGGCAACCCTTAACTCACCTTTACTCCGAAATGACAAGCAGGACGTGCACTTGTAGCACACGAAGTTACGTGGGTGCTGTATCTCAATTGGGCATAATGAAAGATCAGTTATTACTTGTCACCTCACTTGAAGAGGTTTACGACCCTACTTGTGAGGATGAGTCAGATGGAAATACTGTGGACATCCAGGCTAAAAATACCAGACGTGCAACTCACGTCTGTCCGCAGAGAACAGTTAAGCTGGGGGGCTCAGCCAAGGGCAAGTTGTTTGATCTGGAAATTACAGATTTGTTTCCTGTCTGTAACCAAGACAGTATTGAAGGATATGCTGGCTCTATACATAACATTGACTTAACGCAGGAGTTATCAAAAACACTCTCCTGACTCAGGACTAAGACCATTGAATCTGTGGTCAGGGCCCTTACGAGTTCCCAATGGCACACAAAATTGTTCCTGCCCCCATTATTACCACTTTGACATGGGCAGACTCCATAGCTTGTAATTTATCATCTATTGCCTCATTATCCATTGTTGGGCATGCACCATGAGGAGTTGAACTTTGCAGAGGGGCTCAACAGTAATGTGTTAAATGCTTCGATTGACTCAAGTTTGGTTCCTGCTGGTCCTGTGCCTTCTGAAGTTGTCACACTAATTGAAGCATTCCATTTGTCTTGCCAATATAATGCCTTGATACATGTGGATACTGATAAAATGGTGGATAGTCTTCTTTTGCTTGGAGATTTGACTCCCTTGGATAATCTACATGCTGTTGCTATTTTTCGGTCTAATGGCCTTTTGTCACCTAATACCCCTGACTCACCTGCTACACGTGACCTGGCGGATGATAGTACTTCATCAGCAGCTATGTTTAACATTCTAGAATCCATGCTGTTGTATTTGGGTACTAAATGCGAGGCAATAGTAGATACATTGGATATTCAAGGTCTTCAACTTACTACGCCTATGGCCTCAGTGGATGCTCTTTCTAAATCCTTTACCAACCATGTACTGGGCCTCATTATAAGGTTGCCGGTCTAGGAACTATGGTAGCGGTAAGCATGCTGGTACCGTATTTCCCAGCCCGGCAAACTACGAGTACTGCTCGCAGGTGACATTGTGGCCACCAGGTCTGACCTGGCGGCTGTACCGGCACCCGCGAACGGTGCATGTCGGATGCACCAGCACCGTTGATAACGGTGCAGGTGCATCCAGCTTCCCTATTCCCATCGAGCCCTATGGGGCTCGAATGGGAATGGGGAAGAGTATTTTCCGGCGCCCCGGAATGGGCAATTACCGGGTCATTGCGGCAGAAGCCTCGTAATGAGTCTCATTGTCTTTGGAGGAAGTCAGTTCATTTATATCCTCCTCATTTACCTTGCCACCTGTTCTACCTTACTTGAATAATATTCCTATTAACCCACCAGAAGAAAGCAGGTTGGCTGCTACTGCCGAGGCCATTGATCCCGGCAACGATGCCTTGTTGTAGGAAGTGCCAATGGAAGTCCATAAGTCAGGCCTTGATGTATGAGACGCTCACTACAAAAGACAAAGAACTAGAAAACTGAATGTGTCTGTTAAGAAAGAAGTGCCAGCAGTGCCTGCTGTCATGTACCCCATTTTTCAATCTTCTCATTCCAACAATCCCCCTCAAACTGCTGTCTATGGGACCTTGCTGACTTCTAATTGTGCCATTCATGTTGGTGGGTAGATGGAATTACTTCTTTGGACACTCTGACCCTGACTCTTCCTGCTCACAAGTTACCTTGGCTCCACTGCTACATTGCTGTAATAATTCTGGTGTACAATTGAAGTCATTACCAAAGAAGCACTTGGCTCCATCTGTTAATCATAATGGTAACAGGGTTCATTTTGCCAATATTCCTTCGCCAAAGCTCAAAGACAGAATGGCCATAGTAGAAAAGGAACTTGTGTATAATCTCAAATATTTGTTTACTGTTCAATCTGATTCTGTGAAGAATGTTGCCAATGATTTTGCTCAAAATGGGGAATATAAACTTGTACTCTGGACACTGATCCTAACGTAGGTCAGTCCACAGCTGGTTTCTTGCCCTTAGTGAGGCCAGACCATCAGCTCCCCCCTTGTAGTAAGACGACTCGAACCCCATGGGGGGAATTCATGTAGCTGTATCTTCTCTGAGAAACCTTAAATTAAGACATTTCAGATTCAGAGTGTATTCTGCGACGGTAGTGGATTGAATTAAAACCTAGCTTGCTTACTGTCAGGTTGGCTCTCAGAGGCGGAGCCTGCTGCCCCGTGGACTGGAGAAGGAGAATTCGAGGGACGAGGGAAAGCCGCGTGGAGTGACAACGGTTGAGGTAAGGCATCGCGGCTGGTGTCAGCAGGGGCTCTCATATACTTTCTCCTTTGTATACTTAAATAATATACTTAATTAATACTTAAAATAAAGTAACCAGTTTGATCTCACTTACTTTGCGTCCCTCCAATCATTACAGATTGGCGACGAGGACGACCCACTATGGGGAGCCCTGGCACCATCCTCTTTGAAACAACCAGCGCAATTGACGAGCATGGAACACAGAGAATTGTTGCCAGGTGAGTGTGCTATAGTGCCAGGCCAACTGGTGTTTACTCTGAGCGGTGTCATACTTTGCAGAATGCGGTGTGGAATGAAGATGCTCCTTATTCGGCCCCCCACCTTGCATGCTGCATGCCGCACGCCGATGCTGGGAGGAGTCCTTTTAGTAATTGGAGGAAGGACGTATTGGGGGGCTAATCACCATTGATCATGATCTTCTTCGTGCAAGTACTAAGAACTTTGGCATTTGAAATAATACAAATGAACTCTAATTCAGCAGCAGTAGATCACATAATCCACATAAAATCTTCCATTACTCATCACCACTACTGCACCCATTGCTAAGGTGTCCTGCAGGAGTGCAGGAGAAATGCCTCTTCACAGTGTTCCGCCACCTACTTTCTTCCAACCAGAAGTTGGTGAACTTGCTATGCAATGGAAGAGATGGATAACGTCCTTTGAATACTATGCTAATGTGGTGTGTGGTACAAACTATAGTGTGGAAAGGAGGAATTCTCTCCTCCTACATTGCCTTGGATCAGCATGCCAAGAAAAAGATTTGTCGGACTTGACAGCAGAGGAAAGTGGAGACCTCAATATGAGAAATCTATCAAGAAGATGGAAAAGCATTATGAGAAAAGGTTAAGCACCATTTTAGAACGTTAGAAATGTAGAAAAAACATTCAGGAAGAGGGTGAGACTATAGAACAGTACATCATGGCCCTAAGGAAGATGGCAAGAACATGCACATTTAACCAACAGTTAGATGAGAGACTAAGAGATCAATTTATGCTGGAATGCAGCAGCAAAGTTAGGGTGAAATTATTGTCGGAGGACAACCCACCTCTTGATACCATTCAACGCATTGCAAAAAGAAGTAGAACACACCGAACAATGTGTCAAGGTGCTGGAAACAAGGTTGAGGGAATCTGGTGTGAAACCCGAACCACCCAATCAGATGAACATTTCCCTGTCAGAAGCAATCACTACAGTGGGCTATAACAGCAGCACCAACAAGAAGAGACCCTCAAATGATAGATCATACATGGGAAGAAGGAACTTTGAGGGCAGAGGAACGTTCAAGTCACGGGGAAGAGGTTGTGGTGACACGAGAAGGTGCTTCAGGTGTGATAGGGTGTCTCATTGGGCTAATGATCCGGAATGCCCTGCCCTCAAGATTATTTGCAGGATTTTCAAGGGTAAAGAACACTTAGCTAAATTCTGCCAAGTGAGAAAAAGCACCAATTGGATAGGAAGTGACCACAGCGAGGGTGAGCCAGAGAAATGTGTTCATATGGTCATGGACGAAGATGAACAAGTCGACAGCCCAAAAGCTTCAGTTCTTTGAACAGAGTTCCTACCTTGATGATGATTGACTCAGGTGCCAAGTATACGTTGATGCTGAAGAGAATATGGGAAGAAATGGGGCCTGAGTACCTCAATGAAGTTGACATATGGCCAAGAGTGTACGGGGGAGGGACCATAGACTTGGGTGGTTGGTTTAGTGCAACCCAGAGCTTTAAAGGATAAAATACCTCATGAAAGGATTGAGGAAAGCAGCTCCACCACTCCTGAGTTGGACACACCAGAAGAAGTTGGTGGTCAAACTTGAGCCCAATGCAGAGGATCCAGTTCTTTTGGTGGGAGGTGCATCACTAGACAACGACATTGTTCAGGGAGTGTTTCAAGATAAAGTCAGATGTTTGCAGGGGTTTGTTTACCAGACCAGGTTGAAGGATAACTGCACACCTGTGGCACAAAAGAAGAGGACTACTCCCCTCTCGATGAGAGATGAAGTCAAGTTAGAATTAAAGAAGTTGATGGAGCAAAACTTAATTTAGAACATTGATGCAGCAGAGTGGGTTTCCCCGTTGGTTGTAGTGAGGAAAAGTCTGTGTGGACATGAGGGAAGTAAATGCATCATACCAGAAAGACATACGCTGCCCAACATCCAATAAATTATCTCCACCATGGGACCTGCATGCTGTTTCTCTACATTAGACCTCACTTCAGTACAAGTGGATGCTGTTTAGCCTGATTTCTGAAGCATCAGTTTTTCAGAAAATGTTTTGAATATTTGATGGTGATCCAGGAATACTCTTCTTCCAGGATGAAATATTGGTGTATGCAGACGACCTAAAAACACACAATGAGAGACTTGTAGGTGTGCTTAAAGAATGACAGAAGGAAGGGGTGACTCTTAGCAGGCAAACGTGTTAGATCAACAGGGGTGGGATTGAATACCTTGGACATGTTTTATTAAGGAAGGGGTTTGCCCCAAGAAGAACTTAGCAAATGCCATAGAAGGAATGCCAGAACCTACCAGCCGTGATCAACTATGGACGTTTTTGGGTATGGCCGGATACTATTTGAAATTTGTCAACAATGTTGCCTCTCCTAAAGAGTAAGGGAGAATTCATGTTGAATGATGCTTCCAAAGGAGAATTTGCACTTGTAAAGGATGCTTTTGTGAAAGCCCCCACGTTTCAGAACTACAAGAGAGGAAGAACAGAGAACACAACTGATGCTAGCAATGTGGGTCTGAGTGCTGTAATTACCCAGTTGGAAAATGGCAGAAGATATTTAATTGCTTTTGCTTCAAGTCTATTGAAAGGAGCAGAGAACATTTATGCCACCATCGAAAAGGAGACTTTGGCTATCAAGTGGGCTGCTGCAAAGTTCAAGAATTTTGTGTAGGACACAAAATTTGAGTTTCATACTGATCATAAACACTTGGTTAAAATGATCACATCGAAGGGTTTGGACAAAGTGTCCGGGAGGATCAGGGGATGTGTCTATCGCCTACGAGAATACGATTACATCATGAGATACATTCCACGGGTAGAGAACCACTCTGCAGACGGCCTGTGAAGGATGTCCTCTAATAATGAAGATGATGTGCATGAGGACAAGGATGTAGTAATCATTGACTGTGCAATCTCACAAGAAGAGTGGAATAGGGAGATGAGAAATTATGAAAACACTGAATGATTCATGAATGACATGCTTAGGGGGGCCTCAACAAGCGTCAGGAAGAGTCGTGGGGTCTCAGGAGCCTATGGGAGGTGAAAGATGAGTTGTGAATTCAGAATGGCCTGCTGTGCAGAGGTGATAAGATAATTCCCTCAGAGGGTATCAGAAAAAACCTGATGGATCTGGGGCACGAGGGTCATCAAGGCATTATGAAACCGAAGCAGAGGATTCACAACGATTAATGATGGCCAACCTGTGACCTTCAAGTTGAGAGAGCAGTCAGGGATTGTGTCCTTTGCAAACAAAGTGGTAAAGGTTGTGTGAGTGCAAAGTGTCCCATGGCTGTCACCGACATTCCCTCGCGGCCGTGGGATAAGATTGGTATGGATGTTTTGGGTCCTATTTGGTCGAACGGGGTGCAGTCATTCTGTTTGGTTGTGGTATATCTGCTCACCAGGTGGGCAGAGGTTTTGGTGACAGACAGTGTGATGGCAGGAAGAGTTGTGTGGGAGCAAGGGTTACCCCAGAGAGATAGTGACTGATAATGGTACCCAGTTTAGGTCAAGGGAATGAGGTGATTATTGCTGCTTGCATTCTATCACACATAAAACGTGCACTAATTACCACCCCAGACTAATGGACTGGTGGAGAGCTTTAACTGGTCCTCAAGGAAACTATCAGGTGGGCATTGGCAAATGGGTGAAATTGAAAAGTTGCCATACAGGAGACTCTGAGAGCTCATAGGTTCACCGCACACAGCACCTCTGGTGTTTCACCATTTCAGCTCAGCAGGGGGAGGAAGGCAAACACAAACATGTTTCCCCCATGGATGGGTCATCCTAATTTATCAGAGGTAAGGTTGGGACGCATGAGAGAGAACATTGAGAAAAGTCAAGTGAGGAGCTGTATTTTCGAAGTGGAGTGAGAGAGAGATAGAGAGAGAGAGAGAGAGAGAGAGAGAGGCACCGTGTTTGGGCGACATGGTAAGTATTAAATTGTCTCTGGCTCTTCGAGTTGGGAAGTGTAAGTGGTCAAAGCCCATCAGAGTTAAGGAGGTGTTCAGGTTCGCACTCAAGACTGATGATGACAGGGAGTGGAATGTGTGATGTGTGAGAATAAGAGAAGCTCTAACAGTTCTGTATTTGTTTCCTTGTTGAGTACCTCAGCTGGAAGGTTATCCTGGGGAAGTATGGGAAGTGCAATGTGCATTGCCCCAACATCTCATGATGTTACAGATGGGGAGCCAACATTTCAGACTAGTTCCACAAGTGGGAGGAGCTGTCGGAGGCCTGCATACCTCAGTGACTATGTTCAATAAGTTTTTGTCTACTGTTTAAGTTCTTTCAGGAGTCTGTGAAATAGAGGGGATTTCTAGGGTCGGCTCTAAGAGACTGAGCCTGCTGTCTCATGGAGGGGAGAAGGAGCATTTGATGGACGAGCGAACGCCACGTGGTGTGATGACGGTTGAGGGACAATACTGCAGCTAGTGCCAGCAGGGACTCCCATATACCTTCCCCTTTTTATACTTAATTAATACTTAAAATAAAGTAACCAGTCTGACCTCACTTACTTTGCATCCCTTCAATCATTACACTTACTCAACCTATTTCATGGTATTATTCCATTAGGTTTCATACGAAGTAGTGACATTAAAACTGTTGTCATCTGTGAGGACATTTGCTATGCTACTTCACTTGTTTATTTTTTTACGAATAGCTCCATGTTAAACATTTAGGGCCATTGTTCACTCTTTAGCCAAATGGGGTATGAGTGCACGGTTGTTGAGACTGAATATGGCAAGAGATTCTGTCCAGTTCATCTGAATGGATCAAGCAATGCAGAGCATCACTGAAGTTGTAGCCTCTCCATTGCCTGAAGCTCGCCATAAGGAGCTGGGACAGAGGAGAAATTATTGGGGGATGAGATGCAGAGGGCGTTGTGGAAATCGATATAATATTGTGACCCCAATCACATTGTTTAAATGTATGTTGGCCTACGCCAAGCTGTCTAAAGAATACCATGTACATAGGTTCCGCGGCAAGGTCTTGACCTTAATGTATTGTGTAAGCCGCCATCTTGGATCTAGCCGCCATTTTAGGTACTCTTGCAATGTGGAAGTCACCCTGAATCACAAAATGGAGGCCGAATGACATTTTGAGTAAGACTCCGGCCATGGTGACCTCCGCACACGTGAATAAATAATATGTCCGCAGGCCACTTGTTAGGGTCACGAACTAAGACCTTGTCCCCTCTTTAACCTGTGTGTAAATATGTAACTGTATCAGCGGAACTGATCAAATTATGTAAATTGTGTGTTCGACCTGGCTACGAACCCTAGCCACGGTTCCAAGAATGGTTAACTTGCGAGAGGGCTGGCCAATGCAGGACAAAACGTATAAAAACCCAAGCATCCCGATGATCGGTCTCTCCCACTTTCAGTGCGAACCTTACGTTGAAGGTTCGCGTGTTAGTCAGAGGGCCGAATAGCTATCCGTATGTCAATTGACTTTGGTAACTTTGTAACTTTGAAATAAAGCGCTTTGTATGTCCTTTGTAACCTGTGTTGGTGTGTTTCCTTTTGGGCTTCCCGGCCTCATATCAATTTCTCTGTTTCCACAGTTGGCACCCGAATAGGGACCCTCAAGATTGATGCTGGATCATCGAAGGTTGACGCAGACTATCGAATCGGGATCGGACGGTGTGATTCTGCGGGCCCGACCGATCGAGACGCGATACCTCGGCAGCGCTGCACGATCCGATCCTTGGGCGATAGTCGTGCGGTCTGACACGGCATCTTGACGAGGGTCCAATTCCGAGGCGGGCAGATTTGCCGAAACCACCGAACGCAGGTAAAAATTCGTTAGTTGAAGTCCTTTGTAAACCGTACGGTCCTCCTTAGGTTTGGTCAGGTGCAGTCGTGACCCGGCTCTTAATTTAACCCTGACAATTTGAATTTGGCGTATTGTATCTGCAGACACAATTATTGGACCAGGTAACACCAATTCTTTGAGAAATGCCTGGGAAATTGTCTAGCTGCTTTAGGGCTCTGTTCTGCAGCGATCGACAATCTTTGGAATTTAGCCGTCCGGCACCACAGGAGGGGTCGCCGGCGTGTACTATGTACTGTAAGTATGGCATTGGTAGTATTGTATTTAATGACATTTGGCACAGACAGACCAGAAATGCCTCCGAATTTCAGTGGCCAATCAATGGTAGTTTTGAGATCCCCCGTATTGAATACTTAGAATCGATCTTGCTTAAGAAAAAGGCTAGGCCAGCAGCCTTTGATGTGTTACAAAATTGGAAAAAGGAAGCATTGCAGCAGCTTAAAAGTAGGGATAAACATGCACGTCGTCATAAAACAAATGCCGAAAAGGCATTGTTGTATGACAAGGAAAAACGATTAGAAGAAGCCCAGAAAATGGATAGAGCTTTCTCGCTCGGGGTCCAGAAAATTTACCCCTCTAAAGATTTCCATGTTTCCGAGGAGTTTATTGAGAAAATATTGAACGAACGGAGGCCTGATTCTTCAGCGCCACCTCCGTATGCTCCTGTTGTGGGCACCTTGCCCGTTCCTGCTATTGTTCCCGTTGCTATTCCTACTCCCCCTGCGCAGCCTACTGCTCCTAGTTCTTTGGTTGTCGCTCCTCTGTCTATTACACTGCCTCTCTCCCCTGAACCCGTGTTAAGTCCACCTACACTTTCGATTCCGGGGAGTCCCGTGTTCGTTAAAACAGATCCCGGTGCAGGGTCAACAATTGTTACTCGTAGTACTGTTCCTGCGGACAGGAACTATTTGCTTGGGCTAAGCATTGCATGGAAAAAGGTGATCAAACTGATGTATTTTCAACATTATCTGATTTGCACGATTTTCCCGAGAAAAATGTTTTTATTGAAGGACTGGGGATTCACTTAGGTGTAATGTGGGGTAGACTGCAGACTTCGGATCTCCCACAAGGGGTGAGAGATCTGAATGCTTTGGCACTTTCGAGGGATACAGAGCAGAAAGTATATGGACATGTTGATAGGTTGTTTGAGTTTAGGAGGGATTTTGAAAGGTTACAAAATGAGGATGATGAGGACGATAGGATATATGTACAGAAACGGTTCCTTTCGTGCCGAAGATCAGCACCTGAGGAAGTACGAATTTGTACCAAAGACGCGATTCGATGGATCTCGGATTCATCGATACCGCCAGATGAGGTGTATGACACATATAGTCAATACACGGTAGAGATGCAAAGAAAGGTAATCCAAGTGATGGTACAGCACTTACAGGAGGAATGTATAAGGAAGAAGGTTGGTTGCCCCATAGAGTTATTGGGTATTTGTAAAAGAGCTTTTTCGCCCGACACTTCTACAGCTGCTTTAGCGCTCGATTTGGCCCTATTGCTCAGTAAGCGGTCGGAGGTCCCTATATCTCAGTTGCCTGTGAGAGAGGTCCCTCCGACCCTTGTCCCAAAAGTAGAAATCCCCGCCGACGCGGCGGCTGGTACTGCCGCGACGGATATCCCTGCACAATACGTATCGCAGTTTGTTCACGTCCCGTTCTCTCGACAGGAAGTGAACACAATTAGACAATCAGTCCCTGATATTAGGAAAAACCCGACAGGGTTTTATAAAGAAATAGAATCCGTCTTACAGTCTTCTGTGTTCACCTTAAGTGACATGGACTTATTGTTTCCAGTGCTTTTGCCAGTTGATGTATGGAAACAGGTACGGACAGTAGATGATGTGCCGGGGCTAGGGGATACATGGGTAAATCTGATTAGAATAGATGGGGAACGACCAGCTGGTGAGAAACCACCCCAGGTAATACTTACCTTACCCGATAGAATAGTTGCTAAACTAAAAACTATAATCCCAGAAAAAAGGATTATTTGGGACAAGCTTACGGCCTGCGTCCAAGGGAAAACTGAAGGTACTACTGAATTCTTTAATAGATTTGAACAGGTGTTCTCTGACTTCAGTGGACAGGATTTAGGCACAGAGTCGGGGAAGAGGTTGTTTGTGGACAAATTTGTACTGGATTGTTGCCCGACATCCAGTCACAAATTATGTCCTCAGAGAGCGCTTGGCAGGCAAAATCTCAGTCAGAGGTTTTGCATATGGCTCAGTATTATGAGAATCGGGTTAATAATGAAAAAGAGAAAATCGCAAAAAGAAGGGGTGACTTAAAGACTAAGGTATTGTTGCAGCAAATTGTCAGAAACCCCAGAGGAGGTACGACACAGACTAGAGGTCAGTACATTCCAAGAGGAAATACTCCTCCAAATTCTATAAATATTAATCAGTGTGCTTATTGCCGCCAGGAAGGTCACTGGCGAGCACAGTGCCCTGCCCTTCGTCAGAGGTCAGGAGGCACATTTGGTGGTATGGGTAGGAGACCAAGGGGCCGCCCCGGAGCAGGGGGCCATGATAGGGGTCAGCTTCTACAAGATCCCCAGCAACCTTTTTCACGGGAAAATCAGACTCCGAGAATGGACTCGAGAAATATATTTGATCACCCTTCTGCTGCCTATCTTTCTGAAGAACTTCTCTTTGACGAAGTTCTGCCTTACTAGGATTGCCCGAAGCAGCGTTTGGAACCTTTACCTATTCCCGTTATTCAGAAGGGCCCCTACGTTGAATTATTGGTGGGGAATAGGAAACATCAGTTCTTGATCGACACTGGAGCACAAAAGTGCTCCATTGACCATTCTAGGGTTCCATACATCCCACTGTCAGGGCAAACAAACGTTTCTATAGGGTTCTCTGGTATACCAACTGTTTGTCCGGTTTCTGCGCCGGTATCTGTTTCTTTGGGTCCTTTCACAGACCAGTGCCCTTTTCTTCTTACTTCAAACTGCGGAGAAAATTTGCTAGGGTTGAATTTGTTAAAGAAACTGAATGCAGTGATTCATTGTTCCCCTGACGGAATAAGACTAACAGTTTCACCACAGCAACCCTCTAACTCTCAGTACTTGACCCGACCTCTACCTCCCGAGTTTGACATTGTCCCGGAATGTTTGTGGGCAATAGACGACAATGATGTCGGGATATTGCACATCGAGCCTGTTAAGATAGTCTTGAAACATGGGGTTAAGCTATCGCGCATTCCGCAATATAAAATTTCAATTGAAGGTGAGCGTGCTCTGAAATGCATTGTCTCCGATTTTGTACATCGTGGAGTGATCGAAGAGATAACAGGTAGCTTATGTAATAGCCCGATCTTGCCAGTATATAAGAAAGGCGACAATGCAATTCCGTACCGGTTTATAATAGATCTTCGTGCTATTAACCGAGTGGTAGCCCCACAATTTCCAATAGTGCCTGATGTAACTACGATCGTAACAATGATCCCTGCTACGGCTACACACTTTAGTGTCGTAGATTTGAAAAACGCCTTCTTTAGTATTCCGATACATGAGGAGAGCAGGTATTTGTTCGCGTTCACCTTGGGGGGACGCTCGTTTACATTCACAAGGGCACCTCAAGGGTATACTGAAAGTCCTAGTATCTATAGTAGAGCCTTAAAGGAGCAGCTCGACACCCTTGAATTGCCACCTACTTGCACGCTGCTTCAATATGTAGACGATTTGCTCCTGGCTGCAGACTCTGAGAAAGCTTGTAAAGAAGGCACTATATTGTTGCTTGTTCATCTAGCTGAAAATGGTCACAAAGCTTCGCTTAAAAAATTTCAATATTGTTGCAAGGAGGTTGCCTATTTAGGCTACCTCCTGTCAAAGGAGGGGAGAAGATTGACACCTGAACGAATAAAACACATTTCTGGCATGTCTGTCCCAAAAACACAGAAGGAAGTCAGAGCCCTGATAGGGTTGGCGTCCTACTGTAGACTGTGGATCCCGAACTTTGCACTAGTGGTAAAACCGATGTTGGCTTTGACGAAGAAGGGCATTTCTCTGCCACTGCCATGGGAATCGGAACATCAACGATCATTTGAGCTTCTCAAAACCGCGCTATGTTCAGCACCGGTTCTGGGTACACCAAATTACGATAAGGCCTTTGTGTTGTTTGTGCATGAATGTGATGGATTTGCTTTGTCTGTGTTAACACAGGAACATGGAGGGAAGAATAGGACGTGCGGCTATTATTCCTCCGCCCTCGATCCTGTTGCATGTGCTTTGCCGCGATGTCTGCGCGCTGTTGCTGCTGCCGCTGCGTCTGTAAAACAGAGTGAGGGGATGGTCCTAGGCCACGATTTAATCTTGATGGTATCTCACTCTGTTGATATTCTATTGAATAAAACTCAAACGCAACACCTTACCTCTGCCCGGTTGACAAGGTACAAATTAGTCCTATTTGCTCCTCATATCCAAATTAAAAGGTGTTGTGTTCTCAATCCGGCTGAACTCTTACCTCTCCCGCAAAATATTGTTTGCGGTGATGAAGGATCACATGACTGCCTGTATGCCACCGAACAAGAAACAAAGGGCAGGATAGACCTCTCAGATACTCCTTTGGAGAATGGGAAGGGGAGCTGTTTTGTGATGGCTCCTGCTTCAAACTTCTGAATGGCACATCTACAGCTGCTTATGCAGTTACTACTTTGAACAAGATTGTTGAAACTAAAAGGATTCCGCATAACTCCGCGCAGGCCGCGGAGATTATAGCGTTGACCCGCGCTTGTGAGCTCTCCCAAGGGCATAGAGTCAATATTTATACGGATAGCCAGTACGCCTTTGGGGTGGCTCACAACTTTGGAAAACTGTGGTCAGAAAGAGGGTTTCTGACCTCACATGGGACCAAGATTCAGCATGGTCCCTTAATAGTACAACTACTTTCAGCGCTCTCACTCCCTGAACAATTAGCGATCATGAAATGTGCAGCACATCGCAAGGTGATAGACAATGTGGGCAGAGGAAATGCTTTTGCAGATTTGATAGCTAGACAAACAGCCACAGACCTTAGCACAGACATGTACACCTCGAGGGAAGTGAGAGATGTTTGTATAATAGATGAAGGCATTGGGTCTGTGCGAGATATGCAGACTGATGCCTCAGTTGAAGAGGCTAGGAAGTGGGCTGAAGGCATGGGAAAATTGGATAATGAAGGGTGTTGGGTGGACGCATCCGACGGGAAATGGTTGCTTCCTGATTCTTATGTGTTAGCAATGGTTACAATGGCACACGGTCCAACGCATGTGTGTGCCCAGCAAATTACGAAGATATTACAGCAGGTTTGGGCGAATGATAAAATTTTGGAAACTGCAAAGAGACATGTTCAGTATTGCATGATTTGCCTGCAGCACAATGTGGGTAAAGGGACAGTGACTCCAAGGGGAAGTTTCGGGCCCCCCTCTGTCCCCTTTGAAACCATTCACCTTGATTTTATTGAAATGGAGCGATGTAATAACTTGAAATATGTTCTTGTCATCATTTGTGCTTTTAGCAAATGGGTCGAGGCTTTCCCTGTCAAAGATGCTACCGCCATGACTACCGCAAAGATCCTGGTGAAGGAGTACTTCCCTCGATTTGGGCTCCCGAGGATAATTTGGTCGGACAACGGCCCCCATTTCATCGCAGCCGTAATGTTGCAAATGTGTGTTGCCCTAGGGATTGAGAAACGTTTTCATTCAGCTAGGCACCCTCAAAGTGCGGGGTTGGTAGAGAGACACAACGGTATTTTAAAAAACAAACTTGCAAAAACATGTGCCGACACTAAACTAAAATGGCCCGACGCTTTACCTATTGTGTTGTTAGCTATGCGCACCACACCCCAGACTAGAACTGGGCTCTCTCCGTTCGAGGTGGTAATGAGAAGGCCTGCTAATATCTGGGGTCTCCCTAAACCTAAAGCCCTGAGGGATGTGGATAATGTATTGCTCATAGATTACTGTAATCAATTGACTAAAAATCTGTATTTCATTTACCACCAGGTGAATGCTGCCTTACCTGTACGGTTTACGGGCCCAGGACACGATATACTGCCCAGTAGCTGGATCCTGGTGAAGGCCTACGAGAGGTCTTCCTGTCTTGTGCCTCGCTGGCGCAGACCCTACCAGGTATTATTGGTCACCAGGACGGCAGTGCGGGTGGCAGGAAAGAAGAACTGAATACATGCAACGCATGTTAAGAAGATCCCTCACCCGACGCCACACGCTACAGAAGAAACAGAACCCCTTGCTGGTGCTACAATCTCTGATCTCGGAGTAGCAGGCAGCGTTGTGAGTGCGTCGGAGAAGTTCTCTGAGCCTGAGGAGCTCGGGGAGCCGTCCATTTTGTCTCCGCACTCTCTTGATCAATCGCTTCCGGAAAATCTTGTTTCGAGCTCTGCGACTTCCGTCGCCACCGACACGACGCTCCCCTCAGGGAGCGACGATACTTTGCTTTTGGATTCAACAAACTTGGGTACCATCAGGTACAACCTTCGACCACGGAAATAGAATTACCGCACGAGTGTCGTGCATCTGGAAGGAAAAGAGTGATTGAAGTACTGTTGTCTTTCTTTTTTCGAACAAAGAAAAGGAGGGATCTGTTGGCTAGGGTTGGGAAGGACTCAGAAATCGCGCGGCCGAAGTGCCGCCAGCAACGAACATTGGGGCCGTCGATCGGGATGACCATGATGCCTGCCGCCTTCACCGCTGTTCCCCGTATTGAACTATTAGATAAGGAGGTGACCAAATCGAACAATGAACAATGTGCCTTGGTCCCGAAAACCTACTGTTGTGTTCTCGTTCTGATTATTGTTATTTTTGCAACTGCTGCTGTGGGACTTTGGTATTTTGAAGAAATTTATCCTTTGAAGCCTCTGTTACCGACCAAAATCGTACCAACTGTTTTGACTCCCTCTGTACACCTTCACACTCTGTCCCCTAGGGACTCTCGGCATAGACAGAAATATCATAATAACACCTTGATGATAGTGATGAATGCTACGCATGCTATTTTTAATAAGAGTAATTGTTGGATCTGTACTCACTTACCACAACATGGGAACAAGGGACTGGGATGGTATATACATCCCTTACCTTTAACAACTTCTTGCTATGCCTCTCTTAGAGCACTCTTCTTTGGCCGATGGAATGATAGCATCTCAGGGAACTTCGATGGGACTAATTTGAATGAATTTGAAAAACGTGAATTGACTCCCCTGGGATGCTCGCTTTTCGCAAATAGATGTAAACCTAACGTCGCTTCTATTAGGCCGTCTGATAAACTATCTTTTCCTTTCCAAAATCTAGTTTCTTTTAAGATGGCTCCGATAGGCAATAAGGATGCCATGCCTCCTTCTTATTCTGTGAATCATAGTCCTGATTCAGTTCCTTTCTGTGTACAAAGAAATGGCACTAGGCCAATGGGAGACTTCGAGCCTTGTGTAAATACTGTAAACTTGACTGGGGAAAATAGGCCTTTGTATGTAGGGGGACCCGTTTATTTTGTTTGTGGTAGTTTAGCTTTTCCCTGGTTGCCCAAGGATTGGCAGGGGACTTGTTATTTAGGGATATTGTTACCAGGTGTATTTATAGCCAGTACCTTAGAGGTATCTAAGGCTCGCCCGCGACGGGATAGTAATGGAGACACCCCTGGACAAGTGTTCGGGGATATAGCCAAATCAGTAGTGCCCTTTTGGGGACAAATAGCAAATTCAGAAAACATTAGGGGATTAGCGAGGGTGTTGGAGAAAACGATCAACCGGACCACGGACATACTTTACAATATGACCTTAGAGCAAAAGGCGATAAGATTGGTAGCACTTCAAAATCGAATGGCATTAGATGTCATTTTAGCCAAACGAGGTGGAGTATGTAAATTAGTGGGGTCCGCTTGTTGTGTTTTCGTACCAAATTCTTCGCCAACAATTTTTAAAGCAATTCAGAATTTACACACTCTCAGTTCTGAAGTCCATATCCCTGTAGGAGACTGGAACCTTAGTACTTGGTTTTGGGATTCTTTACGATCTTGGGGGTGGAAGGTGCTTTCTGTCATTTTAGGTATTTTAGGGATTCTGTTATTTCTTTGCTGTTGTTTTCAATGCCTCCCGAGTATATGTGGAATGATGGGGGATGTTGTGCTCAGGTAATGAGCGCAATAGGGCATAAGATATACACCCCGAAGACAGCATCCAAAGAGTTCATGTTGCAAGAAGTTCTTATGAACAACTTTATGGCTATTGACATTTCGGACAATGATGCGGAACCTATGGATGATAATGCCTTCAGTTATTTTTGAAAGTATTAGGAAATGATGTATTAGCACTTGGCATAGGCCAAAAAGGAGGGTCTGTGGAAATCGATATAATATTGTGACCCCAATCGCATTGTTTAAATGTATGTTGGCCTACGCCAAGCTGTCTAAAGAATACCATGTACATAGGTTCCGCGGCAAGGTCTTGACCTTAATGTATTGTGTAAACCGCCATCTTGGATCTAGCCGCCATTTTAGGTACTCTTGCAGTGTGGAAGTCACCCTGAATCACAAAATGGAGGCCGAATGACATTTTGAGTAAGACTCCGGCCATGGTGACCTCCGCACACGTGAATAAATAATATGTCCGCAGGCCACTTGTTAGGGTCACGAACTAAGACCTTGTCCTCTCTTTAACCTGTATGTAAATATGTAACTGTATCAGCGGAACTGATCAAATTATGTAAATTGTGTGTTCGACCTGGCTACGAACCCTAGCCACGGTTCCAAGAATGGTTAACTTGCGGGAGGGCTGGCCAATGCAGGACAAAACGTATAAAAACCCAAGCATCCCGATGATCGGTCTCTCCCACTTTCAGTGCGAACCTTACGTTGAAGGTTCGCGTGTTAGTCAGAGGGCCGAATAGCTATCCGTATGTCAATTGACTTTGGTAACTTTGTAACTTTGAAATAAAGCGCTTTGTATGTCCTTTGTAACCTGTGTTGGTGTGTTTCCTTTTGGGCTTCCCGGCCTCATATCAATTTCTCTGTTTCCACAGCGTGGCTGGCCAAAATAGAGGCACTGGATGGGAAACTGATATCTTAGCAGCATGAAATTCTTCTTCTTTCCAGTTTATTAGCTTCAATACTCCTGGGCAGCTCCACTTATTTGAAGGGGATGTTTTATGGAACAAAATTGAAATCTACTCTGTGGTGGCACTACAGGAGACCTGGCTTACTCACCCGATTATGGTGGATGGTTGGCATTTCTTGCATCAAATAGCTATCCAGGGACCCCACATAATTCCAAAGGGAGGCCTATTATTGGGTGTAAAGAATCCTTTGAGGTTGGTGGAATTTCCTTCTAATTCACCTAATATCCTCATTAGAAAAGTTATTTTCCAAGCAGGACACTGTAATAGTGGCAGTAAGGAGCTCAGCATTATTAATCGATATGATCCACCGTATAGGCTTCCCCATCATTTTGTCTTATTGGAAATTGAGATGCTGATTAGTAACAATTTAGGACATCTCCCTGCATTATTTGTGGAGACTTCAACTCTAGAATTCCCATAGATCTCACCCTCCAGGAGAAAGACGCTGTCCCCCCATCTTCTCCAGTGGATCCTGACTTACTTTCTCGCCCTTGTAAGAGGACCCTTGAGTGGGCTAGTCTACTTTATTCTGGCGGGTATACCATGATTAATGGAGCAGTTCAATTCGATTCTCCCCAATTTACTCGTATTGGGCATCAGTCCTGTAACATTCTGGATAATGTCTTTACGGTCAACACTCCTTCTCTGATTTATAACATAGGTATCTCTCAACATTTACAAAGTGACCACCAGTCTCTTATTGTATGGCTGAATTGTTTAGCCCCTACTCCTATCCTCACTCCAGTGGGAGAATTGAGTGTTAATTCTGCATTAAATCGCATTACATGGAATGATAGGAGATTGGCAGAGGTTTCCCCTTGTATGTAGGTAGCATTGGCCTCTTTTACGGAACATAGTGTGGTTAAGGCTTTAGATATTACCCCTATCTTTACAGCGACGGAGGCTATTAAGAACTTTGGGGAGTCAATTGCTGCCATTATATCCACTACTTTTGATAAGAGAGGGACAAGTGCTAGATGGGCAATTGGCCCCAGGACGCTTTATCGTTATCCGGTTGATGGGGTAATGTCTCTAAGAGGAGGGAATTACGTAGGACTCTACGTGAATTATCTGGAAGGGCTTTTGACTCAGCCGAATATGCTTTGCAGTCAATAAAGTTACAAACATCTCCCGCAAATGGTTGTTAAGAAACCACAAATACCACTCGGAGTGCCTACGTTGGTGGTCCCTGTTTGGATTTGCCTTAGCCAACGATTCTGAAAAGATTTGGGAGGTCATTAATGGCTATTCGCCAGTGATACGTGATGTTGTACAGGAAGCTTTGTGGGTTGAACATATCCCCAAATCCCTGGGGGTTGGTGATGTTATGCGAACTTTGTTGGTTACATCTCAGGCTAAATGGACGTACTCAAAATGCTCTATTGATATTTTGAGATTGATCATGGGAAGCAAATCATTGAGGGCCCCTGGCCCAGATGGAATTTGCAGCTACTTGATTAAATCTGATGCTGTTCATTGGGCCATTACTTTAGATGGGCTCTTCCATTGGATTGGTGAATCCCAGGTTGTTCCATTTTGCTGGCAAGATAGCATTGCAGTTCCCATCTTAAAAAATGGCAATTATGCCAACCTAGGTAATTATCATCTATTGGATATGCTAGATGCTTCTTACTAGATGATCTAAGGAGTTGGGCTGAAACATGTAAGCTTAAACCGCTAAACCAAAAGGTTTTCAGAGGGGACTCAGTACGACGACCAATTGCCTTGCCCTGTTGATAGACATCTAGCAGGCATGGTATATTCGATGAAGGCCAGTGTTTGTGGCATTCATCGACTACAGTGCAGCTTTTGATTCAGTCAACAGGAATAGGCTTTGGAGTAAACTATCCAATTGGAACATTCCACATGGGTTGCTTTCGATGATTATTTCTCTACATGAAATCACCAGGGTCAAGGAATGACTCGACCAATCAGGCAGGACATCTATTTGTATTCTCATTGAAACAAGGATGCATTCTTGCTCCGTTATTGTTTAATCTTTATTTGGCAGACATGGGAGTGGCATTACTTAATCCTATGTCAATTGCACTGAAGCTGGGAAACACACCCCTACAATGGCTGGTTTACGTGGGTGATATAGTATTGCTGGATCTCACCCCGGTTGGGCTGCAGGCCCCCTTAAACCAGTTAAAAACCTTCCTGGAGTCTAACTCCTTGATTGTCAACACTAATAAAACCAAGATAATAGCTTTTTCTTTTTCCCTTTCGAAAGGTGAATTGTGCACACTGGTATTTGTAGGGGCATCCCTTAGAGGTGGTAAGTGTATATAAATATCTGGATATTTACTTAGATTGCAAGTTACGTGGCCGTAGTTACCTGGAACATGTCAAGTTGAACAGTTCCCAAGTTATTGGGAGTCTTGGAAAATTGGCACGTAAGAGTCGGGGTTATTCTGTTGGGATATTGGCATGATTGTGCATGGCCAAACCTTCTCCCATTTTTAAGTATGGAGTAGAGGGTTGGACCTTTGGCAATATCGCAGATAATTAAGCTGGAGTCTGTTTTGCTAAAGAAATTGTTCCGACTTCCTATCCGTACTCCGGTCCAAAAGATTTATCTTGAATTTTGAATGGTTTCCTGTTGGGCGAGATTGCAGCTCTCTTGTCTCAATACATACTAGAAATTGGCTAATTCCCCGGCAGACAATTGGAGCCATCTTACTTTTGAAGCAGTTTGGACGAAGATTACATTTATGCAGGGTAGTGCTCTGGCAAACATCAAATTTGTTGCTGATACATGGCTTGCAGTGGCCCCAGGCAACATACTGAATTAACTATTTTTGCACTACAAAGTTGGCATGAGGGGTGTTTTATTACCGTTTTATCGTGAACAGCAAGTAGTCGATCTTGCTACAAAGTCTAATAGTTGCCCATTTATAGATTATATCCAGACCCGAGTGTAGCCCCGGAACTATATTTAACACTTTGTGGGTAATCCTCTGGTTTGCGACTACCTTAGGCTCAAAATGTATTTTGTTAAGAGCGTGGGAATCATGGAGCATGGGCTAACATGCTCGGACCATTCACCATTGTCGTTTGTGTGGAGGCAACTGGAATCCACCAAATATCTACTGACGACTTGTGAGTCATTGGCAGGAATGAGGATGACTACTCTCAATGCCGCTGGGGTTGGGTTTAACCCTTCAGGGAAAGCAATATGGTCCTTAATCATAGGTGTAAACAATGAGTCCTCTATCATCTTCTTCACTGTCTTTTGGAAAAAGATTGTATTGATCTTGGAAGATTGCACTATTGACTGTTTTGGGAGGGGGGAAATGAGAAATGGTGTATTGCAGAATGATCGTGTTGTGTTGAAAAGTTGTCTTTTGTACAATTGTGTAACACAAACAATCAAGAGAAATTAATAAATAAAATGTAAAAATCTAACAGTATCAATCACAAGAAATATTTGACTCCCTACCATTACTCTTTTCCAGAAGAATTATAACTGGCTTTGTTTCTCAGTATCTGGCTAACTGGATCGCTTTCTACTGACCATCTCGTTTTTTCCGCTCCTCCTCTGCACTGAACCCCACTGTGCCATGACTCCCTGTGCCTCATCTTGATTCCACTCTTTCTCCCTACTCCCGATCCATTGGAACCACCCGGGGTCCGGGCACCCGCCGGCCGAATGAAGTCGGGGCTGAGCCCCCCCCGGGCCGCAGAGAAGAGACGCAGTATGGATGGCCCTTTGTTCCATCCATACTGTGTCTCTCTCTGGCAGCCCGGGTAAAGGCTGGATAAAAAAACGATGTTTATAATTGAGGGACAGATGCAAAGCAAGAGGCTCTTGCTTTGCATCTGTCCCTCAATTTCTAAAAATCGTTTTGGGTTGGGTATACTTCTACATCTGTGCACAGGTGCACAGATGTAGAGGTACAATCAACCCAAAACGATTTTTAGAAATTGAGGCACAGTGTACATCTGTGCACCCCTCTTTCAAAGAGGGGTGCACAGATGTAGAGGTACACCCAACCCAAAACGATTTTTAGAAATTGAGGCACAGATGCAAAGCAAGTCTGTCCCTCAATTTCTTAAAATCGTTTGGGTTGGGTGTATTTGTACATCTGTATACCCCTCTTTCAAAGAGGGGTGCACAGATGTAGAAGTACACCCAACCCAAAACGATTTTTAGAAATTGAGGCACAGATGCAAAGCAAGTCTGTCCCTAAATTTATGAAAATCGTTTTTGGTTGGGTGTATTTGTACATCTGTGCACCCCTCTTGGCAAGAGGGGTGCACAGATGCAGAGGTACACCCAACCCAAAACGATTTTTATAAATTGAGGGACAGATGCAAAGCAAGAGCTTCTGTCCCTCAATTTATAAAAGTCGTTTTGGTTTGGGTGTGCCTCTACATCTGTGCACCCCTCTTGCATTGCACCCATTGCATCTGCGGAGGGAGGGGGCAGGGAGAGGGCAAATGAGACTGTTTGCATGTCTCTGAGTGTGCACATGGTGAGGGTGAATGCTATGGGTGGGGAACGGAGTAGTTGAGGGAGGGACCTCCGCTGAATTCTAAGGAAGGAAACAGCATGGGAGAGGGGCGAGTGGGGTGGTTAGGTGGGATCACCCTCTGGGGGGGGGGGTTTAGCAGGGGCAGGGCGCAGTAGAATGTGATAATTTGGTATTTTGAAGACCACACAAATAGGCCGAAATAAATCTGTGTTTTTTGTATTTGTTCTTCAAAATGCTGAATTATCACATATAACCCAGCATGGACCTTGCCATACTGTTATCCTTGTTCAGTTTAATACCATTCAATTGGACAGTACTTGCAGGCTGCTGTAAATCTAATGGTGCAGAGCTATGGGCTTCTATAGAGACAGTAACAGCACTTCTCAGCAGGGCTGTGCAGTCTATATGAGCCAGCACTTTCTAGTAGAGCTGCCATATTTGAAATGGGGCAATGATGGTAATCCTCAGTCAGCTCGCTATACTCTTGATGGGGTAGTACTGCTGTTTCCCAGGGCTTCTATTATTGTTGAATCTTCTCAGTGGTAATACTATGCTTTTGTTGAGGCAATGCTAATTCATCTTAGTGGGGCTGTTATACTTTTGATGGGAAAACATCAGCACTTCTCAGTTGAACTCCTACACTCTTACAAAGCTTAGCACTTATCAGCCGATTTATTTATTGTCATTGGTTAATTATAATGCGCGTAATGCCCAGAGGTTTCCAAGCTTGAAACACTTGTGTATAGGTGCGTTATAAATGCCATGTCATATCATATCAAACCTGTGTTGTGCCATCCCGAGGGATCGAACCTGTGTTGCATGGACTGAGGGATCGAACCTGTGTTGCTCCGTGCCGCCTTGCTTCCTAGGCAAGCCCTTTGCCCCTGAGCTATCCTCCTGAATATCTGAAGTACACTTAATGATACAGAAGCAGAACTATTGAGCAAGTCTGATATCATCTTCATCATCAGAATAACCCAACACTGTTGTGGTTATACAAGAGCCAATGGCCCTCATTAGGACTCCAGTGCTAAACTATGGTTCTATTAGCACCATGGTCCATGCCGGAGTCCGCCATGGAGAAAGGGGGAATTACCACCCCATTCCAAGGTTGGCGGGGCAGTAATTCCCCCTTTCTCCATGGCCCTTCCTCATTCCCATTTTTGTCCCATAGGGCTCAATGGGAATGGGGAAGGTCGCAATTACGCTACAGCAAATTACGGTACCGTAATTGCCATCAAGGTCCCTTTGCGGGTGCCTACTTTAACGGCTGGTCCAGACCAGCCGTTCAGGTCGGGTCCCGCAAAGGGACCTCGTAGTAAGGCGCTAAGGGGTTAACGACGGCGCAGCCTTTTACGGCGCCGTTAACCCCTTAGCGCCAGGGTCGTAATGAGCCCCAATATATTGAAAGGGATGGAATTACTCAGAATGTAGCAGCACTATTCAATAACCCAAAGTGCTTAAGCATAGTTAATGTGAAAATACTACACTTCTCACCGTTGGCACAGTACTGCCACTTCTCACAGAGGCTTCTACACCTTTTATGGGGCAGCACTGATCCAGCCTACTGGACAGCTTCACTTTTAATGGCACTTCTCAACAGGGCTGCTATACTTCAATAGGAAATGACCAACACTACCCTGCAGGGAATTTCATACTCTTGATGCCACCAAAGCAGCACTTCCACCCACCACAGCTGCTTTATTTTTAATGCCACAGTGCGTGTACTTCTCAGCCACTCTGCTTTACATTTAAACATACCGAATTGTCATTTCTCAGCAGGATTGCAACACTATACAATTTGCGTTCTGTATGTTGAGTACTTCTTCACCACGAATGTGGATTCATGGGACTCTCCCAGTGTCTAAATAGTAAATCTGGCTACATTCAATTAGCAACAGGCATCTCCCGAGCTGCCTGCTGTACATAAGCTGCGCTCAGGATTTTGGAAGCCGTCATGCGGCAAAGGATAGAAGGCTTGTGCCTGTAAGATATGAGAATATATAATTGTCTTCCCAGATGGGAGACTGACTCCATTAATATACCTGGGGTCACTGAGATGACCAAGAGTGAAACTGTACATTCAGTTGTGAGATTACCAGCAACAGGTGATACTATGCTCCACGGAGTCAGGTACCCACTCAATATATCACACTGTTTAAAGGTGTGAGACCCATCCTGAATGCTTGCCCAAAGAGCCTTGGCCAGAATTTCACAATGAAGAAGTGAGCATGTGAACTAGGGTCTGCAGCCCACACACATGCAGGGGATTCCCATGCTCCCACTTGCGAGATTTGCACCAAATTAGTGAGATTGTGCTCCAAGGTAGGAGGCACATGCACAGTCTTTGCTCTGAGCTTTGACACACGCACAGGATGGGCTGGCATTTCGTTCTCCCAGCCTACTTGTGTTGCACTGCCTTTTGAGGGCTACTACAACCTGGATGATTATAGAGGGGTGGAGTAGGGGCAGTGATGGCCTACTGGAATGCAACTGGAAAGCAGAGACCTCCTTCTTACTTGATTTTAGTATTTTTAGTACAAGCTAGCCAATGTTTCCACTGTTCTGCGCACCACCCCCTTGCACCAAGTTGGCGACTACGTGCAAATGCGGTCATATAACTGCCAGTGATGTCACTTCCTACATTTGGGCCCCCCTGGGAAATTCATAAGTCAGCTCCCCTGATTGGAACCCGCTGCCCATCACAATCAAAGCCAGCCTCACAATGCATCTCTTCAAAGTTCTGCTTAAACTTTACCTACTGACCAAAGAGGGAGGCCCTCTTCTCCCTTCACCCTTTGTGACTCCACCACTGAAGTCAGTGCCACGTAATAATGCAATTGTATGTATTTTTAAAGTACTCCTCTTTAGTTTGCAGCCCTTTCCCGCCTAGGTTAATATTACCTTTGTAACTCACCTGTTATATGTATTTTATAATGTCTTTGCCCCACTTTGTTCAGACACTCAAATTGGCTCATCACTCGTACTCCTCTTTGTGCTATTGTACAGGCACTCTTCCGGGGCATGTGTCCACTCTCTGTTGATGTGTAGTGTAAGTCATTTTTAATCGAAACTGACATCCCGGCTTTTCAAATAAAATGTAGCGTGGCCATGTAATTATGGTTAAGTTGCTATTTCCATAGGAAGAGCACTTTTTGGGCAGTTTATAACTTCGCTACCCCTGGACGAATCCTCACCAAACTTTGCAAAAAAAAGTATATGGCCCACTATGAATTTTTTTGCACAGTTTAGTGAGGTTTGGTCTGGGGGGGGCAAAGTAATAGGGGGGGTCCCAAAACTTCTTTTTTCCCATAGACATAATGGGAAAAAACTTTGCTCACGCCTACAGCCCAAACCGCTGGACGGATTTACACCAAATTTGCAGCGGGAGCAGCAGCTTGGTTCCGAAAGCGTGCTTTTTTTTTTATTTGGTGTAAATCCGTCCAATAGTTTTTTTAAAAATGACAAAAATGTAAGTGCAAAAAATGAGTGATATCTGTGTCCGCTTCGCGGACACACTTCCCTGTTCGCTCCGCGGACAGGACGGGGATTGGGCAAGCGCTTGCGTGATGTCCGTGGACATCTGACGTGCGCTCTGATTGGCTGCCATGAAGCATGCAGTGCGTCTATTGTGAGAGACACCCGCCATCTTTGTTCATCGGTTCATGGAGCGTTTCACAGTAAGCTCCGTGTGATCCTAACGTTCCCCTCACCCCCCGCTCATGCTCCGTGTCTCTCTCCCATTCCCCCCGCTCATGCCCCGTGTCTCCCCTGTTCCCACCACCCCCCGCTCATGCCTCGTGTCTCCCTCCCACCCCCCGCTCATGCCCCGTGTCTCCCCTGTTCCCCCCACCCCCCACTCATGTCCTGTGTCTCCCCTGTTCTCCCCCACCCCCGCTCATGCCTCGTGTCTCCCTCCCGTTCCCCCCACCCCCGCTCATGCCCCGTGTCACCCCTGTTGCCCCACAACCCCCCGCTCATGCTCCGTGTCTCCCCTGTTGCCCCCCAAACCCCTGCTCATGCCCCCTGTCTCCCTCGTGTTTCCCCCCACCCCCTGCTCATGCCCCGTGTCTCCCCTGTTCCCCCCCACTCCCCGCTCATGCCCCGTGTCTCCCTCCTGTTCCCCCCAATCCCTCATGCCCCCCCACTCATGCCCCGTGTTTCCTCTGTTCCCCTCATCCCCCGCTCATGCCCCGTGTCTCCCCTGTTCTACCCCACCCCCTGCTCATGACCCGTGTCTCCCTCGTGTTCCCCCCACCCCCCGCTCATGCCCGGTGTCTCCCTCGTGTTCCCCCCACCCCCCGCTCATGCCCCGTGTCTCTCTCCTGTACCCTCCACCCCCGCTCATGCCCCATGTGTCTCCCTCGTGTACTCCCCACTCCCGCTCATGCCCTGTGTGTCTCCTGTTGCCCCCCACCCCCTGCTCATGCCCCGTGTATCCCTCGTGTTCCCCCCACCCCTGCTCATGCCCCGTGCGTCTCCTGTTGCCCCCCACCCCTGCTCATGCCCCATGTCTCCCCCGTGTTCCCCCACCTCCATTCATGCCCTGTGTCTCCCTCGTGTACCCCCCACCCCTGCTCATGCCCCGTGTGTCTCCTGTTTCCCCCCACCCCCTGTCTTCCTCATGTACCCCCACCCCCGCTCATGCCCCGTGTCTCCCTTGTGTTTCCCCCCACCCCCGCTCATGCCCCGTGTTTCCCTTGTGTTACCTCCCACCCCCCGCTCATGCCCTGTGTCTCCCTCCTGTTCCCCCACCCCCGCTCATGATGCCTCGTGTCTCTCTCTTGTTCCCCCCACCCCCGCTCATGCCCCGTGTCTCCCTCTGTACCCCCCACCCCCTGCTCATGACCCGTGTCTCCCTCCTGTACCCCCCACCCCCCGCTCATGCCCAGTATCTGCCCTGTTGCCCCCCACCCACCGCTCATACCCCGTGTCTCCCTCGTGTTTCCCCCCACCCCAGCTCATGCCTCGTGTTACCCTCCCACCCCCCACTCATGCCCGGTGTCTCCCTCCTGTACCCCTCCACCCCCCGCTCATGCCCGGAATCTCCCTCCTGTACCCCCCACCCCCTGCTCATGCCCCATGTCTTCCTCGTGTTCCCCCCACCTCCCGCTCATGCCCGGTGTCTCCCTCGTGTTCCTCCCACCCCCCGCTCATGCCCCGTGTCTCCCTCGTGTTCTCCCCACCCCCCGCTCATGCCCTGTGTGTCTCCTGATGCCCCGTGTCTACTTCATGGTCCCCCACCCCCCGCTCATGCCCCGTGTCTCCCTCCTGTATCCCCCCACCCCCCGCTCATGCCCGGTGTCTCCCTCCTGTACCCCCCACCCCCCGCTCATGACCCGTGTTTCCCTCGTGTTCCCCCCACCCCCCGCTCATGCCCCGTGTCTTCCTCGTGTTCTCCCCACCCCCGCTCATTCCCTGTGTGTCTCCTGTTGCCCCCCACCCCCCGCTCATGCCCCGTGTCTCCCTTGTGTTCCCCCCACCCCCCGCTCATGCCCCATGTGTCGCCTGTTGCCCCCCACCCCGCTCATGCCCCGTGTGTCCCTCGTGTTCCCCCCACCCTCCGCTCATGCCCAGTATCTGCCCTGTTCCCCCCACCCTCCCACCCCCCACTCATGCCCGGTGTCTCCCTCCTGTTCCCCCACCCCCCGCTCATGCCCCGTGTCTCCCTCCTGTACCAAACCCCCCCACCCCCCGCTCATGCCCGGAATCTCCCTCCTGTACCCCCCACCCCCCGCTCATGCCCCGTGTCTCCCTCGTGTTCCCCCCACCCCCCGCTCATGCCCCGTGTCTTCCGCGTGTTCTCCCCACCCCCGCTCATGCCCTGTGTGTCTCCTGATGCCCCGTGTCTCCCTCATGTTCCCCCCACCCCCCGCTCATGCCCCGTGTCTCCCTCCTGTACCCCCACCCCCGCTCATGCCCCATGTCTCCCTCGTGTTCCCCCCACCCATGCCCCGTGTCTTCCTCATGTTCTCCCCACCCCCCGCTCATGCCCTGTGTGTCTCCTGTTGCCCCCACCCCCCGCTCATGCCCCGTGTGTCCCTCGTGTTCCCCCACCCCCCGTTCATGCCCCGTATCCCTCGTGTTCCCCCCACCCCACGCTCATGCCCCGTGTTTCCCTTGTGTTACCCCCCACCCCCCGCTCATGCCCGTGTCTCCCTCGTGTTCCCCCCACCCCCTGCTCATGCCCCGTGTCTCCCTTGTGTTCCCCCCACCCCTGCGCATGCCCAGTGTCTTCCTCGTGTACCTCCCACCCCCTGCTCATGCCCAGAATCTGCCCTGTTCCCTCCACCCCCGCTCAAGCCCTGTGACTCCGCTGTTCCCTCCACCCCCGCTCATGCCCCATGTCTCCACTGTTCTCCCCACCCCCTGCTCATGCCCGTGTCTCCCTACTGTTCCCCCCACACCCCGCTCATGGTTCGTGTCTCCCTCCTGTACCCCCCCACGCCCGCTCATGCCCTGTGTCTGACCTGTACCCCCCGCTCATGCCCCGTGTCTGCCCTGTTCCCCCCACCGCCCGCTCATGCCCCGTGTCACCCTTGTGTTCCCCCCACCCCCTGCTCATGCCCCGTGTCTTCCTCATGTACCCCCCACCTCCGCTCATACCCTGTGTCTCCCTCGTGTTCCCCCCATCCCCCGCTCATGCCCAGTATCTGCCCTGTTCCCCCCGCTCATGCCCCGTGTCTCCTGTTGCTCCCCACCCCCCGCTCATGCCCCGTGTCACCCACCCCTCACCCCCCACTCATGCCCTGTGTTACCCCCCACCCCCGCTCATGCCCCGTGTCTCCCTCCTGTTCCCCCCACCCCCCGCTCATGCCCCGTGTCTCCCTCCTGTACCCCCCCCGCTCATGCCCCGTGTCTCCCTCCTGTACCCCCGCTCATGCCCAATATCTGCCCTGTTTCCTCCCACCCCTGCTCAAGTGTCTCCACTGTTCCCCCCACCTCCACTCATGCCCCGTGTCTCCACTGTTCCCCCCATCCCCGCTCATGCCCTGTATCTCCCTACTGTTCCCCCCACCCCCCGCTCATGCCCCGTGTCTGCCCTGTACCTCCCACCCCCCGCTCATACCTCATGTCTGCCCTGTTCCCCCCACCCCCCGCTCATGCTCCGTGTCTCCCACGTGTTCCCCCCACCCCCCGCTCATGCCCCGTGTCTTCCTCGTTTACCCCCCACCCCCCGCTCATGCCCCGTGTCTCCCTCGTGTTCCCCCACCCCCCGCTCATGCCCCGTGTCTCCCTCGTGTTCTCCCCACCCCCGCTCATGCCCCGTGTACCCCCCCCAGCCCCAGATCATGCCCCGTGTGTCTCCTGTTGCACCCCACCCCCCGCTCATGCCCCGTGTCTCCCTCGTATTTCCCCCCACCCCCTGCTCATGCCCCGTGTTTCCTTCGTGTTACCCCCCCGCTCATGCCCCATGGCTCCCACCTGTTCCCCCCACCTCCCGCTCATGCCCTGTGTTTCTCTCTTGTTCCCCCCACCCCCACTCATGCCCCATGTCTCCCTCATGTCCCCCCCGCTCATGCGCCGTGTCTCCCCTGTCTCCCCCACCCCCTGCTCATGCCTCGTGTCTCCTTTCCGTTCCCCCAAACCCCGCTCATGCCCCATGTCTCCCTCCTGTACCCCCCACCTCCGCTCATGCCCCGTGTCTCCCCTGTTCCCTCCCACCCCGCTTAGGCCCCGTGTCTCCCTCCTTTCCCCCCACACCCCACTCATGCTCCGTGTCTCCCCTGTTCCCCCCACCCCCGGCTCATGCCCCGTGTGTGCCCTGTTCCTCCCCACCCCCCGCTCATGCCCCGTGTGTGCCCTGTTCCCCCCACCCCCTGCTCATGCCCCATGTGTGCCCTTTTCCCCCCCACCCCCCGCTCATGCCCCATGTGTGCCCTGTTCCCCCTGACCCCCCGCTCATGCCCCGTGTCTCCCTCCCGTTCCCCCCGACCCATGCCCCGTGCTTTCCCTGTTCCCCCCACCCCCTGCTCATGCCCCGTGTCTCCCCTGTTCCACCCCACCCCCCGCTCATGCCCCGTGTCTCCCCTGTTCCCCCCCACCCCCGTTCATGCCCACGTGTCTCCCCTGTTCCCTCACCCCCGCTCATGCCCACGTGTCTCCCCTGTTCCCGCCACCCCCACTCATGCCCACGTGTCTCCCCTGTTCACTCCACCCCCCGCTCATGCCCACGTGTCTCCCCTGTTCCCCCCACCCCGCTCATGCCCACGTGTCTCCCCTGTTCCCCTCGACCCCCCGCTCATGGCCCTGTGTCTCCCTACTGTTTCCCCCCACCCCCCGCTCATGGCCCGTGTCTCTCTCTTGTTCCCCCCACCCCCTGCTCATGCCCTGTGTCTCCCTCCTTTCCCCCCAACCCCCTGCCCCATGTGTGCCCTGTTCCCCCCCACCCCCCGCTCATGCCCACGTGTCTCCCCTGTTCCCCCACCACCCTCCGCTCATGTCCACGTGTCTCCCTCCTTTTCCCCTCCAACCCCCGCTCATGCCCCGTGTCTCCCCTGTTCCACCCCACCCCCTGCTCATGCCCACGTGTCCCCCTCCTTTCCCCCCACCCGCCGCTAATGCCCACGTGTCTCCCCTGTTCCCCCCACCCCCGCTCATGCCCACGTGTCTACCCTGTTCCCCTCCACCCCCGCTCATGGCCCTGTGTCTCCCTCCTGTTCCCCCACCCCCCCTCATGGCCCGTCTCTCTCTCTCTCTCTCTTGTTCCCCCACCTCCTGCTCATGCCCTGTGTCTCCCTCCTTTCCCCCCCACCCCCTGCACATGCCCCGTGTGTGCCCTGTTCCCCCCACCCCCCGCTCATAGCCCGTCTCTCTCTCTTGTTCCCCCACCCCCTGCTCATGCCCTGTGTCTCCCTCCTTTTCCCCCCACCCCCTGCGCATGCCCGTGTGTGCCCTGTTCCCCCCACCCCCAGCTCATGTCCACGTTTCTCCTCTGTTCCCTCCTACCCCCCGCTCATGCCCACGTGTCTCCCCTGTTCCCCCACCCCCCGCTCATGCCCACGTGTCTCCGTGTCTCCCCTGTTCCCCCACCCCCCGCTCATGCCCACGTGTCTCCCCTGTTCCCCTCCACCCCCCATTCATGCCCTGTGTCTCCCTACTGTTCCCCCATCCCCCGCTCATGGCCCGTGTCTCTCTCTTGTTCCCCCCAACCCCCTGCTCATGCCCTGTCTCCCTCCTTTTCCCCCCACCCCCGCTCATGCCCCTTGTCTCCCTTGTTCCCCCAACCCCCTGCTCATGCCACATGGTGTGTGCCCTGTTACCCCCACCTCCTCTCATGCCCCTTGTCTCCTCTGTTCCCCCCGCCCCCCGCTCATGCCCTGTGACTCCCTACTGTTCCCCCCACCCCCCACTCATGCCCCATGTCTCCCTCCTTTTCTCCCCACCCCCGCTGATGCCCTGTTATGTTCTCTTTATACACCCCGCCTTCTCTTTCCATGGTGGCCATCTTGGTAAAAGATTTTCCTTCCTACACCGGGATGCCGCAGGCGTCCCGGTTTGGGAAGAAAAATCTTTTTTTTACCACCCGGGGTTCCCACTTTGAGGACCTAAGATGCTAGTGGACTTCATCTATTGAAAAGGATGTTATGGCGACGTTGCACTAATAAAAACCTATGAAATTCAGTTAAAAAAAATGGTGTTACAGGGACGTTATGGTTAAGTTGCACTAATAAAAACCTATGAAATTCAGTGAAAAAACTTTATTAAAGGGACGGTATGGTTCCAAGTAAAACCGAAAAACCCTTGAAATTCGCCAGTTATGGTAAGCGAAGCAACCATAACTCGCGCCACCACCGTGCACTGCTAAGACTAACACCCACAAAATCAAAGATGACATTACAAATGTCATTGATGTCGTTTTTTCACTGAATTTCATAGGTTTTTAGTAGCGCAACTTAACCATAACGTCCCTTTAACAAAGTTTTTTCACTGAATAAATACTAAGCTTGATGGACAGGTGGTATACAAAATACCAACATACAAATGTCGACATAAAAACGCAGGGGAAATAATAGGAAAAAATGCCCACTCTATTTTCTATGGGATACTGACAGACAGTCATGGTTTGATCAACACATCAGAATGATTGCCCCGAGTTGCAAGCCTGCCGAAACGCTGGTTCAGGATTAATTTCAGCTAATACACTAGGAAGGATGGGACCAATAAAAAAAAATAAGAAAACTTTTCAATTAGTAAACATATTATGCAGTACAAGGAATTGCAAAACATATATTTTTTCTCTAAAAATTTCAGTTTTCAAAAAAGCCCATTTCACTGCGACTGCCTCTGGCTGGCAGAGCATATCTTTCCCAATTGCAGTTTCGGCTTCTACCTGTAGATGGCCTCCATCTCATTGCTGTACGTAGCTCGGATCAGAAGCCGTTTCACGTTTGCCAAGACAGCCATGAAGTCCCTCCTGCTGACCCCGGAGCCAGTGTCATGGAAAGTGAACAGTTCCGGGATGAGCAGAACCTTCTCCGTGTGCTCCTCATATGGCTGCAGGTGAATGCCCTCCTGGGCTGTAGCAATTCTCAAGCCATTTCCCTAAAAGGACCAGCCATAAGTAAATATGCAACGTGTAAAAAAGAAACACACAAACACCCTGTTCACTACGTGACCAGTACACGTGAATCATACGCGCAGATCTGTGGAGAAAAAAAAAACGCATGCGAAGGGGGAATCCACAAACTTAAAGTAACATTTGGAAAACGTATTCCATGCATAGCCTACATCCATGTTCGAGTGAAACGTGTTTATTCGTGCACAGTAGGCGTTTTCTGACAGTACCCATTGCCATCATTTAGCTTGCCTCTTTCGCACGAACGAAGACATGCTAGATGCAGTGCCAAGGACACGATTGGAGCACCGCCCTGGCCTTCATACACACCACCAAGCATTGTCCACACACGACAGGCACGTGGCAGCCACGTACCTTTGACCTCTCCATCCACGCACTAACGAATAAAACAGTCCAACAATGCAACAAAGACACTGTGGTGGCAGGTGTGCGCCCAAACCAATCACCATTATCATAACATGCATTTTCCTGCAGGTGCTCAGGCAAAAAGTTCAGACCCACGCCATGTGAAAAGTGGAATCATTTACTAGTAGGACATTTTGCACCTCACATCTGTGAATCATCAAACCTGGGGCTCAATACTGGTCTCCATCGGTTCAGGTGTTAAAACGTTGGGACAAGTCATTGCAATGTGACGTAGATTCCCAAAGGAGTAACACTTTTTAATGTGTAGCTTCTATGGCAGCGGGGGGACAGGTCTCTTGGACTCGGGGATTGCTGGCCCTTGGAGCCTCATGCCTTATCTGGGGACTCCTGTGGTTCCCGGTTTGTTAGGGCCGACTTAGGCTTCCATGGTGTCTCCTCATCCATGACTGGTCTCTAGAGTTGGCATCACTGGACGACAGTAGCTGTCTACATTATGGTGTACAATGATGTCTGATGGTTTCGTTTAACCTGATGTTTTAAACTGGTCATTTATGTAGTGACCTGACACTTTTGCCCGTGTTTGACTAAATCATATCCGGTGTGCCATCTGTTGAGTCTCATGCAATGGCATCTGCACCTCCCTTTGCTGGTGATAACGGTGCCTTGGCAGCAGGGGTGTCACTAGGTCTGGAAAAGATCTGGGGCTACACTAATGTCGGGATTGTCAGGACTCGGGGCTAGCTAGTCTTTTGGTTGTAGACCCTAAGATTCTATCCGGGGCTACAACCAAAAGACCCGGGGCTATAGCCCCCTAAACTCCCCTAGCAAAGCCTCTGCTGTGCAGTATCAAAGATGTTTAAAATGTTGTTCCTTCAGGGTCTTATGCTGCGTATGGCAGACTGCATTTAGAAATTCATGATATGATATGATAGGTTATTTATAATGCGCTTAATACCCAGAGGTTTCTAAGCTCGGACCCAGTGATCGAACCTGTGGTGCTCCGTGTCGTCTTTCTTCCAAGGCGAGCACGTTGCCCTTGAGCTATCCTCCCATTGCCATTGACTTGGTAAGCTGCCTCTAAGTCGCATGATAGCAGTGGAGGTATGTACTCTTGTCAGGCTGTCTTGGCCCATTTGGGGGCCCAAGCAATCCACTCACATTTCTGGAAGAGCTTTCTGGGCCACCTCCTGCTAATAACCTCCAAAGTAGAGGGACAGGAGGAAAAGGCATGTACGTTAGCAGAATAAATTGGCCTGGAACTGCTAATTGCCCAGTGACCCTCTTCTCCAGGATACTCTCCTAAGTAAGGGGAGCTTGCTGGTCAGTGCCTGGAATGGCAGATAGTTCAATCATCAGTTTGGGTACGTGTTCCCCCTCTTGTACCGGGAAAACAACATCTTCTTCAAAGGTTGGGATCTAACTAGGCCCCATGACCTTCTAGGAGGTGTCTGAGGACATTTGTTGAGATCCAGAAATCGGGCTGTGGGTCCAAACCGGCACACATGGCCGGGTTTGGGGATCTGTGGTATTTAAGGGACACCTCAGCTTTGCTTTTCCTTGAGCCTTCAAAAAATGTTGTCACCGTACTGTCCCCTTTGTTTCCATAGGATATCAGTGAATTTAGTCTCATCAACCTCAGTGTAGAATTTACTGGGGAAAATTAGGTCTTCCTCTGAGCTTGACACGTAGTGCAGGGGTGTTGCTAGGTCTGGAAAAGATCCGGGGCTACGATAATGTCGGGGCTGTCAGGATTCGGGGCCAGCTAGCCTTTTGGTTGTAGCTCCTGAGCCTCTATCTGGGGCTACAACCAAAAGATCCGGGGCTACGATAATGTCGGGGCTGTCAGGATTCGGGGCCAGCTAGCCTTTTGGTTGTAGCTCCTGAGCCTCTATCTGGGGCTACAACCAAAAGATCCGGGGCTATAGCCTCCTGAGGCCGCCACTAGCAACGCCTCTGACGTAAGGTGAACCACTAGTTGGGAGCAAAATGACCCTAAGACTAGGACCCGACTAGGTAGAATGTAGGGAAACATTCTAGTACCATTTCTCCCTGGTCCCTAAGCTGAGACATAGGCCGCCTGATCTAGATCACCACACTGAAGGATGTTTAACACTGAGTGGGCCACTGTGTCTAAGCCAATTGATCTCCTTTCTGACACAATATGTCATGAAGCTGACATCGAACAAGCATAGGCTAAACAGTTAAGGGCCTGATTCATGGAAGTGTTTCATAATGGTGCAATCCCATAGGAAAACTTTCCATGAATCAGGCCCTAAGTATCTTTCAACATAAATGTATTTGGGAATCAACACAGTGGAGGGTCAAACTGATAAATGGGATGCAAAAGGAAAGTAAACTAAAGGTTGGTCAGAATAGTTCTTCAAAAACCCCTCCTCAGGTTCCCCTCCCGGTCCCCTGATGATGTTGGCTGTCTCCCGAAGTTGAAGAATATCAAATTGCACCCCAGACTCTCACCAGGCCCATAAGAAGCTGACTCTGCCTTTCCATATTGTGCAGCTCGCCCAATCTCAAAAAGTGCAACTGTTGCCTTGTTTCCTCCCATAGCAGATCCCTATCATGGGCGTAATTTTAAGCGGGAACAAGGGTGTTTGACCCCCCCCCCAACATCCCTGCCACACCGTGTTGTCCCAATTATTTGGCATTGGCGCCTTTCCTTAAGATGTCATGTCCCCCAACATGTTCAGCAAAGTTACTCCACTGATCCCCATCCGTATCCCCCCTCATCAATATTTTTTGGTTCATTTTGTCTTTAAAGATGTTAACATTTGCTTCTTTTGCATTTACATATCTCTTGATAAAGTATATCTTGCAGGATTGTAGTTTGGAAGTGTGCTCATGTTTCACCCTGCACTTATCTGCGCTGTCTGTTTTCTGAGCACTAATAGATTATTGTTTAAACATTCTCTTTCTCTCGGCTACTCAGCCTGTACTAATTTCTCCGTCAGTACCAATAAATAATTCCATATGCTTTCTGCACTGTCCAAAGCTCTCACAATAACTCTCCTTCCTAAAGAGTTGTATTATCCTTCTCCGCTGTGTAGTGTGTTCGGCTCTGTATGGCATTTGTCTCAACATCCTCTTTCTTCTCACTACATCACAATCCACCGTATTTGTTCCCACTCTCGGTTGTATGTGTTTGTCCCCTGTTCTGTGTCTGCTGCTGATTGCCCTATATCAGCTTCAGAGGGGCGCCATTCCCATAAGGTATCTATAAACATGAGCTGTTACATATGTCCACATCCCCACATTACATGAACTCATCCATGTGCCACATGCCCAATTACTGGCAGGAGATGTCCTATAAGCTAAGATTCATTATAGGATATTTTCTTATTGTTTTTTTTATAACAAGCTTAATACCATACATGAGTTTGGTTTCTAAGCGCGAACCTGCGATTCGAACCTCTGTTGTTCTGCGTTCCCCTGTGCTATCCTTGTGTCATGATTTCAACATGACCGCCCATGGCTAACTTTTGGCTTACCTACAGGAGCAAAGCGATTTCTGCAGGTAGTTATGGTTATGAAGGCTGGGACTTTGAGTAGCTGTGGTGGGAAAGTTATATTTTCTGACGCGTTTATTAATGGTGCCCTATTCAACCCCAGTTTACTGAATGCACGTTGAAACGGCGCTACATACTTAATCAATGTAATCTGTTTGAGACACTTGTTAGTCAGGAAGACTTTATGGGAAGGTCAACATGGTACTCTAACGAAAGATCTGATAGGGAACACTGTTTCTCTAGGTGGGTATCACAATGTAGGCTAGTTATCACACATACGTAAATAATGTAGTTGGTACTCCTGAGAGGTGCGATCCCCAGAAAAGAATTGCAGTCAGTTTTTCTAAGTAATTTGATTTATTTAGTATACTTTCTGGTTACTCCATGTATTTGACCCATACATTCAGATCGTTTGTTCCATCCTTATAACATTAGTATATCTCCCAACACTTGTTTCCCCATAGCCTTAGCTATGGTTCCTCAGGAGAGATTCCTCGTTATTGCTTTCTTTGATCTTGATTGATATTGATAATCATGCTTTTTATTCACCTTTACAGGTATATTCCAATTATTCTTCTAGAATCTTATATTTAGGTTTGAACTTTTCCCTCAGCAAGGTACGATTGCCTTGATTCATCCGTGATCCAGGATGCCCTTGTTAGTCAGGAAGGCTTTATGGGAAGGTCAACATGGTACTCTAACGAAAGATCTGATAGGGAACACTGTTTCTCTAGGTGGGTATCACAATGTGGGCTGGTTATCCCACATACAGCTTTTATTAAATCACCTTTCTATGTTCTCCTATTTTGTGAATCCTGAACTGATGAGAAGCATTTCTAAAATACAGCTCAAAATAAAGGTTCTCCCGCGGGCGGTCCTGCTGCATATCTTTCACACGTTTTCTTTAGTCAGCACAGGTTCTTCCTGACGAGAGCCAGGTTTAATAATCTCCCATGAAGGCTATCACTTACCAATGGATAAAGAATTCTTCTGATGGGTCAAAGAGCGGTGGTTTTGTGGGAAAGTACAGTCTTTAATATGCCCTCTTTTATTCTGTCCTTTGTGTACTGATATTAGGAAAAGGCTGCTGATGGGGATACTTAGAGGCACTGGGCCTCATTATGACTCTGGCGGTAGCCATGCCGGTAAATACCGAAGTCATGAATTTACCAGCACCCGGCAATGGGGACCTACCAGGGCATTCCAGCCCCGGCAGACCCGGTAAATCCCCATTGCCGGGTGCCGGTAATAATTACTCCCCATTCCCATTGAGTCCAGTCGGACTCAATGGGAATGGGGAGCCCCGGCAGACCCGGTAAATCCCCATTGCCGGGTGCCGGTAATAATTACTCCCCATTCCCATTGAGTCCGACTGGACTCAATGGGAATGGGGAGGCCGGATGCACGGGCACCATCCGACATGGACTGCTCGCGAGTGCCGGGCTGCCCTGGCGGGCGATAAGGCACCCTTGAGTAGAACTCATAGTTTGCTGGTCCGGCAACAACAGTCCCGGGAAGCTTACCCGTACCGTTGTTACCGGACCAGCAAGCTTATAATGAGGCCCAATGTGTTGAGACACCAGCGACCAGCAATGATATTTATATTGGCGTCAACTAATCTTTTTGTTACATTTAGCCTTTGTAAGCTTTTTGAAGAAAGTATGGGAAAGGAGAGGCAAACTAATGGCTTGATTTATCACATCAATTTTTATATCTTGTGTTGTTGCTGGATTGCTATTTATCCTGCCAAGAAGTGTTCACTTTAAATGAGATATGATGCGAGGCCATGGCCTTGTTATCACTGCTCTATCATATCTGATTGCTTGTTTTATGGATTTTCAACCCACAATGAACTTGAACCGTGATTCTCACATGCCCAGCTGTGGCTAGCTACTGGAAGGGGGTTTTCGAGGAGCAACGCTCTAGTGCAGGGTGTGCCCCACCGCCCGCAGCCGAGAGCATATGATTCAGAGGAGCTATTAGTTATACCAGACTTAATCCAATGATGTTTATAGCATGTAGTTTAGGTAGACTGTAGCTTGTGCATGGAAGACGCATTCTCTGCCTTTCCCAGATGGATAGTTTCAGGAATGCTTTGAATGTTGCTTTGTGGAGCAGGTATCTTTATTGAGCAGGATTGGTCCTTTTAATGGTAAAAGGCAAACATACTAACGTCATATGATTGCTATTGTGCTGTGTGGGAATTATCCTTTACGTTCATTTTCTATAACAAAAGTAAATGAGATCCTTAAATGGCTAGCCCAATTCAATATTAATTCTGCTAAATTGACTTCTTCGCCATACTCTGGTTACCCTACAAAGTAGGGAAATCATTTTCTTCTTGCAATTTTACAGTTTGGGTTCAAGTTCCTACCACCAAATCGCCACACTTACAGATTGGGAGAGAGAACATTGTGACCCTGATTTAGAAATGCGTTTTTCAAATCGAAGATTCCTTTAAAACGCTTTGTAAATCGGGCCCAATGTCTCGTATTTGCTTCAAAAAAGTGGTAGCCTTTTGTGGGGTCCTTCCTGGCCTGGGCTCCGGTCAACTATAAAAATGCTGGCAGTTTTATAGGAGCGAGCTCTTATCAAATGGGTTGTGCCTCGTTCCTCAATCGTTCTACCAATCGTTAGCTTGAAATCGATCAATGCGAAAGCAAAACAAACATTTTCATTTGGAAGTCAAGCGATCAACAATAACATTCCATCAACCATCCATTCGAAAGCACAGGCCAAATGCAGGATGCACAGGTGTTGCCATTTACCTCTATGATGACATCCGGATGCTGTGTTGGTTCAATTTCCTTGTCCTCTAATTCTTTCTGGCCCATGAGGTCATAAGAGATTGTGAAGGCCAAGGCTCCTCCAGCTGCTTTCACCTAGAAACAATCAGAGAAGCGTCCATTACTTCTCACTGGACCAAAGTGTTGCCATGGGCTTGGTGGTTGAGCTGCTTCCTGTGAATCTTTCATAAAAGCGCCAATGAGTTTAAGTTTCAAAGTAGACTCACAAATCCCTTCCTGCAGTTCAGCATCTGCTAAAGTTTGAAAAGTAGAGTGTTGGCTACAGAGTTTGACACAGATAGGGAATGCATCAAGACTGACTCTACTTTTCCATTCTGCTTTCTCCCTCCTCCATTTCCAAGAACATTTGCTGGTTTTATACATCACAGGAGCAGGAGTATGTCTTTAACATTTTCTCCTATGACTTGTACGGCTTCATGGTGCACATTATGCTAGCGTTACAGAGTGGTATTTTTTTTAAAAAAAGAAAATTATAATTCTTTTTTCATATAGCTCTACATGCCGGACTCCAACCTCTTAGCGGGGGACCGGCTACGGCACCCATGTTGCTTGGCGTTGACTTGTTTCCAAGGCAAGCACGTTGCTTCTGAGCTATCATCCCTCCAATATTTAAGAATCGATCGAACTATGACTTGGTACTGCATCGGATATATAAAGCGTGGTGTACAGGGGAAAAGCACTGCATGGGGGTCAGTAGACCACAGAAAGTGCTTTTCTGCACATCCCACTAGGTAAATATGCACAGCACATTTGTCTCGGGAGGATAGCTCAGGGGCAACGTGTTCGCCTTGGAAACAAGACGACACGGAGCAACACAGGTTCAATCCCCGGATCCAAGCTTAGAAACCTCTGGGTATTAAGTGCGTTATAAATAACCTATCATATCGTATCACATGCACAGAACTTAGGAACAGCACAGCTGCAGCCAATCTCTAGGTCAGCTGCTGGGTAGCACTTTGCTGATAATGATGGTATATTCTGAGTTAATCTAAGAGGTAGTTTTTCATTATGTTTAGGTCTAGACCTGAGGAGGCATCTCTGCATTCTCTGGATCATCTCTCCACGGGCTCCTGGTTTTCCACAATTCCAAAAGTCCTTTCTGCAAGCCATAACTTTTAGAATTCAGGAGCCCATGATCTGGAAGAGGCTCCCACCTGCCCTATTCCTTACCAGAGACCTTGCAACCTTCATGAGCAGCTTCAAGCCCCTTTTCTTCTTGTGATCTTCCCCGACTCCCCACTAGCTACTCAGAGTCCGGCTGTTTGATGCCCGGCACTTTAGACTGGCCTTTCTGCATGTATGTGCCCAATAAATGCTTTCACTTAATATTGTTTGTAAAGCTATTAAAAGAGAAGCAGAATTGGGTCGGAAATTGATGCTGGAGGGTTATAGGAAGTGGCCTTGATGAAGAGATACACAATTAGAAACACAGCAATATACTCTGTCCCCTCCCTTCCCTGGCCACCTTGAACTCGTCCATTAATTTCCTAGCTCCATCAGGGAAGTTGGAGCATATTTTTGGTGAGGTGTTTTAAGAGGATATAATGGAAATGCACTTATATTTAATGGGTACATGAGGGGGGTGCAAGGGCAGAGATGTGTTGACGGTAAGTGAGAATTTCAATTGTACTGTACATTATTTTGGCAATAAGACCCGAGGCGGCGGGCCAATACCGCCCCAGGTAATGCCCCCGGGCCGTAGTTATAGGCCAAAGCGTAGCGATCCGGGTTTGAACCTGTGTTGCTCTGTGTCGTCTTGTTTCCAAGGCGACCACGTTGCCCCTGAGCTATCCTCCCGAGTCAAATGTGCTGTGCATATTTACCTAGTGGGGTGTGCAGAAAAGCACTTTCTGTGGTCTACTGACCCCCATGCAGTGCTTTTCCCCTGTACACCACGCTTTATATATCTGATGCAGTACCAAGTCATAGTTTGATTGATTCTTAAATATTGGAGGACCTTTGCACATGTATAAATGCACTATTGCCCCTAAAGCCAAGTCCCCTTCAAGGTTAATAAGAGGCAATTCAATATGCACCAGTTTATGTAGTGCCAACATACAGAGTCATTCTTTTTCTCCCGGTGACTGCCACGATAGAATTTGCGAAGATCATAATTTGGCAAAAAATAAGTGCATCAAATTCGGGCCACAATAAATGTCAGGACTCCGTGATATTCTATAGTTTGCTATTTCCCATTGAAATGGTTTGGATTCCAGTTTCCTCCAACTGTTTACATATAACAAGAAGGGATGAGTATCTGCACCCCTCCTTTGATCCATACAAATAAAAGGTTGGGGATATCTATGGGAAATAGTTGCAGGCACATACTTTCTCCACTAGATGTCAACGCTGTTTATGCCACAGCACGAGATCTGTTAGATCAGCCTTTGGTACGTTGAAGACAGCAAGGGCATGTACATTGTCTTTACACCTTATGCACCCTTCAACTAAATAAATGCAGTTAGTAAGGTTATCAATGTTGAAATATATTTTCATAATCAGTCATGAGGTTACAGAGTATTGCTAAACAACAATTGTGCTCTGAATATTTGAAACATATATTATTCTTTCTTAACTTTCAAAAAGCTCATTTGCATTTTCTGCATGCCAATGTAATCTTTTCAGTGAAGGTTGTGTGCTAAGAAATGACTGCAGCTCCCCAGAAGCTGCATCTCTCGCATCTTCATTTGAATAATACAAATTCATTTCTTCTGAAGGGGAAAACCAACTCAAAGGTATTGAACAGGAATAGAAACGACTGTTTTTATCGCTAGGTGAGCATTTTGCTTTCATGAACTTTTTGTTCTTCTATTTGCCACTATTGATGATGTAATGTAATAACTTGATCATATTTTCAAGACGTGTATTTTGATAGTTCATATATTCTGTTAAAGATTTATCAGAGATTTAGTGCAAAAAGAACTTTACATAGGAATTTAGCTATCAGTCGCAGGCGTCATTTCACCAAAATGCCAGAGGTAGCAGAAGTGACATCACAAGACCCTTGACCTCCGATGACATAACAAGAAGTGATGTTATTTGAACACAACCTGAAGTGACATCATGGGAAGCGATGGAACACAACCTTTCACCCATTGACAAAGCTGGAATTGGCATCACATAGCATTGTTCCTAAGTACACTACGAGTAATATGGTTACGATATCACTGTAATGTCGTATACATTGCACCCAGGAATGGATCACCATATTTATCATTAATATCAGTGTATAGGCCCATATTACCAAATGGCTGGGAATGCAAGCAGATGTCCAAGGCCAAATGACAATGATGTGTTATTATTTAGCAGTTAAGCTTAAGCGCTTTAGTTTATATAGAACAAATATACACACAATATCACGGAACCTGTGTTGGTACTCATTTATCAACCTCAGAAGAATGAAAGGCTGAGTTTTCCTCATAGGGATTCGAACCTGCAACCTGCAGGTCACACACACATCTCAGCAGCGAGTGCTCAACCCACTGAGCTATCTTACCGACTAGAGCTATCTTACCCGTTATAGTAAAATGAGCAATTAGATGTCTGAATGTTCTCAAAGTCAGAAAGTAAATACACTCTGTAGTTGAAACCATTAAACTGGTAACTGAGATTTAACAGCAGGCCAGTTCATCTACAGGACTGGTGCAAAGTTGGCCACATGTCAAGCCTGCGTGGATCTACTTTACAGGTTTCAGAGGTTGGTAAAATACATACCATTGGGAGGGTTCATAACTGTGTATTAAAAAATTAGATTAGAGCAGGGAAAGCAGCACAATCACATGGCATCCCGTACTCTGGGGCACGTGTTACCTCATACATTCATACAAACATCCTGAACAGCATGCCAGGGAGATAGGAAAGATAGACACATTACAACAAAGCACAATGAAATCAAGACCCATGTGCTATGGTCAGACATTTCTACACTGTACACAAGCTTTTAGGCACAATGATTTTGTCAAGTGACAGGACCCCGAAATGGAATGTCTTGTGATGATCATCACAGAGACAACGGCAGAGAAAAACATGCTATAACTGCAACTTGCAAAAAGCAAAATACATAGTCCGAAATGGATGCTTATTCTACTTTAAATGCTTTTAGAAAGTGTTTGTTTGCATTGTAAATGTAAGGTGTTTAGGAACAGACTAAATCAGTGACTCACCCCTGAAGTGTGCCTGAAATAAACTTTTAATGAGTCTAGCAATTATTGTATAGAATTCCAGCTAGACACATTATGTGTTATTCCTATTCTTTGTTATTGAGGGTTCGTGCTCAGTGTTACCCTTGTGGACGCTCCTGTTTTTTTGTATAAAGAGGCCTGAACAAGGAAGCCAGCCCCTCCAGAAAAAAAGAGCCACATGGCGCTGGCCACAGCCCAGGAACCTCAATTAAACAGGGGAGGCAAGGGAGACCTCAGGGGTCACAGTTGCGACCCATGGCAAACCCTAAATTACATCCCTGCTGTCAGGGAGGTTGATAAGCAGCTCTTGGTGGAGGGTGCTATGAGTGGGGCACGATGGCTACAATTCAATTTAATTTCAAAGGAAACAGTATTCGGGGTGAAAGTGGGTGCCTGCCTTAGATGACCATGTTCAAGGCAAATAGAACGTTTTTCATGGCAATTGCATATCGAGTGGATGACTTGGGCAAATTAAAGTCTTGGAATATTTCAAGTGTAACTGAAAGGTCATGGGCATCTTCTTTGATCTTGTGCCCCTTTCTAATCATCCTAAAGGGAGGTTTATTGGCTAATACTAAAAATGGTCTCTGCCGGGCAATATGTACACCAGTTAAGTATTGACTGGTTTGAGCTGACAGCTGTGCTTGACAGAGCACAAGCCAGTTCTGCTTATTATGGCTATGCAAATGCAGTTTAACTCCTTATGTCAATGGCGCCATTATGCAAGTCCAGTGCTGGGCTGGAAGTGAACAAAACTGCCTGGATGACAACCAACCTCAAGCTGGTCTTAGTCTCTCCAGGGATTAGCAAGTGCCATCATGTCCTGTTGACACATAAAAGAGTGTGAGGTGGAGCCCCTGAAGAAGGCAGGTTACCCACTATGGATGGGCCCAAAGAGGCCGCCGCAATCCGTAAAGGTAAGTCTAAGGTAAATATCCCCATCTCTGCATTTCTTTACAACCACGTTATGCTATCAATCAATATCAACATTTTCATTAATCAAATTAATATCTTAGCAAGGTAGAAGAAGCATATATAAGCTTGCTAAAAAGAGGTATATATATTAACATTAAGGGTGGCCATTGGAGAAAAATGGACGATGGCTTGTGTTGAAGAATAAACCCAGCTACCCCTAAAACAAGCCTATGATTGCAAATTGAAGAATTGATGGGGAAGCTGTTTTCATGTGCGGAATAAGGAAGTACGTTGGCCTGAAGTCAAGGATGCTAGTTCGAGAGATGGGTGCAAGGCACAGAGAGGGACGAATGAATAGACCTTGTGAACGAGACATATTTCTTCTAAGATTAGGAGGGCAAGGATATTGGCTGATGCCAAGTTTTGAACAAACCACGAAGACAAAAGACTATGTGCGGCGGGGTGCGCAAGTCTCTAAAGGCCAGAGAGAGTAATGACACCCTGTTTAATTAAATTAAATAGCAGAAATTGAGAGACAGAAATGGGCAAAATCGTGGTCTCCTTACACGTAATGAAGAACTCAAAACAAAGGCTATTCATTAGAGCTTCGAGTTAAGATAGCGGTGTGCCCGCACTCCCTTGAATGTCCCAGAACAGTGAGAAAACTATGAGGTCAACTACAAACGATAGACTTTGGATAAGGTTGATGACATATGATGGACTAATTGGGAAAACAATGAATAATTTGACGCAGCTTGAACACCTAGGTTTCACTTTGTTCAAGTGCTGGTAAACAAGCCGAAAGTCCAAGGTTGGAAAGGGTTGCCAACCAATCAAAAGGGCCTGCCATGTACTTCCATATACAATGTTTCTGTTATTAAACAGCTGCCATATTCTCTGCTATAATCAGTATGTGACATACATAGAAGTAGCTCAGGCCATGTGCCACAGATAAGGAGCAGCCAATGAGATATTAACACTTATGTTATTCTATAAGGAGATATGTTCTACTAATTCATTTCCTCCCGACATTAGGTTTTTGTGAAATGCCACCCAGGATGACATAACAAATGACGTACATAAACTATATAAACTCTGTGCAAACAAACTTTGGTGTGAAAGATCGAGCATCTACTTTGATAGAGTTATTTCTCCCTGCTTTCTCTAATTGAGATTAAAGCAGTGTTTTACCATCGACCTTTGGTCTGCCTGATTATTATTTGGTCTGTGACAATTATTGGTTATCCCATCTAGCACAAAGAAGGCGCTTCAAGGTGCTAAAACACACCGTGGCTAGTGGCCCAGTAGTGTTATAAAATATACTGGCCTGGGCCGAAGGCCCCAGCTAGTGGGCCACAAAGTCATGTATAGTAGCCACGGCCAAAGGATCCAAAATAAACATATTGGGGAACATGCACAATGGACACGGCCTAAGGCCATGGCTAGTGGGACCAGAAAAAAATCCATTGGGGTAACATGTAAAGGGCGCTTTGAAACACAATTTACTTGATGTATAAGCGCCTTACAAACGCACAATAAATAAATAAATAAAGGTACCACAGCCGAAGGCAGGGCCAATGGTTATGAGCAAAGGCCATGGCTAGTGAGTAAAAAAGTAAGGTAGTGTTTTATAATATATATTTGGCACGGCCAAAGGCGGTGCTCAGTCATACTGGGACCAAAAGAAACATTTTGGGGGAACATGGCTAGTGGTACAGCAGTGTTTTAAAATATACATTGGGCATGGCCAAAGGCTGTGCTCCCTGGCCAGGGTTTGGCCCTGGCTTGTAGGCCCAAAAGACATGTATAGGGGCCACAACCAAAGGCCCTGGCCACCTAGTGGGTTCAAAAGAAACGTATTGGTGAAACATGTACAGTGGGTACTTGCCAAGGGTGAAGGACAATGCTAGTGGCCCGGTAGTGTTTTAAAATAGACAGTGGGCACGGCCGAAGGCCCTTGCTAGTGGGCCCAAAACACTGGCTTTTGGACCAGGGCTAGTGGGCCCTGGCTAGTTAGCCGAAGGCCATGGGTAGTGGCCATAAAAAAACTAAACTGAAAAAACCTTAGTTAAGTAGCACAGATTTAATGCAACAAAAGGCTTGAAATTCAGAGCTTTTGGGAAGTCATGAGCAGCTTAACTCAGCGCGTTCCCATTGCAAAGCCCATAACCGCATTGTCAGAGAAAGGATTGACAATGACATACAAAATGGCATTATGGGGGACAAAGCATTATGGGGGACATCAACGGGAGCCCTCCAAGTTAAGCTGGTCATGGCTTCCCACATGTGCTGAATTTCAAGGGCTTTGCTGCGTTAAATCTGCACAACTTAACTGCACGTTTTTTCACTGAATATACATATATATATTTGAACACACCATAATATGTCGTTCAGTGACCAAATATATTTTTCACCTAGATGCATTGCTTTCTTCAAAGTGTACTTTTAAAATATCTGATCAGCGTATTTTAAATGCAAATTGCATCCAAGTAGTAATGCGATTATTAAATGGAGTAACACCCCTTTAGATGCATTCATTTTTCCTTACAGGAAGGGCGACGTGCACAGAATTCTGGGAGCGTTCTTATGTATAGCAGCTATTCTATTTGTTTTTTACAGTCTGCCTCGCGAGACGAGGCGCGCTATTTCGCAAGTTCTGCCTCCTGCAATTCAAGCAGCTCAGAATATAGGCGAGGAAGTAATCGGTCTGCCTCGTAATGTAGACTTTTTCTGGTATTGCAACTTCCCCAAGTAAATTTGGCCTAATATTATAATGAATAAAAGATGAGTGACGGAAAGCTAACAATGTGTAGAAATAATTTAGAAAAGGAAATGCAGGGGAAATGTGTGACTTGCAACACACGCAGCATACAGATGCGCGACAACCGCTGGGTAAAACGCGAGTCTCGGGAGGATAGCTCTGGGGCAACGTGCTCGCCTTGGAAGCAAAACGACGCGGAGCAACACAGGTTCGATCCCCGGGTCCGTACTTAGAAACCTCTGGGTATTAAGCACGTCATACATAACCTACCATATCATAACCACACACATTGACAGTGAATGTCATTGGGTCTCTGCCAGCTAGGATTGCAATGCCATGCACCTTGGCGCGTTCACATAATCATACAACACCACAATTAAGGTGCATGTCTTGTTTTCATAGCAATAGAGGCAAATCCAAACTATTTGGAACCCAAAGGCCCTAGTACAGATTATTGAGTAAGGGTGGCATGTCCAAACATATTAAGATCACTTATCTTCTACTATGTGCCACTGTTTTATCAGTATACTATGCCTTCTTCCCATAGCATCACACCGCCCGCCAACTCTTGTCCTTGTTATAGTCCTTAATCAGTGGGAGTGAGTCCACCTCAGAAATGGCCCCTTGTCGCCTGCCTAGGTTAAGGAAAGCGAGCGAGTACCTCCACCCTCCATCCCCCTGATGCCCATCCTGAGGACACTGTGGCCTAACCCAAGTGTGGCTGGACACCAACAACCCACCTTCATGATGAATGGGAGGAGGAACACGCATGCATTTTGCCATCTTTTAATGGTATGGAGGCTGCACATGTGTGCACATTCATGTGCGCATACAGCCGGCAGAGATTCGAAAAGGCTGGTTACTGGATACGTTTTTTTTTGTGATTTGCTGTTCGTACTCTGGTAAAGCCCGGATATGGTGAAATTTCAGTCGTGGACGCATCCGAAATGAGACATGCCTCTTCTGCCTGATCATGCACCTCGACATATATGACAGGAGCAGGCCTGAACACTAGGGTACGAACTCTAAATATTTCAGACATTCGCTGTTATGTAAGTGCTATCCCCACCATCACCCCAACCACAGCAGCTGCATGCACCCGGCCCTCCGACCTTGCATGCCACAAGATGCCTGCTTGATATACACAGGCCACCTCGAGACAACCAGTGGGGGAAGAGGCTTAGCTATGGGGACTTAGAGACACCGGAAAGAGGTTAAGCAAGAGGTAATGGATAGGAAGAGGGACAAAAGGGAAAAATGCAATGTATTCCTTTACTCTCCAACACACCTCCAAAATCTGACTCTGATTCTCAAAGGCTCCTGCTCTTGTATTCCCATGTATCCTGTAAAGAGCACTCTAGATCTGTCACCACTTCACGTATCCTATATATGACATATACACCGTTACAATCTAGAATGTCCCCTCTGTTGGCTAACGCATATGGGGGGAAAGGGAGGAACGCGCAGCGTTTCCCCCCGGGGCGGTTTTGGCCGCTTCACAGACCAGCAAGCTGGCCTGCGCATAGCGCGTCGCTGGGGGGATATTTAAGGGGCAGGGAAGGTTCGAGAGCAGGCGACCGTTGAGGGCGAGGCTTTGTCCGGGTCGCCTGCTTCAATCCTTCCCTGCGTGGGGCCTGGTAGTGCGAGGGGAAGAGGTGAGGTAGGAGTAGGGTTAGTGTTAGCAGAGGGAGCGGTGCTTTAGATAAAAAAAAAAAAAAAAATAGTAAGAATAATTTTGTGCAGTTGTCATTAGAGTTGTAATTATCGCAGGGTTAGCATTAAGGGTTCCGGAGTGTGCCGTACATAAGGCACTCCCGGTGCTTACCTGTGGTGGAGGTGCCCATCGCTGAGGGTCAGGTCGGCTTGGGGGTTTCTGCAGCTCGCGGGGGAGGTCCCGGGTGGGTCGTTCTGCCGCCTCCACGGGCGGTCTAATCTGAGGTGGCTCGGCGGGCAAAGATTGGCTTCGCAGGCCGGTGCCTGCTTTTGTGCAGGCAGCGGGGAGGAGCCTTTGTGCAGGGGCCACAACAGCGTTCTGCTAGGCGGGCCCCCGTAGCGTGTGTGAGGCGCGAGGTGCGGTGCGGGTGGTCCTGCAGCAGGGGGCTGGTTGTGGGGGAGGGAAGGAGGTGTTTGTGTGCTCAGCGGCTGCAGCGGGCGGGAGTCGGGTTTGGGGCGGTGGGATAGTTTTAGGGGTGGAATTTTGGGGCGCTCGGGGAGAATAAAAAAAAAAAGTTTGTTACCTGCACGGCGTGGGCAGCGCATGTGCATTGTATATTGTGAGTTCATTAGCTTAGGTTTATTGAATGGGGGGTCAGTCTGTTGGGAGGCTTCTTTTCTGTTCCCTGCTCTTCAGGGGGTTTGGGCAGTATGGCATTTATTTAGTTAAGCTTAATTATTTATTTAGTTTAGTTTCTATTTGTTTTCCATTAGCAATCTGGGTTTTGCTGAGTCTGAGAAGGGGGTTAGGTCATTGGGGGTTTATCGTGGTGCGGCTCCTTTTCTGTGGGGGGCACGGCCCTGGGTCCAGGTAGCAAGTTTCAGCTCCTTAGTGGGGGCTCACTAAGGGGGGGGTGGCTGCTGCAGGAGCCGGCTGGGATAAGGAGGGGCGGGTGTGTAGGGTTTTGGCGGGAAGTTGGGGGGAGGCCAGGCTGTGGTGATTGGGGTATTGCGGGTTTGTCGGGTGTCAGGGGTTCGGTGTTAGGTTGCGTTGGTAGTTTTCCTTCATCGGTCAGTGTGCGCTTTGGGGTGCTAGGGGCCGGTGTGGACTGTTGGTGAGCAGTGCCAGCGGGGTTGGCTTTGGGGTATTGAGGGGGCTGCGTGAAGATGGTGTGCCAGAAGACTAATAAGCAAGGTCTCATTGATGCTGAGGCTTTGAGGGAGGCCCTGGCGATCATCAGCAGGGCTTCCAAGGCACAGCTCGAGGGGGCGGTGTCAGAGGTTACAGGGAGCAAAGTAGGTGAAGGAGGCAAATCGCAGAGGCGAGCTTTGGCAGATGGAGAACTGGCAGCGGTGGTGGCGTGTAGCCCTGTGGCCGGAAAAGGGGGAGCCTGGGAAGGGAGGGGCAGGAGGTGCAGAAGGGAGACGCCCAGGAGAGCAGCGGGACGGGTTGGGGGGGCGGTAAGAGATGTAGGATTACGGAAGGGGAGGATGCAGAAGGTTCTGGGGATGAGAGGAATGGTCAAAGGGGGGCAGGGCAGGCAGAGGAGGAGAGGGGGAGAGGAGGTGCAGAGGAGGTCAGTGGGGCGGAGAGGTAGAGGAGGTAAGTATCTACAGAAGAGCATGAGGGGGAGAAGGAACGAGAGGTCACCGGATAGCAGTGAGGAGAGGGAGAGGTGCGGAACGACCTCCCCGTCGAGGAGGGGTTTGAGTGGAGGGTTTGGGGTGGCCCCCACAGTCCGGCAGGAGCAGGCAAGGGAGGGTTTGAGAACGGCCCCTCTAGAGGATGGCGGGGGGCAGCCTAGAGGGCGCAGTACAGCCCTTAGCGTGGAGGAGCATCGGGTGGAGGTGGGGACCCCTCGCCCAGGAAGAGGAGAACAGGCAGGGGTTTTTACGGCCCCGCCTAGAACCCAGACTCGCTTCAAAGTGGAAAAGGTTGCTTTAATGTGACAGGCCAAAGCTCACAAATAAACGCTAACCTGGCCCCTGGCCTTACAGACTAAATTAACCGTTATTCATTTTTCATCAAACTTTAAATAAATAATTAACTCTTAAAGCTCCAACAATTGAATGAATAGCCCCAATTTCCTCCCTGCCTATCTCCAGGTCCTCAACATCCCCTAACCATCTTCTCCAGCCTTCGACCCCGTTTTCTGCCACCCTCTCCCCAGGGGCATGCTCCTCCAACTTCCAGACCTGCTCCCCTCTCTGCATCCCCGGGGTAGCCCGTTTGTGCAAACAGCACTACCCCCATCCTTACCCGCGCCATCCCCCCATTGCTTGCCTCCCCCCTCATCCAAAGGTGCCATGCACCCCAACAACTCCCCTCAACACCAATCTCCTCCTACCTCCGAACCGCAGCCAGGCCGACCTGTCACATCAGCAACAAAACCTCTTAAAATTCCAAACTAACGCCCCGACCTGTCACACCATGGCTACCAACAACCCCCCTTTACCTTATACCTCAAACCCACATTAACGACCTGAAAAAATCAAAACCTAGGGGAAAATTAAAACCGACTTCCCACTCACAAATCAACCACCCCTACCTCACCCCAATGGACCTCACCAAAAAGAGATGGGGGCGGCGGGGACAGAGACTCGCCCTCAACGGTCGCCTGCTCTCAAACCTTCCCTGCCCCTTAAATACCCCCCCCCCCAGCGACGCGCTATGCGCAGGCCAGCTCGCTGGCCTGTGCAGCGCCCAAAACCGCCCCGGGGGAAAACGCTGCGCGTTCCCCCCGGGGCCCCTCTTTGGGCTTACTGCACAAAACCCAGACCCACTTCAAAGTGGAAAAGGTCGCTTTAATGTAACAGGCCAAAGCTCACAAATAACAGCTAACCTGGCCCCTGGCCTTACAGACTAAATTAACCGTTATTAACATTTCATCAAACATTAAATAAATAATTAACTCTTAAAACCCCAACAATTGAATGAATATCCCCAATTTCCTCCCTACCTATCTCCAGGTCCTCACCATCCCCTAACCATCTTCTCCAGCCTTCGCCCCCGTTTTCTGCCACCCTCTCCCCGGGGCCATGCCCCTCCAACTTCCAGACCTGCTCCCCTCTCTGCATCCCCAGGGTAGCCCGTTCGTGCAAACAGCACTACCCCCATCCTTACCCGCGCTATCCACCCCATTGCTTGCCTCCCCCTCATCCAAAGGGGCCATGCCCCCGCCACCAGAAAAAAACCTCCCCTGAGGTGTTCTTTTTTGCCCCACTCCGAGGTGCTCAACACTACCAACTCTTTACCATATCCTCCACCATCAACCTTAAATCCAGCAAATAGTAGCTATTACCGTAAAGTGACAAATGAACTCCATCTTCCCTAAAAACCTCAAAGTTCTCAAATAAAATCTCCTTGTGCTCAAGAACCCGTACCGCTGCCGGACCACAAAACCTTATCATCTCCCTGTTTATCTTTTTCCTTGTGCGCTCTACCGCACCTTCACTCACTGCGCCCCTCTACACTCTCCTCGGTGACAACTAACTTACCTTAGGCCAAATATCCTTAAACCATGCCAGGTCCCTCTTCATCTTCTTCAACAAAGCTACTCCCGTATCCCGCACTAAATCATTCTCCCCAGCATGTATTATTAACCCGTCCGGGGCCCCAAAACGCTCCTTCATCCGCGCTAGCATGGGCAGCAGTTAATCCCAACGCAAACCCCCAAGCCCCGACCACCTCACAATCCCCCTTTTATAACTGCAGCCCAATTGCATGCAGAAAACCATCCTTTCAGCCTCTTTACCCGCCCACTTCACAATCGAGTGCACCACAATCCAGATCTGCCGAATGTGCCCCAGCCTCCTCGCCGACTCTGAAAAAGAAATCACAGTGTCACTTACAAACCTCCACCCCCCCACCAAGAGCCCTCCCCTCACACCCCGACCCCCACTGCCCCTTCTCAACCAGACTCTTTGCCCAGTTCCCTGATATAACCCTTATACTTCCTAGACCGCCACCTACCCAAACTCTTGACCTTATCCTCCGACAGCCCCAAGCGGTTCCCCTCAGACGCCGCACCCATCCTAAATGAATGCATACCAAAATCCTCAGGCTTTCCCCCCAGCACCCCCAAAGCTTTCCTCAGAACCCCCAGCACCTGCACTGCCGACACCCCTGGCCCCTCAGAATGTCTAAAAACCAACCCCGACCATCCCCTTGATAACTCCTTCCACGCTAATCCCGCCCTCAACGGGCACAGCTCCTTACTTCTCCACCCCAACGACACCCAGCAGCCCTTCCCCTTCTGGTCAGTTTTCAACCTTCCAATCCAAATATCCACCCCAAATCTGAAAAATGGACATTCTCCCACTGTAAACCACCCGCACCCCCTTTCGCTCCCACATGCTCCGACACCCTGAATGTCCCAAAAAACAACCATGTAAAGCAAGCCTGAAACATAACCCCCCTCCCAACCCGACCAGCAAACTACCTCCAGGGCCCTACATAATCTGACCAACAGGGTTGCTGATATCGGCGTCCTGCTATCCTTCACCCCACCTTTTTCCCCCGCCCAACCCTCTAACATCCTGCATGCCAACTCTCCACCATTAGGTGAAAACCCCCAAAACCACTTGCTGTAAAAGGCTATTCCAGGCCAATTTTTCCGATATGGTGGCCTTCAACCAACCGTTATCCTTACACCACAAAAGAAAATTAACCACATCATCCCTCCTGCGCTCCTCAGCATCCTCCCAACCCTTCCAGCTACAAGCCCCCATTTTGAGAAATTCTCCCCACGCCCTCCTGTACGCTGCCCTAGACGACGGTGCCAAAGAGCCCTCCACTAGCAACAGAACTCTCAGTTTCCTAGCTTCCACAGGTCCTCCGTGATCCGCTGCCCGATCTGGTCTGCTCCAGGTGCCAATCCACAGAATCCCTGCCATTGAAAACAAGATAATACATCAGCGATGCCATTATCTTTACCCGGCCCGTGCGTAGCCCTGAACAACACATTCCATTCAAGGCATTGCAACACAAACTCCCTCAATAACCTCACTACCCTCTGGTCCCTTGCTGACTGCCTGTTGACGACATTGACCACACTCTCATTGTCCACATTGAAATTCACCTTCTTATTTGACAACTCCCTGCCCTACAGATCCAATGCCACCAACGATGGGAAAAACTCCAGGAATGCAATACTCCTCCCCTCTTCCAACCACCTCGACGGCCCCCTTTCTGCACACCATTTACCTTGCCAGAAGACTCCGAAACCCCCCGCACCAGCTGCATCCGAAAATATCTGCACCTCCCAGACTACTGGATACCCTTGTAGCCACATGGACACCCCATTAAACTTTTCCAAGAAGTGCAGCCAGATCCTGCAATCCTCCCGCACCGTCATTGAAACCCTCACCCGATGAAGTGGGCGTTTAGCTCCCGTCATGGCCCTTGACATGTTCCTACAAAATGTACGCCCCGGTGCCACCACCTTACATGCTAAATTCAAATGCCCTACCAACTGCTGCATCTCAAGCAAAGTCACCTTCCGCGCCCCCACCACTTTCTCCAACAAACCCACCAAACGAATCACCTTGTCGTGCGGCAAGCGTGAGGTCATTGTCCTGGAATCTAGCTCAATCCCCAAAAATGTCAAAACCACCACCGGCCCTTTTGTTTTATCCTCGGTCAAAGGCATCCCCAGCTCCTGCATCAATGCCCGAAAGGTCTGAAGCATGCTCCTGCACTCAGAATCATCATTCGCCCTTCCGATAAACAAAAAATTATCCAGATAGTGTAGAACGCCTTCCGCACCTGAACTGTAAGTAAAAACCCACTGCAAGAATGAACTAAAATGTTCGAACAGGGCGCAAGAAATCGCACAACCCATCGGTAGAGCCTTGTCTACATAAATGCGATCCTCAAATTGCATTCCCAGCAACCAAAATCCTCTGTGTGCACCGGCAGCAACCTAAACGCGGCCTTGATATCACACTTTGCCAAGAATGCACTGCGACCCACCTTCCTTATCAACTCCACTGCCTGGTCCACACTCGCATAGGACACCCCACAATCTTCCGGGGCAATGAAATCATTAACCAACAATCCCTCTGGCCATGCGTGCCGAGTTTTATTCATTTAAGACATTTAATTACTGCAAAATGGACCAAATCGTGGTCTCCTGTCACGTGAGACAAGGATGGAAATAGCGTTGAGCTTGGAGTTCTAGAACAACGATAGTGCGTGCTTGCACTCCCTTATATTCCTAGATCCACGAATACACTGCAAGGCCATGTTCAAAGACAATCTTCATGGCAGAATACATGGGTGATGAGAGACGTTGGGCTAATTGGGTGGGGAGGTAAAGTCAAGTTCACCTCCTGGCACCCGGGTATGAGATACAGGCTGCTAAGTGAACAGAATGTTCTAGACATGGCATAAACGTGACAACCAATTGTAGAGGGCCATATAACGAAGGGCCTTATAGTTTGAGAGACAATGATATACCATGTACTTAACAGTGTTGAAGATGACTTGCAGTAGAGGTAGGCATATGTTGTGCTCCTGACAGTAGATATCCAATCATAATCCCACTGCTTATAGGAAGTATATTTAGTTGTTCCCCTTGAGCCTACCACAACCCTTCGTAAGCTTTTCTTATTTGCCACCTAGTGTGACATCATGTATGACGATTATTTAGTATATACATGTGTTTTTATGTGCAATGAGCTGAGAGACTCGAGCGAACGTTGGTTGATGTCCCTAGTAAATCCCTGTTTTAGACAGTTGATATTAAAACAGAAAACGTTGCCATCTTCCTGAGTTGGTTCGATTATTTGGTGTCAGAGTTCTTGTGCATCCCATCCATTGCATGCACGTTACCCAAAGGGCTCTAAGCGCACGTGTTTGTGGTGCCCTGGAACAAATTGCACTTCTAGCCACCAGATAACTATTTGAATTGTTGGAAAACAAGATCAAGCTCCCAGGATTTCTTGTGCTTTGTGCCTGTTTCACATAACATCCAACAGGAGCTCTAGTTACAGCTCAATTTAAAGTATCTTGCATTGGGGTTCACCTTTAATGATCTGGTACCCGTGATCTTGACAACCTTTGCCAGTATAGGAGGCTGGGTGTCCCACTAATCAGGTACATTCTTTATATGCTCTGTAATAATAATTGTACGCTGAGGTGCAATACGGAATCCCAGCACCCGGCCAGCCTTATAATATCATCTTTAGGTAGCTCCGTAACTTCAGTTTCAGAATGATGCTTAAATATTTCTGGGGATCCTTCACAAGGACCTCCATGACATGGTGGGCTGCCAAGGTGAAAGTGGGGTTTGGATTCCTCAAAGGAAGTGCTCAAATCCATATACTGCAAGGACCAAGGAGGTTGGCTGAGCTCATCTCAACTTCATCCTGTTAAGTATGAGACGAGGTGTCGGAGGTAGTGAGTTCTAGAGGGGAAAGCCTTGCTTTTATAGGGCTCTATCCTCATAGTGTGTATTTTGGGTGCTGTGAGGCCAGGTGTTTTATGGGAAGCTGACCTTATGGCAGTACATTGGCTTTTGAGGCTCCACTCTATATATGATGCTGGCTGCTAGAAATGTGTCACTGTACCTTGCATATGATTAATATGACGAGCATGTGAGGACTTCACCTGTCAGAACCTGGCTATACGAATCTGGAATTGACCTATGAGAGTAGCACCTGGGCATGCAAGGCTGTGTTTAGAATCGAATGACTGCACTTGCCATTTGAGGATTTCATTGGCATGCTATGCGAGTAACCAACCATACAGGGCAGTCCTGGAATAGAAAGGTGGCACCCCTGACCAAAGATGTACATGATTGGTGAAAACATCGAATTTGTAATGTGCACCAGACCCGGGGGTATCAGGGCGCAGCAGTTACAAGAATATGCGAAGCTTAGTTACAATGTTACAGAGAACTTTATTTTACTGTAATTATCTTAGAATTCTCATAGACATGCATTGTCACTTTCTGTACTGTCATCAGGGTCAAAGGCCATGTGACACTACATTTCGTGACGCTGCTGTAAAGTCTATTGAGCTGGCACTTCCTGTGATAGCACCAGGCATTGCGTTTGACTTGCACTAATGTGGCATTTGGGTGAATTAACATCTATATAATGTTACATTAATTCCAGTTGCTACTCAACCTCAATTTCGTACTCACCAATGTCTTGTCATGTTTCCAAAATAAATTAGGCGTTATGGCAATTTGCATAATTTCACAATAGCAAGCACAAGAGGCGTCTGTTTATTTGCATTTACATAGCACAGTATAGTGGAAAGAGATGAGATTAGTTGGGCACAAACATTGCCTGTTTGCAGCAGCTGTACAATTAAAGCGGGTCGATAGAAAAATAAGGGGCAACACGTCGGAACTCATTCCGAGTTTTATGGTAGTCCTGCAGTGGGTTTGCAAAAATACCACCAAATTCAGTTACTGTTACTGCTGCTCAGTCAGTTGGATTTAGTGCCTGATTGCTCATTGTCAGAGTGCCAATATTAACTCTCATTTTTAGGGTCCGTAGGACTCCATTGGTGATTTCACCGAATTAACGTGGGTGATAACTCCCCCTGCCACTTTTAGGCAGATGGGGAGCAGGTGTAAGTGGATCTAGGTCACCTGGCCTAAGCCAGCCCACCTGATGCCTTCCTACCTGCCGCTCTTTTTCACCACTTAGCAAGCCCCGCCCACCTGGTGCCTTCCTGCTTCCCGCTCTTTTTCACCACTTAGCAAGCCACGCCCACCTGATGCCTTCCTGCTTGCCGCTCTGTTTCCCTACTTAAGGAGCCCTCCAGCTTCTTTTCCTTTGCAGATGGGGAGCAGGTGCAAGTGGATCTAGCCATCTGGCCTAAGCCCCGCCCACCTGGTGCCTTCCTGCCTGCCGCTCTTTTTCACCACTTAGCAAGCCTCGCTCACCTGGTGCCTTCCTGCTTCCCACTCTTTTTCACCACTTAGCAAGCCCCGCCCACCTGGTGCCCTCCTGCCTACCGCTCTTTTTCACCACTTAGCAAGCCCCGCCCACCTGGTGCCTTCCTGCTTGCCACTCTTTTTCACCACTTAGCAAGCCCCGCCCACCTGGTGCCTTCCTGCTCTTTTTCACCACTTAGCAAGCCCCGCCCACCTGGTTCCTTCCCGCTTCCCGCTCTTTTTCATCACTTAGCAAGCCACGCCCACCTGGTGCCTTCCTGCTTGCCGCTCTGTTTCCCTACTTAAGGAGCCATCCAGCTTCTTTTCCTTTGCAGATGGGGAGCAGGTGCAAGTGGATCTAGGTCACCTGGCCTAAGCCCCGCCCACCTGGTGCCTTCCTGCCTGTCGTTCTTTTTCACCACTTAGCAAGCCCCGCCCAACTGGTGCCTTCCTGCTTGCTGCTCTTTTTCACCACTTAGCAAGCCCCGCCCACCTGGTGCCTTCCTGCTTCCCACTCTTTTTCACCACTTAGCAAGCCACGCCCACCTGATGCCTTCCTGCTTGCCGCTCTGTTTCTCTACTTAAGGAGCCCTCCAGCTTCTTTTCCTTTGCAGATGGGGAGCAGGTGCAAGTGGATCTAGCCATCTGGCCTAAGCCCCGCCCACCTGGTGCCTTCCTGCCTGCCGCTCTTTTTCACCACTTAGCAAGCCTCGCTCACCTGGTGCCTTCCTGCTTCCCACTCTTTTTCACCACTTAGCAAGCCCCGCCCACCTGGTGCCCTCCTGCCTGCCGCTCTTTTTCACCACTTAGCAAGCCCTGCCCACCTGGTGCCTTCCTGCTTGCCACTCTTTTTCACCACTTAGCAAGCCCCGCCCACCTGGTGCCTTCCTGCTCTTTTTCACCACTTAGCAAGCCCCGCCCACCTGGTTCCTTCCCGCTTCCAGCTCTTTTTCATCACTTAGCAAGCCACGCCCACCTGGTGCCTTCCTGCTTGCCGCTCTGTTTCCCTACTTAAGGAGCCATCCAGCTTCTTTTCCTTTGCAGATGGGGAGCAGGTGCAAGTGGATCTAGGTCACCTGGCCTAAGCCCCGCCCACCTGGTGCCTTCCTGCCTGTCGTTCTTTTTCACCACTTAGCAAGCCCCGCCCAACTGGTGCCTTCCTGCTTGCTGCTCTTTTTCACCACTTAGCAAGCCCCGCCCACCTGGTGCCTTCCTGCTTCCCACTCTTTTTCACCACTTAGCAAGCCACGCCCACCTGGTGCCTTCCTGATTGCCGCTCTGTTTCTCTACTTAAGGAGCCCTCCAGCTTCTTTTCCTTTGCAGATGGGGAGCAGGTGCAAGTGGATCTAGCCATCTGGCCTAAGCCCCGCCCACCTGGTGCCTTCCTGCCTGCCGCTCTTTTTCACCACTTAGCAAGCCTCGCTCACCTGGTGCCTTCCTGCTTCCCACTCTTTTTCACCACTTAGCAAGCCCCGCCCACCTGGTGCCCTCCTGCCTGCCGCTCTTTTTCACCACTTAGCAAGCCCCGCCCACCTGGTGCCTTCCTGCTTGCCACTCTTTTTCACCACTTAGCAAGCCCCGCCCACCTGGTGCCTTCCTGCTCTTTTTCACCACTTAGCAAGCCCCGCCCACCTGGTTCCTTCCCGCTTCCCGCTCTTTTTCATCACTTAGCAAGCCACGCCCACCCGGTGCCTTCCTGCTTGCCGCTCTGTTTCCCTACTTAAGGAGCCATCCAGCTTCTTTTCCTTTGCAGATGGGGAGCAGGTGCAAGTGGATCTAGGTCACCTGGCCTAAGCCCCGCCCACCAGGTGCCTTCCTGCCTGTCGTTCTTTTTCACCACTTAGCAAGCCCCGCCCAACTGGTGCCTTCCTGCTTGCTGCTCTTTTTCACCACTTAGCAAGCCCCGCCCACCTGGTGCCTTCCTGCTTCCCACTCTTTTTCACCACTTAGCAAGCCACGCCCACCTGATGCCTTCCTGCTTGTCGCTCTGTTTCTCTACTTAAGGAGCCCTCCAGCTTCTTTTCCTTTGCAGATGGGGAGCAGGTGCAAGTGGATCTAGCCATCTGGCCTAAGCCCCGCCCACCTGGTGCCTTCCTGCCTGCCGCTCTTTTTCACCACTTAGCAAGCCTCGCTCACCTGGTGCCTTCCTGCTTCCCACTCTTTTTCACCACTTAGCAAGCCCCGCCCACCTGGTGCCCTCCTGCCTGCCGCTCTTTTTCACCACTTAGCAAGCCCCGCCCACCTGGCGCCTTCCTGCTTGCCACTCTTTTTCACCACTTAGCAAGCCCCGCCCACCTGGTGCCTTCCTGCTCTTTTTCACCACTTAGCAAGCCCCGCCCACCTGGTTCCTAACCGCTTCCTGCTCTTTTTCATCACTTAGCAAGCCACGCCCACCTGGTGCCTTCCTGCTTGCCGCTCTGTTTCCCTACTTAAGGAGCCATCCAGCTTCTTTTCCTTTGCAGATGGGGAGCAGGTGCAAGTGGATCTAGGTCACCTGGCCTAAGCCCCGCCCACCTGGTGCCTTCCTGCCTGTCGTTCTTTTTCACTACTTAGCAAGCCCCGCCCAACTGGTGCCTTCCTGCTTGCTGCTCTTTTTCACCACTTAGCAAGCCCCGCCCACCTGGTGCCTTCCTGCTTCCCACTCTTTTTCACCACTTAGCAAGCCACGCCCACCTGGTGCCTTCCTGATTGCCGCTCTGTTTCTCTACTTAAGGAGCCCTCCAGCTTCTTTTCCTTTGCAGATGGGGAGCAGGTACAAGTGGATCTAGGTCACCTGGCCTAAACCCCACCCACCTGGTACCTCCCTTCACCATCACTGTCTTGTGGCCAATGCTGGATTTGACTTTTATGGACTTCATTCATTCACGGTGCGTCACTCTTTCTCAACTCTCATGATGAACTTCCTTTATATCTTGTACTCATGGTGGCCCTGAATCATACTGTTCCCATCTTCATCTTGTATCCTGGCTTGCAACATTATGTGTTACTAATGACTTCGGCAATTGTATTCGCTCTCCACTCTTGCTTCTCCACTCTTTTTGACTGCTTACTCTCTTTTCTCTCCTCCTTTCCCTTCTCCCTTTTCCTATCTCCTCCCCTTACTTTCTTCTATGCACTTACTCTATCAGAATTGTCCCTGGACCTAATATGATAGAAACCTCGTCTGTTTCCTCCATCCTCCCATTACTGTTTTTTTCCTCCCCACCACCCTCCAGCACTATCTGAAATGTCATCAGGCCTAGTATGATAGTCGCTTGTTATGTTCCTCCCCTCCCTTTCTGCACCCCTCTCCATCACCTTTTGTTTTTCTCCGGCTCTACCAGAAATGTCGTCAGGCCTAGTACGGTAGTCGCCTGTCTGTTTCCATTTCCTTCCCACTCTCCCCTTCCCTTCCTTACCTATGTCTTAGCTCTTGCACTATCTGAAATGTCGCCAGGCCAAGTGCGATAGTTCATTTCACATCCTTACTGTTCATGGCCTGTAAGAATGTGGTTGTATTTTCCCTTGTTCCCTCCCTTGCCTTGAAGCGCTTTGAAACACATTGTGTATAGGCGCTATATAAATAAACAATCATATCATATCATATCATTGAAGAAGAGGATTTACCCCCCACTTCCAGATGAATCCCGGTATTCAGCAGTGTGGTAAAACTCGTGATAATTCCATTACCAACCAAAGAAAATGTGAAACTGGATTTACCGTCCAAAATATACCACATCGACAAACTTGTAATGAGGACCATGCTAACTCAGCCAAATCTGCTATGCCTCACCCTCAAGTCCCAGCACCCCCATCCCTCACACTCCCCAGCCCTATCCTCTGCTTACCAGGCCATCCATTCCCTCGTTGATCACCGCTGCCGGCTGACATGGATGGTATGTTAATTTATGTGGCATTTATATAGCACTCTAAATATCATTGGTATGACCTCAAAGCGCTTGTGGGTTGAGCGCCCTCGGGGACCGAAGTCCAGGTCAGTTGAAAGAGTAGGGTATCATAGGGTGCTTGGGTGCACTCATTATGTTTGCAGCTGATGTGATTGGTTGATGGCAGCTGCATGTTAGCAATAGGTGTGGTGGTATTGAGATCAGTTGAATGTGTGCAGTCTGGAGGTTGGTCTGCGAGACTGGATTAAGGCTGCGTTAGGCCTGTGTAGGACGCTTATGTGTGCAGTTAGGCCGATTTTTCATGGGGTACAGCTGCGTTCTAGCAGGATGTTGAGGTGTTCATGGAGTATTGTTCGTGTGGATGACGGAACCCTATTTCTATGACTGCGACAGACATGTTTGTTTCTAGTGTTTTTAAGTAAATTCAGTGATTGTGCTCAGCATGAACAGAAATGTCTTCCCGGATGTGCTAACAGCAATACACACCTGAGTGGGGGCATTACTGCCCAGTAGCGATACAGGTCCTGTGTTAAGGCCCTTGCTTTGTTTGGGCCTTTTGACTAGGGACCAAAGGATTTTTGCAGCTGGTAATGCTTCCTTCCCCGCTCAATGTAAATTGCTTAATTAGATGATAACCAGACCTTATAAAAACAATTCAGCCAAGCCTCTAGATCAACTAGTTAAACTGGTGCAACTACGAATATATACATAATTTCAGTATTACGCACAACAAAATGACTACAAAAGAGGCTCTCCTTTGGGTAAAAACGGGGTCCCCCACCGCGCTCGTACCCATCCATTCCAGGTTTCTTCCTCTCTGTTGCTGGTAATTCTTAAGTTTAGGAAAGAATTTGCAACTGATGCTCTTATGGCTGTGTCAGCACTTGCCGCCAAGAGCTCCTGTCATGGGAGTTACCTGACAACAGTCAGGGGTAGTGGTCGCTACCCCTGTGTTGTTGAGTGCAACCCCAGAGGTTTACTTTCTATCCACTGTAGTTCAATACAATATGGCTACTTCTCTAAATGAAGGCATTGTGCCATCACCTTGTGCAATTGTCCTGCTTTCTTGAATGTAGGCCCAAGATCTAAACAAGTGCTTGCGGCCAGGATAGTGTCATCATTTTATAGCTTTAATAGTTGTCTGTTATGATATTTTTTAGACTCTTGGGTTTCCAATATTTTTTTTAATGCTAAATTACTGATGATCCATCAGCAGGCGTCAAAGGTCCGGCGATGTCACATCCTGTGAGGATATTGAGCTGTCAACTACTGTGTGATGTTCGTTTTGTTAACCCTTTTATTGGGATAAAATGACACTTCTTTCCCCACTCCCACTCCCCCACTTCCCCAGCAATTCGTGTTCTAGCAGTGGTCTACTCATAACAGTTGCATGACCAAATTTGAAGGATTTGAGGGACTTATTTAGAAAGAAATAACAATAATGAAGCTATGCATATTTGCCTTGTAGAACTCTATTTATATCATGCCTGTTTCTGTAATGTAGGTCTGCTATACTAGGCATGCTGCAGGTCAAGCCAACTAGGAGTACTTGCCATAATATTTAAATGGCTGGCCACTTATCTATCCTTGGGTCTTCCATCAGATCAGAACCCTTTCCCCACAGCTGTTTCTACTGCTGTATTTCTTCTCTTTACTCCAGGGCTTTCTGTGGCATAGCCATTGAGTGCTCTCCTATGATGCCAACCTGCTAGAATATAGTATGAGTCCCCTGTGCCCATCTCCTAACCACCTGTCGAAATGCAAATTTCCTGGTTCTCTGTGCTCACTGGGTCCTACCTCCTGAAATACAGCAGTCCCGTCGGTCAGTCCGCTTCTTTTTTTTTATCACGGGGAACAACCTGTCCTCATTCTTTGTTTAGGCCACCATCCGTGTGTCCTCACAAGACACCGGGTCACCCCCTCCAACCGTGTTTTAATTTTTCCTTTACTATTCTTTGTGGTTTCAGTCGGTATTGGCATTGAGACTCTGTCCTCATTGGGAATTCCCCTGCTTCTTTCCTGTTTAGTGAAACAGCAAAGGCACTGTAGACCGTGGCCACAACAATAAGAACTGCGGAAAATACATTGCAAAAGAGTACTGGCAACCCTTTCTCCATGTACAATGAAACCGTAGAAATGAACAGATAACCAGAATATGATCAAATATTGGCTACCCTTTCTCCATGTACAATGAAACCGTAGAAATGAACAGATAACCAGAATATGATCAAATATTGGCAACCCTTTCTCCATGTACAATGAAACCGTAGAAATGAACAGATAACCAGAATATGATCAAATATTGGCAACCCTTTCTCCATGTACAATGAAACCGTAGAAATGAACAGATAACCAGAATATGATCAAATATTGGCTACCCTTTCTTCGGTTTCATGTGTTAATATCACCACAAAAATATCGCCATACAAAAATAACGCCATATTTTTGTGGCAATATTAAGCCATGGAACCTGCGGGGCACACACCCGCAACCCCCATAATTATTTTAAGGGAGCGGGGGACACCCCCGCAGACCCCTGTCCCAATAACCCCATAAATTCCCCAGTAATAATATCGCCTATGGCCTTTCCCCACGACCTGATAACCTTTCTTCATGTACAAAGAAACCGTAGAAATAAACATAACCAGAATAGGATCAAATATTGGCTACCCTTTCTTCATGTCCATTGAACCGAAGAAATAAACAGATAACGAGAATATGGTCAAGTATTGGCTACCCTTTATTCATGTACAATCAAACCGAAAGAAATAAACAGATGCCCAGAATATGATCAAATATATGGCCCAAGAGCGTTCACCTTTCTATAGATCATAATTCTTCCACAAATTACATTTTATTAAAATCAGATATAGTGAGAGAGTGCTGATCAGCTGTCTAAAGGATTGCCTGTAGTTGGAATGCATTAAAGCTTGCCAAACAGCCAGAGAGAAATAGAAAATGAATTTGATGCTTTCAATTGTCGACATATGAAGGTAGTGTTGGGGCTTAAGAACCCGGGGTCTGGGCCTCCTATGGGGAAATCACTCTTTCTAAGAATGTATGAAAATTAATCTAACTCCTGTTTCCCTGAATGTTAATTAAAGTATTATGAAGTTCCTGTCCACTCTGTGGAATAAATTCAACTTCTACTAATTCATTTTATGTAAATGCTGCTAGGGTTGTGTTTCTGTAAGATCAAAGTTGTCCAGCCAATTAACCCTATACACTGTTGTCCTTGGTATCATCAATCATAGATTATTGCTTTACCTGGGCGCTGGCTTGTACACAGCCACTATTTTATGAACTTCTTTCATTGCCATACATGTTGCCCTTTTACCACTTTGCAGTGCTGTACGCCATGTAGGGTACTAGCCCTGAGCTGGTTGATCTGCCCTGGACTTGGACGGGGATCCTCAAATAGAGCCTCTGTCATGAATATAGTATCAAGGGCGTTTTCTGCATTCATATGTGTGGAGACGGAAGCTAGCACACAGGCATAAAAATAGAAAAAAGACACATTTTCTCCCTATAGCCAATTTCTACCATTGCAATGGTTTATTGGCAGCTGAAAGGTCTATCCAAGTGCGACCTTTAACTCCCAGGCGGAATTTGGCTCAGTTATTAGATAATGAAAGATCAGAAAAGATCTAAATCATGTAAAGAAAGAGAAGATTCTGAGAAGAAAATAAACAGACCCATCACAATTGAAACAAACAATGATGTGAGTTTGCAAGAATCTCTGAGCGGAAGCAAACTGTTAACTACAGCCTACAATCTTTACACTCTTTATAAGAAGGGTTAACATAGAATGCAAATCACAATGGGGAATGTTACTTAACAAGAATAAATGGAAACCTGGATGTGTCGGTGGCTGTGTATTCTCTTTTATATGGTCAAATTTGAATTGATTGCCTTAATATGTATAGTGTTAAAGTGGAACTGTGAGGCTTATGGAGAAATGTGGCAGCCTGAGGAGATGCATAAATGCGTAGGAGGAATGTATTTTAGGGGTTGGGCTAGGGGGCTGTCCAGAGGCTTTTGAAATTAATTAATTGCTCAAATTTGAACTAGTAATTGGTATATTTCACTCTTTGTCGAGGGAATAAATAACAATATGATGGAGGGTTTTTCACTGCAAAAGAATATATTTATTGCATTCTTGGTGAGGGACTGTTTGTGATGACACCTGCTGCAGTACCTACGCGCCCCGTTAAATTAAAAGGGTTTGTCCATGAAAGTTGAGGTGATGTTAAAGATCTTGCGTCGCACCAGGTTTAGCTACTACAGAGACTTAGAGTCCCTCCACTCCGTTTGTGACAATATATAATGGTTGTGTTGAGCTATCCCTTGATAGTGTGCCGAAAAATAATGGAATGGCAAGTAGTGATGATTAATAAAATCCTTATATTTTTGTGATGTTAGAGCCTTTGTGGATGACACGTGTTTCGTCAGAGCTGCCTTTATCGAATCCAGGCTATATAGATAGCTCATAAGTCACTGCATAATGCATAAAGGTGCTGAAGTTCACAGGGATGAATCCCTCCTGGTACAAAGAAGTCCTCCGTATGTATGAGTGTCCTGGACTGAGTACATAAAGAAGTATTTGGATTAACTAATCGCAATTATTGATTAACTAAGATTTCATGAAAATCCAAACGGGTAACAATGAATGAGTGTTTATTTTTATTAGAAAAGGGACACCGGCCGCACCCTCAGTAGGGCTGGAAGGAGATTGGTCCCCCAGAGGTGGGCTACAGGGCCATTTACATACACAGATGGCAATTTCTAGAGATCAAGTTTACAGAACATGTTGCATTAATAAGATAGTCTGGAATCCAGTAAGAACAGTCACAGCTTTGTATTTTAGCCATGTATGTGGAATACCGTTCATAGCAAAAGCCAATGTTTTCAAGGTTTTTTTTGCAATGACCCAGATTGCTAAAATAAACTCAGGAATACACTGTATCCTCAATACAATATGAACTGGTGTTCCTCATGATATATTGATTATCAATCAGGAGGTGCTGCTATTCAGGAGTGTTGGCATCTGCTTCCTGGGTGGACTTGTGACTCTTCTAGGATATGACCCAGTGCCAACTGTACAGGAATGTACCATAGGGGACAACAGGGTAACTAACCCTACCAGCGACAGAAGATGTCACCCGTTTGTATGCCTAGCATAGGCTGTCTTGGTGTGTGCACGCGCTCCTCAGAATGCAATCACGAACGCGCACCACGTCGGTATAGCCTCTACTTTCTGGATTTCGCAGATTGAAAATTAACAGCTCGAATATTCAATAGCATTCAAATTAGATAAATTATGTCTAGATACATAGAGTAGTAATGGGTCAAAAGCAACTGAAGCTTAAAATGGCTGATTCACAGATGGTAAAATATCAAAATAATGATTTTGGAAAAAGAAGAGCTCCTATAACTGCCTTGTTCATTTAGCACCGTGTCTGGAGTACTGGTAGTGTTTTATGGACATTGCTGGGCTAGTTTACTTTTAGAACTGTTCAATATCTAGCTCCTGCGCCATTTGCTAATGATGAATAAGCAGTGTTTATTTTTAGAATACATGAGTTCAGAACTTTGCAGGTAGATCTACTCTGAAGAGATTAGAAGACCTATCATCCATTCTGAAAGAGTCCCCTGTAAGTGCTCAGTGTTTAATAAGTGATTTAGAGGATGGGCCTGGGAGGAATGGGCCTAGAAGAAAATGACCAGTAATGTTATGTTTCAGATGCGACCTAAAGACCTTATGGCACAAGGCTGCATCCAGAGGGCCCGGCCACAGTCAACATCACACAGCACTGACATGTTGTGTGACCCTGGTTGCAAACATGGTCTCAATGTGATTTTGCAGGTGTCACTTGAACGTGTCCCTACAGACTTTGGGTACCATTACCGACTTTACTATACTCCACATTCTGAACTTTACTCCGAGCGTGGTAAACAATGAATAGGGTGCCAATACACAGACATTGATACATGTCTGCAAAATGGTAACAGCAATAGTTGGCTTCTGTGTCTTACAACCAAAGCAGCAAAAGCATTTCCAAAATGCCATCATACAAATCAGGAATTGGGTGCAATACCCATTGCAGCTGTAATTGTGTCAGGCTGGTGCCGTAGCTTTGCAAGTATGCAATGCAATTTGTGCAGGAAAAAAGGCAGCGTCTGAAGAGAATTCCGAGTTCAACACCTCAAATGCACCTCCTGGGATGATATTACCGCACACGGTAACACTGCATTCCCGTTACCGCATGCAGTAACATTTAATTTTACCTGCGATTATACCAGTGTTTTCCCCCACACTCCTAATGATGATCCGGGTGTGTTTCCAGGCGAAAAGGCGGGGTACGCATGAGCATCTTTCACTTATATGAACATGGGAGTTATTCATAGGGTTATATGTCATTTTACCCAACCCATTTTCAGAGTGGTACGTTTTACCAACACCAAAACACCCAAAAAATACAGATTTTAAAAAAAATAATATTTGGTGCCCCCGCTTCCCTCCAGGCACCCCGTTTTCTATCCATGTAACGCCACCTGAACCCCATCCCCACCCATTTTAACCCCTTACCCCACTCCCATATATATATATATATATATATATATATATATATATATATATATATATATATATATATATATTTAATAGTATGTCAGTATTTTTTCGATATTTTGGTGTCGGTAAAACGAACCACTCTGAAAATGGGTTTGGTAAAATGACTGGATTTTATTCATAGTCGCTGCCTTTTCCACTGAAGATTAGAATAATGTGGCATATACACAAATGCTATGGTTCCGCAGATAGACCTTTTTCTAAATCGACCACTGTTTTAAAATATGTCACTACCAACATAAGCAGAAAGCTATCTATCCCGGTATGTCCCTCGCTATGTTAGGTAGGTTACCATAGGATGTCAGCGACATACTTCACAATTTATTTATATTATTCATTTGAATTTGTATAGCGCACATCGGCCCGGGGGCATCGTGGCGCTGTTGCAGTATGCTCACTTGTTACAGGAATACATTGAAAACAGGTAGAATAGGATTGGCAGTGTTGGATATGCTATGTAGGTTCACTGGGTTACATTTAGGCAGCATATATCGGAAGGATGGAAAGAAGACTTAGTTGAACAGAGTGGTTTTCAACATTTTGCGGAAGGCAGTGACAATTACTCTGTGCTCCTATCGCTCCCTCAACCCTTCCTTTAGAAAAGGTGTGCCAGAAGTCCAGGCTTGGCACGCGGCTTTCCTCTGCGGGATGCGCCCTGTCCTTGAAACCCTGCAATTGTCAGGCACTTATTGCACTGAGTGCAATTCTAAAGGACAGGTGGACAGGCAGCACGCCATCCGAGCAGATGCGCCCACGTGCCCGCCGAGGCCAGGCCTGCTTAACGGCAAGTATGCCTGGAGTCGAGCTAACGATGCTTAATGAGATGTGCAATTAGGGATGCGGCTAAGGGGGAGAGATGGACTTCTGAAATGTAACAAGGACTGCCAGAGGCAGAGACAAGCGTTTCTGCAGGCCGACTGGCTACACCTCTGCCATTGTCAAAGGAAAGGGGCAATAATGCAGGCAGGCCAAGCTTCGGCTATACAAGATGGGACATGAATGCCCCATTTAGAGGCCAGCTGGAGCAGGTATGTAAGAAGTTAATTGCTCAGCATCACTGCAGTACAATGAGAACATTCCCGAATGCTCTACATCGCACTCTTCCTCGTCACAGTACATTACTTACTGGGGAGGGGCGGGGGGGGCAATGCGCCAAGGGAATACAACACTCTACTGCTTTATTTGTAAAGCATGACTCTTCTTATCTTGCTCGGAGGCGGGCTCTCGCGCTTCCCTTTAGAAGTCTCCAATCCCAAGCCAGCAGGCCGGAGAGCAGCAATAGGTGGGCGAAGCCACGCGCTCAGAGATGACTCGTTGCGACTGGGCTGCGCTGCAGTGTCACGCCGCTTCTTTCCTTCTACTTTCCCTGTCCCATTTCTCTGACTTCTCACTCGTAGCGGAAGAGGCCGCGCCAGCTATGAATGTAAATGTGCTCAGCTCAAGCCTCAAACTATTCCATATTTAATAGGGACCTCGTTCTATAGACTTCATGTGAAAGGCGTAGCCTGCAATACCATTAACTTTACAGCCGGGTGATAAAGTAGAGATAAAAGAGCCATTACTCTGCCAAATCATAAAGGAAAAGGGAAAGGAAGTGTTACACTTCATCATCTATTATATAAAATATTGTGGGTCGATCCGAACACTCTACCCCCCTGATGATCTTGGTCCTCTTGCGTGTTTGCTAGCCCACTCCTCCTGTGCCATAGAAAGCATCACATTTGGGACAATGCGTTCCTGTTCATCTTTAGAAGGAAACCAGGCAATCTTTAAGGATTGGCTTCTTCTAGGCACTCTAGCCATGTAGAGATAGAGAAAAGACACAGAAGGACCGAGCACATGTCTGTTCCTAGTATTGGCCTAATTTGAAGATTATCGGAAACCGTTAAGAAAGGCCATTGTGGAACTAGAGGGAAGCGCACTGCATTTCACTCTAATAACAGTAACAATAGTATGATATGATTGGTTATTTATAACGCACTTAATACCCAGAGGTTTCTCAGCGCGCCTGTGTTGCTCCGCGTCGTCTTACTTCCCAGGCGATCGTGTTGTCCCTGAGCTATCCTCCCGAGATAATAATAATTACAATAGTTTGAATATGGTGCTTCAAACCGGTTTCATTCCGCTTCTAAGCACTGCAAGAATTTATTTTATTGCCCAATTTAACGATAAAGGGCTGGGTCAGCCCTGGTGGAAACCAGAGGCCCGCACTTTACCTATGCGCTATTGACCCGATCCATGAGGAGAAGACGGTGGTAATTCGGTGTCTGCATGCCTTACCGTACCCCAAACCCTCTGGGTGTCACTCCATGTATGAACTACTGACGTTTTTTAACCCTGCCCATTCTTCTGTGGGCATAGAATATACTTGAGAACTGCTGAAAATCTGTTCCTCAAGAGCCGATCCTTTACAGAAATACTCGTGTTCCCAAATCTTGGTTTGCTGGTAGGTGTTTCTTAAAGGATGACAAAGGGGTTTTTGATTTATTATCTTTTATAATAGCAAACTGAGGGTCTGCTGAGCCTACGCTCCAATATTTCATTTGGTAGCCCCCCATACGGTGAATGGCTATAATGGCTATAATGGAGCAAAGCCAACATCAAGCAATGCTATTGGAAACCTTGACAAATGCAGCCATGTGGCGTCCCCGCTGCAAATGCTCACTATGGGTCCAAATCCGGAGGACCCGGCTACATAGCAGGTGACCTGCGAGTCAGGGGTGGACCAGCAGCTGTGCACGACAGCCAGACTCATTATGCCTTTATTTTATTTAGCATTTTAGGTTGCTTCGTTGGTCGTGGCTGAGGCCCACTTTAGATGGCTATGGGGATCTGTCCTTACAGCATAGCATGTATCACCCACACTGCAGAGAGCACAGCAGGACAATGTTAATGTCCATGTTCCATGGCCAGGAACATGGAAGAGTGACAAATGGGCGCGTGGGATCTAGCTGCAAAGCTGTGTGGTCAGGAGGGACACAAGCATGGTTTGCAAAGGGGCAGAGGGTCATATGCTGCTGTGAAGAAGGTGCTTCTTGAATAGGAAGGTCTTGATTGCATTTCAGAATTGCATGAGCGTGTGGGCAAGACTTAGCTGATGGGTGTGAGGTTCACAGTCTGTGGGTGTAGACAGAGTGCTTCTTGCATGCATTTCACCTACTCCAGCCTGGCAAGGTTGTAACGTTTGATTGAGAGGCCACCCTCAACACAGGGAGTTCCTTCCCTGCCCAAGCTAAGTGTCACACAATACACGGTTAATGTCAGTTCTTCTATTCAGCCCCATCTCCAATTCATCTAATACCCAGTGGTTCCCTGCCCCTGAGCTACTAACGAGCCAAGAACCAGGCCCGTGTCCAGGAAATATAGTTATGCTTTTTTGAATTAGATGTTAAGAAAATCAGACTAAAATGTCAAACACCACTTTATCCGTGGCACAACACAAACTTCTCTGAACATAAATAAATCACACAAGTGGGTTGAAAAGAGCACAAATCACAATTCTTTACTTTCTACAAATTTCACTCCACAAAATAATTAAACTGATATGATTGCTAGAGGTTTCTTAGTGTGGACCAAGGGATTGAACCTGGTTTGCTCCATGTCATCTTGTTTCCAAGGCAAGCACGTTGCCCCTGAGCTATCCTCTTGGGGTAAACCAACACAATTACATATGCAATACAGTGCAATTTCAATTTCGTGCATGCATAAAAGGGCTAGTTGTTCGGTTTACCGACTGGTACAATGCATTTGACAATTATGATTTCACCCACACCTTTTCCTTTAAAATAACACAGGGTTATTTAGCAGTTGGTTTTTCAGAGCCCCCACCCCCAACTTTGGTCTGTGTTGGGGAAGTCGGACAGACAAATTGGGATGGTTTAAGAATTTGGGATTTTAAGACCCCCCTTCACTTAAAGGCCTGTGTTGGGGAAGCCAGACCCATAGGATTGCCCAATTAAACTAGAGTCTATAGTTCTCAGCACACACAGGGAACGAGCTTTGTTAATTTCAACTTTTAACATTTAAATTAATATTGGTTTAGTTAAATAGGCTACGGACCTACACAGTTTTGCCCCCGCATGCTACAAAGGGAATGGATTTAAGGCCAGCAGGCCCCCCACCTCTTAATTGCAAAGGGTTCAATTCTACTTATATAGAAAACCTCTGTTTAAAGTTCAGGAAACCATTTGCATGTCAGGACCCTCTGGAAGGACAAGGCAGGGGTCTGGTCACTCCACTCTGATAAAAGTGCTATAGGAACTCTTAGCTCAGCAGAGCACAGAAGGATACTTCTAATGATCCGACTGAACGTTTACCTCTAATGGCCGAATGTATGGACTGGGCACTGATATGGAGTGTGCCTATGAATCTCGTTTTGAGGAAGGCCTTTTATATTTTTTGACGATATGTGCTAATTTCAATGGCACTAGTAGGCTATGGATTCATATTTGTTTTATGGGAATTTGTAAAAGCTGCTTTTAAAAGATGTGTATTGGCTTTTTAAGGGTTTATTAACTTTCTTTCAATGGACTTTTTCCAACTGATTGTTGCTCAGCTGGGTTGTTTTTAAGATGTGTGAAGTTTTAATGAAGTTATCTTTTTTGTAAACTGATATAATGGGCCTCATTACAAGTTTGGCGGTAGCCTTGCCGGTAAAACCGGTAGGCTGCTGCCAAACTCATGAATTTTTCCATCCCCTGGCAACGAGGAAATACTGGGCCATTACAACCCTGACGGACCCTTTATTTCCCCATTGCCTGGGGCCGGAAACTTTTACTCCCCATTCCCATTTGAGCCCTATAGGCCTCAATGAGAATGGGGAGGCTGGATGCACCGGCATCATTGAGAATGGTGCCGTTGCATCCGACATGCTCTGCTCGCGGGTGCCGGTCCGCCTGCCAGGTCCGACCTGGCGGGTGAAAAGGCACCCGCAAGCAGAAGTTGTAGTTTGCCGGTCCGTTATCTACGGTACTGGCAAGTTTACCAGTACTGTAGTTACCGGACTGGCAAACTTGTAATGAGGCCCAATGTATTTTTGTTCCTGTAACTCGGGGTACTGATCACAGTGTATTTTATCGTTTACAAATTTGTTAATGGTTATGGCCGAATAAAAAAGCATTTGACTTGACTTGGTAGGCAAGAACTAAAAGAGCAGCTTTTAACCAGTACCTTCTGACACCTGGGTCGGTGCAGGTGTGAGATCTGTTGACAATGGTACCAGCCCTTTATCCAGGTGTGTGCAGGATTGCATTTCAAAGTAAGTTTGCCCCTGCTGAAAATTTGCCTCATGTGCAAGGTAGGCGGTTTCATCAATGACCCTCGTCTGGAATGTTTCTCCAACTGTGCTTGTTTCTAGACTGGTCCAAACAGGTGATATGATATGATAAGTCATTTATAACGCGCCTGTACACAAGTGTTCCAAGGCGCGACAAGACAAGGGAGGGAAAACAGAGGGAGGACAAAGCAAACAATCTTACTAGGCCTGTGTCCTTCAGATTGTTTAAGTGCGATACACAAATGTGCAGGGAGGTGGGAGAGGGGAAGTGCCAGGGGTAGGGAAGGGGGAAGTGCACTCAGGGCAGCAGTGCTCTGAGTAAGTGCAGCCAGGGCAGAGCAGCTCTGGGTAAGTGCAAGAAGGCAGGGGACTGTAGGGTTTCAGATACAGCCCCTAAATGTGCGGTTGGCCTGGAGGCAGTGCGGGGGCTACTTGTCAAGGGGGAGCCTGGTACTAGTGAGACTCTGAGGGTAGCCAGGCAACAAGTCAGATCAGAATACAGGTTGGTCAGCAAGGGAGAGGGAGAGAGAGAGAAAGCAGAAGCAAAAATGAAGGTCTTGAGCTTCTTCCGGAACTTCAGGTGGCCTGGCTCAAGTTTGAGAGGGCTGGGAGGCCATTCCAGAGGGAGGCACCTGCAGAGGAGAGAGCTCTAACCCCCACTCTCTGCCTGGAGAAGCGTATGACCTGCAGAGAGTTGGAGGTGGCTGAGCGAAGGGCTCGGGAAGGAAGGTGTTTAGGAAGAGAGAGTTGGTTGTAGTGTGAGCCCTGGCCCCAGTAAGCCTTGTGGACGATGCAGAGGGTCTTGAACTTGATTCTTGCAGCTTCAGGAAGCCAGTGGAGAGATTTCAAGGGTGGAGAGATACAGTACCTGGGCTTGAGGCCAAGGACATGTCTCTGAGTCCTGTTCTGGATTAGTTGCAGAGGGCGGAGAGTAGAGGAAGGCAGATTTAGAATGATGCTGTTGCAGTAATCCAACCTAGAGAGAACCAGAGCTCTGGAGACAGTGAGCTTCTGGGGGAAGGGGAGGAAAGGAAGAATACCTCTGAGGAGGTGCAGCTGGTAGTGTGACTTCTTAGAGACGTCAGAGATGTGAGGAGAGAAGGAGAGTGAAGAGTCGAAGATGACCCAGAGGATTCTAGCCTTGCAGGTGGGAGCAGGAAGATGTCCAGGGTAGGCCGGACAGAGAGCTACAGGAACGGAGGGAGCGGGTGTGCCTATGAGGAGAATCTCAGTCTTACTGGTATTAAAGCAGAGGTCATTGGTGGCACACCACTCCTGGATAGCAGACAGACAGTTAGAGATGAGGGAGGGGGAAGAGGTGGTCGAAGGTAGCCTGTAAATGAGCTGGGTGTCATCCGCATAGCACTGGAAGTTGGGGCAGAGAGCGGCAATGCGGTGGACAAGGAGGGCCAGGTATTGATTGAACAGCCAGGGAGAGAGGTTAGACCCCTGGGGGACACCACAGGTAGAGAAAAAGATAGCAGAGAGGAAGGACCCAAGTTGGACCTGGCAGGATCGGTCAGAGAGGAAAGAAGTCAGCCATGCCAGGGTCTGACCAGTGATACACAGGTTATCATGGAGACGGCTGAGCAGGATGGCATGGTTGACAGTGTCAAAGGCAGAAGAGAGATCAAGCAGGATGAGTACACAGGGGGTGTTAGAGTCAAGGTTGGAGAGCAGGTCTTCACAGACGTTCAGGAGAGCAGTTTCCATGATTCTGGCAGCTCTGAAGCCAGACTGATGATCATGAAGAGAGCCAACAGATTCAGTGTGGAGATTAAGCTGGGAGATGGCCAGTTTCTCCAGGAGCTTGCCCAGGAAGGGAGTGATGGAGATTGGGTTATAGTTAGCCAGGCAGGAGGGGTCGACAGAGGGTTTTTTAAGAAGAGGGTGCACAAGGGAGTGCTTCAGGGGGATCGGAAGACTCCAGTGGCGAAACAGTGGTTGCAAGTCAGCCAGGGCAGGAGCCAGGGAGTCGATGTGGTACTTGAAGGTTTTGGAGGAACAGGGGTGAACCTGTTTTGACGAGACTTTCATAGATCGGACTTGTCTAGAAACCTCGTCTGCGGTGAACAGGGGAAAGGCAGAGAAGGAGGGAGGAGAGGTGGCTGCAGAAGGGCCAGAGGAAGAACAGGGAGTAGAGGGAGGAAGGGGAGAGGAGGAGAGTGAGGACAGGATGTCCTGAGTTTTAGAGATGAAGTGAGAAGCCAGTACCGTGCAGAGGGCCTGGGATGGGGTAGGAGAGGTAGAGACTGCGGCAGGGTTGGCCAGCTCCTTGCAGATTTTAAAGAGTTCAGCCGAGTTGTTATATGTCGCAGAGATGCGGCTTGGTGAACTCTTCTTGGTGAGGAGAGAGAGCCCGTATTGCCTTTGGAGCAGGCGGCAGGCCAGTTTGTCAGAGGATGCACATGAAGCACGCCATTTCCTCTCGGCCACCCTGCACTTGCGTTTTAGGGTGACAAGGTCTGAGTCGTACCGGGAGTTGCATTTGACTTTGGACTTCAGGCAGATTCTCATGACAGGGGCAAGGATATCAAGAGTATCAGATATAGCAGAGGGGAGCGTGGTGAGGGCTGTGTCAGGGTGTGATTCAGCCAAAGGGGGGGGTGAGAAGGTGGCAGCGAATGCCTCAACTGACACGCGCTTCATGGGTCGGATGATCGAGAAGGTGGGTGGCAGTGATGGAAGTGGCTTGGCCTGAGGGGTACGGAGGGTGAGATGGGAGGAGAGGAGAAAATGGTCACTCCAGGAGAGTGGAGTATGATGGTGGCAAGGGGGTGGTGACTAAGGAGAAGACAGCTGCCTCCTCATTTACACCCCCTCACCCAATATTTTGTTTTACACAAACTAATATTTTTGCATTGCTTTTTTTTTAGCAGGACCATTTTATTAATTAAAACACATTTCAAAACACCAAACCACATTCTAAACCAACCTGAAAATAGAAAATAATTAATTATCAAAACCTGTTGGCTAAATAGGTATGATTTATGCTCATGTGTCTATGTATCACTTGCTAACATTGTTTTCCTTTTTGTAGCTGTAAGCTTCTTAACATTATTCAACTTTATGGTACTCGATTTATCTACATTGGACGATTGAGAGTAGGCCGTGCTGGGATTCAAACCTGTGACAGGCTGCAGGATGACATAATTACTAGCAGCATGCACTTTCCTTATTGGCATACCTCCACCCCTATCAACATACTGAATAAAAAGTCGGTGGCCAATTTCTAAAATGTGCAAAAGTACATAGAGTGTTGCACATTTTGTGAAATGCAGTGTCCTCTATATGACATACACATTCACACTGAACCAAATGCAAAACACAGAGATGTCCTTTCTGTGTACCTATCCACAGGCAAGCACATACCCACTCACCAGACACTCTAAACGTCTGTCTCCATCCCAAACAAATTCGGAAGATGCCATGGCATTTGTAGTTGTGGGAAAAGTTTAGATTCCTTATGCCAATGCATAAAGTTCACACTACTGCAGCAATTTCTCATGGTGGTAACTAACTACCTGTAGGAGCAAACTTCATTTTGAAAGAGTGAACGAGGAGGCCACAGATGCTTAGAGTGTCAATATCAAAGTGATGCATTGTATGGTAATAATGGTTTTTCAGTGAGCACTGAGTACCTTTTCATATCTAACGGTGAGATTGAGAATAACAGTGGTCGTAGAAGCAGTTCCTGTATTAGCAAGGAGCTTGCTGGGCGTGTCCTAGGCTACCAATGGCTACCACTAACTGACATCCATGTTAAAATGTCTCCGTGCAATGTGTGGCGAAAACTCAACAAGCAGCCATTATACATGAGGTGAGCAGCGAGGCTCAGTGAGATGTCATATGCGCCATTTATATTAAGTCCCCAAAACAATCAAAGGCTAAGCGCAGACTTTTTGATTATCTCAAATGCTTCTCACTTTGGCATTTCAAACAAAGGCAAACGTCTGTAGCCCTAACCCAACTTCATACACAGGGCGCAAACATTGCAAACAAGTCTTCAATCAATATTATTTAATTACCCACGGGGATCATTGACTCAAATTGGTAAAACACCACCTGTGAGTGCTGAGTAAATATTAATATCGTTGTCTTATCTCCCATTTCAGCTCGTCTCATTCCAGGGCTTTCCTCCAGGGAACGTTCCATCTCAGCATTAATTAAACCTGCAGTCCACAGCGGATGGCACTCACAAGGCGGGCGGAATCTAACCACAGCCGGCAAACATTGAAAATCTTATTAACTCCAGAGAGGAAGATCGCCTGTGTTATTGCAATTAGGACACCGTTTTGGCAGAAACTGAACAAGCTCGATTTGTGTTGCATAATATTTGTGGACATCTTTTTGAGTTTGTTAGTGGGGGTACTCTGCCTTAGTTTCAAGGTGAACTTCATATAGCAGAGCCTTCTTTCACAGAGCTAACCATGCAGTACAGTATCCTAGCAGTGCCAAGCAGAGGCCTGCCCATGCTGCATCCTACCGCTGCCCAATCTGCAATCTGGGAGTCCTTCAGCATCTTCACTGTGCAATCACCAGGCAGTTCTTGATCACAGGTGGGACAGGCAAGCATTACAATGCACATGCAATGCCGGTCAGATAGCACAGCCAGTAGCGTGCTTGCTTTGACAGCCAGTGCAGAGCCTGACGACGCAGGTTCGAATCCCAGCACGGCCAAACTCAGCCTTTCATCATCCGAGCTCGTTAAATGAGCACCACGCAGCGTCCGGATATTTGAGGGTTCGTAGCGCCATACAAAAGCAAATTATTATTATGATGTGTGTGTTAAGTTCTTTTTTCTCAAGTGTGATTTTGGGAAGTTCCTGGCTTTGGAGCTATGTGAAGAGGTGAAGTTTGCTATTGTTTTCAGGTCACGCGCACCTTGTGTGCCTGAACTATTCATTTAGTTGATGACATTTGCTGTCAATTACCTTGGTTGAAAACAAATCATTGCACACAGCCACGCGCATGAAGTAGTTTACGAAAATAAAGGTGTGCTGAAGAATTGAGAAACACCCCCGTCTATAAAGTTTCTTACTTGCTGAAGTGCAATAAGTGGCGAAACATCCCTGCCTGTAAAGTGTATTACTTGCTGAAGTGCAATAAGTGGCGAAACATCCCTGCCTGTAAAGTTTCTTACTTGCTGAAGTGCAATAAGTGGCGAAACATCCCTGTCTGTAAAGTTTCTTACTTGCTGAAGTGCAATAAGTGGCGAAACATCCCTGCCTGTAAAGTTTATTACTTGCTGAAGTGCAATAAGTGGTGAAACATCCCTGCCTGTAAAGTGTATTACTTGCTGAAGTGCAATAAGTGGTGAAACATCCCTGCCTGTAAAGTGTATTACTTGCTGAAGTGCAATAAGTGGCGAAACATCCCTGTCTGTAAAGTTTCTTACTTGCTGAAGTGCAATAAGTGGCGAAACATCCCTGTCTGTAAAGTTTCTTACTTGCTGAAGTGCAATAAGTGGCGAAACATCCCTGCCTGTAAAGTTTATTACTTGCTGAAGTGCAATAAGTGGTGAAACATCCCTGCCTGTAAAGTGTATTACTTGCTGAAGTGCAATAAGTGGTGAAACATCCCTGCCTGTAAAGTGTATTACTTGCTGAAGTGCAATAAGTGGCGAAACATCCCTGTCTGTAAAGTTTCTTACTTGCTGAAGTGCAATAAGTGGCGAAACATCCCTGCCTGTAAAGTTTATTACTTGCTGAAGTACAATAACTGGCGAAATAAACATGCATAGTCACATTTGCGACCTTGGTCACTGGATGACATATTTTATTTTGAAAAGAAAAGATGCATAGCTGCTTTTCTGGAGGTGTATTCACGCGTATTGGGCATGGCATAGGTGGTCAGGAAAGGCAATCTATGCACATGCAAGCCTGGGTTAAGCCTGGAAACTCCTGCAGTCCCTCTTTTGGCCACGGCCCCTAGGATTTTTTTATTTCTTTTTTGGGAGTTGCCCCTGTAGGAGCAATGGGTTTAGTGAGGTGGAGATGGCTTGCCCAATATGCTGCATGACACGCTATATGTCCGGCCCACCAGGTTAGCATGAGTTGGGAGGGCATGGCTTCTCCAGATAAGAAATGTGCTAAGGGAGTAGTCACTAAAATGAAACTGAGAACCAGTGGGAAGCACACCCCAGAAAGGCCAACTATATCTGGTTGATGGTTTTGTTTCTTTGAGCCACACCTGCATGGGAAGTCGGTAGTGAAAGTACAGGAGGCTTTGAAACACTGGCCCGCATCCGCAGCACAAGGTGGCAGTAAGTGAGAGTAAGTGAATTGCGAAATCTGTATATTATTTAAGTTTTAACTTACTCTAAAAGCTCTGAACATCAAACACTAACCCACATTATACTATACTTGTACTAAACACCATACGATATTATACCCGATTCTTTTCTTAGGCCGAAGTCAGCAGGAGCTGCCACATCGAAGTGCCAGTCGTGTGGGGAAGTCATTAAAACAGAGAATGTTTGCACAGGTGTGTGATATGTTCCTCAAGAGACTACACAAGAAAGAGAAGGGCACTACCAACCCACCAGACTTGCTGCCACTGTGGACACACCTGTCAGGCATTCGTGTAAGAACTTCCAGAAAGTAAATGTGAAGTTTCAGGAAATGCAAGGCTCGCTGGACCAAATAGAGGCCATGGTCGGCCATTTTAAAGAGGGTCTAGAGTGACCCCTTTGAAGGGGAGGCATTATATATGACTCCTGTTCCATGTTCTTTTTCATTTATGCATATGTTTTAAGGCTGTTTGCAGCTGGACACACTTCTGTGAGGTAACATACTTTATTTTGTTTATTTTGCAATAAACATGTGTTTGCTTCCTCTAGAGGCATTTGTCATTTTGTATTGTTTGGCTCGCTGGAGCCACAAGACAAGTGCCTCACTATGTAGGCGAGTGGGTGGCAGGACGTCTGGCCTGCACTGGGCTGAAGTAGTAGTGCATGTTTGTGGCTTCTTCCATAGCTCTTAGAAGCTAATATTCTATTTCTGTGAGAAGTTACATTTGCTATTTCCTCACATCTGAGTATATTGGGGAAATCGTAATACGTATGTAGAGGTAAAGTGCAGTGTACATTACAAATAAATTATAAAATAAAGTGAGACAATACTGCAGCAAATATTTAGAACCTACCTGACTATGTAGCGCAAAGCCGTTCATACTCCTACGTGTTTTCCAGCAGAAAGCAGATTGGCGCTCAGGAACCAGGTGCTTCACCGCCAGTTTCATCTCTGCCTCTCCCGCTGTCCCACTAATGAACCCCACCCCTTTTTCCAACAAGAACAGAGAAGCCACCAATAGTGGCTGACAGGTGCTATACAAGACCACTTACATTATGTTGCATTAAGACGAGAATATACAAATCCTAAACAAATGTCCTGTGATGTGCGTAGTGAAACTGTGGGGGTAGTTCTTAAAGAGTGTAGGAAAGGTATTATTAAGTCAGACATCTGGTATAAATATTCCTGCTGTGCCTCGGTCTTTCCAGGGCAGCGTGCCAGAGGGTGCCCACGCAGCACTATTGGATGATAGTGTTGTCCTCTGCATTGTTGTCATCTGAGTCAGCTGCAGCAGGAAACGTTTCAAAGCCTCTCAGATGTGCTTGCTCCATATCCACATAACCTGGAATAGTGCATGTGTGGGATCAGAACTGCGGATTCGTCTTCAGCAGCACTAGAATGTCTTCATTGTTTTATTAGTGTATTTAGTTTGTTAGAAACCTTTTCACTTTTTCCTATCAAGTTTCTCTTCCTCCCCACAACCCCAGTAAAATCCCTATCATTCCCTTTTACACCCAATGTTAAAATGTCCTTCCTTTTCCGGCTGCAAGCTCCATTTTCACTCTCTTTAGTTTTTATTCGTTTTCTTAACCTCAGTGATTCTCTTTCAATTTTCTGAGGGCGGCTTCTAGAAATTTCACTGTGTCATAGTTAACTCTTTGATCTTCTGCTCCATACATCAACTCCCACAATTTCTCAGCGTGTAGACCAGCTTTTTTGTGTATTTCCACATAGAGGTTGATTGATCTTAGATCCTTCAGCTTTGTGGAGGATAAGCTTAGGGTTTTAATGTTTCACTCTGGGAGCCACACAATCGACATTTATCTGATTCTCGTTTGTCATACCTCTTAAGTGTGGTTTTTTTGTGCAATTTTTGTGCAATAGGTTCAGTCTAAACCTCATTAACACATTCCGCAGCTTGTTGTTGGGAAATTTCCTTAGGTATCCTCTAGTCACATTTAAATGTCCGGTGTTACTTCTTTATAAAGTACGATTTCTCGACACCGCTCTTTTCTCCATTCATCTGCCCATATTATCCTCTTTACCAGCATTGGGGTTTACAAAGGGTTTCCATATGGATGCCCAAGTTCAAGAGGTAGTTCTTACAATCCTTCTTCCATTGCTTAAGGGCCCAGTCGTATCCACCCTTCTCTCTGCTCTTAAGCACTTCGAATTGTGGGGGACACTTCTCCAGGATTGTTTTCCTGAACAATGAAAGTTTGTTCCATTGGACCTTGGTCTGCAGAGTGGTTAAACCTATCTCGTGGAGGATCATGGCCAAGTAGACTGCCTGTGGCAGCGGTAGAAATCATTGCCCAAAAAAGCCTTCCAGGCGGTCCCACACTTCTTCTCACATTACCAAACAAGCCTTTGCTCCAAAAATAAGCACTGGTGTCACTAGTTCAAGATAGGTAGTAATGAACATTTTCCAACACCCAGCTTTCCTTTGTTCTTCTCCCTCTTCTCGACACTCCAAACACCATGATCTCAGACTTGACGACATTGATTTTCAAGTTGTTCCTGTCAACATATTTCTGCAAGATGTTTAATTGCCTTTGCAGTCCATCTTGGTCATCTGTAGTAGGACCAAGCATTGATCTTCTGTGAGAGGTTCCCTTGTTGGTCCAGATTGACCTGCATGCTTGTGTCCGAGTATAGATCTTGGATGATTTCTAACATATCGCTCGGGCATCCTTTGGCTTTAAGCTTTCCCCTTAACAGCTTATGATCTATGCTATCAAAAGCTTGTTTTAAGTCAATGCTGGCCATATAGATATTTTCCTTTTTGTGTTTGGAGCGTGATTTTTGAAGGTTCAGAAGCAGTAGGTTTAAGCTACAGCCGACTTCTTTCACGAACCCGGCCTGTCGTTTGTCCAACGTGTTTGTTTCGTTGATCAAATCTTTTTAAATCGCTTTAGGATGATCATTGCGAAAATGTTCCCCACCACATCCAGTAGGGTGATTGGCCTGTAATTCGACAGCATCTGTCGGTCCTCTTGCTTGAAAATGGGGACCACTATTGCAGACTTCTATGATTTAGGTATTTTACCATTCTCAAATATCCTACTAAATAGGATTTCACGAAATTCCGCCCACTGTTCAGGGGCCTCTTTCATGATCACGTTGGATACCCCATCAGTTCATGGGGCTCGCGACCGGCTAGCATTTTTTATCAGCCGCAGGATCTCTTCTCTCTCACTTCATATGTTCCAGCGTTTTGGCTTGGATTCTTCTTTCTCTCTATATTTGGATGTCATATTGGTATTCACGAAAAGATTCCTGAATTGGGACACCCGAGCATCCTCTGCTATTTGAGTTTATCAAGTGTGCACCCATTGACTCCCCTTTAGCCTTCATAAGGTGCCAAAAGTTCCTGCTATTTGGATAAGCAAGGGCCCTCAGCATACTTACTGCATCCCTTTGGAGTAGACCGACTTTCTGAAATTTTAACCAGTTCCTGTATCTTTGCCTTCTTTTCCTTATGAGCTCCTTCTTATTTGTTAACTTTGATTTACTTAGCCCTCGTAGTTCTTTCCTTAATAGCTTCTTCTGTGCTATTACCTCTTTGTCATAAGTGTGTACATGCTTAAATTTGGGCGTCAGCGTTCCTCCTCTTATTTCTCTAAAGGCTAATAGAGTCTGGCCATTCTCCACTTCACCTGGCTCCTGTGTCAGCCTATCTTTTAGATCTTTCGATATTTTTGGAATGTCTTTTGGCTGTAGGCAAAGTCTATTAATCCCTTGCTCTACCTCCACCCTTTGCTTCCATCTGTGAGGGTTTTCACAGGTTGTTCCCTTGAGTGTTACTATAAGTCGGTAATGATCACTAGGTATCGACTTCTCCATCACCATATTTAAAACCTCAGGAAGGAGGTTTTCCTGAAAAGAAACAGTAATCAAGGGTGGCTCGGAAGTTTCCATTTATCCACATTGCAGTTGCCGGGATATCACCCTTGATGTTTCCATGTGAGAGGGGCAAGTCTCTTAACTTCATTTCTTCCATCCACTCTTCACCCCAACGGTTTTTCGGATTCCTTTTTCCACTTCTTTTTGGTTGGTATCTCCCTTCTCGTCAAGGAAATTTGAGTTCAGGTCTCCACAGATCACTATTCGTAAATGTGCATGTTCTTCCAAGTTTTGATCAATCATCTCCTTGACTGCCTCAATGAATGTGCCACCTTCCTGGACTTCTGGGTCCCTATATAAATTCAAAAGGAGTAAACCTTCCTTTTGTCTGATTTCCTTTTTGTTTTTGGATCTTAATCATCTGTATATATGGATTTGGGTTCCTTGATTGCACCACCTTGAAGTTCTGTCCGTTTTTTTAACAGCACCAGCAAACCGGAGGATGGTCTTCCCATATCCATCCAGAAGAGGGGCCTTTTTAACCAGGTTTCTTGGAAACAGACTATGGGCCTCATTACAAGTGTGCCGGTCTTGTAACAACAGTGGTGATAAGCGTCCTGCACTGTTGTTACCGGACCGGCACACTACAGGTTTGATTGCCGGAGCTGCTGTGCCCGAAAGGGCAGAAACTGCTGGACTAAGCGGCCACGATAAGCAAGCCGGTACTCAATGGGAATGGGCACCATAGAAGCACTGGCACCGTTATTAACGGTGCCAGTGCTTCTATGGTGCCCATTCCCATTGAGTCCTATGGGACTCAAACGGGAATGGGATTAACAATTTACCGGCGCCTGATTCCTGGAATGCCGGAGTCATAATCCCCCAGTGTTTCCGGCAAGCCAGGCGCCAGTAAATATTGCAAGTCCGGCGGTCACCCGCGGGTAGCACCGGCAGGGTTACCGCCGGACTTGTAATGAGGCCCTATGTCCAGTCCAAGAAGCTTTGGGAGCAGTTCATTAAAAAGATGCCCCGAGCCCGAGTGCTCCAGTTCCCAATTTTCCAATTTCTGCATTGCTCCCTCTTCTGGCTCTATTCATGGGATTTGGTGGAGAGGGCCGCTTCCAACTAACTCCAAGATGAATGGGCACTAACCAAATTTCTGTCACTATGTTTGTGTGATCCAATTTCCATTTGCTCTTCTTTGGTTCCGTTTACATTGGACTGTTATTTTAATCTTTTGTAGGGGACTTTTTCCCTCCCTTTACTGTGCCAGATAACCCCTCATCCCCTTTTTTGGTTCCAGTGGCGTGGAGACCTCCCCAATTGTTGTTTGTTTACATTTGTCCTCTGTCCCTGGGCAATAGGGTATGTCTTATCCTCAGTCGCTAGGCCTTGATTTTTAGATGGTGGCTTCTTCTCCTCCAAATGGTGATTTTTCCATGAGTCGGACTCCTCTAGATCGAAATCCAAGGCACGGAAATCATCTCTGGCTTCCATCATTGTTGTTATCAGGGTTAAAGAGCTCATAAAGCGAGTAATTTTATCATTGACTCTTGTCGTCCGGGAAGCTTACAACCTTAATATCATTTGTGTTAATGACCCTCAGGCGGGGGATGTGATGCAGAAGAGTCATTAAGTTCGATCTATTTAGTATCAAACCATCATTGTTTTTCAGTATTCTTTTGAGATTTATGCAAGCCCTTTCCTCCCCTCCCCCGTCCCTGTTCAATCTTGCTCTATAACCAGGGCTTTTATTTCCTCTCTGTTGGAGGGGGCGGGAAGGGGTAGACCACTGGTCTTTTTTAGATTCCATCCCCAATGGGCGACTTGCCTTTTTTGACTTCTCTAGGAGGTTCTCCATCAGGGCTTCAGAACGCACAGCCCCTGTCTCTACTGATATGCTAGATCTTAGTATTTTTCACTTTTCGCTCAATTTGAGGAAAGGGGGGATTTCAGTGTTCCTCTCTCAGAGACAGGCGACACCTACTCAAAGGCTTTTGGCAGCCTAACCAGAAATACTCTTCCCTGTTCTTTAGGAGAGGATGAGGGTTCGACCTTATAAGTGGATAGATCTAATAACTCATTAACACTCACATCAAGAAGCCCCTGGTGTTGATCTTCCCTAGCCCCTTCTCTCGGGTGCGCCGTCCCTTGTTTCCGAGGGGGTAGTCACTCTCCAGGGTCCCTCTCAGAAGTAAGTCTTTTTGCACAAGGTTATTCGCCTCCATAGTATTCAATTTCCTCAATAATCTTCGTGAGCCACAAGATTATTTTTTTTGCCCATTTTTTGATGTTTTTGTTTTTTGCATTTGTTTCTTCAAGCCCTTTGGATTTCCACCCTCTATAGGGTTTGACCCCGGGCAAAAATGCAAAAAGGATTTACAGTCCCATTCTTTGGTATAGACTTTTCCCCCTCAGGCTGAGCCGTATGGACTTTGCTGTTATCCAGGTTGACCCCTCTGCTATGAATCATTGCATTTACTACAATGATTGTTGGAGCTAGGGTGAGATCCTGTTAGGGGTTTATCAGCAGACCCTTTCCCATCTCCAAGCTTGGTGGAAGGGATGCCAGATGGACAGAGCCTACCGGGCCCACAGCTTCGATGCTAATTTCACTCACTGATGCATTCATTCTTTTTAGACGCTCAGAGGCTTTGCCTTCCTTATTCTGAGACGCCACTGTGTTCGTTTTTGCACTCATGTGGAGTTTGGCCCAGGAGGCGATGTCTCTCGCCCCTTCCAAGAAAATCCTCTCATCCGATTTCGCATCTTTAAGTAAATCTATTAATGATTTCAAGATCCACCGCTCCAGCTCTTTTTCTCTCCCTTTCTTCAAGTTCATCAAAGCAATAAGTGTTGATTGATCCCTGTAGTTATCGCTCAGTGTCTCGTATAGTGTAGATAGGGTGCTAACGTTATTGTCATGGCTGAAATAATTCAGGAATGCTTTTTTTCCCAATCTTGGTTTCATGCTGTGGCACCAAACACTTGATTTGTCAGTGGCGATCCACATGGCTGGTTTGCTACCCTTCTTCCACTGGAGTTTTGCTCAAATGTAAGGGAACTTTCTGAGTCCGAGGAGTCTCTATCACTGCTAGGTATCCTCCTCCTTTGCCTATTCCTTTCTTTTGGAGTATTCTGTTGTGACACCCCTTCGAGGTTGTTCTGATTCAGACCTCCTGATTGGACTATGTTTTGAAGTCCTTGTGGGGGCCAATTTCCCATTCTCGTTTTTATCACCGGGATCGGGGTTAACCCTCCCATGGTCTCTGTCTCCCTTTCAGTGTGCCGCTTCGATGAGTTTATTTCCAGGCCTCTACTTGGATTCAGCACCGGATTGGCCCTATTCATTGCAGCCTTTCCCGCCTGTGCTGTGGGTGTCCCTGCACTCCTGCCGCCGGGGCTCCCGTCCGGGTGGAGACTCTCATTAATATTTCGGCCAACAGACATGTTAGAACTGGGGCTGTCCTTCGCTGAGTCCCTCAGTTCTTCGGTTCTCCCATTTAAGTCGAGATCTCCTACTCTGTTCTTAATTTCAAAGGGTCCCAAAAATGTGGGGTTTTTAGGCCCACAGCCACCTTCCTTTCCTCCTGAGCCACTGGTGATAATATAGAGTTTCTTGCGGGATCCCGATCCCCAACCACCTGGGGATGGCGGTCCCCTACTCCAATTTGGTCTGGGCTGTTTTGCAGAGCTTGTAATCCTGACAGGTTGTGATTCATGAGGGCCAAAGTCGGGTATTCTATAGTGATCTCCTCCATTTCATTAATGGGGACAAAGGGCGTCTCCCCATTGGTGTTTATTTGGAGGGTACTGATCAGCAGATCCTCGTCTGTGACATCCTCTATCCGGGGCATTAATAACGTTTCTTTTGTTGAAAATCTTGTGTCGATGGAAGAGCCCCTCCCTTCTTTTTCTAGCATATTAATCACATCATTTCTGTCATCTTTTGTCTTAAAGTGCCATTTCAAAATTCCCATGTCTGTACTCCAGAAGCTTCTTTTTTTCGGGAGCCGGTGCATAATTTTATCTCCTGGCCTCAGACATCCTTTTGTTTTAGCTATTTTGCCATGTCCCGCTACAGCGTCTTGCAAACTGGGGCAACCAGCGGGGCCACCCTCACTTGCCGTGGCTGCTTCGATTCGTGCGGTAGAACTGCTTTCATGTTCTACAGCAGCAAGCTCCCGGGCAGGACACCCATCGCTTGCCGCAGCCTCTTCAAGCTGAGTGGCAGGATGCCTTTCATGTTCTACAACAGCGGCTTCCAAGGCGGTACACGGACCACTTGCGCCTGTGTTAACTGGGGCAGCAACAGCCACTGTAGTGTCTAAAGGATTGAAGGGGCCTGTGCCAGGCTTCAGCGAGCTCTGTTCATTTACTAGGGAATCACTTCCCAGCCTTAAGTTCTTTACAAGCTCAACCGCCCCACCTTCCTGGATAAAAGTGGCAGCCTTGATAATCACAGTTTGACTATCTTCCTCCCCATTCTTTGTAATAGTCCAGACTCTGGTTCCTCCTCCATTCCAATATCAGTGCTTATCACTTCACGCAGAGCAAGTTGCATAGCGGGTCACAGGGCAGGTCCTCACACCCCTGAAAACACTCTGCAAACACTCTGCGACGCTCCGCGTCTTGATTGAAGATTTTAAAGTTGCTGCAGCAGGCTGATAATAGACAGGAAAGAAAGACTGTCCTACACTTGCAGTCACTGGAAAGCAGATTGTAGCAGCAGAAACAATCAGGGATCCTTGCAGACTCAGCACACTGCAACCACTCCACCTTCATTTGTGTCTGTCAGACTACCCCTTCTGGCTATGATTGCACCCCTGCAGTAAAACCATATTGACACTTGCAAGAGAAATGTGATTGACAAACTGTTTAGTGTTGGCCACTGCTACATTTTGCTGTGTCAATAAGCAAATGCTCAACATTTAAAGTCAGCTGCACATCCTCACCAGTCTGCTGCTCTTGCAGCACATTGGAGCTGTCTCTCTTGATATAGACAATCGCTTTGTTTTCCTTTTAAATTTGATCCTGTGCTTTTGTCGGAACTTGAGAATCACATGATGATGAAGACAGACTCGGACATGTGCTGCTGCGCTCACTGGTAACAGATGGAGGCATTGGAGAGCCTAATGGTTTTAACTGTCGTGCGGCAGTGCTTGGGCAGGTGGTGTTGGTGCCACCGGGCCTGCTCTTTGTCAAGGTGGAATAAGGGGAGATTAAGCCTCAGGGCGGGTGCTAGTGTGGGGTCCTAGTTAGGCTCGGGCAAATAGTGTAAGCGGAGGGTAAGAAAGGGATAGGCAGTTTGGGGAGGGCTGCTGATGTTGGTGCAGGATAGGGGTTAGAATAGAGTAAGCATTAGGGTAAGTGTTTGAGTTACAGTTAGGGTCTGGCTAAAGTTAGGATTAGGGCAAGGGTTTGGATGAGGGCAAGGGCTATGGATTTTGTGTAAAGCTGATGATGGCTTGGATTTATGATCACTGTTCCTTTTATATTTATTTGGTGTTTTGTATCGAGTCACATACAAATAAAAGGCTTTTGCATGTGAAAGGGTAGGGAAATCCCATGGATTTAGCATAAAATAAGGGTTGTAAGCGAGGGTTTAGGGATACAGTGACTGCTGGTAGTGTGATTTCTATTAGGGGTTTGGGTCAGTGTTTGTGTGATAGCCTTGTACTTTTGTGTATTTAAAAACAGCTTTGTTGGTGCCCTTATACCTGACAACATTTTCACAGCTTGCACCGCGCTTGTACTTAATAACTACATTTTGAAAATGAATTGTTGATGACTACCTTTTTCATATGGCTACATTTTCCTGGAGATATTTTCACATGTCGCCGAATAAGAGAGTCTTTCTCCAGCTCCTTTCCTGGGAAGTTGCAGGTGAGACATCTCTCTCTTATGTGCCTCAATTCCGTCCAGAATCTGCATAATGTATTTAGCCAAATTACCCCCATAAGAGGCAGACAATAAAGATCTGTAGCAGGGTTTAAAATGATGTAACTCCTCTCAGACAACAGTAGCTTTGTTGATCCTGGCTTTTGTTGTTCACAGTTTGCAAACCTTTCAGTGTCTTCTGGGCTATGACAGGGTGGCTGAAATAGCCCAAACATCTGTGACAGGGCATATTCATTACAATGCGCCATTGCATGAGCTGTGTCTCAGACAGCAAAACATCAGTCAATTACTGAAATTGATTACTGCTAGGATGTTTGCTGCTCCGTGCTCTTTCTCCATAGCAATGATTGAAAGAGTTGCTTGCCAGCAAATAGGTCGTGGTGCCTGCAGTTACTCTGTACCCACATGCAGGTATGCCCAGATAGCCTGTTGCCTATCTGCAGCCCATCTACTGATATTCATGTCGTTTGTCACATGAATGGTGTCCATGGCGGACCGTCAGTTCTTTCAGATTTGGCAAAAAGTGTACTTTGAAAAACAGGCAACGCAACTGTATAAACATATATGTGCAGCTGGGCTACAGTTAGGCATGGAATCCTTCAGTGTCCACCGATAAATAGGGGAGGAGAAGAACTCCTTTGGCCATCTTCTCATTATTAGAACACACTAGGGGATGTTTTCTGTAGCACTTTGTAGACTTCTTGAAAAATGTCTTGCTACTGGCTAGTTTAGGAGGCTGTGGAAGTGTCCTACCAGAGCCAGTAGTGGTCCCTAGCTGGTGCCTAGCTCATGCCTTGCAGCTATTGAATTGTGGCTAGCAAGTGCCTAGTTAAAGCTTAATCCCACCAAGGCCGAATTCATACTCCGTTGCACCTCTCCAAGCAGGATCCCACTCAAAGGTGGTTGGATAAAATGCACTTGGACGCGGGCAACCGTCACCTCACCCACTCTGCAAAATGCCTAAGCTTCATTGTGGACAGCAAACTATCCTTCCAACAGATGAAGAAAAAGGCTCAACCAGCGTGGTAACAGAACTCTCTATCCCACAAGATGAAGCCTGAGGACCTCCAAACGGTGGTGCAGGCTCTAGTGATCTTGCATATTGACAGGAATTAGGCCCTCCTTGCAGGGCTGCCAGTTATTGACTTGCCCCCCCTCCCAGAGAGGCTCACAGTGCCGTGGCTCACCTCATCACTAGCTCTAGGAAATATGACCACATCAGTCACACCTTGTGCAAATTACACTGGCACACCATCCTGGCTAGTACCTGGTTAAAAACTGCCTGCCTTATCTACAAGGCAGCCACCATCAGAATGCTGACCCACCGGGTTGCCAAAACATTAGGCGGCATGAGGTCATCTGATAGGAAAACCATCACCAGACCTCAAACTAGGCTGGCTTGCATTTAGTAAACTTGGAAACAGTCCTTATGCTCCAGTACTCTGGAACTCCATCCCTTTGGCAATCCAGACTTCTCCACGTCTCCTTCAGTTTAAGAAATAACTCAAAACACCTCTTCCAATAGCACCTCGAAGTGACCAGGATTCTGGCTATTATAAGCACATCCCCATCCATGTACTGTACTGTGATAATTACTACTAATGGTTACTTGATGACTTGTCAAATTCTCTCTACCAATGCTTCGCAGCTTGACCAGAACGGCACTCTACTGCTCCTGGGCTATGCTAGCCTTATTAAAAATGTTCTTATGTTACTAAACAAAACCATTTCCAAATTGTGTGGATTTTCTGCCCAATTGTTCACAGAAAGTGTGCTGTAAAATGTACCATTTCAACCAATTACTTTTTTTTTAAATTTCAAGGGGATGACTCTTTTACAATGCCTAAAATAGGAGAAAATCGTGTTGAATCCCTCTTTTTTGGTTGGTGGCACACTGACTATGTTTGGCACTGCCACACATTGATGGGACACATTTGCGCTGCCCTCGTTAAAAGATTAACCAGCTGGAAAGGAGAGATAGAATGGGAAACAGAGAAATGAGAAAACAAGAGGCATGAAAGAATCAGAGGGAGAAATAACTAAGAGACCGAATGGGCCACAATTAAGCCAGGAGGCAGAATGTAATGCAGAGAGAACCAAGCGATTGAATGACAGGGATGGCAGAAAAGAAACGGCGTGGGGGCGATGCAGAGGGATAAAAGACAAGAACAAGGAGAGGCAGAACAGAAGGAATGCGAAAATGAGAAAGTGAGAAAAGAGACATTGCAATATTGCACAGGACAGACAGAGAGAAGTAACAGAGAGTGCCACACCGAATGTGAGAGCACAAGTGGAACCTAGAGCGGGGAGTTACAGTAGAGACTGGACAAGTGAAGGAGTTAGAGGGGGAAGGGACATGATATGATATGGCATTTATAACGTGCTTATACACAAGTGTTTCAAGGAGCGAGACAGAACAGGTGAGTGAACAGAAAACAAACTAACAGAGGGGGAGTGTGAAGAATTTAGCGATAATGGCGAGAGAACAAGGAAACGGGAGTAATGGGGGGAAAAGGAGGTGGTGCAAAGGAACAATGCAAAGCTAAAAAAGACAGATATATCATGAGTGATGCTGCCGGAGGGAGCACGGGGCTCCTCCCACCCTCTGTGATCAGCCTGTCTGCCAGCTTGCTGATTCCTGCCACCCTCCCGCAGGGAAGCAATCTAGTGCACAATGTTCCAAGAGCAAGCTGCTGCCCCTCTACCTGAGTGTACTTCTCAACTCACAGTGCCACCCTCCCTGCCACTAATGTGCACCCTCCTAACAAACAAAATGGCACCAATGGGATCACCCTCAGAAACATTCAACTTTGCCCTCCGTTTGGAGACTAGGCAGGTTGAGTGAATGTGGTGTCTTGACATCCCTTACCAGTGTGACCTGGGTTAGGTGTCCCTCGGAACTCTGTGTGCCCCCACTGCCGGTGCCATGCAAGACCATGATCAGGGGTAGGCAGGACGGGAGTGGCATTAAACGTGTTGAAGGCCTGTGCTGTACCGGGCTCTCAGTGGCCCCGTGCTGCAGTGGCATTTGCACATCAGAACCCTGGATACACCTGCTCCCCCTCAGGAAGCCCTCATTCAGCAATTGCAATGAAATCCTCATGAAACCGCAGCAGTGCACGAGGGGCGTTTTCCAGGACATCCTCTCTCACAATGGAGAGCCTCAGTAATTGCCGCCTAAAGACATCTGTGATAATGATTGAAGACTATGGGCCTGATTCATGGAATTTTCTGCACGGTTCAAAGTGACTTTGCACTGCTGGATGGTGACTTTGCGCTGCCGACGCGAACCCTGATTCTTGGAACTGTGCAAAGTGTATTTTTGCAGTGCATAGTCATTTTTGCAGTACACAATGAGTTTGCACGGGCTTTGCACTGCAAAAATACACTTTGCACAGTTCCATGAATCAGGGTGTGAGTCGGCACTGCAAAGTCACTTTTCAGCAGTGCAATGTAGCTTTGATCCGTGCAAAAAATGCCATGAATCGGGCTCTATGTTTATGTCCAAAGGACTGACATAGTCCTTGAGATTATAAAACTACTGCAACCCCGAAATTCTCCCCAATATAGAGGACATCAAAGGAAAGTAAATGCCAGAAAAAGGAAAAGAGCTTGGGAAACATGGATGAAAGTTAAAATAGTGATTTCGTTTAATTCCAAATTGGGTGTTGGATAAATTGGCCTGCAGCAATAATGTAGCATGCAATGAGTGCTTTCTCTGCACGCGGACACAATCCGCACACGTGCATAGTTAATAAAATATGCTCGCTGTTTGGAGGACAAGATGTGGTGTGTGCTGTTTGTTTGCTTTCTACATAATTATACTGCGTGCGAGCACTAGCGCTTGGCTGAAGAGCCCTAGCCATGAATGCTGATTACGGACTGAAAGGTTTGATGGGAATTTATAGAATTAATGTATGCTAATTGCATTTTCGTTGTGGGGGTCGGATGAAAAGATTGGATGAGGAATTCTGCACAGATAAACGTGTGGAGCGGCGGGCGTGTGCCGGCATGAGCCCTCGTGGTGGCGGCGGCTGCTGCGGTGAAGTGTTCCATAATCATAATAATTCTCCCGCAGCATCTGCACCTTGGGGTCCACTTTGCCTTATGAGGGGAAACCATCATCTTTGCAGCAGCAGCCAATGCATACACTTGAGCATCCATTTGAGAAGCAAGCACAGTGCTTAAACAGCACTTCCGCAGCCTCAATAGCACTGAGCCATTCCAGAGTGGCCTTGCTTGCGAATTAAATGGCGGCCATTAACACATACTTGCTCCACGGCCAACCGCAGCTCAAGTGCAGCTCAAGTGCAAAACTGAATAGGCGCTGCTAATTCAGGCAGCTAACCACTGGTCGCTTTGACCAGGCACAGTGACATCTATGGAGGAATGTGTCTGTGGGTCATAGGTCAGTCTAATGTTCAACAAGGGCCCGTGCGCCCCCCACTATTACCTACTTCTGGATCCTCCTTATACTGGAGTCTTACTTGATTTGTTTACAAATCCTTCTGGCCATTCCGTCAGGGCAGGAGGGGAGTTGTGCAAGGTGAGCTGGTGGCTGCCTTTTTGAAGATTTGAGTGTATGAATGGCCGGTGCACATTCGATTGCGCGCATTCTGGAAAAATGCATCAAAACCGCATGCATTGGGCATGGCACCCCACCAGTACTCTCTAAGGTGTGCCCCCGATGGGCTTAAGTGATCCAGACCAGGGGTCTGCAACCTTTGGCTCTCCAAATGCTTTGGACTACAGTTTACCACCAGCCCTAGCCAGCATAAACAATGGCTAGAAATCATGGGAGTTGTAGTCCAAAACATCGGGAGAGCCACAGGTTGCAGATCACTGATCTGGACATATTCTCTCCAAGTGATAAAAATAAAGGGGCTTGCAGTAAGCACAGTTTGTGCATCTTTTGACAGCCATAGCCCCATACTGATTGGGTCTGATTCACAAGGATTTGCACTGCAGAAAATCAGGCTTTGAGTGCCAACTTTATCGACGATTTACAATGCCTGAAAGCTCAAACTATGCGATCAGTTCCTCTCACATAATTATAGCACAAAGGGCTTTCCACAAGGTACTCGTTCAGTCTTCCTGGCTATAGGGTGTGGCTGGCGGCACGGCATCACAGTGTCTGTGACGCAGCTGAGTTCACACACGTTTACTGGAAAAGGTTTCTTGTTACCTATGGGCAAAACAATTGGTTCAAATCCCTCCTGTAACTTCCCCTCAAAACACGAACGCCCCTGCCAAAGACATCCCCCAAATTGTAAGATCAGGTGCGTACTTTCCTCTGTTGTGGTCGGGTCAAACGTTCACCAGTACCTGTTTTTTTTTTTTTTTTAATTTAAGGAGGCTAAGACTTGCCAATGCAGACACTTAGACAGGCCAATGCACAAAGTTTAGCTGTCAATAAAATGTGCATTTTTAGATTTCAGGACAGCTTTATTTTACATTAGTTTTCAAAGAGCAGCAACAAGAGTGAGTACATTTATTATAATTCATGCATCTGAAACATATCTGCCTGTGCGGAGGGCAGCCTAACGATGCTGCCCAGAATGCAGCAACATGCCGCTGCAGTGGTGAGACTGGTGGCACGGGTCATTGGGGGTGCCAGTCTGTGCTGTTCGCCAGTGACTGCAGGGGTATTGGGGCCTTCGGCACAGCTACTGATATTGCAGTTGTGCTTCACTTTCTTCACTTTTTAAAACTTTGCAGTGTTGCATACCCTTGGCACATTCCCAAGGCATAATGATAGCTTTACACTACATATCACCTCCTTCACAAATTAAGCACTGGTGTTGCACAGCTTTGTGCGGCTAGGGGTTACAAGAACTCCCACAACATTTCAGAAGTGATCCAATCACAATCTAGTGAAGGCGTCACCTCAAAGATCTACCTGCTCTTGCCAACCACTGATATATATACCCAGGACGGATACATATATGCTTAAATGCAATAAAATAAATTGGCCTCCGGCTAAGAGATCTGGAGAGAAATATGGCAGAGAATTGTCAAATCTATCACGGTGGTCTAACTGCCTGACAGCAACATAACATTATTTAATTGTAGTCCGCACTACACTTAAGGCAGGCTGCACGCAATCGACTGTGGTGGCAAGGCACCTCTGAACCTGCTACCTCTGCAAATATTTGGTGGGGATGCCCTCATCTTCAGGATGTCTATCTTGTGGCACGATCAATTGCTAAATTATTGGGAGACCTAATACTTGAGGATCTGGTGATGCTCCTGTCCGGGGCCAGCGACAATCTGCATTAGAGTTTTTTTCAAATCCACTACTCTGTACTGCTATGTAACCTGCTATTAGCAACTGATGGAATATGGCCACTTACTGGAACAAGAATCGCACCTGTGAGTTGGGATGTGGTTGGCAAATTCTAAGCATGAAACATTCATCAAAGACAATAAAGGGGGCACTGGCTCCTCATCACAAGGTATGGACCCCATGTCTGCATTTCGCATCTTTAGATTCTAATAGCGTATCTTGTCTCAGATGTTTGCAAGCTCTGAGATTTGTCAACGTACGCATTCGTTGTGATTTGGAACTGCTGGTCGCAACTTGGGTGTAATTGGGCCCCAGCCGCTTACGTTTTGATCTTTTATTCTGTTCGTATTTTCCAATTTTTGCTTCACTTATGGAATGGATGCATGAGTGGGAGGGAGAACAAGACTCTAGAGGAGAACAAGGTGGTCATGGACTAGTTTTTTTTCTTTTCTTTTAAAGGTATGTTCCCATCACACTGATTAACCATTAGAATTTGTATTCAAACAAAGTTATGCTTTTGCTTGATGAAAATGTTAACAAATACCATTTTTTTAAAAAAAGAATATACTCAATTATGTATGGAAAGCATTTGACTGTTTCATACTGTTTCAAAGGGTTTTGTAATCTGAAAATGTTCAATCATATGTTCCTTGTGACAAAGGAGTCGAAAACCATGTTTAATATGGTTTAGGACATTAAAATATGGCAAATAAACCAGCCTAATTTACTAGGGAAGTTGACACCATAGCCTCGCTTCTTTTTATTTTTCCATTCCAGATAGAAAGGTTTGATCCACGCTTTTCTGAACCCACCATAACACTGAGGTTAAAGGGACCCCAATGCACCAATCACAAGGATACCAGGCTGGCGCGAGAAAGCTCTGCAGAGGAAAGATGGTGCTTCCCTCTGAACCAGGGAAGCATCTGGAGAGGTCGGGTGAGAGCCGAAGGAGCACCACAGAATGAACCACAGCAGAGAAGGGGCTGTCGGAGTCACAGAGGCAGTGAGGTGCATTGGCTATACTGGCGAGCGAGAAAGGGACTGTCCACGAAGCCACGGGAGGACCGGCAGGACAGGGAAGCTTTTCAGAGACACGAGCAGTGCTGCAGCCACACACCATACGTCGGACATGCCAAACAACAACAGTGAGTCTGCCCAGGTGCACCGGGAGCCCCAGGGCATACTGACATGGGTTTCAGTGGGAGAATCTGTCATATATAACAAGCTGATGAAAGGAAGCAATTGTATTTACTTAAATTCCCATACTTGAGTCAATTTGGGGAAACTTCAGAAGCAATAGAACAGTGAATTTATGAAGTGTGATAACACCAGAGGAAACGTTGATACCAGGGTAGTGAATTGGCGATGAACTGACAAGAAAAGTGATGTTAATAAACCAAGCCAAACAAGAAGGCATAAGGGAATGATTGTGATGAGCATTGCCAAGAGTCAAGTGAGCATTGCCAAGAGTCAAGCAGATATTATTGCACATTACTGAAAGAAGTGTATGATTTAGAAAAGGAACCCTGCACACAAGAGAAACCTGGCAAAAGGGCGTTAGAGGTTTTGATCAAGAAATAGTGAATACATTTCCTAGCAGGACAGTGTACTGGGAAGCTTATGATGACTGGTGCCAAAGAACTATGAACTGAGTTTCCTAGAAGGAGAGTAGAAGTCTATGTTGATCTTTGCAAGTGAAGGCCACTAAACAAGGGAATGGTGCTAAAACAAGCGATAATAAAGCTTCAATGTTTTGATGTTAATGTTAATGTTAAAGGACATTTGTACCGCGCACTATCACCACCGGAGTGGTCCCCTGGTGCTCTGGCAGCTCTGAAAGAGGGAGGGAGGGTGAGTTAGTGGGAGGAGGCTGGAAAAGTGCAAGAGTGCAGTGATGTGCTGTTGGCGGCCTCAGTCCGGTGAGTCCGTTGGCTGGGCCTGGGGTGTTTGCAGCCGGTAGTCATTGTGTACTGTTATGCGAGTCTATGTGTGTTTTTAGTTTTGTTATTGCAGTGTAGTGAAATTTGTGCGGTTTGTTGTGCTGTAGGTTTGTAGTTGTGTTTGGTTTGGAGTTTGAGAGGTGTATGCAGAGGAGGAAATTGTTAGTGCAATTGGTTAGTTGGCATCTCTATCCTGAATTGAAGTGAATTATTGGGCATGTGGATCCAACGCATACATCAGACTGCCGAAAAACTGGGGAGATATATGCACCATAGTGAACGTCCACATTCCAGCGTTGGTGATCCCGAAAAGTGACCTGAATATTGACAGTTTCCCAAAAGCAGATGCACACCTGAGGAAAAGAAGATCTGTGGAACTAATAACCCGAATGAAGAGAGAGAATTACTTTTCTGCCAAATCAGAAGAAGCGTTTCATGCAATCCCATATGAACACAGGCTGTTTAGCCTCACCTCATCAGTATTCGTGACAATTTTCATGCCAAGATTCCAAGTTGGAGCAAATACTAAATGGTTGCAGATAACCAGATAGGAGTTACTGCAGACCATCCACATCACCATAGAGGGATTCAATGCGATCAAGGAAGAGTTAAGAGCCATCTGACTGATGACTCTCCAGAACAGATATGTGCTTGACATGATCACAGCTATGGATGGAGGAGTTTGTGCAAAAATTTGAGAATCATGTTGCACATTTATACCATCCCATGATGAGGAAAATGGAACTCTAACAGAAGCCATGGGTATGCTGACAAAACTGCAGAACCAGATGATTGACGAGACAAACGAAGTTGATGACAGTTGGTTTGAATCACTATTCTCATGGGTCCCACAATGGAAGGCAGATGCATTCCAGTTCCTGGGAGCCATACTAGTGATGATATTGCTAGGCTTCTGTGTTATTAAGATAACAATATCTCTGTGCTAGAAAATTGCAAAGAAAGCCATAGGGATGAAGATCATGGTCGATGTCAAGCCAGGATGGAAGCCCAAAGACCTGACTGATGAAGAAATAAGAGACGTTGTAAAGGCCAACATTCACGCACCAGAAGGAACAGAGTTTCTCTACCCCAGGAAACATCGAAACTATGTGGGAAGATGGGTTTACTGCAGCCCAAATGGAGAGTGTCAACTGATGATATGGAATAAAGACAAACATGTAAAGACAGCAGGAAGCCTGAAGGGAGTCATCAAAACACTTCTTCAGACCATCATGTATAAATCCAGAAGTTCCAGAGCCACACACATTTACTAACTAATCCCAAAGTGTGCGGGATACTAAAAGCTCATAGTGTGATGATATTGCAGGAAACTTGGCTCCTTGAGGGTCCATTGATAGATGGCTTTTTGACAAATTTTCAACCAGTCAAAAGAGGTCAGCAGGGTCGCCCATTTGGTGGCCTTTTAACTCTGGTAAGGATCATGTATGGAATTGTTAGTTATCAAATGCAAAAACATAGGCTGGGGCATATTAGCAACCAAGGTCAAGTCGACGGTGGAGTGTGTTATTCTTGATTGTCAACATATATTGGCAGCCTGGCAGTGATAACTGACTCTGTTGTAGAAAAAAAATCTTTGTGCAAATGAGTAGAATGGGAAACTATTGGGAGGTCAAATCATCCATTCAGGCGATCTTAATGCTGCCTGCATAATGCGAGACTGATCAGGCCCGGATGCTGCAAGGATGACTAGAAAGCAACATCAAGGGTATGTCTGGTTAAAGAGCTTGGGTGGTTTGTGACTTTCCCTATTGAATGGATCCATTGCAGGAGACATACCAAGTAATTCTGCCTGATCTAATAGTTCCTCCTTTGCTACTATAGATTGCATTTTTGTGCCCAAAAGTTGCTCTGAGATCAAGAAACAATGAATACGTTTACTACAAGGAGAGAGTACTGGGAAGCTTATGATGGTTGGAGTAAAAGAACTATAAACTGCGTTTCCTAGCAGGAGAATATACTGGGAAGCCTCGTTGATGTTTGCAAGTGAAAGTCAATACACAAGTGAATGGTGATAAAACACGCAATAATAAAGCTTCAAGGGCACTTGAAAGGATAATAAGTCAAGCCTCTCTTTGAAGCTGAAATAGTGGCAAGATGCATATGAAGCAGACCCAAGTAAGGAGTGTTGGTTGCGTGACATATAATGGGTGGACAGTGTGGTCCGACAACTCCTCCTAGACTGAATACATCCACCTAAGGAAAGCCACTTGTGAGTTAATAAAGGAAAACCTGTGTGAATTGAAATTGAGGAACTGAACTTTATACATTGGTGAAGGGTACCAAAACCGAAGAGCTGGGGAGTGTTCCAAGGAATTATGTTATTTTGGAACATTGAATATCCTAAGGAATTGTGTTATTTTGGAACTTTAATGGACTTGACAACTTGAGGAAGGGAACCCCTCTTTTGAAAAGTGAGCAATTTGAACTTTGGGGAAGGGAAACCCCTTTTCCACCCAAGAAGCTCTGAACTTTTATTTGAACACTTCTCATTTGATGCCGACATCCCTACACATTGTATACAATTATATGTGAGGACAAGTATAGGTTTTGGCCACAGACATTAGCTTTGGACTTCTTGACACAGACTACATTACTTTTGTTTAGGTAGGAAAATCCCACTTTAGCATAGGGCAAGTTAGGACTTTTTCCAGCCCTCTTTATTTTAATAAAAGTGTGTAGCCCAAACTCTATTCAGGTGTCTGTGTCTACTTCATGATGCCTCCACAGTAACGCCAGACACTTAACTGTTCCTGAATGTTCCACGGCTTTGAAGGTTCTGACCACTTAACCTTCCTTCTCTCTTCCCCTTCTTTCTACTTGGGGCACTAGGAATCAACTGCGATCATGGTTGGCGGCTTGGAAAACAACAATCATATGACTTTCATGCCCTGGCGCGGGGGTGACATGGGCGGTAACAGCCCGCCAACGTAAGCAATGAAAAGCCTGAGCAAAGTGTGGGCCACTGCGAAGCGACGGGATTGGAGAGGCTGTTGGCCGTTACCGACTATGTCTGCCCCCCGCTGATACATAAAAGCCATTTGCATCCCGGGGTTCATCTGGGGTGTAAATGTTTTTTTTTTACTCCTGAGATTGACTTGGCTGCCGTAAGTGACGTGAATCTCTAAAGGAAAAAGGACAAAGTCCCTTTTCCATTTCTATGGCAGCTGGATAGGGAGGTGCGGTGAACAAGAGCCAAACGATCCGGTCCTGCAGGTCAGTGCGGAGGCAGGGATGGGTGGGGAAGGAGTTAGGATTGTTTTGGGGATGGGGAGGGAACAGGGAGAGCCTCCCTCTAGCCGCTCCATATTTCAAACAAAGAAAAAAGATGATGCCACCCAGGAAAGGGTCTCAGGTGGCTGGACCAGAAGGCAGGAATGTTTATTCCCGCCCGCTGTTCCAGCCACCTGATTGGCCAATGGCCGTTCCCCAAGGTGCCAATAAATATAGCTCTTTTGCCAAAATGCTATTCATAGAACATATTTATTATATAATTATCATTACCAAGTTGAAGCATGTACCCATTTATGAACCTTAGGTAGAGTAAAGGCTGAGGTTGTCGTGCCAGTATTTAAACCTACGACCAGCAGATCATATACAGATCTGTTTCATTTTATTGCAGTATATATGTGGGTAGGCTAGGATAAGTGGGACGGTGAGTGTTTGTAGGACTCTACAGTGTACAGGCGATTCTAAAGGAGTCAATTGGGACTGTGGTGAGGAGAAGAGGTCCGAGGGGGCTTCTTACCCACAGCCTTGCTGCGTATCATTAAATACATACTGACAGCCTTTCCCTGTTGTCTCTGTTTCATCGACACACCACATCCAAAAACTCAGCAGCGAGTCCTTCATTGCAATGCTAGACAGTGGGCGTATGCATTTAATGATCTAGAAATAAGTGCTTCAACTTACGGAAAAGAGGATATATTTTTCCATTTGTTATTCCCATATATCATAGAACGTTTTCCAATGGGGTTTTGCCATTTTAAAGTGCTTCTGTGAATTAGGCCCCAGAAATCCTTTCTGCCAGGGCACGGTTTTCCCCAGTCCTAATAAGGTGCTAAAACTCCTTGAAAGAATTAATATTTGTACTAGGGCAATTTTTGTGCAAGTGCTAGCATGAACAATTGCACCTGCACTGCTTTGTAACAAGGATTGGCAGGGCTCTTCCCTCTCCCGGTTACTTTTTAACATATACACTAAACACTTTCATGATCTGCTTTCTACACTGAATGTTGGGTATAACTGCTATTTAGATGATACCCAAGTATGCTTTAGACTAGGCTTCTCCAACTCGAGGTCCCATGGGTCGGAAACATGTTGGATTTTCCAGATACCCCTTATTAATATTCATGAGAGTAATTTTCATACAATGATTCTAAGTGTGTGCACATTTGTTCTCATAAATATTAACACAAGATATCCTGAAACCCTATCAGTTGCATTGCTTTTCTTTTACTTAAATTAAATGAGTTAAATAAAAAAATAAAAAACATACAGTCTTGAACGCTGCTCTGCCTGAGTTCAAGACTCAGCATTTTACCACTAGGCCACAATGGCTTGCTGCTTCACAGGGCATACATTTCATACGTAGCCTATAATTTAATATGTTCAATGATGAAAGGCTAGGTATGAAACTTGTGAGAATACAAACAATAACGTTGAAGCATAATGTTTAAGTGCTGCATTTCAGACTCCTGCAGGCCAGGGTTCTCCAATGGCAGTGTTCAGCATAAATGTGATTTTTTTTTCTTCATTTTTTCTGTTTTATAATGTTGCCCAGAGATGGTGTAGTGCTCTTTTTGAATATATCTGCAGTGTAAGGGGAATGTGTAGTGTGAGTGCGTGCATGTCATCTGAGAGGGTGTGCATGCAATCTGTGTGTGCTTGATGTGAGCGTGTGTGTGTGTGCATGGTGTGAAGGTGTGCTTGAGGGACTGTGTGTGCAGCAGTGTGCATTTGCTCCGTGATGGCAAGTGTTAGTGTGTGTGCACACGTGTACACCGGTGTGTGTATGTGAGAATTGTGACATTTCGAGAGTGTGTGTGTGTGCATGTCTCCATGTCATTCTGAAGATGCCCATCAGTTCTTGTTTTTTTAATTTTGTGACTTGTAGTTTTGTTTTGTCTATCAAGTGTCCTGTACCACAAGTCCCAAAATGCAAAGTAAAAAAGAAATCTGAATGATCATCTTCCAAATAACCAGGGATATGTGGCATATAACAATGTATACAAGACATGTAACTTGGCTATATTCATGATTTCCCCTGCACCTCTATTTGTTTGGGTTGAATGGCAGTAGAGGATCTCTAAGTTATTAAAGGAGGAGGCATGTCAGATGAGGAAAGTGAGAATAAGGGGCTGGAGAGGAGTGGTGTCTACCTGCCCCCGCTGTTTTCAAAGTCTAACAGTAATGCAATATATTAAGGGAATAATGGGGCTGTGTGGCAAGCTCCTCCATTGAGCTGCAAAGAAGGTCTTGTTTGTGCTGGCTCACGTGCAATGGAAGATGCACAACTATTTATTGGTAGTGCAGCTCAAAAGACCTTTTTAAAATCATGCAGTGATTGGGTGAACGTTTCCATGAAGGAGGCCAGATTAAAAAGGCATGTATGTTAAGACTCCATAGTCCAGAATACAGAGTGCTTACCAAAATATGCGGTTTAAAATTGTTTTTTTATAAGTCGTGAAACCTGTTCTGCCAGAGTTCAAGGTCCAGCATTCAACCACTACGTCACAATTGCTGAGTGCTTCATGCTGCATACATTTCATGCGTAGCCTACAATTTAATATGTCCAATTGTAAAAGGCTAAGTATGAAACTTGTGAGAATCCAAACAATACACATCATTGTAGAATAATGGTTAAGTGCTGCGGCCCTAACTGCAGGTCAGGGTTCTCGAAGGCAGCATTTGGCATAAATGTATTTTTATTTTGTTTTTTCAGTTTTATAATGTTGCCCAGAGATGGCGTAATGCATGTACCATTCTGTTTTATAATGTTGCAGTAAATAAAAGTGTTTCATGTTTAATACGTTTTCAATTCTGCATCAACAGTGTAATACATGTCCCATCCTGTTTTATAACATTGCAGTAAATAAATGTTTTCACATTTAATCCATACTACAAAATGCAAAGTGGCAGCAGGTTCATGCCATGCCAATTGCGACCTTTCGCTCCAAAACATCCTTGTGCCAAGAGGTCCCTGCACCCAACTGGCTGTGTCTAAATGGGCGTGGCCAAACGGGACCTGTGGCGAAACAGTCACGCCATTACAGTGTTTGCCTAACTAGCCGCGCCAAAATGTCCTGTCTGTGCTCCAAGCCCCTTGTTTTCTGGCTGGTAACACTGGCCAAATAACACTGGTGTAACGGGGGCCCCCGCACCTCCTGTGGTGCAGGGGGCCCCGTCACCTCATGTCCTGGAAGGCAGGCCCCCCTTGAACTAAAATAAATTAAAAATAAATAGGCTGGAGGCCTCCATGTCATGGGGTGGGGGAGCTCTATACCTTCAAAAAGAATTATGGTTTGGTCCTTGACAGAAATAATGTCTTTATGAAGTTGGAGTGACTTAAAAAAGGAACCATTTCTTTTTGAAGTAATAGGGCTCCCCGCAACCCCATTACGTGTGTGTGTGTGTGTGTGGGTGTATGGTGAAGAGTGCACACTTAAATGTACGGGTGGCTGCCTGGGTGTGCCTGAATGATGAAAGGATGCACACCTAAATGTATGCGTGGCAGGGTGTGTGTGTGTGTGTATGTTGAATGGTGTGTGTGCTTGGGTTCAGGGGCAACAAAACCTACATTTCGGGTGGAGGGGTGCTATCCATTCAAATGTTGGGAGAGGTGCTAACTTCACAGGCAGTGGGGGAGGGGCAAACTTATTTAAGTGAGGCATCTAACTTCTTCATGCATTCTAATTAGACTTTTCTAGTGTTGCTTCAATGTTAGAAGCAGTTAACTCTCTTCTTTAAGTCTGAAAGCACTCACTTATGGACTGCTGTGAGAATAATCGGTCTCCTGTCCCCTCTCTATCCTTCCAATCACTTCTCTGGCATGCAAGTAATAAACTCACATCAAGATTTAAATTACCTAAAGAATTATACATTTGAATGCAGGTACTAACAGTTAAATGCTTTACGTTAGTAATTGCTGGGCCTTTGTTAACAGTGAAACCCAGGTTCTGTTTAACATCTGTGTCTATGTAGGTCACCCAGGTCAAGTCAACATAGCCCAAAATGTCAAGGGGGGGCGGGCGTGAGGGCTGAAGCCCAGCCAGCTCAATGGTGTTGCGCCACGTCTTGTGTTTAATCCCTTGGTTAGTTATTGGTAATCTTCATTACTCATAGCCATATTCTTCCTCATCCAAGTACTTGTGTATGAGCCATACACAAGTACGGGGATGAAGTAGAGGGACATGGAGTTAATGCCTGGCTTAGTTACATGTAATCTTCATTACTCCTAGTCCCACTCTTCCTCATCCCAGTACTTACCTATGAGGCAAAGAGCCTAATACGTAAGCACTGGGACAAAGAAAAGGGACGTGGAGGTAATTCTGGGCCAAGAAGCTGATTTGGATGTTGCCAGTCCAGCCATTTCTTACTGCTGCATTGTATATTTTTCTGGGTATCTGTGATAAAATAAACATGATAACTGTTATTGCTTTGATTGGCATTTTGGTGCAGCCAGTTTAGGTATGTCTAAATGTGACCTAGCATGCTTTTCTGCAATATGTTAGTACGTGTCTAGACTGGTCTATATTGTGCAGCCAGTTGGACATGATTTCATTGTGGAATGGCATTTTTAATAGCAAAACATTATATTAATGTAAGCATTAATGCTCCTGTGCACTGTTGGTGACATGTATTGGAGTGTTAGATTGGTGTTACCCTACAAAACAATTGCAAACGCTCTGGCCTTTTAGCCAATTGTTCTCAGAAAGTGTGCCGTATAATGCATTAAAACACATATTTAAATCTTTCTCCTAGTGCAGTGTGCGGCGTACCCCTGCAGCAGCATGTTTGCGCGTATTGCGCCAGCGTGGTAATCTAGGCTGGCCCAGAGTCTGGTGCGACCTGTGATTTGTGGCAGAGTTGGGGGGGCCCTCAGCATGGCTCGCAGGGGGGGTCCCAAATTTTGTATTATGCCACTGCCAACTAACCACATTTAAGCAGCACAGAAACTGGGGGAAAAAAATGACCGGCTGCAAGAATAACATATGCCCAGGTACTTTCTGTACCCATAGCGAAAACCAAAAGCTGGCACCCATAAATTTCTGCACAGCAAGTGAACATATATCTTAAAGTAAAATATACAAATGTAGTTCAATAGACCTACTACTTAGACGAAAGTGTACAAGTGTACAAGACAAAATAGCATTGGATTTTTAAAAAAAAGTAATGAACAGTAGAAAAATAACCTGAGGGAGGAAATGTTCCAATACATATGCTGGCAAAGTATAAAAGGTGCTCAGCAATCTGCCGTGAACTATTCCCACGAAAACTAAATCCCAATAAGAAACAAGTGCTTGTGGTCTTGTGAGCAAGCGTCTGCACTGGGAATATGACAACCTGAGTAAAATCATGGCAGCCAAATACTTGAGCAAGCTTGCCAACCTAAAGTAAAACAAGTTGTTGTGTCTGCCTTCTCAAAAAGGTTACGATGTCCACCCACATGTGTCCTTTGCAGGTGCCATGAAAAGCAGCCACAATTAGGGGGAAAATAACCGCACCAGGATTGTAAATTCTCTTGCCACATCCTGGCAAATACTCATGACTTACTTTCCCTCTCATCATTTCCCCTCCACACGCCCATGTCTATCTTTCAAAAATACTCTGCTTTATAAAGGTAACTTGTAAAAGTACACATAGGATAGTGTCACTCAAATATATAAATCCTTATAGAACTATGTTAGGCAAAAAGTGTACAATTGTGGCATTATTCCCCCCATCTTGACTGTGAGACTACAATGACCAGAATGCAATTCAGCAAAAGGCAGAAAATGCTCAATGCATGACAGTAGCATGGTTTAAAAAAATAATAATGCAGATGCAGTGTGTTACGAGATATTTAAAACTAAGAAAACACATGTAATTCAGGACTGTGGACTGTCTCCCATCGATGCAGTTACCGGGACCTACCCTGCTTAGTTTCAAAGTGAGGAAGGATCCAGCCCCCTTAGGCAATGTTTCTTTAAGTGGTCTTTTAAGGTGGGCTCATTTATTAGGCTTCATGGCGTTGGGGTGCTGACTCCTTCCTCGTTTTGAAGCTAAGCATTGTTCGTCTCAGTTACTGCCAGGATGGAAAACCCACTGTTATCTATTTTTTTTGTTATTGACTGGGAGACTACAACTACCAGAATGCATTTCAGAAAAAGCAAAAAATTGTCTCTGAGTGCAAATCGTTCATGGACTGACAGAAGCACAGTTTAAAAAAAATAAATAATTTAGATGCCCATTGGGTCGCCCATCCATGCAGTAACTGGTGTTGACGCTGCTTAGATTCAAAGCGGGACTGACCCTGCTTAGCTTCAAAGCAAGGAACGGGCCAGCCTGTTTCTCTAAGTGGTCTTGTGAGTTTGATTTATTCATCGGGCAACATGGCCAGAGGAAACTGGCCACGTCCTTACTTTGAAGCTAAGCAGGGTCTGTCCTGGTTACGACGTGGATGGCAATTGTGTCACCGGCCATGGGTTGTTCACCCCCAAATTAGCTAAAATATCTTTTGAAAAAAAAACCTGCAACTGTGGTACTGAACTACATATACCCATAGCTATCTGTAGTCCTTTATCGCCTCGAATATAGCAGCGAATCTCGGCAAAACGTCTGGAAAAAAATGCTTTCCTGCCCTCACCAAGTGCCCTCCTCATCTGTGACAGCTTCCCCCACTCACCAGATGGCCACCTCTGTCCTCTCCCTTTCCCCCCACAACACGTTGTTTCTGTGACACAATTTGTTTTGAGATGTCGGCTATTCGAGGCTATAGCCTAGACTAAATTAAGCTTTGTGTTGCAAACCCAGTCCCTAGACCCCTCCAACTCCCAAATTTCACTTGGTGCTGTAATAAACTCATGGTGGTAACAGTAAAGACAGACACAAGAGATCACAGTTCAAGGGTTTTTATTAAACTGTATAGGTAGTTTGCAAAAATGCCTAATCTAAACCTAAATCTAAGATGGGAGCAAGCTTCGACCATCAAATAATAAGAAGGCAGTCCTAGTGGAGTCTTGTCAAATAAAAGGGCCTATACTAAGAAATAACCTATTGCCAATCCTTACAACTAGTACAAAAAGAGTGTGGGATAGTGTTCACAAGAAAGAAAGAAGTGTTCACAAATGCTAAGTCAGTATGTGGTAGCCGGGGGTTTCCCTTCCCCACGTGTTGAGCACGGGATAAGGCAGGACTCCTGAGCACAGCACACTCTCGAGCTTTCCCAGCACGAGACGACAGTTCCCTTCCCAGATATCAGGATCTTCAATGGTTAAGTCTCTTTTATACCAAAGAAAATCTGTTACCTTCGAGGACCTGATGTGTTCTAAATAGCCATTGTGTGATGATTGTTCCTCCCTGGATCCCACTCTTCCGGGTTCAGACCCTTCTCGAATGTTAGCCTCCCTCCATCGGGTTCACTATGGCTTTTTCTTAACCAAGTTCATGTATTGTCTTAATGTTCTATTAGACAATCCACTGTGGACATCCTTCTGTCGGGTTCACACTGGTCAACGCAATGTTTATTGGTGCATCATGCCTCACCCTGTTCTGCAGGCATCCCACCATCGGGTTCCCTATTCCTAGCCATACAGTGTCTTTTACTTTCTTGTTATGCAGGATTCACTTCCCTTAGCTTTCCAATTTCGGGTCGGTCAAGACTTTCGACTTTACAGGGGGTTTTGCTAGACCACTGTATGACCACTTTGAGCTTTTCCTGGTGGCTCTCCTAAGGCCTTCTGGTATCGGTATTTTCAACAATAGGGGAATCAACCAGACTCTCTTGAGTGACCACCCATATGGTGCCAGACCCCTCTGCAGCTGGTTTTCCCCTGACGAGTTAACAGTTTGTTGCTTTTTCCTTTAATTTGACATTTGTACACTTTGTTCAAACACAATTCGGTTTCTTATCGAATCTTCCCTCGACTCACTGGCTGTGATGAACCGCTTGGCTTTTCTTGTTTCAGGAGTCAAGGCTGGTACCCCGGTAGCAAGCGTCTCTGCCTGTCCTGATCATCAGTGTAGGAGGGCTTTGTGTACCATTGACATCTGCTGCAACCCACGCTGGCTATTTTTCGCGATGTTATGATTCCTTTCACAGAGGCTTTGCGGGTCAGGGTCGGAAAAGGGCAAAGCTGCTTATCTCCTTGTCGCCCCTTCGGTTCTTGCCACCTTTCTCCTCCTCTTGAACTGCCGTTCTGGGATAGCTGTGTCTTTGTGCGGGCTGCCTTGCTCATAGTGTGCTTTCGTGCTTCACCATTTATTCCTATGGGGAAGGGAAAGGGCTGACAGGTGTGTGCAGTTCTGGTCAATTGCCTGACTTTGCCTGACCCTTGTGTTGAGACATGTCAGGTAAATGCCTCTGGTGTAAGTCTGTTGTCTTTCATGTCGGGAGAACGTTTTTTTGTCAGAAAAGGGGGGGGGTAGAGTTTCTGAGTATCCTACGTGGTAGGATGGGGAAAAGGTATTATAAGAAGGGGAATACCGTGTCTTACCAGACAGTGTCCCACTTCCACTGCACGAGGACCCCCCATCCAGGTGATCCTCCAGCACTGGTCCACCCCCAGGAACTGGATCCAATAACGATGGCCGTGTCCTGGCCACCTGGATGACAGATCCCCAGGGACTAGTCAGGGAGACACCTTCAGGTTTCTCACAGTGCCCTCTAGCCACCCCCTCCCACCTCTAGCCTGATGCCATTTGCATGTTTTTTGACCTGCAAATAGCTTTTTTCCTGCATTTCATTTTCCCATATCCTCGGCTATAGCCAAAGATATTTCTCGGATGGAGAGAGAAACAAGATGGCGGTCGCTTCATTTCCAAAATAAAACGGTTTTGGATAAATCCCTGAGATATCTTGATCTATTTCTGGGAAGGGGACGCCGTCTTCTATGTGAAATGTTTTAAAAACTACAGCACGGAATAACCCCAAACCAGGCATGTACCGCAAGTCAACGCTTTGTGCCCAAGTTGTTCCAGACTTTGTCCATATCCGTCCAGCGGTTTGGGTTGTGCGCTTTGGCAAACATAAACCTTGTTTGTCTATGGGAAAATTAATGGGAAGTAGGCTGCACTTTTGGAAAAAGAATCTTTTTTTGACGCTTAATAAATGTTCTTTTTTAACAAATCTTTACAAAACCTTGCAGTCTGGGGCGGCCCGTGGGTTTGTAATCACTTCCAAAAGCTCAGCCAAAATCATTAATGGAATCAAAAGTTATTAACGATAATTAAAACAGCAGTAACATTTCACAAACATTATGTTAAAAAAAAAAAATCTGTTAATGATCAACACTTGCATACGTCGTTGTAGAATTTGCCCTGATGGTGGGCCCTACAGGTCTGCAATGCATTGGCAGCAGATTCTGCTCCTTTGACAAGATGAAATAAAAGAAGACTAATAAAGGATGCACACAAATACGCAAGTGTTGTGCATGTATATTTCACATTCTAAAAAGCACTAATGACAGTAGTTTTTACTACACGCACCGCGCATCCCGATACGGTGTAGATACATTGGAAATATCTGTTCAGGATAATTAAGTTGTCATTCCCACATTCTAATATTACTGATTCTTTGTCTCCACCTGGAAGAATCTCACCTTTGTTTTACTGCACGAGCCATAGCTGACCCAAATCGTGATTAGTGTAACAGTTTATATACAGGTCTTTATCTCTCATGTACGACCTTGTTACATTGGCAGGTTTTTTCCCCAGATTTTTTGGCTGAAAACCTTTCGGCCGAAAAACTCATAGTAAAATATGGGAGGGCGGAGGGTATGGGGATAAAAGGAGTAGGGGCAGCGGTCGAAGTGTACAAAAATAAGTAATGGGACTATGTTCCCTGCTGACCTGCACCTGCTCCCCACAAACCCCATCGTCACACCCCCCCATGCGCAATCCAAACTCCCAAAGAAACACACCTGCTGTTTAAAGGAATGTTTTCTTTTTACAACAAAAGTATAGGAAAAGTAATAAAACATTTTTAAAAGGTAGAGGAGCACCGATCCCACCCACCTCAACCTCTGGGTAGGGGCATGTCGGGACTAGGTACTAGATAATAGGGAAGTGGGAATTGGGGGAAAATCCCCCAAATAAAAAATGCTAATGAGTTTTTTTCAGCTGAAAATATTCAGCAAAAAACTCAGCAGGAAAAGCCTTGCGATCTAAGAACATAGACCCCTCTCTTATTCATAAGCTTCAAGTTCTACAAAGCAATACTGATAAGATGGCCACCAGCTCATTGTTAAAACCATATTTTACTTTTAGCTGCAAACTTCAGTGAGGCCAGGATCATATTTAAGGTAGCCACGTTAGTCCATCATTGTGTCTCGGACAAACCTGCTCTTCCCCTGCGCGCCTTAAATTCCCAGTCACTGATTTCTCTAAGAGTCAAACTATCCTCTGCTGGCAGCAAAACCTCTTCATTCCCAGGGGCCAGCATTTGGAAAGACCTGTATGAGCTGGGCTGAGTCGCACTTTATTCAGTTTAAAAAGTGTCCGAAGCCTTATCTGTTTAGCTCGCTATTCTAACCTAGTCTGGGGCCGCACTATACACATCCGTAAACATCTCTAGGCTCGCGACCCAGGTTTTCCAAAGTCTCATTGTCCCTGGGTAGCTTCACTCACGGTGCATTTTGGCGCTGCAGTTCTTAGGCCCAAGGTCACATTGCTCTTCATTTCTGGGTATTCAGTGATGCTCTGAAGTGTTGAATAATTTCATATCTTTGAATGAGAATTGTGCACACTCGGGAGAAAGACTCTGGGCCTCAATCAGAGCCTGTGCTAGATATAGCGTGGAAAGTCGACATTCTCCCATACAGTTTCCAGCACCATCATTCTGACATGGGTGGAAATATTGGAGGGATAATGTCGTGCATTCCAGCAACAAAAGCTGTTAAAATCTATCTTTGCAGGAGAAACATGTGCTCCGGGGGCTTAGCGAGCATTTCTCAAAAGACTGCCACTTTCATTGAACTAGAAAAGCGTTGCTGCAGTCTGACAAATGCTATGTACATAATGGGAGAATGTGTGCTGTGGGCTTTAATGGCACCTCCAAGGGTACTGATAATGCGCACATCTTTTGGCTGGTGCAGGAAGGGTGTTCTGGCCTCTGAATGCAGTCTTTGCCAGCCCCTTGCTTGCGAGGTGGTTGGCAAGGCTGTTGCCATGCTGTAAATCACGGCATTGCAGGAGTGGCAGGCTTCGTTCATTGCCGCCACTGCCTTAATACATCGGAATGCATGTCTTCATGGAAAAGTGTCCATTATAGCATGCACCTGACTCCGGCCCTATGTTCACTCCATCCTTGACCCGGGGATTTCGCATCGCTGAGGAAGAGGAAGCTGTTAGGTAGACCACGCCGCCGCCAGCACACCGCCGCGCGTCTTCACGGGAAGGCTAGTGAGCGGCAGGAACATCATTATCATTTCAATGAAGTGAGTGGGTCCAGGGAGGGTTCATTGCTTGCACATTCCTGGCATGCATTCCGAGCAATAACAAGAGTTTGGCAAATGCTCATCCCAGCATAAATCAATAATCACAACTGATTATTCACCTGCCATACACTTCCAGCCAGAGGAAGACAGGCGTTCTGATCGAGCTTTCCAAGAGGGCTCACCTTTTGCCCAAGACAGGAGCACTTGCTTTGAGCTTTCCGCTGCACATGTCCAATGCCACGCCTGCTCTTCTTCCCTTCGCTCCAAATTAGGATGGAATATTCCAGTCACTCAGCATCTGACCCCGAACAAACCACATCCGTGGAAGGACCTTATACTAATGCTCTGTAAGCCATGTTTCAAGGTACTGCATGCGGCTTACAGAGCGGGGTGATGGACACACTGTGGTGGTGTGTATGTTTTTAAGGAAATTGTCACAGCTGCATAATTTACTGTGATTGCCTGTCAATCATAACTTCATGCCAACATTACCCCATTCCAATTGAGAGATGCTAGTGCAGTCCTGTCTGTATCCATGCATTGGTTTAATAAAGATGAAATGCAGAAATACAACTCCCAGAATGCAAAGTATAAAGGAGGGCGTATACAATGGGCATATTTCTTTATGATCGTAGATTGTTCCAAATTTAGAATGTGAATGAAAAATGGGTTCCAAAGTAAGTGGAAATGCTTCAGAAAAGTGACCTTACACAAGAAATTAAAATGACAATGTTTGTGTTATTTACAAATCTGGAGTATAACATATTCCTCGACCAAATAACTTATGAAGTTTGAACATAAGCAATCTTATTCATAATAAATGCGATAATTCGATGGTCCTTTGACTCTTAAATATGTAATATTTGTGTCCCAGTGTATTGACCTGAGTAATGAACACTGACAATAATGCATACAAAGACAATAGAAAATCCACCAAACTGCATACAAATAGCTTGAGAACCTATTATCTGACCATAAAATAAGATCACGTCTCTGTTATTCAAAACTCAAGTGAGATTCATAAAAGCACCATGCCATGAAATGTAATATTTAAATATTAGGTGGCAAAGATGCTTACAAAGCGTCTGCATGGAACATTGCCTGAGGGCTTCATCACTGGCTTATCAGACGGCCGTCCTGCCCCTGGTTGCACGTGGATTTCAAGAGATGTTGGGTTCGCGCAGTCATGGAGTCGGGCCATGGTTATGCAGCTATAGAGGGGCTGGAAAAAGGACCGAATGGTTGTTAGCACAGCTGGCTGTCAGCAGAAGCAGAAGCAACATTGGTTTGGCTTGTACGAAGGCATCCCCGCCAATCCAGCGGCCAGCAACAGACTTTGGTAGAGCAATATCTTAAGTGGGCTGGGGACAATGTTGCAGTTATTTCTAGCTATGAAACACAGTGTGTTTACTATAACTAGGACCACTTTAGGGAGGGTGGCTTCTGACCTTTGCTCCTTGAAACACAGACCAGTTGTGCCAGGCAAGGGGCCTTGCGTCCCCCTTCGATAACTCGGAAAGTTATTGATTCCTTGCCATATTGTTGCCCGGACTGGCCCTTCACATTATAACAAAGGACGCAGAGCCGGAGGATTGGAGAACACAACTTTCTTTATTTAACGAAATACAGGAACTGGCGTACATACGCCAACACTCCTCCCTCTCAGCCCTCATCATGGAACACGGCTCCTAGCTTGGCAGGAGCATGTCTTAAAGGCACAGGGTCGGTAACACCACCCCCGGACGAATGTTCAAATGTCCGGGTCAACATTCTTCGACCCAGCATAACGGCTTCTACGTTACTCGTTGGGGTCTGGCTTGTCGCTCCCATATTTCTCTCGATCCAACTGGATCGAACAGGGTTTCTCCGTAACTCAAATCCTCTCCGGGCGGGAACCACAAGTCGTCCCGCAGCTCCCGAGACACCGGGTCTGGTTCCGGTGGAGGGGATTCACAGCCCTCTTTCTTAACGTAGTGTTTGAATAGGGAGCTGTTTCATCGTGACTGCTTTGCCTTCATTCTGGGCTGTTACCATCATTCCTTTGACGGCCGTGACACTCATGGGTTTCGGAGCAAATCGAGAGTCCGTCTTCTTGATCATGGGCTGCTTGACAAGGACCTAGTCTACAATCTGGAAGTCCTTGGGCACTGCCTGTCGTCTTGCGTCTGACTCCTGCTTCACTTTTCCTTTCACCTCGGCATCCCTCTCGGCCACTTCCTCATCCGCTCCTCCCGGAGTCGAGGAGTCTCTTACTATGCGTGTGTAGACGTCGTATCGGACCATTCATTCTGCCAGGGTCCTATTGGTGGCCTTGTGCGAACTATTACGATAGTCCCGTAGGAGCCGGCACAGGTTTGATGTGGATTGGTGGCCTCTATGCGGGTCCTTTGAAGGGTTTTCTGTATCGAGGCCATGAAGCATTCTGCCATGCCATTCGCTTGTGGCCATTGCAGTGTTATCTTGAGGTGTTTGAACCCCAAGTGGTTTGCCAGCGCCTCAAATTTGTGGCCATTGAATGGCGGGCCATTGTCAGACTTGATCACCCTCGGAATGCCCCATTCGCTAAGCACTTCATCCAGGGTGGCTGCCACCTGGGGGAATGTTGTGGATGCAATTCTCTTGACGATGGGAAATCGGGAATATTCGTCAATGAGGATGAGGAGTGGAGTGGATTCCAGTGGCCCATATAAGTCGACTGCAACTCTCTCCCATGGCGGCTCTGGAATTTGCTTGGGTTGGAGGGGCACCGGGGGCTGTGCCGGAGCCGTGCACTGGCAGGCTAGGCAATTATTGATCCACTCATCGACCAGCGAGTCCAGGAAAGGGAACCAGACGTGACAGCGTAATTGTCTTTTGGTATTCTCAGCTCCTCTGTGTCCCTCATGAGCTGTTCGGATGACATGGGCCCTGAGCGCAGCGGGGATGACGATGCGGCAGCCCCTCAGGAGTACATTATGGTCCTTAACCGCGAGCTCAGACTGCACCCATGCCAGTATCTCCATTTCCTCCTTGCACACCCCCGGATGAGCCAAAAAATCCTTCCATTTGTTGGCATTAGTCAGACTGATGGCAAGGGAGGTCGTTGGGTCAGCGGCTGACGCGGTTGCAACCATGTCCAAGGACAAAGCAGGCAGGAGCGAGCTTGAAGCCACTTAGTCAATGTACGCCACATCACCCACTCGGGTGACAGGTGGGCTTGCAGGATGGCGGGAGAGGTAGTCTGCCGGTCAAGTCACCCCCAGGTCTGTGTACTATGTCATAATCGTACTCCTGCAATCTGATGCCCAATCGCTCGATCCTCGGGGGCATTTTGGTGTGTAGGTTGCCAAACAAGGATAGCAGCGCCTGGTGATCGGTGATCAATGTGAATTTCTTGCCGATTATAAAGTTGTCGAAGTGCTCGCAGGCCCACACGGTGGCCAGGCTCTCCTTCTTGGCCTGCGAGTAGGCAGACTCCGGCGTGGACAAAGCCCTGCTGGCATAAGCCATGATGTGCCTGGGGTTGATGTCAGCTCTGCTCGTCTGTGCCAGGATGGCTCCTAGGCCAACAGGACTGGCATCCACAGTTATTTCAGTGTGCCAGGAGGGGTCGAAGTAGGCCAGGCGATGGTCCTCCATCAGGGCCCTCTTAATGGACCCAAACGCATGTTGGCATGCGGGGGACCACTCAAACACAGCGTCTTTTTGCAGTAGCTTCCTGAGTGGCTCGGTAATGGAGACGTAGTGAGGGATGTACCTCGCACAGTACCCAGCCATCCCCAGGAAGGAGCGGACGTCGGCAACCTGTAGCGGCTCCTTCAATTTGGTAATGGTGTCAACCTTCTCCGCTTCGGGCGTCATCCCTTCTCCAGAAAATATGTCCAAAAAGTTTCAGTTTAGATTTACTAAATTGACACTTGTCAATGTTGAGCGTGAGGCCTGCGGCATGGACTGCCGTGCACGTGGCAAGAAGTGCAGCGTTATGAGCCTCTTTGGATGCCCCAAAAATGAGAATGTCATCACTGTAATTCAGTGCCCCTGGGATTGGCCTGATGATCTGCCTCACGGCCTCCTGACAAATCTTGGCCGCTGAGGAGGTTCGGAAGTTTAACCTCCGATATCAGAACAGTCCTTCATGGGTGGCAAATGTAGTTATCACCCTTGAGTCGGGATGCAGCTCCAGTCGATGATATCCCTGTACCAGGTCAAGTTTGGAGAACACCCGGGCATTGTTGAGTTGCACGATCATGTCCTCAATGCATGGGCCCGGGTGTCTCTCCCTCTGAATGGCGGTGTTTGCTATCCTCAGGTCAATGCACAGGTGCAGCCTCCCACCTTCTTTTGGAACGATGACCAGAGGTGAGACCCACGGGGTGGGTCCCGTGGCGGGCTCTAAGATGCCATCGGCGAGTAGTTGGTGAAGCTCTCTGGAGACCGCCTCCTGAAGATGGAACCCAACTCTCCTGGGATGTTGCGGGACCGGTCTCACAGATGGGTCAATGTGCAACCTGATCGGCGGGCCTTTTACTCTTCCTAGGCCTGTGCACAGCTGGGGACATTTTTCCATGCTGTCAAGCTTGGTGATGAGGCCGAGGGGTTCGCCAGTGGCGATGGCTCTAACGGAGTCCTCGTGCCTCTGATTCACTGCGTCTGAGGTTATCACGTCGTCAGCGCCGACATGGATGTCAATGAGCCCCAGACATGAGGCCGTGTAGTAACTGAGGAGGCATCGTCCTTTTGTGGGGCATTGAATGATGTGTATGGTTGTATCTGTTTGCCGTCCTTTGAGGGGGAGGCAATGCTTGAAATGGCCGATGGCCTGTAGGGGCTTGACTGCGCCCCACTGGAAAATTCTGGATTGGGTCACCTCTACCGCTGGTTTGTCAGGGATTCCCAGGTATTCCTGTTTCCCCATGATGTTCACGGTGGCACCAGAGTCTACCAGGAAGTGAAACAGGCATTTACCCATCTTGACTGGGATCCGCAGAGCTTCCCTAGCCTCCTCGCTGTCTTGGATGAGGTTGACGTATTCATCCTGTGTTGATAGGTCGTAGTACAAGCCATTTGTGCTGGGCGTGGATGGGTAGTAGCTATCTTCTTCTATGTATCCTTCAGGGGTTCATCATATTCGTCCGCCAGATGGGACGGTTGTTCGTGATACCCATAGACCTGTGGATATTCATGACAATGGTATTCGTCAATGGCACGGACGTACCGCCGTTGGTTGGGCTGTTAAAATCTTTGTTGAAAGTAATAAGGTTGCAGTGGTCGAAATGGCATCCTAGTGGGCCCTTGGGGTCTCGGGGTAGGAAATGGCCTCCCTTCCCTGCAGACGGATTGAAAATGGCCCTCTCTCTCACAATTGGCACATCTTTGTGACAGGGCAGGACAGGATCCTGAGTGTGGGAACGCCATACCACACCGGTAGCACTGCCTCTGTTGTCTGGGCGCGGATAGGTTGGGTTGTCTATATGGAGTGGCACCTCTCGCTCCCTGCCTTGGGACTGGTTGTTGAACCGCAGCGATGAGCTTGGTGGTGTGATGTTTTAGTGATGTTGTGCCTGCCATTGAGGCAGCTTGGGCATCCACCCTTTCAAAGATTCTTGCCAGTTCACTGACTTCTGGAATCGTGAGGGGCTTTTTTAGCAATTGTTTCTTAAGCGTGGGTGATAGGCAGGCCTCAATGATGCGCAGGCGGATGGCTTCGTCCAGAGAAAAGGCATCAAACTGGCAGTGGGCACCTTTGACCCTCAGGCGGGTTATTTACTCATCCACAATCTCCTGTGGCTTCTGCGTGCATTGATTAAAAAAGTATCTCTCATAGTCTCTGTTGGGTTCGATGATGAGTAGTCTGTTGAGTGCGGTAATCAAGGAGGTGAAATCGGGCTGATCAGCCGTTGGGATGGTCTTGACGATTGTTTTCAATGTTGAGGAAGACATCTCGTAGGTGAGGTGAGTCGCCTTCACCAGAACCCCTGCCGAAGTGGTAAAAGTCCTCCATCCATTCGGTCCACGGGGACCCTTGTTTGCTTGTGGCGTCATCAAAAATGGGAGGGGCATACGCAGCTGTACGGACTTCGTGCTGCGGGTGGTGATGCTGGCTTGCCCATGTTGACAGTCGGTGTCCTCTGCGCTGGTTTGCTAGGCACGGGCTGGTCCACCTGCTCACACTAGCAGTGGGACTGTTGGCAGACAAAATCCTGGGGTCTCGCGTTGATGCGGCACGCAGGAGAAGGCGGAGCCAAGAAGAGAGGATATCCAGAGGCATGGTGTGCGCATTTGCTATTGGCCCCTTGAGTCCCTTGGGGCACGTGCAGTGATATGAGGCCAAACGGGGAGGAGTAGTCACTGGGCTTGCCCTTATCAGGCCTTGTGGCTCTGCAGGCAGACGGGGGTGAGGAAACGTCATGTAGCACCAGCAGGGTGTTGGATGAGGAGGCACGGCAAGCACGGTCATTCTCCCTTTGATGGGGCTGCTTACCGTCGGTACGCTCTTGCTGCTGTGAGAGCGTAGGTCGATCTCCCTTTTAAGCCGCGGCACGCCAACAGTACGTTCTTGCTCCTGCAAGCGCGTGATCGGACTCGTTCCGTTAAGGCGGGCAGGTGCTGGAGAGGGGGGGCCTGCTCACCACCCCCATGTATGCGCTCCTGCGCCATGGGTCAGTCCGTCGGCTTGCAGCACCGCTGCGACTTCAACGTACCTCGTGGCCTCAATGTGGAGCCTCCTGGAGTGGTGGGAGGTGTGGACCGCACCCAGCAGCAGGATTCTATGTGGACCGGTTGCCTGTCCCTGGAAAATTATACGCAGCGGGAATCACCATCACTGGAGCACTGTGTAGCTTCACGGAGGAGGAGGAAAATGACCTGGTGGGATCACTGGTCGTATGGAAAGCAGGGCGTGTGGTGGGATCATCCGCAGAAGGAGGACTCTGGCTCGCCGAGAGATCCTCGTCGCCAGATGTTGCCCGGACTGGGCCTTCACATTATAAGAAAGGACACAGAGCCAGAGGATTGGAGAACACAACTTTCTTTATTCAACGGAATAAAGGAACTGGCGTACATACGCCAACATTCCTCTCTCTCACCCCTCGTTGTCGAACACGCCTCCTAGGCTGGCAGGAGCGTGTCTTAAAAGCACAGGGTCGGTAATACCTATGCTCTGGGGATTAGCCCCAAAACAAGCCCAGAGTAGATCTGGAATAATCTTGACTTGCTCTAGGTTGCGGACAGTTCTACTCCATGCTCACCTCTCAGCAGAGCCAGTGTAAGTCTCTTGGAGACCCCTGATTTCTTTTACAAGATTATTCAACACAAATCCAAAGCTTCAAGCAAATGGTGGGGTTTCTCTGAGCATCCCAACTCCACACAGTGCACCAGAGACACGTTTGTAAACTGAAAGCCTCTTTGACAAGTCATCTACCCCATTTATGAAATAAACCCTCACATGGGGGGCGTTGTTGCCTGGTAAAAGCCAGGAGACCCAGTTAGAGGCACAAGTGTAGTGAGAATATGGTACCTGGCACTGAGACAAGGTGTTTATAAACCCCTTTGCAAGTGGCTTTGTCATTAGTACCCCTGGTCAGTCTGAGAAATGGGCAGTGGCAGTGGAGTGGGGCAAGGCCAGAGTTTGTGTACTTGTGTAGTCCATGCAGTTGAGTGTAGAAGTGCCGCAACTGGCATCAGCGCGACTCAGAGATGGAAGATGATGGATGACTTCTGGACGAATGGGGGAGGTGGGTGACAGTGGTAAAACTCCGAGCTTCTTCAATAGGTAAACATCTGAGCTTCACCAATCAGGATTTACAACGTCAGAGGCGTGGGTACTACTTTCAGTTAAAGCAGATAAGACCACTCACCAGTGACCACCTTCACTTCCTGTTTTGCGCCTTGTGCAGCTCTCTTATGCCACCTAGGTGCTGGAGTAGGTCTACACCATCTGTTATGGTTGAACGGGAGACGTTCAACTGGCTGACTCAAATATCGAGAGTATTTCTCAGGTGAAACCTGAGTGAACTCTCAGGCACGTGGTATGGGCGGGTGGGACTACTGTAACAATTAGCCCTATTTTTCTTCTGCGTCCACCTTTAAACCACTTTCACACTTATCAAAACTGTGTGCTCTGTTGCATCACACAAAGAAGTGTATTGCTGAGAGTGGCACTGCTTCAGCACATCCTTGGTGCTTCACAGACTCTTCTTGTGTTGCACCGGAAGTGGCCATGGTGTGAGTGTGAATGCCAAACCTTCAGAAAAAGTGCTCCATTTCACCAGTCCTCTTTCTACTTTCTCCTTGAGGACAACTGGGTCACAAGCTAGACGGTGGTTGCTTCATGAAAGATGTATGCGATGCATGACTCTCACAGCAAAACCGATCATGACCAAGTCAGAGCGTCAGACATATCCCCTCGTCTGACCATTTCCTGGGCCACCTTTTGGCTGCCACAGAATTGTGCCACTTTCTGCACCTCCAGAACGGAGCAGGTGAGAATGAAAACAGCACTGATCATTAGAACGTTCTCATTGGAAGCAATCCTGTGCAGAAGGCATGTGCTGTTCTCAGTGCCATTGGCAATGGTTCAGGGATTTTTTTTTAGTAATAACTCATCTCAGAGCTTTCCCTTAAATATGAATGATGTTTATTCAGATAAACGGCATTCTGCGAACATTTAGAACTTCCCAGAGATTTGTCAGAGGAAGCTCGAGGTCATATCGGGATGCAAAACGTATGGCCCTTCAAGAGACAGGAATACTCTTCAGGGGTCTGCAACCGTTGGCTTCCCAGATGTTTTGGACTGCAACACCCATCAGCACTAGCCAGTTTAGGCAATGGCGAGGGAGCATGGGAGTTGTAGTCCAAAACAACTGGGGAACCACAGGTTGCAGACTCTTACCCAACTCCCCGGCATCCTGTAAGTAATAGCATGCCTTGCTGCGGCCTGACAGGACTCTGCAGTGCAGTGGGACATGCTAGGCTTTTTTCCATTTCCAGCTCCCTTGCACTGGAAACAGAACACAAGTTTAAACTATTTGTGTGGTGTTGAGGGGAGGGGAATGGCGTCTGTGGATTGACAGGAGAGATCAGATCAGTGCGAGTTGTACCTCAAGAAGCGTCCAGAGTATGTTTGCAGCTCACCGCACATTTGGGTGTGTGAGCTTTGAAAGTGTGCAGCAGCTGGCCTTAGGAAGTGTTCATGCAGGCATAGTGTGAGGGCCAGAAAACCTCTTGCACAGTCGCGAGGGTGCGCATGAAACAGGCCTACTCATATAGGAGGTGCTCTAGTGCAAGTTATGCTCACATGAAGCATGGCTCTGACTCAAGTGACATGCATGAAAGGTTCACTGGCCATGCAATGCCTGGCTCGTGTACACCACTTTTATGTTTGTTGAGCCATACCAGACCCATCATAGGCAGCCAGCAGCCAATACGTGGAACGTGTTAGCAATGCGTATGCTTAGCACTGGTCCTACCTTCTCGACATGCAGGCGTGTGGGAGGGATCCCACTCCAACTATGGAATGCAATTGCCAAATGGTCGTTTGGCGCCACCAAGGAGGTGCTCATGTGTTGGCCAACAACATTGTGTCCAGCAGTGAAGATTAGAGCAGGATAATGAGGAATCTGCTGATCTCCACTGAGCAGAAAATGGCGGAAATGCGCTCCCATTGCGAGCACGTGCAGATTGGCACAGCACTGCTTCCAGTTCCATCAGAGGTTTGACAGGTTTTTCCTGCGCAGGAAGTTGACATTTGGAGACCACAGATCAACCCGAGCTGCTTCTATCCAGCCAACACACATTGGAATATTGCACAAGACATCCATTATCTTAAACATGGAGGCGTGGCTGTTTCCTGCCAGAATGACAAAGCCTTCTTAATATACTGAAAAGTTAATCAAATAAAACAATATATACTGTTAGGACCTGGGGGTATCGAGGTCATTTTTTGGTTATGCGAGACATAGCAACACTGTGAGCCGATTCTGTTCAGATCATATAGTTTCACTTTCTATCATAAATATCTGGACTTCAAAAAGAAATTGAATGCTATGTTCGGTCTTCCCCCATTCCTTTTGTACATATTAGTTCCCTTCATGGTAGAATAGTAATGCTTGACCAACACTCAAAACTCCCCAAAGGGTTAATGAGGGCAGCAATTGACTTGAGTTGTGCCTGCACATTTTCTTTCTTTTCCTTTGCAGATGTACAAGCAGAAGGGGCAAACTGGTCGGCAGCAATGGTCTTGAGATTTAGAGGGCTGGTCACTGAGCAAGGGGGTATGTTCTGGCGGTAGGTACAAAATGGTGTCAAGCAGAGTTGACTAGTTTAGGTCTAAGTCTATGTGGGTTGCTTGCAATACTTTATGTGTGGCTAAGCAACCTCTGTACTGAGATTTCTAGAAGCGAATACAAAGATTACGTAACACATAGATACATACATTTCTGTACAGCATTGAGGTTGAGTACACTACTTGTGTGCATCAAAGAAGTACATTATAATATAAAGATGGCCAATACAAAATCTCAGGCCACAGTAAGAAATGGCTAGACTGACTGTACTAAAAGGCCAGTTGAGCAACGTAATAACAGTAATCATGCTTGCTTTATCAAAGATGTCCAATACAAAATGTCATTCCAAAGCAAGAAATGGCTAGACTGGCTGTACTAAAAGGACTGTCGAGCCACGTAATAACACCGATCATGCTTGCTTTGTCATAGTTTCCCAGTAGAAAATGCCATGCATGGCCCTGGTGCACCACTGCCTCACACTCACACCTAATCACATTCATTATGAAGGTGATTAGGTGTGTCTGCGAGTAACAGGGAGGCCCAGGGGGGCGGATTATGTGTGTGAAGTGCTGGAATCCAAGGGGATAGCCATGATATTTTTTAATCGCCATACATGCCCACTGGAAAAATGCCATGCCTCCCTCCAAGGGCCCAGGCATGGCATGTTTTACTCTGCAGCTATTATAGATGCCCATTAAAAAATGCATGCCTTTTCTCTGGGCCCCCAGCTGCTCACACACAGAGATAATCAATTATGATTGCATACGAGGCGCTGGGGGCTCAGAGGTCAGCCATGACATTGCATGCGATGCACTGGTTATCCCAGGGGACTGGCATGGTATTTTTTACTGGACATTGATGCCAAGTAATAAATGCCATGCCTGCGTGCCGGCCACCCCATCGGCTCACATGCACACAATCAATGTCATTATGTCTGAATGCAAGGAAAAAGTGTGCCCTGTGGGCCCCCAGTGCCTCACATGCACACAATCAATTTAAATGTGTGTATACAGGGTGGTGAGGGGCCCAGTGGGCAGGCAAAGTATTTTTTACTATACATCTAACATAGATGCCAAGTAAAAAAATACCATGTCTTCCCCTTGGGCCCCCCAGCACCTCATGCACGTACAATCAATGTGATTATGTGCGTGTGTGAGGTGCTGGGGGCACAGGCCAGGGATGGTATTATTTTACAAGGCGTCTACCATAGATGCCCAGCAATAAAACAGTATGCCTGTATCCCCAGCGCCCCACAAACACTCACAATCAATGTGATTATGTGTATGCAAGGCGCTGGGGGTGCAGGGGAGCGGTATGGTCTTTTTTCTACTAGACATCGGTTATACTTGCCCAGTAAGAAAATACTATGCCTGCCCTCGGGCCCCCCTGCATCTCACACGCACACAAGGTGCCTATGTCACTCTATGTACTTCAAGACACTATAAACCACTTTTTGATCCATCCCGGTGCTGACACAACCCAATGGAATCAATTGTCTCACCCATCTCAAAGGCCAAATCGACCCAGTGGAAGCAATTAATTGCCCGTCTATACAACTGTCTTGACACAGTAAAAGCCATCAACTTGCCCCATATCGAATGCTGCTTCAACTCGCTGGAAGCAATTGTCTCAACTCAATTCAACCCTATGGAAGCAATCAGCTCCTGCGCTGACTCGCCCCAATGGGAGGACTGTTTTGACCCAGCTCGACATTGTCTCAAACTGCGGAAAAGTATCTAGAAGCCTGTCTCTCTGCTCTTGAGACTCAAAAACTAGCATGAAAGGTATTTGAAGTAAGTCTGTCCCACTGCAGGGAGAAGGGGGAAAACTTGCCAATCCTTATAGTTGGGAAATATGATAATGTAGGAGTGTCCTCCACCCTGTAAGAGGTCAATTTTACATCAGAGCAGGGATTTTTTCCACTTTAATCCTAGAGGTAGTCTACTGCTGGACTCTTGCGAGGAACAACTAGCAGAGAGGCCTAAATCCTTGCATTGGACACAGGGACAGGGAAATCTAGAAGCTAGCTGGGAACCTCATCAGAGGAGCCAGAGGAAGTCTGGGTGCAGGAGAAAATCCTTGACTGAAGCCCTTGACCAGATATGTGCAGTCCTCAGAGGAGCCATGCTGTTTTCCCCGAAGAGGGGCCTCCCATGTAAGCAGACTAATCCAAAAGCCATCCATTGTGTGCAGAGCTACCAGCCTTTATCCCTTTCCATTAAATTGTGGGGGAGGGGTGAAAGCATATATATCCTTAGCACCTTTATTTAAAATAAATCAATTGATTACCATTTAGAAAAATCACTGTATGATGAGTTCAAAACGAACAAAGATCATGCCCAGTGGTTTAGAGCTGGTATAGACAATAAAGACTTGGGTAACTGTCCTTCTGGAACCCCTGACTTCTGTTCCGAAGGGGCAGGGGGTATTGAATCCCAAAATAAGTAATCCTAAAATGCCACCTTTGAAGTGAATGGGGAGGGGCTTAAACAAAATTTCCCATTTATTCCTTTGCATCCCAAACCATAATTGTCAAGCATTACATCTCAATGGTGTGTGTGTTGCAAAGCTAAATTTCCCATGTATTCCCTTGCATCCCAAGCCAGAATTACTGAGCATTACTTCTCAATTGTATGTGTGTATGTGTGTTGCAAAATGACATTTCCCATTTATTCCTGTGCATCCCAAACCAGAATTGCAAAGCATTACATCTCAATTGTATGTGTGTTGCAAAACAAAATTTCCCACGTATTCTCTTGCATCCCGAGTCAGAATTACTGAGCATTACATCTCAATTGTGTGTGTGTATGTGTGTTGCAAAACAAAATTTCCCATTTATTCCTGTGCACCCCAAACCAGAATCCCAAATCACTGCATGTCCTTTGAATGTGTGTTGAAAAACAATTTTTCCATTGATTTCCTTTTCTCGACCTTGCGTTTCAAATAAAAGCCTAAAAAAAACAATTTCCCAATTGAGTTCCTTTTCCCAACTTTGCGTTTCAAATAAAAGCCTAAAAAAAGATTTACACATTTGAGTTCCTTTTTCAAACATTGCCTTTCTAAAAATAAAGCCCAACGATTTACCGAATTAGTTTCTTTCTCAAACATTGCCTTTCTCAAAATGAAGCCAAAACGATTTGTCCATTGTGTTCCCTTCTCCGTGGACCTTGCATTCAAATCAGAGGAGTTATATCCAATTGATGCCTGGAGTGTGGGGGTTGCTGGGAGTAAAGTGTATTCTGACACACTAAGCAATAACTGTGAATTGTGAATGTTTTCTATTGGTTAATTTGCAATTAAATCTGATGTAAATTGTGACTGCCAATTTCAAAATTGTATCTGTGTATTGTAGTATCTGTCAGCTCATCAGAAATATAAGTAGTCAATTGGTGCAAGAAATTTGAATGTGTGATATTGTGTAGTGCCACAGCATTGGTGGTTGACATTGGTTGCTAGTCTTTTTTGTCAAACATTGAATAAATATATAGGCCTTCACAATTTAAAAAAAGGTGCTATCATTTACAAATCTCACTAAACGTTCTGTCTTAATCTATCTTAATAAATATGTAACTATAAGATGATTTAACCTCTCCAACCGATCCACTTTTTTTTTTAACAAACTGTGCACAATCGTTCCTCTAACACCTAGTTTCCAATATGTTAAACCTCATCAACATAAAGAAAATCTCTTTGTTGCGTTAGAGAATGATTTAATGTTATGTTATGTTACTAGATTTGTACCGCACACCACTGCCATTTACATGGTCGCCAGGCACTCTGGCGGATCTGCAAGAGAGTGGGTGGGTTTTGTTTTTTGAGAGCCTGGGGAAATACAAGAATGCAGGGCATTGTGTTGAGGTTCCAGATTGGAAGTACCCTGAGCTCTGCGTGCTTGTCAGCTTTCTGGGTGAGAAGTGTTGGAGGCATTGTAGAGTTTGTGTCCAGAGCAGTGGTCTTGTGCTTATTATATCAGCACGTGTTGGTCAGGGGCTGAGTATGTCGGCTGTAGTAAGAGGTATACGTTTGTGATATTCGAAATTTGGGGAGAAGGTTTTTTATAAACCAGTGTGCGAGTGGCTGGTTTGCATATGTATATTCTGAGTAAGGTGGAGAGAAATGGAGAGTAAATCAAAAGTTGAGGAATATTCTTGGGGTTTTTTCCATAGTGCTTTTAAAATATTTCTGTTGGTTACATTATGTTGAGAGGTGTTTGACTTTAGTGGTTAATGAGAAGAGTGTTATTTCCTCTGCTAAATGGGTGTAGATTAAACTTTGTCTGGTAAGCATCTACGAGGCAGCTTTTAAGACTTTTCCAGAATTTTAGGTGGTCCTGTAAGGTGCTGTTTTCGATTGGTAGTGCGCTCCATTGTTTGGTCAGCATACTGGAAATGGCAAAGCCTCTGCGTCTTTCTCTGTAAACTCTTCTGGTTTCTATTAGTCTATCGTTTCTTGATCATAGCTCTCTTATTGGTTGGTAGAGTGAGAAATTGTTTTGACAGAATTCTTCTCCTTGACCTTTAAGTGGTCATTGGGCAATGCAGAGGTCGATGAACCATTTCTTTTTTTGGATTGGTAGCCAGAGGAGTGCTCTGAAAGCTGATAATATGTGTTCCCTCCTGTTGAGTCTGAGTAGTAGTCTATCTTCTGTTTTTTGCATCTGTTGAAGTTTTTTTGTGAGATTTTTGGGCATACCGAGATTAATGCTGTTTGCGCAGTCGACTCTTGAAAGAATCAGGGAGATGATGACCAGAGCTCTGTGTGCAAAGTAGAAGTAGTAAGGTTGAGTATGAAATAAATCAGGGAAAGCCTTAACATATTCACATGAAAGATTTTTCTTGTTCAAGTATTCATAATTCAAATATCAGTCCAAAATCAAGAATTCTTCTTTACCTCTCTTAAAATGAGGATCTTGCAAAAAAGATGTAGCCAGATGGTCAAGATTGATTCTCTTGTGGGTCAGGTGACATAACACAATAAGGATGAGGCTTCTTTTTCTATTTCAGGCATTGTCGGTCCCTGTCCTTGGTTCCGTTCTTGGGGAGACGAGAAGAGAGCCATTACATTTCCTTTGGGGAGGTAGAACACAAAGAATCTCCTACGTGACTCTCATCCGTTCGCCAGAAGGAGCAGGGGCTCTCGGGTCTTGAGGAATATCATAGAGCCGTGCAACTATGTGAGGGCCCTAGTGGGCCACCTCAGGGAAACGTAGCGATACAATGGGTAGGCCTAGAGAACGAGGTGCTTACACTGGTCACAGCTCAGGAGTGGCTATAGGTAGCCTATGGGCAACTCCTGAAGAGGGTGCAGTGTTACCCTATCCCAGGTACTGTCTGGCAGTTATGGAGGAAGATAAGGAAAAATGAAGGAAAATCATCATGGCCATCCCCGCTCATCTGCCTCTGGCCCCTCCCATTAGAAAGGCGATACACAAGTCTCTCAGGTGTGAGCCATATTGTGAGGCAGGCCTTATGAGAGTGGGGCAACTACAGCAGAATGGGAAGTTTATGGACAAGACAGACAAGATGCGCTATTAGGCATAAGGTGTTAAGGTGTAAGTCTCGCAACTTGGACGTACCTCTGTTTCCGGATGATGTCCGCGTTGGGGAAGCCAGTCTGAAATTCGGATTAACCAGTAGAGAATATGGTACAAGGAAGCGGCCTCAGCCCCGTCCTGATAGTACGGGATTGGACGGGGACCACCCCCCAGCACCAAAGATCTTCTTCTTGTAGTGACCTTGGTTGCTGTAGCACAGGCAAGACGGGCAACCAGGAAGTCGAGAAGTCCAGAGAGGAGAGAGCTCCGTAGAATGGCCCAGGGGAGAGAGCTCAGCAGATCGCCAGGAGAGCCAGAAACACTCAGTTCAAAGGAGTTCCAAACAACAGTCAATGTGCAGGCTGTGGAAGGATGGGTAGCCAAGTTGACGGAGAGAGTCCAGGCCCAGGCACATCCGGAAGGTGTTGAGGTTAAATTGGAGCAGGCAAGTAGATTGGTACCCCAGCAAGGCAACAAGATAGGGACACCCAGGAGGCGACAGATTGACCTCAGGAAACCTCAAAGGATTTAACCAGGGGAAGGCAGTAAGGGAATAACAGGGAGGCCAGACAAGGAATAGGGAGCAAAACTGGGAAGCGGGGATTCCAGGCAAAAGGAGGGAACCAGGCAGGGAAACCAAGCAACAGAAGGCAGTGGGTCCGGTGGGAAATGCTAGAGAACCAGGCTGAAGGGCTGGACAGCCTGGCAGGAAAGCAGGGACCCAGGTGGGCAAAACTGGAAGGTCTGGTAGTGGAACAAGAAGACCAGGCAAAGGAAGGGCATGGATCCAGGCAGAGAAGGGAAGCAGGGCTGCAGAGTCAAACAGGAGCCGGCGGCGAAACAACGGTGAGTCAGGAACGAACTGCGTTAAGACGCGATTCGTTCCTGCACCCGATCGCTATTTACGGCCGCGGTGCGAAACCGAGGCTTGGAGCGCGAAGAGAACCACGCATGCGCCGCGGTCCTTCCGAGGCGAGAACGAGGCTTGAAGCGCAAGCCTTCGATCGTCTTGGTCCGCGGCTCACGCGTGCGCCCGTAGCCGGGACCACACAGCTGATTGGGGCATCGGAGAGTCTTCCTCCCACTGATCCGATACCTAGAATAGAGCTGCCAAGGAACGTAGCGACCCGCAGCCTTCCAGGTACGTGTCCTAACACCATAACCCCCTCCAGAAAGGCCAGGAGCCCCAGGTTTCCAGGGATGATGGCGATAAAACTCTCTCACTAAACGAGGAGCATGGACATTACCCACAGGTTCCCAAGTGCGATCACAGACAGGGTAACCCTTCCAATCGACCAAGAATTGCAATCTCCCCCTAAGGTAACGGGAATCACATATTTCTTGAACTTCAAATTCTGGCATACCCTCAACCTCAATGGGTGCTGGACGTGAAGGGGAACGACCACAAGGGTCGGGCGATAGGACTTCAACAAGGAAACGTGGAATACTGGATGTACACGCCAGGACGTGGGAAGGGCCAATTTGAAAGCCACCGGAGAAACCCGTCTGATTATTTGGAAGGGACCAAGAAATCTAGGAGCCAATTTCAATGGTAAGTTACAGGCCGGTAAGTACTTAGAAGATAGCCACACCCAATCTCCCACTTGAAATCGAGGCGCAGGACTCCGATGTTTATCGGCGGTCTTGCTCATGTATTCTTGTGCCTGAGCTAGGGTACCAGCTGCTCGAAGGTGGAGGGACTGAATCTCGGCAACCAACTGATCTGCAGACGGAACTGGACTGAGTTGAACAGGAGAGAGAGGCAGCAGCTTGGGATGAAGTCCAGAAGAACAGTAAAAGGGGCTGAATCCGGTTGCTGAATGGACAGAATTGTTGTAGGCCACTTCGGCCAACACAAGGTGAGAGGCCCAATTAGATTGAGATGCATTTGTGAAACATCGCAGATACTGTTCCAAAGTCTGATTCGTCCTCTCAGTCTGCCCATTAGTCTGAGGGTGATGACCAGAACTAAGAGCTCGATGAATTCCCAGATGTCGACACAGCTGGCCCCAAAAGGCCGAGATAAACTGAGAGCCCCGATCTGAAATAATCTTCTCTGGTAACCTATGCAGGCGAAAGATGTTTTGTAGGAAAGAGTTAGCCATCTGAGTTGCTGTTGGTATCTTCTCAAAGGGAATAAAATGGGCCGTCTTGGTGAAACAGTCCACCACCACCATGATACATGTGTTGCCTTCGGAACTTGGTAGGTCCACAATAAAATCTGTGGCGAGTGTATGCCACGGATAAGGCGGCCTTTCAGTAGGATGTAATAAGCCCAAAGGTTTCCTGCGGGGAGTCTTGACTTTGGCACAGGTGGGACAGGATTCTACGTACTGCTTGACCTGAGTCGCCCAACCAGGCCACCAGAATTGGCGTGCTATCATTTCTTGTGTAGATCAAACTCCTCGGTGTCCCCCAACCTTGGAATCATGTAAACCATGCAATATTGCTTTACGTAGAGCTTCAGTAGGTAAGTACAGTCTATTTTGGAAGAGCAGCAGGCCTTCTTTCTCACGCACTTGTGGATGTGTTAGCAAAGCAGACTGTTTGGAATCCACTGACGTTTCTTGGGCTACTCTCTGTAAGAATGGTACCAAGGCCAGAAGGTAATGTTTCGGGGCCAGCACTGGCTGATCTCTGCCTTCATGTTTGATGTCACCCTCAAGGGATCGAGACAATGCATCTGCTTTCACATTCCGAGAGTTCGGTACATAGGTGATGTTGAAATCAAAATGTGAGAAAAAGAAAGCCCAACGGGCCTGCCGAGAAGTCCTGCATTGAAGAGATCGTAGAAATTGTAGATTGCGGTGGTCTGTGCGTACCTCCACCGGAAACCGGCCCCCTAGAAGGTGGTGACGCCATTCTTCAAAAGCGGTCTTGATGGCCAGAAGTTGCTTTTCAATAACCAGATAATTCCGTTCACTGGCCGAGAGTTTCCTGGAATAATATGCTACTGGGAATTCCATGTTCAATCTGGGATCATGTTGTAACAAAACAGCCCCAATCGCAAAGTCGGAGGCATCGGTCTCCACTATGAACGGTCTATCCTCCCGGGGATGACAGAGCATCGGGGAGGTGCTGAAGGCCTCCTTTAACTGTTGAAAAGAAGTCGAGGCTTCTGATCCCCACTCAAAACTCTTCTTGGTACTGGTTAAACTGGACAGTGGAGCAGTCACCTTAGAAAAAGCCGGTATAAAACGGCGATAGAAGTTGGCGAAACCGAGAAAGCGTTGGAGAGAACGTCGGTCCTTGGGAGTCTTCCATTCCAAGATAGCACGGACTTTTGTCGGATCCATATTTATCCCGGAGGCACTGATCACGTATCCAAGAAATTCAATGTGATCCTGATGAAACAGACACTTTTCTGGTTTTGCATATAGATGGTTCTGTTGTAGTCGCTTAAGGACCTCCCTCACTTGAGTAGTGTGTTCCTTCAAGTCTTCAGAGAAAACCAGAATGTCATCCAGGTACACCCATACAGAAACTCCGATTAAATCAGCGAATATATGATCCATCAGACGCTGAAAGACAGAGGGGGCATTACATAGGCCGAAAGGCATCACCCGATATTCGTAATGGCCCAATGGTGTCTTGAATGCTGTCTTCCATTCATCTCCAAGCTTTATGCGCACCAAATGGTAAGCCCCACGTAAATCTAGCTTGGTAAACACTCGGGCTTTGTGCAAGGATTCCATAATAGTGTGAATCAAAGGAAGCGGGTATCTATCCTTTCGGGTGATTTCATTCAGCTGTCTATAGTCGACGCAAGGCCGTAAGGTACCCTCCTTCTTCTTGACAAAGAATAATGGAAACCCGGCGGGAGAATTTGAAGGTGCGATATAACCCTTCTGAAGACATTCCTGCAGATATTCTCGTAGTACATCCCTCTCTTGGGACGTCAAGGAATACACTTTACCATGCGGAATCTCTGAATCTGGTAACAGGTCTATGGTGCAGTCCAATGATCTGTGAGGAGGTAGAGGAATATCCCTAGGTTCAGAAAAAACTTCTTGAAATTCGGTGTACTCAGATGGAATTGAAACGACAGAATATAGACTGATTCTGTTCTCCCCATCGGTCTGTGTTGAAGCGGGGGCAGTTGTTTGAATGGGGTCACAAATACAGCATTCCTTAGAGCAACGATCAGAACAGAACACCAACGTTCTAGTCTCCCAATTAATGTTAGGATTGTGATGCAACAACCAAGGTAACCCCAAAATTATGGGGTACGTAGGTGTCTTAATTACATCAAGTGAAATCCGTTCCCTATGCCCTTCAATCTGTAGATGCAAGGTTTCAGTATGTTGGTGAACAGGGCCTGAAGACAGAGGAGTCCCATCGATTACCTCCACCATTGAGATGCGCATCTTTTCAAGCAAGGTGATTCCATTTCTGGCCACAAAATCGACGTCAATATAATTACCAGAAGCTCCGCAATCCAACAAACCTAGCACTTCAACTGGTTTGTTACCCGACCAAGAAACTTTAATAGGCAGAGCCATGAGAACCACAGGCTGCATGGGCTGTCTCTCCTGTGTCTTCACTGGAAGGTCTGGAAAAGAAGAAGAGCCTGACGTAGCCTTCCCTACATACGGCAGGCCATTTAGTTTTCCGACTTTCGGAGTGGTCGAAGCAGGCAGGTACTGAGGTAATGTCCTGAGGCCCCACAATACAGACACAACCTGAGATCTCTTCTTCTCTTCTTCTCCGCCTCTGATAAGGGGCCTCTGACGGCTCCGAGTTGCATCGGTTCTGGCGCCGATTCAGTGGAACCCGATGCCTTGGATGGAAGATTCGGGAATCGAGGAAGTGTTTTCTCCGAACGCCGTCTCTCATTTCTTCTCTCGGCCAGCCTGTGATCGATTCGTAAGACCTGTTCTTGGAGAGACTGTAAGGTATCTGGTTCTGGAATATGAAGTAGCTCATCCTTGTACTCTTCTCTTAAACCCCTTCGGAAGAGTGTCTTCTGGGTTACCTCGGGCCATTGAGAATCGGTGGCCAATTGCCGGAAACGACTGATGTAGGAAATATTATCGGTTGACCCCTGTTTTAAGTCCATAAATTGGTTCTGAGCGGTAGCCGCAAGGTTTGGTGATTGAAATACTTCCAAGAATGCTTTCTCAAAAGCCACAAAATCTTCGAGAATGGGACTCTTGGCTACCACCAGCGGGGTTGCCCAGGCCAATGCATTTCCAACTAAATTTCCCAAGATATATCCAATCTTGGCCTTGTCTTGATTGAAATGCGTTGGACGGCACAAAAAATGAATCCTGCAATGGTTACAAAATTCGGCCACTCGGCGAGGATCACAATCAAACTTAACTGGACTAGTCTGAGCCATTAAAGACTCTGCAGAGATGACTGAACTAGCCCCATGTGCCACTACTTGCTGCAAGGTAAGATTCTCTTGACGTAAGGCTGACATCTCAGCACGTAGGGCTCTGATTTCGTTTCTTAATTCTTCGGTTTCATCCATCTCAGAATCTGAACTGGTGGTAACGCGTCTTAATCTGTTAAGGTGTACGTCTCGCAACTTGGACGTACCTCTGTTTCCGGATGATGTCCGCGTTGGGGAAGCCAGTCTGAAATTCGGATTAACCAGTAGAGAATATGGTACAGGAAAGTGGCCTCAGCCCCGTCCTGATAGTACGGGATTGGACGGGGACCACCCCCCAGCACCAAAGATCTTCTTCTTGTAGTGACCTTGGTTGCTGTAGCTGGCACAGGCGAGACGGGCAACCAGGAAGTCGAGAAGTCCAGAGAGGAGAGAGCTCCGTAGAATGGCCCAGGGGAGAGAGCTCAGAAGATCGCCAGGAGAGCCAGAAACATTCAGTTCAAAGGAGTTCCAAACAACAGTCAATGTGCAGGCTGTGGAAGGATGGGTAGCCAAGTTGACTGAGAGAGTCCAGGCCCAGGCACATCCGGAAGGTGTTGAGGTTAAATTGGAGCAGGCAAGTAGACTGGTACCCCAGCAAGGCAACAAGATAGGGACACCAAGGAGGAGACAGATTGACCTCAGGAAACCTCAAAGGATTTAACCAGGGGAAGGCAGTAAGGGAATAACAGGGAGGCCAGACAAGGAATAGGGAGCAAAACTGGGAAGCAGGGATTCCAGGCAAAAGGAGGGAACCAGGCAGGGAAACCAAGCAACAGAAGGCAGTGGGTCCGGTGGGAAATGCTAGAGAACCAGGCTGAAGGGCTGGACGGCCTGGCAGGAAAGCAGGGACCCAGGCGGGCAAAACTGGAAGGTCTGGTAGTGGAACAAGAAGACCAGGCAAAGGAAGGGCAGGGATCCAGGCAGAGAAGGGAAGCAGGGCTGCAGAGTCAAACAGGAGCCGGCGGCGAAACAACAGTGAGTCAGGAACGAACCGCGTTAAGACGCGATTCGTTCCTGCACCTGATCGCTATTTACGGCCGCGGTGTGAAACCGAGGCTTGGAGCGCGAAGAGAACCGCGCATGCGCCGCGGTCCTTCCGAGGCGAGAACGAGGCTTGAAGCGCAAGCCTTCGATCGTCTTGGTCCGCGGCTCATGCGTGCACCCGTAGCCTGGACCACACAGCTGATTGGGGCATCGGAGAGTCTCCCTCCCACTGATCCGATACCTAGAATAGAGCTGCCAAGGAACGTAGCGACCCGCAGCCTTCCAGGTACGTGTCCTAACATAAGGCCAATGTCTCTCTTCACGTACCTGCAATTAAAGGGCGTCCTGACAAACTCTAAATGGTTAGAGCAACTGAATAGAGACCTCACCCTCTTCGAGCAAATTTTGGATAAACAAACAGGTACTAAGGGCCTTAGCTCGAGTCTTCATAAAACTCTTTTGACTAGAAAACCATCTCAAGCTAGTTGGATCATCTGGGAAAGAGTCTGGGGCAACAGGCTACCGAGGACAGATGGCAGGTAATGTGTAAGGCTGCTTGGTCTTCACGATCACCATGCAATATAAATGTACAGGCTCCATCAGAGATAGAAGCATCCCGCCACCCAAAGACTGGCCAAGATGTTCCCGACATGAACCCTCTATGTTGCAGAGGCTGTGGAATGATAGGAACATATTAGCACATATGATGGGGGTGCCCAAAGGCTCAATCGTACTGCAAGCGGTCTTGGCCTGGGTGAAGGACAAAGATAGAATCGAGAGGAATATGACCCCACTACTAGTGCTGTTTGGGCTAAGGAAAGAGGGTTACCTCTACTTCAGACTACCCCCGATTCTCCGAAATGTACTTCTGGCAGCCAGAGTATGCGTGACAATGCACTGGAAGGGACACTACCTACCAACACGAAGGGAATGAGCCTGCAAAGCTCTGGAAATATACACAGTGGAAAGTATCACAGCTATACTCCTTGAAACTCTGTATTGCCCCAGGAATGGTAGCCATTCTGTAGCTACATACGTTAAAGTATATAGACCCAAACACCGGCAACTTGACCTAAGGGATAGGCAGACATGATATCTGGGGAAGATAGCGAGAGGGAAAAGCAGCAGAACTAAGGGTAGTGACCCGACAATCTCGGAGGAAGAGATGTTCCTAGACTCTAACACTATGGAGTGACCACTGACACCCGCACATTTGAAGGGAAGTGAGGTGTGAGGGGGTGGGTGCTAAGGGTCCTTTAGCCTCTTTGATAGGTTATTGTTCGCTAGTAAGTAAATCACTGAACGGAAACTTGGCATTTCCTTAAGAACGTGGCAAGTATAGGAAAAGATGGGTAAAATCCCAGGAGGAAAGAATGTGCAGATGTGTTGACCGGACTAATTACACCAATTCCGAAGATGTTAGTTTGCAAGTCTTCTCTTGCCTATTGAAATGCTGTGCACTGGTTATTTTTAAATAAAAACGAATACAATCTCATTGGGAAAATAAAATGAGCGTCTTGGGAGCTGACCAATCTATATTGAAGCTCAAAGAATCAAACCATTTGTTGAATTCTTTAAACAAGGTTAACTCTTTACAGGCACCTGAAATTCATATTTGCCATGCCCTTGTCTGATATGTAGAGGATGAACTACCTCAGCCTACTTAAATAATTAAACAAAAAAGCCATTTCCCCTTCTGAGCATGTACATTGCACCTGAGTCCCCCGACCTTGGCCCAGAATCTTCCATCACATGTGGTCTTTTAAGTGGGCCAGACACCCTTTTAGGTTAGTTAAATAGACACCAGGGCCATACAGTATCCCAGGTATCACCTTTAATTTGCAGGCTCGAATTAGTGGCAATAGTAGCTTTATGAACTGTCTCGTTTACAGTTTGAGATGCTTGTAATTAAAGCACTCACTGTTTCAAGGGGATTACGATCTCATTTTCCATACAAAGTTGGCTGTTCCCTTGAGTGCTCAAAAGCACATGCCGTGTTTTGCTCTATTTATTTCGAAGCCCAAATTAGTAAAAAAGACGTAGAGAGCATCCAAGATTTTTTACCGCCCAGTGGGGTCAACTTCCAGGAGGACAATGTTATCAGCATACAAAAAATAATGGATGTGCTGACGGGCCACCCTTGGTGGGAAATTGAGGGCCTGAACAAGCAGGCCAACAAGATCAGCAATGTATAAACAAAAACCCTGGGGTGCAAGAACGTACCCCAGTTGTAAGCATGTCTGCATCTCAATTGTTTATGACAGAATAACAGAACACCCCGTGTGTCCAGCCATATCCTGGCCATGAAGTTACAGTTAAACTGCATTAACAAATTCAACAAACCAGCATCAATCACCCGATTTGAATTGTTCCCAAAGCAGTTCCCTGTGTACCACCTTGAAGGCCACAGTGTAGTGTCACATGGTTGAGGGAACACATAACTACTGACACCGGAATGAGCTAAAAGGCTTTTTCGAAACAAAAGTTAAACATACTAAGCCCTTTCTCTGAATCGGCTAAGGAGACCTTGCAACATTTTCTCTTTACTTGCCCCTTGCACGACGCCATAAGAAAAAGAAATTGAAAACCTTGCATCCACAACTGGGGCGTGAGGTCGATGACCACTGCTGAATATTTTTGTAAACAGGAAAAATCTGTTGTGTTGTATTTGCTGCCTCAAACTATTGGGCTGCTGCCTGGAAGAAACATCATTTTTTACTGAGGAATCTGCATTGATTCTGTAGTTTTATATTCCTGTGGGATTGTATTCAATTTCATGATGGGTTCAATCTGTTTTTTGTTTTTCTCTTGTAAATGTGTTGTGTTACTTTTATGGAACAATGCCTTCCAAATAAAGTTGGATTGACTTGATGTGAATACTGTTTCATGGAAATTGGTTCACGGAGGCTGTAACATTGGGGTTCTTGGGAAATGTAGACCTTGAAAGTAGTAGTAGTAGTTTGTCACATCAGTATGGCCTCAACACGCTTGTGGGTGAACCTCTTCAGGGCCCGGAGTCCAAGTATGTAGATTGTTGGACTGAAGTAGACTGCTGGTGCGCATTAGGGCGAGATAGGGGTTAGGTTGGCTGGCCGTAGTGCACTAAGCAACCCAAGAAGGTCAGACATGTGGATGGGTGCTGGAGGAGGTCAGGAGATTTAGAGAGTGCGAGAGATTTGCTATGTGACCAGCTTCACCAACATTTGTCGTAGATCGAAGCTGCATTCTACTGCCAGAGATTCGTTATCTGTCTAGCTAGACCAAATTCTGTCATATATCGTAGCTTCAGTCTGTTGGATACTCTGGTTTGTGTATTGGAGTGCGATATGGAAGCGAGTGGTTTAGTTGCCTTGCCTGCGGCTGGTGTCCAACTGGCAGTGTTTGACATGCCTTGATGCCTCGCTCGGCGCTTTTACTTTTTGGTGTGCTGAGCGAACTTGAGTCGTTCCGTCTGTTCTGAGAGTTGTACTTTACCTTGCAGTGGGAAATATTCTGGATGTAATTGAAACTTTGCTAAAGCAGGATATATGAAGGATGGCTCTCCCGCTTAGTGATTTCTAAAGCTCAGTTGTGATCCTTCCTTCTTGGCGCCCCAAGATCGCTCCACCTCACTCTCAGGATATTAGCGCTTCCTTCCTTTCTAAGTGTCCCAAAAGTCCTCTTCTTAGTGGAGCTCCCTTTCTCTCCATTACTTACTCTCCTCTTCAGGGACAAAGGGGCTCTCTCTTCCTTTGACACATATCCTCTTTCCTGTTTCTTCTGCTCTCACGATCCCTCCTCCCCCTCACTGGAGCACAGCACCCTCCTGGGTTCAAGAGGTTCACCTCACCCTCACAGGGCCCACTCTTCTGGGGGTCAGAGGGTGTATCTCTTCCTCACAGGAGTTCATCTACCTTCTTGGGTTCAGGGGCACCTCTCCTCCTCACTGGAGCACATGCCTCTTCGTGGGTTCAAGGGATGTATCTTCCCCACATTTGAGCATATCCCTTTTCTGGGCTCAAGGGGTTTCCCCATAGTATAGATTTTTCTGACTCCCTGAAACACATTCCATAATCTTGACTGGGTTTTGGATTTCTTTGCTTGATGCATCTTGGGAGATGCAGTACCGAATTCCCTGTTTCTCTGGGACGTGGTAGTTCCTAACTAGTAGCTCTCTCGGGCGAGGGTTTGAAATAGTTCATGGCTGCTCCTGTCAACATTACTCTCAGGTGGACACGCGGCTCGGTGCAATGTTGGCACGTGACTTTGTCAGATAGGCCACATATATCATGGGGAAATTCCAAGAAGACATAGCTACTTTGCCAACAAAATCAAACAAACTGCATTTAAACAGAGGAGCAATGCCAAAACTCTATTTGCAGTATAGGGCAATCAAACGGTAATTAGAATTGTCAATCCTGTGTCATTTTGAATGGATGGGGAACCATATTACTTCATTCAAGATGAGGGCAAAGAGCAGGAATCCATATTTGTATCTGTTTTTTCCGAATCATGCTCCACAGAAAGCAAATGCTTTTCAAAGCAATGCTTGCAAGCAGACCAGGCCCCCTTTGATTGCCAGCCTTTCACTTGTAGTACACCATCTGATTGTATCTCTTGTGACAAACACTCCATGATCTGCCTGCACCACTGAACCAAATGCCAGTCTAATAAATGTCCCCCACTCCTGTAATTGGATCAAAAGCTGCTGATCTGTGTAAATAGAAAGAACCCTCTGGAACTTATTTTACCAATAACTAGCAACATAAATCTCCACTGTTGATGGCCCCCTAAACCAAGTCTTATAGTTGTGCTTAACTTTCCTCCTGTGAGCCAACCATTCCGTCACAGAATAGCAATATTTGTGCCTCACTCGAGTTGTCTCAGTTCTTGTCTAAGCTACTTCTTTTGATTATCTTTTTCACATCGTTTTGACATTCAACAGGAGAAGCATCCTCTCTGGTGGAGTAAGATAACACAGGGACACCTGCAACTTGCTCAGTGAGCCCAGCCATGTGAACAGGAAATTAATTGGAATCAAGCCTAATTATCGTCATAAAGGGATCCCAACAACCATCTTCTGACACTGAAAGTAAGCATAACTGTAGTGTGCTAATATTGTTAAAAGACCATCAAAGTTGATTTCACTTTACATTAAACTTACCTTCTAAAAGATTCCTCTGAGGCATCCCACCTTCCATCTCAATGCAAAGGGGGGGCTAAGCGTGATCGCTGGGCTCAGGAGGGTTTATCACTAAGTTCTTAGTTCACATAACAAGAGAGTAAAACAAAAAGGCATAATCTATAGTTGGCCCCTTACCTCTTGACTATCTTGTGAAGGTCCCCGTTAAGCTGCGTGGGATCTGGCTATTTACTATAATCAGGCCCCAGGCAACTAACAACTATTCTTACCCTTCATGATTTGCTTTTTTTTGCAGCACTACAGAATCGACAACAAAATCACCACGTGCAATTCACAATTTCACAGATAGTGGTGGCTTCAGAAGACATCTGGCATTAATGTCACCTATGAAGAGAATTTCTCCAAATGTGGTGTCACTATTGCACATATCCAATCATTTCACAATATCAGGTGTAATCCTAGTGGTGTCGTGCCTATGAGGGAAATCATTAATATTTATCAATCAAACATTGCACTGGGTTCCAAAAGTACAAGGCCGACCGCTATGTGATTCATACTCAAGGTTAAAGGCTCAACGCGAATATAGAAAAGAATCATAGCTATGACCAGCAAACCCATCTTGACCCCCAGGGCCAACCCTTCTCTCCTTTCTGCACAGGTTTCAATAGAGCAGAAGCACCATAAAAGTGAGGGGGTGCTGAGTAAGCTAAATCCCCTGCAAAGCTATAATATCATGAGCCACAATAGACACTAAAGCACTTCCTTTGGTCAGAAACCACCTGTGTCCACTACGAAGGCATTTAACAATGTTATCATCACCATATAGGCTATTGCAAAGCTCTAGGCCTGCAATAACCCAGTTAACCTGATTGACTCAGCACAATCCTTAATAGTGCACCTGACTGCTCTGTGCCTGTTACCACCTGAAGAGCAAACTATCTTTAGGTTGCATTTATCATGCAGTGCATCACAAAGTTTCTCATCCAGATCTCTCGTCGGCATCTCAGCTCCATCCAACGGTCCCATCTGATCTTTCAGTCTCTGTATTGGGGAGAGCCAATTGTCAAAACCCAGGCTTAAGAAAGGTGGAAAATGTTCCTAGATCATGACTGTAATTGTCACAGAAGTGAGAGGGACTCAGTGGAATTCAGATTTGAATGATCAAGAAATTCAACTAAAAGTAAATCCTCCATCATGATTACTGTAAGGGATGGAATATTCTGAAAAAAGATCCATGATGTGAGAGCAGTTTATGAGTGTATAATCATTAAGATTGTCATCGTTCTAGAAGATAATATAGTGTCTCTAATGTCAAATATCTCATTTGTATAGTCTGTGATTATGTGCTCTACCTTGCCCCAAGGACTAGGTAATGGGTGACCAAAGGGGATGGATATGGCCACCAACTATGTGATGCAGAGCACAGTGGTAGCATGTGGTAAATCCTTGCGTCCACCCCACTGTCTCACATAAAATGTGCTGGTATTTGTCACAAGGACTTAACAACATAGTCTCTTTAAGAGATCAAGAACAGTCTCTGCAGCAGCCAGAAGACATTAGAACAAAGCCTGCAAACAGACCAACCTTAAAAGAAAGAGAGATTCAAATGTTTGCATAACACGCCAATGCATTTGAGGCTGCTGCCCAAACAGCCATACTTGCGAGCTTCAGAACTCAAACAAGAAAAGTCCATAGAGTTTGCCACTCTGCTCTGTGGTGAACTCAGTGTGCAAGCTGGCCAAGATGGCACCCAGCCCTGATATCACAGAGCCTTGAAGGCTGTAAAAGAAGCCTGAAGAGCAGACCCAGCACCACTCACATATTCAAATATACCATGCCCATACATACACTAAGTATCTAACACTCCTAAGAATAAGAGAGGAGGATTAGGTGACTTGGAGGAGAACAAAATAAATAGGTGTAGGAGTAGGAGGGTGGAGGTAAGAAACATCAGGATAAGGCAGTTGGGTGAGAGCAAAGGGTGGAAGACAACATGATAGGTAAGAGTTGGAAGACGAGGAGAGGAAGAGCACCCTGGAAGGAGAGACTATTGTAGAGGTGTGAGGAGGACAGCCAGAGAGAGGATGATTCTTGAGAAGTTCTTCAAGATAAAGAGGAGGGCGAAGAGAAAAGGGTCTGAAAGCCCATGAGGTGGATGGTGATGTTGGGAGGCAGATTAATACGTCATGCATAGCTTCAGCCCATCCCCTCCCCAATTCTGCCAAGTGTGAGATGTTGCTAACTGAGGCAACCGTTCTTCCCTTTTCCCATGCAGGTACAGCAGGACATGGAGACAATATGAGCTGGAGATGGCAAATGCATTCACACTAATGATGTAACAGTAACAAGCACATGCATTAGACACAAAGCAGACATGCACTCCACATGAAGAACACGTACAATATGTAATATATGCATTTATACATGAAGAACATTAACAGAACATCCACAGACATGAAGAACACTAACATGATCAATGCATAAGGTGAATGCAACATGAAAACTTGCTAATGTAGCTCACTAAAACACCTAAACAAGAGTGTAAGTGTGCAGCCATCGTCTCAAAAATGGAAATGGAATGCAGAGCATGATTTTGAATGAGCGGTACAACTTTCATTCATCACCCATTTTATTTTCGCAGCACTTTTTGCCCAAAAGTTTGTTAAAAAAAACATTGAGAAATATGGGGGGAGGGCATATAAGGGGGAGTGTGGGGTGGTGTATAGGGAATAAATAATAAGGGATGGGGATTGGGGAGGGGACCAAATAAACATTGCTGATTTTTTTGGGCAAGAAATGTTCCGAAAAAGTGCTGTAGTAAAAGAACCCGCAAATAATGACCATAGAATCGAATGAGCAAAGACTTCTTAACCTCGGGACAACTCAAAAAGCTGAATCCGTAGATATACATATTCGTGCAGAGCTCAGACAGCAGCTGGTAATTAGTGCCAAGGTTAGAATTAAATAAGGGAGGACTGGGACTGCAGAACAAAGTCACGAGATAATTCCCAAGACGCAAGCAGTATGTTGTCAGATTAGTTAAAGTTTTATGAGAGTACAACCAGTGTTTGCTAGCCAGGTGCAGGAAGACAGTAAGCCAAAAGACTCCATGAAGAATAACTCAAGAGTGTCCCTGGTGGCAACAGAAAACACAACACACACATTAATATTAGCTAAAACCTCAATATATAAAAGGTAATTCAATTTTATACACAGTCTCCTAGCACATGATCCATAATTGGAGAACACTGACTATTCATTAGAAGCCAACATGTATTGGACACCTGCAGTATTCCCTAAACACACACATATACACAAGCTGCCACACAATGCCAAGCACAAAGGGATTAAGCGGTCTCATGGCCTGAGCATGAGGGATGGTAACTTCTTATTGAACAAAGAACAGTCCATATGCCTCTCCCCCTCTACTCTCCGTCTGGCACCTATCTTTATGACCTGTCAAGTGTCCAAGGTTGGTTAGCAGAGAGCCAATCTATCAAAAATCCCTAGTGCTATGCTGCCCATCAAGTAGTATGCCAAACAATCACCTGTCGCAAGATTATGTATTTTTTGCCTTATCAATATAGGGGCGGTTCCAGGTGGAGCCATCAGATACTTGCAACCCAATGAAATGTGTAACCCTTATGGGACCTATATGTAGCCAAAACCACTAACCTATCCATGTTCCCCCCTAGGTTTTGTAAACTGAGATTATGTCATGAAATCATTGTTGACTTGGTTATAGTATTTAAGCAATTGTTTTTTATTAACATGTCGAGAGCGACAATATTTCAATGCTTGTATTCTGTCCCGGCTATGTTTTGATGATGATAAAGCTGGGGTTTTCTGTGCACTTAGTGCAAATCACACTCAATGACAAAGTAAACAGACTCTGATCCCTCTGGGTTTATTTGGGATTTTGAGACCACCTTAACAGTGATGAGAGAGCTGAGATAACTGAGGAAGGAGGTAGTGAAGAGGAAAGCGAAGAGGACAAGAGAAATTCCACAAAGGGTCAGTGAAAAGGGAGAAATATGGAATGAAGAAGGAACGCAAAGAGGAAGTCATAGGATTGGCTTGAATAATAGGGGGAAGGCTTTGACAGGCAGAAGCAGAATGTGTGGCAGATACACCACTTGATGGAAAGTAGAGGTAGAAAGACTTATGAGCATGTGCCAGAGCATCGGGGAGGTGAAAAAATTAATACAACGAGAGGGGAGAGAAAGAGCATCCTATTATTTGTTTACCATTTGGTTTTGCCTTCCAATCCAAGAAGGAGCCATCTTATTTTTTATTTTAGTTTAACACCATTTACTCTTGTTCCATTCCTAATAATAACCCATCTAAACAACCACTTTGATATCTGTATCACTACACACATATTTACAATTTGAAGGACAGGGGGATAAACTGATTTTCCCAGAATCACACCAATATTGTTCCAGTGCCGAAGAGAGGGTAAGCAACTTGATATCCGATTCCCATAACAATAATAATAATAATAATAACAATACTTTGGTGATTTCAATAGTATTTTATTCCAGATTCTTCCAGTTTGTAAGCAGTGTAATACTCATTCTCACCATTATTACTAAATGTATCAACCTCAGGCATATGAAGGGCTACATTGGACCAACTGGGGTATGAAACCCATATTGCACAGCATCATCTTGTTATCAAAGCAAGAGCACAACACAGCACAAACCGACATATTTCCACTTGAAAATGATCAAGATAATTGTGCGCCAGTCATTGCAATACCATGAAGACAGCAACATGAATACACTTGCTATTGGAGAACCGCAATTCCGTCACACAAATTGCACATGGATGTCCAGAGCCATCAAATCATGTCAATTCAGTAAACAATCTCATCTTCCTGGCCCTACACAGATTCTATTTAGAGATACATATTTCTAATCAATCTCTCTCAGCAACCAGCAAACTCTGCACCCCATCACTCACCTCTAGAAAGTTTAAAGGCTCAAGTGAAAGCCTTACTGTAGAAAAACTAGAAGCAACTTTCCACACCCACACCCACATCTTAGTCATGCATAACCTCACTAATACACTCTATATTAAACCAATTAAAACCTGCAAACCAAACATGACAGACCACAGGCATTAGACCCTGACTGATCCTCAGCCCTCAAACCTTCCACCATGGCTCTACCAATCCTCACACACATACATTGTCTATTCATCACCAAGACTCAGGGACCACCATGAAAATCCTCTGCCCACATTCTGTCTCAGCTCACAGAGAACTTTATGGGGGTAGTTAGAGCCAAGCCCATTTCGGGCCTTGTCATATAATTAACAACAACAGTGCTTAGGCCCTTGCTCGCCACACACAAACCTGATGAGTAAGTCTGCAGCCCTTAAACCACAGAGAACAGCCTGCTCACACATACCTACACAGGACAATTCATAATCAGGCAATTTCCTGGTATAGTGGCAGCCCTCCCCTCTCACAATAACAATCAACAATTTATAATTGGCCAATGTTCCATTACACCAACAACCTGAAGGAACAGACCTACACAGATGTTTCACAGATGTCACAAAAGTTTGAAAAAAACAGACAAATCGGAGGTGAAAGATGCACGCTGAAAATCACAGCTATCTTTACCAGTAGTTTTAAAATCCCAGGCACCTTAAAGGCAGTCACCCACACCAGATATCCACTGTCAGATGCCAAGGAAGGATCAGAAATGTGATCACCTCTAGGGAAATAACTTCATTGACAAATCACTCTCAGATGTGGTTGCATGTTCCATAACTTGACTGCGTTGGGGAAAAGACATGCTCTGTCTGTCAAACTCAGGCATTTGGGAACAATGCAATCTCCCTGCCACATGAGGAAAAATCTATTTGAAGCAGACAACAAACTGCACAGTAATAGCTATTTCTAATGCCTGTAGTCTATTTTTAGTACAGGCTGCATTCACCGTACTTTGAGATTTTAAAACTACATAGACTAAGAGAATAACATTTCCAAGTGCATTCAACTATTTCAACTAATGGTTATTTACACCTCATTTAGTGCCTGGCCATGCCTGTGTGTGATTATTTTTGCATGAAAAAAGCTTTCTCAGTGCTATATTGCTTAGAGAAGTCTTGCCTAATTGTAAAGCGCTTGGGGCACAGGAAGGCGCTAGCTCCTCCCCAACAGTAGACCCTTGTCCCCAGGCAAAGAGGCTTTTGTTGTAGGCCTCCTGTGGCTACTCCTGGTATACAGGTCAGGAGCTGCAGGCAGGGGAAAACATAGAAGAGCTATTATCAATAATAATATAAGATAGCTCAGAGGGTTGAGCACTCGCTGCTGCGATCTGAGTGTGATCTGCAGGTCGCAGGTTCGAATCCCAGCAAGGCCAACTCAGCCTTTCATCCTTCCGAGGTCGATAAATGAGTACCAATTTAGGTTGGGTGATATTGTATGTAAATATGTGCTCCATAAAGCACTTTGGAATAAGGCGCTATGCAAATAAACACATAATTTTCATAATTATCATAAGGAAACAGTACAAGATGACCCCATAGCCCTTATACCTATTAACATACCTGGAAGCAACCTTCCCCGCTCAAACGACCTAGAAGACACAAGGAAGTGTCTCTGTTGAGTCGTAGAGCAGCATGGCTAAACAAAAGGGTAGAGGGGTTTGGGAATTGACTTGGTTGCTCATGTAGGCTTGAAAGGATTTAAGAATGGCCACAAGAGCGGCTCAAGAGAAAGCAAAGAGTTTGTAGTTAGAAGTTCGCTAATTATCTAGAGGAAGCGTGTTTTGAGGTACTGATGCAACATTAATCCGGTTTGCAAGATGCAGCTGGGTGTGAGTTCACTTTTTTTTTACTGGGAGAGCTACATGTCCTGGGACCGCAGTGATGTCGGTGATCGTGGTGATCTCATTCTTCCATGTCGGTCATCTTGCGATGAGTCTGTGGTCGCACTTGGTGGCCATCTTTGAATGTGCGCAGGCTTTTGGGCGAACTGCAGGCTGATTTCTAAATGTCTGACCACCATCAAGTAGCGGCATGCCAACGTGGCTGCTATAAGCGGCCCGGTACGAGAGGGGTATGCCTCTCAAGGTGAGTGTTCCTAATGACACCAGTGTTGTGAAAGGTACAAAAGTCAACCACCATGACAGATCGAGCACACACACAAACTGACTAATGAGGGGAACCCAATTCAGGGAAGATATCAATGTTGCCAAACCAGCCAGTCATTGATACTGAGAGTCCTTGTAAATGGTGACATTTTGCATTGTCGACTGTTGAGTTCGGAGCACTGCAATGCACTTCCAACAAAAAAAATTCAGAACATGGAACTCAATACTGATCACGACAACATTGTAAAACAAAGACTGATATGGCTGTTTTTCACTCAAGGTTTATTATTATTTATTAATATTAATATACAAGGAAGAACAAAGCTTTTTTCATCACAATATAACATACAATAGATAAGATAACATATTTGATGGAAAGAAGTGAGCTACTTACATTGGGGTGAGTTCAAGTGACATTCTGACCAGGTTGAGGTGGGGAGTAAATGGGGTGGACTTAATTAATGTGGATTAAGGACAATCAACATGATACTTTTTTGAGTGCAAAGGAACCACCTCTTTGTCTCCCGAGTAACAGGCAGGGATACTGACCACTATACTAACGAGGAGAAGTTAGTTCGTTAGAGGGGTGCTCCCCATCACAATACCCATTGTGTTGCAAAAAAACACAGCAATCTATATTGCGCATGTGCACGAACACAAACATGCGCTCCATGTATTACTAATACGAGTGCCAGAATTGTGTTGTATGCCAGCATGTGCTAAAAATACATTTACAGGTGGCGCACCGCAATGCGGCGGCCACAGTGTTCTGGAATGTAGCCTCATATGTTAAATTACTCAATATTTGAGGAAGGTAGGCAAATAAGAGCAAACAAATGTTTGATTCCTCAATCATTTAATTTTTAACTCATCTGAGCTACACACGCAATCAACCCAGTGTTTGCCGGACCTCAGCTCACTCTGGATTTAACCTATACCTGGAGTTAGAAATCTGCATCCCTAGAGAGAAAGGAGACCGTCCCTGAGTAGGGTGCCAATAAAGGGCCGCTATTTCTATCTCGTCCCTGAGTAGGATGCCAATAAAGGGCCATTATTTCTATCTTTTGCTTGTTTCCAGATAAAGAAACGTTTCATTTGAAACCTAGGCTCGTTAAAGACTGCAATCCTATGAGACTCATGCAAGGCATTTGCTTCTGGGCTCATTACTGAATTTACATGTAAAAAGAAGAAGATAGGACTGGGAGATGTGCATCAATTAAACAGGGGCATTATTGAATTAAAACTATGGCACTCCAGGGATCACTAAGATGAGATGATGGCTAGTGCTTTGATCATAAAAAGACATGAATTAATGGCTATAATTAACTTGCAAAACCATACGATAAGAGAAAATAACTGAATATTGAGTCGTAAATGGCGTTAAACGAAAAAGGTGCAAACATTTCAACGAGCAGGGTTACTTTTTATTTCTAAATCAATGTTGCATGTCAATAAAAGGAATATGCCCATTGTCTTGATATTTTTCAAAGAAACATTTGTGGGATTCCGCAATATTGCCCTTATGAGCATAGTAGGAAAGGGAGCCTGGGGCAGTGGCCCTGCCAGGCTCTCATCCAGGCTAGCGCTTCATAGCAATAGAAAGAAGAAGGCGTGCTTTAACAAGATAACTTCTATTTGATATAAGCATTTGGAGAGCCGTTGAACTATTACTCAGTGCTGTGGTAATGATAACATCCAGTGTGCCTTGTAAGACATTCCAGAGGAAACGTTAATGTGCCCACATGTTTGCCCTTGGGACCTATAAGCACATATCTCCCTGCTCACCCACATTTAAAGGGTGCCATCGGCCTAGGATATATGTTTACCCTCCCAAGACGCCTCTTGTCTTCCGTAGACTTAAATGGGCTTGCCCATCAAGGAAATCATTTAGCAGCAGTCAGAAATGCATTAGTTCCCATTGCATTGCACTTGCAACACACCAGCCGAACACACCTGCACGCACACGCCCTGAAGAGTCAATAGGTTGTGAGGTATGTAGGTAATATGAATGCTATGCTTTAATTACTACTGAAAGGCCTCACTGAGTGACACTCTACTGTCATTGCTTTCCTGTAAGAGGCTGAAATGTAGAGTAACCATGTTGAACCTAGAGAAGAAACACAGAAAATGACTATTAACAAGTTGAAATATTTATCCGAATCCTAAACGGGGCCTTAAAAGCCCTCCTACCTTTCCCCTCAACCTGTTAGTCTAGTTCACTCCGAGGTCTACAAAGGGTTGACAGACCTCAGGAGTGGGCAGGTAGGAATGGTCAAAAGGAAGAGAAGGGCTCAGAGCAATGGAGATTAGCACATGAAATCAGGCATTACGATTCTTGCCCCATTTTGTTTCAGATGTCCTTATTGATAAAGACACAGCAAACGGTTCTGGAGCTTCTTAACACAATCCACATGATATTCTAAATGACCGCCCCCCCCCGTCCTCCCACTAGTTGGTTTAATAGCTAGAAGCCCTCTGCTGCAGCATGGTGAAAACACCCAGAAGACGCTCTCCAAAAGCCATATGTCTTCTCTCCATCTATTGCAATCTGTAGCACAGGCATGGGCAAAGAGGAGAATCCCACATTGCTACCCAAAAACGTATTCATTTATTTTATTTATTTTGATATTCATAAAGCGCACACAACCCAGGGGCATCTAGGTGCTAGATATTAAGAAATTGGTTACATAAGAGAAACTTCAGGAGTTACAGTTACCGTTTGACATGTTACTGATTTACAGGGTGCAGGTGTTCAGATATGCAAAAACAGGCATGACATGTATGACTGAACAAGATACCAGACAATGATAGGTGTGTAGGTGGGCCTACAGAACTTCAGTGTGAGGATAGGTAGTTAGTTGGGAGTGGACAGTCTAATACAGGTCTCCTGACTCAATATTGGGAGTCTATGCTGAAGAGTCTAGTTTTCAAGCATTTTCAGATAGACCAGAGGGATGGGTCGTTTCTTAGTTGGGGTGGCAAAGTGTATAACGGTTTGGCTGCTACTACCGGAAAGCTAGACCCGCCTGCTTTCTGTTTTATATCTTGGTGTAGCAATGAGGTGCTTAGTGTAAGTCTGCTAAAGAGATGCCACCGATTTCTGGAAATTTGCAGCAATTCTCCAAGCCAACAAATCCTAAACGGAAGTCGATTCCACAATCCTGGATTCCTCATAATCCACAGAATGCACTGCTTGTTGCCATCTGCTCTAATTTATATATATAGACGATAATGAGAACAGAGATTCCTTCTGAGCCTAAACATACCAACGAGTCATTTGATTTACGGAACAGTGTCATTCTTCCCAAGTAGGTCCTGACCACTCTTCCTCACATCCATTCAGATCAGAAATCAAATGTGGCAGGATAATGTCCTGTTTCCAAAGGAAAAAAGATCAACATTTGGAAAGAAAGGCTGGATAATGAAGCTAACACAACTATTCTGGGCAACATTTTAGGAAAGATGGGACACCAAGTGAAGCATTCAGCTTCCCAGTTCTCCTAGCTGCAATAATTGCTATTATAAAATATTGTCTTGAAAGTTAGCAACTTCAAGAAGACTGAGTGTTAAGGGTTCCAAGATGGGGGCCTGAATGACTGAAGAAAATCACAGGAATGACAACTGCATTAACTCTGCGTCGCTTTAAGGAATGCCCAGGCAAAAAATGACCTACTTAGTGTTGAGTAAAACTAGTCTAACCCCAAGAGCCATGAATGGCACATATAGCTCCCAAGTAAATTCCTAGTTTTGTGAATTAAAAACCCTTCCAGAAAACATCTTGGAGAAATAAATAACATTTGCACTGGACTCTAATCAATGGCACCCACTTCCTGAGCCTCATCCGATCTAACGAAAGCTACTGATGATGGCGTAAAAAGCATACAAGGGTACTGGGACTTCCGAAAGCATTTGGCTGAACTGGACTTAAACACAAGATTAATAAAACACGGCCCACTTAAACTCCAAGCCACATGAACAGGCCTACATTTGTATGCTCTTGAAAGACAGGAATCTGCAACACTTCTGAAAGCCTGAAAGGATTTATTCCTAAACCAATGTGAAGTGACCACCACGACACTCAGGTAAGGTCTGCACGTTTTATTGATGCGACCCACAACCATCATGCCAGCCTCCACGGTCACTTGTGGAATCCTATATGGTGATGTGCCCAGGGTTCCACAGTCATGTCTGCAGGCTATACCCGGAGCCAGTGACTTTATGCCATGTAACACGGTACAGGATTTAAACTTCTAACTACAACACAATGCCATTCTCTTCAGCCAAGGAAACCATCTCACCCTAGGTCAAATGCGTGTTTTCAGAATCACTTGGATTGCCTCTTGTTGGATTTCTGTAGCTGTGGGAATTAAGTGGAAAGGAGAAAACAGCCCACACGGAGGCCCAGGAAGGCGAATGCATCTATTCAGACCACCAACCTTGGGAGTGATTGACCAAATTTAAGGGTGAAGCACATTCTCGTTGAAATCAAAAAATCTCTCTACAAAGGCCCATCGTCCTGCAAACCTGTTTGAATATTCCTGTTTTGGCTAAGAGGATCTGAGAGGATGGGAGTGCTAGATGGCACTGTCTTCCTGATTTTGGCGACCTGGGAAGTAAATGGCTTGAAGGGATATGAGAAATGCCTCGGTTTGCCCCCAATTGGGTCCTCCGTTTGATACAGGGCACCTACACAAGTAGCCCCTGATGAGTTGATGTCCTTCTAATTCAAGGTTATCCCACTCACACCAGTTCACTGCTGTGATGGATCCCCCAGTTTCCTAAGTGAGTGGCATTGAGTGCAATAGATGTGTGATTTTTTTTAAACTATGTTGTTCCAATAGGTACATTTAAAAGGGGGAACAGTGATTGTACGAGAAAAGGATAATCACAGATCTGTCAATGCTCTATAGAGCTGACTACTTGGGCACTACACAATAGGGTTCCATCTCATTTCAGGATGTTTTTTTGCGAGGTTTCTTACAGCAATTTTATTTAATGAAAAAACCCATCACATTTTGTAAACATTATTTTTGGGTGTTTCCCCCACAAACCCCCCATTTCTTTCATTTGTATTTATTCCCAAACACCCACACCCCATATATATAATTTACTAACCCCTCCTAAAAAAAAGCTATGGGTTTAAAAAAAAAAAATTTGCAGTAATAAACACTGCGAAAAAACATCCCGTGATGAAAGGATGTCGTACCCACAAGAGTTTCATGGTCTTGGATTTGAAGAGCTTAGAGGCAACAACATGAGTTCACTCCACAACAAAGGATATCACCAACTTAAGTTGAAACATGTTGGTAGAATGGAATTGCTGGGATTAGTTATTCAAATACGCTTACCAACTAGGGTACGCCATTCTTATTATGTGTGTACTTTGCTTAGTGAGTCACAGGTATTATGTGAAAAGGTCTTTTTTTAATTTTGTCAAAAATAAAAAAGACGGATTTAGAAAGACCTCAGAGTGGTGTTTCTGAAACTAACTGTCGCACCCCTGCCGTACACAATTGCGCCCAGGGGCCGACAGGTGTGGCCCGGGAAGGGCAAGGGAAGACGCGAGTCAGCTGGGAGGTGAGTTTTTGTCTGCGTATGTTGTTGGGTAATGTTTGCAGTGTGGAGCGGGCTGGGGAGCAGGTATGTGTTTGTGTGGGTGAGCGTGTAAGTGTGTGTGTTTCTGCATATGTGTGGTTGTGTGAGTTTGCGAGTGTGCGTGCATCTCTCTGTGAGGGGTGTGGGCAGGCATGGTTATGGTGGGGCGGGGGCATGGGATTAAAGACGGCTACGGGGGAGAAACCCTAGATTTTAAGTGCAAGGGCAGGCGCAAGATTGGTTTTAGGAGGCTGGGGGGATGGATAGCGATATATTTTCGCATAGTTAAGGTTGCACCAAATCAGCCAGAAGAAATCAGTAATTTTTTTGCGTGCGCCCTTTAATATTAGAAAATATCACACGGAACCGATGTACAGGATGTGCACTTTGGTCCCATTCACTATGCATTTTTGTTATATGATTAAAATGATCTGTAATAGTATTTAATGTGGGTGTGACCAAGACTTGACTGATTAAAGAAATACAATCTCTGTAGTGTTCTGCTAGGGGCAGTGGGTTTCTAGTGAATAGTCCGCGCTGCTGGGGGTTTTGTTCCACTTGGGGACAGTGTAGCAGTTCAGCAATATGTTTTTTTTTAACTTTTATTTTTGTCGGCAGAGGTACACAGCAGGCACACAAATTGAGCCATTTAATGTACATAGCAGGTATACTTTGGAGCAGCACATTGGTCACAATACAGAAATCACAGCAATGTCAACAGAGCATCACATAAAAGGATAGGGTATGAGAGTTCATGATGTATGGGTAGTTCCAGATCAGGCAGGGGACAAGCCAGACCCCGGTGTACTTTCACCTTGATTGTTAAGATAAGTGTTAAATTCGACCCAGATATTCTTGGGGCGAGAGTGGGTGGGGAGCATGGTTAGATATTCTTCCTCGCAGTTTCGGTACCAGGTGAGCAAGCACAGCCATTTCTGGAGGACCGGGGTGGAGGAGCTTTTCCAATTCTGAAGTATACACTTTTTAGCTATCATACAACTTATGTTCAGGAATTTAGCCATGCGTCTGGTGTCATCTGTTCTCCATACTCCAAACAGGACTGCTAGGGGGTCGGGATCAATTACAGTATCAGTAATTACAGTAAGTGTTTCTAAGATGCTTTCCCAGAATTCAAGCAATTTGCCACAAGTCCAGAACATATGTAAGTGATCCGCTTCCTCCGCCCCGCAATGGGGGCAGAGGTGCACAGCAGTGCGAGTGAACCTCGAGGTCCTGTGTGGGGTATAGTAAAGCCTGTTTAGAAGTTTATACTGCATGACGCGGTAGCAAAAGTTGAGGGAGACCTTTTGAGTGTGTAGGAACATTTTTTCCCGAATCTGATCAGTTATTTCCAGGCCCAATTCTGCTGCCCATTCATTGTGTGCCCTGAGAGGTTGAGTCGGGGTAGTGTCCTGTAGGATCTTATACAGTGAGGAGACGACACCACAGGCGCCTCCCGAGTTAGCAATGTATGCGATCGCCGGGTTATCTGGAGGCCCATCTGCAAAGGAGGGCCATCTGCTGCGAAATGCAGCCCGAAGTCTGTAGTATTGGAGGGTCTCGAGGGCGGATCTGGTGTGTCCCGGTTTCCATGTCTGTGGGTCAATGAACCTGCCATCGGGGTAGAAGTCAGACAGTGCATGGGATCCCAAAACCCGCCAATGTCGTTCCAGAGCGGTATCGTGCGTAGGTTCCAGACCAGGGAAGCTCCACATAGGGAGCCATTTATAGTAAGGGTAGGACTTGGCTGTGGGGTGCAACAAACGGGTCCAGGCCCAGAGGGTCGTGCTGATTGGATCAATAGGAGAGTCAGGTGTGTAATGCTGGTGCAGCATAAGGGACATTATGTTGATACCAGCAGTAGCCAGTCCCTCCAGTTTGACATGTGGACGCGTTGGAGAGCCTGGGTACAATGAGAGGCGTGTTGGGACTGGGCTTCAGTCCAGTATAGCGTCAGATCATGAGCCGTGAGTCCACCATGCTTGCATCGAAGCACCATGTCGGTCCACTTCTTGCGCACCGCGCCAGAGTGCCATAGGAACTGTGCCCATAGCGTGTGTAATCTGGCAAAGTATTCCCTCCCAGGCCATACGGGTATGTTGCTAAAAGTGTAAAGGAGCTTGGGAAGTAGAATCATCTTAATAAGGGAGAGCCGACCAGCCATAGATAATGGGAGAGTGCGCCACTGTGACATTTTTGTCTCGACTGTTTATGCTACAGCCAGGTAATTTTCGGTAAGCAAGGTGGGTTTGGTTAGGGATGTCTGTACACCCAAATATCTGACACCATCCAGGGAAGTAGCAGGGAGGGTATTCGGTGGTGGTTGTTGGGTAGATCTAGTAAGCGGAAACATCTCAGATTTTGAGTAGTTAATTGTAAACCCAGAGTGGGTGCCAATGCGAGTGATGTCTCTCAGTATGGGGTCAAGGTGGGCAGTAGGATCTCTGATGTATAATAGTACATCATCCGCATATAGGCATATAATTTTGGGGTTATCTTTCAATCTTATTCCCCTGTGGGCGTGGCGTGCACGGATATAATACGCCATTGACTCTGTTACTATGGCAAAAAGGCTTGGAGAGAAGGGGCATCCCTGTCGGGTACCCCTGAAAAGTGTGAACAGATTAGATGTTAATGAATTAGCATGGGCTCGCGCCACAGGGGAAGCAGATAGAAGTTTAATGTACCCAATCATGTTTGGGCCAACGCCCATTGACTCCAGCACCAACCACATATACCTCCATGAGACCATATTGAAGGCCTTCTGAGCATCTAGGGTGACCGCCACGGCCTGCGCATCCTGGTCAATGCGGGATATTACATTAAACAGCCTCCTGATATTGTGGGAGGTGGAACGCCCAGGGATAAAGCCTGCCTTGTCCTCATGAACCAAGTATGTCATAATGGGCAGGAAGCGATTTGCTATGATCTTGGCAAAAACTTTGGTATCAAGCTTAATGAGAGAGAAAGGTCTATATGACCCACATTCATCATCAGGCTTACCAGGCTTGTGCAGCACCGTGATGGCAGCTTCACGCAGGGACGGGGGAAGGATGGCAGTGCGGAGTGATTCATCCCAGACCTCGAGCAACCTGGGGGCCAGTATAGCGATGTGTTCCTGATAGAATTCAGTGGTAAGTCCATCAGGACCAGGCACCTTACCCGTAAGCAAGTCTGAGATGGCCATAACTATCTCATCCAATGTGATCGGGGAGTCGAGTTGGTCCCGGGTTAGGGGGAGATACATGTGGTGGGGATCTGGTCAAGGAGCTCACACATGTGCTGTTCGGTGTGTTCAGCAGGCTGGGAGTAGAGGGACCTGCAAAACTCAGTGAATGTGTCTAATATTTGTTGGTCCGCCCATTGTCCGTTGCCTTGCTTGTCTTTGATGGAGGTAATCTGGGGCTGGCCAAGTTCCAATCTTACAAGTGTCCCTAGTGTTTTGCCCAGCCTATCCCCCTCACCATATTTCCGGGCGGCCTGCGGGCGGCTAAAGTATTGGACTTCATTGGTAGCAAGTGCATTTTATGCCTGGAGTTCTTCACTGATTTGGGCGAGTATGGCGGGATCAGCACCAGTGGAGCACTGCAGCTCCAGTTGCTTCAGTTTGGCTTCAGAGCGACCGAGGGCGGCTCTAATTGCTTTCAAAACCCCAACTTCCCTGGAAATAGGCATACCCCTAATATATACATTGAAGGCGTCCCACCTAACCCCAGCAGACGTGGCCTGGAGGGAGTTGAGCTCAAAGAAAGATTTAATGTTAGCCAGTATTTCAGCCTTGTACACAATGTCCTTGAGAGCTTCGGATTTAAAGCGGCAGGTACTGAACGTCGGGACAGATGTTCCCAGCTTAACAGATATTGTGATTGGGGCGTGGTCTGACAATGTGCGAGGCAGGGGCGTTGCTAGGGGGAGGCTAAGGGGGCTATAGCCCCTGATCTTTTGCTTGTAGCCCCGGATAGAATCTCAGGAGCTACAGCCAAAAGACTAGCTAGCCCCCAGTCCCAACAGTTCTGACATCAGCTTAGCTCCTGGTCTTTTCCAGACCTAGCAACACCTCTGGTGCGAGGTAAACTCCGGGACCCCTCGACCCTGCCCAAGATTTCACTCTATACGAGGAACAGGTCTATTCTGGATGGGCTATCGTGCACTGACGAGTAATAAGTATATTCCCGCCGTTGAGGGTATAGCGCCCTCCAGACATCACAGATGGTAAGTGTTCTAATGTGGCTGTGTAACTTGCGTGCAGCACCGGACAGGGATCGGGTAGCAGTCCCAGTTCTGTCCAGGATGGTGTCTAGGATTAGATTCAGGTCCCCCCCATACAATCTGGATTCCTACATAGCCTAGTAGTATGGTGGCCACAGTGTTGAAAAACTCAGGAGAGTCTACATTGGGACAGTAGGTGTTAACAAGCAGATATTCCTTGTTGACCAGCGTGCAGTGTAGTATGCTATAGTGCCCTTTAGGGTCTATGTAGCTTTTGTGTAGTACAAATTTAATAGACTTATGGATCATCGTGAGGACACCCCTAGATTGGGTGGAGTAGGAAGGGAAGTACCTAGCGGGACCCCATGACGGCGCCATAGTCCTTGGCATATGACCATTGGAATGCGTTTCTTGTAGGAATAGGATTTTACAGCTGTGCCTATTAGCGTAGGCCATGTTCTTACAGGCCTTGGTATGGTTGCTCAGTGCCCGGACGTTCCAGGACATTATGACGGTAGGCATTTCAGTGATTAACATTTAATCCCATCACACCTGTCTAGTGAACATCCCAGGTCCGGCTGCCACGTGAGCTCCAAAGGTTGGTATTGAAAGTGCGCTCGTGCCCCCACAATGCGCGTGCCATGACACCTCGCGTGCCTTTTTTGAATAACTCCCCATACCCTCCCACCACCCTCACCACCAACCCGAGATTAGTAGTGTGAACATCACCCCCCCTTACCTGTACACAGCTGAGCCCTCCCTAACTTGGTCCAGCCTGTGCAAAAGCCCAACTGGGGCTAACCCATAACAGAAGTGTATCAAAGAACAGTGCAATCGCAGTGGGGTGCGCCATTGGCGTGCACTAGCACGCTTGGAACCATAGTGGTTCCATTACAAAACAAGCAGTTTTAGCAGTCATGTAATGCTTGCCCCTGCATCCCTAAGTGGGGAATGGGGACCTGCAAATGAAACATGTGAGCGTTGCAGTATGAACATTGATAAATGATAAGTATGATCAAGATAAACAATTAGTATTGCATTAGCTCAGTGGTGTGTATCCCCAAGATGCTGGGTGACGTGTATACAGCCGGAGCTGTGCAACAGGGTAGATAAGGAAACATGGTTAACTATCGGTAAGGTCAACACCCAGTGAGATTCTTAATTCACATATGAGTGGAACATTTAGAGGACGCAGGCCAAATTTAAAGTTCAGTCATTGTTCATGGAGTCATCAGCGGGAGGTTGCGGGGGAATATGTGCCTCTATGAACTTTACCGCTTCCGATGGCACCGTAAAGAAATACAGTTTGTTGTTGAATGTGAACTTCAGGCGTGCAGGGAACAGTATGGCATAAGGAATGTTCCTCTCTCTGAGCAGTTTTTTAACTCCAAGAAATTGACGACGCTCCTGCTGTACTCCAGTCGAGAAGTCAGGAAAGATTCTGATCACTTGTGGTTCCATTCTAAGCTCTCCCTTTTCGCGTGCAAAGCGGAGGATCAGGTCACGATCTTTAAAGCTTAGAATCTTCGCAATGATGGGTCTCGGGAAGTCTCCAGGTTTGGGGCGCGGAGACAGCGCTCTATGGGCGCTCTCACTGGTGAAAAAGGGGGAGATGTGAGGATTACCCAGTAGATCCTTCAGCAGGTTTTCAACTGCCAGTTTGAGGCGGCCCTTCAGCGCGTTCTCCGGGACTCCGATAATACGTATTTTATTTCTCCGCAATCTGGATCCGAGATCATCACATTTGGCTCTTACTGATTTCATATCAGTGACCAGAGTGGACACTTTGCCCTGTAGTGTAGTTATATTGTCCTCATTAGGTCTGATCCTGTTTCCAGCTTCCGTGATTCTCGTTCCCTGTTGATCTAGTTTAGCTCTGAGTGACGCCACATTCGCATTAGTTTCATCCAGCTTTTCATGGAAGGCTGCAAAGTTTCTAGCCATTGATTTCATCATTACCGTCAGGTCTGTGGCAGGCACCTCTGCTGGAGGCGTGTCGTCCACCTGGTCGCCTGATGTGTGGGCCGAGTCAGACCTCGGGGTGGCTTTAACAAATTTGTCCATGGCTCCAGTTTTGTTAGTGTTCCTGGTTCTGTTGGACATCGTGCAGTATGGTGACTGAGCACTTAGTGCTCAAGGACGGATCTCCTGTGGGTATTTTGCACCAGGAGGTCATGTGGCGCAGAGACGGAGAGAGGATACACCGCAAGCACCACAGTGAGAGAGGGGCGAGTTGGTGGAGAGAGTCAGTAGCTGCAGCGTTCATGTGGGCAGTCTAGAAGAGGGCAACAAGGCTACAGGTGTCTGGGGAGCGTGGATATGTTGCCAGAGTGGTTCCACCGTGGTGAATATAGTGCAAGCACAAGCAAGTCACAGTCTCTCTGCGTCAAGTGAGGGAGGCAGCAAGAGCTCAAGGTCCAAGGAGGTTATTCAGGGAGCGGCCTTTTCCCCCCCTCCAAAAAGATCAAGGAATTCATACATGGAGCAGCCGGGCCCACGTTTCAGGCCATGAGCAGGTCTGCGTCTGAGGGTTGACTTGAGGGCCAGGTAGCCATGTGGTGTGGACAATGTCAAGCGACCTCTCAAAGTCACGCTAATGCAGAATTGCCAAGCTGAAGAGCGAGTGGAGTGGCAAGGAGAGGGCGTCGCAGTGGGGGACCCCGTTGTTGTGAACAGCTCTCTTGTCAAATGCCCAGCATTAGGGCACAGTGCTATCCAGCGAGAGCTGTCGTTGCCTGGAACAAGAGATCAGAGGAGATATTGCTTGAAGAGACACCCGGAGGCCAGCTGGGGCGGCACATGGTATCAGCACATCCAGGGTACAAATATGGCGACAGGAGCAGAATCTGTATATATTGACAGTGTCCCGCTAGGGAGTGGGATGTAGTAGTTAAGGCAGGGGGACAGCGGTCGGAATCAGCGTGTAGCGCCCCCCTCCAGCTCCTCACCTGTGGCACAGCCCGTGACTCGGCCACGAGTAGCTGGATCCTCAGGAGGCCCGCGGGAGCCACCTGCCAGATGCAGACGGCAGGCTCAGCCCCCCCAGTGCAGCACCATGATCACAAGGGCCAGTAGCTGCACCGCACCAGCAGTAGAGCAGCGGCGTAGGCGCAGGATCGTAGTTGGCTCCCCAGTCGCCAGATACACCAGAGGAGGGGCCAGATGCCGCACTGCAGGGTGGCTCCAGCGGTCACGCGGCTCGCGGCTCCAGCTCAATCAGAGGCCACCGGCAGCCAGGACTCCCAGCGCTGGCACAGCGCAGAGGTTTGTTTCATCAGCAGCACCCCAGCTCCCGCAGATGGACCGCTTGCACCACGCGCGGGCAGGTATCAGTGTCACGGAATTCCCCCTTTCTCACCTGGGAGTGATCCTTGCAGGATTTCTTGGGCGGTGTCTTCTTACGCACGGACCTGGTCTTGTATGAGCCCGCGTGAGTCTCTTCTGACTCCAGCGTGCGTTCAGAGTTCCGGGATTCAGATACTCCGGGATCCAGGAATGAAGAAGGTGTGCACACGGCGCATGAGTCCAGGAAACAAGGAAGAAGGAAGAGGGGTATGGGAATGGAATTAGGAGGTCCAGGAACAAGGATAACAGAGTAGCGAACTACAGAGCACACGTCTAGTCGCTGCTTGCAATAGCATTGAGACGCGTGGGGCTGCGGGGCCGCGGCCTATTTGTAAAATACGCTACGTCTGACATAAAGACAGAGGAAGGCGTTCCACGTTAGACGGCCATGTTGGAAGTATCAAGGAGTACAAGCCCTGTTGTGATAATGACCATGAAGTCCAAAAGGGGCGCATTCTGTGGGTCATGACAGCATGCCTCCTCCGGAGACCCGTTCCACAGGGTTTGCCCGGGAGTATGAGATGGTATCTTCTGAGCAATAGAGGGGTGTTCAGATTAGAAGTTGATTCCCAGGTTCTTTCACTTGGAGGACATCCTTTCCATTCAACCAGGTATTGAAGCTGACCCCGTTTATACCTGGAATCGCATATTCGCATATTCGGGACACTTCATATTCCACTTGGTCATCCACCACCACAGGAGGGGGTCTGCAAGATTTCCGGGAGGATCGGATGTAGGGTTTTAATAAAGAAGTGTGAAAAACTGGGTGAATTTTCTCCCAGGAGTCGGGTAGCTTGAGCCGGTATGAGACTGGATTTATGATTTCCTTGATGGAAAATGGACCATAGTACCGGGGGGCCAATTTGTTTGGTCGTAAATGTTGGGGTAGTAGCTTTGAGGACAACCAGACTTGATCACCAACTGCATAAGAAGGCCCTGGTCTTCTTTTAGGATCTGCATATCGCTTAGTATGTATTCTGGCCTCCTCTAAGTGTTCTTTGGCTTCCTTGTGTACATTGATGAGTGTTTCCATCTAGGAGTCAACGGTAGGAACTGGTGTGGGATGTGGAAGAACAGAGGGTAACACTGATGGATGGAATTCTTGACTGCAATAAAAGGGGCTGGTCTTAATTGATGAGTGATCGGAATTGTTGTATGCGAACTCAGCCACAGGTATTAGGACTGACCAGTCATCCTGAATCTTGGTGGCGAAACAATGAAGGTATTGTTCCAGGGTCTGGTTTACACGTTCCGTAGCTCTGTTGGTTTGTGGATGATAACCTGATGAGAGAGCGCGTTGGATTCCTAGAATGCGACAGATATGTTTCCAGAATTGTGAGACGTATTGAGGTCCTCGGTCTGATATGATCTTGGAATGGAGCCAATGAAGGCGGAAAATGTGTTCCAGGAAGATTTCAGTGAGTTTTGATGAGGATGGTAGTTTATACAGGGTTGTAAAATGAGCCATATGAGTGAACAAGTCAATGGTAACCATGATAGTCGTGTATCCCCTGGAAGGTGGCAATTCCACAATGAAGTCTGTAGCGATGAATTCCCATGGTCTTGTTGGTAGTGTAGGTTGCAGTAGGAGACCTGCCGGTCTCTTGTTATCGTGTTTGTTCTAACTACAAATAGAACAGGCTCGGATATACAGTTGTAAGTCAGTCTTCATTCTAGGCCACCAAAATTGTCTTTGTATAATACAGAGGGTGTTGGTGATGCCACGATGTCCGGAGTGAAGGGTATCGTGGCAGAGGTTTATTATCCTTTGTTGTAATTTCTGTGTGGGGATAACTAGAGCATTATCCTTGAACAAATATCCATCCCTGGTTCTCAGATTCCGTTGATTCTTCCTTGAAATATCCTTCCAGAGCTAAGAGGATTGGGTTTGCATCCGAATTTCTTCCAGGAGACTGACTGCTTGAGCTACAAAAATCGTATGGGGAAACATCTTGGGATAGGTCCGATCTCCAATAGTTTCGTAGTCAGGACGTCGAGATAAGGCATCAGCAATTATGTTTTGTGATCCAGGGACATGACTGATGTGGAACTGGTACTGGGCAAAGAAGAAGGCCCAACAGGCCTGACGACTGTTCCTACACTCCAAGGATTGTAGAACTTGAAGATTCCGTTGGTCCGTGCGGACCTGGACTGGATGTCTCGCTCCCAGCAGTAAGTGTCGCCATTCGGTGAAGGCTTGGCGGATGTCTAACAGTTCCTTTTCCAGGATGCAATAATGTGTCTCACTGGGAGTCAGGGTTCGTGAAAGGTAAGCAATGGGGTGTTCCATCTTGCCCTCACATTCTTGCTTCAAAACTGTTCCTATGGCGTAGTTAGAGGCATCCGTCTCCACTAGGAATGGCCGATTAATGTCGGGTTGGGCTCGGATGGGGGCTTGAGTAAACGTTGGAATGCCTTGTCTTGAGGTGTAGACCAGAGAAAGGGAGTTTCTTTCTTCAAGAGTGCAATGATCGTCTGAACAATCTCAGAAAAGGTGGGTATGAACTTCCGGTAGAAATTGGCAAGCCCCAGGAAGGATTGAACTTGTTTCACGGAAGTGGGAGCCGGCCAAGATAGTATGGCCTTTACCTTCGAATGATCCATACCAATTCCTTCTGGACTAAGGCCAAATCCTAGGTAATGAACAGAGCTGACGTGAAACAGGCATTTCTCGGGTTTGGCTAGGAGTCTATGTTCACGTAGTCATTGTAATACTGCTTTTACATGCTCTTCATGCTTTAGAGGGTCCTTGGAGTAGATCAGGATATCCTCCAGGTAGACGATGATGAAGAGGAACAGCATATCAGAGAACACCCTATCCATGAAACATTGAAAGACAGCAGGGGCATTAGCAAGTCCAAAGGGCATGACCAGATATTCGAAGTGTCCAAAGGGTGTTCTAAAAGCTGTTTTCCATTTGTCTCCTTCCCTTATACGAATCAGATGATAGGCACTCCTGAGATCCAGTTTCGTGAAGATTACATATCCTCTCACCACTTCCAGGATATCCGAGATCAAGGGTAAGGGGTAGCGGTCCTTGAGGGTGCATTGATTTAATCCACGATAATCGAGGCAAGGTCTAAGTTCCTTGGTGTCCTTTTTGGGAACAAAGAACAACAAGGCTCCAGCTGGGGATTTCAATGGTCTTATGGTGCCATTTTCAAGCTTGGTATCCAAGTATTCTCGTAGGGCTATTTTTTCAGGTTCTGATAGGATGAACATCCTCCTGAAGTGAATCACTGCTGAAGGTTCTGGGTCTATGGCGCAGTCTTCAGGTCTGTAAGGGGGTAGAGCCTGGACTATGGCAGTTGAAAACACACCAGCATAACTCTGATAGGCCTTTGGAACCTGTACGATATTGGAATTCATGAGTGGTACTTGCTGATCTATTGATGGTTCTTTGGAAGGTGTCAAGGAGGATTCCAGGAATAGACACTGAGACATACAAAACTCAGATCCGAGACATAAGGATCCTGCTGCCCAGTTGATATAGGGATTATGTTTCTGTAACCAGGGCATACCCAGGACCATGGGGTAATGAGCAGACTTAATGATGTCAAATCTGATCAGCTCTTGGTGATGGTTTTTGAAAGCTGGATCTCTTTAGTCTGCAAGCTTATGGGTCCTGAAGTGAGGGGTCTTCCATCGATCGCTTCCACCGGTTGCATGGTACTTCGAGTCTCGTATGGAATGTGGTGACTAAAAACCCAATCTTGATCAATGAATACTCCCATAGCTCCGCAGTCAACCAAGGCCAAAATGGAGTAGGTCTTATTCTTGGATGGCGATATGAGGGCCTGTAAAATCACTAGGCTGTTTTTTCCAGGAGACTTCAAGGATGAAATAGACGTGGAGCAAACATCTCTCTCCCGAAGCCTTGCTCCATCTAGGATCGGGAGCTTGCGTTTCCCGAACGCAGCGGAAGGGCTAGAGGACATTCTCTAACCAGGTGTTTATCCGAGGCACAGTACATGCATAACCCCATATGAATCCTTCTCATCCTCTCTTGCGGGGATATGGGTCCACGGAAGGCTCCTATCTGCATAGGTTCTGGTTCAGTAGCTGACCCTGGATTATTGTCAGTTTTGGAGGTAGTCTCGAAGGATACCTTCAGGGGGGTTACTTTGGATTTCTTCTTCTCTGCCTTTCTTTCCTGGATACGAAAATCTATTTGCATGGCAAGGTCCATAAGAGCCTGGAATGAGCCTGGGCGAGCCACTCTGGCCAACTCATCTTTGATCTCCTCATTCAGTCCCCTTCTGAACACAGTAAAACTTGCTTCAGGAGACCAGTCAGCTTCCTTGGCCAATTGCTTGAATCGGGTTGCATACGTAAGCATATCCTGGGATCCCTGTTGAAAGTCTAGCAGGCGCTCCTGGGCACTATAGACCTGCACTGGGCGGTCAAACATGGTTTTAAGGGCTTGAATGAAACCGTCAAAGTCATCCAGGAGGGCATCACTGGAATTGACTAAGGGCGTAGCCCAGGTTAGAGCATTTCTGGAAAGGTGTGAAATTATGAAGCCCACCTTAGCCCTGGGAGTTGAAAAGTAGTAGGGCTTAAAAGTCAAATGAACCAAACAAGAATCAAGGAATCCACGAAGGGTTTTTGCTGACCCATCGTATTTGTCAACAATGCCGCCCAGCAATACACTTTCCTTTGTGGCAGAATCACGGGATAGAACTAATTGTTTGAGAGCAGCGTTCTGCGCTTTTAAATTTTGTACCTCGGTTGTTAGTTCTTGCATGCCAAGCATGAGACCCTGAACAGCCGCTTCCATGTTGACTTCGAGTTCTGTCGTTTGGCGTCTCAAACTGTCACGGAATTCCCCCTTTCTCACCTTTCTCACCTGGAAGCGATCCTTGCAGGATTTCTTGGGCGGTGTCTTCTTACGCACGGACCTTATCTTGTATAAGCCCATGCGAGTCTCTTCTGACTCGAGCATGCGTTCAGAGTTCCGGGATTCAGATACTCCGGGATCCAGGAACAAAGAAGGTGCGCACACGGCGCACAAGTCCAGGAAACATGGAAGAAGGAAGAGGGGTATGGGAATGGAATTAGGAGGTCCAGGAACAAGGATAACAGAGTAGCAAACTACGGAGCACACGTCTAGTCGCTGCTTGCATGCGGTGGCGCGGCCTATTTGTAAAATACGCTACGTCTGACGTAAAGACAGAGGAAGGCGTTCCACGTTAGACGGCCATGTTGGAAGTATCAAGGAGTACAAGCCCCATTGTGATAAGGACCACAAAGTCAAAAAGGGGCGCATTCTGTGGGTCATGACACTCAGGGAAGCCAGGCTCAGTAATGACAACGGAGGAATCAGGCAGGTATATGGCACAAGGCACAGCGGTGGAGGGGCCCAGACAGCAGCCGGCGCCACACGGGGCCGCCGCAAGCCTCCTCCGTCACCAGGGCAGGCCTCTGCCCAGCAAGGAGACAAGGCAAGCGGGCCATATGTCGGCTTCAGAAGTCCGATTCGGGGCCAAACTTCACACGCAGGTAGCCCCAAACTTCAGCAAAGCAGGGGGACGGGTATGGAAGCGTAGTGAAGAGGCTGACTGCAGATGTCCACAGATGAAAAGCGGCAGTGCTCGGAGCCAAAAAGCTAGGCAGCCAGGCTGCTCAACAGCGCCCCCGTTCAGCAAAATGTTTGATTGGTAACTAGGTGTCAACTGGGGAAAGGATTGGATTTCATTTAATTACAATAAAATACTTTTATTTTCATTAACACGCCCACATACTTGGCTCTGCAAAGTGGCCAAATTGTAACATGTCAGCATGCTTCAACACAGTTAAATAGATCAATATTGTATTTCTTATTTTTTGATGTGAATGTTCCTCAATCTTAGTCATGATGCAAGGCCAAGTGAACTGCAAGCTCCATGTCACAGACTGGTGGCTCAAGTCACGTCTGCTTTTCAGAAGGACTGTCTGCAAGGAAAGCATCTTGTGGAATCCCGTACATTTATATTACATGGTGGTCTAATTAGAAAAAGACATGTCTGAATTACTGCTATTTTGTGTTTGTTTTGTGCTGTTTGTGGCTTCGCGTAGTGGGAAAATGATGCCTAAATTGCTGTGTTCAGTCTCTAAGTGGCGGTGTGGATCAATCAGGGCGCAGGCCTGAACCACCGAAGTGGAACTAAAGCATATGTTAGAAAAAGTAGAGAACATACCAGATTCTAGAAGAAACCCAAACGGATCCCATGCTTTGGTGCATTGAAAAAGGTGTTACGTTGCCTATCATTAACTTTCCAATTCGACCATGAATTTCTTTAAAATTCTCTTATATGCCCTGCTCCATATGGCAACTGGCTGTTGGTTGTCACCTGGGAGCCAATTTGAGCCTGGGCATTTGTTTGCCTAATCTGTACATGGAGCAAGAAACAAGATTTATGGGATTAGAGGGATTCTCACTAGATATGTCGCCTGAAATTTGCAGATTCGAGACCTGAATCCAAAGCTGGTCACATAGGAACTAGATACTGTAGGTACCCATTGTATAGGTACTACATACACAAGTGCTATACTGCGTTTGGTGAGAGCAGCACCCAGCATTTGGCTCACTATGACGCAGCACAACCTGGAGTAACCCGAGTAGTATGATGCCCCATTATTATCACAGGCAGGGTTGGCTCAAGCACATCTGCCGCACATCTTTCGCTCTGGTGTCGCTCTGCAGTATCTTTCCAAGGAGCAAGGCAATCAAAAGCAAACCACGCAGCTGAAATACACTTCGCCACCTTGGGATGAATGTTGGCCTGGAGGGATTTGCTTTTATTGGAATGTCCTTGGATCGTTAGAAGACAGGACACAACACTGAGGGAATGTGCCCCCCACGTGCGCTGCAATTTACAGAGAGTGATTGTGGCTCCCCGGTCTAAGCTCTTGACGCCATTTTAACATTACTCAAGCTGTAGACGCGTTCCCTTAAAGTTGACTCGTAGCATAAAAGGCTCCAGTGCGATTTCCGGTAGTGTGCACAACGCCTTCTGATGTGGTTGCAATCTTTAGTCGGATAATACAACCATCAATGCACATATGCACCTAAAAACCGTATTATAGATACAAATATCACAATTCACTATGTACATTTATATTTAAAATATACACATTCATGAAATAAACAAACTATTGTGTTGTATATGGGATAAAGTACGTTTTAATGAGATTGCAAATCGCCAAGGAGTCCTGAGACCAAATAGAGGCATGAAGTCTAAGGCTGAGTTCCTAAATAAGGTCAAGAAACTCGCAGGTGACTAGCAATATCCTTTATACATACAATAAGGGGTATTTCATTACTTACAATGCATGGCCGCACACGGTCGTTCCCTTCAATTTCAGATGTCAGTGAAAGAACCGGAAGAGAAAAAAATCGAGGTAGAAATGACTGAGGTTTTTTTGGTTGAAAAAATGAAAATTATTTTGGGGTTTTTGCACCTTTTTTTATAATGCGGGGGGAGACACCCCACACTCGACCCCCACTCTCCCCTACCGTAAGTTATACCCTTAACCCACCCCCATCTATTTTTTTTTTTTAAATGAGACCAAAAAAGCTCAGTCTTTTCTACCTCTATTTTTTCTCATTCATTTTTTTCTATGGATACCTTTAATTCCTGGCCTCTTGCTTAATCTAATGTAAGCGATCTTCCATTTGCTGATCCAATTAATCAATGGCTGTTATAAAAAATCTAATATGCAGCTTTGAATATATAGCAGAAAATACAAATTTTAACAAAAAGCATTGAAAAAACGTTTTCATTTTGGACTGCAAGATAAGTAAGAACTTCAGCAGTGCACAATGTATGCATTCTACCATAATATGTTCTATGGCAATTAATCAATGGAAAGTGTCACAGAAAACTTTTTAACAAGCATGGAATTAGAAAAGTTTGTAACACCTTTAATTAACTGTTGCAGTGACAGCTGGAATTCGAAACTTTGACGTGTCAAACAGCAGGCATTTTGATGTCACAACTGAAGCGCAATTGTGATGTCGTGTCTTATTACAGGTCAGTTGTGATGCCGCACTAGCCTGTAATACGAACATTATTTCCAGGCTTTTATGCAGGTATTGCAGGCTGCCATGTATTACAAACACAGATGTTCTGTTCGCTAATCACTAATATCCTTCAGTAGGTGTTCTTTCTTCTCATTGCTGACCTCACATATCACTTGCCACAGCTCTCAGTAGACCGGGCAAGCAAATATAAAGTGCAATAGATCTTTTGAAGTAAAAGGACAAAACTGAAAATTGCAAGCATTACCCACCAGCTTCAGCCATTTAGCCATAATTGATTTCAGCTGAATTAAGCAGAGCATAGCTCTGGTAATAAGAGATCCCCATCTTTTGAAGCCGAGCCTGGCAAACAAAGTACCCTTTTCAAATAAAATATTTTCTTTGACTTGAAGTAATAGCAATGGCACCTTTGATAAAGACCTCAAGCCTGCTCCAATCTGTCAATAGTCTTAGCTTTGGCGCTATAAACCCCAAGTATCATGTCCATAGGATAAACTTTGTACATTTTACTGAACCGGTCAATGGCCCCCCAACACCTGCATGAATTTAGCAGCTTCCTTTTCAAAATGACTAGCACAAGTACATTTGGAAGAAGAAAAAAACACCCAGGCAATGACATGAGGTGGTGAGATTTACAAGTTGATTCCCCCCCCAAAAGTTGGTGGTTTAAACAATATTTTACTACTAGAACAAATCATAACAGAAGATTGGGACATGTTCACCACCAAACCCAAATTACACAGAAAATCACAATAGCAGTTGATGGGGTGCTGACGGGGCTTAGAGGTTATTCACCTAAATCAGTATCATCCGCATATGCGAGCACAGGTATATTCAAAACACCAAAGCAAATAAAATCAGCACCACAACCAAGAACGGAATCATGCATACAATGTATATATATATATATATATATATATATATTTGTTTTATTATTATTTTTTTATTTTTATTTTATTGTGCATTAGTTAATTTTAAACTTTAAGGCCATTTTAAAAAGATCATCAAATATTCTAATAATACAAGAGAACATCTTACAATATAACCACATCCCTAAGATACAATTCATTTAAAATTCACCATAAGATCTAAACATCTAAATTAAAATATGATAATATAAAAAATGAAAAAATAAAAACTCACTGGACACGCAACAACAAGCAAAAATCTGTATTGGTGTTCCATCATCCTTGAAATGTCAAGTAAAGTGCTTTGTGTGCCTATTCATCAGTTTTTAAGTTCAAAACCTGTTTCCAGATAAAAAAAAAAGGCTGCAGAATTTATCATTACTGATTGTGCCCACACCAATATGGCCCAAAATTGATCCCCTCTGATATTTTCCAATGAGCTGACAAATCTTCCGTAGTCCCTTCTATAATATAACGCTAGAACCGTACAGGAGGGCAATATATGTCGACAGGTCTCTGGCTCCAAATTACAGCACCTGCATTGCTCATCCTGTACTATAACATTTTGCCAATGACTGACATTCTTTAGTCTGCAGGATATTGAGGCGGATCTGCATTGTGAAAGGCTAGAGTATTTAGTTAGGTAGCTATGTGGCACCCCACCCTTAAAACTTTGGAGCGAGTATTCCTTGTATCTTTTCAATTTATTCAATTTGTCAATGCTACCCGCCAGATCCTTTTGCCGTGCCTTACTTTTGATAACACTTTCGTAGTCAGAACGGGTTTTAAACACCTCCAGATATAAACCGAGATCTGATAAATACCTTTTGGTAAAGGTTAATAGTTCACCAATGAAATTATTTTGATGGGCTACGTGCTTCTTTTGACTCAGCAGCTTCAATAAGTCATTGGAAGACTGATCTGTTGTGTGGAATTTGGCAAATAATAGCACTTTTTTGCAGGGATTGGAGACCATATTCAAGTCTTAGGGGTTTGACTGGTACTCCTTTAGAGAGGTTTATAATTGATCGCAAAAATGTGGCCTCGCGTTTTTCCAGCCAAGTTTCATGAGCCTGTGGTAGGGCTTCTAAGGTACATAATATTGAGGGAACGGTTCTATGTTCTTTCATCGCCTGTAATTTCGACGCCAGGCATTAGAAGGTGTACATTATAATGAAAATGTTCTTCACTTTTTTTTGGGTAGTTCCCCCAAACTCTCCCCTCCCCCACCTATTTTTACCTATTTCCTACCCCCCAAACCCTTATCTGCCCTTTCCCACCTCCTAAAAAATTCGATGAACATTTTCATTATAATATACATGTTTAAATGTCAGGTGTGGAAATTAATGGCGATGAAAGGACGTCATACCCTGGGAACAATGCTCATCTTATAAATCTCCACAAATCCCTGTATATTACCCCCCCACGGTGCTCTATAGAGTTTTTTTTATAACCAACCATTTTTTCCAAATGTTTGCTTATACGAAGTCCTCATAATAAGATGTGAATGGTCTAGTTTTTATGGGAAAACCCAGATACAGTACATCCCGAGCATTTTCCAATACAGTAGTTTATATATATATTGAAAACAACCAGCGGGCAAGGGCACTTTCCTGACTCATACCAGTATTAACAGAAAACCACAAAATCTTCTATTTTGTTATGAAAAGTGAGTTCAATATCACCAGATATAAATGTAAAGCTTGAAGATCAGTTTCCCAACCCATCACGGAAACCCAGTTGAGTACATAACAAAATGTTTTCCACCCATGTATGTAGCCTAAATAAAACAACTCTCCCAAAGATTTTAAAGTGAAAGTCAAGTTATGAAATTGGATGACAAGCATCAGACAAAAACCTAGGTTCTTTCTAAGATTGGGAAAATAATAGTACTGTTTCAAGATTCATGGAACACCCCACTTTTAAGCATGCAGCAGAAGTGGGGCCCAGAGCCCTTGAAGCGATGAAAAAAGGTCTGCTGGAGTACAATCAGGGCTAGGGCTTTTAGTTAAGGGTTGTAAACAAGTAATTTCAGATAAGTTAAAATGGGTTTCAAAGCCTTTAAGTGCTATACTGGAGTTACAAACAATCTTCTTCTGGTATTCTGAAACAGACATGATTTCACCAGAGTCATAGAATTTGTAGAAATTGGCAATCCATGTAGCTTCTGACACATTGGTTTCAATGCAGGTACTAGTGTCGATATGCTTGGGGCTATACATAATCAATTCACAGAGTTTGTTTGTGTTGCAGCTTTCCTCAGGCCTTCCCACACTAAGGCATCCAATTCAATTTTACATGCTGTAGTTACTGTAGTTACTGTTCTTAAGTTTTCCCTTGCTGATCTTAGCATAGCTTTGCGACGGTCAGAAACTCCCTATTATCTATGAAAACTTTTTTCATCAAACCATCCTGATTTTCATTTTGGTTTGGATCTCTCACAAGTTCTAAAAAACGACTTACAAAGATTTCATGAAGTTGCCAGAATTCTCAAGGAATACATTAGAAGAAAGATCCAAGCTCAGTTGTAAACTCTTGGTAATGATGTCACCTCATATGTAATTCCTTAGTAGGAACCACCAAATTCTTCTCTTATTAGCAGAGGCGGTAACAAGAGTCGTATTAGGCATGTACACCGTGTTTGTGGGTTTATATTGCCAATTTAAGTTTACAATGATAGCATGGTGGTCACTGAGCAATTCATGAACTACCCTAAAATTCAATAAAGAATTCCATTTGGCTGTGCAGACACAGAAATAGTAAATCATTGGGTGGATTTGATGACTATTGAACGTAAAGACCACCAACCTATTGGAGGAAGAACATGCTTTAACAGTTCAAAGACCCCACTCTATTAGCCATCTATACACTTTTAAGCCATCAGCACACAGACGTGGATCCAACATTTCAGGAAACTGATATCATAGACACTAGCTTCAGCACCATCAAATAAATCAATGAGAGGGCCATTTCCTATTTTTACATTACAATCCCTCCCCATAATGAACCATGAAGAGATCTCATCACAGAAACAATTAATATCATAAATACAGATAAATAAGGCAATCAATACCAATAATAATAATACTAATAATAATAATAATAATAATACGTGAGACAAGAGAAGGAGGGATGGCCCTTAGAGTGACCATATTCAAACAGTTTTCATTTTAAAAAAACCTTGAGATATATACATATAAATTGTAAATAACTTTCTGCTTAGTTTCTGGTGGTTGTATTCCCAGTATACTAAGTTCCAAATGAATGCTCAAGCGCGTTCCCATTGCAAAGCACATGAGCCCATGCACCTTAAAAGAAAAAGGAATCACAATGACATACAAAATGGCATTATGGGGGACACAGCATTATGGGGAATATCAACGGGAACGCACTGAGTTAAACTGGTCATGACTTCCCACATCCACTGAATTTCAAGGGTTTTGTTGCGTTAAATATGCTCAACTTAACTACACTTTAACTGAAGCTTTTCCAGTGAATTTCATGGGTTTTATTATACAATCGTTTTTTTATGGGCCACTATGGCCAGTGGCCACGACTTTCCGCCGTGTCCACTGTACATGTTCCCCTAATATCTTTCTTTTGGACCCACTAGTTGGCCACAGGATTTGGCCGTAGCTACTATACATGTCCTTTTCAGCCCCACTAGCAGGGCCTTCGGCCTTGGCCCTGGCCTTTGAGCACAGCCTTTGGAAGTGCCCACTATATCTTTTAAAACACAACGTTTCTTTCCTTCTCACTAGCCATGGCTTTAGCCCATGACTATTGGCCCCGTTCTTAGGCCATGCCCCCTTTACATGTTGCCCCAATAGCTTTCTTTCGGTCCACTAGCAATGGCCTTTGGCCATGCCCAGTGCCCATGGACTTCATTCGTTGACACTCTACATATTGTACATGTTTCTCCAATATCTTTCTTTCGGACACATTAGGTGGCCATGGCCAACTATCCATGTCTTTTGGAACAACTAGCCGGGGCCTATCTTTTAACATATTAACTTTCTTTCCCGAATACTAGACATGGCCTTCACCAATGACCATTAGCCCAAGCCTTCGGCCGTGGCCCCATTACATGTTGCCCCAATAGCTTTCTTCTGTCCAACTAGCCATGGCCTTCTGCCATGCTCAGTACCTATGGCCTTCACCCGTGGCCACTCTACGCATTGCTCCTTCTGGTCCCACTAGCCATGCCCTTTGCCCATGCCCAGTGCCTACAGCATTCACCCGTGGCCACTCTAGGTATTGCTCCTTCCGGTCCCACTAGCCATGGCCTACTGCCATGCTCAGTGCCTACAGCCTTCACCCGTGGCCACTCTACGTGTTGCTCCAATACGTTTCCTAAACGGGCCCACTAGCCATGGCCTAGTGTGCACAATAAATTATAAATAGCAAATTCTCAGCCATCTTTATCTGAGGTTCGCCTCACCCCTTCCACTGTCACAAACAGAGGTGCCAGTTGTACTGTAACGTCTAACGTTCATTATTCAGACTAGTTCATATCACAATGGCATGTCTTTTGCTAAAATAAAGCATAAGAAGGCAAAATCCATTGCCATGAAAAGTTAATTGACATTCACCACTAAATAACACCGATTGCTTTTCTCAACACGCTTAGACATTGCATATACATAAGCTTAGCATGAACAACACCTGAACGCACATGACAGCAGCAGATAAACTGTAGACATTTTAAAAAAGCACAATTTATATATCTTTTTTTTAACGTGAAAGCAGCTGTTTATCAAAAATGTCTCTGGGATCGATGAGACCGCATAACATGTACAGTCTGTATTGTAGGAGTGTGTGATTTCTTTTTAAAAGTTGAACGTACTTACCTCTAGGCCTGAGGCCATGGTAAAAATGTAACACTTTGAACACTGATTTGCAAATTGCACATTTTTTAACATATGCTTTGTGAATTCCTAATTGCATGTAATACCTCAACTTGGCACTGCGAACCCTTCATTTTTTCTCAGTGCACTGCATACTTTGTGGTGTCTTTGTTGGGGCTCGTTGCACATTGCATGTTGATGTTTGCACATTCACAATCAGCTTTGCACCAAACTGCGAGTTCGCAGACACTGTACATCTGGCCCGGGGGTCACTCTTTGCGTGGTTGGGTGAATGGCACTGGCTATGGTCGTGGACCAGCTGCTTCCCAGTGGCATGTCAAGGGAGTGGCCTGGGCTGGCACGTGCTACCCATGGAATCTGATTGGCCACCCCAGGTGCCACCCCATTATCCTAAACTATGATCATTATGTGTGCGTGAGCTCACACTTCATGCCACCCCTGCCTAAGTCTGTGCCCCACTTGGGCCACCCAGTGACAAAAGAGCCTGGACCCGACACTGCTGCTTCCCCGGAAGCTGGGTGATTGGGTCTCCATCTATGACAACAAACCGATCGCTTTCCACAGCTGGTCCACACACGTTATGCATCATGTCAACAAGCGTGTCTTATAAATGCACAATGAAACTGCAACAAAAAAAACACTCAAGCAGAAAGGAGAAATAAAAAAGCAATACACTGGTACACAATCCTTTGATGTTTCAGGCAAAATAGAGAGGCAACAAGAAACCAATGATGACAAGCTCACAGGGCGCTCTTCAGCTGAGCCGTTCCCTCGCTCAGATAACATCAAAGATGATAGAAAGGCAAGGAGCTGAGAGCTTCAGAGATTGCCAAGGCACACTGCGCTCCGCTCTGCTGCACCCACTGCTCCCGGCTACTCCTCTTTACACCATCTCATCTCATGCACTTTCTGGGAGGCAGTGTGCATGAGATGACAGGAACAGACAGCATCGATCAGGTGCCCTCAAAGGGCACACGTCACTATTCTGGAGTGCACCAACCCCGCGAAAACAGTGATTTCCCGAAAAAGTGCCCAATAAAAGGCCATTGAACTGTTTGCTCCAAATGCAGGCCTTTGTGAGGCCATGCTTAGTCCCTAAGGTGCTAATATCCGAGATATGAATGTGGCATAGATGCAGAGCACATCTAACATAAGAATAATAACCTTTCTACTGTACTGCATTGCACAATTAAACCCAGATGTGACATGGTCTGACATTAATCGCATACACCCTTTCCTACAATAGAAACAGTTAAGAAGAACAACACTAATACGGTAGAATGTATAGCAGCCTGCCAGTCAGTCCCGTATACACGCCTGTAAATAATGTTCTTATGGCTAGTGGGGACATCATCACGGACGGCTCTGTAATGCTGCTTTCCTCAGTGCTGTGTAAGCATTTCATTCGGTGAGGGTGATCACAAACACTGCTGTTGGTGGCTCGATAACGATACAAAGGGGCACATGGCAAGGTTGCCCCCTGCCTCCAATGTTGTTTGACTTAGCAATACATCTGTTAGCTTCAATACTTAGGCAATACTATGCTCAACGAGGAATCCAAAACTCACATCATACCTCTCACACACCATGATATGCTGCTGAACTTAACAGGCCCTCAAATAAATGGAGATGCTTTTTTGAAAGATTTGACTGATCTTGAACAATATGAATAGCTCGCGTGAATCATGTATTTTACCATTGCGTAAACAAACACCTTTATATAAGAGATTTCACTGGTTTCCCTGAAATACTTGAGCATATACTTATACACAGACCCTAAGATACTGTATGAGATAATGGGCCTCATTACGAGTCAGGCATTAACCCTGCCAATGCTACCGGTATGTTGCCGCCGGACTCGTAAAGATTTACCAGCACCTGACTTCCTGGTGCCACCGGGTGATTACAAGTCTGGTGGCCCGGGAAGTCAGGCACTGGAAAAATGTAAGTCCCCATTCCCATAAAGTCTAGTAGCACTCTATGGGAGTGGGGACTCGGGAGCGCCGGCACCGTTGTTAACGGTGCTGGCACTTCCGTGAAGGTTCTGCCTACTGTGGACGCTGCGCTTGGCAGGGTCAGACCAGTCGGGCGTAGTTGCCATGGCAGGCAGACACGTAGATTGCCGGTCCGGAAACAAGGGTGCCGGTGAGCTTACCGGCACCCTTGTTTCCGGACCATCAAACTTAGAATGAGGCCCAATGCATTCACTGTTATGCGAGTATGTTATATGAGTATTGCAGAGCCAAGTGCATAACTGGATCACATTATCAACGACCGGTGGGGCTGCTATTATTAAGATACTAACTTTATCATATTGCCTTTATCTATTTCAAGCACTGACAGTAGCATTTACCACAGAATATTTCAGGAATGTGCAGTGCCTTGCTTGTAGTAAAGTGTGGGATGGAAGAAACCCTAGGTTACGTTGGGACACTCTAATTAAACCATCTGCTCTATGAGGTCTAGCAATACCCAGCCAAGATTATTATCTAGTGTCAGAGGCCCACTTTCCAACACAACGGTTAAAAACAAACAGCGCTATGTAACACGTGTGAATGGAACGAGAATGGGCGGAACGCATGGCGTTGGACACCTCTAATATTTAGACGGGGGGGCACCTTTGGGGGTGCATCTGATTCAAAGCGCACATTGGGCTTGGCAAGATAGAGGTGCGCTCCTTCAAGATACACATATTTTCACCCCACAACTGTGCATTTGGAACACACAGGGAGTGAACTTTACTTTTGACCTAGACACGAGAAAAAATCTAGAAATCATACGACTGTAGCAATTGGCCGTGTGTATTGATGGACAACTTGCTCTAGCCCGATTTTCCTACGCCTCACTACGCCTCCCACAATCCATGGGATTATCTATGCAGTTGTTATGATGGAAACATGAACCAAGCTGATATCAAAATTGTATAATGTACATTATAAAGATATTACTAGTCACCAAGGAGATTCATGAACAAATAAAGGAATGATGACAAAGACTGAGTTCCTTTATAAGGCCACAGAACTCCAATATCCTTTTATGTTTAGTAGAGAGTATGCTATTCCTTATAATACATTACCACACACTGTCACTCCCTTTAATACTTTGCCTCTTGCTTAATATAATGTAAGACATCTTCCATATAATAAATATATTCAATATAGAATCGGTTTAGATTTTTAAAAAAGCAACAATGTGTTGCAGAAAAATAGTTCAAGCAGTTTGATAAAAGGTGTGCTTTAAAATAAGTAATAAAATGCAGATTATTGTTCATATGAGTTAAGCTCCAGCAGTTAAACATTCTATCATCAACAGTTCCTTGTCAATTACCAACTGAAATGTGTTTCAGAAAGCTACTCAACAAGCAAGGAATTTGAAAAGCTTTTCATAAGTGATGCAACGACAGCTAAAATAAATTTTCTCTGGTGGCTCAAACATTAGGCACTGTGACGTCACAACTGATGCATAATAACTGATTACAGAGCAGTTGTGATGTCACAACTAGACTGCAACGAGAAAATTGTTTCAATGCACTTATACAGACAATGCAGTCTGCCATGTATTATACTCATTATTACAGAACAATATTCTGACTGTTTAAATGCCCAGGCTTATAGATGGAACCAAGATTTACAACTTAATATCATTTTAGATTAATGGTTATATATCTGCACACTTGCACGTAATTTATCTCTCAGCCCCAGATTATGTTTAATTGCATGTTAGCTATGTACCTTACATATATTACACCACAAAATGTTAGATGAAGTTAGGCAATGCTGGCTAGATACGACAAATGTCCAATGTGTGTCGATCAATCTGCAGATTTTCTCCACATGAAATGGCATTGTGAGCTTGCGAAAGGTTTCTGGAGAGATGTTACAAAACACGCTGGGGCTGATTTAAGGTTGCAATGGGCATTTGTCACCACTATGTCCACTGGGATTCTTCATGGACGATCCATATCTTAATGCTGCATGTGTACAGATTGCCCTGCTGCCGATAGAGGCTGTCTATGCATCGAACAGCTAGCTATGCATTGAACATGTAAAGCATCACCCCCACAACATCTGTGAAAGGGTTAATTACCTTGCTTATTATTCGAGACCTAGGATTGGACTTTATATAATACTATACGCTACTCCATGGATATATGGACAGACGTTAGGACATATTTTAGTACATAACTAGATAAAATTGCTTCTAACTGTAGTAACCGACATTAATATTATTTTAATAGATTCAGGGCTTTTAGATAGATCAATGATCCTGCCATTTCACAGAGACTAAGGGCCCGATTGATGGAGTTTTTGCACAGTGAAAAGTGACATTTCACTGGTGGAAAGTGACTTTGCACTGCCAACAAACACTCAAGCTTAACACAGTCTCTGGCTTCTCTAGCACAGTCACTCTAGAAGTCAAACACTTCAGCATCAAGGCCAACTGTGCCAAAGTCTCTTTGCCATTCAAAGTCTCTTACTTCAGAGGGCCTATTAGGACAAAGACACATTCAAAAGTTGCTTTCTCCTCAGGATTCTCATGTACAACTTCTTGAGTGATTTTTGATTCACGCCGGGTCCCCCACCGCCAGGCCAGACCCATTTTAACACTGTAAAGACTGGAGGGGGGTTTCTGTACTCCTGCCCTCTATATGGCAGAGTAGAATCACAGAGCACCCCAGCCAAGATTCTCCAAGTCCATGTGGTAGCAATGGACAAGCAATCGAGGCTTAGATCTCAGGAGTTGATGCGGGCTGGTTCTTAAGTACAGTGCAGTCCCCAAGCCCCAACAAAGGAATGTCCACACACTATGTTATGTTACGTGATGTTAGGTGATAACACAGTTCCTTATATAAATAAGGTTCAGAATATATAGACAATCAATAACACACTTTGTGCCTTGGCAATAGTAATATGATAAATATGTACAATGTGTATGTGGTACCACAGTTCACTCCTTTAAAATGCACCAACTGCTGACAGTTTCAAATGACATACAAATCAAATAGTAAAGTGAATCAACATCAGACAGAGGAAGGAAGACAAATTAGGTTAGACAAGGGCAGAATAGTTTATCCCACTACCATGAAACTGTTTTGTGTGAGGATCCCCCAGCTGAGCAACCTGTAAATAAAGTGTATCAACAAGCCCAGTCCATATATGTTTAAGATAGCCTTTCCTTCTAGAAATGTTCTACTACCCCAATGTGCCTGATTTAGCAGAGTTTCTTTGATGGTTTGTCGATGGATTCTCGTGAGTGAACTCCCTTTAAAGTAAGATCTAAGGGTCGTCGTGGTTCCTACAAAGAAATGTGAACGCTGTTGTCGAGGGAGCAGCTTCGACCTTCGCGGTGCTCGTTGATGATCGGTCGTGGACGCCCTGTGAAGATGAAGTGTGCAGTGCACCTCGATGACAAGAGTTTGTGGCCGCGAAGAGTACTTGATGAAAGAACGAAGGCCCAGCAGTGGGTGTTGGGTGTCGGCATTGGTGTCGATTGTCGGGACTCGACCACGGCTGGCTTTCGGATCTTCGTTGGTCTTTGTGACTTTTGGTGGTCGGAAACCAACTGGCAGATTCTTCTCTGTTCCTTGACGACCTCGACTTTCTCCGGCGCGACAAAGTGGTCGACGGTGATGGCAAGGGAGTCCTTGATTTAAATGTTCTTAGGCAATGGAGTTTTGCAGCTCCGGTCATCGAGGTTACAGAGAGTCATCCGAACCTCGGTCGACGGTGATGGTCGTCGACGGCCTCGACGTCCTGGTGCTTACTTCAGTGTTTCTCAGTGGACCCCTTCTCTGGTCGATAGCTGTTTGGGACTGACTTTCAAGATCCCTTGATGAAGATCAGCTTCTGCACAATGTTCCCTCGTAGCTCAGGGAGAGGTCTCCTAGCCAGGTCCTCTCTTGGACCAGTTCTTGGAAACACGAGAAAAGGGGACTTAGGATAAAGCCCCACTCTGCCCTGCTCTGCCCCACAAAATAATGGCGGAAGAACAGGGGTAGCATGTGGGGTGTAATCAAAGACCCCAAACCAATGGATGTGAAGGGCCCACTGAAATAAATGACCTGTCAGCATTTATAATAACACCTTCACACTGAAAATGGGTCTATTAAGGCAGAATGTGGGGTTTCTGCAAGTAACACAAGGAAGGGCCAAGTGACAAAGGCCTACCTGTCATTACAAAAGGGAAAGCAGCATTTTGGTTCCCAAGTGGCAGAAGAAATTCAAAGGTCCCCTTCACATGAAAAACAGGAATTTCAAACATTGACACCAAAACGGCTGTGCATGTGTGTTTGCAGTTTAAAGCAAGGCATGAGAAAAATGTTCCCCAGCTAAATAAAGATGTCAGGGAAAAAACATAGTGTGTGTTGTCAAGAAGTAAAGTATATTATGTTGTTATGCTTCAGATGCAAAATACTGGCTAACATTTGAAAGGAAAAGCCCACTTTGTTTCCATGAAAATTCCTGTAGGCCTGAGGCAGACTATGTGGGTGTCTTTCTGCAGTGGAAATCTGGAGAAAGCTAAAACAAAAATGTAATCGAAGTGCAGATTGGAAAAGCACAATAAATAAATCCAGCTTTTTCACTGAAACTGCCAGCCATCAAAAGGTGGTGCACTGACAATTCAGAGCCACTTTTCAGCAGAAAAACGAACAGCAGATAATTAAAGTGTATTTTATTAACGATTGAAAGAACAGCAATGCAACATCAAAGTGAACCCTGATCAGTAAAATACACTGGGCCTCATTACAAGGTTGCTGGTCTGGTAACAACAGTATCGGTAAGCTCGCTGGTACCGTTGTTACCAGACCAGCAAACTACGAGGTCTGCCCGCATGTGCCTGTCGGCCCTGCAGGTCTGACCTGCACCCACGAGCAGACAGACCTACACGGTAGCGCCGGCCTCCACATTCCCAATGAGCCATGTAGGGCTCAATGGGAATAGGGAGTAATAAATACGGGCACCCGGCAATGGGCAATTACTGAGTCTGGCAAGGCTAGAATGCCCCGATAACTGCCCATTGCCGGGTGCTCGTAAAAAATGACTCCGGCGGCATCCATGGCTACCGCCTCAGTCATAAGGAGGCCCACTGTATGTCAAAACATCAAGGCTGTGAGTTCCTTTCACCCAAGGACAAATGGTGGGTCTCTAGGCAAAATTCACAAAGGACTCCCCACTGAAAGCCTGGCTTGCATCCCCACTATTTACCAGTGCAATACAGTGTGGCCAGCCCAAAGGGTGTCAAAAACTAAGTTTCCGCAGACCTGCTGTCTCTGAGGGCAGTTCTGTGCAGCCCAAAGGTTCTAGCTGATGCATGACCAGGAAGTAGGGGTGATGTGTGAAAACAGAGGATGCAATCAAGGCTGATCTCTCAATTTAAATCACAAAGAGGCTAACATATTATTTTTTTAACTCAAAGGGGGCACATGGTCTGGAGGAAGAGAAGCTCATATTTGCACATAAAAAGATTCCCCTTAGTTTAAATGGACTGTCACAATGGTAGCTTTTTCTCAGAAACTGTATGTCACACTACATACACAAATGTTTTATTTTTCAGCTAATTTCAAAGTGACTTGTAGAAATAAAATTCCTCCACCTGCGACTTAGGGAATTACAATGACCAGCTAAAAGGTGTTCCTAGCTGCTCTAAACATGTTCCGAATTTGAGAGTTGGTGAACTGGTGGAGAGTAAAATTAAGAATGTGGAGACTAAATTGCATGTTCCTAACAATTATATATTTTGTAAAAATAGCAGAAAATTGCCAACTGGCCACGCAAAAAGATGCAGACCTGCCATTTTATTGAATTCCCATGATTCGCTGAATCAGAAAATATATTTATATTGTGGGAGTTACCAAAATGTTGACATGGGAACAAAGGGGGATTTCCAATGGAAGTTGCCATATGTCTGCTCCAGACTCCAAAACCAATCCCTGTAGAGAGGCTGGACTTGGGGGGTAAAGAGAAGGGTAACTGTCCAATCCTTGTTATAAGAATTCTTGCAGGGGATCAGTCAGTATTGCAATCTTGATGGTGTCATCACTGATATCTAAAGTGGATGCACTATGAGGAAAGGAGAGAGCTGCTGAAAATTACTAGCTGACAGCCACAAGGAAACACCAGGAGAGATTGCTGAGATTGTATCTGGGTGGAGCTATCTATTTCTGGAGAGGCCTAAAAAATGTAATGGGCCCTATGGTAAAGCGCTGGGGACCATCCTTGAGAGTGGCGTGTCTAGACCCCTGCCCTGCCCTCAAGAGGGTCCTTAAATGCAGCTGGCTTCCCTGGACTTTAAACAGAGACTTTCAATGTAAGGAGAACTGAGCAAATCCTTTACCTTTTTAGTGGGTATTGGGGGTGGGGGCGCATAACTTGGTATATCGTTAGCCTATTTCTGTCCAGCTTCTCCAACACAGGCCCTTAAGTGGGGGGGGGGTCTGAAATCCAAATCACTCAAATCAGCACAATTGTGTCTGTCCTTCCCCAACACAAGCTTGTAAGTGAAGGGGGCCTGAAATCCAAAATTCTCAAATCACACCAATTGTTACTGTCCAATTTACCCAACACAGACTTTTCAGTGAAGGGGTCTGAAAACCAACTTCTAAATTACCCTCTGTTTATTTAAAACCAAAAGTGTGGGTGAAATCATAATTTCCATATGCATTTGTACCAATCCATAAACCAAGCTGCTAGCCTTTCTAAGTGCGCAGGAAAATTGAAATTGTGCAGCACTACATATGTAAATTGCTTTTCTACATTGACCAGCTTTATTGAAGTGAAATGTGTATAAAGTAAAGCATTGTGATTTGTGTCTTTCCTAACCAACTTGCGTGATTTATTTGTGTAATAAGAAGTTTAATTGTGAGCCACAAAGAAGGTGGCTGTGTCATTTTAGTGTGATCTCTATTACCTATCTTCCAAATAAATACAAACCCTAGCCTGGTTCTTGGCTCACTGTGGGCACATGGGGAAGATTTGTGGGACTCTATATGAGTCTTCATTAAGAAAGCGCTAAAAAACATAAGCAAGTATTGCAGGGCGTCTTGATTGGGGGTGGGAAGGAACTCCCCAGGTTAAGGGTGTTCTCAATATAAAATGAGTTCCTGTTCTTAATGTTTGTTTATGACAGCGTGAATGGGAAGGCTGGCTGGGCTGTGGTTTTGATCGATGCTGCAACCTGCTTTTCTGGTGCTTCCCTTGCACTGCCTAACTTGCTCCTCTATGTTAAATCAGGGTGCTTGCTAGGTGGGCAATACATGCTATTTTGGACTTCAAAAGAATATTTTATAAAGCTGGAAGGGCCACCAGTGTGAAGACCAAGATTTGTAGAGTGACGAGTAAGCATGGGTTGTTATGGAGAGATAACTGCTGAAAGGGAGTGAGTCATCTGGAATGTAAAGATTAAAAGGCAGACATAGTGAAACTGAAAGTGATAGGAGATGTGTGTGCCGCTTAACCACCTGTGTATGCCTTGGAGAGATGCAAGATGGAAGCAGGAGATTGTATGGAATGAGAATCTTTGAATGAAGGATATACTGGGCTGAACATTGCAAGCTTGTAGACCACCACACTCGTTATCACATTCGTGTGAAAACATATATATGTTGGAAAACGTCCAATTGTTTACATCATTTTCTTAAATGGTGGGGCGTGCTTTGTTCTCTGTCCTTTCCTTCTACATTTTTAACATATTTTAAACTCTGAGTTCCACCCATTACTGCCTCCTTCCCGTTCCCAATCTTTTATATAACGCCTCAAATCTCATAATCTTTTTTGTTGCTCTTGTGAACCCCCCTCTGTCTCCCTATACCCCACCCCCCTCTGTAGAAAAGCATTAACAATCATACTTTCGATTTTTGGTAAAATATTATTTTGGGAGCTGCAAACATTTAAAAATCATGCAAAGTAATGCACGATTTTTCAAACAATGTTTATGGTTTTCATGGCTTTGCACTGGAAACATTTCCAAATACTAGATCAACATAAACCGGATAATCCAAGACCACAGAGGGAATTATTTGTTTTGTTTATTGTTGTTTTGCACTGCCAGTATAGTGGTCTCACCATATGGAAAATATAGATGGACAAGCATACTCTCAAGGCTTTACCATTGCTGAGCAGTGCAGCAGCAATTTCCAGATTTGGCCACAGTAATCGCACAGTCCTTAAGGATGAGCATGACTGTACTGGTTAGAAAATGTTTGTTCAATCATCTTTGAAATTTTAGATGATCTGGTTCCAGGTTAAGCTCTTGTGCGGGGTGACGGTATTCTACATTGACACCCCCATGCACTATCAGGGACCATGTTGTTTGCAGCACTGGACCAGAGAGTTCCCTCTTTGGGTGTACTTGGTGAACAAGTTCACTGGATACCCCGGCCAATGTTTCTAACTAAGATCTTCTTCGTCAACCGGTGGGCCGCTTGTTAATGCAGAGGATCTTAGGGTCTCTTTGGATTTGGATGGGAAGTAAATGGAAGCTTCCGAGACATGATCTTGTTTCTTCAAGAAAAAGACGAGGAGGAACACTTTGTTTTTCAAAGCCTACCACCTATTAGACTTTCTACTTGGCCACCCAAGAACAGAACATTGCAGTAGTCAGGTTTTGAGTGCATCAGGGCTTCGATCATTTTCATTTTTGCATCATATTCACAGCTGGAAGCATGTTACATGGAAGATTCAATGTCAAAGGACCGCTCTGAACAATCGCTGAGATTTGATTGGAGAAGGGCAGAAGCTATTCAAATGTCACTCTCACATTTTCAAATGCATCCAAGGTGTTGGTGCTGGCTTGATGTTGTTAGGCCACCACTTTTGGGGTATTGTGTTTTAATCAAAAAAGACTAGCTACATTTTCCAACAAATAAGGCATTGCTTGTTTCTGGGTTTTTGTGCGTTTGTTTTGTGCTCTGCTGTATTCTTACTTTTGTGTTCTAGACCTAAATGTTAAAACCTGTCTTAAGGCATGGTTTCAAACCCTGATGGGTTTATAATTTAAAAAGCCTTTTATTTGTTAAATTATTATTATGTGGCCATATAGTAGGCTGTTTTACCACCTTTGAAGTTGGTGCAGTGTCCCGTACATTGTATTACATATTTGGAGGCCGAATGGGTCTCCGGTGGATGTAAGGAAAACTTTGTCTCACAGTCCATTGCATAATGCCTTAAACCTTTAAAGGCAAATCAGTGCCACTTCATCCTCAACTGCCTACACAGAAAACTTGATAAATGCCTGTAGACCTTTCTTGCCTCCTAGCAGCTGCATTACCCTTATATGAGCTCTTATACTGTCCAAATTGGACTATTGTAATACCCTCTATCTGGGCACTAGTCAGAAGAATCTCCACAAGCTACAAGTCTTGCAAAATAATGCGCTCAGATGTGCTCTCAATATCCCTCAAGATAACCGTATCTCACAGACCCGACGCAACACCAACTGGCAACTGATCCAAGGCAGGACTACTTTCAGAATTCTCATGATCGCCCACAAGTGCTAATACAACTCAGCCCCTAAATGTTTGATGAACAAATTTACCAGAACTAACTACACCCACTGCCTAAACATCCTGAATTACAAACTCAGTAAAGCAGGAGGTTCTAGCTTCCTGGTGATCACGGCCAAGACTTGGAACAAGCTACCTACCATGAGAACTTTGACCATAGTCTAGGTCCCTGCTGTCCATAGGCCTCCTAGGCCTGCTGCTAGCTGCTACCTCTACTATTTCCTGAAATTGTAGATCTTGTATACTCTCGGTATATGTATATTCCTGTATAGTTCTGTACATAGTCTATATGTTATAGTATCATGTATTGTATTTTTCTTCTGTATCTGTATATTTCTGTTAACTCTGTACCTAAGTAAAGCGCCCAGATACCCCTGGGTTCAGCGCATTATATAAGAAAATAAAACAAACAAACAAACAATATCTGCATATGATGGCTACCAGGGAGAATTGTCTAGCATATAGTGATGACTATATAGCTCAATTATTAGGAATTGTCTCTGGGCGGAATAAATATGAGTTACCAGCCAATCTACCAGTAGGTAATCAGTGGGATAAGCTTGCTATGGCGCCCAATTTGGCTAACTTATATGTCAACACATTTGAAAAGAACATATTTTACTGTGATACAAATCGATATCGCAATAATATATGTGAGTGGTCATGCTTCAATGATGACATTTTGATCATTTGGACTGGTTCTCACAGTGAGGCTCTAAATATCGTTACTTAGCTTATTACTCAGAATAAGTACTTGAAATTCAGCCATATCATCAGTAACACAGAAGTCAATTTTCTGGATATTACCATTTATTCTGTGAATAACGCTCTTTATGTCAGACCTTTCCACAAACTAACTGACAAGAATGCGTTACTCCAGTTTCAGATTTTTCATGCCAAGCACATTAAGAACAACTTGCCATATGGGCAACTCCTGCGGATGCGCAGAAAGAGAAGTACAAGAGAATCTTTCGATACAGAAGCTTCCCTTTTCTGTGCTAAAGTACAGGATAGGGGCTATCCCAAGAAACCTCTAAAACAATCCGTTAAACGGGCGTCCAACAATAACCGTGAAGTTTTGTTGGACGAGAATACACAAAGTAACACAGCATCAAACGGGCTTGTATTTGTGACTACCTTTACGAACCTGTCATACAAAACCAAAAAGGTAATTACTAAGAATTGGCAAAAGTATTTCAACGAGTCATTTCATACACCCTTGGTGGCATATAAAAAAATCACAAACATTAGAAACCTAATCACTCACAACGATATTCAATATGGTCTTAACAAACATAAAACCATAATTGAATTATGGGGTTTATCTCCTGTCATGGGGCACCGTAGATGTGGGACGTACTCCGTGTGTTATTTAACTTACAATACACTACATGTAGATCTGGGGTTGATGAAATTGTGGCAATTTAAAGATCGGACGAATTGTAACTCCACCAACCTCGTTTATATGATTAAGTGTCCATGTGATTTGATTTATAAAGCTATGCCTTGTAGACATCACACTTGGGTGATTAGTTTCTAGCACATAGTGGGTCCCATCTCATTTGAACTGTTAGCTAAAAAAGAGGTAAGAAATGAAGACCCGCACTTTAATGCTTGGAAACAGAACTGTGTCGAAATACTAGAACATTATCATATCAAATTCGGTACTCTGAAAGAAAATCCTGAGAAAGCGAAGAAAAACATACAGGAAAAAGATTGGATATCCACGGACAATCAGAAAATGCAGAATACAAATTGTCATAACATTACGTGGGAACGAAAGGCACTGAATGACCCTCCACCATACCTGCAAAGATTTCCCTCCTCAAAATATAGGGATCTATTGATGAGATGCAGATTAAACATCCTGCCAACAAGAGAGGTCCATTATATAAGGAAACAAATTCCAGTGGAAGACTCTAGATGTCGATTCTGCAATGAGCCGGAGATGTTGGAAACAATAAAACATTGGCTGCATTTTTGTCCGGCATTAAACACCCAAAGGAGCCTATATCTAGGTGAATGGGTGGAGAATATAAATGCATCGACGGCTGAGGAATACTGGGAAAGAATCCTGACAGTACAAAAAGTCGGCCCCACCCTGGAAGCACACTAAGATTCATAGAATCGATCCTAAAGGGACTAAAGGACAGTAATGTTGAAGCTCGAGAGAAGGTTGGCTCAGCATAAGGACGGTGGGGTCTGGAAAAGGAGATTGATCATTTTGTTAAAGGTTGAAAAGAAATTTTATTTAACCAATAAAACAAAAAAAATAAAAAATAGTGGGTCCGGTATGTCTGGCCTAAGCCTAAGGGACAGTGTTATTTATGCATTGTAGATATAGAGTGCATGGACAATTAGACAGGAAGTGATCCAGTTTCAATCAAACACTTTAATCTTGTTTGACATGATTTAACATGATGTCCTATCTTCGTGACGATGAACACACACAGGTAGATTGTTTTTGAAGGGGCATTTGGAGATTTGTGCATTTAGAGTATTATTGATGGATTGTGTCCTTGCCCTAGGGGCTTGCATGGTTGCGAAAACAAGCAATTTAAATGGAAGTGATTTCCTCCCATGGAGGATATCTACATTACATTATCCCTGAAAAATGTCCAGTAGGTCAGCAATATCGACAGAAACATGTTAGGTGCCTATGTATAAGTAATATATACATTTGCATTGATGTTGATGGCACAACCTTGTAGATCGGCTATGCATAAGTGATACATACATTTTCATTGAGGTTGATGGTATAATATTTGCAGTTCCTCCTGTGATTGTGATCTATGTTGCACATTTATATTTTTTATTTTTCTAGTATTTTTATTATTGTTGTCAATGATATGTCTTTATGTCAGTGGTTGTATATATTTTTGAATATATATTTGAATCATGTCTCAATAAATGTCATGTTTTTATGTTTTCAAACCCTAGCAGGTTTTGTAATTTAAACAGACTTTTGTTTGTTATACAGACCTATTCCCAACATTAGGGAGTATTTCTGTAAAGTATTGAGTGCACACATTAAAGAGCCAGGGTCCTAGTGGTGACCACTGAGGAACCCCACATTCAAGTCTGAATGGCTTAGATCTGAATTGGCCAATTTTCACACTTGCTGCGCGGTCTATTAGGAAGGATTACATTTCAAGACATTGCCTTTGATACCAATATGGGAATATGAACTAGAAAAGAGGATGCTGTGGTCCACCAGGTCCTATGCCACTAATAGACCAAGGAGGATGGCCACTATTGGTTCGTTGACATCTAGTATTTGAAGGTTGCCCACTGTTGTGCTCAGCAGTGTTCATTGTCTCTGTCTGAATCATGATTGCTTGTCATGGAACATAGAGTTCTGTTCACTGTATTGCTGGAGTCATTTGGTTGAAACCCTTTCAATAATTTTGATTTGTGGAGATGGGTCTAGACTTACCCAACACACAGCTAAAATAGGAGACGAGAAATGGAAATTTAAATGTTTTATGAAAGTTATGGAGTTGCAAGCGATGTGCGCTGGTGACAAACGAACATCGCTCTTAGAAATTCAAAGATTAGTAAAAGTGAAATACAAAGTTAGATTCTACAGTGGTACAGGGGAGATAGGAAGGTGGGAAAAAGATATTCACAGGGAAAGAGATGGGTGACCTGGTGTAATGACAAGTAGAATCTCTGTTCCAGAGGGATCGTGCCAGACAGGGTGATAACCCATCTCTGCTTCAAATGTGGTGCAAGCATTGTTTGTGTATTTCAACAGAAAAATGGGGACAAGGTGTGGGTATGTTTTGCTTAGCACTGTGAATGGATTCAAAAGACATAAGGAGAGCAGAACGAGGGATAATATAGAATAAAAATAGACACCCAAACTGAGCCCTCTGAAGCACAATATCTCTGTGGGGGCAAACAGTGACCCCAAGACACACGAACCCTGCAAGACAGCACACGACACTGTAACCTCAGGCAAGCAAATCAATATAACCCAAGTGAAGAAAGAGAGGATGTAGTTTCTGGTGATCAAAATGCTGAGGAAACATGGGGTGGTGCCGATTGCTGGCGATTCGCCAAATAACTGGAAATAATCAAGATATTACGCTCAGTTAATCTTACTGGAAAGATGCTGATACTTTGTCTAATTTGTGCACGGGAAAAGAGTGAATGCACTTATAACCCAGAAAAAACTAACATTGCTCAATAAGCACATTGGGAGCAACAGGAGGAAAGGCTTAATTGAAAGAAGTCAGGGTCATGCAAAGGTACCATGCACTGTCAATGCCATGTGTGATCATACACCTAGGTGTTTTTAGTCAATTGCAAGCTCAACACAAAAGTACTTTCAGACAATCTGCGTGTTGTAAATTTTATGTGTGTAATGTATGGTGGTTGGCTGGAGAGATACTTAGACCTCAATATGTGAGGACCATGCGGTGCCAGATTCTGGGAAAACTCTAGTTATACCGATTGAGTGATTTCAATGACTGATGGATTTGATAAGGACCAAGCAGCCTGCACACAGGACCACCGTTTTTAGGAAAGAATCCCCCAACAAACAGAAACAGAAACATGCTTTACGTGGTCATCTAGTGTTGCATTCAATCTGCCACTTTACAGATAAGTTTCACTTTAGGCGTTCTATTATGCAGGATGTGCAAGAAACCTGTAAAAGAAAAAAAAGATTGCTTATTTCACCTTACTAGGACAGGAATTTAAATAACACAGGCTATGTACTACTACCAACGTCCACATATATGTTCTATAACAATCAGTTCTGTCTACAAAAACAGCTGCGTTAAATGTACTTAATGTCACACTAAGGTGTTTTACACAGCCCTTTCTGCCAGCTAGAGCATTTGTCTTGAAGGTGATATGAGAATTGAAGCGATTGGGCTGCCTCAGGTAAACTAAAAGCGTCTTAAACTAGTGTGCCATCAGCCATTTGACGTGTACGCAAAGCAGCCTCATCGAGGACAAACATGAATTAAAGTACTCAGCTTGCGTTACTTGTTTCCCTTTTATATAAAAAGGCGTACGACTACTATGTCATTGATTGCAATGGTAAGCTTTTTTAAAAATGTCCTATATAAAAATTGTAATATTGTGAGTCCACAGAAATGAGGATATGGTGGTCACACGTTTGTTGCCTGCAGCCTAAAAATCTAACACCTCCACAGACAGATGTGGCAAACGGTCCAATTGAATTTGTATGGCATATAATTGAAATAAGTCTACTAAACTGCTCCTTATCTAAATGTGCGTCACTTCAGGTTGATTTGAACAGCCATGTCTGCCTGCAAACACATTTTTTTTTCTGGCATGTAGTGGCATAATTGGATTCATTAAACAAGCCCTGGAATAAAAAATAAAAAAAGTCTTAAACAAGTGTGCCTTCTGCCACTTCATTTCTATGCAAAGTAGAATTCCAGTGCACTTTGTGGGGTATATTTACCCACCCATAAGAATTCCCCTCCATCACCAATCTGCACTTCAGCAGTTACCAGCAAAATGGCTGCGCTGGCTCTGCAGAGCGCTATTCCCTTGCATCAAAATTGTGTTTTGCAGCTACAGTAATTACGGCTGAGCTGTCATTGCCAAGCACCTATTGGTCAAGATGGAACAGGGAACACACAGAGAAAGGGTGCAAGTGTGTTTCCTTATGTGCACCAAAGAAGAGAATTGAAAAGCAGCGCTGCTTTGTTGCTAGCAAAAAATGTCCCATTGAAAAAGGAAATATTTTGCATTCAAATGATGGTGCCCTGATGCTCTTTTCCACCGTTTCAACAGTACACAGTTTTGTTCAGTGAGACCCAGCTATGCCCAGCCATAGTCAGGTTGTGCTCCAGCAAAAGAAAGCATTTCTCACTGAATGACAGGCTGTGACAGGAAAAATCTGTGAAATCACAAACAACTTTACTCCCAGCCGTACGGGGGGAAAAAGGCTTCACTTTGCAATAAAATATCACAGCTGAACTCTTCAAAAGAAGCCCTATTCCTCTGTGCCTATGTAGTATCAGTGGACCTTTGCTTTGAACAGATTGCTGTGTAAGAGAAATTGACTAGGGCTGCAAACAATGTTTAGAATCTAGATGGAAGAGAAAACCGCATTGGGAGGTGACAGAAAAAGGAAAATTCACCACATGTAAAAAGGGTTTCATTTGCAAACAAGAAAAATGTCTGTTTTAAAAGCATAATGTTGAATAAGGCCCTGTCCTTGCCTAGAAATGTGAGGGGGGTTTAGTTTGAAAACATATATGGGATGTTTTATTTCAACAGACTTGCCTCTGATTCAGACAAAATAAATAAGTAAATAAATAAGTGCATTTACTGTGGAAGCCACAGAACAGGTTTTCCTGCTTGGCTTTAAAGGACATTTGCTTGCTGGGAACAGGATTTCTCTTCCCCCAAAGGGGCCAGCCCCTTGGAAACTATGAATGGACCAAGAGGAAGCATCTCACACGCTCGTCAGACTTTGTGGCTGTGCTTGAGCCTGGTACAATAGAGTTCCAGGACACCTAGGTGTGAAATTGCAAATAACACCTCCCCTCAACTTCAACTGGGGGGCTTCACAGCCAACTCCAGAGAACCCTTGGAAATGATCCCCTTATTTGGGAGACATTGCTGGCCATCTGGCTCAAAAGACTATTTTAATTAATACACTTTAAGACTGTTATTTATGCTATTGGACAACACAGTAATGCAATGTTTTTACAGTTTAAATGCAATTTTAGGGGCATCACATTAAGACGTGGTAGCTTTCACTAGCATGTTTGGGACAGAAATGGCAGAAAATTGTATATTCTGAGGAAAGTGTATATGGTGCCACTTTGAAATTCAATACTAGCATGCCTTATGATAATATGTACACATGAGTAAAGTTATAGAATTGTAAGTGAAATATTTCCCACCAAAAAGTGCAAAAGATTATTAGAAGTATGAAACAATGTCGTACAGACCTGGAGTTGGACTGCCATGTCCTGTATGAAATATATCATTTGCAAGAGTGCTACAACTGTAAAAATGTGCAATTTAGGTCAGAACTGATTTTTGGCAAATGTGACTGTGGGATGGCTCTATACCTCATAAAAACAAACCCCATAAAACTGGGTCCCCTCCTCCAGTCCAATCTGTTGCTAGGGAGGAGGTGGCATACATAGGCTGACCTATCCAGTTGTTATAGGCATGTCCAGCCTAAGTCTGCCCCAACAATAAATCCTGTGATGTCACCCACCTTATAAAAGGGGGAAGCTCACAGAGACAAAGGACACACTCTCCTGAATTTTCCAGCTCCTGCGTATCCAGACATTTCATATTCACCCTGCAAAGATTTCAGATTCCACTGAGCATAGCTGATCCTCTCCAGGCAGAACCACCCTTCAGAACTAAAGCCCATAAAAATCCCACTAATTCAGGGAGAAAGGGGGAAAATCTTTGGTACCCTTTTTGAGAGTATTGTGGGACCTGACCAGCTTTTTTGCCCCACTACCTGCATGCTGCTGTGCCGTGACCAGACAGGCCCAGATGTTTTATGCTTGGAGAGCCTCACCGTGGCGCTGTGACCAGATCCTTTGAGTCCAGAAACCCAGCTGGCTGTCCCGAATCCCAAACTCAAGCGCTAGAGCTAATTGTGAGTATCTCCCCATCCCATAACCACACATAGTATACCCCAATTTGACATCTTCTCTTTGTTCCACCTTCTAAGCAATCCTACCAATACTCTGATAACTTGTTTAAAACTGTCAGAATTCTCTGTGCATCCTGTCCTTGATTTTCTAGTGTTAGCACAATTCTTTCACTCATCTCTGTCATTTGTAAGTCCTTAGTACTATTTTGATTTAATCAATTAATTTTCCCTGAAAAGGGGCACACCGCGTGAAGGGTTACAACTGCAGTGTAACCTTTCTACTTCACAGGCGGCGTTTCTCTTTTCTAGTCACTAAGTCTAGTTTAAGTGAAACCTTTCCTTTTTAAACTGATTTTGTCTATTAACTGCTTTTATTTTTAAAACTGAATTTCCTTTCACATTGAAAATCTCATCCAATTATTCAGCTAGAGTCACTCTTTCACTTTCATATTATCCCTGTGATGTGCATCTATCACCAAGCCTAAAAACCGCATTCAGATTGTGCCTATTTCACTCATTTTATAAAACGTTTTGACATTTAAACCCGTGAAAGTTAGAAAATGGAAATTCTATGTGTGTGATTTGGCTGCACTGTGTGTCACTTCAAAGTTGATTTTTGAACTGTATGGCCATTGTTAATATCTTGCCTTGTAGTTTGCTAGTGTTGTTACATCTCTGATACTGTTAGAACTCATATTTACCTAATTCATTCAACCACACATTAAATTAATTATTTAGTAATTCTGAGAGCTATTTCATGCAATTGAAAACGGTTTTGAATCCGATTTTGCCTCTCATTTAATGGGGGAAGGTCTGATTTTAATTGTTTGTTGCCTAGTGTACCTGACTCCTTGCTGCTCGTTTCTATCCACTCAAAACATCGATTAATTGGGATTTGAGGGATCATTGCAGGGGGAAATCCTAACACGGGTGCTATCTACCCGAACCGTAAAATTGCTCCCATTCATTTGTGCTTTGGATATGTTATAGCAGAAGGTCAAATTAGGTGTATTCTATCATTGTACAGTGTAATTATCACCCCATTGGTGATTGCTGCCCAATATAAAATGTGTGCGATTTTCTTTGAATTTAAAATAAATAAATATTGTGTTACCACCCACCGGCCTGGTTCATGGTCCATTTTGACCCGGGGTATTTGTAAAAGGGGGTGTGAGACAGGTTGGGTGCTAGCTCAGTCTGAATTCTAGGAAATAAAGAAAAGTATTCTAATTGAGTGCTACATCCTAGGCTAAGGGCAAAAGTCCTGGTCCGGTGTGTGACGCCTAATTAGAATCCTTAACAGCTGTTATGCATTTAGTCACAAGGAATTTTTAGAACATTGTAAAATATAAATGTTTACATTAAATACATATGTGTATAGGGTCACCATACCTGCATGTAGAAAGGCAGATTTTGTGGCTTGGCTAATGCTTCCTTAACATTCGATGCAGACCATTACGTATTCTTTCAATTAGCAACGCCTCCTACGCAGTGCCGGCCCCAGGTCTGCCAGCGCCCTGTGCGAGATTTGTGCGCTCCCTGCCCCTCTCACCACAAATGGAGAACATCCGGGGGGGGAGTTCTGTTGAGCACTCTACTCTTCTTGTAAAGTGTGTTTAAGGGTGCCTTGCCGCCAGCTCTGTGTCATGTAAATAGCATCTATTAAAGATTCTTTAATAGGCGCTGTTTACATGACATTGAGCTGGCGGCAAGGCGCCCTGCGCCGTGGGTGTGTGTTGTGGCTTGTGTTCCCTGCCTTGGTCCTGCATGAATGCTTGCCTGATAGAATGCCTCTTGGAATGTTATGCCTGTGGAATGTTGTGGTGTGAGTGCCCTTGTAAGCTCCATGAATGTCAGTTGGAGTGAAGCAGCCTGTGAGAGTGGAGGCCGGTGGATATCTTCTGTGTTCCTTCCTACTTACCCTTGGGCTTACCTGATGTATGTACCTTGTCACTCGAACTTAGTAAAGAAGTTTACTTCCTTTACCTGAAGTATCAGACTTTAATTTCGCCCCGCAACAGTGTGCCCTTGTGCGGCTGCACCCTTCGAGCGCACCGTGAGCCGGCGCTGCCCCTACTTGCCCAGTCTCCATTTAACCATGCGTAAGCGCTACCTTTCGTCAATTATTCACACCTTCCACCATCCCTGGGAAATGCCGTTTACCCCTCGCCACAGACATGAATGAACACTTTGCCTGTGCAACTAGCCTGCCAGGCACTGCGCGCTGTCTTGTACTCGGCCCGGCGGGCTGTGACAGGTACATCGCTGAACCGGTGTACCTGTGCGAAGCCGCTAACACATGCTCACCCGCTCTGCTCCGCTGGGTTTGATGAATGAGGACTCTCTCTGAAGTGTGGCACGTCAGCAGCCGGAAGTACATTCTTCTTGGCAAGATATCCTATTTAATTAGAATGCTTTAGTGTAGCATCCAACTGCAGGGTGAGATGCGGTCCCTAGGAAACTGAATCCCATGTAACTTTTTTGTCAAATCTGCTTCCCAGCTCAATTTTCCACGGCATGACTAAGCATGTATGAAAAAGCGATTCACAGCCTACAAATGAATTTTAGCAGTCAAGACAGAAACAATTAATTGATGTGCACACGTTGTGAGTAGGGTGCCCTGATGACTCGCCGCTGCACCAAAAGACTTCTCAATTAATAAACGAGAACACGCTCGAGCCCTGCTGATGACTCGAAGGGGCCCACTCCCAATATCCACCAACTCATTTCAAAGTAGAAAATAATGCCTTTACAATTATTACACATCATTGGGGAAAATAGCTAACAAGGCTGATCATGACTAATGACGGAGCCTGTGTGAGATAAGGATGGAATCCTTATGGTGGAGATCTGACATACATGATGCCTGGTAATGGAATTCGCTACGATCAATATTTGCACAGTGAATGCCCAATGAATTAATAATGAAAGGGGATTGGATGTATTGGAGAAGTCTCACTAACTGAAATAGCGCAGCGATAATACCCTTTTTTGCCACAGTGCTTGCCCGTGTATTTTATATTTTTCACTGAGCCATTTAACAGGAAATGTATTGTCTCTAAAATTATACCTTCTCAGTATGAATAGTAGTGCACAAGCTGTGCATGTCAGCTATGGGCAGCAGCCATTGTAGGTTTTTAAATAGGGACTTGAGGGGTGGCCAATCTCTTGCCCACCGTATGCTTTGTCCTACAATTCCCATCAGCCGCATTCAGCAGAGCCCCTAGTGGCAGTAGAAGGCCATACCATCTGCAGCGTGACAGATTGCCTACGCATAGGTGAGACGAAGGCAAGGGTCTGAAATCTATGGCTCTTCAGATGTTTGGGACTACAAATCCCATCAGCCCTAGCAAGCATAGTCAATGGTAAGGAATCATGGCAGGCATACTCTAAAACAACTGGAGACCCACAGATTGTCGACCCTTGGGCAAAAGCAATACAGGTCAATGTAGCAGACTTGGCAGTTTCAGTGACAGAAAATCCATGGGGTTGTGATGGCAACACTCATCTTGATTTTGCCAGTGGTGGAAACACTCTCACCATGCCCTGGACAATGTCTTCCAGCACAGCATGGAGCTTCTGATCAGGCCCAAGAGTAGTCACTGATCAAGTGATGTTTTTGTAAGGGTTTTCCTCTGTGAGGGAACTTTGCGAACTGAAGTAGGCCAGCGTCTCAAGAGAATGTAGTCAATGGTGGCAGAAATTGATCTTCTGCTCCTTTAGAAACAATAGGGGTAACAATCGCCCCACCCCATTAATTTGTCATATCTACTCGGATTACATACAAGAAACTTTGACATGTTAATAATATGTGAAAAAAAAATGTTTATGTAACTACTGTTTGGGTTTTTACTGTTAAATTCATTTGCAATTAAGTTTCTTAACTTAAGGAAAGTTGTCTTTCTTGCTAAAATACAAAAACAGCTTTTTCACTGTGAGTTGTTGAACTTTGTGGCTGAAGTTTTGCATCACAAACTTTCAACCTATCCTACTGCCCATCAGATCTGGCATGATCCAGCGAGGAGGCGAGGGCTGGACTCCTTTTGGGTCTGTCACTGGTCTCTTGACTACAGAAATGTAGGCAGTCTGGCACAGACCCTGGTGTGCCTGGGCAAACGGTATAATATCACTGTTTACTTGTTTCTGATAGAAAAGGCGGTGATAGATAAAGAGATAAATAGATAGAGATATTTATATCCAGTGATTCAAAAGTTTTTAGCAATCGAATGTTCACAAACTTCAATGATTAGTAGGTTTCATCTTAACTATAGGCTGAGGAAACCGAGATACATATGTCACAGTGCAGCACCAGCCGCCCTTTAGTTGATGTGAAACCAATCATCTATAGAAAATGCCACAATTCTCTGGCTAATAACCGTTGAACCGTCGGACAGATCAGCCCAAAATGTTATGAAAAAGGCCCCCCCAGAACTGATAAACACTTGTGCAAATCCGTGTTATGGTTCAAAAGATATATAAGGTTAAAATAAAGGCAAGTTTTTAAATTTTCCATTCATTTTCCCATAGGGGAAAAGTTCAACATTATTCTCATGCACACAGCTCAAACCGCTCGATGGATTTACTCCAAATAAGAAACAAGTCAGGCACAAATTGCTCAAAGGAAATTCTTTGTTGGTTTGGAATAAATAAGTCCAGAAGTTTCAACATTTTTTGACATAGAACGGGCTGCACCTGTACCCAAAATGTATATTGCTTGTGCCAAGCTTTTTCATTTCTGAAATACCCGGTTCAAGAATCAAGTTCAAGAATCGGCACAAATGGCAAAAATAATTGTAAATACTTCAAAACTATTATATAATTAGATGTAGCAATCAATGTGATTGCTAATTAGGGTCAGACGTGTATTTTAAGTTAATTTAGGAAGCAATTATATTTTAGAATTACGAGTATTGCTTCCTAAATTTACTTAAAATATATGGGAGGGGGCTATTATTGTTTTTGTGGTGATAGAAAAAGCACTTGATCAAAAGCATATGTTTTTGAATGCATATAATTGCTTAATTAGTTTAATAAAAAGTGCAGAGCGACAGACCGGAGAAAGCAAATGCTTATTTACTATATCCTTTGTTGTGATTGGACAAGCGTTTCACATGACTTAACAGTGAATTTCTCGATTCATGCCTGAGTCAGGCAGGAAGATAGCTACATGATCGTAACACCCTCTTCTTCATCACAGTACCTGGGTAGGAATCTTACCTGAACTTCTGCATCCCTCGTCCTCATCCCAGTTCTGAATAGTAATCTTATATAAATACTCCCACATCCCCATTCCTTGTCAAAATCAGCCACTAACTCCACCTCACTCTTCTTCATCATAGTGCCCCAATAACTCCACCTCACTATTCCTTGTCAAAGTCCCGTGCTCCAAGGTACTCTTCATCACAGTCCCAATTGTCTCACCTCACTGTTACTCATTGCAGTCCCCCACTAACTTCACCTCACTCTTCTTAATCACAATCCCCCACTAACCCCACCTCACTCTTCCCCATCACAGTCCCCAACTACCTCACCTTACTCTTCCTCACCACAGTCCCTCACTAACTCCACCTCACTCTTCTTTGTCACAATCCCCCACTAACTCCATATCACTCTTCCTCATCAAAGTCCTAAACTAACCCACCTCACTCTTGCTCATCACAGTCCCCCTAACTCTTCATAGTCACAGTTGTAAGGAACGCATGGTGGCAACAGTAAAAACAGACACAAGTAATCACAGTTCAAGGGTGTTCATTAAACTGTATAATGGGTGAGATAAACACCTAATATAAACCTAAATCTAAGATGGGAGCAAGCTACGGCCATCAAATAATAATAATGCAGTCCAAGTGGAGTCTAGTCAAATAATAAGGGCCTATACTAAAAGAAAACTACCTCTATGCTACAAAATAGTGCCAGAAAATGTTCACAAGCAAAGAAAGAAGTGTTCACCAAATGATAAGTCAGGATGTTATAGCAGAGTTCTCACTTCCCCACGTTTTTAGCATGGGACAAGGTGGAACTCTTGAGTATAGCACACTCCTGGGCTTCTCGCAGTTAGTTTCTAAAATATCAGGGCCTTCGGTGGCCAAGTCTCTTTAAGACAAAGCCCCTTGCCACAGAGGACCTAATGTGCCATAATGTCATGAGGAACTGTACCTGGAAGCTGTGGTCAAAGTGGAGGCTCCGCCATTAACGTTCCGCCACGGCTTCCTTGCAACATCCTAGTCTTTTTGGAGACTCTTCCCATAAAGACCTCTTAGCCCTGCCCATAGTTGCGTTGCAACTTTAGTAGTGTGTTCACTCTTCTGCAGTACGCCCGCTCTTTGCCTTTTCCCACCGCTCTTGTATTTTCTTCCCAGTTGCCTTTTTGGCTACTTTTGGCTATTCTGTTTCCCGTTCAGTTTTCTTCTATCTTGCACAGCTTGTTTCATACTTCAGTGCCGGCTGCGAGTCTCGCCTCGCTCCTACCCGTTTTCCCGGCACTCACTGGCTTGTTTACTTTCGGCTCATTCTCCTTTGGTTGTGGGTATGTCTTTCGGGTCTCTGTGCATGCCTTTTTGAATGGTTCGGCTCTCTCCCTCTATCTCTCATTTCTCTGACTTTCCTCTTATGCCAGGTCCAGCTATCAGCGCGTCCATTTCATTACGATTTTCTCAACGCTTTTCATTTGGACGCCGGCAGATCTCTCTCTCTCTCTCTCTCTCTCTCTCTCTCTCTCTCTCTCTGTCTCTCTTTCTCTCTCTCTCTCTCTCTCTCTTTCTGTCTTTCTTTCTCTCGACTGTCCTTATGGTCTGTCTGGTTCTTTTCTTACCTAGTGTTTAGTTTTTCTATGAAGCATATAATCTCCCTTGATTTGCTTCTTCTGGCCCCTCAATGTCTTCTTCTTTGCTGCATACAAACTCCTATCCTGGCTCCCTTTTGATATAGCACTCCGTTGCCCTAAACTATTCTGGTCCGTTCCTGCAATACCTTTGGAATTCTAAAGCTGCCTTCAGATATCAAGACACCCCAAATTTTCTTCTGGACTTCAAATTTGCATTCTGATTTCCAATCTTACCTTCAAATTTACGTAGCTTCCTTCTCACTGGACTCATTGCCATTCATCTCAGTACTCACCTCATCTCTTGGAGTCTCTCAACTTGCCATAACAGCGAACACGTTTTTTTTGTTGCACCTTTGCACTTTTTCCCCTTTCTGGGCTCTGTGTGGAGAATGTCATTCTTGTTTGTACTGTGGTATCGGCCCAACCAAGGTGGCGAGCTCCCAGAACAGACCCTACCTCTTCAGAAAGAAGGGTGCTCCTGAGGACATCTCTGTGGACAACTCCATTTCCAAAGCCTCCTCCAGTGACAGCGACGTTGATGAGCAGATGAGCCCTATACAGGTTGACACATAAACAACAAACAAATAGTTCCTTCAATAAATCTTCATGATGACTCTTAGCCCTAGGACCCCCCTCTGCCAGGCTCCAAACCTTCTTGCAACTTGGGCCTCCCTCAGTCAGGTTCACTACGGTCTTCTTTGGACAGTATCACCATCTGTAAGGTTTGAGAACCTTAACGTCTTTTTTAACCAATCACTCACTGTGGACATCCCTCGATCGGGGTTCACTCTTGTCGACACAATGTTTACAGGTATACTATACTTTACCCCAATTTGCAGGCATCCCTCAGCCGGGTTCATGTTTGCCAAATACACAGTTCACTTTGCTTTATCACAATGCGGGATTCACTTCCCTATACCTTCTTTCTTGTCAACGTGTCAGTGACTTTCGATTGTACAAGGGGTTTGACTTGACCCTTGTATGATCCCTCTGACTGCTCACGCCGGCCTCTCCTAAGGACTCCTGGTACTTGTAGTTTCAACAAAGGGGACCACCCAGAGTCGTTCGAATGAGCGCCCATGTGGTATCTGACCACTCTGCAGCTGGCCTTCAGTGGACTTTTATTTCAAGCTTAAACACACACAAGTCCTTTGCTCACAAGTTCATACAATTTTGCCATTCCCAACCTTGGGCTCAACGTTTGCTATCAGCTATCTCTGACTCGCCGGTTGTGCTGAACCTGTTGGCTTGTCTTGCCTCTGGAGTCAAGGACGATACCATGGTAGCAATGGTGCCTCCCTGTCCAGTTTATCAATTTGGCAGGCCCCCGTGCACCATTGACATCTGTTGCACTACACACCAGCTGTAAATCCCGTCTTATGATTCTTCTTTTGGAGGTTTCTTAGGGTTGAGTTGAAAAGGGCAAGGGCAATTCCCTCCTCCTCGTCTTGTCCAGTGTCGCCGCTTTTCTCCTCCGTTTTGAACTGCCGGTCCGGAATTGGGCTTGCTCTTAGTGTGCTCTCGTGCTCTGCCTTTTATCCCTGTGGGGAAGGGAAAGGGCCATCAGGTGTGCATAGTTTTTGTCAATTGCCTGAGTCTGCCTGACCCTTGTGTTGGGACATGCCAGGTAAACGGCTCTGGTGTTAGTCCGTTGTCTTTTATGGTGTAAGAAAGTGTGTCCGAAAAGGGGGGTGGTAGAGCTTTCAAATATTCTACAGGGTAGGATTGGGAAAAGGTGTCATAAGGAAGGGGATACCCCGTCTCAACCTTCGGTGTCCCACTTTCACTCCCAAAGACCCCCCATCCATGTGATTCCCCCCCCCCACTGGTCCACCACCCGGAACTGGATCCAATAGCGATGGCTGTGTCTTGGCCACCTGGATGACAGATCTCCAGGGACCAGCGGGTGAGCCACATATTCTGAATGAGATCATTTTGATATGCACATCTTGAAGTTCGTTATCTTTGTAAACAGAGGGTAATGTTTCTGATAGTTTGATATTAGATTGTCTTGCTTTTTATGTAGAATGCTTTGCTTTATTTGAAACCACATAACATTATCCAGGTCATGTACACACCAAAACACTAGCCCATACTGCAGTTTTCCTTATGCATATCAGACGTGGGCTCCATGGTGTATAGGTTGCAGACCATTTAGCATGGAATTGTATATTATCTCACAACATGGCAGTCTGTACTTTACAGGTTCCGCATCATGCTTAGCAACATATTCTAATGCAGACCCAATTCCAGTGCCTAGTGTTTAGTTCAGGTGTTAATTACTTTATTAATCTATCCCTACACATGAGCATCATTCCTATCCATTCCTATTCATTTACCACTCATAGGCTACACCATGCTTAGCAAAAGATATTCATCATAAGAGAAACTGACAACTAAGGTTCTGTTGAGAATATAGCAACCTTATAAGCAATTACCATTTGCCTGCCAAAACTCGCTTTAATGTCAAGCTAGGAATACAGGTCAAAATACACATTAGGTACAGGGCATGTTTGTAGATTTAGAGAGGATACATTGGTACATACAAATCTGGTGCACAGATATGTGCATCTGGTAATGTAGGAATGAGTACTATGAGGAGAGAATTAATATGTGATTAGTGGCAGTAAGCGCACGTATGTGAAATATGAACGATATAGGTTGTCTGTACACTATGTGTGTTCCAAGTTCACAGTTAAAATCCTGCATATATAATACTTTCACTATACCTTTAACCCATGTCTCAATGCAATAACTACAGGTCAAGGTCCTTGTTTACTGTCATTAAACAAGAAAAGCTTCCAAGAAAAAAGACATTCTGTGGGTCGAATTGATTGTGTTACCTCTTTGCCTAGTAGAGTTCATGTGTCTCTAGGTCCATACATCAGGAACATCATTGATGATGCCATATGTGATGTCATCTGTGATGTAAGGTGTGCCCTTCTGTGCAGGGCATGATGGAAGCACAAGTTATCTTTGCTTTGCTTACCATAACTCACACATTTCTATGGTTTTTAGATGTTGCGCTACAACCATAACATCCCTTTAACTAAAGTTTTTTTCACTGAAAATATATATCTAATATATATATCTGTGTGGTGTGTGTGTGTGTACGTACACATATAGATGCATGTCCAATGGCACTCAAAAGGTTACATTAGTGCTCACCATAACAGCTCATTGATGTCTACAACAGAAAAGCTTTTCAGGATCATGAGCTTCGCCAGCTTTCATTGGACATCCTCAAAACATTGAATATCATGCCCACTAAACTACAAATGATTGTTCAAATGTGCATTCAGATTGTCCAGCCTATCATAAGTACATCTCAGTTACAAATATAGGGGATAAAGAACCCCTTACCATACTTTATAAGGATATTCCAAGTCACAGTGGGGTTCTGTGACCAATTAGAGGAACGAGCCTGAAGGCTGACTTCCTGTTTAAGGTCACAGAACTCAGAGGTGACATAAATATCATTTTAACCTATGGTAAATGGCATGGTGTTTTATTCCTTATAGTTTATGGTCACACACTGTCATCCTTTTTAATACCTGGCCACTTGCTTAATCAAAGGTATGAGATCTTCCATTTGCTGACCCATGTAGAATCTGTTTGGATTTAAAAATGCATCTAATGTGTTAGAAAGAAATAATTTAAGGCAGTTCATCGACAAAACGTTTTAATTTTGTGCTTTAAAATATGTAGTATCATGCAGATTCCTGCTCAGGTGTGTTAAACTCCAGCAGTGCATAAAAAAAAAAATAATAATAATTCTACCATAAACAGTTGCTTGTCAACAAATGGCTCTTAAGTGTCACAGCAAACGACTTTACAAGCAAGGATTTAATGAAGCTTGTCACAGATTTAATTAAGAGCTACAGTGGCAGCTGAAACATTGCTCAAGGCTGGCTCAAGCAGTAGACATTGTGATGTCACAACCGAAGCGTAGTATCTGAATAATGTTGTGTTCAGTTTTGATAATTCAAACTGTGAAAACATTCATTTAATATTGAATGGTGTCATTCTTGTATGTCTTAAACCAGACTGACCAGGTTGTCCAAGTTTAGGCATATACAGGAATATTAATTTTGGTGTACTTTTCACTAAAATGTTATTATCTGAATTCAGCATGGTCAATGGGCAGGATGAACTGCATTTTCCAAGAGGTTTAATATTCAACACAATATTGTCAGAGTGCAGAGCGGAAGGCAGTGAACCATTATTATATGCCTCTTTTGACATATCGAGTAAGTGCTGTCTGGATAATCTGCAAATGCATCATAAAATAATACCATTCAGCAATTAGAATGTTCTATTATTTAAACCGCCCCTGGTGTTACAGACTTCTAGTAGTATTAAGGACCATTGCGTACTTCTTGAGTATCTGCATCTTCTAGAGGACATTGTTTTCTGTCTATATACATATTAAAGAATCAGCCTTTATGTGGATGGTTCTAATATCATACAATAAGGCATACCATTCCTTAAGTGCATATATTTGTTTCACCATGTTAACCGGCATTTCCTGGACTATCTATACACTTTAACTAATTGTCATTCCTTTCAGTTCATCACGGAAACCTCACAAAAGACTTGAAGGTATTGGAATCGGGAGCACAGCACTCCTCTGACTAAAATCCTTCTTGACCGAAAGAATGGAAACAACTTGGATATCACCATTGGAGTCAGCACCTCGTAAAACAATATGTGGAGTTCCACAGGACTCATCGCTATCACCACTACTCTTCAACATCTACATGACCCCCTGATTAAGCTAATAAAACACATGGCCTGTCCTGCTACAATTACGCAGATGACACTCAAATAATCTACAAAATCAACCTAAGTGAAGACCCTTACCTAATGCCTCACCAATTTTAAACCAGTGGATGAGCACCAACAGCCTTAAACTCAACGCAGACAACACAGAAATCATGATTGCACCCAATGACCCTAGAAAATTCATGACATTCCATTGCCTACCCAAATGAACAACACAAAGTTGTCAAAAATCTCAGAATACTAATGGACAACAAATTACAACAAACTAACACTAGAACCACAGGTTAACAGAGTAGTTAAGAAATGCTTCTTCCACTTCGACACAAACAAGAGGATACTTCCCTTTTTCACCTTCCCTGACAGAGCACTGGCCGCCATCTCCCTTGTCATGTTAAAAATAGTCAATACCAACAGCATCTATCTCGTAATGCCTGAATAGCTTATGAGAAATCTACAAAAAATACAGAAAATACAGAACGCAGCAGCAATACTACCCCTGAGACTCACTAAGAGAGAACACATCATACTAGCACTAAGAACACTACATTGGTTACCAGTCAAAAAACAAATCTTCTTCAAAACACCCTGCATAACACACAGAGAAATTCACGGCAAAGGAGCAGAATTCATGCAGAGAAAAATATCCATCTACAAACCAACACAAACATTTAGGTCCAGCAACGACATTCACCTTGAACCGAAACAATAAGCAAAACACAAATTTGTGGATCAGCATTCTCCTGCATAGTGGTGAGACTTTGGAACTCGCTCCCAAAGGAAATACGAACAACAGAAGATCACCTAAAATTCAGGAAACTGTTAAAAACATGGCTCTTCAACTCACCAAGCTAAAAAGGGAACATCTGCATAGGAAAACCAACAACACAACACAATAAGGAACTCCGAAACTGGATCACCCAGAGAACTAAAACACTTGACCCAAAACTCCATAGAATAAGATTAACCCAACAGATCAATCCAACACACAGAAAACGACTCTGCCACAAAAAACAAAAACACTGCAAGATACAAGCACTCTACTTACTCTCCACCACACCCAATACGCACATACAACACCTATTTAGAAGCACCCACCACACACCACACAACGTTGAATTCAAAACAAACCAGCACACAGTGAGTTTTTTTCCAAAATGAAGCTACCAACAGGACATCAAAGCGCTCTTGCACCTTTCCCTCCCAATGCCACTAAAAACCCATCCAATCCCCTTAACTTTCAAGATCCGCCTGGGAGCCTGGAGAGCATGGAAATGGCAGCTGTGTGTGGTAGAAATCACAATAACACAACATTTCACTGAATTGGCTTAATCTGTCATTTACGGGTGCCAACCCTTCCTGATCGTGTGTCCTGCTATATTGCTGTTGCAATCTTTGTATATCGAATTCCAGATTGGACAATCTAGCACAGATATCCGTAAGAGCTCCCATCTCCTTCGCTATATCCAAATCACCCAGATATATATTTCAATGCCTCCTACAGTATGGCTATAGAACTTACAGACCAGATGTTAAAACTATAATATTTCATAAATGTGTCTCCAACCAGCTGCTTTAAAACACCATCTGCCACGTTTTAGGATTTAAATTTCCATGTGGTAACTGAAGGCCGATGTATTCGACTTCAATTTGTTAACAACTGCTCTATGATCAGATAATGGCGTGTCAATATCTCATAGTTTTAAATCCATGCAATAGATTAGTCAGACATCAGGGCATTATCTATACAGTGGAGGAGCTGTGTACCACAGAAAAATGAGTATATTCCTTAACATGCTAAACAATGCTGATTACAAAATCCCCAGACATCTGTCATTTCATAAAAAAACAATATGCTCTGTACCAGTGAGGAGAGGGTCAGGTGAGACCATGCATGCGAATATAGAGTGAGGGGTAACGTGTTGAAGGAGGCACCAACCCTAACATCCCTTGGGGGGGGGGCTGGATCAGGGAAAGATAGAAGACCCTAAGGGAAGTCACACTTAGCTTATGAAAGAGAGAAGACACGTAGGGGTCACCGATCGGTAGCGACCAACACCCTGTTACGGATACCTGGGGTAGGGAGGAGGAAACCAGTGGGAAGTAGCAAGAGAGGCACGGCCCTAGCGCCAAATTTACCTGAACCTCGTTTGGTCCAAAGAGTACCTTAAAAACCCTTGATCAAGCTACTGTGTATAATTTCCAATTAAAACCCTTGGAACTTGACTTGAGCGTCCGAACTGATTATTTGTGGCGGGCACCCCGCCGCAATACCTTGTGCTCCATTTATGGTTCTTAAGCCTAAGCCTGTGCCATGTCATTAACACCAAGTTTCTTTATGTTATGTATTGTTTTCATATATAATCAATGATCACATTGATGTGTAAGTATATGTCTTTAACCACTGTGCTTCATACATCATATTTTAAATGTTTCCTTCTGGTCTCCTTCATTAAATCTCTCAGCTCCTTACCCCCCTCCAGCTACCCACAATGACCCACCCAAGCGGTCAGAGATGACCCTCCCCAAAATACAAAAGCACAGAGAACTCTGAAACTTCAGTGGTCGTACACGCGAGACGATGAGGTGGCTCGCCTCCCGATTCCTGGAAGTAAACTTTAGCTTAATGATGTTTCAGGTATTGTACCAGCAAGCGTTCTCATTTAACAGTACATTGTGTACTGCCTGAACAGCTGAGAAGTGCATATTAGAGAACTGACAGTTTACAATTATCCCTAAATCATACCCTAGTTCAAGCATCTGGGAGCAGCGTACTGTAGACTTCACAAGTGTTGGTTGCAGTTATGCTTGAACCTCAGGTGAGATTAAGTGGTTAAGCATTTTTTAGACAATGCCTTGAAAAGCTATACTGCAGATTATGGGATCGGAAGGAAACATGTTTTCCCATTTGTAGCACAGCATCATTTGGATGGTTGTTTCTTGCAACACGTTATTTTCCTATTGGCGGGTAGGCGGATCACTGTTTCAATTTGCGTGCATGCTTGTTGTTCTCCTGGACAAAAAGATCTGGGAAAAATATTTCACTTCACCTTCTTCTCTTTATTGTTTCGAAATGTCATCTAAGCCACGATGGCTAAGTAGACTGATCATTATCAGCCACGGTGATTGATGTCTCTGCGTTGCCGCATTGTCCAAGGGATCCATGAGCGCACATTAGGCAGCAAAGAGGAGGGCTAAAGAGTCAAGGTACTACTCCATGATGCCAGCTTCAGCTGCCTCCCTTAGGCAAATAGGATGAACATTATCTGTACGGGATATGAATTTCCCATCCAAATCTTCCCCTTTTTGTTGACATGACTTTCATTCGGCGTCCACTTTTTTAGTTGTCTTGTTGTGCTTGTCCACAAACCCCACCCTAACATCAAATGACACACACACCCAACACAAACACTATCACACATCCGAGGCACTGAGTCCTACCCATACTGTTACAGCAGACGACGCCTCCCGAACCTACTCCCACATGCAAGACAATGCTCACAGACGCCAGTGCCTTCTGGTTCTGAACCTATCCTATCATCCAATCCCCACTAACACACCCAGCCCTCTTCTCTTGCAGAGCCACGTGAGGGCCTGAAACTGCCCTTGGGTGGTAGCGGTGCATGGTATAAATCAACATAACATCGCACTGCATCCTATGTCACGTTTACTTGTTTTTATATGGCACGCATCGTGGCCTCCAATACGACCAGTTTTAACAGTATATCATCAACTCTTGAGGCAATCCCTGTTATCTGAGATGCGAGAGTGAATGGCTGTTTTTAAGTTCAGTCATTGTTTCCTGCAGTGTCCTGTCACATCATCACTTGTGTCTTTGCTTCTGGCGGTCTCCATTTCCTCAGTTTCCTTGTGAAAAGCAAATTGTTGAAGATTTGGCAAAATTTAGCACATGATTTTCTTAGCTTTGCCCTTCCTATTTTCACTCAGTGTACAGTAGCCATTAGCACAACAAGCAGAGTTTGCACTTATCCACTTGCATACATTTGTGAGACTAGCAAGAATGGCAGTCTACCTACCTCCAATGGCTACTCTCGCCAATGGCGTCAGCAGGGTCAGGTGTGTGTTTTAATCAAAATAGAGACTAAGTTTGCCAAAACATATTTGCTGCTTCAAAGGTGTAGGTTACTTGCTAAAATAATATTTTTAGGAACCACAAATCAAAGTCCCTCAGATGGCAGCGAGACCTGTGCTCCAGGGCTGGCAGGTAGCCAGCAGTTCTTGGGCTGGGCCATCTGCACCCTTGCTACTTAGCCCTTCTCAACCCGGCGTTCAGGTGCCAACAGGCATGTGCTCCTGACAACCTGGAGAGAGACAACACTGGAATCATCCGGCTGCACAGGAACCCTCCACTCACCTGCCTGGTCACAGAAGGCATACCGAACCACCATGTGTTTCCCCACTCGCTGTGTATCTAGTGGTAGAATTGTTAAAGTCTGGAATGTCCTGTTTCAATTCCCAGCCACTGTGAGATATCTTGAAACGTCATGCACGTGGATATGGAAGGTAACTTTTTGTGAAGTTGCAATGTTTTGTTTTGCTTTAGATTTAGCCAACATTTTTTTCCCCAGACTATATTGCTGGCCTCTTATTTTTGGAGGTGTCTACACATTTGGACTACACTGGTCCATCTGCATGTTAAGGATGGAGAAAAACATAATTGTCTGTTGAAACTGTAATTCAATTGATGTCTTTAACTATGCACCAATGCCGTGGGCACATAAGCTGTAGGTTGTCATTTCTATTGTTGAGTCATACATGCTAATGCATTAATACATGGCAAAATGCTGGTTCACCGTACAGATCTACACATGGGCCAGTGTGAGTGCAAATTACATTATGAATGAATTGCCTCGCTTAATTTCCCAGGGAAGGTTTTTGCAAGAATACCGCTGTGATAGTTGTGGGATGAATGATCTATAATCATTTAAATGTGCAAAAGTGCATTTGCAGTAGTATGGGGCAATTGTGACCCGTGGCACTTTGGAAGTCAAGTCTAAGTAAAGTGCCTGACCCGAGTATGTTTAAAATGTCCCTGAAAGGGTTAAGATAGGGTGGGACAGGTGAGGGGTGGGGTTGGAGTAGATGAATTTTGAGTATAACCATAGCACATTTTAGCTTTTTTAAACACATTCAGATGACCTCAACTTAAACAATAGTGAAAAATCAATCTCTGTGTGATAAAGTGATTTGCTCAGGATCACACACTTTGGTTGAGTGGAGAAGGGTGAATATGAACTAAGGTGTCCTTGTTTCGTTGTACAATGTACCCAGCAGACCACATCTGCTTCCATCCAAGCTCTAGTTTTACACAAACATACTAAGATTCCTGAAATGTTTTCTTTTCTGAGCAGAACTGTTCGTGCTTTATAAATCAGATTTGCAAATCACCGAACCCCATTCTCAACCAACCGCAAAATATAAAAGAAAACCTGATGACAACCTCTGGGTTCTAACAAGAGTGATGTATTTTCATGTTTTCTATGTTACACTTGCGAAAATATTGTTTCCATTTTGTAGTCCTATAACTAACACACCCTAATAATCTGCAACTGACTGGTACTACATTTAACAGCATCTGACGGATGAAACAGCATGTGTTACAACTCAGTACAACAGAGTAAAACTCATTTCGCATAGCGGGTCATGATATCCCAACAAATGAAAAAATAAAAATCCTAGGAGTGATGCTTGACCAGCCTTTGACCATGTCTGCCCAGGTCAGCAGCCTGTTGTCAGCATCTGCCTATTATATTAGGCCCATTTCTATCCCAAATAGGCTGCAAAACGATTGCTCGAGCCATCATCTCTGCTAATATTCATTATTGAAGTTACCTTCTCATAGAAGTAGATAAAACTGAACTTGCTAGACTTCCAAGTGTTGCAGAATAGCACCATTCGAACAAACATGGGTCTACGTAGGTTCACTCATGTGCCGGAGGTGAGAAGAAAATTGCATTGGTTACCTATTGCGGAGAGGATAGAGTTTAGGCTGCTCACCATCACCTATAAGTCTCTTAACAGATCCTTTGCCGCTTATATTGCCAAAAGACTAAAAAATAAACCGGTGGTGCGCTTCCTTCGCTCAAATGGTGAACGTCACCTGTTCATCCTAAAAACGTCACTGGAACTGGTTAGAAAGGGCGCCTTTTGGGCGATTGCCTGGCAAAATGGAATACCCTGCCTTTACATCTGAGAAACTGGCTGACTTTGAAAGTATTTTTTTAAAAAAACTTAAACCACACTTATTTAAATAAGGATGAGTGCTTAGACCTTATAACCTAGTTCTCAGCTACTGACCATCTTCGGCGCCCGTATGCCTCCGGGCCTCTCTGGCTGCACCTAGTAAACAATGGCCCTCATTACGACCCAGGCGGTAAGGGGTTTACGCCGGCGTAAACTTCGCCGACCCTTACCGCCTGAGTACGAGTTCCCGTAGCGCCATGGCGGATTTAACACCTGCTTTTAGCAGGTGTTAAAATCCATGGCGCTAAGGGACCTCGTTGTTAATTACGCCACCGTAATTTACGGTGGCGTAATTAACGCCTTCCCCACTCCCATTATGCCCTATGGGGCAAAAATGGGAATGGGGAAGGGTAAATGGGGATTGGGGACTTACCGCCCCGCCAAGGTCGGAATGGGGCGGTAAGTCCGCCAACCACCATGGCGGAGTTGGCAGCTTAGCGCCATGGACCATGGTGCTAATAGCACCATGGTTCTCCGCCAAGGTCGTAATGAGGGCCAATGTAATGTAATAATGTAATGTAAGTGTGGAAAAGTTTAGATTCTTGATGCCAACGGTTAAAGCCCACACTGCAGTAGGTGTTGCATTTGATGGTGGCGGCTGCAGCTGATAAGAATTCTTAATTTTGAATTGAGCACATTTAGGGCTCAATTACAAGTTTGAGGGCAGTGGCAAAGCATAATACTGGACAGGGATGGATTGGCTTATAGGGAACTCTGGAGATTTCCCGGTAGGCCTCTGCAGTTACTCCGCATTCGGCATGTGTAAAAAAAACAAAGTCCAAAATGTCGAACAAGGGGAGTAGAGTTTGCGGCGGTGTTCCTGCTCCCCTTGTTCTGCATTATGGGCTTTAGGGGTTGCAGGGGTGTCCCCCGCTTCCATGAAATTGGAAGCAGGGCACAATAAAAAAAATAAGAAAAAGGTACCCTGCACCACCAGCTGTGACTCACGTGAGTTGGAGGGAACAGACGCTGCAGGGATAGATGAGAGTCTGCGGCACGCCAAAAAGGTAAGTGGGAGGAAGGGGTAGGGTGATGTGGGATGCCGAGAGAGTGATATATATGATCACTGCACAGCACGATTGTAAACTATTTTTTTTTTATACTGCTCTTGTGCGGTAGTAATTACAGCTGCACAAAAGCATGTGGTAATCAGCACATCCACATTGAGTCCTCTCTGGACTCCAAAATGAGGAATAACAGAAGGGTCCTCATGACTTGGAATCAAGCAGAGCCTTCCGGTTACCGGAATGTTCCAGCATGAACTCATAATCAGTCCCTCTCAGTACAAAATCAAAGTGATTTATTTCAGGCTAATATGGTTTTCACTGAGCACTAAAGGGGTCACTTTATAAAAGCTAGCTGCTGATTGCATGCACGGGACAGCCAGCCTTAGCACCTGCATACTGTTGGGTCCCCTAAATTCAATTTACAAGGTGAAGTGCAAAGGTGAAGAGTAAAACTAGATGAAATGGCCTTTCTTCTTCTCTTTTACTCAACATCTTGTCAACAAAAACTGTAATTACCGCCTGCAAATGGCACTTTGCAGTTGGCATTTACAAAAGATTCCTGGACAATCAGCCTGATTTTAACAGGCAGAATTCACAGAAATCCTTTCGTTTTATGCCGGGGTGAAAAGCACATGTCTGCAGGAGATGTAGGGCCGCAGGAAGACCTTGACGGCTGCAATCTCAAGCAGATCTCTACACACTTTCAAGATGCTCTTCCATTCCCAAGGCCCAACATTCTCTTCAGAATTGGTCATGGGAAGCTGAGTCGGGCAGGTCAATTGATAGATTAAAAAAGAGCGCAGGAGTGTCCCCATCAATGCAACATCTATGTTGGTAGAGTTTAAGGCTCCTTCCACCTCTGACAAGCCTTTGGTGGTTAATAGGTTTACAAGTGATTGTATATACTCCAAAATACCTAATCCCTTTAGAACTAATACCATAATAACAAATTTTTAAAAAAACAATTTCCTTTTATGTTGTTTTTCAGGGGGCCGCCCCCTTTTTTTGTTCCTAATACTTTTCACCCACCCCCAAAACCACTATTCCCACTCCCAACCCCTTTTTTCGTTTTTTTCCAAATTCGTTATTTTGGAATTAGTTATTTTCGATTTGTCCCAATTGGATTAGTTATTTTGTGATTCGTTATAATCACTGCCTACCCTTAATGGTGTATTCGTCTTGGTAAATATAGGTGTCACATGTACAAGAAGCTCCTTTCGAACTGTTTTCTGCATCTTGGTGCTAACAGCATGGTCCTCCCTTTCCTGATGCCCTTTTATGACAGACAACTTGGAAAGGGCTTTGTTGAGAACATTCTCGCGCAGACTCACCAAAGTTTCTCATTTACTTCCTGTATTTAATAAAAGAGGTTCTAATATGACAAGTACGACCTAAACATTCAATTCCTCACAAAGGCAAAGAGATATTTGTATCAGGGCTAGTCCTGAATTTGGTCTTTAAAGCATGTCTGGTCCCTGACGTTTGGATATCTACATCATTTCCCGAAAGAACAAATGTTTCAGATCTCGGAGCATTCATATTCCAGCTGACAACAGCCAAACTGAACTCTTAACAAGGGGGGTGCACAATTGCTTTAAAAACAATTTGACAATACATAGATATAGAGAGCACGAGGGAGAAAAAAACAGCTTGCTTGATTGACCATTCTGGGGCAACGGCTGACAGTAAAATAACCAGTCAGCGTTCAATGGCCCCATATTGAGAAGGCTTAGAAATGCAGCACGCAGTGCCCCACTGACAGTAACATGCAGGAGGCTGGTCTGAGTCAGAACATCCCTTCAATGATAAGCTATTCATTGGTCCTAAATGAGGCTAGGTCACAATTGTCAGGGATGAGTGTTGGCTTGATGAGTCATTCTTTTCACACATCACTTAAAACCCCTGGCAGCCTTGTGAAGGCAAATCCTGAGAGAATGGTTCCATGTGAAAACGCAGCTGTGTGAATGTCACCAGCAGTTATATTTGTTTACAGAGGTTCCCTCCATGTGTGCCCCCTTACTGCTCCCAACCGCCCCACCATCTAAACCCTAAACCTACTCAAGATGCCACCTTTGTTTTCCCTGACGGCATTCACTTGGAAGTAGAGTCACCTAGTACAATTGGCCTCATCAGGGGTTGGGCGGGGCAGCAAAAATGCAGTGGTAATGCTATTACCGGTGCATTACCGCCCCATCGAATCCCAAGTTTGGGCGGAAAGCTGAAGATTTACCTCCAGCTATAAGCTGGAGGTAATATCCAGCTTTCCGCCTATTTTCAGAGCTATTACCACCAACAGTAATAGCTCCGAAAATCACCAAAGAGCCCTATGGACTGTCCAAAAAATTGGGAATTACTGCCTTTCCACTAATAGTGCTGGACCGAGTAGCGGTAACGCTAATAGCATTGGCGGTATCCCAGTGCAATTACCGCCAGGATATCACCAAGGCGATGATGAGGCCCAAGAGATCAAGGTGAACCCTGAGTAAAGCGCATGCTCAGTGATGTAGGTTCTTTGGGTGTGTTTACACCTACGTCCTTATTCACGATTCTCTACATTACATTTCCTTTTAATATAACACTGTTTTCCATCTGAGTATTACCGCGGATAGCTTGCAAAAAATGCTCTTTGAGGCATCTTTAATCAGATGCTTTTTCCCCCGCAGAGCCTGGCACATTTTATACACATGTGGTATATTTTCCAACAATAAACAGCTGTAGTGGATCGCTCCTAATCAGCACGGCTCGAAGAATAATACCTACTATTGGTCAGCGATCGATAGAGATTGCCTGCGGAAAGACATTCAGTCCTGTGCATGACAGCAACCTGAATAAAAGGCAACCCTCAGCACTGCAATGATGTCAATAGATTGTTAAGAGCGTGCAGGAGACACGTCCATCCAATAAAAGCATGGAAAACAGAAATAAACAGAAGCAATCACTGCTATATGTAAATTACAACTCAAAGTTGCAGTAATGTCACTGCAGGGAATTTGCTGCTTGATTACCTAATGAGCAGTCGCAATGGGAGTATATCTTGATCATACCCAATGAGGCTGGCACTGCCAAGCACAGCCACTGACAGGAACTGATGAGCGATAAACATTCAGACTGCAGGCTACTTTGCTCAATTGAATTAGCACCTTTTGAATTTAGATGTCTGGGACTTACCAGTAGATAACCTATAGGAAATGTTGCATAAGCTTAAAACCCATTTCTAATGCATAATACGATCTATAATGGTGAATAAATGCTAATTTCACAAACGTGTATTTACACCTTGCCCTCGTGTGCCCCATATACTCTCAATGCATTTTCAAGTAAACCTTATATTTTTAAAATACACCTCTTTTTATAGTGGCCACACATTGTGCCTCATTACAAGCCTGGTGGTCCCAAAATAAGGGTGCCGGTCGCAGCGTACTGGCACCCGACCACCAGACTACAAGTATGCCTGCAAGGGCCGTTGTTCCCAATAGGTCTGACCTGCAGGGGGCACCGGCACCTGCAGGCATGGTTTACACGGAAGCACTAGTTATATGGGACTCCACGGGAATGGGGATACCAGGAGGCAGGATGGTGTTACAGGTTCGTCAGCAACCCGCCCGGTAGCAACGGCGGGTTTTTACCGCCAAACTCATAATGAGGCCTATTGTGTCCGCTGGTACCCAATAATGCATTCTGAATTTTTCTTCCAGTACTCTTTAATATCTCTCTTCATTGAGAAACTGGCTCCTATTAAAAATAAAACTCTTCCCCCAGCCATACGTAACCCCTTAATGATGACCTTAAAGCTCTCAAATCTGAGAAAAATAAATCTTTCTATGCATGGCGTCATTCTAAAGACTCACTTAGTCTTGCTAGCTATAAGAAAATCACTTCTGAATATAAATCAGCCATATAAGCTGCATAAAAAGAATCTTTTAATACGAGAATTTTGAATGCTCATTCGAATACCAAAGAACTTTTTAAAATATTGAAGGAGCAATCGCAGGTGCAGAGTCCCTCACAAGACTCTTTCCCTAAAGACGAATCATGGTGCGAAAAAATTCAAGATGCAATGTCTAATAAGCTCATCAAAATTAGAGACGGCATAGAGGTAAAAAAGCTTGCTATGACAGAATAAGCTCCATCTACTAAGTTACCTACTGCTAACAATAACGCTGACAACCAACCTATTTTTTGTTTCCAGCCTGTCATGGAACAAGAACTGTCTAAGGTCATCTTGCAACTAAAAATCACTAGTTGCAAAGGAGATCCTTGTTCTTCAGTCATAATCAAAGAATGCTCACCAACTCTTACACCGGCTCTGATGAAATTTGTTAACTCATCCTTCGCCACTAACAGCATGCCAGATAACATTAAGAATACCTGGATCACCCTCCCCTACTGAAGAAACCTAATCTCTGCCCTCTGACCGCTTCGAATTATTGACCTTTTACTAATACTACCTTCTTACTTAAGATTCTGGACAGAGTGGCATATTACCAGATCTCTTCCTTTGTGGAGCAAAATTAAATGTACCATAACTTTCCGTCAGGTTTCTGTACAAATCACGGAACTGAGACTGCCCTCTTGGTTCTCAAGTCCCATCTTCATAATAAGATGGATAGTGGTCATATTTCGCTCCTTATGATCCTCGATTTATCAGCAGCTTTTGATCTGGTGGATCATTCCATCTCATCCACCAGTTTAAAAAACAATGTTAATTTCTCTCAAGCGGCTGTGGATTGCACCACCTCCTTTTTGAAAGGTAGACAAGTCAGAGTAGCCAGCGATAGTGCCGAAGCTAAACCTTTCTCACTTACATATGGTGTCCCACAGGGGGCTTGTGTCTCTCCCTGCTTCTATAATATTTTCATGATTCCCTTCTTCCAGATGTTGGCAGAGGAAGGGATCATTTTTGCAAATTATGCAGATGACACACAATGTGTTATACCGATATCAGGCGTCCATGTGGAGGATGAGTTATTGATTAACTCCATATATCAAAAAATCCAGGATTTGAAGGTGACTAATGGCCTTACGATTAATTGTGATAAAAATTAGCTCCTTTTAGTGGGGTCAGAAAACAAACTTACGAAACTGGGTCCCTGCAATAAGCACTTCATTATTGACAACTGCACAATAGAAATGTTGAGTAAAGTAAAAAAGTTGAGGATCTACCTGGATAAAAATCTTAGCATGAAGGCTCAGGTTAATAACTTAGTGTCCTTGGCCTCTTATTACATTAGGCTCTTCCGTTGCCTCAGACCATTTCGGTTGTTTTGTCTCCCCCGCACCCCATTACAGTACATATAGAAAATCCAAAGATTGAAAGTCACTGAGTGTATTGGGAGTGCACTAGGACTACCTAAGATTTGGTTTTTTGGAAAAGAATTCCGAAACCATGGCAAGGGCTATTATCAGTGTCAAGATCGACTATTGTTGTAGTCTCCTGGTTGGTTTACCCTTATTGGATTTTCATCGTCTCCAGGTGATCCAAAATGGTGCCGTTTGAGTGGTTAAACGCCTTGCTAAACAAGATCATGTTTCAGAGGCGCGTAGAAGCCTGCATTGGCTCCCTGTTCAGGCCAGGGTCTCTTTCAGACTGCTTCTTATCACACACAAATGTGTGCATGGCAGCATACCGGCCTACCAGAAAGAACTCATTATCCCCGAGCAAAATATCAGAAACCTTAGATCCGATGAATCTTATACCCTTTTGGTTCCCCGTCTTAAACCGAAGAAATCAAGCGATGCTGCATTTGTGTCTGTAGCACCTCAGTCTTGGAATTCTCTTACCCCCATGCTACGAGCCACAACTTCGACTGAAGTTTTCAAGAAGGGACTAAAAATGGCTCTGTTCTCTTAATTTTACACTGCCACCTCCTTTTTTCTTTAGAACCCTGTCTCCACCCGAATTATGCCATTTTTCTCCCTGTCGTGTCCGTGAATGTTTTTGTCTTTTTTGTTTCACCGCCCTTAAGCCCTAGGGCACCTGGCGCACTTACAAATTAAATAACATAACATAACATAAAATAACCAAGGCAGTTTTTCTGTATTTCATTTCAGTGGCATATCACCATCAACCCAGTTTAAATTCTTGTTGGGAACCCCTGTTTTCTTACAATGTCCCAACCCTTGTAGGAAACACACAGCAATCACAACTATTCAATAATCATGTGAGGAATGTGCGTGCTGGGCTGCACATGGACAATCAGAACGCACTGAGGTATGCGCATGCACTGTATATTAAATCAAAGTGCAAATGCCGCCAGTGGGTCCACCCCATAGATTGTTAAGTGCACATTTGTTAATTGGACTGAAATCGATAAGGTGAATTATTCGACGTGACCCAAATTTCCCATAAAATAATACATTGATATTTATTGAATAAAGAAATAGCCTCATCGTGAGTGTGCTTTCCTGAAATTCCCATTTTGCTCCAAGGAGCGATGTAGAAGCTATTAGTCTCCCTATCATCAGGACTGATGCTTCGGATCGGAGAGGCTTGCAGTGCGGGGCGATTCGGCACCAGGTAGCTAAATCATGGTTCGGCAGGGATTTGCTTCCGGGCTTATCCAGTGCTATTCTTTCTTATCTGTCACTGAAACAAGACTTAGGTCAGAGAATGAAAAATCTTTACTTAAGCTAACCCCCGACCCCACCCAAGTGTCATGACGCCATATTATTACACTTGCCGCTAGAGATATCATTCACGTTATGGTTCTTGAGCACTGATGAAAACTCAACACATTCTGAGCACATTCAAGTGTAGCATTATAGAGCTGATTGTGGCAGCTAAATAAATAGCTTAGTTGCAAGATCTTCAATATGATTAAGATGATTATATCCATATTATGAAAGCTGATGAAACTCAGAGTGGTAATCTCGCCATTTCTGTATGGGATTTCTCCTCTATTTAACCAAATCAATTTGCAATCAGGAACCATATGAAGCAATACCAAAGGCTATGAAATTATTGGTACCTGTGGGACACACGTACCTCAATCACCATCATTGGTATCATGCAAGGACCTAATACGAGCAGGGTGACATGTGCCTTTTGACAATCTTATCAGATGTTACTTCGTTTATACACAGTCTTGTATCTGCCACTGGGGTAAACCACAACCAAATTCTATAATATAATATATAATAAATTGCTCAGGTCAGGATGACAGAAAAGTGGGTATCTACCCCACCCTGATATCTGGTTCCCTATTCTTATAAAGTTGTGGCCTCCCCTTGGAGACAACAAAAGGAATCGCAAATGGCGGTTCAAAGAAACTCCATAAACCTACCGTTAAGAACCACTGTACCCTCCTGACTATGCTAATGTACCCTCCTGACTATGCTAATGTAATAACAGAAGTCCTAAAAGGCTGATCAACTCAAAGTTCAAACCATATGCTTCATGAGTCCATTCCCAATATAAAAATCATTATAAAATCAGTTTGGCCATTAGGCTACTCAAAGTCTCTTCCTGGGTCTTCTTGCTGCTAACTCTGGTTTTTCCAGTTGTTCCCTCCGTTATGTGCCAATCTGCAGATGTGCCTCTCTAGGCCACTGGCTCCTTTGCTGGGTTTTCACTTTTCGGGCTGTTAACAAACCCTGTCATTCATACATATCTGCTCTTCTGCTTCATGAAACGTGTAATCTATCCTTCACCAGACATTTTGTAGTATTCCACTCAGGTCACTCTTGGACGCTCTCCCAGGATTCCCAACAGGTTCCTCCTGGACCTTGGATTTATCTCACTTCTCAATAGGCCCTTCCTAGACACTGGTTTCTTCAGGAATCATAGTAGGTGGCTCTTGGAGGAATCACAGTAGGATCCTCTTGGACCTTATCTATACCTGGATTCACAGTAGGTCTCAGTATAGACCTCATTCCAGGCTTCCCAACTGTTCTCGCTCATGTTATGTGACAGCACTTTCTTCACATTCTTTTATAAAGATCACAATTGGCCTTACTCTTAGGCCCTGACTTCTTTTTTGGTTTTCTGAGGCAGGTCCTAGGCCCTGGACCTCCAATTCCTACAAGGTAGTTTCAGCACAATCGCCTACCTCGAGTCTGCGAGGAACGTTATGTTTTCATCAGTTCCACAACAAAGGGTTCTCCAGTTCAGGAAAGGTCCCTTTGTGATTCTGCCATTACTTTTTGGCCCATCATTGCTAATGACCCACTACTCCTGTGGGAAAAGATGGGGAGTTGAGCCAACCCACCTCACTACTCATTAAATTAAATATGGATAGGTCAAACATCAGAGGAGACAAACGTAGGCAAGATTACTCAGCAGTTTGATGCAACAGTGGAAAATCCGAACCAAAAGTACCAGCATTTGCGAAGCCACAAACTTTCTGATATCTATAGTCCCTCAGTGTCTCTTTGTATTATTTAACCTCAGGAACAGCTGTGATGTATCATCACACCCATCAGTAGACATATGACATGACTGACCAGATGGGGATCTACAGATATATGTTGAAAATGAGGAGTATCACATCTTAAGTTTCTTGTTTGTAGCTTTTATGTGAAGTGACTTTCCAGTGTTTAAATAAAAAGAAATTAAACAAACTCTCCTTTTAACAGTGCTCTGCTATTGTTCCTCTCGGAATATGCTGACGGCAGTGTCCTTTCAGTAAATGTTAATTTTATTACTCTATCATTAACATGCATATTTCTTTCAAAGCAAACTATGACAGTGTAATATTTGCATCCAAAATAGTGTAAGTTATATTAAAGAGTAAGCAAGCATGGAAGATGAAAGAGTGAGCAGAATGTCATGAGAAAGGGAAGATGAGATACAAAGGGACTCACGACAAGTTCTGCGATATTTCCGTGGTAAATCTGCTGAAAAACTACCAAAGGAATTACTGTTACTGCCACATTGACCTAGGGATTTACCGCAGGCGGTATTTCCACAAGTTTGCAATTTTTTTCGTGGTAAGATGTAGGCTTTACCTCCAGCATTTCCCTTACCATAAAAGTTGGAGTACGGATGTGGGGTAATGCGGCGGTAATGCAGTATGTGGAGAATCCTGCGGGTCCCGCACTAAAACCCTGCCTGGCGTCTCCTTCCAGCTGACCAGGAGAGGGAAAATGCTTCCTGATCCCAATCCTAGGGGCGGAGCACTGTAGGCGGATCACCTGAGTGGATACCAGGCCCAGGTGGGGAGATTGTGCAGGGTGAGACATAGTATTTTTCCTTCAAGCGGAATACCACAGACTTAGTAGGATGTCGAGATATATCAAAATGGCAATAATCCAATTCCTCCTCTAAGGATGAAGAGGTAAAATCTGAAGGAGTGAATCAATTTGGTGTTGAACCCAAGGAACCAATCTTTTATACCACAAATTCCCATGTCCTCCACAATATCAACGGTATGCCACAGACAACCAGGCCCACTACTATCAATTGATGAAGATATCTCACATCTGCTCGCTCGGGAGACCAAGCCATCCTCTATAATTTTCCTTATGGGCGATGTAAACCTAGGATTCAATGACCCTATGGGTGCTAATGTACTTTCCCTAGCCAATTCTATTGAAGTCTTGGTTTTCACCCAATGCATCACATGCCCCACCCATGACAAAGGTCATACTCTAGATTGGCTGGCAGACTTCAACTGCAACATCAACATCAATATCTTATCTAATGTGCCCAGCCAGTGGTCAGACCACAATGATATATACTTTACCATTCCTAAGAGCAACCAATCCCCTGCCGTGATACAACGCCTACTGGCCACCCTCACAAGAAATGCCTGCAACATCACAACAGCCAGCTTTCTCCCACTGACAGCCTATCAACTCTTAATTAACGATTCCTTCCACAATGGTAGAATTATTCAACCAATCTCTTCTGCTTGCTATTCATGAGGTGGCACCTATGAGCAAATGCAAACCTAAACCTTTAACTCACATGAACACTTGGTACACCCCTAAACTTAAAGCCCTTTGCCACACCAAGCGAGCAGCCAAGACTACATGAAAAAAGTATCCATCAGTCGCTAATAAAGACCACTTTACCCCCCAGTCCAAATCCTACAATCAGGCCATACTCCAAGACAAAAGCTCGACCTACAACAAGCAAATGGAAAAAGTAAATTCAGGCACAGAGAGCTCTTTGTCATAATCCAGGAACTCGAATCACCAGCTCCACCTCCAGCGAGGTGCCTTAAAGACATATTTTGGTGCTCTAATATACAAAATGCATTATTGGGTAAAATCTCATCTCTCCAAATAAAAATCCTGGAGAAAAAAAAAACGATTTCCCACTGAGGCACCACCAGACCCCACACCCTCATCGACAGGGGGACATCTGCCGAGCCCTGGTCATCAAAGACTGTGTGTCAGAGCTTGCTCCATTCATCTCATTGCTCATTAACATCTCCTTCTCCTCCGGGAGTGTGCCGGCCAGCCTAATAGATGACTGGCTCCTTCCACTCCTCAGGAAGCCCACATTAGACCCTAATATCCCCACTAACTACCACCCCATCACGACTGTCCATGTCTTACATAAAATACTGGACAGAGCAGCATACCTAAAATCCAAAAGTATCTTGAAGTCAATAATATTCTTGTACTGCAACAATCCAGATTCCGTCCGGGTCACGGAACGAAATGAGCACTCCTAGATTTAAAAATCCAAATGGATGAGTTCAATGACAATCGCAAACTTGCCCTCCCCCTCTTGCTAGACCTCTCAGCTGCTTTTGATTTGGTGGACCACAAAATTCTCTGCCAACACCTTTCCTCTGCAGCCCACTTATTCACTAAAGCAACATCTTGGATCTCGTCCTTCCATATCAAAGAGAACAATGATGGTCTTCTTCAGCTCTGCATTAGTCCCTCCAGCACCAGTCACCTGCAGAGTTCCCCAAGGCTTCGTATCTCTCCCACACTATACAATATCTTCACAAAGCCTCTCTTCTACCTCCTCAACACATTGGGTATCTCCTATACTTACTATGCGGGCAATACCCAAATCCTCCTACCCATCTCAGGCACTTACGACACTGACTACGACCCACTGTGCAAAATCGTTCAAACCATGCAGGCCTGGATAGCTCTACATTTTCTATGCCTAAACGGCGATGAGACTGAGTTGGTCCTCATTGGTTCACAAACACTCTTTAACAAACTTGACGGAGTATACAAGTCTTTTATCATCGACGGTAACACCATCGTAGTCTCCAAAGAAGTAAAAACCCTGGGGGTTTACTTGGACTCCTTGCTCTCGCTACCTAGACATGTAAATGCATTTAGTTTTACAAAGGTAGCGGGCGCCCCTCTCTCGCAAGAACAGACATGATAACCTGTTCAGTGGTTATTAACCACTTGAGAGTTCGCAGCCACTGCTTTTACTCACTGTGCCTTTCACAGATGGGAAATATCCATTTGCATATCAGTCTTTGTCCTGCCCAGGGGCAGTCCAGCACCGAAATACAATGGCAATTCCAATCTGAACGAGAGTACCACCAGCAACCCCATACACGTGTTTCACCCGTGTTGGGGATCATCAGTGAGGTGAAGCTGATGCCTCTCTAAGCACAGTGAGAGGGAGACCACGTCTGGTTGCCCCCAGGAGACCTAGGGTTACCAATCCCAGGTTCCTTAACAAATAGTTTTACAAAGGTAGCGGGCGCCCCTCTCTCGCAAGAACAGACATGATAACCTGTTCAGTGGTTATTAACCACTTGAGAGTTCGCAGCCACTGCTTTTACTCACTGTGCCTTTCACAGATGGGAAATATCCATTTGCATATCAGTCTTTGTCCTGCCCAGGGGCAGTCCAGCACCGAAATACAATGGCAATTCCAATCTGAACGAGAGTACCACCAGCAACCCCATACACGTGTTTCACCCTTGTTGGGGATCATCAGTGAGGTGAAGCTGATGCCTCTCTAAGCACAGTGAGAGGGAGACCACGTCTGGTTGCCCCCAGGAGACCTAGGGTTACCAATCCCAGGTTCCTTAACAAATAGTTTTACAAAGGTAGCGGGCGCCCCTCTCTCGCAAGAACAGACATGATAACCTGTTCAGTGGTTATTAACCACTTGAGAGTTCGCAGCCACTGCTTTTACTCACTGTGCCTTTCACAGATGGGAAATATCCATTTGCATATCAGTCTTTGTCCTGCATTTGCCTCATATCAAACCTACATGACTAAACTCATCAGTGCCTGCAGACCCTTCCTTACCACTAACAGTTGCATCACGATTGTAAGAGCCCTTATTGTTTCTAGATTAGACTATTGTAAATCCCCTTTTGCGGGATCCACCAACTGTAACATCAAAAAACAACAGATTATACAAAATAATACACTAAGAGCAGCCTTGAATATCCCCAGAAAAGACAATATTGTACCATCTAGAAGAAGTGTTCATTGGTTGCATATTCAGGAGCTTATTGTGTTCAAAACTCTCACATTAACTCACAATTGCCTCTCAAACAGTGCACCCTGACATTTGTCAAGAAACTTCACTAAATAACAATCTAACAGACCAACCCGGGCATCCCACTCGGCCATCCCCTCCAACCCCAGCTTCAAAGTGCAAAGAGTAGGGGGTCACAGCTTCCTGGTAGTGGGCGCAGAACAGTGGAATGTCCTACTGCTATCACTAAGATCCGAAACATCACTCTGGACCTTCTGAAAATACCTCAAAACATGGCTCTTTTCACAAGACTCTAAACTCACTATCAGCCTCAATCACAGCACAGTGAGTCACTATGGATCTAAAGTTCTCTAATGCTCATATCATGAACTGTATTACTACACTAAGGTTATATGATTCACAAAGTTGCGCTTACTGTAACCAGCCTTGATGCCTTTGGGTTTGGTGCGCTCTACAAATGACAAATGAATAAATGCATAAATAAATGCCAACAGGAAAAGTGACTATTCCCTGCCCCTTCTGCCTCTCATTATATTAGACCTTATAATTCCTCTTTTAATAATATCAATGGAGCAAAACCCACACTTAAACCTTTTTAAGAAGTAGAGAAATGTAATTTGTCTAAAGCGGACTGCATGTCCCAGAATCCCTCAGGGTCTCTGAAGAAGTAGATGGCTAAAGAGGCATGCAGGAGCCAAAGTCACGCAGGCAAGCCAAATAGCCTTTGGCAAGTTCAGGCAATTAGTCCTAAGGGCCTGTACCTGAAACCAATAAACCCACCTAAGGGATATAGCAGGGATGAGCAGTAGAATGAAGCAGGAGCTGGAAGGGCGGCAGTAGCAGAAGAAGCAGAGCATGAGGCCGGCAGTTCACAAGGAAGTGTGACCACAGAAAGGACACTGGAGCAGAGGAAGGGCAGATTTCATCTGCAGGCTCTGAGTTGGTCCTGTGCTCACAAGCCCTGTTTGGGTGTGGCAGCATTGGAAGAGACTGGAAGAAACAGGCAGTCATTCCAGATGGGCCTACTTGCTGTGGATGCAGAGTTGAAGTTGTGCATTCTCCCAAGGCCCATGTGCAGAAGCAAGCCACGGGAAGTTGGAGAGTGGAAGACTCTCCCTTAATGAGGCTATATCAGAGACACCCGTGCAGCAGAGGGGTGTGGATCCCAAGAGTGCATGCATCGGTAGCAGGAGAAGAAACCAATCTGGGAAGCAGAAGCAGCCGATAGTCATTTAAATCGTGGAGTCGGAAAAGGGAAGCTCTTTACTCCAGATCAACAGAAATACCTTGCTGGTAACTGTAGCCAGCTTTATTCACACTCGCGTACATATCCAAGTGACTCAAATTGTTCACCGAAGTGCCAAGTCTTTTCGAACAAGGGAAATGTAACACATGCTTATATTAACAAGCTGAAATACTTGCTTGTATTGAAAGCATCTCTTTACCCCGTTGTTTGACATAACTTGTTGCTGAGCAGCGTGTGGCTCCCATTAACGGGAACGATGCTGGTAAACTTGTTGATGCATAACTGACTTCCCCAAAATGTTACAAGCACCGTTTAACGTTTGAAGGGGTCACACATGAAACAGTGTTTCTCCAATATCATGGAAGCTTAACTCTGTCCGAAAGGTGGCAATGCGCATCTTTTGAAGTGGCAGTTCAAGAGCAAAACCAAATTGTTTGGGCCTAGTTTCATTTCCATTAAGAGACTCACATCTTGTAACATATTGAACACTGAAGTAGGAGTTGTAGAAATGGCTGAAGCTGAACACAGAACAAGTATTACCCAAGCCCAGAGACTAAACTCTGTTACAGTGAATCCCACTCATTTAAGAAGTACACAGCGTTATATTGGAGTTGTTGAACCTGTTACCCCAGAGTCCTCTAATATCAGGGTGACATGGTTATCCAAAGCTGAAAGAGTGGCACTGCAGCTTTGGGGTAACTACTGGAGGAAAAGGTGTAGAAGAAGCTGGGTACTTGTTAAAAGAATCTGATTTAAAATCTGTATGGGTGAGACGGAGTGGAGAATAAATAGTCTGGAATCTAGAAGCAGATTTTGTGGTAGCTGCAAGACAGAAGGAAAGGCAAAAAGGCTGCCCTTTCTTGCCATACAAGAGAGAGGAGTGGCTTGCCAACTTGTAGAAGTCACAGTCTTGTTGAAGTTGCCTAAAGTTGAAGTTGCAGTAGCAGCAGCAAATTTGCCTAAAATTAGAAGTTGCAGTAGCAGGAGTAGAACTATGGTTGGCAACATTCTTGTCATAACTGTAGCTGTTGAAAGAAGTAGAGGCAGAAGCCAACTGTGGGGCAAGGGAGTCTGCTTACACAGTATCAATAATAGTAGGAAGTTGCTGAAGAGAGAACAAATCTTAAGCAGAAGCATCCTGATAAACTGTATGTAAAAGACACAGAAGAAATTGAAAGCAGAGGAGTTGATGTAAACAGAAGTGGTACTTTTGTCTTCAAGTTTACCCATTCACTCCTAGAACGAAGTCATCCAGGAATTCCCATTGGTGCGGTTGTTTCATTTGTCGAACTTGGAAAGGGAATCTTTTCATCAAGTAAAGTAGGAACTGTTACCAGTGGATTTCTGTTTGTGTAAACCTTTGTTTACATAAGAGGGGAAACTAGTGTGTGGTTCATAATGAGTAAAAGGGGGAAGGAAGGCAAGTGCTGCAGGAATAGGGTCACCAGATGTCTCAGGTTCACAAAGGCGACATGTTTTCTGTCTTGCATTTTCCTTTTACAAATCAGGGTTATCGGGTTTGTTAATCCCATTGCTTTAAGTGAAGGGAACCAATACATGACATAAAGTGACTGTGTGCAACTGGATTCGGCTCATTCTGTTTCAGGGAAGATTAGATGTCTACACTAGATGCAAGTGTCAAGTAAACTACTTGTGGTAAAGTAATCCTGAATATGTTCCATCTGTGTTTATCAAGATTCATAAAAACATGCTAGTTTTTTACGATGACGGTCTGCACTGAGTAAATATTTGCAGGTCGCTATTGACAAAATAAGCCAGGCAAACCTAATCAAACTGAAGTGCCCATACAACCCAGAGCACCCAATGGCTTCCCTATTCCTGACACAGAACCACTATTTTTATTTCCAGTTTAACTGTACTGGATATATAAAAAAAAAGGTTGTGTCATATCACACTGTTCCGTGGGTACCTACCATGGAATAGTACAGCTGTGGGCCATGTCATAAGCTTAACTGGAATAAGGTTGCCGGCAACCAGCCTCCCTCACAGGGCACTCATTGGTGAACATGAAAGTTATCAGGAGGTATTTTGGAAAAAAACTGGGTGCTTTGGCTAATCCCCAAACTAGTTTTCCCAGCACAAAACTATTTGGCCATAAACCAAAATGCCCAAATAGTGTACATTTTAGATGAATCGAGCTGTTTGGAACACTACTAATGATTTTGGTAAAGTTATTTGGATGGTTTGTGCTAAAAAATTAAACATAGGGTGTCTGTGATTTGCTTTCTGGATCAGTCTTTTTAGGCACAACAATGCTAAAGTAGAGGAGAGAATAGGCTTCACATGAGAACATTAAAATAGTATATGGTTAAGGGACATGTAAAACATTGAAATAGCACAGGCAATCTTTTTGTCACTCTTATTGACTTAACTGTATCCCAGTTATGAACATCATTAGATAAATGTGCAAGTGATCATTTTGAGCGCCAACATGTCTGGACCATCTAAAAGTGTCCAAACTGGCAGTGAGGCACGCAAAGGAGGTTTGACCCATTGTCTCTGGGAAAGACGGGAGAGCTATGGATTTAACAAATAAGTCCAGCAGTGACATTTATAGGATGCTCCTGATATCCCCTACCACCGCAACCCGCATCAACTGATGAGAGTTTGGGGATAATCAGAGGTAAATAAAGACTGCCGAATTCAAAGTGAGAGGTACCAGAATAGTGTTTTTTTCTGCTTCACTTGTGTCATATTTCCTGCACTGCTATGAAAAGGGTGCATCTGTAGGATGCAGGTTGTCACCTGTACGCCTGAGAGACAGCACTCGACACATGGGGCAGATAGTGCCACAAACTAAACCATCTCAGGAACACTATTGTGTCTTAAGTACCTTTCACCCACAGACTGAGTTTGAATAACTTTAAATTGACAACTGAACATTCTGAAAAGCTCTGGGGTAAAAACACTCTCTGTATTCACAGAGAAATGTGCCTGTCACAATGAAATAAGATGATTGACAGAAATATACAACTCAAAGTAATGGTGGGAAACAGAGCAGCATTACATGGCAAAATATACTATTTTATTCCATACCACTGAAAGAACTGCATATCAAAAATGGAACATGGAATGTGTAACAGAGATATTCATTTTAAAGTAACGTTTCCCTGCTGTACCTGAAAACTAAAGCCAAAATTAACCATCACTGTATTTATTTTCTTTACTGTAACAGTGTATTATTTTCTCCAACTCTCTGATTATTGTAGCAAGTTTATAAAAACATGGTGGACATTACATAATATCTCATAGTGTAAACATGTTGAAAAGCAATGGTTCTTTTGTATTGGTTTGGATAACACTTGTGTTCAATCTAGTCCGATAGTGTGCTGACTTCAAATTGACCAGAGTCTCACCTTAAAGCAGCACTCTGCTTTGGAAACTCTGTGGGAGAGGAGAATGTTATAAATATAATCCAAAATGTTTTAAAACCAAATAAAATCTATGGCCCGGCAGGAAACTAGCATCTGTTGGTACCGTACCTGTATCCTTGGGCTTGTAAGATGTATTTTGGTAAATGTATAGCATATTTACTAAGAGGACACCCCTGATCTCTAGTTCCCCCTAGCATATTGTCCACTCCACATTTATGGGAAAGAAACAGGTGCTTTGAGAAAAACTGAACATTATTTAAATTATTGAATCAGAGGTGTTCCCCAAGATTTATGTACGGGAAGACACCTCAATATTACACAATCAAAGGAAGTTTGTCCACAAAAACCAAAATAACCTGATTGCTTGAATCTCACTATTTATCACACAAAAACACCCATTTGAATAATCAAATCTCTATATCTAGAGCTCTCAATTGCAATAGGCATTGTAGTCATAATTCTGCCCCTTGTCGGTCACTATATCAAAACCCTCTTGATTTGAAAACATTTCCAAATTACACATAAAATTACATTTACAAATGATTAAATATCTTTTCTTTCCCCAATATCACCAATATCACCAATCAATGCTGTAATCAAATAACTGTTTCATGTATCAATTTCCAGTATAAGTAAGGTGCTGTGGGTGGTTAGTCACATGTTGCAGATTTTGATTTGGGAAGTGGGAATGGTTTTGCAATTTTATTAACAGATGTAAGGGCTCTTGCCCTTTCATTTTGCACACTGAGTCCCACTGACACAAGATTATTTTTCTGTACAATGTAATTAATACTGAGAAGATTGCATTGGATTTGCAATTGCATTATTTTATATGGGAGGAGAAATGACAAATTAATTTCCTAATTTCCCAATCCTTATTAAATAGCTATGGCCCTCACACAACGCACATTACCAAGCAGATCTTCACAGTTTAATGTTGACAATTTCTGTGAAAACGATTTGGGTGCAATTTTAATGAGCTTATAATTTACAAAGAACTGCACATAGCCTGCACAGAAGTTCTATCTGTGCTATCTGTATCAATGTACATAAAGCTTAGAAATATATTTTTGGTTGGAATGAAATGTCTTCTCACTTGATTTTAATTGCAGTAAGATGCAATTTTCATTTAATTTCCCACTAGACAATGTATGTTGGTGGAACACTTTATAAACCATCGACCTCAGGGACTTATCAGGAGAATAGTTTTAGGGAGCATATATCATTTCTATTGGGGAAATTTATTGGCAAATGCTCATGCTCATTTTGAATGAATTTTGAATGGCATGAAACCAACAGAGAGTCTCTGAGATTGCATATCTCCCAGTCAGTAAAGCCGTTCCTGATCTGCTTCCATGAAGTTAGGACTGCTTCTGGCTAAGTTGGCAATGATTCCTTCATGGATAAGGCCTTGTCATCTGCAGATGATTCCATATTCACTTCATCCAATAGGAACAGATGGTGTTCTTTCCTGCAGCTTTTTCCAAAGTCAGAATCCTATCCCTTTTGTGGTCCCACTTTTTAAATTGTAGAATATTCCCATGCTTATGGTATGTTTATGTCACACAAGTTGATTGGCCCGATCTTTTCCTTGGCCTGGCTCATAGTCAGACACTCTGATAGAACCCTCCCACAAACTTTATTGGATCATTTCTATATATGTGACCAGAAAAAAGATGGGGGCCCAATCTGCCCTTAATACTTTAAATGCAAAATCTTTGTTTTATTGCATAATTCATGAAAGCAACCTACCACCTCAATGAAATATGGATTTCTCAACTTGTCCACCCAGATGCACATCTGGGTATTGTAAGAAACCAGAAGGTGCCTCACCTGCTAGTCTGTGGGGATCTCTCTCTCAGGTGGACAGGGAACGGACATCGCATTTGAATCCAGACTTTGGGGAAGGACCAGTGTGGGAGGATCACCAGGGTGAGGGGTCTTCAGGGAGTGGGAGTGAGATACCGGATGGCGAGATGCAGTATCCCTCCCCCTGGAACACCTTTACCCCATCCTACCAGGTAGGATCTGTGGGAACTTTACCCCCCCTTTCCCTTCACAAACACTTCCACACGGACAACCTGCTCTGGGAGAAAACAGACTCACACCCGAGTAGTGTACCGGACATGTCCCGCTTCTATGATAAGGCGAGGTCAGGCAATTACTGACATTCACTCACACCTTACTTCCATTAAACTTCCCTACACAGATAAAAGGCAGAGGATAGCTCTCAGGAGGATAGCTCAGCAGCAACATGCTCACCTTGGAAGCAAGATGACGACAGAGGCACACAGGTTTGATCCCCGGGTCCGCGCTTAGAAACCTCTGGGTATTAAGCGCGTTATAAATAACCTATCATATCACGAGAGCACACTCTGTGCAAGGCAAAGCACACGAAGGAGCAGCGGTTTCGAGAAGGCAGCTGAATGAGGGGAGAAATATGGCAAACCAAGAAGGGTTCGCAAGGAGGGAAATACCTTTGACCTTTCCGACAGGAAACCTTTACTTTCACGAACCTTGTAGATCAGAAAACATAAGGCCAGGGAACCAGGCTAAAGAATCTGGCATTGTGTGTCGGACATACCAGAGGCCATCCTGCATAGCTGACCAAGTTGGGGAGAAGCTGCAGCCACCATGGTATCGTCCTTGGCTCCAAGAACAAAGTAGCGCCAAAGAGATCAACACAGCCAGTGAGTTGGGGAGGCCAATGCAAGACTTGATGTCAAGGTTGCTAGTGGGAACATTTCAGAATGAGTGCAGGGGAACATTTCAGAATGAGTGCAGGAATGAACATTGTTAAATGTGTGTGATGAAAGATGCAAGTAAAGCTAAATTGCTGATGTATGTTTGAACTTTAAGAAGTAAAGTTACAATATCAGTGACAGAGTGGTCCGGTGCCGCGTGGGTGCTCAATCAAAGGTCTCTGTAAAGTTATCCAGCCAAGGAGGCAGAAACGAAAGTAAGAACATTGTGTGAAGTGAATCGTAGTGGTCCTGCGACGGTTAAGCAAAACCCATCGCACATTCAAAAGTCTATTTTTGATATCAAGAGGAAAATGTAGAAAGTGAGAATGGATGGTCGGAGCCCAAATGAGGGAGGCCAAATGTGATTATTGTGCTAAAGGGATCCAAGCCCGACAGAGGGAGATCCGTGGTCTGAGCTGGAATGAGTGAGACCAGTTGTGAACATTGTGGTAAAAGACTCAGAAGGATAGCTCAGGGGCAACGTGCTTGCATTTGAAGCAAGGCGACACAGAGCAACACTGGTTCGATCCCAAGGTCCGTGCCTAGAAACCTCTGGTTATTAAGTACATTATCAATAACCTATCATATCATATCATATCAAAAAGGGGTCCAAACCAGAAGGAGAGAGAGCCATGACGAATATTGAAAACAAGAACTTGTACATGTGAAAGCCCTAATAAGAACGGAAATTTGCTGCTTATTTGTTGCGACAGTGCCTCTGCAGTAAGAGACTGTTATTCCCCCCCCCCGCAGCATTATCTGAAATGACGTCAGACCAAGTACGATAGTCGCTTGTTTTGGTCCTCTCCCTTCTCTCTCCTCCCCTCTCCCTCACCTCGTGTAATTCTCCGGCTTTACCAGAAATGTTGTCAGACCTAGTACGGTAGTCGCCTCTCTGTTCCCATTTCCTTCCTATCTGTGTCTTAGCACTTGCACTATCTGAAACGTCACTAGGCTGAGTACGATAGTTAATTTCACATTCTTGTTGTTCATGGCCTGTAAGAATGTTTCGTATTTTCCCTTGTTCCCTCCCTTGTCGTGAAGTGCTTTGAAACACATTGGGCCTCATTACGAGGCTTGCGGTAGCCGTGCCAGTAATATGGGCACGGCTGCCGCAAGTATTTTTTTTTCTGGCGCCCAGGAATGAGCAATTACCGGGTCATTACAGCCTTGCCGGACTCGGTAATTGCCCATTCCTGGGCTCCGGGAAATATTCTTCCCCATTCCCATTGAGCCCCAAAGGGCTCAATGGGAATGGGGAAGCCAAATGCACAGGAACCGTTATAAACGGTGCCGGTGCATCTAACATACTCTGCTCGCGGGTGCCAGTATGGCTGCCAGGTCAGACTTGGCGGCCGCAATGGCACCCGTGAACAGAACTTGTAGTTTGCTGGTCCAGGAACTATGGTATTGGCATGCTTACTGGTACCGTAATTCCCGGACTGGCAAACTTATAATGAGGCCCATTGTGTATAGGCGCTATATAAATAAACTATCATATCATATCATAAAGAAGCTTTGGTGAAAGGCCCAGATACCTTTGCTATGAACTGTATCCTTGCGGCAGAGAAAAGCCAGAGTGTGTGCGAAGCTCAAATGTGCCGCCTTCCCCTGTGCTGAAAACATGGGGAAGGGAACCCAACTGCTCAGCTATCCTAACATATTATTTCTTTAAAACTTTTTTTTTCCATTCGCTATTATCTCACACCATTTTGCATTTAATAGTAAGGATTGGCAATAGGTTTATTAGCATAGGCCCTTTTATTTTGACATACTTGACTAGGACTGTGTTTTTTTATTTGATGGTTGTAGCTTGTTGCCATCTTTAGATTTAGGTTTAGATAGGCGCTCAACCAACCCATTGAAGTTCAATAAAAACCCTTGAACTGTGATCACCTGTGTCTGTCTTCACTGTTTGATACCATGCCATCCTTACAGTATGCAACATTAATGTATTGCATATTTATTCATACAATAAGCAAAATTAACCATTTTACTAATTCTGGTGTCATCATATTACGGAGGAGACGATCAGCTTTAAAAGGCACTCTTTGGTATTTCTCTACGTCATATGGTTCCAAGGTTATGAACCGAATTCATTTCTATGTTGCCCCGCATATGTCCTGTGGCCAGCATCTCATGCTTCAACACATTACTCATATAAGCAAACCTGTGTAATGGGTTCAGTGAATGATTGATTCAAAATGAGATGATAGGCCGCCTCTGGTCTCCTGCTTCAGCTGAATAGTTGACCGGGTTATTGCCAGGCAGAGTTAAATGGTGCCACATTAGCTGGAAGAATTTCCCTTTGAGGCTCAGCAATGAAACAAACAGGTTTAGTTGTCATCATTCATAATGAGAATGATGACAACCAAATCTAAATCTGTGGGACTATATTGAGCAGATGTATGGGATTCAGTTCAGCAAGGGGGAGCTGTTAAATTGTTGGGAGAATAGATGGTGCATGAGGTTTTTAGGGTTGCCAGATTCATCCCCTAACTTGGCTTGTCACCAAGAGAGGGGTTGGATTATGTTGAAGACCATTTTACCTTTGCTCATGTTAGTTTGTTTTTAAATGCTATTTCTAATAAAGCTTCAGTTGTATCTTAGATGATCCTGAAGGATATATGGTGGAGGAAAAAACGACAAGGTCTCCTGCGTTGTTCATGTTAAAAAAAAGTTATCAAAGGCCAATGTGTTTATTGATTTAGCTTCTCCGGAAATACTGATTCCTCTTGAAACAGTGTCATCCGTTATTTTTAATGTCCCTGGAACAAAGATCAATTTTGAGGGGAGTGGCATAAACCTCTAACACATTTTATATCTGTATTACCCCCTTCCCGGGTCTTCAATCTTATCTAACATGGTCTTGTTTTATTAAACACAAAATATCTATTACTGGTGCTCATTGTAATCTTTTAGATTTAAAATAATCAGTGAAACCATGAAAGGGTAAGGATGAGGAATAGTTTTGCTCCAGTTGTCTAGATCCAATAGAAACAAGATACAATTTTTCTGTCATAGCCTACAATGACCTTAGAGTGTTACCTGTGAAGCCACTCTTAAGTGATACCATTACCTTGTGCCATTCTTCATTGTATTTTTTATTACATGCATCCTCAATATGCGTGCCTAGTCCTTAAAATCTTAAATTGAACGGAAATGTTTAACAAATTAACTGATAAATGGCTGATTATTCTGGCATGTTTTGCATTTAAATGATTTTTATTTATTTTGTTATATGATAGTTTTATGTTTTGTATGTTTCTTGACATACTTTAATGGAAATATTTTTCAGAATAGAGTAGTACTTACCTGATATCCAAGGCAAAGTTGGTGACCCGATTGTGTTGAGGCCCCCAAGACACATGATTTTTGAAAACCGTGACACAAAGAGGAAGGAGGACAAGGACAATGACACACTTACAAAAATAGGAGGGAAGGACAAAGCTAATCTTCCACCTTTGTCTGGGTCTCCCAAAAACAGCATGCCAGCTTGGCAGTAGCAAATCCTATGTTGTAGTTAGCTCTGTCTTCCTCTCCATCTCCTCCCCATGTGCCAGCGGCAACACTCCATCAGTCCAGTCTCCTCTCCTCTTCCTATGCCATTTCAAATGACTATTCCCAACTCTGACAACACCATCTCTGGCAGTGGGTGCCTGGCACTTACTGGGCCCCTGACCATAATAGGCACACAATTTTCCTCTGAGGCCTCCACCTGGCAAACAATAATCCTGCCCCATGAAAGGTCATTCTCCTCTTCCTCCTCCAATTCTCTTTTATACTTCATAATTGTAATATCCTTCTTCTTATGAAGCACTAAACTACTAGACAATAACAACACATTGACTGACAAGGGCAAACAAATTGATTAACACTGAGGTCTCAAAAACAAAAAAGAAAGTCACCGAAACAGGAAGAATTCTCTTGATCACACACAAATGTGAAATTTCTTTTTAGGTTTCACAAACAAATACAAATACAATAGGGAAAACCTTTGTAAATGCTTTTTCTTTTTTGGGGGGTGTTGAAGGCAAGGGAATGAAACAAATGGAACAAGTCACACAAGACAAAATAGGACAAACACACATCTAAATGGTATAAAGAGTTCAAAAGGGATTTTATTAAAATGTGTTGGGTGAAATAAAAGAGAGGGCAGGGAAATTATTTTGATATTCCCCCGTTCTTTGGTTGTCCATGGTATCATGGATAAACAGTGTTGTCCATGCATACACATGATCTTTTTTTGATCTTTGTCTCATACTTGTCCATGCTGTTTTCATCCATGGTCTGTACATTAGTCATGATCATTTTATCCATGGCCTCTGTCTAAGTAACAAAGGCACACATGGACAGGCAACCGTTGGTTGTCCATGGTATCATAGATAAATACACTTATCCATGTATATAGATGGTCATCACTGTTCTGTCTCTTCAAGTTATTAATAAGGATAATTACTTCCATATCCTCTGTCCATGCAATAGGTGCTGTCATACATGGCCAGGCTTGATTGATGCATCTAATTTGACCATTGCTTGTCCGTGATGCTGCAACATAAGTCTTTGATTTTGCTCATCTTTGATTTTGTGCATAATTATTAATACTTAAGGGGTTTTCATATTTGAAAGGAAACCTTTGTATTTCTGTTAACAATAAAATACTAGTTACCTTGTTTTCAGGAACCCCTCAAGGGATTTCCAACTCTGAATGGTCACACTTTTCAAATACAAATCAATTTCAGACCAGCCCTAATGATTCACCTTTCTTTGTACTGTAAACATTCCCGATTATTTAAATCATTGTATTAGCACCATCATAGTGAAAAGGAAGCAGATTGCATAACTCTTATGCAATGGGCAAACCAGGGACCTCAGCTACCAGCATGTTTGCTTCTGTTCCTACATTAACAAATAAATGTTCACAAAGTTCATGGTGCACATATACATGTTTATTTCTGCGTAAGACTATTAAAATATTTTACTATACAATTCTTAAGATCATCCTTATATTGTTAGGGTCCTTTGAAGGTGTGCACATGCAGTGCATAGACACTTGCTAGTCAACAGGAAAACCTGATCTGACTTAAAGGGTCTGTTTGTCATGTGTTTGTAATAGCATCTTCTTTCCAAGTGGTAGTTTGTCTGATTGGAATACACTGATATTGTGGACAGGCACATGTCCTAGTTGGATGGCTCTTTCAACCAGCAGCACTTCCTGGAACTGTGGTATTCTGGGGTATCTAGTACTATCCATTGTTATACTTGTTTTAAATTTACAATGTGAATTCCTAATCCACAGGTGTAATAAGCAAGGGGTAAAGAAACATACCAGGCCACTCAAATGTTTATGTGCATGCTTATTTAAGGTCATCAAAGCTCTTCAGGATCAGGGACAATCATCTATGCATGTGGTTCCATGTGCATCCACGGTTGTCTATGGTTATCCAAAGTCTGTAGGATCATGGACAACTATGTACGTTCATGATACCATTTACACCAAGAGACAATGGTTTTCCTGGTCTGTCCCTGAGCCATGCAATGTCAATGGGGAACCATGGTTGTCTATGAACTTTGCCACAGTTGTCCATGGTAACACCTTGGACAATCCTCGTTTGTTCATGAACTTAAAAATCGTGTGTGAATAGAGAGTTAAAAGAAAAATGGGGTTCAATAAACACACATTTGGGCAGAGGCCACAAAGCTGACTTAACCCAAGGCCAGGAAAGTAACAAACACAGGAGGACACCGGCCCTGGAATCGGCCGGAAAACCACAAAATGAGGCACATTAAAACAACAACACTGAGGCAGAAACCACTGTGTTCAGGTGCACACTAATTTAATCTGAGACCAGGAGAGGAACCAACCCAGGAGGGCACCTACCCCCGGAATATACATACTTTCCCAACACAAGTCCAAAGCAAAAACACAATACAACAATCACCACAAGCTAATCACCACTACATGTTGGAGCACAATGATTGAACGCCAGACAAGGAAAGTCACAAACTAATTTGCCCCTTGAATGTGCATCAAAAGTCTGAATCCAAATTAGTGGCACAACGCAAAAACCACAGTTAGGCAGATACCACTGTGGGTCAGAAGCACACCGATTTATTCAGAGTCCAGAAAAGTAAGAAACCCAGTATGGCATTCGCCAATGGAATACACCACAACCCAATTTCAAATCCAAAACAGAGGCTACAACCAACAACCACACTGAGGTACACGCTGCTATACATTGCAGCAAATTGACCCATCACGGACCTCAGGAAAGAAAGCGACCCAGGAAGGCACCCACTGGAATACACCTCAAACACAAATCAAAGAACAAGACAGCCAGACCACAAACATGCCATGATACAAGAAAGACAAAGAAACAAGAATGGATAACAGAAATAGGTAGGAAATTGCACCCACAAGGAACGGGAATCCCCCATCAGAATTCGCAACACTCCAAAATCCCCACCAACCAGCACTAAACGGACTAAAGCACGCACCAAGATGAGAACAAGAATACATTTCCCGATTTCTCTCAACCTACAATCCTACTTTAATGGAAAATAAACAACCTACAACCAACCTACGAACAAGGACCCAAACAAACCTGGACCCCAATAGACTACTAAACCGCACACCAGAACATACTGAACCCATCAGCCCTAGAGCCATTTTTGAAAAGACCCCAATACAAATCAGGGCTAAGCTAAGATAACAAAAGACTGTAAAAAGACCTCATGTATGTACAAACAACCAACTACAATGAGCCAGAACAAAGAAACCCATCCCTCAATCTATGTGAACACCTCAACGAAGATACAGGGGCCCCAACTACACAATCTGCAAATAACAGCCACGAGAGAACCTCAAGAAATGAAAACCTGACAAACACCACCCCGACTGAGAGGCAGAAAAGAACAGGCAACAATAAACAAGAAAAAGCACACACTCTGCAAGGCAGCCTACTCAACATAACATCCACGGCCAAACACAAAACTGAAAATGACGCCCTCCTAAGCGAGGGTGGCATCGACGCACTCTTCCTCACAGAAACATGGCTATCGGACAATTGCAAAATAATCGCCCATGAAGGAATACCAGACAACTTCAAATGAATAAACTCCAACAGCAAAAACAAGAGAGCTGGTGGAATCGCTTTAGTACACAAACACCACTTGTGCACCACACCGCTCCCCGCAATGGACATAGAACACTGCAAATCACTTGTAATCAAGATCAAGCTCAACGACCAAGCTAACCCACTGTTTCTCATGATCTACAGATCGTCGTCCTACAACCCCAACTTTGCAATGAAGCATACTGGTGCCATCGCCAACCTCACCATTTACCATGATAACATATTTGTTCTGGGGACTTCAACATCTGGTTTGAAAAAGAAAACAAAACCACAACAAACTCTCTCAGAACACTACTGGAAACCCTTCACTTCACAAACAAATAGTAAACAGACCCACCCACTGCGATGGACACACCTTAGACGCAATTATGTGCAGAGATGGACTCTCGACCACTTCCCCACTGGTACCGATCATATGGAGTGATCACCACTTGATCCCATTACCGTCAAAACACCAAACCGCATAATAACCAGAAATGCAACACTCCATGCAACTACAAAAAGAAACTGGAAGAGTAATGATTTGGAAATCAAGACGCCCTATCTCCATCACCCCATTCCTGGGTAAACGCCTGGAGAAACTGGCTATCTCTCAGCTCACCCTCCACACTGAATCTGCTGGCTGCCTCCACGGACATCAGTCTGGCTTTAGAGCATCCAGATGCATGAAAACTGCTGTTCTGAACACCCGTGAAGACCTGCTCTCAAATCTTGACACTAACACTCCTTCTGTCCTCATTCATCTTGACCTTTCCTCTGCCTTTGACATGGTAAACCACATCCAGATTGCACGTCTCCGTGACACCCTGGGAATCACAGGTCAGGCTCTAGCGTGTTTAATATCCTTGCTCTCAAACCGCCCATCCCAGGTGGAACTTGGGCCCTTTCTTGCTATCACTCTTTCAACCTGTGGCATTCCACAGGGTTATAACCTATCACCCCGGTTCTTCAATCTACATGGCTGCCCTGGCACGTGTGATTGCCACTTTCATCTCTAGCTTCCAGTGCTATGTGGATGACACGCAACTCTCCTTCAGGCTACCCTCAGCCACCTCCTCTACCTTGCTCATATCTGACTGTCTGCAATTTAGTCATGGTGTGCTGCAAACAACCTCTGCCTCAAGACCATTAAGATGGGGATCATTCTCATTGGGACTCCTGCTCCCACTTTCCCACTCGCACTCTGGCCAGCCTCCCTTGGCCCTGTGCTTGCACCCACCTGCAAGGCACAAAACCTTGGGGTCATCTTCGACTCCACTCTCTCCTTCTCCACTCACATTTCAGACATCTCTAAAACGTCCGGTTACCAGCTGCACCTACTCAGAGGTACTCTTCCTTTTATCACTTTCCTCCAGTGGCTTACTGTCTCAAGAGCACTGGTTCACTCCAGGCTGAACTACTGCAACAACCTCTTTCTCAACCTCCCTGCCTCTGCTTTGCACCCTCTGCAACTCATCCAGAACAGAACTGCAAGACTTATACTTGGCTTCAAGTCCAAGGATTGCATCTCTCCGGCACTGAAATCCCTCCACTGGCTCCTCATGGCTGCAAGGATCAAGTTCAAGACCCTCTGCATTGTCCACCAGGCATTCTGGGACCTGGGACCTACCTGTCTGCAACAATGCCTACCCAAATACTGTCCCTCCCGAGCCCTCCGCTCATCTACCTCCAACCTTCTGCGAGTAAGCTGGTTCTCCAAGGTGAGATTTGAAGGGAGATCTTTATCCTTAGCAGGGGCCTCCGACTGCAATAGCCTCCCTGCCACCTTACATTTTGAGCCTGATCTCCGTAAGTTCCAGAAACTCCTTAAGACATTCCTCTTCTCCTCTTCCTTCTCTCTCACCCTACCCTGCTAACCTCTCTCTCTACTCTATCCCTCTCTCCCTCCTTATTCATACAGCTTGCTGACTGGCCACCTGGTGTACCTCAGAGACTTACAGGTCCCTGGCACCCTCGCCATTCATCTCGCACTTGCCTCCAGGCTTGCACCTCATTGCTACTGCACTTGGTCAATGAGCCATGAGAATAGCAGTCTCTCAGCACTTACCCAGTTTCTGACTAACTGAGCGCACTTGGATTCTCCCACCCCTGTACTTGTCCCCCTGTCCCCTCTCCTGTACCGTCTGTGTACTTTTCACAAAACAAGGGGATAGCCCAATAATCTAGGGTTCTGCGGGCTAAATATGTAGTACAAAACCAGAGGTGAACCCATAGATAGAGGATGACAATCTATACATTTGCTTCTTCATAAATAATCACAAATGATTCAATATTCTTTTCCTTCGTACAAAATATTTAATAATATTGCATATCTAAAACACGGTGTCCAGTCATTTGGTCGACTGAAAACTGGTCGAATGACATTTGGTCGACACAATTTGGTCGAAAACCAAATGGTCGAATTTATTTTTTAATTATATATTTATTTTTCGGGTTTTTCGTTTTAAAAAAAAGGGTTTTTTTTAGAAAAAAAGGGGTTTTGGGGGAGGACCCCCCAAAAAAAGGGTGAAAATAAAAAAAATAAAAATTCGACCATTTGGTTTTTGACCAAATTGGTTCGACCATTTGTCCAGTCGACCAATTTTTTTCGACCAAATGACTGGTAACCCTAAAACACACCTAATGGTGTGAAAATACATCACATAAAAAAAACCCCAAAAGTTAATGTTTTTCATTCAGAAGATCCACAACATTGTGTATAGGCGCTTTACAAATAAGCATTACCATACCATAATGGAAATATTGGAATCAACCAAACAGAACCTCTCCCAGCTAAACAGATTGACTCCAGACACAGAGGAGAAACACTGAACACCTGGATCACAGAGACCCCAGTCCAATTAGCACCTGCAAAACTCTTCAAAGCCACTGCAAAAAAATGACAGCAAGATGGTTCTCAAAAAGGCAAACAGATAACTGGAAAAACAATGGAGAAACCATTACAACCAATTGGACAAAAACAAATTTTGACGACAACTCAGAATATAAAAATCAGCAGTCCTAAAAGAAACAAAAGCATAATACACTAGAATCCAATTGGCAACAAACCCACAAAATGAACTATTCAAAATCATCAAGAAAATCAAAAAGCCAACATCTTGTAACAAATGCATGTTACCATCTCAATCGCTATGTGACAATATCACAAACCACCTAGTAACAAAAATAAAAGTATTCAAACAGACCATCGATGCAAGCTGTACAACGATAAACACAAACCCGGTACCATTAGAAACCAGAGCACCACCAAGGGCCACAACACTCAACTGATTCGAAGCTATAAACAAAGAAAGTTTCAACAAACTAATTAAAGACACCAACCTCCCCGGACCCCACAGTGACCCATGCCGACCAGGCATCTTCAAAGTAATCCTCAACCACAAAATACCAGCATCATACTTCCGGCTACTGAACACAGGAATAGTACCAAATACGTTCAAATTAGCAAACATCAAGCCCTGAAGACCCCACCAACTACAGACCTTTATCAAACTTACCCTACCCAGCAAAACTACTGGGGAACCACATCTGCAAAGCACTACTCAGCCATGTATTTTTTTTTTATTTCGATTCAGCTGAAAAAAATTCAACTTTTTCAAAACTTTTTTATCATTATACAAATATTAGTTTAAAACATTAAGAACAAGAAAAATATGAGATATAGAAAAAAGAAACAGCATAAAATTACAAATTGAAATACAAATCTTAAATTCTGCACCTAAAATATTAATTTCTTTGGTTGAAATGATTTAAACAAATAAAACAAGTAAGCCCAAAAAAAGGGATCAAGACATCAATTAAACACTAAACATGATCGTTTTTCTTAAAGGCCCTACTAAAATCTAATTAAACAGCTCCAAGAACAACAGCAACGTCACATGTCAACAATTCATCCAATGCTCTAGTTCATCCCCATGTCTTTAAATGCACCTAAATTCACTGCATTAAGAAAATAAAAGGTGGCAATTCAAATGCTCATATTTCGAGACTCTAGAACAATAGACCAGCGATTTTCAGGAGACACCAACCCAAAGTAGGTTAAATACTTCTTAAAAGATTGTACTCTCTGATTTATCAGGGCTGTGCATTCTACAATGATATGTTTCAGAGTTTCCTTTGTGTCTAATTGACCGCAGAATCTACATAGATTGTCTTTCGGATCGAGAAGATTCCTTCTAACAAGGATGTCTCGGGTCGGATACAAGTTGAAACGTAAGCGCAATATTACAGATCTCAGTTGTGGAGAAGGGGCCCTACACAAGTATGGTTCCACAACATTCAGTTTTTTCTGATTAAAGTTATTAGCTTTGAAGTCCCTATATGTTAAGCATAGGGCTCTAGTCTCTATCCAATCTGTATCCTAAATCTTAACCTTTGCACGATCCGGATTAGTCATCAACATTTCAATCGACACATCAGCCCTTGCTAATGCTTCAAAGATATATGAGGACCAAGTGTGAACAAACAAATGGGATGACGTTAGTATATACCCCGCCAAGCATGCAAAAATAGTCTCATGTTGATGGTACATTAAACATTTACGAGAAAGCGCCCAAAGACGCCATTTGTAAATATATACTAAAGAAGAAAGACCCAATTCGTGGTGCAGCCACGGCCCTGGAATACATAGTGGGAGGTGCAGGACGCTTCGCCAAAATTTTGCCTCTAATTTATTCAAAAATATAGCTGGAATAATATCTTTTGGTCTCTAATCCATAGAGAATTGTCGGAATCACCTTTTGACGCCAGTATGTTACCGCAGGGCAAATAGAAAATTTGCCATATTTATACAATATAAGCCGTGTCTGCGAAATGGCTGAATTGAGTTTTTGCGTAATCATCTTTAAGTGAGAGTCAGTGTGACATGAACCATCAATTAAAACACCTAAATAGAGATACTTTGGAACAATCTCAACACTCACATTTTAACCTTACAGCCCATTTTAGCTCTATGATTTAGCCTTGGCGCACACAATACAATTTGAGTTTTTGTTAGGTTGATGATCAACTCATTCTCATCCAGGTAACTACTTAATGTTGACAATAGAGTCTGTAAACCTGTGGGAGGTTTAGAAATTAAAACCAGATCATCAGCATACCACATTGCTTTAACACACTTGCCTGCAATCTTTGGCGAATCCGAACATACCTGGGCGAATACATGCATTACATCATGTATACAAAAATTAAAGAGGGCCGAAGCAAGGATACATACCTGCTTCAACCCTCTGTAAATTACAATTTCCACCGACAGGAGTCCCATCATAGACAGCCTAACCTTAATGGAGGTGTTCGAGTGTAGTCCATAAATAATATCACATAATCTTGCTGGACAATTTGCACTCAGCAATTTCGACATAATCTTAACTCTTGAAACTGAGTCGAAAGCCGAGTGCAAATCAATAAAAGCAAAATAGAGTGGTTGTTTGGTAGTATATGCATGCGTTTTCAAAGCATTCAGCATGAGAAGATTTACAACTGTGACCAATCCCGCGACAAAACCTGTTTGATTGGGGTCGCGTTGTTCACATAGTTGTGCCCATTGAAGGAAGTCTCTCAACACTAACCTTGAAAAGATTTTCCCCGGAGCATCGAGTAAGGCAATGGGTCGATAACTTGCTGGAAGACCACGATCGCCCTTTTTAAATATGGGCACGATCAAAGAGGACAGCCGAGATTTCGGTAGAACTCTAGAGTATCATATTTGTTGGAAAAGATTATTAAGAATACAGGCCCATTTTGGGGATTTTCCTTAAACATATAGTTAGACAGGCCATCCGGTCCCATTGCACGAGATGTTTAGGATTTATGTATTAGGTCTTCAATTAGTTCCTCCGAGCATACAAGACCCCACTTCAACGTCAATTGAGTTTGGTACTTATATGCGGCAAAATTTTCATCTGCATATAACTGAGCAAAGTGCGCAAGCCATTGGGCTTCTGAGACACCACATAGTTGTGCACTTGCTTGCGTTTGGTTAGTTATACTACCCAGCAATGCCCAAATCTGCGCTGCATTTTTATTGGCGATTGCACTCATGAAGGCCTCACCATCAGATTGAAATAGGGTGGCCTTCCTAGCGTGTGACCAGTTACGATATTTACATTTAATATTGCGTCTAACCACAATACATTGATCTGTAGGAAGTTTCAGGGCTACCCTCAGATCCTTTCTATACGTTGCTTTAGTTTGATGAATAAGCAAATCAAATCTATGATTGTGATTTAGCTGATGCATACCTTTACCAAAATGAATATTTTTAAAGGCAGTTAGAACGTCCACATATGTCTCCCGAGTGGAGTCTTGATCTATATTCAGGATGGCTTCATTTAAAGCTTGTAAAGAGGATTCGGTCCATTTAAAACGGGACATTGCATTGTTGACTACTAGCATTTGATTATGCCACTGCCGTGTATTTCCATCCAGAACACAATCCCAACACCAATGCAAGGATAGCAGATTATGATCACTAGCTATTTGAGGAACAATTGTGAATTTTATTGTCTTATGAAACAAGGAGTCAGACAGATAGACGTAATCTATGATGGAGTTTGAAGAACCCCTTTGCCAGGTGTACTGTGCCGGAATATCACCCATCACAGAACAATTTACCATGTGAAAATTACGATCTTCAACAAGTTTAGACCATCTAAGTATTTCTTGATTATACAAAGGATTTTGCACCCGAAGGCAATCCAGATTAAGATTACCTGCCAATATTGTACCTAAGATATTTGGTAGTTGCAATGCTAATTCTACTGCAACCGCAAGATCTTTGTAAAACACCTCATCTGATATGGCAGCTGGGTTACGATATAAGTTAATTACTCCTATAGCTTGACCAGAGTTGCATATTTTAAAATTTTACTCAGCCATGTAGAAAGTAACGGAACACTCAACCACTCCCAAGCTGGATTCAGACCCATGAGAAGAACAGAATCAGAACTTCTATCCATATGGGACAGCCTACAAATAAAAGCAGTCAACAGCACCTGATTGGCCTCATACTACTAGACATATCAGCCGCCTTTGACACAATCAGACACACTACACTAGCCCATGGACTGGAGCAATGTGGCGTTGAAAAACTGCTCTACAATGACTAAAATCCTTCCTCATCAACAGAACAGAAAGAGCATACATATCTCATTTACATCCAACACCAGAAACATTACCCGTGGAGTACCACAGAGAACCAGCCTCTCCCCACGCCTCTTCAACATCTACATGTCCCCCGTAATGAAACACATTCAAACCCCTGGACTGACCGCCTACAACTATGCAGATGATGCCCAACTCATCTTTAAGAGAACCACAACCCAAGATCCAAACAACACCCTCAACAAATGCCTCATGGACATATAAAACTGTATGACAATCAACAATCTCAAATTAAATCCAAACAAAACAGAACTAATGAGCTCACCCACAGAAGGTAACGCAACACACACACACATGAGCTGGCCACCTTGCATGGGAACCCAATCAGAGACATCCACTGTGATTAAAAAAAAGAACTAGGAATACACATGGACAACAGATTATCTCTAGAACCACAAGTCAATGCAATAGCTAAGAAATTGCTAAGAAATAGCTAAGAAATGCGTCTACCTCCTGTGACTAATTAGAGAGATACTCCCCTACCTTGCCTACCCACAAAGAACTCTTTCAATCATCTACCTGGCATTATTGAGACTAGACTATGCAAACAGCCTCTACCTGGGAATGCCTACAAAATAACTCCAACACATCCAAAATACCACAGAAAGACTACTCCTGAGACTAAACAGAAGAGACCACATCACCCCAACACTGAGAAGCCTACACTGGCTCCCAGTAAAAACACATTAACTTCAAAGCCCTCTGAATGGAGCACACATAACTTCACGGACAAGGAGACACATTTCTGCAAGCCAAAATCAGCCTCTACCAACCAGGAAAGAACCTAGGATCGAGACATCCAAATCGAAATGAAACACTAAGAGAAAGGGAATTTCAGAAGAATCGCATTCACCCGCTTGATAGCCAAACTATGGAACTTGCTACTGAAGAAAATAAGAACGACAGACGACCACCAAACCTTCTGAAAACGACTGAAAACCTGGCTATTCAATTCACCAAGACAAGCCTAAAAATGGCACCCCATAACTCACACCCAGAGCCAAGCCAATCATGGGACAGCAAAGATCCAGGAACCTACAATAAAACAACCACCAACTACTAACCACCCCCTGATCCTTGGTCCTTTCATACATACCTCCCAAGTACATTCCACACACACACCCAAGGGCCTGTCAATACTAAACACAAGCCACACCTCCACCACAAGAACAAACAGCCACCAACAACAAACAACTCAAACAAATTGGCATTACCCTCCCCCCCCGGACACAACAAGCCCAGTGCACACAAACCAAGCACACCCAGAAAGCCAAAACACACAGACGCCAGTTTCTTCTGGTTCTGCAAACACCAACAGAAGAACACAAGCCCTATCCTATTGCTCTTCGATCACTAACCTACCCCACAAACTGTCTAACAGAGCCAAGAGAGCACCTAGAGACCATGCAAATGGTAGCAGTGCATGGTATAAATCAACACAACATAGCAAAGCATGCATATCTAATGCACCATCAAGAAAGCTCACCAAATTCTACCAATATTTAGCAAAACTTTGCTCAAACACAAAATTGGCCTTTCCTGTAAACTCTCACTTCTACAGTCTAACAAAATCCATAAAGAGAAAGTGAAGTGATTTGGTCCTATTTTGGGGCTTGTGGACCTAATACGCTGAATATCTCGATGCAATGTGGTTATCCTGATTGGCCTGTCAAACAGATCTTGTTTGCCTGAACTCGCTGGACAGGTTCTGGCACCATTATTGACTGCTATTGTATCTGTACCTTTAAGGAGACACACGCAGCAGAGTGACATAACTCTGCCATGTGTGGGTTAATAAAGGAGGCCTGTCACATGAGCGCTAGTGCGCTGTGGAGCCCGGTCAAGAAGCAGTACGTCCTGTGTGCTCTGTTGGCTGGGGAGCTCACAGGGTTCCTGATGACCACAGTATAACACAACATTGGTGATGAGGTTGCTCTGCTGAATGAACCCGCTTGACCAGTGCAGCGCTGATTTTTCAAGCACGGCTCGATAGCATCATGCCACATGGTCGGGAAACATAACATGGACGGCCACCATTTTGTGAACACGTGGTGGAGAAGTTTGCGGTTCTGTGTCTGAGCTTTGGTGTGTCCTCACCGGCAGAGGTTTTTCAGAATATAATCCAAGGAGCTCTGGCAGATCTAGACGGCGTTCTGAATATCAGCGATGACATCCTGGTATTCGCCAGAACAGAAGTTGAACACATGGCACACCTGGTGAAGTCCCTAGACTGACTCCAGGACCTGGGACTGCCATTGCACAAGGAAATTGTGCAGGCAGACTTTGGGTGCACTGGCAGGGACGTTCATTTCCTCATGGTGATGGACGAGTGGTCACAGTACCCCGAAGTCGAGTTTGTCGAGTTGGTGTCGTTTGACAAGGTCGTGGTGGCACTCAAGAAGATCTTTGCCCTTCATGGGCTGCCCCAGGCCCTGTGCTCGGACAACGGACCACCATTCCAAGGGCACAGTTTTGCGCAGCTCATGGAGGAATACGGGATCCGTCACCGGAAGATTACACCCATCTGGCAGCATCCGAACGGTGAGGCAGAGCGATTTATGAGGACCCTTAACAAAGTCTTCAGAATTGCTCATGCATAGGGCCAGTGCCTTCAGTGGGCACTGTACCAATTCCTGAGTGAGTACAGAGCTACCGCTCATGTGTCGACTGTTATGGCACCGGCGGAGGCAATGTTTCAGCGATGCCCGAGGAGCCTGATTCCTGATGAAGAAGTGTGGGAGCCAGCAGTGATCGATGATGCCACGTGGAACAGGAAAGAACACTGACGTACATTGAGAACGTGAGAAGGGACCTCCGACAGCGTCAGCCAAGCCCCGGAGATGAGAGAATGGTGAGAAACCGCCGCCTTCAGGGCAAGCTGTCCCTGATTTATGAACCCAACCCCCCGGATGCTGTTGCAGCCAATGGCTCAATGGTTACAGCATCTGATGGAACCGCGACTGTCAACCGGAATGCCAGCTTCTTCAAGAAGGTGGGGGAAACCAGCTGAGCAGAGATGACCGTGAATGCCAGGCCGGAGATGTCCCTGAGGAGAGACTGTGACGAGGTACCCAACAAGGGAGGTGGCTCCAGCCACTCGCCAAGTTCCCTGCATAGAGGGGACAGAGGTGAGGAGAGTCCAAGCCGGGAAGGGGGCAGGAGATATCCACAGAGAGTGGGAAGGGGGAAGCCTGCCCACCTCCATGACTATATATTGGACCCCTGAACTCACAGCCCGTCCACCGGGCCTAGTGGGGACATGGGTGCCTGTTGAATAAAGGAATGGGGGGAGGGATGGTTTGCAGTGAAATGTTATGATGGTTAAATGTTTATACCCATTTTGTACCTCCTGTTGTGTTTGTTGTTATGAAAAAGAGTGTGGTGTCTGTACCTTTAAGGAGACACACACAGCGGAGTGACATAACTCTGCCATGTGTGGGTTAATAAAGGCAGCCCTCATGTGAGTGCTAGTGCGCCCGTGGAGCCCGGACAAGAAGCAGCACGTCCTTTGTGCTCTGTTGGCTGGTGGGGCTCATGGGGTGCCTGATGACCACAGCACAACACAACAGCTGCCAGCGAGATCCCCAAAGAACTCTTATTAACGAGATGCACATTTCGGTTTGAGGCGGAGGTTCGCACCGCCTTTCCCATAGTACAAAGTGTGTGTACTATTAGTTGCCTAATGGGGCCACATCCTAATGGGACGTTTGGGTAACTGGATAAAGCGTAAATATGCACAGTTCTAAATAGTTAATCCAATATGTAATGTTTATAACAACCTATTATTCTTCACTTACTGATGTCCTATATATTACGCTGGGCTGTAATGTTAAATGTCCACAGCGAAAATCTCAACACGTCAGTGAATCTTCCTACAGATGACATAATAGAGGAACTAATTCTGCTCTGTGGCCTTAGGGAAGCCTGTTCCTATTTAAACGGTTCGAAGCAAGCCCCCAGCCAGCCATCCTTCACAATGTCCCTAACAGAGCTGCGCGGTTCTGAAGCCTTTATTTACCGCTACCTGAAAAGTGAGGTATGTTGTACCTTATATAGGTCCCACGGTAATGCCGACTGAACGACCAAGACATTTTAATTCTGAACCAAGAAATATTTACTCCTAAAAAAAAAACCGCCGTATGCGAGTAGAAAGGCAGACAGCAATCTGGAATGCACCAGGTGTCTCAGACAGCACCTCGCCCCCATTACCCATCACACCTTCTTTCCCCGTATCCTCAATACCGCACAGACTCTGGCAAGGGGCGCTCGGGATTGCGTGGAGGGGGGGAGGACTCATTAAAGAATATGTTTCGCCCGGAATAACTGTAAATATATTCATGTGGGCGAAGCAGCCATCCGTGCCTCTTCGCGCTTGGGCGGTGCTGGCGCGGCTGTCACTCCCGCGCTTCAGAGGTTGCGAGGTAATGACCCCGTGACTCGGTGGAGCTGCTGGAGTGCACACCGCAGCTTCCGCTTGAGAGATGGGTTCATTTATCATCATAATAAGCTATTACCGCCGATAGGTCACAACTCATTGAAGAGACAGTCGCTCTAATTGGCTCACTTCAGCCTGCTTTTGGATGGACCGCGAGGAGATGAGCGCTGCGCACAGGTAACATTCAATCCGCCAACAAACGGCTTGTTTAATAATCCATCACACTTTACTTTTGGCTGCCATCGTGGGACCTGCTTTCTAACTGGTAGACCTTTGCCTTTAACCCTTTTTTCCCCGAGCATCTTTCTCACTTCAGCACCCGCGCATTCCAGCAAATGAAACATAGGCCTAGCCAATACGTATGGTGGCTCCTCTGTGTATATAACGAAGCGCGTTTATAAGTTGAGCATGAAAGTGTTTGTAAAGGGTTATGTTTTCGGCGTTTTTGAACAAGACTAAGTAACAACATGGAAATGGTACGAGCATAATACGTATTTCTGAAAGCTGAAGCAAGAAACGGGCATTTACATAGAAAATGTTTTCCAACGCAAACATTACAGAAAATGCGAACTCTGTCAGCTATAATAGGGTAAACACCCTAGACACGTGCTGTCCCTGCAGCGGCTGTCTACACACTGTCATGTATTGCTTGCCTCTGTGAAAGCCAGCGTGCTAAAAAAAGAACTCTTCTCTGTTGCAGTCAAACACTGAATAACAAGGAGTGACACTTCTGACTGATGGACACAAATACAGCTGCAAGGTAGGAGTCAACGTCAGAATCCTCTTCGTAGTCTACAGAACAGTAAAGGCCGGGGAAACCGCACAGCTAAATCTCTCTTTAGTTTGACCTACACAACGCGGATGCAACGAGGTGCCTTGTTGGGGGCTGCTCCGGTCCACCGGGCAGCCCCATACTTGTGTCGGGTAGCACCCGACGGCACACACAGAGGTGCGGCGACCACGCCGCTGGATAAAGGGTGGGGGTTCATCCCACCGGCTCCGGGGACACCGGAGCTCCACACAGGGGCCGGTTGGCAACCGGCTTATCGCGGCCCCGGCTCTGGGGTCACCCAGGCCGGGGTCGCCATCATGGCCCGCCTCCCAGGGCCATGGCAACACACAGGGACGGCGTTGCCCGGCAGGGGCACCGTCCGGACGGCGTTGCCCGGCAGGGGCACCGTCCTGGAGCTGGGCCTCATCCTGGGGCCCAGCCCACGTGGCGAGGCACCCGCATGGTGCGAACCCAAACCCACACACACCACGGAGTCTCGTTGGTCTCGACTGCCGAGCCGGAAACGGCTCGGACCTTTTATTAAGTTGATCACATGGGTAACCATGTGACCATACCACAGCACACTGGACAATACCATGGCCCCTTGCAGGGGTGCCATGCAACACTCCTCCTTTTTCATAACAACAAAAGGAAAACCCCAAAATACCCATCTACCCACAACTACTACTATTTGAGCCACTCTACTACTTTGCACACCCTTTATTAACCTGGGCGAGTGGCTCTCATGTCACTAAACGGCACCACTGGGGGCTACTGGCACCACATAAAGCACTCCGAGTCTACAGGTGTGCACCACACGACATTGCCCACTAACCGGGCCATTTTAAGCAAGTCCGTGTCTGCCGGCTCACAGTCTTCCGGGGAATGTCACTCATGATGTCCATCTTCCGCATGGAGTCGCCGGAAACCAGCTCGCACCCTCACCAGAGTTCATTTAGGACAGTTACAACACAGTCACACAAACACCGGCAAAGCCGCACCTGGGGAGGCCCAGGGGCCACATCGGCCAAGTCCATAGTCTGGAGCGCCGGAGATGATCGACCGGCACCCTGGCAGCAGGACCGTTGCTCCGCTTCTTCTCACCCGTGGGCAGGCTCAGCGGTCAAAAAGGGGGTGCCCGCACAACTGCACCGGGGATTCACACCCACTCCCTCCCTTTCAGCTGGGGCAGCAGGCCGGGCAACACTGGTAACATGACGTTTGTAGCACCCGACGGCACACACAGAGGTGCAGCGACCACACCGCTGGATAAAGGGTGGGGGTTCATCCCACCGGCTCCGGGGACACCGGAGCTCCACACAGGGGCCGGTTGGCAACCGGCTTATCGCGGCCCTGGCTCTGGGGGCACCCAGGCCGGGGTCGCCATCATGGCCCGCCTCCCAGGGCCATGGCAACACACAGGGACGGCGTTGCCCGGCAGGGGCACCGTCCGGACGGCGTTGCCCGGCAGGGGCACCGTCCTGGAGCTGGGCCTCATCCTGGGGCCCAGCCCACGTGGCGAGGCACCCACATGGTGCGAAACCAAACCCACACACACCACGGAGTCTCGTTGGTCTCGACTGCCGAGCCGGAAACGGCTCGGACCTTTTATTAAGTTGGTCACATGGGTAACCATGTGACCATACCACAGCACACTGGACAATACCATGGCCCCTTGCAGGGGTGCCATGCAACATGCCGGCACTTTGCAGAAGTCTCAGCATTCCTTTGCACATAGGGCCCATTAGCTTATCAGAGCTCTGGAGTTGCTTGCATTTTCCTCATGGAAATTAACGTTGGCAGCCTTGTTTGCTCTTGAGGTCCATTGTCATCCTGGTATTGCCTCAATCGAAATTAAAGGGCCATTCAAGAAGTGCTAAAAGACTTTTTACCACCCGATAGGTGAGGTGTGATGTTCTCACATCCAATGAGGAAGCTTCCGTGTCCGGTCTCGGAGCCCCCATCTTACCTCCTTGGTGGCTCCCTCACCTCCAACCATCCCGCTGTAATTCCCCCTGCTTCCACCCCTTCCCGGCACCCACACCGAATGACCTGCTACCTACCCCACCACTCGGCTCATCTGGACCTGGCCTCCTGTTGGTGCCCAGGCACTGCCCTCGACTGATATTGCCATCCTGGACAGCCTTCCTGGGTGCCAAGCATGCCTTCACTCGGGCCTGTCACTTCGGCCCCAGGCCGTTCCCAGGTGTTAATGCCCCTCTCCTTGGGGGTTTGTGCTCATTTATGCACAACTTTCAAAGAAAATCCTGCAAATGCTGGAAAATTGTTAGCCACACGTTGCCACTTTGACTATCTTCCCTTCTCCTCCTTCTAGACCTCCCTCTCCTCCAACACCAGCCTTTCGCTTGCACTCCATCCAGATATCCTTACTCCACCTGCTTAATCGCACCCTTCAAAAATGGCATAATTGTTTCCATACTAGCTCCTCACTTGCTCTCCCAGTACCATTCTGCTCTTTCTACCTCCTTCCACACTCCTTCACTTGGGTCTTCTCCCTTTCCCTGTTTTACAGGCAGGCGGGACAGTAAGGGTTTCATTTGTGCCCAACCGGGACCTAGCAACTTTGGGACCATGGTGGCCTGTAAAATGGTTTTGATGCTTGGGAAATGTATTGAAAGCCATCCGATGGAACACTTGCATATCACACACATTACACAGTCAGACACAAGTATGTTCTCAACAAAGCAGTTTAGGGGTGGGGGGCACCATATTCCTGTCCATTTTGTCACCAATGCTGATTAGGCCGGTTTGTTAGACGCATGTGAAAGCACATGGAGCCTCGTGGTTCCCACAATTCACTGTAATGTGATTGATTCCCCGGGACGCGCCCCTCGTTAATGCTCAAGTAAATCAAGTGTTGTGGTGATTGTTCAAGTCTTCTATCCATGCCTCCCTTGCAATAACTTATAACAAACAACCCATCTGATCAGGCCTTTTGTACCATAGAACGGTCCCTCGTTATCTACCGACTTTAAAACAGGCAATGCCCTATGTATGGGCCTGTTCTTGGGCCTACTGTTCCATATTTTCTCTTAAGACATCCTAAACACGGCAGTTATTTTTTTATTTTTTTATTTCCGTACTCATTACGCAAACCTAGTTCAAACGCAGCTGAGCACTTTACTCAAGGAGTGTGCCAGCACTGGGCTTGGCAACTTATCCAGTAGCCCGATACTGTTCGTCGAGGAAGCGAGGGATTTAGATCTGTCCTGATGGTATTGTTGAAAGAACCACGTGTTCAGTGTTTTGAGGAACTGTCAGATGGTGGGGCATTTGAGCCTCTGCCAGGATTGAGTTCCAGATAGTCCGGTATGGAAGGAGGACTGCTTTCAAGTCTTCTCTTTAGGCTCCAGCTTAGACTACTACTTTTTGATAGTTTTGCTATTTTCTTTTGTAGAATATGGTGATCTGTAGTCACATGGTTTGTACGGTTTTGGCTATGTGCTTTTGGAAAGTAAGTCAACAATGAAGCCTAGGGATTTGGCTGAGTTTGAGCTGAACAGTGAATCTTTCCAGGTAATTGTCATCCAAACATTGTTGCATGAGTTGCTATTTGGTGGGGACCCATGAGGATGAATTCAGACTTGGTCGGGTTCTGTCTAAGGTACGTCATTGACCTCCTAAATGACCCCAACATAGACATCCTTCAGTACACTACCGTCCAAACATGGATAGTTCCCAAGGTCTCTATATGTAGAATCAGGATAACTGGTGAGTGAATGGAATCTTAGGGGACCCAACAAGTGACTGGGAGTCTGGTGCCTCTGAATGAACCCATCTGTACAGCCTGGTGTCTGTCAGGTAGGGTGGATACAAAGCATTATAGGATGATGCCAGATATGCGTATCCTGTCGACGAGAAGGGAGATATGCGTATCCTGTCAGCGAGAAGGGGGATATGCGTATCCTGTCAACGAGAAGGGAGAGGAGTCTTAGGTGCTGAAATGTGTCAAAGGCATTTGAAAGGTGTAAGATGAATAGGAGGCATGAGTTCCCTGTGTCCGTGATCCACAATGAATCTTCCACCACTTGGATGGTTTCAGCGTCAGGGATGCATTTTGGGCAGAAGTCAGTATTGTAATCGTGGAGGAGGCTAAGCTGATCAATTTTGGCAAGTAGCTGGGTCACAACTACTTTTGCGATAAGCTTCATGTTGAAGGGGACTCGTTATGGGTCTGTAGTTGGCTAGGTCCTCTAGGTCAAGCAAGGTTTTTTTGAGAAGGGGTCGTTTGCAACCTGCCTTCAACATGTCAGGTAATGCACTTTCACTGAGGGAGGAGTTCTCAATACTGAGGAGTGCTTTGAGTGCTGGGTCCACAGAGTGTTTAATGAGAGAGGCTTGGAGGAAGACGTCTATGTAAGTGATAGCTTTAAGAGAAGTGCGTGTGTCTGAATGATCGTTAGGAGATAAGATGGCGAAGTTGGTCCAGAAGGGCAGTGCCTGAGGGGTGATGGATAGTGTTGCTCCATCTAGTTTTGGAACTTTGATGAGACCTCTGAACTCATCAAATTGGTTAATGTAAAAGGCGTTGATTACGTCACATTTCTCTTGTAAAGCTGAAAGGTGGGTACAGTGCTTGACTACTTTGATTAACTCTTTGCTCCTGTAGAGACAGCTCCAATGGTGGAGGTGTTGCAATCCGACTTAGACATGGAGATTATTTGTCTGTGTGGGGAGCACAGGGATTTGAGGGACGAGAGTTCCTCCAGGCTGTGGTCTTTGCGCCACCACTTTTCAAGGGATCTGATTGGGTGTTCATTGGTGGCAAGCTTGGATGTGAACCAGCATGTGAATGGTTTGACTTTGGACTTTGGTTAGACTTTAGATGTGCATGGGTATCCACTAGCTCTTTAGTGAAGTGGCTACATGTATCAAGAATGGTTGAGGCAATCCTGTGTTGGGGAATATTGTTAATGTTGCCTCTAGTGTGTCTAGAAAGAATTTGTTTAAAGGAGTGACACTCAATCACAGAGCATTTAGCCTGATCTTTGTTATGAAGCTTTGTGTGTGATACCAGACGGGGGATTGTGGCATGGTTGCTCCATTAGGGTGGGGGGTGTCTGAGCATCAGTGGAGTGGGAGGGGGTGAAAACTAGGTGTAGCATGTGGCCTTTGACATGCATGAGGACAGTAGAATCTTTGTATGGTCCATAGAGTCGGTTAGGACTTAGTGAAGAGGAAGTCTCTGAGGAGGATGTTATTAGAGCAGGAGACCAACGGGGAGCGAGTTGGAATGTCATTGATGAAGTTACCACTCCTTGGGGCAAATAAGGCAACAGAGATTTGAGTTGTTGCTTGAGATAAGAAACCAGCATGAGAGGGATTCAAAGAAGCTGAGTTTGGCAATCCAGATTGTCGTCTTATGGATGACTGCCACACCAAGTCCAGTTGATCCTGCGCGTTCAGTATGTCAGATTACGTAGTTGTGGGGTAGGAGGGCATCATGGATGTAGGGGTGGAGGGTATAAACCACATTTTGGTAATAAAAAGGACATGGAAATCGCTGTTGTTCATGTGGCGGGTGATGGCGTATGGGACCCTTGAGCGAGTGTTTACCATCATAACCAGGCAGATGAGAATAGTTGCAGGGGTTGCATGTTGCAGGGGTGTATGGGGGGATATTGACAAGGTTTGACAGGGTAGCTATGGGGGCATTCGATTAGAAATCCTGGGGACGATGGGAATGGGTTGTGGCGAGAGAAGAACCATGGTGATGTCTATCTGCTGTAAGATTGGTAGAGTAATTGGCCGTTTCAAGGCACTAACAGGACCAAACAGGGATTGCCCTTCTTTTCCTGCATTTTGCTATATTGATTTAGCAACATACCAGGCAAGATATCATCACAGACATACTGCAAATTCTGTTAACATGTTTACACTGAATCCCATCCACTCTGGCTTGTCTAGAGACGTCCATGGTCTCTGAGCAGATTTGCAACCTCTGTTAAAGAGGAGCCTCGAATCCCAAGTCTGCCTTCCATTTTTTCTAATACTTATTAGGTCCACTTAGCAACCTGCATGACATAGTAATTGGTTCACTCCTCGTTCCCAAGACATATGATGCCTGCAATGCAACATCGGGTGACTATGTGGCCAGCAACACCAGCAGACTTGCACTATTCTGACATTTTGGAGGAATTGGCCTTTTCGGAATGTAGAGTTCCTCACTAATTTTGGAAAACATTTCAGACCATTACAGAAAGATTACCAATTTTCAGTTGTCATCTCTCTTCACCTCTACTTACTTGTCTTAAATTCTTTCCTGATGAGAAAGGGTCATTTTGGCAAACTGATGAGCATTTAAGAATGTTATCCATTAATCACCTGGTAGCTAGTGCAGCTTATCGGGGGAAATACACTCCTGCGTCCACACCCTTGCAACTATCCACAGACGTTTCTGCATTCTCACCTGCCTAAAGGCACGCTTTTTGCACACATGTGAACCAAGAAACAAAACATAACCATAGGTCACGTGCCGCTTCATGAGTTTAATGGCATGAATAGGTCTAATAGTGCCAAAATAAACCATTTTCATCAGTATTAACAGTGGGATCTCTGGCAAATAATTGTGGCACCTCTGTCTAATTATGAGATTACTGTTATCTCAATTCCACCTGGTCGTCATTGCGGTATGGCAGTATTACCGCTGTGGGAAATACTGCAGGCACCATTATTGTCATTTTTTGGAAGTGATGCTGCCATGCAGATGGTTCTCCCATTTATGGGTTTGGTGGTAAATCAGATTCAGGAGGCAGACAAGAGATCAGGAGAAAGACTTTTGATTGCATTTAAACCAAGAGATGAAGGCCTATTCTAACACTATCTCTATAGAGTTTCTTGGCCCTTTCTGAAAAGAAAAAGAATACGTAGTGCTTGTCACTTAGTCTTACAAACCTAACACAGTCCTTTATCCCAAAGGCCTGGTCTAACCTAAGTCTGACACTACCACTAATAAAAAGGACCAACAGAAAGTTGACCAGAAGAGACCTCTGGGGTTCGTTAAACATAACTAAGGAACCAGCTAAAGTTCTAGTGATACAGCCCTGTTTGATCTGGTTTCGTTTTGGCTTTGTGTGACATTGCAAGATTCATATAGTCATGTTACTGTTTTGTGCATTTATGTAGGGTCTTTTTTTGCTTAAGCGCCTTGATACTGGTTTGCCAGTGATGTTTGCACTTAATACATATTTGACTTGCTTACCTACTAGATTGGATGATCCCTTGTTTCCATATTTCTCGTGACGAGTGTCTGATGAAGGGGCCACAAGTTTCATACATACAATTATACTGATCCATCCATATATAGGCAACACACTTTTGACAAGACGGAGGATGAATAAAATCCATTTCTGGGTATTCCTTGTCAACTAAGGGCAGTCAGCCCCACTGGGATCTAGCTCGACCTATCCCCTAGCGGGTGTGAAGCCTAGCAGGCTCACTTCCCTAGTCCATAAGGGGGTGGCTCCCCCTTGGGGAAAAGGGAAGAATTCCCTGGATTTATCAATTTACAAACCCGTAAAGCAGGTGATAATGGACTAACCGCATGTTCATACCATTACGGCCAAACCCATTATGAGGCCCTCAGGCCAAAAGACAGCAGTATGGACTAGGGAGGCCAACTTTTTGATATCCTTTTGTGGGACACTTGCCCACAAGGTGGTGATGACGTCACAGCGCCATTCACGTTTGGCCCGCCCCATTTGTAACTTAAATTTGTTAATGGCTCTTAACACCTGGCTTAATTTCAATGCAAATGGTTGTCTTTGGGAGGTGATAGTCAGGTTTTTTAACTGCAAACATGACCATCACGACCACAGGAACAAAGCATTAGCATTGGAATGAAGACAGGTGTCAGAGTGTTAGCAGCTCGACCTGTAGGCTCAAAAGGAGCCGAGCCGCAGAGCTGACCAGAGAAAGAAAGCAGCAGGGCGGCAGCGCCATGGTGTGTACACGGCCACTTCAGTTTGCAGAGTGGCTGTGCTGGACGCAGGTTGTCCCGACTTGCTGTCTCCCGAGAGTCACACTCCAGGCAACAAAGTGCCTGCGGATGATACCCAGCTCATTTTCAGGCTACCCTCGACCTCCTCTTCTCCTTCCCTCATCTCTGACTGTCTTTCTGCCATCCAGGAATGGTGTGCCGCCAACGACCTCTGCCTTAATGCCAGTAAGACTGAGATTCTACTCATCGGCACACCCACTCCCTCCTTCCCTGCAGCTCTCTGGCCGGCCTCTCTTGGCCCTCTTCCTGCTCCTACCTGCAAGGCAAAAAACCTCGGGGTCATCTTCGACTCCACACTCTCCTTCATTCCTCACATTTCTGACGTTTCTAAGAAGTCACACTACCAGATGTACCTCCTCAGAGGTATCCTTCCTTTCCTCTCCTTCCCCCAGAAGCTCACTGTCTCCAGAGCCCTGGTTCTCTCGAAGCTGGACTACTGTAACAGCCCCTATCTAAATCTGCCTGCCTCTACTCTCCGCCCACTGCAACTCATCCAGAACAGGACTGCAAAACTTTTCCTTGGCCTCAAGCCCAGGGAACGTATCTCTCCAGGACTGAAATCGCTACACTGGCTCCCTGTGGCTGCGAGGATTAAGTTCAAAACCCTCTGCATTGTCCACAAGGCCTTCTGGGGCCTTGGGCCAAAATACCTTCAACTCTCTCTTCCTAAATATCTTCCTTCTCGAGCTCTTCGCTCATCCGCCTCCAACTCCCTCAGGGTCAGTCGCTTCTCCAAGCAACGAGTTGGGGGGGGAGATCTCTCTCCGCAGCAGGGGCCTCCCTCTGGAACAGCCTTCCTGCCTCCCTGAAACTTGAGGAGAACCATCTCCGGTTCCGGAAGCACCTCAAAACCTTCCTCTATGCTTCTGCTTTCTCTCCCCCTCTCCCCTGCTAAATCACTGAAACTGCACTGAATCAGCAACTGGGCCACTCGCCAATCTCGGCCCTTGGCCCAGCCACTCTCCCCTGCACTGCCTCCCTGGCAACCCCTGCACTACGGGACTGTCTCTGTATCCCTACAGCCCCTCCTTCCCAGCACTTGTCTGCACTTATCCTGCACTTGCCACCAGCTGGCCCTTATTATTTATCTTGTATTTTACTAATCACTTTGTACTGCACTTTCCCCTCTCCCTTTCCCCCTTGCACTTTTCCCGTCCCCCCTACCCATGCACTTGCGCGATCTGAATGACACCTGGCCTAGTAGGATCGTTTGTCTGTCTCCCCATGTTCCCCCCTCCCTGCCTCGTCGCGCCTTAAAACACTTGTGTATAGGCGCGTTACAAATGCCATATCATATCATATTATATCATAAAGCAAGTCCGGACAACCTGCGCCCGCACAGCCACTCTGTAAACTGCGGGACAGAGTCCCCAATTACGGGATAATCCTGCAAAATACGGGACAGTTGCCCAGCCTAGTATGGACTACTGTTTGCCATTTGGCTGTTGATTTAAGTTCCCTCAAAGTGACCTGTGGATCCGTTTTCTTAGCCCTTGATCTGTCCTGCCCTTTTGGTTAGTTGAAATGAAGATTATAGATCAAGCCTGACACTGACGAATGTACTCACTAAGCGAATGTGACTTCTTCTGATGCGCAGGAACTGAGGAAAAAGAAATTAGAACTGGCCTGCGGATGGCGTTAGCTGAAAGGAGGCTGCGGTCCGTCTGGCCGCCGCCATCTTGCTCTGTGCAAGTTCTTTGCTCATGTTTACAGCTGCATTTCAGGGGCAGGGCTCTTGTTGGCTGCCGCATCACCTCTGCCGCTGACTCCCATTGCAATTATTATAGGACGAAACGACACTCGGCAGGACAGGTTTTATGGAGCCATTCGAACATGTCATGGGTAGTTGAAGTGATTTATTCGCCTGTCTCACTATGCAAGCTAGAGGTGCTTAAATGACCCAATAAAATACACCCAATCAAGCCGTAGCGCGAGATTCGGCGCGCCTAATCATTCTTGCTGAATACAGAGAGGCGGCTGCGCGCGCCGGGAGTGAGCAGTGATTGACTGGAGCTAATAAATGGCTACAGTGTGCAGACGAGATAAGGGGTCCGCAAGTATCCAATACAGCCTCGTCCGTTTAAAAGGCTTCGCTGCACTCCCTACTTTATAATGTTGTCTTGTTTCTAGCTGACCTTCTCCAGCTCGCACCAGGCCTCTCCCTGGGGTGGAGAAAAGCGCGCCATTACATTGGTCAGGGAATGTCACAGAATGCACCGTTTGCTGGCCCACCACTCCTGCCGGACCTGGCCTTTTGTGCCGTGGGTTTCTTCAATCAGTCATTGTCGCTCCTGAGGGGCATCCAGCGGCATCATTCACTGACTCAGTAACGTGCAGTTTATGCCGGTGTGGTTTTAGTGCAGCGGTAACCTCTATGCAGACGTGTCGCCTCCACAGGTTGCATGTTGGCCCTTCATAAATATATTTACTCATTCGTTTTTAGCGGTTGCTACCTGCGCAATGAATCACTTTTTAGCAATAGAACTATTTCCTCCCTCTACATGTATCCCCTACGTACAGCAATCCATTGCTTTCCAGCTAGGCGCATACGCTACACATCCCAGACATGTATAGATACATAAAAGGAACAGATGGGGGTCCGGGATGGAGGGGGACCTAAAAGATCTTGGGCGACCACAGTGACTCCCATCCAAACATTCTTGATACGTCCAGTGTGTATCTGAAATTAAGGGGCTCTCTGGTTCCTCAGTTGAGTATGATATCCGCTGCTCCTTTTATCATGATTAGGAATTGGCGATTGATTCCTGGTGTAGCTCCCGCGCGGTGTGTGGGCTGCTTGTGTAATGTAGCCACGCGGGTGCTACACCAGCAATCAATTGGGATTCCTAATCATGATAAAGGGAATATCTGATGTGACCTTGAATCACCAATTAAAGTTAGAGACACCTGTGCACAAACTATGGTTAAGACGCTTATATAAATTACAAATCTCTCACTACTTCTCTCAATAGCGAGAGTCCCTGGATTTCGATCTTGTGTTTCTTCTTATCATATGTATATATTGTGCAGAGAATCGATAAACCTCTGGGTTTGGCATTATCCGCCATCTCGTCGCCTACGCGTCCGCCGGTTATACTCAACTAGAAGTCTGTTCTTAAAAGATAGATCTTATGTGACAAGGCTCTGCTTTAATTATCTGGACTCACAGTAAAGCTTGTTGTATTCTTGGCAAAAGGACAAGATGTGAAACGGGCTCCTGTATAATGGTGCAAATAGAATACACCCTCGGGTTGGATCTGGTAGTCGGGCTACGCATCTTATAAAATCTTGAGTCTATCAGATGTTTAGGAAAGTAACCTGGACAATGCCGCCCGGCATTTGTATGCCTATTATTTATTGCCAAGGCATTCAGATGTATTCTGGGCTCCTTTGACACTTCTCGGGAATGCCCTGAATATTAGACACGGATGCCAGAGGCTACGCAACCCACAGAACACGTAGCTCTCGATTACAGCTTTTTGTAACTATTGTGTTTATCTATTTTATTCTATGTATAATTATTGATACCAATCGTTTAGCTTGTTTAATATTTTCTTTCTAGGTGAAATTGTGTTTATGAGGGTTTTGCTTGTATGGATTCTGGTTTAAATATCCAAATAAAAGCATATTCATTAATTAAGCGGAAAAAAAGGCCTTGAAAAAGCACCCATTGACTGTTTCATCTTGTCCTGTAGTGTAAAACATGTATTAGCTGATTCTTTGAATTATTTTTATATTCCAATAGACATTAGTGCAATGATTTACATTTATTTTAAGAGAATTGAAAACAAAACATTTCCAGACAGTCTAGTATTATATGTGTGTTCAAGTCTTTAATGGGGCGAAAGAGATTGTCCATAGGTTGGTTCTCTTCCCAGCTGCAAGCCATCTGGCCCCTTGAAGGAAATCTTTTTGCTATTTGCAGGGTACACATTTTTATCCAAAGTGCAAGGAGATTAGCTACACTTGAGTTCTAGCCTCACAATGCCCCTTGAATTAAGCTGCCTTCATTGGTGAGTCACAATTTGTTCGAAACATGCATACCCCTTCTAATGTTCCTATGTTTTAGACACATGGCCGAGAGATCTGGAGTAGACTCCTCATTTGGGGGTGTGGTCAAGACTCAATTACATATAATTAATAACCTTCCCACATGGCACAGACAATTTAAAAAAGATATCTAGCTTTTCCTAAAACCCTGGAACATTTACTGTCTTAATTCAGGAAATCTCCTATGAATGAGGATATTCTTTTGAAATTTGGGTAGCTTTTTAGCCCCTCCTGTTTCTATTTTTCAATTTGGATTTATTCACAACAACACCTACTGATCCACATGAATTTGTATACTGCCATACAACAATGAAATTGTTGAAATCCATCTGTATACTAATCATACAGGTTGTTATGCCTATCATGTTGTATATAGTATATTTCTCTTTCGTTATTTGATGTCATTTTTGTAATATTGTGGTCTTTCCACATGTATGTTGTATGTTACAGCATTGTTTTATAATCCATGCACTATATGTTAGTTTGTATGAAAAAATAAATTTTTGCTTTTGAATTTCTGCATATATTCCCTTGGACACAGTGAGTGGTCTGTACACTCACGTGACTCCTTGTTTGGATCTGCTACTTAGCAGACCAACCTGTTCTATCGAATTAGTGGACCAGCCAAAATACCTGTATTGGTCCAAATCTAATGTTTGCCTTCGAGCATCGTTCTAAAGCAAGGGTACTTCCATTTGTTTTCATGTTTTACAGACAATTTAAGAACATGCATTAGAATGACACCCAGATGAATTTGTATTGGTTAAAAGGGATTGGTTCAGGAAATAACATCTATAACTTTTTGGTTTCTCAGAAATTCTATGAAACTGTGAAAGTTCCCACTAGACATTGTCTGGAAGCTGTATATTGTCTGGAAGCTGTATCAGTGCAGGTAAGCAAGCCACACCACAATGTGTTTCTATCTAGTGGGCACGTGACTAATTCTGTGTGCTTGTTCATCTTCTGCACAGACAAGCTAAAATGTTCTATAGGGAAGCATCTCCAGTGCATAGTAAGGGTCCCCTCAATATTTACCATCCATCACATTGTTTGAAGTCATGCCTGGAATCAGAAGCTGCTCAACGGCCACACTGACCATCATCTGAATACAATTTAAACGGCTTAATCAGAGAAGAGTTTTGAAGGTGAACACGTGACACTCAGTCTTTAGACTGGAGGTCCAGCTTTACGGTTTGACTCCAAAATGTATCAAGTACTTGGAATTAGACAACAACATGGCTGCATCCCTCAGGCAAAAACATGCAGTGGTGGCCATCTTTGCTTCTTTATATATTGGGCCTCATTACGAGTTTGGAGGTACCATTCCGACCTTTGCGGGCCCGGTACTTCCCATTCACGGGCCCGGTACGTCCCCATTCCCATAGGGCTCAATGGGAATGGGGAGGATGCTAACAACGGACACGTGAAGGACGGGTCCGTTGTTAGCATCCTGTTCTGCTAGCGGGTGCCGCTCTGCACGTCTGATCTGGCCAGGCGTACAGAGCGGGACCCGCTGCAGAACTGGTAATGTGGCGGCCCGGTATGAACGGTACTGGTCCCTTACCGGCACCGTTCATACCGTGGCCGCCACAGTCGTAATGAGCCCCATTGTCTTGTATGTTTCACTACTTTTAAAGACATGTGAAACTACTATGCATAAAGCTTTGATAATCCCTATTCAGCATCTCGATCTTTGCTTCACCTTCCTAGAGCTTTGCTCGCTAAAAATGAAATCAGGGCCGACCCTTTCACTATGCCTAGTAAGCTCAGGAGGGGCGATGACATTGCCAAATTGAAAATAAACCCAGGAAAAGTGACTTCAAAATGTAGTAGCTCTGTTTAACGCATATTTGAAGAGTTGTCATGTCTCCATGGACTTTGTGACCTCTGAACCACTTGCATCAAGTTTGAAGGTCATAAATAACTGGCCTGCTATAGTGGGGTGAGGGAGGGATAAGGGGGGGAGAGAGAGAGAGAGAGAGAGAGAGAGAGAGAGACATAGGGACGAGAGAGGAATAGCAAGGGAAAGAGAGACATTGAAAGAGATAGAAAAAATGAGTGAGGGCACAAAGGAAAATAGTGAATGAGAAAGATGGTGAACAAGAAAATGAGATGGGAATAAGGAAATGAAATAGAGGGAAGAGGTGCAGGAAGAAAGCACATGAATGGGCCGGACTGCAAAAGTGAGATGCCAAGGAGGAAGGATGGAAAGGAGAAATTGGATGGAACGGTAATTGCTAGATGGATGACTAAAGAGTCGATAGATTGATGGATGAACGGAGAATGGATTAGTGGGAATGGACAGTTGGGTGAAGGGAGAAAGGGTGTATGGGTTCATAAATGTAGAATGGATGAATAATAGGAGAATAGAATAGATAGACGGGTGGTTTAAGGGAGAATGGATTGGTGTGATGTATGGGGAGTCATGGATGGATGAATAGAAGTAAGGAAAGGAGATTGAACGATGGGGGCAAGGCCGGGAGATTGGATGGATGGGAAAGAAGACATGAAGAATGGAAGACAAAAACAAAAAGAAAGCAGTAAAAAAGTAAGATGGGAAAGGTGGAAAAAAGGAAGGAAGACGAAGAAAGAGAGCGAGAAAGAAAGAAAGCGAGAAAGAAAGAAAGAAAGAAGGAAAGAAGGAAAGAAGGAAAGAAGGAAAGAAAGAAAGAAAGAAAGAAAGAAAGAAAGAAAGAAAGAAAGAAAAAAAAGAAGGAAAGAAAGAAAGAAAGAGAATACGTTCTGGGCTTGGTCAAAATGCAGCCTTTGTGCTCCTCATCTACCATTGACTGTAAGATGTAAAAAAAACCCGTGAAAAAACATCCTGCGAGGAATTTACCTCATTCCCGGACACCAAAAGCTTCCTGTGCCACGGCATGCATGGTCCTAAGATCGCCACACCAAGCTGCAACCTCTGACCTCTTGGCATTATGTCAATCTGGGGCACTGCTAAAAGCTATCCGATTCCAATTTGGGCAATATGTACCAAATGTGTACCAGGGAATCATGAATCTACCACAATATAGCATGAAAAAAGATATGCTGGCAGTGCCACTGCGACTAAGGAGACAACCTTCAGCATGGGCATATACACATATTCGGCTGCTGCAGAACACTATTGAATTGTATTTGCAATACTGTTTTCCCTCTTTTATTTTTAAAAATCAAAGGGTAATTCTTGAACTGAAGAAGTGTACGATATTATGACTTTACACAGTTGTAAATGAATCCAGTGTGTATTTCCTTCATACACTGCAGATGTGCACATTAGCGCCCCCCCCACCCCATTTTTTCTGATCAACCAAGGGTGACACGTATAATTGGGAGGTCTGGATTATTCACTTAGAGAAGTGTGATACTGAGCTTAACAAATAAGGACCAGCAAAAAAATGCCATTTCCAGAGCAAGAAATCATCCAAGCTAAGCATGTCAGAGTGACTATAATTTACGTGATATGACATGACAGTTATGATGTACTGCAGTAATTTGTGAGTGCTTCTAGGATTTTAGCCGTATCAAATATTTATGCGGTTCACTTATTAAGGCAAATTGTTTCATTCATACCGAGATGTCTGGCGGTAGCTCACAAAGGGCCCCCAAATTACAGTGGAAAAATGTCTGCCATGTTACAACAATTTCTCCACGGTGTTGCCATTACTATGTTCAGTCAATGGAAACAGAAGGATTACAGAATACTGACATGAAATATATGACAGAGAATAGCTCTTTCTGCGCATGCCTACAGCCACAGAGCAGGCACTGAGGAGATTGTAGCGTTGGGAAGGAAGAGCCACACAGGGCACGCTGACAACATTCAATGAAGGGCATTTCTTAAGCATGGACTACAAATAGCTTCCAAAATGTTTAAGCAAACATTTACCAAGCCCTGCCCGTGCATGTAGACGACACAGAAAATGTAAATTAGCCAAATACGCAGCCACTAAACATATTCTACACAGTTTACTTAGTGCTTAGAGAATAAATTAAGTGCTTGTAGAAGAAAAAATCTTATCACGGCTTTGATACTTTTATTTGAGCATTCCAACTGCTTAATAAGTGATTGCAGAAGAGAAATGCTTATCACTGCGTGGGAACTGTTATTTGAGCATTGCAACTGCTAAATGAGTGCTTGTAGAATAGAAATGCTAATCACTACTTGGGAAATGTTATTTGAACATTCCAACTGCTTAATGAGTGCTTGCAGAAGAGAAATGCTAATCAATGCTTGGAAACTGTTATTTAAGCATTCCAATTGCTTAATGGGTTCTTGCAGAAGAGAAATACTTAGTTGAGCATTCCAACTGCTTAATTAGTGTTTGCAGAAGAGAAATGCTAATCACCGCTTGGGAACTGTTATTTAAGCATTCCAACTGCTTAATGAGTGCTTGCAGAAGAGACATGCTTATCACTGATTGGGAACTGTTGTTTGAGCATTCCAACTGCTTAATGAGTGCATGCAGAGGAGCAATGCTTATCAATGCTTGGGAACTGTTATTTGAGCATTCCAAATGCTTAATGAGTGCTTGCAGAAGAGAAATGCTAATCACCACTTGAGAACTGTTATTTAAGCATTCCAACTGCTTAATGCGTGCTTGCAGAAGGGAAATGCTTATCACTGCTTGGGAACTGCTATTTTGGCATTCCAACTGCTTAATGAGTGCTTGCAGCAAGAGGCACTATAATGAAAAGAAAGAGATGTGTCCGCCCGGATAGTGGAAGGGCAATGGAAGCATGCATTTTGTGGAAGCCTAGAGTTGGCACAATGTCATGGTACATAATGTGCTTGCTAAACATGACTGCAAGAGTTCAACAATATTTATAAGACTGTTTGACATGAAAAGTATCTTTTAGGTTTAACGAGCCCACAGAAACATTGGAATTCTCCTCCAATCAAAGACTCTATATATTTTAATATCTTCACGTTTGTTTAGATGTTGGTTTGCATTGATGAACTATGTGCCACTACATCAATTAATAAAATAAACATACAATTGTCAATAAAATAATGTGTCTTATTCTTTCACTGCATACAGTTTTTGGAGCATGGTAGCGGCTTTCCAATAATTCAGCAAAATAACTTTGTAGACATTTTTGCACACTGCTATGATGAGAGCACCTCCTTGAGGGGTGGGTGAAAAAAGTAGAACTTTGCACTAACCCCCTAGACAGGATGCCTAAATATGATGCAAACGAGGTTTCCTAGGTTCACCCTAGAGGCGTATGCACTGGGGCGCGTTCATGTACCCTGAGGCATCATCAGCCACTAATACTCCTTTACTGACTTCACTGACTTTCCCCCGTATTTGATCCACGCAGCCTGCAGAACTGTAGTAATTGACTTTATTTTCCCAACACGTTTTGATAAAAACCTAGCTAGTGTGATATCAAGGAAGTAGTGTATGGTGTCAAAGGAATTCATAGTGGCATTTCACAATACAAACTTCAATAACAATGAAAACTACCAAAACATACCAGAAATAATGTTAACAGCCTGATTTCAGATACAATAGTATGGGGCAGACATCATTATAATGTATAATAGAGATTGACAATCTAAAGCTATTAGAATATGATGTACAAAGAGAGTACACATCATTGGAACATTTGGGCAAGTATGTTTCCAACTCCACACAACATCACAATAGGGCGGGGACAGGGCCAGGAGGCATGGCTTAACAATGTTTGTTGTACAAGCACAATGTGTAATTTGATGTGTTGTACTTTTTCTCCAGGCAACGTGTGCCCAGTTCTGATGATCTTGGTGCTCTTTGCCCTAATCCTTCAGTGCCACTAAGCACGTTTTCTTCTCCACTCTGCTCACAAACGGTGGCTGTAGGAATGTAGCAGTGAGGCGCACATTTCATGGACTTCTGCATCCAAACCCAGGCTCTACCCGGGCCTTGCACCAACCTGCAGATGAGCGACTAGCACCAGCCCATGCAACCAAGTTCAGCACTAGCTACTTCAAGAAGTTCCCTGCTGGTCAACCTTAACCCACTTTTCGACTCACATCCCACCTGAAATCTCCCTCAAGCTAACATCTGGTGCATGAAGATCCTGGTGGCACTCTGAAATAGAATATCTGAGCCATGGCCACATTTTAGCTAGGGTCAGAAAGGGGGCTTGCTTTTATACAACTTAGAAATAAGCGAGGCCTTTAATCCTTTTACCTTCATCATAGGGATAGCAGAATCGACTTCACACAATTAAGTTTGACCCTCTTATGGCATCAAAGAAAGTTGCACTATAGAAAATGTGACCCCGCAGACATCTCAAGAAGTGATATCATACAGTGTTTGACGCTTATAGAATCACAGGAAGTGGAAAGTGAAAGTCTGAAATAATTTTAAAACAAATAAAGAATTTCAGATTTGCACAAAAACCAATAATAGGCCAGAATTAAAATTGCAAAGTGAAACAAAGGGAAAGTAGTTGCAGTTCTTGATTAACGCTAAACCACACCTCTATTTAATGTGCAACAGAGTACCTGTCTATTAGCTCTCCCTGCAACCCTGCATTAGGGATGTGGTGCACACAAGTGCCTATATTGCATTCCTGTACATGCCCATGATTTCAATATGACACATGCTACTACATGGGATCATTCAGTTTTTGAGAGAAATCATTGTTGCTGCAATTGCCACCAAAATTGTCACTTGTCTCAAAGTGACCTGAGTCTATCATAACTTTGCTCGGTCTCAATCTTTCTTAACAGATGAGGCTAAAATTGAGCAGGTATAGTTAGATGCACAGAGCATGCTCTCAAAGACAATCGTGAAACGAGTAAGTATACTAAAATCACATCTTTGTCCATGATAGATAGCCAATGGTAATATTGAAACTTATTGAGCTGTCTTCATGGACGGCAAGAAGATATTCCATTTTTGCAAGGTTGCAGTTAAGATGTGAGGAAGAGAGGCACACATTGATTAGAGGCATTGAACCTTTCAGCCTCCTGAAATGCTGCAGAGAGACTGATCCCTATTATTTAGAAACAGGAATATTCGTGCTTACTTGAGTAACCCTACTCCTAGACATCCATCTATGTACGCTCTTCCAAAAATATATAAGAATGCCACTACTCCTCTGGGAGACTCAAGAATATCAGGATATGACTCCATTTTGAGGGCCAAATGTACATATATTGCTTTCTTTTTACAGCCTTTAGCTAAAAATCCTTCAGCTTTGCATGCCCATAGAAGGAACGTGGTCAGTTTGATAGAAGATCTACCATTTGAAACACGTCTAGAACTGCTGTTGACTTTAGACCTAACATCTCTGTATACTAACATTGTACAAACACAAGCACATTGAGGAGTATAATCTGCCTTAAATAGTAGGCCAGCACCACATATGGTACCAACAGATTTTATTGTGAAATGTGTCATTTGTTGTATTGTAAAATAACCATTTTATATAGGCTGGTGGGTCTTCCTTCAAACAAAAGGCACTCCTAAGGGCACACCTTTGCTTGCAGTGTTGCCCATTTATAGATGGCATTATTTATTTGAGCATCAGTATATCCATAACACTGGTCCAATTCAACAATATATATACATATGGAAATGCTATATTGATGATGTTTTCATAATCTGGAGAGTTGGAGAGACAGACATGATTCCGTTTTTGAATTGGTTAAACACTTTGGATGGCAATCTATGGTTCACAATGTCACACAGCATTCCCTCAATCGAGGGATGTACTGCTGTTGTGGGAGGTGGCCATTCTAGGCAGTGGAGCCTGACATGGCTCTGTCCCATCGTAGGGTCCTTTCCTTGAATCTCCCATCGGTGGAGGAGCGAGCTGCGAGTTCGGCTGCGTGGCTTTCATGCCGCAAGGATTCTACCTTTCTTCACCTCCTGAGCCGTTCAGCCCCCCAGCCCCTTGCCGTAAATGCTCCCCGGCAGCGTCAGTCTACAAGGGCAAGGGCACAACTTACTATTGCCGGTACCACAGACCCACATTACTTCCAGGAGGCCTTTCCTGCGGTCCATCAGGAGGGATCTTTGGTACCTGCTTATCAAGCACATTTTCAGCTATATGCTCAGTGCTCCGACGGGCTCTGGGCAGCTTATGCGGGTAAGCACTTGTTGTCTTTCCACTTCCAATTGTGTTTTGCCTCGTGTCATTCTGGCGTCCTAAAACCACTTCCTTAGTGGCATGCAAGTTACGAGTTGGCAAATAACACAAACAATGTCCAGCAGGGATAAGGGTATAGATCCCCTCTCTGTACCTGCTACTGCCCTTAGCCTTGGGTCAGGGCCTGCTGGTAACCAGCCTGTTGCCTTGAGTAGGGTGGAATCCTCCTAACATTCACCACCTCTGGATCTCCACAGGAGTGGTAGCCATCTATCAGAGGTTTAAGCACTAAGTGCTAAAAGGAGACAAAAGTTACAGAAAGAACATCTCTTGCTCACTCATTTTATGCATATTAATAAAGACCCCAAGAATGATGCTAGCGTTGCTTGCTCCCTTTCACCGTTATCCACGCAATCACAGCTAAAGGCACCTGATTTTTATGGTGCCCTTGGAGGGATTAAAGGGGCGTTATTAGAGGACAAGGAACCCGACAAATCAGAAGGCCATGTGCCTATGGCCGCCCAGACTCTGTTAGCTCAGCCAATAAAAAAAGAGGAGCAGCCAGAAGAAGTGTCTGTAGAAAGTGTTGATAGGGGGTTTGGTGACTCCAAAGCTGCAGAAAACTGGCTGCTTTTCAAGGATCATTTGCTGCCGGACCTTGCGGTATGCTCAAACTTCAAGGATTGTCAGTCATGGGTGGTCTCTGCTGGATCAAAAATGCCTATGTTACTTCTGTCAAATTGGCAGAAGCCCAGACAAACGGATCCCAAAGTACTGGAAAAGTCCTCCCTAACCCCCCTCTTTCATAATGGGTTCATCAGGGCTGTCAAACAGACCTTAGTGAGTCTCCTCAAATAGGTGCATCCTTGCTAGCGAAGGCAGCTTCCTCTGCTCTTCGCCCAGGGAGTACAGTTCCATCAGAGGGTATTCCACCTCCATTCAAGCCTGTTACACTATTGGCCCCCACACTGTCTAAGGATATTTGACATAAAAAATCAACGATGACTAAGATTATGGACTCTAGCAAAAGGAGCTTTGTTTTGGACTCCAGAAATATCATCATAACTAATGTCAACAAGCCGAGACAATATGAGTCAAGGGAGGCACTTAAGAACAAAATTCTAGCCTGGTTTAACCAAAAAGTGGGTCCTAATTGTGTCAGAACTCAGGATCTTAAAGTCCTCCATGGAAAACAGATTGATAATTGATGACTGTATTGTTACTGGCTGTGGTTTTAGCAGCCTGCCGTCATGCTTGAACAGCATTACAAACTTACAGGACACACCCTCTACCACCAAGCTTAGAATTGTTTTGAACTGACTTGTTTATTTTTTAATTTTTGTTTATTTTTGTATGTTCTTACTTAGCAGCTTCCGTTTTATTTGTTTTTTGATGTTGTCTAATTTGCTCACGTGTTTCCGATTTTGTGCTCTGTATCTGGGACATTGATTTCTGTATTTGTTTGTTTCGTCTGCGCCCTTATGCCTCAGGATCAATGGTGCGCGGTACAAATAAAATAAAAAATTAAAGTAAAAAGAGATTTATGCTAATTAGCATAAATCCGCAAATATAAAACTGCAATTAGCAACAAAGGGGCACTGTAAAGAAACAGATCACAATGAATGTTTTTATTATACTAGTTATCTCCCCAGGCAACAGATGGATAATGTTCCTTATAGCCAATATTTGAGGAAATATTGGCTATAAGGAAAATGGTATGACTAAAGTTGATTTCTTTGCACAAACTAAGTTAATGCAGAAAAGATTACATGATATGGGCTTCCTGAAAAAAAATATGTTGAAGGGATATAAAAAGAACATGGTACAACAATAGAGGTGCATTAACGTCAGGAGAAAGAAAACAAAAAAGGAATGGATTATCTGCGTGACACCTTTCCTAAACATTAGGCTGTGTTAAAAAACTAATATTGAATAAATGACACCTTGTTGATGGAACAGGGATCATAAAGGAGAGACCAGTTTTGGCACTGAGAAGAACCAACAATGTAATGGAACATTTGGTTTACTTGTTTAGAAAACAAGATAAAGTGGCAAGTTGTTTGACTAGGCTTTGGGGCTGGAACATGTATGGGGTAATTTCCAATCTGGTTATGGACTTCATGCATCTTTTCATTGACAGACAAAGAGTTTGCATACACTGCGATAAAATGGATAATTCAAGACCATTTAAACTGTCAGAATAGAAATGAAATTTTTTGAATAATCTGCCCATATATTTTATAGTACATTAGAAAAATGACTAGGAAAGTTATGACTGCTTACATCGGTCTATTACTTGGATCGGTGATCATCGGTCCAGATTTAGAATTAAACAAGGCACTGCACCATTAGTGGAACATTACATTGCACAAAATCACAACACTGATGAGATACAGTGGTTGCCATTAGAATTAGTTAAATTTGACATATGAGGAAAATCAACTGAGAAACAACTGAATATTACAGAACACAGATGTGTTTTAATGTTTAATCCCCACAAAAATGCATGCTCCTCTAGATTCTTATTGTCGACAGACACATTGCTCCACTTCATTTAGATGTTTACTTGTTAAAGCCATAATCTGTTGCAACGCTTACCAATAAGGATTTTTTGGGAAAATTGTAGAGATAAATAACAGGCATCGGAAAGGTTTAAGCAATGTAAAGATGTCTATGTTTTAAAATGAGGAAAGGGAGACATTATACTCAGTGTAAAGTACTGCCGTGGATAAGGTTTTTGTTCACTGAGTTGACATTCCGAATGGAGAAAGCAAAATAGCATTGTGACCAGTATGTGGTGTTCGAATCTATAAATGTTCATGACCTACCTGTTTGGAATAAGATAGCTTCTTCCGTATGTGATGTTGTCCATTACCAACCAATTGTTTGAATGCTTGAGCGATGTTTGTATTTTTTGCAAAAAGAGGAGCAAAATAGGGAATGAAAATGACATTGTCAAACATTGTCAAGAATGAAATGTATGTGAATGTATGATGACAATGTGAATGGAAATAGGAATATGGCTCCGAGAGGTATCAATTGTGTTTAAGTGTGGGAATGCCTAACTGGAAGATGAGGAGACCTCCTGCCGATTTGATGACATTCACCAAAGCGCGATCCCTCCGACGCATGCAGGGCATTTGCAATGGTATAAAAAAACTATAGAAAGTGATGCTGTTTCATAAAAAGGTAAACAAGATGAACAAATGCTGACTCGCTCATTGCAGAAAGATGAGATTCATTTTTGAAGTGATTGGAAATATGATCTATGACTTTCTTGAATAAGTCGTAAATTGATTTAAACTCTTGTTTGTCTATACCTGATGTCATCTGGGTATGAGGATAAACAAATCTAAGTAATTTATCCCATACATTATATTTTGTCATTTTGTGAGAATATTACCACTTGATGAGCCCGAGGCTTTAAAAACATTGAATTACCATGCAGATTAATTGGAAGAGTCATAGGAACAGAAGAGTGTCGAAGTCATTTTTTTAACCAAACTTTCAGCTGGGCGCACCATCCCTTTTCATGTGTCTGGGGATTTTTATAAATATAACTAGAATAAGACAAATACAGGAATGCACTTTGAATATTGTAGCATTCTATAATGTGGCAATACAAATATTTTGCTAACATACCTATTATTAACTGATGTTATAGATCAGTTTATCATATGAGTCATATTCCCTTGTTTGATTCATTTTTATTTGTATGCAATCTGTCTTACAACCCCACAATAAAAATTGCAACATTTGAATAATATTAAATTGGAGTTTATACTTGTTAATTAATTCAATTCTAACGTTCACATGATACAATATGAGGAAGGTAAGTAACCTGTAGAATCATTTGAACGTATATAACATCAGGTTCGGCTGATGAATAACTTTCAACATTTGAAAGCATTCAGCATGTTCATCTCTTCTGGCTATAACTATTTTGGTTAAAATCAGCGTACTGTTCAGAAGAAGAAAATATTGTTAATAAATCTTACGGACAAGTGTTTGAAAAGGAAACCAAAAATCTGTTAAGTAGACTTGTACAACATGAATTTGGACAAAATATGACACATTTTTCCAATATTCAATATTTTTATGGTATGCTTGTTATGAACTGGTATGCATGATAAATAAGAATGTGTGAAGTTGAGTGAATTTGGTCTATTTTGAATGATTTGTACAATGTTCTATAGATGTACTTGAATTTTAGAATTGATATGAAAAATAATGTTTTGAATGGATTAAACAATATAATACTCAATGATTTTGATGCATTTTATATTTGCTTAATACATATGTTATATATATTATATTTGTATGAATATTTGTGGGCACCTGCATTATTAATGATGAGATATGTATGATTACTTGTTTCAGAAAATAGTATGTGTCCCCTCTGGAATGTTGATGTACTGATAGATCCTCATGTCATCAGCCAAACAGTGGCCGGCGTAGTTGCTACCAGATGTGCCAGCAGCACCATGCCAAGAATCTGTATACATTTAGGAAAGCCAGCTGCAATGGAAAGATCATAGAAGCACAACATTTCAAGGACACTCTTGCCACAACTGGAAATGCCCTGATAAATCTTTTAAGTAACAGCTGAGTATTTGTCCCAACAAAGGGTATTAAAATTAATCTGTCAGAGTCTAAAATCATGATTTTACAATGCTGTCCAAGAAACACTGAGAATTCCTCTTCTCTGAATGATTTGATTATTGAACAAGTAGCATATGTTGACTATGTAGGAATATTTTTCTGCATGTTTAAAGTGGACACTTAAATAAAGACTATCCCCTGATAGCCCATTTAACCAATTGGATCTCCAGATTTGCAACACATTTTGATGAGTGATTAGTTGCCAAAATGCGAAGGAATTACAATGAAAGGTCACATATTGGAGAATGGCTCCAAAGATACTTTCGGCAAAGAAAGAAATGTGATTTGTTCACACTTGATTTTTTAGTGGTATCCCAATTTACAGTTCACGATTGGATAGATACCGAACTAATAAAGCCCTGTATCAGAGATCTAATACAAGTCCACCCTATCAGTTTTCATTAAGTTTCCTCTCCATTGACTCCTGTGATCCCTCCACAGATCCACTCAATTACTCAATCTTTCTAATTAACATTCCCCCAAGAGATCTTCGGCCGGTAAAAGATGATCATCCATTTAAAAACTGGACCCGTTTTCCTCATTAGACTTCTATCCAAATTAGGGTTCTCGTGGGAGTATGAATAATACCTTCTGTGTGTAAACAACAAACTACATCAGATCTGTCCGTGCACATTCTTTTTTCACTTACTTTGTTGCCCAAATAAGGAGCAGGGGCTCTCCAGTAATAAACGGGTTGCAGTACCACACGTGCATCTGGATTTCTGATACTAATTTGCTGTGGTCCATCATATGTATCCTTCCGTGGTACAACACTCATAACCCCTTTGAGGTCAGTAAGATACCATTCATTCATGTTCATAATCTGAAAAAGAACGACATTGTAATATTCATAATTACACCAATAATGAAGGAGAAAGGTGGAGTGATGTGGATGATGAACACTTGTCTAAAATGAAATCCAATATATCCTGCCTTCATTTACTGTCTTGTATTGTATGTAAAATGTGTTCAGAGTCCATTTGTAGATGGTTCTGTTTCACCTATTCTGTGCTTGCTACAGATGTGCCTGGGGTGCCTGAGGGTCACTTGTTACAATTTTGATAATGTTGACTCAGCCTTAAGTCCATTCAAATAAAAAGAGACTTTTCCTACCTTATGTGAACATTTATATTATTACTAAAACCACTAATAATAATAATAATAATAATAATAATAATAATAATAATAAACCTGCCTTTAATGTTCTTAAAATCCAAACCATATTTCTTATTACAGACAGAGCAGGGGAACAATTACAAAATAGTGTACGATTCAGAGGTCATCCTTTAGCATTAAAAGGAAATTTGGTAGGTTAAATCTGCCATAGAATATTTAACATTTGTGCCGGGGGCACATTTGAAACTTTGATCTAAATAATTAACTTTGCTTACTACTATTGTAAAATAATAGCATAGACAAAGCCTAGTGGCACAGAGTGTATCAGTCGTTTGCTTACAGTGCTGTAGGTCAGGCGGGAGTCTATGCAGTTGTCTGATACCCCAGAGCAGAAACACTTCTCACATCCTCTGGGATTGTCTTGCTGCATATTGAAGAATCCATGTTTGCAGCGATCACAGTTTGCTCCCTCAACATTTGCCTGTAAGAATAAAACTGTGATTAGCATATTTTACAGCAGAGTAAATAGTTTACACTTGTATTTCTCACAATTACAATACAAAGAGAGGAACAATAATGGCAGAGACCTTGTTTTTGGTGTGCACATGTGTCCACGTGTGTGATTTCTACTGAATGAACATCAATCTTCAGTTCCACACAGGACAAAAACTCAAAATATTTTCTTAGTATTTATTTTTTAGCAATATATATAACCCCTCACCACATTGTGAAAAATACGACCTTCCTTCTGATGTAATGTCAACTCCAATTAGAAAGCAAGGGGGTTTATACCCCCTTGCCATTTGGCTCTGTCCGCTATAGGCTTTTTTCTCATAACAACATCTTTCTGTCCCTATGTTACGTCTGACATTGCTTGGTTGATATACATTTTTGGTAATGGCCACATAATCTGATGATATTTTTACTCCAAAAAAGAAAAATCTCAAGAGCTTTATACCCCCTCCATGCATCATATTAGAATGAAAGATTCCCTACAAGAAATGATTTCTGATACCATATTGGGTGCTGTCCTGTTGTAAATTCAAATTCATTAATTTGTCCAGCGTTACAAAATAACATCATACATAAAAACATCATAAACCCAAGAACAATAAAACATATTAAAAAAGTATAACAATAATGAAATGAACACCCAGTAGAATATGCATATCACCCCACATTCAAACGTAGCCCCAACAGCTTATACAATCCAAAGGGAAACCCAGGCAGGAATATATTAATCTCAAATGACTTTACATCAAATGCAAGACACACAGACCTACGTCACTATAGGCATAAAGCTATGCCACATACTCCAAGCTTTCCATAGGAACAGCACAACAGAATATACTGCAGGGGAAAGCAGTGTTCCTACCCACTCAGGCGCTTCCAGTACATGCCTGAAACTGGTTTGAAGCAGGAGAGGTTTGGGCCATCTTACCCTCAGCACACTGTATGTTTTACATAGAAAAGGAAAGGGTATGAGAACATCCAAGGCATAGTCATCACACCCATATAAACACTCATGCAGGCCCAAGGATCCCCACTTCGGTATTTCTGTGGCCCAATGTAAAGGTGCTGATCCAGAATCTAATGTTTAACAGTCCCATTTCTCAATCTTCCGTCTCATCGTTATAAGATTCCAACCCCCTTAGAGATTTCAGTTACATGAGGCACGAGACAACTGCCTCTGACCTTTTGTGTTTCTAAAAGAGAATTTATGCAATCTGGATGTCTGAGAAGCTTATTGAATTCTTTCTTCTGCCGCCAGCCTGTGGGCAGCCACCATCCTGTGGGCAACAGCTGATGCTTCCTTTGTCCCCACGTGGCAGAGGCAGTGCAATAACGATCACCCAGCAAGGTAAGCCCTGCCTTGCATTGCGGGCTGAAGCGCTCGCATTCACATCACTGCCGGCAAGAGATCTCTGGTTGTTTCATGTTTCATGTAATTTAACATCAAGACTACCTGTGTGGAACCCTTTGCTGCCTCTACTGTTTGAGTGCACATTGGAGCACTTCACATAACAAAACCCTGTTGGGCTTTACTTTCCTTCATGGCTGCTGCTGTTTGCCGGCACCAGAGTGTCTGTCTTGTTTCCCCAGCCCTGCAGTGATTGGCTATCTGCTCATTTCTACCACCAATCACTGCAGCCAGCAGGCGAACACCGGAACCCAATCTAGGCCCACGACTAAGGCCCCTGTCTGAGCCTGTCTGGGCCTAGGAGGCGCAGAGGGCCCCCCCTGCTTCTGCCCCTGCAGCAAATCATGGACCAGTCCCAAAGTAGGAACTTTGGGCCACTGTAACTCTATTCACTGTGCAGAATGGCTGACCTGGCGGGAGTAACAGCACCTGCCTGCTGGCAGACACAGAAACACTGGTTCTGTCATAGACAGAACCAGTGTTTCCATGGTCTCCATCCCCATGGAAGACTCCATGGGAATGGGGATTTATAGAATTCCACCTCCAGAATTACTGGGTCACCTGGGTTGTAATGCTCCAGTGATTCCGGCAATCACAGAGGCGGAATGGTAGTACGGGTCCGGCGGCAGCCTGCTGATTTTTCCGGCACGGCTACCGCTGGACTTGTAATGAGGCCCATTATGACTTGTATCCACAATAGTTTTCCAAGGCTTTAAACCAGTGGTCTGCAATCTTTGACTCAGGATGTTTTGGACTACAGCTCTCATGATCCTGCACCATTGATTTTGCTGACCAGTGTTGATGGGCATTGTGGTCCAAAAAATTTGGAGAGCCAAAGGTTCTGTTTTAAACTGATTAATGAGGCCCTTTTCAAATTTGAGAGATAAGAACTGCATTTTATGCAAAAAAATCAATACGAGACTTGACTACGCCCCATTAAGGGGTGTCTGGCCTCATTGCTCTCATACAAAGATCTGCATCACTAATGTATGAATTAAAAAGCGCGGGAGCCAGAACACACTCATGCATATGCTAAAATCATTAGTAGCCTAGGATTCAGGGCCAAACATCACCCTCCCCTTTAAATCTTGGTGAAGAAGCAGAACTAAACAAACTAAAGCAGGAGCCAAACCCTCAATGTCTCCCACATGAGGTCCCTCCTCAAAGAGTCGAATGCAGCCCAGAGACCAACACAGTTCTGTTTTGCTTTAAGTACCTCTATTGTTGATGTATTATAATTTGTAAGAAGACCCAACAAAACAATTAACATTTCTATGACTAGCAAACCAACATGGTTTCTAGGCATTTTTAGAACTCTAGCTTGTCGCATCCGAGTGTGAACACTGGAGGTTTACACAAATTTAGGGTGTTTCAGTAACATGGCCTAAGTGTCTGGATTCCAGATGCTTTCAAAATATTTAGTGTGCCGAAGCACCGAAAAACATGAGCTTTTCTGAACTACAGCTTTCTGCTCACCTATTTTTCTCTTCAAGAAAAAAGCACAGAACCTACAACACAGCAGGGATGAAAGTGCCGTTTATTATGGAAAGGCCAAATCACAACTGTAAAATTGCACTCAACTCTCAGGTCTGGCCCCTATCTGTACTCAAGGGGAAGCGCATGCCCCCGGCCGCACCCCACCATAGGCAAATGGATAAAACAGGAGTCTCCATGTGCTCAAACAGTGCCACCCCTGTATTTCATAGTCTGTTCACGGAGTCCCATTCCTCTGCACTTGCCCACTCTGTTCTACTGCCTCACAGTTAGCATCCTTGTATTAATAGTTATAACCCCATCAGTAAGGATCTTTACTGATAGTGGCACTGAGGGCTATGTTCAGGGCCTCTGTTCATTTGGGCTGTAACTTGTCCCCAGGCCATTACCAACCAGTAAAACCCCACCATTGAGCTTATTGCTTAAATAATTGTCATAATATAATATCTCAATGTGTACATACAGGTTTTGCAGTTGATATTGTTTTTTTTGTTGCTCTAGTGTACCTCTTCCCACAAATGTGTATGGGCCTTAACTTACATTTAGATGATAACCGCAAAATCTCTCGGAAACTGGAGCTTTATTTGATATATCTGTATTGAGGCATAACCTCTGGTTGTGATATGGTCTGATCAATTCTGAAACACAGTAGAATCACTGAGGATCTATTTTATCCTGAGCTTGAAAAAAATACAGTGCATTCCACAACAGAGCAAAGGTTAGTCCTGAGAGAGTGTTAACTGGAGACGTGCACATTCTATCTCTCACCTTTCGGGTGATGTGCAGAATTTCCCAACCTGAGAATTATTCGCAATAAACCCAAACGGTCAGAGCCTTTACTGGGTTAGGTAATGCCTTGGGCCAAGTTACAGGCCTAATAAACCCCCCTCCTGGAGAGGTATGTTGATATTAGCATCCCAGTTTACCGGGATGCTAATAATTGTTTTAAAGTTTATTTTGTTTATCCGTAGGTGCTTGCCGTCTCGGGAGGTCAGCCTCAGGGGAGGAGCTAAGTGTTCATATAAGTACAGGCTCGCAGTCAACTGCTGTGAGTGTTTGGAGTAGGAGAAAGAGGTGGAAGAGAGACGATAAACTATGGAGGAGGTTGAAGAGAGAAGAATTTTAAGAAGATTGGAACAAATGGAGACATTTTGACATAGGTTGGAAGGAGCAGAAGCATTTTGGAAGAGATTGAAAAGATCAGTACTAAACACACTAAAGCAGGATCCAAACCCTAGAAGAGAGACTTTGTAGGGGGTGAGAGAAAGAAGGGAAAGTTTTGAATAGGTAGAAAGAAATGGAAGGAGAGGATCATCAGGAAGGAGAAAGTGGGTGAAGGTATCTGGAAGTGGAAGGAGGAGTGCATTAGAACATAGGACATCATCGGGAGGAGGTGGGTGCAGGGAAGCAGGAGACTGGGGAAAAACCTCAGAGAGTGGTTTGGAAACATCAATGGGAGGTTGAGGCATGGAATGAGGAGATTGTTTGAAGACACAGGAGAGTGATTTGGGGAAGAGATTATGTGTCAGGACCCCTAGATAGGGAAGAAACGGGGACCCTCTTCCAAGGGACGTCTGTGAAAACTCAATTGGGGAAAAAGATGACTACCTGCACAGGCACGTGGTTATTAATAGAAGGAGACTCAAAGAATAGCACAGGAGGATAGATTATTTAGAACACAATGAGGAAAGGTACATGAGCGAGAGCAATGGAGACTAAGAACGTGGAAGACAAAATCGAGAGAGGATCAGAGAAGAAGGGTACAGAAACGCCTTTAGACCCAGGACTGAGAGCAAACAAGAAGAGTCCTAGAGAGGAGAAGGATGTAGTAAGCGCCCAAGATGAAAATTGAGAACCTAGGGGTGAGGACATCAAAGAAGACACGAGAAAAAGGGTGAGAGGAAACCCTTAAGCCTGACACGTGATCAGAAGGCATTACCTTTCGGGAGATGGTGAATATATGGTATGCTAACCCCTTTGAACCAGATTTTGCATTGTCCAAATAAGTCTCAATTGATACACCTTAGCTAGATTTATTTTTCCCTGATGTTTGCTTTGCCGAACTTCCCTTTATTGCTAAATAAAGAAACTTGCTTTAACTAGCACTCTGTCTCTTAGTCTGTTTATTGATCCCTGTCACCCCTTGTGACAGGTGCCAATGGGATCTTATGGTTACCAAACATCCTAGATTTCTGTAAATTAGCCAGTAGAATGGTGGAACTTCCAAGCTGACATGGCCAAATGTTTGACTGTCATCCTTCTGCGTGTGTACAAACACATTATATTACTGTTTTAGTTGGATTTAGCTTCAGAGAATTCTGTCCCATCCATTATATTATTGGGAGCAATGGGTGTGTGTGTGATTGTAGGAGATGTGCACATCATTAGGGTTAGAAAAGTGTGAGGGGGAGCAAGAGGTGTCATTGTCTGTGATCAATGATTGTAGGGTTTTAGCTGAGAAGGTGGTTGAGGTAGTAGCTGAGAGGGGCCAGCCTGGATTACTGTATGTGTGGGGTGTGCATGTTAGAGTGTGTGTAAGAGGCATACAGTGGTGAGGGGCTAGGGTGATAGGGGTGAGTAGAACCTTGGTTAAAGCAAGCAAGCAGAATAGTAAACAACTGTGACAATCTGTTTAGTCTCAAAAAGCAAAACACTACAGAATTGTTGTAGATCAGTGTACTTGTTTTAGCCAAAGCCCATAGGGCCAGTAAATTCCTAGAACTACCTTATTCTTAATGCATTTCTTCATTGTTAGTAATCCATGCCCTCCAGTGCTCTGTTCATAACCTTTCAGGCCCTGCTCATCTACACAGAAATCACTTACAAGAAAAACAAAAGACTCTGATGTTTTACCCTGAGAATATATACCTTTCTTTTTAGCTAAAACATAAACACCAGAACAAAAGTGCTCAGCTAATCAGGTGGCAGGATTTGTGGATGAGAACTCACACTACACTGCCTGTGTTTTTCCAGCCACCCAAGGCCCTTCACCAGGTGCAGCCATCTTGATTCTAGGGAGGCACCACAGAGCCCCTCCCTATGCCCCAACCCTACCCTCACCGTCTAAGTCAAGCAGTACCATTCTCCAGTGAATGGCAGAATTGTTGAGGATAGCACTGTTGCTCCGGATATGGTGGCATGGTCAATGTAGTTATCTAGGTATGCTGTGGGAGTGCATAAAGCACACATCTCTGTGCTGAAGTCCTTCTCAACTGCTTGCTGAACCATTCAATTGGGATGTGAATGTCATTGGTAGATGAGAGTGGTAGGTGGGTAAAGTGATTATGTTGCCTGTGCACCACCCTGTGTTAATAATTAGGTGTATGAGGTATTGTTGTATCCTTGCCGCAGTCACCTAACTAGCAGTGATATTCACTTTTACTCTCATTGGTAGATGAGCATGTGTGCGATTCCTGATTGGTATTGTCAGGTAGGAGGTTGAGGCCACCAATAGGTTCTCCTCCCCACAAACCTGTCCCGGTGGTTGCCAAAGTGAAGTAGGAGCATTTATGTGATTTCTGATCAGTGATGCAATTGAGAGGAGTGTGCCGATGTACTGTCCTGTGTTGCACATGGCACAGTCTAAGATCATGTGAAGGTTCTTTATTCAGTCACAGCAGTTGCTGAGATGACTATAGGCCTACAGGTGTCTGCTTATCCGTGGTGTGTGGAGCTGATATATGATTAGCTGCACTAATCTTGATAGTTGCGCTTCATGTCTTTTGACATTCTTCAAGTATGTGCGCCGTGCAAGCCGTGAAGCATTGGCAGTTTGTACGGGACCTGTGTGCTCTGCCCATGTACCTACCCTATCTGTGCCGTGTACATGAGTTGTATTGGTGTTGGGCGGACATTGTTGCCATGGCATGTGGAACGCTAGCTGCTGTCAAAGTCTCTATGGCTGGTAACGTGTGTAGCCCATGGGAGCGGTCTGTTTCTATAGGCCTTCTCAGATAGCCACTCTGTCTTTAATATATCTGTGGGCAGATGTGTGAGCCTCTCTCTGACCACAGCTGCACCAGCCCTGTCAATTGCTTTTGCCCAACTCCTGATTAAGGACATTAGCATGTGTAGATTGTTTTCAACATGGCTTTAAACATTGTTTTGGAAGTACACTGAGAGGGTGCCCTTGACTTAAATACTACAATCATCCTAGAACTAATGGACAGTCTTATCCTCCAAGGTCGATGACCCTCTATGCATACCTTACCTCAGCTTTATGAGGCTGCTACATGGAGCATGCTACACTTAACCAAAACAAATAAACAAAGTAACTGAAACCATGCTCTATTTGTCAGTGTTGTTGTGAGTTAGTTCATCAACCCTGTTGACAAATATTAAGATGGTTCTGGAAATAATGTTAGACATTCATTCCTGGAAGAAAAGAAAACCATAGGCTTTGTGTTTTCGGTCTGGCTGAGTGATGAGAAGAGAGCCGGTGAATGCAGAGCATCAAATTAGTGCAGTAATCTTAGGTGAGGCAGATGTGGTTTATTATTATTATTATATCAGTGGAGGATACTAGTGTCTGGTGTGTGAGGTTAGTTATTTATTTGTGATTTGTAATACACATCATGCAAACAGGTAACTTAAATGTATAGGAGGCGTGAGTTGGGAGGGCGGGTCTAGAAATGGTAGTACAGTAAAGAAAAAAAGCATGGGTAAGCTGGGGTACATTCGGACTACATTTAGGGCCTAATTCACAGAACGTTTTCCAATGGGGTTTTGCATCATAAAATGCTTCTGTGAATTTGGCCCATAGAGTGTATTGACTCTCATTTGCACCTGTACAGTTGGAATGCTATGTAGGCAACTCTTGTTCTCTCAAGAGGGAGAGGATTTTATAATCTTTCCCAAAACATGAAGGTGAATATTAGCACGACTCTTGTGGCAAAGTAGTGTTAATAACACAAGGTCATCGTTACAATATCTCCAAGAGACATTCTTTATTATTTTATAAGACCATGTTTTTTGCATATGGTTTCCCTTTGTTCTTTCAACATGATTTAATATCAGAGTCTGACCTTTCACCCCTTTACTCCTTTTTCCAGGCTGGCAGCCTGAGGTTTGTTTCTCAGGGTCTTTCCAAATCGTTCACAATTCTTAGTCTTTCTCAGTTTCACATACTTTCAGGTTTCTCATGACCTCTCTCAGGCGCTTGGCTCTTCTGAAACTCCTCAGTGCCACACTCAGGTTCTAGGTGCTTCAGATTCCTTTTGCCACATCTCAGCACTAGACACTTTCTAAAACCTCAATCCCCTTTCAGGTTCTACGTGTCTTTCGGATGTCTTAGAGCCTCTCTAAGGTGATTTCTAAAACATCAATGCCCCACTCAGGTTTTCTGTACTTTTGAAGGATGCATAGAGCATTATTGAATACCAAACTAACTAAAGGGTATATTTCGTGTGTTTTGAATACTGTGAAGGCATCTTGAAGCAAGACACAGACAACAGATTCAAAGTTTAAACAGAAATAATGCATTAACTCAAATGTCAGGATGGTAGAAGGCCTAACTTGACCTATGCTAAGGTGGGATTTCCCTACCTGAACGAAACTAAAGAAAGCCTGAGTCAAAGAGTTCAACTTAAAAGTCTGTCTGTGTCTAACACCTATCCTTTCCCTCAAAACTAAAGCTAAACAATGTGTAGAGATGTCAATAATCAAAAAAATAGGGTTCAACACAAAGGGCATCATCATGAGTTTGGCTGTAACCCTTAAATCCGGCGGTAGAGCTGTTACCGCCGGATTTATGGGTCCACCAAATCAGGGCTTCCGCGGATTTCTCCCCAGCTCTGAACTGGGGGCAAATGCGCCAAAAATTCGTGCTCATACCGCCGGCGTGAAATCTGCCGGCGGTATGAGCGCGAAATTTCCCCATTGAGCCCAATGAGGAATGGTGCATTTCCGAATGGGCTCAGTGGGGAATTCCAAATCCGCCAAACCCATGATCCGGCGCTAATAGCGCCGGTGGGTTTGGCCGTAGGGCAGATAGCGCCAGCGCTATTGGCGCCGGCGTTACCGCCCAACTCGTGATGAGGCCCAAAGTTTGAGCTTCTTCCAGCTCTTAGCTTCCTTTTCAGCTCCCCTTCTTCAAGTTCAAGAAAGTTCAATAACAGTCTCCAAATTACCTTTCCCAAGTTCAAGGAAATAAAGCCCCACACAATTCTCTAGGTTCTCTTCCCCAAGTTCAATGCAACACAGTTAAACAAAAAGGGTCTTGTGGCTCCTTTCTCAAGACAACATTTGCAGTTGTTCCGCAAGTCTCGGGGTTCCCTCACCTAAGACTTTAATTCAGCCACTTGTAGTTGTTTTAGTCTTTTCAAAAGGCTCAACACAACTCTAAGTCACCTAACCCTCCATCTGGATTGCGTCACAAGTTTGCTCACAGTGCTTCTTCTTGGCTTGTTTCACAATGTCTTTGGTTTTCACAATTTAGGGCTCACTGGTCTAGGTGCAGTTATCAGAGCACATGGTCCACCCATTACAGGTCACACAACGAGGATCCCTAGGCTCTTCAGCCCACACATGTTCTTCTGTGTTCAGAGGCACATTTACTTAGCTCCTCTTTGTCGGCCTCTTGGCCCTTTGTATACACTCTTTTGGCTTTTCCTAGTTAGCCTCTTGGCTTTGCCACAACGTGTCTCACCCATTTTACCAGTCTTTGGCCTTGCCGCTCTGCATCGGTTCATAAAGTTCACTTTCTGGTGGTCTTATTCATGCCCCACCTTTCAATGGCACTCTTTCACACTTGTGCTCTTTTCCGCATGTTATTTTGACATGGGCACTTTCCCTTTGACCGTCATCTGCTATTTGCTTTGCCCACAAAGTTGTATTCAATTTACTATTCAACATGCTTAATTTCAGCTATGTTTTGAGTTTTCAATTTACTATTCAACATGCTTAATTTCGGACATGTTTCGAGTTTTCATTTAGTTCGATACTTAGTTACTCATCCGCAGCCCGATAGGAGCACCCCAGCTATGAGTGACTTTCCCATGACACTCAACGGTCCTCAGTGTTCATCCCCATCGGCTCCTGCTGCTCCCCTCTGTTTCTCCAATTGGCAGGCCGGCTTCTGCGAGCCCCCCTATCATGCTGGATGCAGTCTTGCACATGCCATCAACTCTGCTGACTCTGCAGGGACGCGGACAACGTCCTCTCCTCTGTCCTGCTTGCTCGCAGCCCCACCTGCTCGCTCTGGCACACAGAGGGTCCCACACCTGTGACAGCCTAACAGCCTCTCTAGCCTTGAGCTCCACAGGTCCTCCAGGATGTCGGCCAGCATCCTAACTCCTTCTCTGGTTACAACACGGCTGCCTCCTTTCGAGAAGGGTCCCCTGCTGGACTCTACCACACAGTCCTCCTTGTTGCTCTCTATGCTGTTCTCTGGTTCCCCATGCATGTATACACCTGCACCCACTTGACAGGTTGCAGGTGTGGATTCTCAGTTGGGCTTGCCTGACTATATTTAAAGGGACATGCCTGACACTCAATGTACTCTGCAGGCATCTTCCTCGTCCCAGTCCTAGAGAGGTGAAATGTGTTTTTAGTGTTCATTACTCTGAGTCGCCTCTTCCTCGTCTCAGTACTAGAGTGGTGAACTAGTTTAAGTGTTCACCACTCCTAGTCGCTTCTTCCTCATCCCAGTACTGTCATCGGAAAATGGTGGGACAAGGAAAGGAGATATTTTACAATAGCCCACAGAGGCTGAGGAGGATTTGGTTGGTTTTTAATAGCGAAAGGGGGACCCCATGTCTCTTCCTTTACACTTCTCCTCTTCTTGCCCCTCTTTCTGCAGCTTCTCAAGTGATAGTATATCTGGATACTTTCCTGGTTAGTGGGATAGGGATAGCAATATCACATAACTGACTCTGGGATGGAGGGTTCTTCCCAAAAGGGAAATGTAGAATACTGTGTCTCGCCTGAGGGTATCTCATTCCCAACCCTCAAAGACCCTCCACCCAGGTGATCCTCCCTTGCTTCTCCACCCCCAGGGTCAGGTTCCAAAAGCGATGGCCTTTCCCTGGCCACCTCAGAAGAGGACCCAAGGGGAGTGTATGTGAGGACGGCGTCAGGTTTTTCACAATACGGAAAGCAAAGTAAAGTAAGTGATGAACCATTATGAGCATTTCTGAGAGAAGTGAAAGCAAGGAGGTGAGAAGGATTACAACACTCACAGAGTGAACTGTATGAAATACCAGTTGTGGCAAAGCCAAAAGACTGCCAAGAAGAAGGTGCACTGAGTGTGGATTGAAGATCTAAGAGCCCACAGGGCTACAGGTTGAGAGAGGAAAATACCTGGGTTGGCCCAAGCCTAAAGAATACAGAAGTACAGCAAAGTGCACATGGTTATTGGTTGTGTGACCTGTAATGGGTGAACCGTGTGGTCCAACAATGGCGCCAAAACTGGGGAACCCCTACTTGACAAGTACCAAGGAAAGTGCAGCTATCGGTTGTGTGTTTTGTGATGGGTAGACTGTGTGGTCTGACAACTGCGCCTACACTGAGTGCCCTACTGGGAATGAAGAAGGTGCTGAACGGTGTTGAGCTCTTGGGGAAAGGAACCCAGATGCCTTTACTTTCAGGAATTGTTGAACTGTGTTGACCTCTACAGGAAGGGAACCCCCAAGATGTCTGTAGAACTATTTTGAACTTGGGGAAGGGAAAACTCAGAGAAAGCCTTTGTTGCTGACATCCCCACACATTGCATAGATTTAGTTGTGAGGGCAAGCATAGGTTTTGCACACAGGCAGACTTTTCATTTGAAATTATTGACACTTACTATCCTTAGTTTTCTTTATGTGGGGGAAACACACTTTAGCATAGGGCAAGTTAGGCCTGACATATAAAGAAAATGTTGCTTTTCTTAGAAAGGGGAATCTGTTGTCAGTGTCTTACTTCATGATGCCTTCACATTCCTCATCCAGCTCTGCGTGATGACTCACAGCCTTCCAACAAAATTGCCTTTCTTATGTCCCTCATATTAAGCCCTGATTAGTTGGGCGTGTCATCCCTTTTTTAAAGTCTCCTGGCTCTGGGAGCATTCCCTGTGTCATTTGTGCAATTATGCACTGCTTTCTGGCCACTGTCACATGACAGGATAAGGTCAGGTGATATAAACCAGGTGGTAATCCATGGTTTCAGTGATCACTTTTACTTCAAACATGCTTGGTTTGACTCTTGTATGTATATATGTTTAGAGGGTTTACGTGGTAGGACACAGTGAGGTGTGGGGAGGAGGGCAGGGGTTTGAGAGGAACACCCCACCATTAAAAAAAATATAAGAGCTACAAGTGTAGACCAAAATATAGTCAAAATAATTCTTTTTGCTGAAAAATACATAACAAACCAGGTTGGCCATCTTGAATGTTATCAGTTACTCTTTGTTTGTGGAAGTCAGCTCCTGTAACTGCTACATTTTAGAGCAAGAATATCAATGAAGTACAGATGTTTAGTTAACTAATAGTTTTACTTTATGGGAATATGGGCACACACATTATGTTCCCTTGATTGTCTGGCTTGTTCTCTCTAGGGCCTCTTACTCTGAGACCTTTGGTAACACCAGAATGTGGACTTGGATGGATAAGTGCATGCTGTAGATGTGGTCGGTGAAGGTGGTGTGGACGCTGGTGTGTACGTTTAGCCAAAAATAGCCTGTGTAAGGTATAAGTGATGTAAATGGTAGATGTTGATGTGGAGGGTGATGGGACAAGGGCATAAAATGTAGATCACATGTCTAAGTTAGATGCCACAGATCATGGAGTTCCTGCTGCCGACATATGTGTTTCAAAGATCAAAATGTACCATCCGAGCAATAAAGACTGGTGGTTCAATATACCTTTTGCTGATATACTTTTGCAAACAGCAGGTCTCATGATTAAAACCAGACAGAGACAATTTAGATTGCCATTTACCTTAGTCAATAAAATACGAGAACCGGTCTGGAAATAAAGGTGCCGGTAACAACACTGGCACTATTATTTCCAGACCGGGTCACTCTGAGTCTGGTCGGGGCACTGAACAACTGGCAGGCCTGACAACGTGCCGGTGCTTCTGTATACCCATTCCGATGGAGTCCAAGACAAATAGGGGGTTCGATTCAGCATTGCATAATAGCAGACACCATATCACAATGCACCATACCATGGTATAGCATGGACTGAGTTGCAATGAAATGTAGGAATCGCAATTGCTTGCTATTAACACCTGAAACCTACTAATGTTTAACACATTAACAATATTAGAGGCAGTTCAGTCCAAAGCTCACTGGTGCCAATCATTGGTGCAAACTGGGCTACTTCATGAGGCTGCAAGCACAGGCTCAGCGTTGTTGCTTGGAAAATGGGAAGAAATAAAGCTGCTTTCACAATGGAGACATGAGCTGAGGAATGTGCAGTAAACTAGGTCCATTGTTTAAAACTTCCAGTGCAGGAAGCCGAAAGGAAAGTTGTTACAGCTAAGCCATCCTCTCGCTGAGCTGGATTCTGTGTAAATGGGGAAGGAAAGAGACATATGGTAGCACTCTGGAAGCTTACAGTAGGTTTGACTATCCAGAGGGGGTGGCTGATTAATGGGATGGCATCACTGTGAGAGGCAGTGCTATTGTATGCCTTCTTTATGGGGATGCACCTTGAAAAGAAGGGAATGGGGAGAGTTTAAAAAGTTGCAATGAGAGAAAGGCTGGGGCTTTGCTGGTGCGATAGAAGAAGGATGGTGGCAGAGAGAGGAGACAGACCAGGGCTGGAATCTTTGCTACTGTGATAGAAGAAGGAGGGGGGTAAAGAAAGCCAAGCAGCCCAGATCACAGAGAGGCATCTTGGGCTGGTGTTGCAAGCAAGATCCTTTTGGACATATTTTGGGTAAGCATACCGTACCAAGTGAGGACATTGCCTCATGTTTGTGTGCGACAGAATTTAGCTGGGGTGAGTGTTGCATGTGGGAAAAGAAGATCATATCAGGCATTAGGGAGGCCCTTTGTGCACTGCATTTGCCTAAGCAAAATTTGCTGTCACTCTCAAAAACCAAGAGTAACAGCTATCTCAATATTCAGACATTTTAAAAAAGCTTGTTCTCTGCCAAGGTTAGAAGAGGAGAGGGCTTCCGTATTTTCACTGGGCAAAAGGAAAAGTTTGCCTTGGTTGAGAGAGGAGAAAGTGTTCTAAAATTGCAAGTTTATGAAACCAGCATGTGTCAATAAATGAGTGTACATTTCTTTGCTCTTAGCCCGCCTACAACCTACAATGTTCAATGTACAATGATGGCATGTTGGGTTTTCCTGTGTGTGTTTTTATTCTGATCTGCAGACATTTATAAAGTATCCTATGAAATAACAAAGATTGGGCATGGCTAGTTTTTGCTTGACACATTATTTTGTAAGCACAATCATGCTTTTACCCCATGTTATCAATGTATCATTTCTCAGGCAACCTGGTAAGTTTATTTGGAGTAATTACACTGAACCACCATTGCAATACAAATAAGGTAGCCCATAGTGCAATCCTAAATCTTGTTTTTGTTGCAGCAAGTGATCCCGAAGTGCGTCTAGACCAGTGGTTAGTGGCAAGCTAGGAAACCTCACAAAAATACCCTACAACCCAAAATGCCCTACAGATGTCATGCGATGGTAACGGTAAGGCGAGGTTGCCGGTGACCCGATGGTAGCACCAGCATCATAGAACAAATATCTATGTGTAACCTACATGCAGATGTTTGAACCTGGGAAGAGCTGACTTTTTCTTTCATACTTTGAAAGTCGACAAATGATTCATAATTAAGTCACGCAGTATGAACACCTATTAGTGTAAATGCCACTAAACAACTCGGTGTTCACACAAGACTTAAACCCCATGTTACAACCAGATTTATGAGCTCAATCCTTATGCAACAATGTTATTTGAAAGCTACTTTTTGTCACTAATGATATAATTTCCTGTATGTACTTGGAGGCTTCAGTCAGAACAGCTATATATAACAATTATTATTATTATTTTACTTTTTTTAAAATTTGTTTTTATGGTTAAAAATTAGGGGGCTAATTCATGAAATTATTTGCGCCAAAAAATGGGGATTTGTGCGCCATTCTGCCTGCAAATCCCCATTTGTTAAACAGGGATTTGCGGGCAGAATGGCGCACAAATCCCCGTTTTTCTGTGCAAATAATTCCATGAATCAGCCAGCAAACCTTTATACATTATACAAATACACTGAAGTCAAATACAGAATCATTCAACAAGTTAATTGACAATTTCTTAAAACAATCATTAAAACCGTTATCCCTGGCATCACAATGTAAAATAAAAATCTCGTAACAAATTTAAAAAAAAGAAAAGATGAGAAAGTGCTATAGTCCTCAGTTCATAACATTTACCTGATCTTTTGCTACCTCTATATTTTAACTGCTAAAAATATACTTTAAAATTCCATTAATGCAAGAGATAGGCCCAAATGTCTCATCGCCATAATTGTGGCCCCAAGGGCCTCCAAGCAAACTACACATTTTTCAAAGGAAAATTGTCTCTTTGCTATTAACATAGGGCAAGCTATTATCAGATAATAAATCGATTCAATCTCTTCCAGTTTACACAACATACAATATCGTTCTCACTGGCACAATTTTAATCTTGGGCCCAAAACATCCAATGTATGCAAAAAATGTAATCGGAATCTTTAAATCCACAATCTTCCCCCCGGAGAGGGACAATTTGTAACATACATCATAGGTGATGGTAGAGTCGGGAGAGCCTCCTTATGTAAAGTACAATGTTTTAAAGTGTCCAGTGCATCTCGATTTAGTTGAATATCTAATTATTTTTGCTTTTTTACCACTAGCCTAGGTTGTTCCAGTATAACCGACTTCTGAATATTTAATAATGATAACAGCTTGTCACAGCTCTTAGTAAACTTTAAAATGACGTGGTCCCTCCTTTCCAGCACAGTCTCATTCAACATCTGAAATAAGAATCGCTCTTTCCTTCCAAAATCTTCCCATGCAAAGAAAGCCTATTTCTAAAAATGATTGACCTCCAAGACATCATACCACACTTTAAACAAATAAAAGAGGTTGATACGGATGGAGGCAAATTCAAAACCGATCTCCAGATGTGCCCAACTAAAAAATCCAAACCATAAATGACACTCGGGATCACCTTCATCTTAAAGTCAATTAGCTGGTCAAGTGAAAATGCACAATATTTGTCAAATATTTTCTTCATTTAGTGAGGCAACTGCACTACATTTTTGCCTGCAAATATTTTTAATAAGCATCTGTCTCTGTTTTTTCACAATATGAAAACCCAAAACTAAAATTCCCACCTTCTCAATCCTAATATTGTTAATTGACCAGAAAAACGGCATTATTTTATTTTTTCCAATTACAAACAATATTTTTGGATTTTGGTGAGGTTATTTCTTGTCCATTCAAATTTGCACAGCACTAGAAATGGTTCAAGCTCTTCTACAGCTCTAAGAGGGTTATTTTCAATAGAATAATGTCTTTGGCATAACCCAACCATGCTACTTGAGAATTCCCAATCTTTGGCGGATAAATGCCCAGTTTGGCCAATGCAGACGATATATCTGCCAAAAACAGGTCAAAGAGATAGGGATCAAGAAGGCATCCCCGTCTCAAGGCTGCATTTGTCTTAATTGGCCTGGATAATGAATCCTAACTGTATAATCTAACGTGTAGTGTTATTGTATCTACGCAATAATAGCAATATATTTGGAAGAGCTTTTGGTATATCCCAGACTCGAAGTTTACACCACAACCAATTCCTGTTCACCCTATCAAACATGGAGGACATGTCCAAAATTGCAGAAAATAAAGGCACAGCATTGCTGGTCATTACTTTTTGTTGGCACAGCTCGTACACCAAGCCATTTAGTGAGGTCCCCCATGTTTCTTAAACCCTGTCTGAAATCTTGACAAACTATTTGTACTTGTCACTCAATCCTCCAAGTCCTTCAGGACTAGTGCCACCAATAATCTTACTTGAGACATCTATCAGACTAATAGGATGATTATTTTGCAGACACCCTTTTTATTAATGACCACATCCGTTGCTTTCAACCAAATTTCTGGGAACACCCCTAATTCTGTTACTTGTTGAAATAAACACCATATATTGTTGAACACAACATTGGATTTTCCTTATAAACCGTATTTGTTAAACCATCCGGGGAACAAGCAGTAGAATTTATTCATTTCCGAATAGCATTTTTTAAATCATCAAAGTCATACCTTGGACACCATTTTTCCTCACCAACCCAAGCCTTATTTAGATCTTCTACATAGTAAACCTTCTGAAAGTGGTCAACCCAAACATGTTCTGCTATAGAGGACGTCTGTACTATATGTTGGAAATCGGACCCACCATTAAGAATTGACCAAATTTCTCTAACATTTCTTGCTGCCACTAATTTAATCATATCGTGGCTATCCCGCACAGCCTTTCCATACCTACAGGATTTTAGCCCATTTTTATACTGATTTTGTATTCTCCTAATTGCTATCATTGCTTCCACAGTGGGTCTCTCCTTTAACTGTCTTTTAAATTCTTTAATTCTCTGTCTCATTTCCATCTTCTTAATTGTGATATTGTCATCATAAGGAGACAGGTGTTTACTTACAAAAGGTCTCTTACCTTGAGTTATAGGCTTTGTTGGGGTATTGAGTAATCCACTTATTGTTCTATAACAATATTGAACTGGGGCCCAAAACTGAAGTATCATACACCACCAGCAAAGAGGTATTGAATGTTAATTGTGGAGGCTCCTTATCCTGCATAGTATCAACCGGGGATATTGGTACGTTACTCGGGGAGTAGAGTTGCGAACACCCACATCAGATCCAATGTGGGGCACAAACTACAAATGTGTGCCTGTTGCATTTGGCAAAAATACAAGATCGGTTCAAGACTTTAATTCTTGGTATAGCATCAGTACTCACCTGGCTGATGGATCCACTCCTTTGCTCAAAACAGCAAACTAGAACTGTATAGAGGCAGATGTCTTGGTTTCTTGTGTTGGTCAAGAAACTGATGCTTATAGACAACTGTGAGAAACCTGAGGGTGTTCTCACCTCTACTCCATGGGATTCATTTGCTCCTGTGGCTGATGAAAGGCCACCACATTAGGAACCCAACCCTGGTGGTGGACAAGTGAGGGAGGATCACATGAGTGGATGGTCCGTGTGGATTGTGTTGAGAATGCCGTTGTGCGAGACACAGTATTCTCTAGGTCATGTGATGACCTACCCCACCTTTTCTCCAAATGTCTGGAATATTGTCAACCCTATACCATACCGCCTCTTCCAAGGTTACAAAATGGTAGGTCCAGAGCAAAGCAACAGGAAGCACTGCCTCAGAAACTACTCCGGAATAAGAGAAAAGAGAAGCAATCACACAGGACATAAACTTCCAATCGGAGATCTCAATTCACTAGTTTCCATCCACTCCCACAATATTCTAACTAAGAGAAGAAAACATATAATGGTGAGACATGGTATTCGCCCTTTCCTAATATAGACTCAACATTCCTTCCCTCAGCCTTCAAGGGGTTCGTCCACTCATGCCCTGCCCACAAAGTACTGAGAAGAGGAAGAGGCAACTAGGAACAATGCAAATTTCCTATTACAAAAACCCCTCTAGTACCGAGACGAAGAAGACAGGTTTAAAAGCATGCAGTAGTGAAGGCATGTCCCATTAATTGGACTCATTATAGCCTTGCAAATCAAATCAACAACACACACCTGAGGCCACTTAATAGGGCCCAGGTGTACGAAGGAAGGAGAGGCAACCAAATGAATGGAGAAGGAGAACTGCCGGGTTGGAGCAAGACTAGGGTGTCTGAAGATCAGCAGCGATCCCTAAGGACCTGCAGATCCTGGGGAAAATGGGTTGTGGGGCATTCGCAGGAAGGAGAGCCTTCAAAGTGGAAGGCAGGCAGTCACAGCTGCCAAACAGCTGAGCTGCAGAAAGGAGTGGAGAGAGGAGAGAATGTGGTGAGCGTTCTTTGCAAGGAACTGGAAAGCCGGCACGTGCCCTCCGAGTGTGCAGAGCATATGCGGTCTGCTTCCCAACTACGGAAGAGGTGAGCGGAAGCAGCAGGAACCACCGGTGGGGAGGAGCAAAGAGCAGGTGGATGTCAGAGGACATGGGAAGATTGGAGCGCTCCCATGGCATCGCAGGCAAGTGACGGTCCATAATCACAGGTGTATGCAAACAATATTGAATGCTGTACTCAATGGAAATTGCTATTTGAGTGAAAGCACATCATATTGAATACCAAACGCTATTACTGCCTCATTTAAGTGCTGGCCCAATCAGGAGTTGGGCGTTAAGTTGGAGTGTTACCTCCTGCTTTTTGCTGGAGGTAAACATGTCCACCTACCGGTCGCTTTTGGCGCTATTACAACCGGCGCAATTAATGCTGGTGGTAATAGCGCCCCCTAATCCCATTGGGCCCTGCGGACCCAATGGGGAATGTGGATTTACCGTCCCCCACAACTCTGGATCTGGCGCAAACTGGTCGGACCGAGTTGCGGTAATGCAAATAGAATTGGGTGGTATCCCAGCGCTATACCACCCAACTTGTGATGAGGCCCATTGTAAGTAAGCCACTGAGAACTGTGAACTAACTGGTAAAGCAAGCCGGAAGGCGGATCAAGTGAACCTGTTATTTTCTTATATTGATCTTTGAGCAAGTGACATTAGAATAAGTACTACATTGACTTCTTAGGGAAGGGAACCCTAAAAATTGAAGGAACTGAGAAGTGTTGTCTTGGAGAAGGGAACCTCAAGATCTTCTTTTTGCGTGAACTGTACCATATTGAACTTGGGGAAGGTAAACCGCAATGGATGGTTGAACATTGATGAGACACACAGCTATTGGAACTGTATTGAGCCTGAAATAGAAAGCCCAAGAAAGACTGAAGCTGAGAGCAACTGAATCTTTACTTTTGAACACTATTATTTTGTTAAGAAGAAACCCCACACCAAGTTTATTTCTAGATGTGAGGACAAGCATAGTTTTTGACACAGACAGACTTTTGATTTGGACTTACAGACACAGACTTCCCTTCATTTTCCTTAGGCAGGAAAAATCCCTACCTTAGTTATAGGGCAAATTAGGTCTTATACCCTCCTAATGTTTTAATAAAGGTCTTTGAACCTTGAGTTCTGCTGTCTGTGTCGTCTCTCTTGAAACCACACCTGTCTCACACTACTAAGACTTGTACAAGATATTCCTCAAAACTATCTGTATTTTCTAAGTGTGAAGGCATCATGAAGTGAACAGAGAGAACAGGTTCAAGTTTTTATTTCACAATGTTTTATTAACTTACGAGGTAGAATGGAGTAAGGCCTAACTTGACCTATGCCAAGTAGGTATTTCCCTACCTAAAGAAAACTAAGGATAGTCTCTGTCAGGAAGTCCAAATCAAAAGTATGTCTATGTCCAAACCATATACCTGCCCTCACAACTATATACCATGTGTAGGGATGTAAGCATCAAGATGAATAGTGTTCAAAATAAAGTTTTGAGCTTCTTCCAGCTCTTGGCTTGTAATCGGTGTCCCCTTCTCCAAGTTCAAAACAGTTCACAATGTATCAGGGTTCCCCTCCCCAAGAGTTCAAATCTTCCAGCTTTTCAAAACAACACAATTCCTTGGGACACATCCCAACTCTTTTGTTATCAATACTTCACATAAATAGTTCCGTTCTTGACTTCATTATGAAGCTTTTGTTCTGGAACAGCTGCTTATGAGATTTTGGATACTTTCATTGGCTTTTTCCATAAAGGGAGGCACTTGGTCTAGGCGCAGTTGTCGGACCACACGGTCCACCCATGAAAGGTCACGCAACCAATACCCCTTCTTGTCTGCTTTCCATCAACAATAGTCTATAGCTTTTCTTTGACTTTGAAACCTGTTTCTTTCATTAGTGTCACACTCTTCCAATACTTTACCATGGCTTGCTTGGCCACCATGCACTTCGTTACACTTTATGTATTCTTCTGTCTCTCGCCAATAACGGTTTCCTCTTAACCTGCAGTTCCTTGAACTCTTTCAGTTTAGGTCAATACTTGGTTTCTCATCTCAAACCCTTCTTGGCATTCTCTTCGCTTCGCTAACACTTGTATTTCAAACAATTAATTCCGTGGTATCTGTCACTTGCACCACCTTGCTTACACTCACAAGTGCCTACAACTTGCTTTTTCTCTGTGCGGCATTCCTAATTGCTTACAATCTCTCTCAGTTTGTTCAGTATTTCAAAGTACTTGTTTCAGTATTCCAAAGTGCTTTTAACAACTTTCACTTCATACGATATTCAAAAGCATTTATTTCCAGTTCCCAGAGTACCCCGTTATGAGCGTTTCCCTGTTACCACTCACCAGTTATGCACAGCAGCTCCCTTCAGCTCCTTTCTAATCCTCGCTCTTCTTTCCAGCTTGCAATAGCTCTGTGTTTCCCTCATGGAGAACAAAGAGAGCACTGCTCACTCTCCTTGTGTGCCGCGATGACTGGAGTGCTTTGGTACCCCACAGCTCCCGCTTCGTGCACCTGACAAGGAGGTCTTGCAGGACTTCCAGACTCACTCGCGGCCGGCCTTGACGTCCCTTACTCCTTCATGACACGGCTCCCAGATCCCATGTCTTCTGCTCCTCTCTCTCCAGCTCGCTTCTCTCCATCCGGCTTTTCTCCAGACTGCTTCTTTCTCTCATCGGTTTCTCTCCCTTTGTGATGTACAGCCACCATTTTTATACTCATTGAGATTGTTAAATGACCACAGGTGTGGGACATTAAGTTCAATTGCCTGAACACAGTAAAACCCATTAGCTGGACATGCCTGGCTGTTCCACTGGTACACCTCCATAGCCCTCTTCTTCCTCTGAGTACCAGAGTGGTGTTTGGGGAGGTTTGAATTAAAGGAAGTGTGCAGAACACTGTGTTGACTCCCCCTCATTTTGGTATTTGACTGATATGTGTCTGCATTAACAATATAAGGCAGATAAGTGTTTATCTCACACAAATGAGGATGTGTCCTCCTAGTTAGTCTCTTCCTCGTCCCAGTGTTAAGGTGGCGTTTTTTGGGGGGATTTCTGGGGGGGAAGAAAATGGAAAGGGTTTGCAGTAGCCTACAAAGGCTTGAGGGATACAAGGTAAATTCTGTAAAGGGAATTAGTAATCCCATGTCTCACTTTAGTAATCCTATGTTTCACCTAAGGACGTCCTCTCCCCACTCCCCAAGTTCCCTCCACCCAGGTGATCCTCCCTCGTATATCCACCCCCAGGGTCGGGATCCAAAAGCAATGGCCTTTCCCCGGCCACCTGCGAGGAGGATGCAGGGGGAAAAGAAGTGAGGACACCCTCAGGTTCTTCACATAAGTGGGAAATCTCATCATTGCATTATTCGTACGTGGACTACAGAAGAATTAAAACTGATGCATGGGTCTAAATCCTAGCAAAGAAACTTAGCAGGATGACCCCAAGAAGGGAAGATTGGGACATTTGGCAACCATGAGAACACTGTCTGTTTCAGGGGCTTTTTACACTCTTATAATTTCCCACCAAGGTAATCCAAGGGTATTGCTCCCTCTTGGCACTCTGAACAAGAACCTGCCTGTTGCAAATTCGAATCACTTTAGCAGTGTGTCCAGGTACAAACAAAAAGCTACTTAAAATGTGTGGACGCTGCGATTTCCTAGGATAGCCTCAGTACCCCATGATAACAGAGACTGCATCACAAAGTAGCATTTTCCCAGAGGGCCATATCCTTGGTTCACACCAGTTAGATATCATTCTAGCCCCAATCTGTCATAGGGACTTGTAGCATCTAAGACTTGTATCAGAACAGTTATTTGTGCAACTACTTTTATACCGATATTGACTTCAAACAACCCATGATATTCTTCTATTCTAAGAGTCTGCCCAACTTTATGTGAATTTCATTTTTGTACATCTCTGGATCTTTTACTTTATTGTAACATGAAGAAGTTATGTGCAAGGAGTATTGTTTTATGTGTATTTTCTCTAATGTGAACATGATGTTCTTCATAACTTGAGCACATCTGAATTACATATTGCTGTGTCTTTTATCCCCCTTATTTTCTGCATGTTTTAAGCCTTGAGCTCGGACAACAATCCAAATCCAGAATCCAGGAGTACTTTAAGAGGACTTGGTCTCTCTCTTTCCATTGATGAATAGCTGTGTATATGTAATGTGGAAAGTTGGTTTACAGAACAAAGGGGGGTGGCACCCTCTGAGCCAATGAGGAGGCTCAGAATAGGATCTCCTCAGAGCAAGATGCTTCCATCTTCCCTCGCCAGGATAAAGATAAGTGTGCTCTCCCCTGCGTACCCAGCCTATTAACCACACGCCCTTTTCTACATGCCCAACCCCCCACACCCCAGCCCACTTACCTTGCGCTTCTGTGTCCCTCTTCTATGCCAGGAACACTAGTGATTCCCTAAACCGAGTGACTAACAGCATGAGAACAGATGTCAGGCTGGGTGACCGCGTGTTGCCAGTTCATACTATTAACCTGTTCAGTGCATTAGAACATGCGCAGACTAATCTGATAGCGCATGGTATAGTGCAACTGTTGCAACAAATGTATGTCAGCAAGCACTTCAGAAGGTGCACTAGACTGAGTGTACTGTGACATACTATAGCAACAGGAACTGCTTGCGTGTTTTGTCTTCAGACATTGTGCTAGGAATCACTGTGCTAGAAAGCATGGACAAGCAGAGGAATCATTCCACACAGGCCCGGAAGGAGGGTGAACAGAGCATTACGCCAGAGCTAGGTGAACCCCAATTGCTTGTATATTTTGTAATGTGCTAATGTGTGGCAACAGCAGATGGAGCAGGGCTCTGTGGGAACCTTTCATTACCTGTAACTGGACCCACATATATTTAGATCTGGGTGCAAGAATATTTGCAAGAATCATTTTTGTATTTGCACCTAAACGAGCCACATTACGTTGATCATTGTCTACTTGCAATGACCTGCACATAACCAATACATTTACAACCCCACACATATGCAGGGGAGTCAAGTTCCTTGTAAATGTAGTCTAAATGATCATTGTTCGAGTAACTTACTATGATACCATACTTGTTTTGATACTGGAGAAAATCTAATTTTTTAAACACACTTATACTGACATTCTATCATTAAAACGTTGGGTTGTTTAGCAAGAAGCAGTCGAAATGGTAAAATGCATAGTATCCTTTACAGTACATTATAGCTATATGTGGAATATTACAATGAATGCTTGTATGTACTAATAACAGTCAGATTCAAATATTCAGCAACATTAGTTTTGATGATTATCGATTTTGGATGCCTCTTATGTTGTAGTGATTTCCAGGATAAAGCTGGAGACTACCTTAGCTGAAGTTACTTTATTCTTTTGAATACATTTCAGATTTTTGAGAAAAACACGGTCTGTTATTTGCCCAGAATTGTGGGGTGGGACTATGCCAGAGGGGACATTACATTATGGATGTCGCCCTGGCAGAAATAATAGATACATTCCTCTAAATACATTGACTGTTGTGCAGTAGGGACCCCAGTCGGCCCATAGGACTGGGGGTTTCCCAAACAGCACTTTAAGATGAGTAGCAGCAGCCACGAGATGGATGGGGATGCAGATTAATACTCTCACATCAAATTAATAATGACAACTCGATAGTTTGGCAAAGGGAGTCCGTTTAAAGACAAGTACAAAAAACAGGGAGTTTATGAATATCAGCAATCGCTCCATCTTCCTTCTCGATTCAACTCCAATTAATTTCAGAAAAAACACATAATATATACCAAAAACTCGTCATCACTGACGTGTAATATCTCAAAACTTAGCATGCAACTTGATTGGTTCTAGGAAGGTAACTTTAATATACAGTACTACATCTGTATATGGTAACAAAGTGAGGAGATTGGATAAACAATGTCAGGTGGGGCATCTAAGCCCTTCCTTCAAAACGGCTACTGTAGACGTCACTAAAAGTACGACGTCTCATTGGTTCTACTAACTATAGGACCCTAGATTACTAGGTCCACTATGATTGGGTTGGCATCAACCCCACTTGCTTAGCAGCGTGCAGAATAGCTGGCCAGATGCAGGGAGTTCATCTGCACCCCCAGCCTCCCTCCAATTATTGCAACTGTTAATGATTTCAATCAGGCAATACACCCGGGTCTCACCTAGCATGTAATGCACTAATGAAATACTTATTTATTGTGTCTATAGGTTCAATATTCTGAGTGATATACCACTCATATCACACCCTTCTCTAAATACCCCCAGTGTCACCCTGAACCAGGAATCAGGCTGGTTGGTAAATGTAAATATTTATTTATTATTTAAAATTCAAACCACGCATATGTTTTAATATATAAGGGGCAGCAATCACCAATGTGGCGAAAAATACAAATCAGAAAAATAGGTAAGCAATGAATTCACTTTTAGCCATGCAGAATATAAAACACATGGAAAAGAACAGTTTTGGCTTGTGAAAAGATAGCGCTTAGGTTAAAATGTCCCCCTGCAAATTTCTCAATTCCCAAATGAGCAATTCTACACAGATGAAGGTAAACAGCAGGTATTCAGGAGTAAGGAACAGTGTATAGGGTTTGAATGCAATCTTCCCTCCCCAAACAAGAGAGAACACGTTTTTCGAATTTTTACACTTTTAAAATGACAGTTGAAGATGGCTTTGGAAACAATGAAAAGTGTGCAAAAATCCTTAAATTGATGAAAATTCCTATGAGAGCAACACTGAACAGGTCCTATCAAACATAAGCTACAATATGAGCGACAGTACACACTGTAAATCAGAATGGGAGTTGGGGAATACTTTAAATGAGAAAACACACATGGAACATTTTGCAAAATTGCAAATTCGCGCCTAATTTTTACTATTTGATTTTTAATAAAAACAGGTCAAATACACTGTTTCGGGATGCGTAACCCTTCACGTGGCGGATACTCCATTTTTCTTTCATGGGAATTACTTTATTTAATCCAAATCACTAATGGCTTATGGTCCAGTAAAACAAATCGGAGAAAATCAGCGCTAACACTAGGAATTACAAACAGGTTTGCAAGAATGGTTCTGACACTGTTGGAGGTTCTTAAGTTAAAACTGGGATAGGTTGAGAGATGTGGATAGGACAAGGTAAGACAATATATTGTGGGTTACTATGATTCCTATTTATACTTACAGTCCACTGTAAATTAAGATTTGGACCGTCAGGTTCTGTTCATCATGGATGGGGTCTACAGGCAGCAGGGCACTTCTGGCAGGATGGTCAGCTGGGTGGTTCTGGTCAATTGTACTGGCACCTCAGACTGGATTGGATTGGCCCTTCTGGTCACTGAACACTGTCGATTAGTGGGATGGCGAGTTTCAGCAGGCAAGCATGAACGGTAGCAAGCCAGACTGGATCAGAATTATTTCCCTTAAGTGGGATGGTTCCGGAATTTGGGCCTAGCTGAAGAAGAGTTCAGCAAATGCAGAGGCCTGGGTTTTGCAAAGTGAAGAATTCAGGAACAAGATGAAAAGCTCTGGAACAGGATGAAGAGGTCAGGAGCAGAGCGTCACGCGGAAATCAGGATGTAGTCAGGAATCAGTATGTGTGTGTGTTATGAGGTTCCCATATTTATCATGCCAAGTGACATCGCTAAGTTAATGGTTGGGGCAGACTTACAATCCACACCCACATGGTTGTGATAGGTCAAAGGCACTTGCCTTTTTCCAGTTGGAAGACAGAAAGGGCTGTCATATTTAATGACATGACTTGGGAACTCCAACAGTTATTTGAACCAAAATGTAACTTTCCCATAAATACACATTTCTACAATAATGTCCTCTAATAAAATCAGACACATACATTACATATTTTGTGGGTTATGTACATCCAACTCCTACGTCAGTGAGAGCTGGCTTTGTCTTTCTGTGGAATTTTGTCAATTTTAATTATAAAGATTTGGTCTAACAATTCCTAACTTGGTACATATCTGTGCAAACACGGCTAGAACACGGGTATACAATATTAGGTTTGCAGCATTAATAGACCTTGCGCAATTAGTGTTTTTGTATAACTTTGGTCCTTATGCAGTACAGGTTCAATCACGTCTTCAAAGAAAGAGCATAAAATTAGATTTACAACTACCAACTTTTGGATTTATCCTCCTTCTTGTGGCAAAGTTAAACGTTTTTAAAGCTTAATTACAAATAGGCATTTAAACACCAAAAGTTCTTGGCAGTTTTTTTTAAACTTTTCTTTCAACTGGCAACATCTGTCAAATTCCTTTGATCAGGGTGGGGGTCCTCTTCCTTGAGAGGGAGGAAGTTTCCTGCCCCTCTCCTGTGGGGTGAGTGTTCAAGCATGCCATTGTCTTTAGCTGGGACCCAGACAAAAGTCTGAGGAGTTCTTTGTCATGAGTATGAGAAAACCTCCCAGCAGAAATTAGTCCTTTCCTGCCAGCATTGAAGTTTCACCCATTCCCAGGCTGAGGCTGTCAGATCAGAATTAAATAGTTAATTAACTCAGGACTGGGTTTTAACTTTTAGTTACTTACATCTTTCATTAAACATAGACACAGTTCATAGGTGGATTTTGACATTTAGCAATCCTTTGACATTTCTGACAGAATTATGCCTTTCAACAAAACATGCTTTTAAACATGCGATTTTGCACTTTCTTCAGGGAAAAAACTCATTTCAACTGAGTCCTGTACATCAGATTTTCCTCTGCAGCACACACATTTTATTCAGCACCAGTTCTTTCCTCAAGTGCTGGCATTTGTTTAGCAGTCTGGATATATGTATCCAGGCTTTTGTTTGAGGTTTCTGCCTGCAGAGTTGACATTGTTGCATGTTGCCATTTTAGCCGCATTTCTCCAATGGAACTGGAGACAACTGTTGTTGGGCTGGGTTTTCATGAGATACATTTCTTAGCTGATGTCAGTCAATGAGGCCCAGCTCCTCTGGGCCACACTGGATGATCTGTAACCCTTTTACTCTCAAGGATCACTGGAAAATAAATGGATCTAGTGCCAAAACAGGGTGTAAAGCTACATTTTAAAAGGCATTTTCGTTTACAGGACAATTCTGCCGCCTTTCTCCATGTTGAATGTAACAGAATTCTGTCTTCACCCCCCCTTGACTATGTGTGCCAGGGTCTGCAGCCTTTTGTGGTTGTGACCCCAAAGCAGTTTTGCACATTTATGCGTGCACAGGGTTTAGCGCATCCATTTTTGGCTGTTTCTTTCCCCATTTGTGAAGTGATGCAGTGGGGCACATTGGGATGGGTCAAAATATCCCACACAACAATCAATCATCACTTCAGTGGTCATGTGTCAATTATTTCTTTGTGTTTTGGCCTTCAGTCTGTTCTTGGTCTGGGAAAGTTAAGGCATCTGGGCATGGCATGAGTCCATGCGTAGGTGTGAAAGTTTCATCCCTTCTGCTTGCTCGGTCACGTGATTTTGACACTGTGAAATTGTCTTATTCTCCTTGCAATTTCGTGTATTTGATTCAGTTCTGTCAGCCATCTGTGGCTTATCTTGACCTTTCTGAATAGGATACTCTGCTCTTCTCCTCATTAATTGTATCCACTGTGGGTCTATTTCAGCTGAAACGACCTTGGCTTCTTGGCATTGTTGTCTTCGTCTGGGTTTCTCTCTGTCTTTAATTCTCGATTTGCTTGCTGCAAAGCTCTCCTCTTGAGACCTTTAGTAACCTTTGGTTGATTCTGCTCTTGTGCATAGTGGAAGTATACTCGTGTAAAGTGCTCCTTTTGAGGTAGATATGTATAGGTGGCGCTTGCCGCAATCTATCTAACAACTAAGCATAATCAAGCCTCACAAATTCTTGCTTCTTGCGGTTCCTTGCATATGTACACGTTTAAACTAACTGAATGTCTTCATCCTGCTCATGGCATAAGTTTCTGACATTTGACATCAATTATTTCACTTTAGACTCAGGATGTCACTTATCAATGGCGTTTCGTCTCTTTTCATAATTTGCAGGTTGTCATATCTTCTATATGTGAGTCAGTCCATTCGTCTTCTTTTAGTATCTTCTTGGCTTCTTCAGGTATTGCATTTTGAGAATCATCATTCTGTCTCATTTGTCAGTATAGTTTTCTCAATGGGTACCCCACTGTGCAGGTTTTCTTAGGCGTCGGTACTTCAATAGGTGCTGTCAGTCTGATAGGTACTGGACAGAGCCCCACTGCAGCTCTCTGATGGTTTATTTAATCATCATACGTCACATATTTCGGCATGAATGTTCCTGGTACTTCAAAATGGGCGGTTGGAGTGTGAATCTTGCTTGGTACCTCCTCTACACTCCCCCCTCTGGGCGATTCATCGATCACTTTCACTTCTTCCTTGGTATCCACCTTTCCTGCATCCTCTCGATCCACTTTTACTTCATCCTCTGGATCCACGCATAGAGGTTTGAAGAAATATTTCTTTTGGGGTCCATATCTTTATGACTCCCTTCAAGCATCCGGCTGTTCTTATGTGCTCATCTTTGTTCCACGTCATTAGTTGACATTGTCCACTTGGACTACAATAGATCCATTTTCCCACATCATTTCTATGTTTCCTTGGATATCGAAACTGTGTTCCTTCTGGTGCATAGATGCTGGATTTCACAAAGTCTCTTATTTCTTCATCAGTCAGGTACTTGGGCTTCCATCCTGGTTCGACATCAATCATGATTTTCATCCCTATGGCTTTTTTCACATTTTTCTGGCACTGAGAAATAATTATCTTGATAACACAGAATCCGAGCAATATCATCACTAGTAGCGCTCCTAGGAATCTGAATGCATCTGCCATCCATTGCAGAACCCATGAAAATAGTGATCCAACCCAGCTGTCATCATTAATTTAGTCAGTTTCATCAATCATTTCATTCTATAGTTTCATCAGCATACCTATGGCCTCTGTTAAGGTTCCATTTTCGTCGTCGCGAAATGGTATAAATGTGCAACATGATTCTCCGATTTCCATCGGTGATCCATAGCTGTTATCATGTCAAGGACATATCTGTTCTGTAGAGTCATTAGTTGAATTGCCCTGAACTCTTCCTTGATTGCATTGAATCCTTTTATTGTTGTGTTGATGGTCTGCAGTAACTCCCATCTGGTTATCCGCAACCATTTAGTATTTGCTCCAAAATGAACTCTTGGCATAAAAATTGTCATGAACACTGATGAGGTTAGGCTGAACAACCTGTGTCCCTATGGGATTGCATGAAAAGCCTCTTCTGATTTGTCAGAAAAGTAATTCTCTCTCTTCATTCGGCTCATCAGTTCGACAGATCTCTTCTTCCTCAGGTGAGCATCTGCTTTCAGGAAACTGTCAATATTCAGATCACTTTTTGGAATCACCAATGCTGGAACATGGACATTCACTATTGTGCATATACCTCCCCAATTCTTCGGCAGCCTGATATATGCTTTGGATCCACATGCCCAATAATGATCCATGATCACTGCAGTGCCATGTACAATTCCTGGAGCGTCAAAGACTCGGCCACAATTCTGATTCTCTCCCATTTTCCTTGTACCATTATTCCTGAAGCAGAATTTTGGACACTCCAATGGCACTGTCTGTAAAGGTCTTCCTCTGTCTTTGACCCATGTCTATAGTTTTGCAAGTTTTGGCCATAATGGCTTCCATCCAATTCATACTATGTCAATGGTGGGCTGGTAATGACTGAAGACCATCCATGCTCTGCAGATCACTACTCCTTTCTCCCATCTGTCTGGTGAAAGCACTGTTCCCCAAATTTGCATTTGGCCTCTGTTCTTCCAACTTCGAGCTTCTTCTGCATTTTTTCCTTGAATGTTCAGCTTTTGATTTGCTCCTCTTCTGATTTCTGTTCCTTTAAATCCAGGCTTCTCATATTTGATCACATTATGCTTTGTTTTTCCATTGTTTCTTGTCTTTATGTCCTGGACTTTATCATCTTCATTTGGATCCGTTCCTTCAGTTGCCCATTTGAGTGAAGCATCACTTCCCATGAACTGGCCTCTGGTCTTGCACATTGCTACGTGTGATAGACAGTGCGCTGTCTGCACATCTATTTCAACAGCTACAAAGATCTTTGACCTCCCCATGCTGTAAGGTAGGAGTGCACAAACAAAGCATTCCTCCTCTGAATTTCATCGTCCAACTTCTTTCATATGTTGGTACTAGATTTTATTTCCCAAGTGTGCTGTGCTATCCAGGTAGTCGTTTAGTTCATTATTATCTTCTTATATGCTTCTCTTTATTCTCAAGGTTTTCACGTAGTTTGCTATCATCACATCCTTAATAGCATCCATATAGCTCCTTCTCACTGGAGGATTCTCAGGCATCTCCATCCATGGTTCAGGCATCTTCATCTGTACCATTTGAGTAGGAGAAAGTCTGGCAATTCTTTCCTTGTCCTCTTGTCCTTCCTGGCTCTGGTTATGAATGGCCAAATTGATTCTGCTATCATCTCTGCACGTGATAGTTTTGCAGGACGTGTGCTTGTTCTCTTCATTGGATTAGGCGTGCTTGTCAATGCTGTCTCTGTTTGTTTATCCTCCAACTCTTTTTTTCTCTTTATAAATTCAGCTTTCTCCATTTGTCCTTTTACTTCGCTAATAGAAGAACTTCTCATAGTAGGTTGTCCAACCTTTTCCCCTTCTTTGGACTGCGGTTCTGTAGTTATTGACACTAGACCTGGTGTATGTGCACTCATCGTTTCGTTTGCATGTATGTGTTTTTCATTAACCTTTCCTCATGCTTGCTCTGCCGACCCTGTTTCCAGCTTTTCAAGTGAGTGTGTGTTATTGCTCATCATATCGATTTCAAGTTCACTCATTCTGCTATCAGACCTTCTAGGGACTGGAATGACTATGTAAGGTCTGGGTGCCTTTGTGGGTTTCATTCTTCCATCATTAGGTGGGTGCACTGGAATTGGAACGCTTTGTGCACCAATAAAAAATGCAGTTTGAATCATCAGTGATAGTAAAACAATGATGAATATAATGCATAGGTACATAATTCCTCTAGAAGTCAATATACAACACTTAATTCTGGAACAGTACGAATGCCTCTCCTCCTGAGGATAACATTACTACTTTGGTTGCCCATCTCGATCATTTAAAGAAAGAAAACTAACTGTTTAATACACTCTAGATAATATTGTTATCTCAAGGTTCTGCTTTTTCTGCTCTTAGGCTGCAGATACTGGAACGATTGTCCTTCTTTGCCTGACAAATAGATTATCTCTCGTTTCTGGAAACAGTTCTCTTTTTTGTATATGAAAATGTCAACATAAGGTAATAAGTTCAGGAAGTCTCTTAGTGTGCATGTTCATAATAAACAAGCTCCCAGTCAATGCCTCTTATCTGTTTCACTCCAGATGACATGAAGCTCCCTCTGCCAGCATAACCAAGAGTGAAGCTTCTTGGCAACGCTTTCTCGATCTGTCCCTCTGCAGAAAGTTTACAATCTTCTCCGGAAATTCTGATGATGATTAGAAAGTTCAACCTGCATCACAATACCATGCAGGAGCATGCTCATCTGTGTAGAGTTTGCTGGGTCTCTGATGAAAGCGAGGACGTCAACACTGGCAGGCCTCCCCACAAGTTCTGGAAAGTCCTCAATTAGGTGAAAGAAGATGTCGCTTGCCAGTCTGCTATCTTCTGGTGATAGGGACATTTGTCTTGTCCTTGCTGAATTCTGGAACTGCTCGGCACTCACTGGGAGCAACTTCTGTGATTTTGATGAGCTTGAAGAGCAACCTGAATTATGATTCCGTTCAGGATTATACCCAAATGTTCTTTGTTTGCTGGATCTTGAAGAAATGTCAAGACATCAGTGTGTCTCCCAACACGATCTGGACAGTCTTCAATTAAGCGAAATAATAGCACGCTGACAAGCCTATTCGCTGCTTCTTCTGCTTGGGACATTTGTCTTGTCCTCCCTGTATTCCGGAAGCAGAAGGAACTCCTCGGCAATCACAATGAGCAGCCTCCTTATTGTATTTTCATTTTCAGGGTTTTGAAGAAATTCAGTGATGTTAGTCTTTCCACTAACAACAGGTACGATCTTAACAATAACTCGAAATATATTAAAACGTCCTTAGTGATGTCACTGCTGTGGGACACCATAAGTGAGTCCAAATAATGCTCCTGTTTTAAAAGAGTCTGGATACTGTATTTTCTTCCAATTTGTGTGTCCTCGATCAAAATGTGGCATATCCTTTTCTCATCAAGGCTTCAGTGTGTCTCAGTTGAAAGTTCAAAGTCAACAGACTATGTTGTGGCTCATACGTACAATTATCTTCTTCACCCTGCAACAAGGATGCACAGAGTGTCCATGTTTTATGTCCCTATCCCCTTTTTTGCTCAGAGGAAATGTCCAAATTTAAGCCATAACTTGCACAAAAGTTCTTTGTCTTTGTTTTGCTGGTCATGCGTCCTTCTTCCTCATTATGGATCTCGTCTGCACATGCTGTGGTTCTTCCCTGTTGTCTGTAGTCTCTACGCATTGGGGTGCAGGCAGGGGGCCTTCTCCGATGAATGGCTTGATGTCACCCAGGAATATCAAAGCTCTTCTTCCCTGTAGCTTGACTGCAGAGGGAGTGACATTCTCCACTCTGAATGGTCCGTTGAACCTTGGCTCGTCCCTCTTTTTTCTCGTGTGGTTTCTCACCAGGACCGTGTCCCCAGGGAACAGTGGTGGAACACGTAAACCCTGAACTTGGTCTGTTGTAGTATCTCCTTCTGTGTTCTGTGCTGCCCGGGACCCTTTTTGTCATCGCTGAAGCTGTCCTGAAATTATAGTAAGACAAGATGTCATGCAATTCAAGTTATTTTGCATTTCAGATCCTAAAACATCTCCTCTTGGCTGAGCATCACATCTAGCTCTATCTCGGGGTGTCAGTGGTGTGTGCATCCTTCTGCCTGTTATGATTTCATGCGACGTAAGGTGATGGTCAGAACCAGGCTGGTTTCTGAGCGCATACAGTGCCAATTGAAGGCAGTGTAGCCATCCCTTCTTTAGATTAAGCTTCAACTTGGCTGTCCTTTCCTTTAACAAGCCGTTAAGCTTCTCACATACGCCATTACCTTGAGGATGATACGCCAAAGAGAACTTGTGCTTTATACCAAGCAGCAAGCTGATCTGTTCAAAGTCTGCATTAACAAAGTGAGGCCCATTGTCTGATCTCATGAGCTCACACACTCCCCATCTGGGAAATACCTCCCTCACCCAAAATTTGGCCGCACAGGTAGAGTCTGGGCACGTACATGGACCTGCTTCTATTCATCTAGAGAATGGACACACCACAACAATTTGATACCTATACCCGTTACATTCTTGGATCATATCGACATAATCGACATGCAAGTGCTGAAAAGGTCCATTGGGCCTTGGGATGACTCCTCTAATTACTCATAGTGTGTGCCCAGCCGTGAACTGTTGGCAGATTATACAGTTCACCATAAAAAATGCAACGTGCTCTACTAAATTTGGTATAACCCAGTCTTCAGCAATCGTCGTTGCTAGATTCTCTTTTGTCATGAGCGCTGGATAATGCAACTGTTCCAATGCTATCTTCAATAGGGCTATAGGCATCACTGGTTTACCAGTGCTTTTTTTTCTCCACAAGCTCTCGGAGGGGTTTAAAGAACACCCTCGCTGCTTCCATAGATTCTTCTGCTCCTTTGGTGCCTCCCCTTGGAGTTCCATTAATTGGGTTTTCTCCATGTTACTAGAAATGTCAGGTTCACTTCATGCAACAATCATTCTCTCATGCACATCAGAGAATGAACTTTGTCTTTGGTCGACACACGCTTGGCTTTTGTGTCTGCTGCTTGATTTCTGCATGAGATAAAGCCCTTTTGTGTGGGTGGCGCATTTCACAACTGCTATGCCCACTGGGAGCTGTAGTGCCTTAATCAGCCTGTCCAATGGGGCTGCGTGCTACACTGGTGTGCCATCCGCTCAGAGGTAGCCCCTCCTTTTCCAGCGTGCTAAGCCTGAATGCACTGTTGATGTCACATAGGCGGAGTCACTGTACACCGTCACTTCCTGGTCTGCGTGATTTTTGAGTGCGATTATCAACGCCAATAATTCTGCAGCCTGTGCTGAATAATGAGGTAGTAATCGTGCACTAATAAGTACTCGAAACTCTCCATTTGCCATGTGCTTCATCACAGCGTTGCCTGTATATCTTTGCCCATCATTTTGATCGATTGTCGTAGAACCGTCAGCAAAGACAATTTCCCCTTCTGCCAATGCATTTTCATTCACTCTGGGAATCTCATCATAGAATTCTTCATAATTCGTGCAGTCATGAATCGGCTCTCCTTCAGTGACTGTTTCTGCTATAAACATTGCTGGGTTCACTATCTTACATCGAATTACCTTAATCGATGGATTCAATATGATCACTTCATATGCAGAAGCTCTCTGGGATGTCAATGTGCGTTTTGGTTTCTCTAGAATGGCAAATAGGGTGTGCTTGACGAACAACGTCATTGAGCATCCCCTCACTATGTTTGTAACCTTCTCTATGGCGAACGCTGCGGCAGCTAAACTTTGTTCGCACAGGAAGTGACCCCTCATCACTGGGTCCAAATTCCCACTGTAGTATGCCAGGGGCTTGTACCCCAATGTGGTTCTCTGTGTGAGTACAGTTGTCATAACACTGCCATTCGTGTGTGTAAACAGGTAGAATTCCTCTGTATAATTGGGAATTCCTAAAACTGGTGCCGTGTAAATGGCCCTTTTTAGTTCGATAAATCCTCCTTCCATGGTTTCAGTCCATTCAATTTTTTCTTTCGTCCCCTGTGCCTTCTTTAGGGCTTGTAACAAGGGCTTGGTATAAGAGCTGTAGTCAAAGACCCATGCCTTGACATAATTGCATAATCCTAGAAAGCTCTGCATCTGTTTTATCATATGTGGCTTGGCTGTGTTCAATATGGCTTCTGCTCTTTCAGGGGTAACCCTTTTCCCCTCATATGATATCAGCTGGCCTATGTAAGCACTTCTTGTTCACAGTATTGTAACTTCTCTTTGTCAACTTTATATCCTTTCTCAGCCAATACACTCAATAGCTGAATAGAATTGTGTCTGCACATTTCTTCTGTTGTGCTGCAAATTACACACTCTCTAGACAACACTCTCTAATGCAATATTGCTTAAGTCCATCTGCAGGACTCTGTTGAAAATTGAAGGAGACTCACAGTACCCTTGAGGTAACCTTGTGCTTTTCAGACGCATTTGTCTGAACGTGAATGACATCATATCTTGTGAGTCCTTGTACAATGCGATTGAGATAAATGCATTTTTCAAGTCAATCACCGTGAAATATTTTGACTCAATGGATATATTACATAGGTTTGTGGACGGGTTAGGGACCAGAGGGACCTCTGCCTCTACAATATCATTTGTTGGCCTTAAATCCTGGATTAAATGCCAAGACACTCCCTTTGATTTTTTGATAGGGTACACCGCAGCATTGCATGATGACTCTGACGTCAATAAGATGCCCTGCTCCATCATAGCAGAAATCGTCTTGAAAATCCCTTCATCTGCTTCTCTAGACATGGGGTATTGTCGTGCTTTTGGTAAAATGGCTCCTGGTTTCAATTTAATCCTTAGTTCTCGTACTCCTTTCAACAAGCCTACGTCATAAGGGCCTGTGGTCCACACTGAGACAGGCACCTAGGCCATTCAGGACGTTTTTGTGTCGTCCTCATTTTCTGGGGCACTTCTCTTTTGATCATTTTCACCCAATAAATGAGATTAACTTCAACTGTTGTTTTATTTACACCTGTTTGTTCGTCAAACAGATCATCATCAGTGACATCAGTCAATCTGTACCCTTCCTCAATGGTAATTACTGTGCACCATTGTCTGCCTTTGTCATCACAACCATCGATCAAAGCCATTTTCCCCCGCACTATCGCTGTGTGTATTGCCAAGGCAAATACTTTCCCCCTTTTCCTCATGCATAGGTATTCTTGGCCTAAATAAAAACTAATCTGGGGTTCTCATGGTTTTGTCTGCAAGGCCTGGTAGCCCTGCCATTAGTATGCATACTCCATATGCAAATATTTTTGATTCCAATGGAACAGCTCTGATAGCTGATTGTCCTGGATATGCTCTAATCATTTCGCATATGTTAAAATAATGCATTCCTGGAGTCGAACATACTATGCCCTTCTCCGTGAATGAGATTGTCATGTTTAACTTCGTCATTAGGTCTCGTCCCAATATATTTACTGGGGTTTGCCTTGAATATAGTAGTGGCACATTCATGTCACATTCTCCTATAGAGACTGGAAATTCTTTTGTAAAAGGAACATGACTTGTTGCTCCTGTGAAGCCCTGAGTATTTATGGCATCGACGGACAAGGAAAACTTGCCTTCACATATACACAAGCGTGTTGCACCTGTGTCAACTAAGAAGGAATATTCTTTATCCCCTATAATGACATCTATCCTTGTTTCCTCGTGAGGGTCTGGTGTCACTGATATGATAGAAAACATGAGGTTTCCCAGTGAGCTGTCCTAGTCATATATAACTTTGTCCCATGCTGAGTGAATGGACTTCCTCCATCACCAGTGTTGTTTCTCATTCCAGAATTCAATGCCTGTCCTGTACTTGTTGTCTGTGACAGTTACATTAGTGATTGTTGAGACTGTCCTTGTGGAACATTTACCAAGTTCTGAGGTTTCAAGCTTTGCTGTGCTCCTGGCGCTTGCTGTTGCACTTTGTGATTTTGTGCAACTCCATTTCCACTCTGTTGTAAAAACATAGGTGCATTCACCATTCCTACTCTTGTTCCTCGGTTGTTTTGCACCATGCCTTGACTTCTGCATGTGCGTGATAGATGCCCTGTCATCTCACACGTCCAACATATAGACAGTGGTCTGATTATTTGCCCATTTGACATTTCCTGATTGCCATTTTGCATGTTTTGAAAACCTCCCTGATTACTCTGGAAACCTCCCTGATTACTCTGTCATCCTCTTCCTCGAAAGCCTCTCCCTCTGGGGTAAATCCCATTACTGCCCTGATTAACCTGCTGTTCATTATTGACCTGCTGAATGTTCGATCCATCTGTGCTAGTTATCATCACCCCTACAATGGCATATTTTTACAATTTTTTTCTGCACTAGTTTTGCCTCTTCAGCTTTTCGTGGAGCCTCTTGTTTGCGATTCTTCTCTTGCAGTAGCCTGCAATAGTGAGCTATGGTCAACTGTATTTCAGACCACGGTTTGGCATTGATTCCAACCAATTTCTTGAGCTGATTCTGTACCTGATCTGGCAGCCCTTGGCATAATACATGGTAAAACACGGGTATAGATTTCCCCCAAGATTCCTGTGTTTCCAACACCAATGCGTCTTGGAAATTCTGAATGTAAAGCAAAGGATCCTCTGATTCCTTCATTTTTCGTGTCATTATAGCTCCCATGTCAGAAGTATCCGGGTAGAGCAGTCATAATGCTTTCCATACCCCGGCTCTGCAATTGTTAAATGGAGCTCTATCATGCACAGTATTAACTGCAGTCATGCCAGGATAAGCTGCTCGTGTCCACATATCATCAGCTCTATCACCAAGTATGGCGATTAAAAGACCCTTGATATCCCCTATAGCTAACGTGTTCCCTCCCGTCATTATTTCTAGCTCATGTGTCCACTTTCCGGCTCCCGATGTTAACATTGGAAGCTTATTTTTCAGATGTTCTCGATCCATGTGTGGCCAGGGTATATACTGTGTCCTCGTTCCTCCTTTTTTGAGCAACGGGAATTGTAACACATGGCACTCCTTTTCCTCCCTCATCATTTTTCTATCCCACTGCAGGGCTAATATTCCTGCAGCACCGTCTACCTGGCAATGTCCTTAGTCTCCTCACATAGGGCGGTGGATATGATATGATATGATATGGCATTTATAACGCGCCTATACACAAGTGTTTCCCCCTATACACAAGACACCCCCCCTCTGACCGCAAGATACTCCTTCATGTCGGTCTGATTGTGTGGCTGACTCTGATGCCTTAGGTGCAGACTCGCTAGAATCTGACCATCTTATTCCCTTTCCTACAGAGAAGTGATTTTTGCGTCTTCTCTCACCTTCCTTTTCTTCATATTCCTCTTTTTCTGCCTCTGATATTGTCTGTGCCCAACTCGTGTAACTCCTCTCATCTTCCTCATTCCTATTTAGTGTCAACCTCTCTTTGGACAACTCTCTATTTCTGCTACTTCTGGAGGCGTCCTCAGTGTCATACAACTGAATGCTCTCAAGACGTTTGTCCTCTCCTCTCGCTTGGGGTACCTGTTCTAGCCCCATTTCATCATATATTCTATCGATCGTTTCTCTGATGCTTCTGGTGTCGAAGTCATCTTCGATATTTGCCCTAGACGTGCCTGGTACTGAATCATACTCAGGAAAGGATTCTTCTATGTCCTTCCAGTCTACCACTAGATCAGGTTTCTTAAACTCTCCTTCCAGATATTCAAGATCCCGTTCCCTCTGTCCTCGCTTACGTTCTATGTCGTCAACAAACTCTCTGCGCTTCCTCGCTTCCTCTCTGACCCTATCGTCATCCTGTTTCTTTGCATCTCTACGTTCATTTGCCCTTTGTATTTCCTCATCCCTTTGTCTTTTTATTTTCTTCTCCCTTATCTTTTGTTCTTTTTCCTCTATTCTTCGTTGTTCTTGCCTGTCCTGATCATTAGCTGCTCTTGGCTTATGATCGCGTTTCCTTTCTTGCTCTTCGTGATACAGCTGCTCTCGTCTCTGTATATCTTTTTTCCTAATTCTTTCGTCTCTCAAAGTCCTTTTCCTCTCTTTCCGTTTTGAATCGTCTGACTCTCCCTTTTTTCTCACGTCCTCAATGCCTTTACCATTGAGTTTCAATAAAATCTTACCTCCCATCCATTTGTTCTGTGTGAATGCCATCTCATCAGTTCTGTCCTCATCTCCTTTCCATCTCTTTCCCTCTCTACTCGTATCTAGAGATATACGCATGTGCTTGATCTCCTTTTTCTTTCTCGCGCCTTTCCTTGTTCCTCAGGACTTTGGAAGTGATATCTCTGTCTCTGTCTTTGTCTGGGTTTTCGTCACTACATTGCGTAGGTGACTCATGTGCCAGGTTGCTATATCCCGTGGCTGCTTTAAGTTCCCTCAATGGATATAATCCTTCGTCTTTACTGGGTTCGTTTTTTGTTTCAGACAGGGTGGGTGGCGCAGAAGGCGTTTCACCCCATCTGTGCATATGTTAACTATCCAATCTAACCGCGGCTCCTCTCCTTATCCTCTTGGTACATTTTCCAAAGCTCTAAACTTGCTAGGGGTTTATCTAATGTTTTGCCAGTGTACATGGTGTGCAAATATGTCGTCATGTGTTGCAGGACCGTTTTAGATAGCGATCCACCCTGGGGCCATGGCATAAACATTTTGTGGGCAGTTCCTTTAACCCATTCTGCACTGTACTTCTTCAGCTTAGGTGCATGGTTTGGCAACTGTTTGCACAAGTGTACTAACGGTGTAATGTCTTCCATGATTGCATTTATTTATCTTCTCCTCATACAACACTTTGTTACGTTTCTTAAACAAAATCAACAATATGAGCGAGCAACAATCGTCGCAAGCTCCAATCCTGTTTTTTCACAAACATATTCTTTTTACCTTTTGAAACAACAACCATCAATTCATGTCATACAAAATCCTAGCTATACAACCGCACAATTTTCATGCTATTTCCCCCAAAAAATGTCTTACCTCGTGACGTCAGAAAAAAGAAAAAACACAAGACAGACTAGACAGACTCTGGCCGGCTATAAAAATCTCATGCCCCTATCATTATTCCGACATGGAATTTAAGCCCATTTCTTTCACATTGATATGATATGATATGATATGATCGTTTATTTATATAGCGCCTATACACAATGTGTTTCAAAGCGCTTCAAGGCAAGGGAGGGAACAAGGGAAAATACAACCACATTCTTACAGGCCATGAACAGTAAGGATGTGAAATTAACTATCGTACTCAGCCTGACGACATTTCAGATAGTGCAAGAACTAAGACATAGATAAGGAAGGGAGGGGGAGAGTGGGAAGGAAATGGAAACAGACAGGCTACTACCATACTAGGCCTGACGACATTTCTGGTAGAACCGGAGAAAAACAAAAGGTGAGGGAGAGGGGTGCAGAAAGGGAGGGGAGGAACAAAACAAGCGACTATCATACTAGGCCTGACGACATTTCAGATAGTGCTGGGGGCGTGGTGGGGAGGAAAAAAACAGTAATGGGAGGGTGGAGGAAACAGACGAGGTTGCTATCATATTAGGTCCAGGGACAAGTGGTGAAAAAGAGCGGCAAGCAGGAAGGCACCAATTGGGCAAGGCTTGCTAAGTGGTGAAAAAGAGCAGCAGGCAGGAAGGCACCAGGTGGGCGGGGCTTAGGCCAGGTGACCTAGATCCACTTGCACCTGCTCCCCATCTGCAAAGGAAAAGAAGCTGGAGGGCTCCTTAAGTAGGGAAACAGAGCGGCAAGCAGGAATGCACCAGGTGGGCGGGGCTTGCTAAGTAGTGAAAAAGTGCGGCAAGCAGGAAGGCACCAGGTGGGCGGGGCTTGCTAAGTGGTGAAAAAGAGCGGCAGGCAGAACGAAAGGCACCAGGTGGGTGGAGCTTGCTAAGTGGTAAAAAAGAGCGGGAAGCAGGAACGCACCAGGTGGGCGGGGCTTGCTAAGTGGTGAAAAAGAGCGGCAGGCAGGAAGGCACCAGGTGGGTGGGGCTTAGGCCAGGGGACCTAGATCCACTTGCACCTGCTCTCCATCTGCAAAGGAAAAGAAGCTGGAGGGCTCCTTAAGTAGGGAAACAGAGCGGCAAGCAGGAAGGCACCAGGTGGGTGTGGCTTGCTAAGTGGTGAAAAAGAGCGGGAAGCAGGAAGGCACCACGTGGGTGGGACTTGCTAAGTGGTGAAAAAGAGCGGGAAGCAGGAAGGCACCAGGTGGGCGGGGCTTGCTAAGTAGTGAAAAAGAGCGGCAAGCAGGAAGGCACCAGGTGGGCAGGGCTTGCTAAGTGGTGAAAAAGAGCGGCAGGCAGAAAGGAAGGCACCAGGTGGGTGGGGCTTGCTAAGTGGTGAAAAAGAGCAGGAAGCAGGAAGGCACCAGGTGGGTGGGGCTTGCTAAGTGGTGAAAAAGAGCGGCAGGCAGGAAGGCACCAGGTGAGCGGGGCTTAGGCCAGGGGACCTAGATCCACTTGCACCTGCTCCCCATCTGCAAAGGAAAAGAAGCTGGAGGGCTCCTTAAGTAGGGAAACAGAGCGGCAAGCAGGAAGGCACCAGGTGGGCATGGCTTGTTAAGTGGTGAAAAAGAGCGGCAAGCAGGAAGGCACCAGGTGGACGGGGCTTGCTAAGTGGTGAAAAAGAGCGGCAGGCAGGAAGGTACCAGGTGGGCGGGGCTTGCTAAGTGATGAAAAAGAGCGGCAGGCAGGAAGGCACCAGGTAAGCGGGGCTTGCTAAGTATGAAAAAGAGCAGCAGGCAGGAAGACACCAGGTGGGCGGGGCTTAGGCCAGGGACCTAGATCCACTTGCACCTTCTCCCCATCTGCAAAGGAAAAGAAGCTGGAGGGCTCCTTAAGTAGGGAAACAGAGCAGCAAGCCGGAAGGCACCAGGTGGGTGTGGCTTTGCCTCCTTCATAGATTCTGGTCTCCTATTTCGTCCTATTCATTCAGGACTTTAAATGCAGGCTTCTTCTAGTGCTATATTAAAGCCTAGGTATTTGGGCGTATCCTCTATGCTCGGGTATCCTCCCAGTATCCTCTCTCTATTGCTCGGCCACCCTCGAGTCAATATTTCTTTCCCCTTACGTATACATTTTACTCTTACTCTGGCGTTATTTTTGTCCCACCTCCCTCCGTTCCCTTCCCTTACTTGTTCTAAGGCATGCAACTGTTTGCCAAAATATTTAGTCTTTTTCACTCACCGTTTGCATTTCTTTTCCTCTCTGGATGCTCGGGATCACCGCCTTCGTAACCGCCTCTCCTTGCTGTTCGTCCGGTCAGCTGCTCGTAGAAGTGGGAAGGGGTTTGTGGGAGAAAGCACAGGTTCCTTTAGACCTCAACCTGCAGGCTTTACACTTTAGAGTATCCACTATCTACGGGGAGCCTCTCGGGCTACTTAGCCTGATGGTAAAGGACTTGTGATATTGCAGAGGACCTAGAGTTACTTATGTCGCCGGTCAATGGGTGTCTTTTTTAATTGATTCTAATCGAACTACAAAGTGTGCAGTAGGGACCCCAGCCGGCCTATAGGACGGGGTTTTTCCCAAACAGCACTTTAAGATGACTAGCAGCAGCCTCGAAATGAATGGGGATGCAGATTAATACCCTCGCATCAAATCAATAATGACAACCCGATAGTTTGGCAAAGGGAGTCCATTTAATGACAAGTACAAAAAACGGGGTGTTTATGAATATCAGCAATCGCTCGATCTTCCTTCTCGCTTCAACTCCAATTAATTTTGGAAAAAACACATAATTTATACCAAAAACGTGTCCTCACTGACGTGTAATATCTCAAAACTTAGCATGCAACTTGATTGGCTCTAGGAAGGTAACTTTAATATAGGTACTACATCTGTATATGGTAACGAAGTGAGGGGATTGGATAAACAATGTGAGGGGGGCATCTAAGCCCTTCCTTCAAAATGGCTACTGTAGATGTCACTAAAAGTACAACATCTCATTGGTTCTACTACCTATAGGACCCTAGATACTTGGTCCACTATGATTGGGTTGGCATCAACCCCGCTCATACTTTTCTGCTTGCTTAGCAGCGTGCAGAATAGCCTGCCAGGTACAGGGAGTTTGTCTGCACCTCCAGCCTCCCTCTAATTATTGCAACAATCAATCATCACTTCAGTGGTCATGTGTCAATTATTTCTTTGTATTTTGGCCTTGAGTCTGCTTCTTGGTCTGGGAAAGTTAAGGCATCTGGGCATGGCAAGAGTTCATGTGTAGGTGTGAAAGTTTCATCCCTTCTTCTTGCTCGGTCACGTGATTTCGACACTGTGAAATTGTCTTATTCTCCATGAAATTTCGTGTATTTGACTCAGTTCTGTCAGCCATCCGCCATCTGTGCCTTATCTTGACCTTTCTGAATAGGATACTCTGTTCTTCTCCTCATTAATTGTATCCACTGTGGGTTTATTTCAGCCGATACGACCTTGGCTTCTTGGCATGGTTGTCTTCGTCTGAGTTTCTCTCTGTCTTTAATTCTCGATTTGCTTGCTGCAAAGCTTTCCTCTTGAGACCTTTAGTAACCTTTGGTTGATTCTGCTCTTGTGCATAGTGGAAGTATATTTGTATAAAGTGCTCCTTTTGAGGTAGATATGTATAGGTGGCGCTTGCTGCAATCTATCTTACTACTAAGCATAAGCAAGCCTAGCAAATTCTTGCTTCTTGCAGTTCGTTGCATATGTTCAGTTAAACTAACTGAATGTCTTCATCACGCTCATGGCATAAGTTTCTGACATTTGACATCAATTATTTCACTTTAGACTCAGGATGTCATTATCCATGGTGTTTCGTCTCTTTTCATCATTCGCAGGTCGTCATATCTTCTATATGTGAGTCAGTCCGGGTTCTTGTGACGTCACCATTCGTCTTCTTTTAGTATCTTCTTGGCTTCTTCAGGTATTGCATTTTGACAATCATCATTCAGTCTCATTTGTCTGTATGGTTTTCTCAATGGGTACCTTACTGTCCAGGTTTTCTTATGTTTCGGTACTTCAATAGGTGCTGTCAGTCTAATAGGTACTGGACAGAGCCCCACTGCATCTCTGTGCTGGTTTATTTGCTCATCATACGTCACATATTTTGGCGTGAACGTTCCTGGTACTTCAAAATGGGCAGTTGGAGTGCAAATCGTGCTTGGTACCTCCTCTACACTGTGTTCACATAAAGACACTTTAACAGGCAAGGGAGGTGAACATAGAGACAAAGGTAAGATGTAAAACCTTACAATTTGACATCCTCCCTAGAGCTCAGAACTTTGAGTGCTCAATATTTTGCAATCGTTTGACAAATTAGAGCATATTTGTTGCTACACGATAAAGGGTGAACATACTACTCTTCATATGGGTCAGTGGAAGCTTAACCTTAGCACAATAGTACACTAATATGGAGAGCACATCAATGAGGAACTCCCTTAATGCTGAGGCAGCACTATGAAGCAGAAGGATGGTACCTTTCAAAAGTAAAACATCTCTATTCAGAGGGGCTGAAAAGTGCCCTTGTGAAACGCAAATGAAGGATCCAACAATTCAGTCGATGCGTACCCCTTCTGTGTTATTTCAGAGAATGCAGAGTTCCTGGAGCCTTGCCCAGTGACAGGTGAAAGGATGTGTGAGCAGCATCATTGTTAGTCAGGGCTAGAATATGTATGTGATTCACAAGACTGATTTGTGTCAAGCAGGTTAAAAGAATGTTCAATGTACAAACCAAATTCCTCATCAGTGCGTAAGCACCATTCACCTTGATTTTTCCAGAAACCTCTTCCTTGGCTGGCCACTCAACTTCTTTTAGCCCTCACATTTGACACCAGCATCCATGTCAAAATCCCACACTTCATAAAAAAATGTTCTCCTGCCATCAAACATGGTGGTTCACTGTCTGGCCTATATCCCTTATAGGTTCTTGCTATTGGTTTTCAAATCCATAAATGATTGTGTCACCCCTCACTACTGAAGTAAGACTATCACATGCAAATACCCCTACAATCTCTACAGAATTTAAATCTTCCCTTACTTCACCATTACAAAGTGCCAATATGCCACCTCCTGACTCAGAGGCTTCCTTCTCCTTGCTTCCATCCATGGGAACAATCTTCTCCCTAGATGTTAGAACTACCGCCCCTGCTGACACCATTCAGAAGAACTTGAAAATAGCCCCTCATTCAACTTCGAATTTTTGACATCATTGACACATCACACTGGGTCAGTTGAAACCTCAGAGGACTCAAACAAAGCCCCTTTCATGTCTGAAATTGATGGGAGGAGAGTGGCAGAGGTGGGAGGGCTCTTCGAGGTTCTACCCCGGGGAAGAAGTATTGTACCCAACGCCTCTGTGTAACGTGGCTCCACCAAAGCTAACCCAGCCACTCTGCAATCATAGCATAAATAGCGGAGGTTGGTGGTTCAGTGTTCACGGGCCTGTTTAAGGCATGGGCTGTGTTATGTAGTGCCTGTGCATTGCACTAACCTGACTCTTGATTCCCTGCTGGTCTGTCTATCGGAATAATCTACTCCAGGTCTCCTATGCGGAAACTGCCAGCTTTCCATTTTATTTCTGTCCAGGTCTTCTGGTGAGCAGTGTCCGCACTCTCTGGGGCTAAATACAACCCCTACTCTAAATACTCCTGAGAACCTGTAGCCTTTCTGTCGGACTGCGCGCTTCCAGTGTGTGTCCCTGTTGTATCACTCAGTTTGCTTGTCTGTCGTGCTCTCTCCTCCCCTCACCTCTGTGCTCTTCGTCCTGTTATGTACTAGGTCTTCCCTTGGTGCTGCACTCTCTGAGGTATTCCTTTGTTCCCAGGAGCCTCTATTTTCAATTTGAGCTGCAGCTATGCATGTCACTTCTTTTCTGCTTGAGATACTTATGCTTATTTTTATGTCTGGAAGACTCCCAGGCCTCCGTACCTTATCAACCAGAGGTGTATTCACTGGGTCACTGTCCACACAGTCAGCCATTCTTCACGAGAAAACAACAGAAATGGAAACGGGGAGGGGATTGGTAGTTATAATGTTGCCCCTCTAATTTCCCACATTGCCACTGGGTTAATTTACCACTACAGAATAGCTCCAATTTCTCCTGCCTTCACCACTGATGGCTTGGGCTTTTGAAAAACCTTTATTCGACAAAAAGTCATCAGGTTCAAACACATCATAAAAAACATACTGTTGCTATGATAAAACCTACAAAAGAAAACCTTGAAAACAGAATTCGTTCATATCTCAAATGATTACATCAAGAACATTATTAAAGGACATTTAAAGTCATAAGAAAACGAATACTAGGAGAGCTATGCTCGCGTCCTAAAACGCTTCGTGTTTTGCAACACTGATACAAAATTAACAGAGCACATCATCACTTTATCAATATCTTCCTCCTCAGCAGCCAGGCTCTATGCAAATAACGAGCAACAGCACACACTACTAAAGGAATAGAACATTGACTTAAAAATAGAAATGCAGGTCCAAGCGAGTAAATACCAGCCTCCAACTGGATAGGTCTCAAATAGAACTGCCTCAGCTGCTGGGTCGACATGCAGAGAAAAAGAATCTGTGAAACTGTCTCCTTAGCAACACCACACATTGGGCATTTTTCAGAGTCAGAACCCTTCCACGTGTATGTAAAAGTGGCGACGGGCAAGATCCCAGTCTGAACCTCATATACAACGATCCTTCCGCTGATTGCATCCCACCTGCACCCTGGCTAGTCTAGCCTGACTCTGCCCTATCAAGGTTCTACAAGATGGGAGGAGGTCTAGCTTAGTTGGTTCTGCATATTCATGTTGTCCTCTGCTGTGGGGTGAGTTTCATCCTTACATGGAGGTGGAGCCTTGTGAGTGGAGAGATCTGCCCTTAAACAGTATGTGTCTAGCGGGATGAGCAGGTTTAAGATCGCCATCCTTAGATGTTTCGGGAAAAGTGTAAACAGGCAGTCTAGCCATATTTCATTCAGTTCCTTGTGGGCAAGGGAAAGTGTCTTGAAGTGGGAGTAGACCCAAATCGGGAGCCAGCTATAGGTCTTCGACAGCAGGGTGAGCTCATCCATCTCTGAAGGCCAAGCATAATGAGAGTATCAACATTGGTTACTCTCTGGAGGGAGTATCTTGGAACCCTGAGAAAAAGGTGTTGCCATAGTTCAAGGGCCTGCAACCCGTGGCTCTCCATGTGTGTCCGTCTACGGCTCCCATGATCCCTAAGCACTGACTATGTTGGCCTGGGCTGATGCGATGAGTGGTGCAAAACACCTGGAGAGCCATAGGTTGCAGACCCCTGCCATAGTACATTTGTGAGGTTGATCGGCTAGAGCCAAGGCAATCCTGTGGAGCAAGGTTAGCAATGGGACGTACTGAAATACAGCATTTGGGAGTGAACTCATTTGTGGGGCTAAAGTCACTTCGGCATCTATCATGGTCCTTAGGTTCTACATTTCCAGCACCAGTTGGAGCTGGTCCAGTAAGTGCAGGCAAGTCTAAAGTGTGGGAGGGCAGTTGCGAGGCTATCTTGCAAGTTGTGAGGCAGTGCTTCTTTCTATTCATCCTCTGCTGCACTTGACTGAGGCAATTTGCCACCTGCTATTGGCTGTTCATGCCTTCATGACTTTTTATATGAAGCAGGGTATTGTCACCATATCTGCGGCACCAAATGTAGCCTAAGCAGTCATTAGCTAGAGTGGGCATGAAAACAGCTTGACCGTTATCAGGGATAGTTATAATCCCTGTGGTGATTCACAGGTAATGTCTGTAATTTGTGAGGGGAAGGAGTTTAGCTCCATCTGATGGCTGAGGTGTCAAGGAAGGATGCAAACCAAATCAGCTACCACACCTCCAATCCCTGCTACCTCGGGCAGGCGGCTGAGTTTTGCCATGTGGTTGATAGGGGCCAATAGTTGTAAAAGGAGAACAGGGCTCAACTGGCCCTGATGTTTGGAAGTCATTTATCCAATAACATGAGCAGGCTGGTTCCGGTTATTTTGCAGGGGAAAATGTAGACTGGAAGTCACGCAGAATTAACCTTGGTTCCAGATATGTACGTGTGGTTTGTTCACACCATCTCAAGGAGGTTTTCTGTGCAGGAAAGCCCAGCTGTGGAGCAGTGGTTGGAAAGGGTACCCGGGTCAGCATCGGGATATTAAAAGAGGGCATGTTAGCTGTGTGACTGAGCTTTAAGCATCTCATCTGTATTGGACTGTGTACCAGGGGCCTGTTGGTTGCAGACAGAGATGCCATGGAGCACGGGAGGTTGATCAAGGCACGGGCATCATTATTTGCCATACACTGACTGCACGCCCGCTTGAACCATCAACGCATGGTTGATGTCCCCACCTGCTACGATGCCTCCTTATGCTGTTCTGCTGTAAACCACTGCATACGATTTCTTGGCGAGATTCTAAATAAATAGTTGTACCATGCCATTTTGTGACCGAAGCAGAAAACCTCCTCTTGACGCCCATGCATGCGAATAGCTGTTTCTGCTTTTTTTGGGGTCGTTTCCAACATCTTGACAGAAAACAAAACGGAGAACATAGCTTGCCAAGCTCTGCGTGCAAAGCCAAATTTACCAGTAAATTGACCTTTTGCAGATGACATGCTGCGAAAATAGCAGCACCATAGATGATGCCCCAAAAATATCACTGAACAGCAAACAAATAGAGCCTTAATCCCAAACCTTGCAGAAGCAGGGATGGATGCATGGATCATCGTTCATGCTACCCGCCAGGCTGCAGTTGCAGGGGACACAATCAGGATAATCCCGGAATCCCAAGGCGCATCGGTCGCATCTTTCTCCTGTATAGCCCTCTTTGCATTGGCAGAATCCAGGTTGCTTGCCTAGAAAGAGATATGAAAAGAGAACATGCATCAACATGGGCTATCTAATACATAAAGGGATATAACATGGCCATGTCTGAGTTTTCATACATCTTAAAACACAGTGCGAAATCCCTTGCACTACTAAATGCCGAGTTAAGCTTTTGATGGATAGTTCTACAGCCAGAATCGTTTTTAAACATAGATGCATAATGGAAAGTACATGATGTTGGCAGTCATGCTTCAGCTTGATAGCATCGAGGGAGATATGGGGGGCTATATTGTCTGTAGGGAGCAGTGTATAGTACCAAGCCATAAGGAGACCTACTCTAGAACAGCACATATCTCCAATTTCCCAGAATGCACTGGCGTTGAGTGGTCACTCCCGCTACAAAAATCTCTGATGGGGGAAATATCCACCAGTCACGTGTTGAAGAGGTGAGCAGGGCCAAACTTGTGGGTGTGCCATTTGCAAACCCAGCCCTGCCCCCTTTCTCCACCTGCTTCCAATACTGAAATGGTACCATGCATAAGCTGCAATGTGCCCAGTGGCACTTTCAATCAACTCCCCTAGTGCAGGAGTCAATTTTTGTTTTAGGGTTTTCCTAGATGACTGCTATCACTACATTAACGATTTGCACAGCAGATTTGCAGCCTTTGGCTTGGTAGATGTTTTGGACTACAACTCCCATCAGCATTGACAATTATGAAGTGTCATAGTAGAGAAGATCTGCAGAGTGACCGTTTTCAAGCCACTGCTCTAGACACTTTCCTAAACCCAGAAGACACAATTCAGCCCATGAAAAAGGGTTGATTAATTAGCGAGAAAACGTCAGTTGTTTTTACCCCCAGCTTGTGCAGAGGGACATTTCTTTATGTAATATCACTTCACCCAGCCATAACCGCTCATTGGTTACATTTATCACTTCCCACTTAAACGTTAACGCCAGCTATACGCCAAGGTGGCTGGCCCTTGGCATTTTTACATGATGTTCTCTTCAGTAGCATATTATGCCTGGCAAATGTAAGCAAGAAAGACTAGATGGAACGAGAAGGCAGGCCTGAATTCCAGATCCCAGAGGAGAAAAGAAATAACACATTTCACCACCGGGCATAAATTACGAGATAGGAAATAATAATGCGGTTTTCATGCCTGCTCAGTAGGGCAGACAGGGCCGAGCCGTTACTAGCAATTTCTGCCCTCCTGGGTGGGCATGATAGCCATTTGCTCACCTGGGGTGTGAATGGCTTTCATTTTTTTTCCTGGAGAGATTTGCGATGCATGCGCAGGCAATCTCCTGAGGAGAATTATTTTTAAAATAAAAAGTAAGATGGCTGCCGCCATATGGAAAAGGGACTACAGCTGATCAAAAAGGGCAGGCAGTCAGTACTATCAACTTGGCCTCAAGGTGAATCCACACATTAAAGAGTAAATGATAGTGGCACGATCTTTAGGGGACCCCACAAAAGATAGCTCTAGACTCTGATTGCAAGGCACCAGGTCTGAAAATCTAGCCGGTAGGCCTACTCAATTTAGCCCTATATCTCTAAATGTCATGCAGCTATGGATTCCCTCCTTTTCCCTTGTGGCCATTCTTTTTTTCGTTTAGCACTAATCTCTCGGTGATCTCGCTCCCTAAGAGCTCTCTATTAAACTCTACTTAAACACAACAATTCTGACCAATAGTAGACATCAATAATGATTCCACACCTTCAGAAAAGCAGCACCCATTCAACACCTATCCACCCGCACAGGGCAATGGACAACCCGCTGCACTGAAGATACGCCCTGCAGTGCTGCTCTCTTTAGCACTTATCTGGCACCCTGCACTTTACATCCACAGCACTCCAGCCCTTGGGCTTGCATAGAATAATTCCCCCCTCCCCCTTCCACCACAACACCTGTACTTTATCTGCTCCTGATGCATGTTGAATCACCTGTCAGCTGCTTTTTGGGTGATGCGTGAGTGTTCAACCTTCCCCGTCCGTGCACACCATTGAACCCTCACCCTTACACAAGAGCTATGAAACAGGTTCCATTTTGCATTTTTTAGTGCTTTATGAACCACCCGAATTAATAAAAACATGCTGCCATCTGTGATGCAGTCTTTAATTGAGTGGGAGAGAAGTATCTGGTGGTTGACTGTGTTCTATGCTGCGGAGAGGCACAGTAAGACTGAAGCTACTAGTTGGTTATCATCCAATGCATTGAGGAGTTCTACATGGATATCTACCAGGGCTGATTTCATGCTTATTGCAGCTCTAAACCAGATTTTCTGTCAACAAGAAGACTGTTGGATTTGAAGAACACTTGGAGATGTTATGCCGCTTACCATGCCAGGATCATGTTAGGTACGCGAGGCTAGCGTTTGGTTGGTGGCTAACTAAGACGTTAGGATCTGCCACAACACTCTTGAGACGCAGGATCGCTATTGCATAGTCCAGGCGTCTTGTGACTTGCCTTGCAAGAGTAATGTGCTCATTAGATCGACAATGTCTGAGAGATGAAAAAAGCCTTTTTCTAGATGCTGAGCAAGGTTCCCCTGGTATGATAGATGTCTTGATGTAAGAGGATCATTTCTAAACCTATTCTGTGCTCATTGGAGTGAATGGTTTGAGTGAGGTGTAAGAGGGAAGTGGACGAGCGGGAAAAAAGAATAATTCTTTGATGTCTGTAATTTGTCAATAAGATTTTGAAATTTTTTAATTGAAGAAATCTACGGGATCTTCACAGTGTTGAAGGGAATTCATAGGTGCTATTTTTAAAATGTGCAGTTCTACCAGTTCACAGTGCATTTTGAATGGTTACATGGTTGGATTATTTGCTTCAATGATACGGTTGGTGTAGTGGGATTTCGTATCTCAAGTAACCCGGCGGTGGTACAAGGAGATTTTATAATGTAAAATGTCCTCCGGTGGGTTTTATTGACCCCACTTCCTTTCTAGAGTCGGTTTAGCAAGGCTCTTGCCAAACCAATTTTTTGGATTCCACATCTTCTGGTTTTTGTTTTCAAGCGCGGATATGATTTTTTAGTAGAGATCTTTATTTATTCTGTTGAATATCATTCGTTTGCTGCTCTTATTGTTATTAACGAATAATTGTTTATCATGTGTAAAGTTTGAATTTTCTTTCATTCTATATCACATTAAAGTTTACATTAAAGTAGAGATCTTTCATTAGTTGTTGTGGGTTGCCTCCAGGTTTAACCGGTTGTTTAAGCTGGAGAAATACTGCACTAAAGGGACGCTTGGAGATTCTATTTACGGGTATGAATGAGATGGAGTCAGATCTTGTGCTTTATTCTGGAGTTTACGGGTAAATCCAGAGTACTGTATGACCTCCTTGTGTTTTAGGCATGTGAGGCATTGCTCAAAACCAATCATTTGTATAGACTCAGAATGACTTGTGTATCAAACAGGCATGCTAACAAAGTTTCAAACAGAGATTGAGCAGTCCTAGAATCACGTGCCATACAACAGAATTAGAAATTAATGGATAGTGAGCTTACATTCAAATTTGAATGAGTCCATGTTGGTGCTGTTTTTGAAGCCATTGGGAAGGGAGTTTCAGTTAAGGCATTACGGAGGGAGAGAAAATGAGAGGGATAACAGGGGCAGCAAGGAATCAGTAGACTTACAAAGATACCAGACTGCAGGGTTCAAGACGAGAGAAATCGGGAGCGAATAGGTGAGGAGGGGGCGGGTCATGCCAGGGTTAATCTGGGTGGCAAAAGCTGCAGAGGTCATAAGGTGCTGGACCTTAAAATCACTGTCAAAGTGGACTCCAAGTTTGTATGCTTTGGTGATGGGGGCAAGTTGGAGACGGCAAGATAGGTCATTTTCTTTTAAGAAGAGTTGAGCATAAGACAGCAAATAGCCAACAAGTGACAAATAACAAAAAGGAAGGCAAATGTAGACCTCAGAAAAAGGTCAGCAGTGAAAGAGTGGGAGGGGAAGAAGATCTGGGCACTGTTAAGATGGATTTATAAACTTTGACCTGGTGGGCAGAGGTTTAGGAGGCCACCCTTGGTTTAGTGAAACAGGGGAACCTTCTGGACAAGCCAGACCAATCTAGGTAGCTTGGCAGGTGGTCAAGACTAAGTCTGAGGAGGGGGGTGCAAGTGATCGGAGGCCCACAAATGAGTACACACAGTAATGAACCACCAATTACTCTTAGACATGTGTGTAGGAAAAATATCTGTACAGCTATTGTCAGCTGGACCAATAGACACCAGTAAACCTCAGTTCAAATACTCTACTATATAACATATATACATTACGTTTCCTAATGAGATAAGGGAGTAAAATACAGCCACAACCTGTAAAGAGCAGGGTGGGTTAACACACTAGGTGCATCAGAAAATTCTCTGGAGTCGTTCCCTAACTTTCGAGTCCAGCCCTAAGAAGTGGGGAGCTGTGCGCTGAACGGTACAGTTGTGTGTAAAAAGGCACGATCGCGCAGGCAGAACAAAAAGTGTGTCTTATTGGGAGAGCTGTAACAAGTCAGGAAGGTGCTTGAAGTGATGAAGAATTGGTTCCCACTATTTGAGAAAGGTCTGCCCTTGGTGGCAGAGCAGTTTTCAAAAGGTGAGAATAGCTAAGGAGCGCAGGCTAACCCAGCCAAAAGCTAATACCTTTTTAGGGATATTCGTGTATAAAAGAGATCGGTTGTGCCAAGGGAGCACTGGTAAGTGATGCAAGTACTCAATGACCCTCGGCAGAGCTTGGACCAAACTTTGCCAGTTCAGTCGACGCCGCTAGTAGGTTCAAGTCTTGCAGTTTTGCGGTGCTGTGACTCTCAGAGGCTGCGGGTTAGAATGATCATCCGTGATGGGACAGTTGCCTTTTCTCAGCTTCCGAAGGAGATACAAAGAAAATTCCAGTGCAACAGGCTTCAGGGCACAGGAGAGCAGGTCAGCAAGGCAGCTACAGTGACTGTCACCAACAGGTAGTGACATGCGAATCATAGATGTTTGCAGCATTACACACTCTCCTAATTCAGGAACAAGAGATCTGACAGCACAGCAGAGGTTGAAAGGTGCCAAACTTCCAAAGTGTTCTAGCGTTTTCACAAGTCTGTTTCTTCAGTGCAGTATACTTGGCTCCTTCTGTAGTTCAGAGAGAACTCAGGCGATTGACCTGGAATGGCTGCAGAGCCCCTTCTCTTATCCAAGATTAGCTTTGCACCAAAATCGAGGACTTCCAATCGAAGATCTGCTCTCATGCAGGCATCCCAGTCGTGGACCAAACACGGTCCACGATGGACCCAGTCATTCAGACACTCCAGACATCCTGGCACCAGTAGTGTGGATTGGGGCCAGGCAGTCCCAACCCACTTCCTGGGCACACACACGTGACAGGCAGAAGCCTGCGAAAGAGATTGGTTGTCGCGGGAGGCCTCATGCTCAAATAAGGAAAACCCAGGTTACTCAACCTGGGTGAAGGCAAGGAACAAAATGGCTAGGTGACAGAACAAAAGACTTTGTGGCCTTTTTTGGACCTGGCCAGAGCCAAACGCGGTAAACGTGATGTGATTCAGTAAAGAGAAGTAAAACATTTATAAAAAGTAACTGCTGCCACCAGTTCATCCCAGGCACACTCGTAGAATCACCAAAAAATCCTTTGAGGGTGTCTAGGGCCATAAAACAAAAAGGACCCCAGCGCACGGTAGTGAAAGGTACATTGTGCATTGTTGTAGAGGAGCAGCTGAATGTCTCCGCAGGAAGTCCCACCTCCTCTCACCTATATGTTGGAGGCCTGAGATTGTGCCATGCTTGTCAACAGCAGTTGTGACTATTCTGCTGCAAATCTTTGTAAAAAGATATCCATTAATAAAACCCTATCAAATATACTCTCGACAGGATGAAAATCTAATGGAGGTAATCCCTGAAGGAATATGAATAGAGTAGGAAAAGGAGCTGGTGACGTCACAAGAAGTGAAGTATGACGCACAGAGAAGACCAGCCGGAAAAGATGCATGACCCTTAAAGAAACTGATGACGAAATAAAGAATTGAGTAAATCTTCATATGCGAAAAGAAGATTGCACGTGTGTGTTGCACTGTAGAAACTGCAAGCCATTTAATAACTGTACAGATGCTGCAGCGCAAGTAGAATAAGTGACCATAGAAGCTGGCTATATGTAGTGAATAGACTGGAGGCAGAGCCGCCATTTTACAGAAGCTGGACATTGGTGTCATAATTTAAGTAAGCTCAAACCCATGGAGAAAGAAGATTGAGGGCTCTGTAGCAGTAAGAATTAGCTGAGATTGCTGACTTGAATTGTGAAGCTGACTGGCATGGTATCAAGGCTGAAGGCAGCCAAGACTTGTTATTTACTCTTGAAGGTGGCAAACGTGCAAAGTTGAATCAATCCTTGTTAAGGGGAGAATAAATAACACCATGCGTGCCAAGTTCTATTCATTTAAGACAATTAAATGCAACAAAATGGTCCAAAATGTGGTCTCCTGTCATGTGAGCCAAGGACGGAAATAGAGTTGGGCAAGGAGTTCTAGAACAAGTGATAGTGCGTGCACACAGCCCCTTATATTGCCAGAGAAAAGAATACACTGCAAGGCCAAGTTCAAAGACAATCTTCACGGCAGAAGGAATGGGTGAGAGATGATGGGCTAATTGGGTGGGGAGGTAAAGTTGAGTCCACCTCCTGGCACCTGGGTATGAGATTACCTGCTGCTAAGTGAACTGAATGTTCCAGACATGGCACAAGCGTGGCAACCAATTGTAGACGGCCGTATAACGAAGGGCCTTATAGTTTGAGAGCAAATAATATACTGTGCACTTAATAAAATTGAGGATAATTTGCACTAGAGGTAGGCACAAGATGTCCACCTGACAGTAGAAACCCAATCACAACCCATCCCCTTATAGAAAATATACTTAGAAGTTCCCCTTGACCCTATCACAATCGCTCGTAGGTTTCTTGTATTTGCCACGTAGTATGATATCATGTATGACACATTTTTACTACATAATTGTGATTTTTAATGAAATGTATGAGAGCTCAAGCGAACGTCCTTTGATGTCCGTTGTAACTCCCTGTATCTATGCTGATCCTGAGTCAGGGCTTTCTTAAGTAGAAATCCTGAAGACAATGGAAACACCTATTAGGTTCCTGTGAAGGTATGAATTATCAATACAACGCAAAGATCAAAAAGGGCACACCATTTATAAATGACTATGTTAATGTTTTGTTTTTTTAACCTAGCTATAATACAACAAACACTGGGAATGTTCACAGTCAAACTTATAGAAGTCATTGTAAGCGACCTCTAACCTTTGGTACAACAGTATCTATAATTGACCAACCCGAAAAGTCCTTCTACGAAGGTCCAATGATGTCTGCCCCATTTCCTTGACTAGCAACATCTTTATTTAACGCGCACATTTCGATTTGAATCTGCATTTTATCTGTCATGTTGTTTTGTTATTATTCATTTTATTATTGGATGCTTTCATTAATTTGTGGATGAAATGCATTTTTGAGAGAAATGCTCCATTCACAGTTCCCTATGGAATGAGAGGAAAGTCCATTAGCCCTCCTCTCCTGCTCTCGGCCTAATGAGCTAATGGAGCTGGCCAGCATGATGGCCATCTGCTCTAACGACTTCGACATGAGACCCCACCTGTGCCTTGTGTGGTACACGAACCTGCCCTTGATTGATGGGTTCCGGCCAGCCCGTCATGGGATGGCATAATGCTATTTGCAAACAATTCTTCGAATGTACAGTCGCCCCACTCCGGGGCTTTCCAAATTCAGCACAGAGAGATAACAACACAAACAAAGCAACTTCGAATAACTTCAGGAAATGGCGAGTTTTAATGCAAGTCAATAGAATCTGAAGTACTGTGAGGAACAGTCAATCGTCAGGTATTCGCTGTTATAAGATACTGAAAGGTTGCTGACCTCGTGGGGCTGTCTTCTCATCCTTGATGCAGACGTCGTCGAAGGAGCCCACTGGGTCACAGTGGCAGGGTCGGCAGGGACTGTGGGCCTCTGGAGATACCTGCGAGTACAAAATATTAACATGTTGAACTGTCCACGGTATAATCTGGCCCTCACCCTGAGGGGGGGCGGGGTGGGGACAGAAACCAGGGGGCACAAATACAACAAGTGGGGGCGGGGTGGTGACCCATCAAATAAGGGTAGGGTGTCCAGGCGTCCCTGTTTTGCAGGGACTGTCCCAGAATCTGGCCCTCTGCTCCCTGTCCCGAGAGATTTTCTTACTTTAAAAACCCCATCCCGGTTTTAGGATAAAGGAAGATGAAAGTCCTGAGCTTTAGGTAAAGGGAGCATGGCAACTTTATGAGTAACAATTATAAACTACATTTTTGTTTAAAAAAAACCTTTGTTTATCGATTTTCAACACAGTTAAACCAATCAACAACATCTTGCCCAGGTAGAACCTCTCCCCTGCCACCTAAATTATAAACTAAATTAACATCATGACACTATCAGAATTATGACATCGCTTGATGGTCTCAAACCCCTGACCTTTCAGGTACCATCCCCACACATTTACTGATTGTGCCAAGGCAGACCAGCTGAGAAAGAAATGTGCAGAAAAGCCTGTAAAATCATTTAGAGCACCAGCTCCCCTTTGATTAACTTGCTGGCATTCATGCATAAACAGCACAATTTATATTCTATATAATATATTATTTATATAAAGGGGCAGTGGTGGAAATAGTGTGGGGTGGGGGTGTTTTGAAGGTGTTGGCGGTGGGCCTGTCATGGGTAAGTAGGTGGGGGGGTCCTTTTACATTGTTGGCCATCTCGGTTTATCGTCTTGAAAATCTGGTTACCCTAAATAAGGGTCAACAGGACAATACTATATTTTACCAAGCTGGTTAAAAAAAATGCGACATTAACCATGTTCAGAGAAGCTTTAAGACAATAAAGGTTTGCTTCAAGTTAATAAACATCCTATAACGTTAACTCATTTTCAACAGTTGCAAACATGCCCTATGCACTTAGCAAGAGGCTGCATTCTTTTAACTCAAGCAAAAAACAATCCCTGCACAGTTTCAAGTAATGTGTAGTTAGAGGTGGTATTGCAGAGGAGACAACGCTTCCATCTCAAGTTTTAAAGAACAGCCAGGTATTTATAGTACGTTTAACAGAAAAGATCTCATACCTCTGTTTCAAATGATAGTCACGGACAGTCTGTTTAACAGATAAACTATTTATTTATTTTTGTATTTTATTGTTCATTTGTAACGCGCTTAATACCAGCGAGTGGCTTCTAAGCATGGGATTGGGATTCGAACCTGTGCTGCACTGCGTTGTCTTGCTTCCAAGACAAACGTGTTGCCTCTGATGTATCCCTCCTACATACAGGCACACTGCAATTGCTCCCTTGGTTCTTTAGCAACGGTTGCCGGAGTCTCACTTTGCCCCTATAGAATTTACAGTTTTCAGTTTCTGACTGTACAGGCTAGTAACCGCTGGTGAATTTTATAAATGGAGGGGTGTAAATATTCAGAGCGACCAATCGCATTAAGGGAGCTCGAACCAATTAGAGGAGGTGGTGGGAGTTCCCCCTCCAGAGAAAGTGTTTAAAATATTGGCTTAAAATAAGGCATTTTCCGCACACTTTTTTAAAAAAATTAGGTAAAAAGTCAAAGAGTTTGCAATTGGTTTTGTAAGGTAGCACAAGAAAATAATTCAATAGATGCAAGTCACTTACAGTGTACAGGAGCATTCCCCAACATATTCTCATGATGTCTTTTCCGACAATACATAACAGTATGAATACATTTTCATGCTGGAGGTGCCCATTCATTTTGATGCACCAATATATGCCATTATTCCCATATAAGAACATACTTGCATACTTAAATTTGCTTAGCGCATAATGGCAGTAATGATACTATAAAAAATACAAGTCCACGCCTGTCCTGCTAAGATATGGCAGTATGCCCATCTAAGAGCATACTCCAGTCGACTTTACCATCAAAAATGCCATGCCACAGTATGAAAACCTATCAAAACTGGCTGCATCAAAATGGCAATCTAGCCACGTAATAACACTTATCATGCTTGTTTTATCGAAGATGCCCACTACAAAATGCCATGCCACAGTAAGAAGTAGCTAGACTAGCTGCACCAAAATTCCAGTCTGGCCTAGTAATAACATGATCATGCTTCCTTTATCAAAGATGCCCAATACAAAATGTCAAGACACAATAAGAAGTGGCTAGACTGGCTGCATTCAAAAGCAAGTCTAGATAGATAATAAGACTCATCATGCTTGCTTTATCAAGCTTGAGCCGGACCACGTGCAGGTCTGGAAGCAGCTCAAAACCATGCACTTCTCGTCTGCTTTCTCTCTCTCCCTCCCTTGCTGACATTCTGTCTGCCGAACCTACTGGTTGCTTAGCCATCCTCAAAGTCTCACTGGGTACCGGGCTCTCGCTTGACCAGTCACCTCTGCACTGCTTACAGGCTTCCACGCACTTAGGGGCTGTAACTGTAACCTCTACAGTCCCTTGCCTCTATGTACTTACCCAGAGCTGCGCTGCCCCTGTGCTGCACTTACTCTGAGCATCGCTGCTCTGTTTCCTGTCCCTCTCCCTGACACTTCTCTACCCACCCCCTTCCCCTTGTAATTCTCGCTCTTACACTTGCATGTTCTGAATGACACAAGGCCTACTAAGATCATTTCTCTTGTCCTCTCTCTGCCCCCCCCTTTGTCTTGACGCGCCTGTAAACACTAGTTATAAATTACTTATCATATTATATATCATATCATAGATGCTGTGATGAATCCAAGGATATCAGAACTCATTTCCCAGGGATAGCCTTTCCTCAGGGGGCCAGGGGATGACAGCCACTACCTGATCCTGACCTTGAGGGTGGCTATATGAGGGAAGACCACCTGGGGAGGTGATGCTCAGGGGAATTCAATGAAGCACTTGGAGGAAACCACATGGCCTCCTGTTCCTTTCAGGGAGATCTCTTCAGTCCCTCTTGCCTTAATGGCATGCTGTCATGCTTATTTCCCACCTCTGTATAAAAGTAGGGTGTTTAAACCCCAAACTCCAATTAGGGAAAACATACTGCTGAGTGGGATGAGGAAGAGGCATGGAGCAGTGAAGATCACTCCCCAGGAACCTCAGTATACACTTCCCCCAAGTCATTCAGAAACCAATTACAAAACAACGACATGATGGAGAGTGACTGAGTAATGGTGATTGCAAGGACTGGGTAGCGAATGGTGCGGTCTGGTTGTTGGGACATGAGTAAGCAGACCGGGAAGTTTAAATGCGGGCTGATCGCAGATGACAGTGGAAAGGAGAGAGGAAAGCTGCAGACGTAGAATCATCTTGTGAACCGTAAGCTTGCTGAACACCGCGTTGAAGGCAGGAGCGTTGTTACAGGGGTCAGAGAGGCAGACCTGATGAAGGAACGGAGAAGCAAAGGTGTGTGCGGTCCACCACTTAGAAAGCAAAGGCATGGAGGAGGCACACGCGAAAGCAGTACAGCAAAGCAGAGAGGAACAAAGAGGCAGAACAGACAGCCGGTAAACCCTGGGAAGAAAGAAAGGTTATCAGGTTATCAGTGAACCAAGGTTGCTGTATAGCAACAACAGAAATAGCTGGTGAACCTGAAGACAGATGGGTTACCAAGTGGTTAAATAAAGGGAAATTCTTCTTAAGAACGCTACAAATAGAAAGCAACAAAATCATTAAAGAAGCCAGAAGATTTAGTATGCAGGTTGTTAATTAATTATTAAATGCCAATAGGGGAGGAAGGAATAACCCATATGAAAAAGACCTGGCAAGTATCTATACTAACTGAAGGTTCTGATAGAAATATGTTTTATAAGACAAAGTCCTGAAGGTAAACACACCAGGTGAAGTTAAGTATATGAGTAATGTAAGGAAGGCATGGTATCAATAGTATACACATATACAATAGATCCAAGTTTCGAAAATCTTTATTTTGTAGTTATATCAGTGTTTTTTCTTTGTCTGGGTCATTTAAGGGAACCTGCCAGTATCCCTTAGTTAAATCTAATGTTGACAAGAAAACTGAATCCCCCAATTTGTCTATCAGGTCTTCTATACGAGGCATAGGATATGCATCAAAGGCTGAGTTGGCTTTAACTTGCCTAAAATTCATGCAAAATCTCCAAGTTGATCTGGTTTGTTTACCAACAAAATGGGAGATGACCAAGCACTTGAAGACGGTTCGATAACAGTAGCTCTGAGCATACTTTCTAACACATCAATAATTATCTTTTTTCTTTCCTCTGGGAGTCTCTATGATTTTAAGAACTACTTTCCCCAGACACTAACAAACAGATGCATTTACGGGAATGCTCCATCCTATCTTAAAAGTAAATTAGTTACGTATGTGCCAAGACGCGCACTCAGGTCAGAACTCCAGGGCCTAATTAAGACAACCAGGGTGAAAAAAACAAATGGCTTGGGAAAAGCTTTCCACACTAAGGCAGCCACAATGTGGAACAATCTTCCTCACACTATCAGGCAAGAAAAGAGCTACACAAGCTTTCAGAAAAAACTCAAGACTCATCTCTTCAAAATAAATCCCTTCGCACCAGACACAACTGCGTACCAGACATAAACCCAACCTCAGACTCGATCTAATTGTCCCGTGATTATATGTTTTGTACCAATTGTCTTTATGTTAGCGCCCAGATGCTTGCGAGTGATCTGCGCTATATAAATAAATAAAGAAAGAAATAAATAAATAAAATATAGTGGTATGCTCTGTGTGCTCTCCCTGGTGTCTCGCAAAATACATCAGGAAATGCAGAAACAAGATAATTCAAACTTTCTTTCTTATCATTGAATGTTTTTGGGGTATAAGCACTACATTGTCGATTTCTTGGAGTGCCAAACAAGAAAACATAGGGGTGTGGGAGGATGCTGTATTTTCCTTCCACTCCTTTAGTAGCTATGAGTTGTTTGGCATCTGGTTGGCTAGGCTACTTTGCAGTTGCATGTTCCCATCTGTTCCAATACCTCATAAGGCCGGTGCTCTTACTTGAACTACTTCGAGATTAATGTATTCTCTGAAGTGGGCAAGAGAGCCAGAACTTTTTGACCCACTGAAAACGTTCTTAAGTTTACTTTTTTTATCATATGAAAGCTTCTGTTGGTATTGAGCTTTCGCTATGTGGGTATGAACTAAAGATCTAACTAGGTTCATGTGTTTTGTAAACAATTTGTGGTTTGGGACAGTGGTATAGGGACCTGCTCCCTTTCTTCCCAGGTTTCCTGCAGCATGTCCAAGACATCCCTTGGCTCTCTGCCACACAGTAGTGTAAAGGATGAAAATCCGGTAGACACTTGGGAAGTTTTCTCACAGCAAATATGGCCCATGGAATCATGCAATCCCAATATTTCCCGCCTTCATCAACTCGTTTTCTTAGAATGGTTTTCAGGGTCTTATTAAAATGTGTTACCAATCCATCTGTTTGGGGATGATAAACTGAGGTTCTTTATGTAGTGATATGAAGCAATTCTTTAACTTCTCCCATGGGTTTATTCGTAAAATGTTTTCCTTGATCTTGTTAGAAATTATTTCGGGATGGGTTGTACTATTTCTCATGGGGAAGGCCTCAGGATACCTGGTAGCATAGTCAACAATCACTAAGACACATTTGCTGCCCAATTTGGAGGTTTCAAGAGGTCCAATGATGTCATCCCGATTCGGGAAAATGGGACCTCTATTATAGGTAGTGGACTCAAAGAGGTAGTTGGAGGCATGGGTGTAATTTTAGGGGGGTAGAGGGGTGTTTGTCCCCCCAAATTTCATGGCACACCATTTTGTCCCCATTCATTTGGCTGGAGCACCTTTTCTTCAGATGTCATGTCCCCCCCAACATTTTCAGCAAAGTTACTCCACTGGTTGGAGGAATATTGGTTCTGGTATTTTGAAATATCTCACATGTCTGCATAAAGTCTTTAGTGTCGGCATATATTCCTGGCCAATAAAAAGTTCCACTAATATGGGCTTGGTGTTTAACTTGTCCTAGATATCCCCCTGTTAAATGTGAGTGGGCGATTTCCAGAACAATTTTCTGGTGGGTTTTGGGTATTACAACTGGGTTTTACATATTCCATCCCCTGACGTTTCTCTTCGATATAGCAGTCCATGTTTTAAAAAGAAGAAGGGACATCCTTTATCATTGCCTTCAGACTCTGGGATTACTGGTAAGAAAGCCTCTGCTAATGATGGATAATTTCTCTGAGCAAAAACCAAGTCCGAAAGACCGTTGGTTCACCTTCATGGCTAGTATTGATGTTAGGTCATTCGTCAGCCTATCCAAAACCCAGATCTTCGCTCTCCGTCACCTTCTGTTCTGTTTCTTTAACTGGGGAAGTAAGGCCCTTTCAAGAATCCCTTGTGCTATTTTATCCCCAGGATGAATGTCAAAGGGTGTTTCCCCATGATTGTGTAAAAGTACTTTCACATCTCCCCTGAAATCCGGGTCAATATAATTCGAATTTCCAAGCTAAACCAGATTTGGGGGCTAGTCTGATGTAGCATCCAGTGGGTGGTATCAGAACTAAGTCAGAGGGAATCGTACTGCTTTTCCCTGGAGGAATGGATGCTTCCCTACTACTGTAGATGTCGAATTCAATAGAACCTTTTGTAGCTTTAATGGTGTTTGAGGCTCAACCACTTTGTTTTTTAAATGTTAGGGTACACCAATTTGTTTCAATTGAGTTGCATCCCATTCTGACACCATATGTGAGGGAGGCATGGTATCAACAGTAGATACAGACACAATAGATGCAAGTTTTGAAAACCTTTATTTTGTAGTTCACTGGGGTTGGTGAAATTCCTAACTGGCCCTAACTCTAAAATGGGAGTAATCTCAACCATAAAATAAACAACAAATGAGTCCAATTCAGTCTAGTCAAAATAAAAAGGCGTATACTAAGAAAACCTAACCTTGCCCTCCTTCTCAAATAACAAATGTGTAAAGAGAATACAAAAAGGAACATTAGTGTCTCAAAAGAAATGTCAGAATGGCTTAGATACCAACTCCCTTCCCCACGTTCAGACACACTGGGTCTCGAGAGTTTCTTAAAAAGGATAGGTGGATGGCAAAATTCTATAAGTCTTGCAGACTCTTGCTTGCTGGTACAATTCAACAGTTCAGGCTTAGGCTTCAAGCTTTGGACAGTCTAATTACTTCTTTAGGCATTATCTGCCTTACTAAAAATACACAGTTCTTCTCTTGGCTTTCACTTTGACACTATTCAACACAGGCTTCCCTCTGCCATGTTCGAGCCTGCCTCTCTTTTCACATTCAACTCTTAACTTTGTTACAGTTCAACAAAGGCTTCCCTCCTCCGGCTCAAGCCTGTCTTTGTCTTTGTGGGGGTTCCTTTGCCCATGTTCCGTCCTTCACCCTTAACTTTCACTTTACAACACAGTTCTGCACAGGCTTCCCTCCGCCGGGCTCAAGCCTGTCTTTCTCTTTTATTGCCGAAACTATCGAACCTGTAAGGATTTTACATAAACCTCTGGTTGACCACTTCAACCTCCTTTTAAACAATTTAACAATCAACAATCTTCACAACAGCAATGCCCCTTGGTAATTGTAGGTTTTACTGTTGCCTTCTTGGCCTCTTTCTAAGTTTACACGCAGCACCAATGCCTCTTGGTACTTGTAGTTTTTACTTTTACCCTCTTGGCATCTTTAAAAGTTCATGTCCTCTTTACTTTTACCCTCTTGAGGATATGTGCATTCATATATATTGCTTTTCACTCAATCAACTCTCGCTTGGGATCGTGGATAATTTCTTGCCTTTGTTTCCCGCTTTCCATTGCTTAGAACATTTCACAGAGACTTTCGAATGTATGATTCTGCTTTGCATGACCACTCTGTTACTTTGTATACTTTTCTCAGCATTCAATTATTGCTCTCTTCATTACGTGTTTTATCGGCACATTCGCAACCTGAAACTTGTTACATTTCTCTTTTGCTCTTAACACAAACCGGGCATTTGTTTGCCGTCGATAACTCACCGGTTGTGTTAATTGGGCTTCTGTCCTCAATGCAGTCCCTAAGCCGTCAAGGCTGTTACCATCGCCTTCTCTCCTCCTCCCCAACTTCGTTGTGCACCCGGGAGAGTAGCGGGCCGCATAGAAGCACTTTGAAGGTTTCTCTTCTACGCCCACTTGTTTTCAGTTGTGGAATGCTTACAGCTTCCCAAAAAGATAGAAATCTCGCATGGCTCTCTCTCGTTCTCTGCAGCAGCCGATCAGCTACTTGGCATTACAACTTCCATAGCCTGGTTCGCATCATCCCTGAAAGAGTGCCTGTGCATGCCACATTTTATCCTGACAGGGAGTGTTAACAAGTGGCAGGTGTATGTAATTCATATTACATGCCTGACTCTACCTGATCTTATTAGATGGACAGAGCCATTGCAAGAAGGTAGAGGTTATCCTTATGGCCTCATTCCTCATCTTCCTCAGGTCAGTAGTATTGTCAATGTGAAGTGGGAGGAATTATGGGAGTTATAGTTTTCCATGAAATAAGCAGGGATAGGGCTTAGATGGGTTAAGGAAAAAGGGGGTACCATCTCTCACCATCGGGTGCTTCACCCCCACGCACTGAGAACCCCCTACCCACACTATCCTCTCTCGCTTGTCCACCCCCAGGGTTGGGATCCAAACGCGATGGCCTTTCCCTGGCCACCTGAGTACGGGATCCCTCGGGAATATTCTGTGAAACAACCTCTGGTTTTTCACAGAAATTAACTGTTTATGTGTGACGCACTGGCGCATATGGAATCATTAGCATGATTAAAACCACTGATCTATCCCACCACGTTCCTCAGTCTGCAGCGCTTCATGCGGTCTAGTCTTTCCCCAGCATGGCTGCCTCCAGGAGGTTCTTATTCCCAGCCCTTCCGGCAGTCGGCGCGTTGCAACCCACCATTTTTCTCGCTCCTTTGGGTCTGCACGCTGTGTATCCATTCTTATCTCTGCTGAACAACTGCCCCTCTTTTCTCTCTGCCGTACCCTTATGGCATGGTTTGTTTCTCTCAGCCGTACCCTTGAGGCACTGTCTGGCTTTCCCTCTCTCGCTCCCCGCAAGTCCCACCCTCCTCGTGGCGGAGCTCTCTCTCTCTTTCTCTCTCTCTCTCGGTTCGCCCAGCTCGGGTTCTCTGCTGTCTGTCCCTGGCTTCCCCCGGGCTCTCTTTTCTTACCTTCTCTCTCTGGCTGGTCAACCTCCCGCTGGCAGAATGCTTGGTATTCTCGGACTTGCGCTTTTGTGGCTTCTTACGGGTCACTCTCTCCTACTTTCCTCTGGGCATATTACCATCGGAGCAGATTCTCTCTCTCATCCAGTCTTCAGAACTCCCTCCAGTACGGCCAGCCCTGGAACCTGCCCTCTCCTATTAGGGCAAACATTGTGAAACACTCCTGCTGGGTCCCCTAGATTGCCCCCTGGTCATCAGCCTGCAAAATCTGGAAAGGAGACTGCTTTAACACTCAAAGGCAATTCAACAAGGGTTTTTTGTGCCAATTCAGGCTTTTCCCCCTTTTCTTTGGCTGTCGCGAGAGCGGGGTCACTGGCCTGCTTACTCCTCAAGCGACCACTGTGGCGTCTTCCCGAGGCAGAACATACCTCCACAAAAAAAGACTACCCAAGCTGAGGAAAGAAGAAGTTAACTCCACTTTGGTCCAGAAGCTCAGGTGAGGAGGTGAGGGAGTGCACCGAATCTCATAGCGAGCTTGACATTATGTAAAAAAAGTCCTGGCACAACAATACACCAGATGAAGCTAAAAATGTGTGTGATAAAGTGTTTATACCATAAAGTCCCAGAGACACAGAATACCAGGGGAAGTTGAATATGTATAAAGTAACAGAGTCCTGGCAAGAGAGTGGGCCAGGTGAAGTTAAGGATTTGTGCAACAATCTGTTTATACAATAAAGTCATGGCAGGAGAGTATACCAGGTGAAGGTTTATGTTTAAGTAACTATGTTCTGGTAGGACGGTACACCAAGTGAAGGTGAAATAAGTGTGCAAGGTGACCTGGCAGAGTATTCCCAGATGGAGATTTAATATTGTAAAGACGTCCAAGGGAAAGTTCTTGGTTCAATGAACTACTGGGAAACTATGAAGCAAAGAGGGAAGTCCTTAGGAGAAGACCTATCCCCAACAGAACTACAATGTTTTACAGGAAGAGAAATCCTGGGGAAGGGAGCCAATTCCACACAACTGTTGAACGACTGAAAGTTACGTTAGAGAGCCTAGGGAAGGAAGCTAATCCCTGGGGAACAGAGCATTGTTCATGGGAAAAGCCTGGAGATTCCTTTGTGGGGGGCTTGCCAGGGCACAGCTCTGGCACTTATTGCTGATCCCTGGTGACTATTTTTATGCCCAGCTTGATTATGTTGTGATGTTTTGAAACTTTATCATTTTAACTGTCAGTCAGTCACAGTAACATAACAATCAACAACAGTGTGCACTGGCCAGGGTCTCTGCATACTGGGCTTGCTCATTGGTATTCACAAACCTGATGACCCAGGTTGGCAGGGCAGGACTATTTATCCATTTTCATGAACAACAATGAGATGCAAGGTGACAATCCTGGGCACTGATATTCGCAATGTCCACACACTGCTACACTCAGCCGGCATGCCATTGCTGCAAATTCTTTAGTGTAATAACTAGAAGGGGGGTGGTTGACAACAATGGGACAGGCAAGAGCCAACAGCCCCAACACAGGGGCAAAATCAGTGGGGAAAAAACATATCAAAACAGGGGAGCCAGTCATGAGTGCCAACCTAGGCAAATAATCTTGCCGCAGTGATTGACAGGCAACTCAGCATTTCAGTAATGATTTTGTCTACATTCATCCATCATCGTTTATCATACGATGAAAGCATGTTTGCTCTTTTTTCCTGTAGTTTGATGGTTAACATGCTCCACTTGCCACTGATAGAATTATAGCAACATGTTAACAATGATGTGTTTTAAGGAAACACTTAAACATTTATTTTATTTCAAGGCAACTAATATGTTATGTTGATTTCACCCTCAATGAACCAGTGGGAGTTGGATCTGTAACGCAAATATTTTGACACCGTATGGAGCAGCTGTGTGACACTGAATGGAGTCACAGTAGGTGGTGTCAACAGTAGACTGGGAGCTGCCCCCCCGCCCCATGTCCAGTGTCAAGATGTCCAAACAAAAGATCTGACTCTGTAGTTTTTGGTTTGAGGTAGGGAACCTTCCTCCTAGAATAGGGATAGGGAGGCATTTTCCAACCCCGCTTATTTTAATAAAAGTTTATAAACAAAAATATGTCTTCTCTGTGTCCTGTGAAAAACTCATGGTGACCAAACGTAAGACATACACAAGTGATCACAGTTCAAGGGTGTTTATTGAACAATGAAAATGTTGGAAGAATGCCTAATATAAACCTAAATTTAAGATGGGGAAAGACGCCGAACATCAAATCAAAAAAGGCAGTCCTAGTGATGTCAAGTCAAATAAAAAAAGGCCTATACTAAGAAAACCTATTGCCAATTTCTTACGCTAAATAAAAATAGTGTTGGGTTAAGTTTTAAGAAAGAAAGAAAGAAAGTGTTCTCAAAAATAAAGTCAGGAAGCAGTGGCTTGAGTTTCCCTTCTCCACGTTTTTAGCATGGCGTAGGATGGGAGCTTGGAGCACAGTACTATCTCGGGCTTCTCCAGCATGAGTCAACAGTTCCAATGGCAGTTCTCAGGGCTATCGATGGCCAAGTCTTGTTTCCTCGGAAAGTCTCTTGCCTTCGGGCCTGATGAGTTTCAATAATAAAAACAAAAGTTCCATTAACAAATGAAAGTTTGTTAGGGTGATAACAAGTCACCCGTAAGCCCCCCTCTTCTGGGCTGACCCTTCTCAATCATACTCTTCAGTTCAAATAGGGTGATAGCCTCACCCCTTTGTCCCCCTCTGCCGGGATGACCCTTCTCGATTGTAACCCACAAATCGTTATGTCTTAAACAGTTCCAAAACACACTTTTTCTTGGGACTCTAGACGTGGTCCCTCCCTGGGATTTGTTTCCCGGTTTTATTCTCACTGCGGGATTTACTTCCCTTTCTCTCAGCCAACTTTCAGATCAATGTCTTTCAATTGTACAGGGCTTTTTGCTTGGCGCACATGTATGAACACTTTGCTTCCTTTGGTTGCCTTCCGATAACCTTCTGGCTTCTGTAGTTTCTCAATATGGGGCTCGACCAGAGAATCTCAAATCAGCACCTACTTGGTGCCGCTTTCCCTGTGCAACTGGTCTTCCCTTCACACTTTTGACAGTTCATTCAAAGTTCATTAATTATGCTTCAAAAGTTGCCCATTTTGCAATTCTCATTCAACACAACCCAGCTTTTATCGCTTCTTCCCTCGACTGACCTATTGTGCTTAACCTCTGGGCTTTTGTCTTCTTTGGAGTCAAGGCCGGGACCACGGGCGCGGGAGATTCCCTTGCTCTGCCTTATCAACATAGGCCAGCCCTGCGTAAAATTGACATCTGCAGCAGGACACTAAGGCTATTGTCTGTGGTTTTAGATTCTCCTTGGTGAAGGTTCCGCGGGTCTGGGATGAAAAGGATAAGGTCTCTTCTCTCCTCGCCACCCTCTCGCTTCCTGCCGCCTTTCGCCTTCTCTTGAACTGCTGCGTTGTAGCCGTCTCGATGTGCTGTCTGCCGCGTTCGCCTTTCTCGTACTGTGCTCTCTGACTCCACCTTTTATCCCAGTAGAGAAGGGAAAGGGCCGTTGGGTGTGTGTGATTCTGATCAATTGCCTGACTTTGCCTGACCTTGGGATTGGGACACATCAGGTAAACGGCTATTGTGTTAGTCAGATGTCTGTGGTGTTGTGCAAAAGCATTTGCAGTGGAAAGGGGCTGGGGGCAGTGATTTGGAATGTCCTACGTGAGAGGATGGGGAAAGGTGTTAAATGAAAGGGAATACTGCGTCTCACCCGTCGGTGTCCCACTCCCGGAGGACCCCCCATCCAGGAGATTCTCCGTCACTGGTCCACCCCCAGGAACTGGATCCAATAGCGACTCCTTCAGATTTCTCACAGTCCATGTTTGATTCCTGGCTCCAGCCAGTAAAAAATGCCATGCCTGACCCCTGGTCACCCAGCGCCTTGCATGCACACAATGTGATTATGTGTGCATGCGAGGCATGGGGTGCCCAAGGGGCAGGCATGGGATTGTGTACTAGGCATCTATCATAGATGCCCAGTACAAAAATACCATGCCTGCCCCCTGGATCCCCCAGCACTTCGTACGGGAGCTGATTTTGGCTGGTCGGTAGGGAGGTTGTACCCCAACCCCCTCCCGACAAAATTAGCACCACGGCCAAGCACAAACACACGTTCACACACATGCACATGCAGCATGCACTCGCTCATTCACATGCACACCCATCATCATACACTCACTCATTACACAAACATAAGCATACATACACACATTAAGATTCAATTAACTGCTGCCACGCTGCTAACATTTTTATCCCAGTGCGCCAGCTCCTGTGTATCACAAACAGGAACCAGGAAGCAAAGAGCGTTTCTTGGTTCCTGCACATGGGTGCAAAAGTCAGAGCGCTGATGGCGAAGCACCCCGTTCCGTTTGTAAGTACAGGGAGGCGCAGGAGTGTGTGGCCCTAGACCAAGCACACAAGACACAGAGGGTGGTGCAGGCCATCAGTGTTACAAAGAGTTCACAGCTAGACAGGGAACGGGGGCGCTTTCTCAAGCAGGTTAGCTGAGAGAGTCCAGCACTTGTCTCAGACATCTCAGTTCAACCTGCTATCCACGCTTCATTACCATTAGCACAAGTTAAGCCCTCCATTATTTCAGGATCGATAAACTAGGTACCAATAAACCCTGTAATACTTACACATATAGGGCCTCATTATGACCCAGGCGCTAAGTGTTTAACGGTGCCGTAAAAGGCTGCAGCGCCGTTAAACACCTAGCACCTAATTACGAAGTCCCTTTGCTGGACCCGACCTTAACGGCTGGTTTTACCAGCCATTAAAGTAGGGACCCGCAAAGGGACCTTGGTGCTAATTACGGTTCCGCAATTTGGGTACCGTAATTAGCGCCTTCCCCTTTCCCATTGAGCCCTATGGGGCAAAAATGGGAATGGGGAAGGGCCATGGCGGCATGGGGAATTACCGCCCCACCAACCTCGGAATGGGGTGGTAATTCCCCATTCTGCCATGGCGGACTCCGGCATGGACCATGGTGCTAATAGCACCATGATTTAGCGCCGGAGTCCTAATGAGGCCCATAGTCTCATTTTACGTGATGTGTTAAATGGGGCATCGTAAAAAAACAGGAGGAGACAACATCGCTGCCTGTTTTTTTTTACCACACATCCCCTTTTTTATGAGGGTTCCAATCATGGCACATGACAGGAAGATGATTTGTGTATTCCGTCACTTCGTGAAATGCTATCACATTGTTTCGTATCCCATTATGATACCGGTGGAGACTCTTAAATCCTTGCAGATACCGCCTGTTTTTATACCTCACAAAACAGGCAGAATCCATAGAGATTCAGAGTAAAGAAAGCCGCTATGCACATACATGTGGCCGCCAATACTGCTTATTTCCTGGTAAGAAGCCTAGGGAACACAGGAACTCGCAGATTCATGTGCCTTTTTCCCCCCAACCAGGAAACAACTGGAATGCAGATGAGGTCACTGACATCGTCCGGCCAGAGACCAAAAGGCTTCTCTTAATACAATGCTTAAAAGTCGGATTTGTCATTCACCTTTTCTTAAATGTAACATTTTCAAAATGTGTGTATCAAATCCCATGATGATATCAAATTGACTCCTACTAATGGAGTAGCGATGCAAAGACAATCTAGCCTACTAGACAGAGGGAGGGGTCGTTATCGTGGGATAATGACACGCCACCAAATTCAGCCTGGGCCAAAAATTGGGAAGCGTCATTATCCCAAGCGATAATGACCCCTCCCAAGGTGCGTAAAGCTATTGGCAAATGTTGGTAGTTGCAATAAAGTAAAATATAATGCATTAATATTGAGTAAAGTAAATAGAGAAACTGAGCTAGTAAATTAAATGTGAATTTGTTTTTGTAGGATTTCAATAACATGGTTGTCTAAAGGTGAAACATTTTAATTGTAACTTGATTGAACTGGAACAGGTTTACATTACTATGCATGGGGTGTCCTGTAAAAGTAAACGCTTTCTCTATAAGAAAGTGAAAGCATTTTTCAATGTTTTTATCTTTCTAATTTGTTTGTTAATTAGCATCTTCCAGCAAAACAGGTCATTCCAGACAAGAAGTGTCTTGTTGAAACAAAATCTTGCCTGGACATTGCATTGTTGTTTCCCTATGTGCTTCTGAAAACAGAATGTTCGCAATGCAGTCAATGCCAGTAGTTATTGACTGCACTGTAAACAGTCTGATTGGCTAAAATGAGGTCTATAACGATGTCCATATGCTAATTAAGCTTTATAGACCTTAACCAAGAACCATCTGAGGGGTTTTGGGTCCTGGAGACAAAGTTAAAGGCATAAGTGCATGTCTTCAGGGACCATAACACCCGGTACGGCTCAAGGGCATGGTCTATAAAGCTATTATGTCCATTAAATGAGGGGGGAAAAAGCAAATCTGCCTTGAGTACACATACACGTGATGAGGAGGGAAGGGCAAGGGTTAATATGTAGCCGGGCTGAGTCTGCCAGGAGTGGCCAGGCAAAGACTGCAGGCAGCAAGGGAGGGTGGAGTCCCCCACTTCCTCTACAAGGGAAGGAATGGGGCAGGGAGCCGTTGATATCACATACCCAGACCGCATCTGTGAGGTGCATCCCAGGCAAGAGGTGAGCAGCACTGTGAGGGGGCATCTGCCCCGCCTAAGAAGGTCGGGAGTGGGGGTAGGGTAGGGTGTGGGTGACTTTTCATGCCTAGGCCGCGTTTGTCAGGTGTATCCATGGGGAGGAGCATCATGACAGTCTCTCTGGTCATGGGAGGGACTACTATGCTGAGAGCCATGTTGGGAGCTGTGCTCTCAGCACAACGATCCCCCCATGAGAGGAGGCACCACGCTGATAGCCCTATAGCCGCTGCAGAGCTCTCTATGATGCTTTCCCGTGATGAGAGGGAGTGCCGCACTCAGAGCTCTGCAGCAGCTACAGGGCTTTCAGCATTGTGTTCCTTCTCATCACAGGAGAACCTCAGTGACAGTTGTGTCACTACTTTGGTAGTACAGGGCTCAGGAGAGCACATGTCACATCCACTCACTTCAAGAGACTGGCACAGACTCGTTTGCCACTCCCCCAAATCTCTGGTAATAAATTCCATGATATTTTACTGTTTGAAAAAATATTACTGGGACCAATGGTATTTTTTATCCTACCAAAACGACAATCTCAAAATATTCCTTGGACTGATATGATTACATAAAGAAAAATTCCATCCTGAGAAAGTGCTGGATAGAGGGAGGAAAAATCCTCATTCTCCCGATGATATTTTTGCGACTATATTATGACTGACTACCCTGGAGGTGGCATTTGTATTGTTCACCTACTCCAAATCACTGCAAGTGTTGCACAGTACTGCACCAGCCATACCAACCCTAACTCCCACTCACTGGCTGAGTCCAAGTCACTCACTTTCTTTCCTTCCCTTCCCTTCATCATTAAAATACTATAAATATCCCGAAACTTCCCTAAATAGTCTTAGCCAGCTGCCAGTAGCAGCCCATTGCCTCTCCGAAAGCATCTTGAGACTAAATGGAAGCTCCAGACACATGTTACCCTTTAGACCATGTGCAAGAACTTCAGAGGAACTTTGCCAATAGTTTGTCTCAGTCTCGTCCTTGAGGAATCTCCCAAAATTCTGGTGATTCAGTTCTTCATGGGAAGGTTCACCCAGGTCTACTTCCATTGCATACAAATCAATGCCTCAGATCATGTAAGGCACAAGATATGCCTGGTGGCATAGTCTGGGTACTCATAGGTGTTATACTACTTTTTTGACAAATGTGTTGACTTGCATGCATGACTTGAACTCAAAAACAGTCTTGATGAGCACACTAGTAAATGTATTTTTCCTAACTTTCTCTTTTGTACTTATCATCTTATATGAAGCAGCCATAACCACTTCACAGCAGTATAACAATCCTCTGCACAGAGGCAGCTGCATTTCATGGGAAATCACAAGGGCATGGTAAAGGACGTGGACAGCAACATAGTTAAATTTCACAGTAATTCAATTTCCTTCCTATGAAACCCTCTTCAACTGCTGTGGGTGCCTTAAAATTTTCCAGGAGACACTTTCCCAAAATCTTTTCAGAAACTACAATGTATCCAAAACGCAGCGGCCAGACTCCTCCTCAAACTATGGCGAAGAGACCACATCTCCCTGTGCTAAAAAAGTTATACTGGCTTCCAATCAAACAACAAATCACTTTCAAAACAATTTGGATAACACACAGAGCACTCCACGGCCAAGGAGCAGAATTTCTACAAAAGAAAATAACCATATACCAACCGACAAGAACACTCAGATCAAGCAAAAACATCCTCCTAGAACCAAAACCATACACAAGGAAAAGGCTAGGGGCATCCTCCTTCTCACACCTGGTGTCATGATTCAATAGTTCCGCCCCTTTTGGATTGCTTAGAAGGTCCGATGCCGCTATGCGGCATCCATCTTTACTTTCAACATGCCCGCCGTTCAATGGAATGTTGCGGTCTAGATGCTTGGGCTTGTTTACGGCTTCATAATTTAAGTGCCGCTCAGTCCATGTGTTGGCGCGTCTCAACGCTCGGTTCTGGTCAGCCGTGCTCAGCGGTCTCTCTTGTGCCTTCCTCTCTGTTCCTTCCTGGTAGCACCACCCCCGGATTGTGCTGCTGCCTCTCCTTGTGTCTTCTGGCTTCACTTCCCTTGGGTTCCATGGCCGCTGACCTTACCTGTGTTTCCTGTCTGTTGCTGTCTGCTATCTTGTGCTTCCTGACCTTGCGCTCTTCTTACAGTGTGCTCTTTTTTGGACAGTACTCCTCCGCTTCGCCACCCTCCTGGCTGCGTGGCTGTTGCCCTCTCCAGCTCAACAGAGTCTGCGAGTACTACTTACATTTGTGTTCCTTCCTGGCTACAGTTGGGTAATATCACTCCTGGACTAATCTTCCCTGGATTTGGTAACCGCTTAAGAACACTTAGAACCATCATCACTGTTTACCTTGGCTTGGGCAGTAGCCCCCGGTGCTAACCTGTTTGGCCCCTGAGCCAGCAGGATGACGTCAGGGGAGACTCGTCCCTTTCTCCATGAAACACGGACTACAAAATAGAAGGAAAAATCACTCACAAAGAAAAAAGACAACAAAGACTAAACAGGTGAGAAAAGAATCTCAATCCACCGATTCTGACACCTGGCAGCAAAAACATGGAACACCCTCCTGAAAGACATCCGAAATACAAAGGACCACTTCAATTCAGGAAGCTACTCAAAACCTGGCTCTTCACCACAGAACTAGATGGAATCAACTCAAATAAAAGAACAAAAACTCCCCAGGACTCACACTTCCAAGCCAAACCCCTTTGCTAGGCAAAGACCGAGGGACAGGGACCTTTTGTGGTGACGAAGGAGCATTAATCACAACCACCCGACAGGAGAGTGACCGCTTAGAATTTGTTGGGAGGGGACCATGCACTAAGAGCTCAGGAAGGAGAAGAACAGGTAGAGCCCTTCTATGATCAAAGAGTAACCTATAACCTTAGCAATATTAACCCTGGATGGGGAGGCCCTCACCTCCTTTCCCACCCACAGAGCACTAGACAATCACAGGGATAGGCCAGCACCTCAAGCAGAACCAGGTGAACGAACCGCAGAGGAATGCTTCAGCAGACAGCAAGGCCAAAAGACACCCAACACAGACGCCCAAAAGAACGAGATAACCCACTAACCCACCTGCTAAAACCTCAACTCTCTGCTCACGCCTCTCAAACCATAAACAAACAAAACCACTCTCTTGCACTGCAAACCGCAACACTTCCCTACACTGCAACAACAAAACAAACCACACATAGTTTCACACAACAGCACATGGGAGCCCACAGATCCGTAAACCGGACCCATGCTCAGCGAAATGTGCTAACAGAACTGAAGCTGCCAACAAAACGTCACAAATCTTGCTCTGCTTTTATTGCGCTACACCCTACTAACAGATCCTACCATCTTAATTCTCAGATCCGCCAGAGCACCAGGGGACCACTCCGGTGGTGATAGTGTGCAGTATAAGTATTCTTTAACATAACTTAATCAGGGTTGCCACATTGTACAGTCTTTCCATCGACCTATTAATGTTCTCCATCTAATTAATTAATATTTTATTAAGCTGTTAACACCAGAGGGTTGAATATTCATCAAAGTGCTAGGGGAAGTGAAGAGGCATTAAGTGCTCGATGACATCACAGAAAGTGACATCACATGCACATTGCCCAAATGACATCAAAGAAAGTGATGGCACGTGACCTATGACACTGATCCAACTACTGCACACAGAGGGACTGATGACGAGCAGGATAAATACATCTGAGAACACTGATTTCTGACATGTAATTTGAATGACGAGCTGCCATTAGGGACAGTTTGACACATGTCCCAAGCCCGGCAGCACACCTAATTGAACCTCTGGGCTTTAGCACACTGCTGCTCAGATCAACGCTCCCTCGAGAGTTGTTTGCCTTATTTCTCCGATACTGTGAAGGTGACGAACGGAGACCCGAAGGGAAATGGAGGAGGCACCCCGATAACCGGGGCAGGGGCCTTCCTCCTTCCGCTCTCTCATCCCTCCCCCCCCCGCGGGGGCAGGGGAGAGGGCGGCAAGAGGCAGAAAAAGAGCGCCAAGCGCTGCAAAAGCCCGCGAAGGGCAACAAAAGAAAGGGGAGGAGCTTGGGATTCATAAGCGGCGGGCACCCGGAACAGCAGCACTTGCAGCTCTTCCAGCAGCCGGGTGCCCGCCAAGCAGGAGAGGTTTTTCGTTCAAGAAGGATGTCGTTTTGGGTTCCTGCTCTCCTGGCTCACCCCTGTTCGCGTTGCTGTGTGGCGGTCACTGCAGCTGAAGGCCTTTCCAGCGTTCGCGTGGGAGATCCTAGATGTCACGGTGGTCCAATGGAGGATTTTGTGCGCCAGCTGCAGTCACGAGAGGAGCTCGGGTGTCGCAGATAGAGAGTGAAAGAAGGTACATACAGGTGGGGAGAGCCGAATGCTCCGTTGGTTAGAGGACGGGGTGGATAATGATAGTGCGGCTGGCTCCGTAATTACATAGAAGGGGTTTCCAGTAACTGGTGGTCTGGTCGTCGGAGCAAGTAAGCGGGCTCATTTGAGGCGGGAGTTTTATGGGCCATGTAGAAATTGTACATGATGCAGCAAGCGTAACGTAGAAAGAGCGGGGTTTATGGGTGTGTAAAGGCAAATGTGTTAGGTATAAATACGGTCCCGAGTCCCCCTATATGTCTAAACGCGAGTCGGGTTCAGACAGCGAATTTTTAGCCAGTCTCTGTGGCACGGGCAGTGAAAGCGCGTGGATCGATCCCGGAAGGTTTGTGGGTCGGCTCAGGTGGGTGACTGTATACTCCTCCTGTGTGGTAGCGGTGCGCGCATGTGCATGGGAAGGAGTGTGCGTGGGTGCCCGCCCACCTCTCCTGTTTACCTGCAGGTTGCTGAATCGTACACATTCCCGTGGGGGTTCTCGCGCAGCACAAATCCAGGGCGGACACACATCACAGTGTTGCTCCATTGTGTCCATTAATCGTTCGTTGCTGTGGCTTCGCTTCGAAAATTGCATATTTCTCGGTGGGGGACGGGGGGAGAGGGCAGTGCTCGCTCACCCTCTCCACAGTACACTTTTCAAGTTGGAGCATGCAGGCCTGCATCGGCGGTGAGACAAAAAGTAATTAAACTGAGCAGTTAACCTGCAGAGGCTGGTGCGATGCCACATGGACCCCAAACCCTATGGCCCCCTGGGAGGGGCGGTGGTTACACTATGCTGCAGACACGACACTTCTCGCAGCGCTTGTTAGGGAGATTCAGCGTCCGCCAGCTGTCCACCAGAAGAGGCAGGGGTATGCTTGGAGTGTGCTAGCAGCGCTCCATGCTGAATGGAGCAGAGGGCGTCATGGAGTACAGAGCCATGTGTCCATATGGCACTTCTGGGCTGCCATTTTTTTAAGATGAGTTTATAGGCACCCCCCTCCCCAGGTTTTTACTCGCTTACCCAAAGGTGTGTTTCTTGCTTTTCTGCTTCGGGGCGGCATGGGACAGCGTAACTGATAGCGCAGGGGCAACGTGCTCACTGTGGAAGACGCGGAGCAACACAGGTTCAGGCGCTAGATTCGTGCTTGAAAACAGCTGGGCATTAAGCACGTTATAAGTAACTGTACAGTTACAATAGTATGCAGTGCTCTAAGCCTTTGACCTAAACTTACTGCGTTGCTCGCAGGAAAATAATGAATTGCATTTCATTGCGTACAGTGGTACAGCACGATAGAAATGTCGGTAGCAAGCTCTTTGATAAAAGGGAGGTGGTACCTGTTCATGGGTGTGAAACCGTGTGCTGTGGCGCCGGAGATTATTATGATTAACGGCGTGTGTAGTAGCCCGTGGGATAAGGTTTTTTCAGACTACAATCAACTTGGGGGGCTTGCATTATTGGAGGACATGGCGGTTGGCATCATCATGGCGTTCTGTGCGGTGTTGGAATTATTGAAGAGTGCCGCGAGTTGTTTCAATTTGTACAGGGGCGTGTAGGGTGTCATTATGTACCGCATTGCCGCCTGCACAGTCATCAGGCGATATTTACAGCTGTGCTCTCGGGGCTAATGATATAGGGGTTTACTATGGCAGTGGGTGGTACGACGTTCAGGACAGAGGTCTTCCACGTTGCCTTGCTTTTCAATGGAGAAGGATCAGGGATTTTCAGTACAAAATAGCGGTAGAGCTACACATTACAGAGATGTCAGTCGTGCTTTCCCAAGCACAACAAAGGAAGGCAGTTTCATATGCCTTACATGGACCCCATGGCAACACTATTTCAAAAGTGGTCTATATAGGGGATGGGGTTTTAGAAGCAACTCTTTATATTTCCTAGATGCGACGAGCTGAACGTACAGGTGGTGCGCGATTTTCCGGCCAATATGTCCTCCAGCATTAGGGGAATTACCGTGGGGAGGGGAAAGTGCATTACGTTGCGCACAAGAGCGGCTGAGGGCATGGTAGCAAGTCAGAGGCAAAGCGACAAGCGGGAGATATCGCGTTCGTTACCCATTGCATTTTGGGGGGGAAACCGGTCAAGGCCCGGTTTTCTTTTGGCAGTCTGGGACTTATAGTAGTGGAGGTCCCGGTTGATGACTGGGTAACACCGTCAGAGGTGGGGATGTGTTTACTAGGACTAGGCGCCACACATGCGTTATGTTGCTCATTGCAGGGAAGGTTGCGAGGCGCCCGCGTGTTCAGTGTGGGTGACATTGAGTGTCTCCTCGTGGGGCTTAGGTAGGGCATTGGCGCCCATGAACATCGGAAATGAGGGCGAACTACCGTCAGTTGGGATGGGTGAGCAGTGCAGTGGGCTTGCATGGGTCATCAAGGGAATATTCCATGTTTACAGCCAGGTTTCAACTTGTCTTAGGTGTCGTTTTTATTTTGGCCAGGCTGAGCGACCCACTAGCAGCGAGGTGATGGTGTGCGGCCAGGGAAAGTATGGAAGGCTACAGCTGGGGGATTAACATGTGTAATTTCGGCAGCGGCAAAACCACTAGATAGTGACTGTTTTTAAACCGCACCACTTCCCGTGCAACGGCACATGGGAGGGTTAAAGCTTTCGATTGGGCCACAGTTTACCTGGGCGGAGCGTGCTGGAAGGATCATATCTCTTGTGTGGTGCTATCGCAACTGCCACATGGTACAGGGGTTGGTGGTACACCTGCTGTTTCTGTACAGGAGTGGGGTCTAAGGCTTTCATTGGAGGTGACAGCTGTACTCTTAGGAAAGATAGGACTAGGCACCAGTAGAGCCCCAGTAAAGCAGCTAGTGGTACGGGTATGGGGCAGTTGGAAGGACAAGACGCCCCAATGACGGTCAATGTAAAGTTAGCAAAAGTATCTGGAATTATGGCGGGTGTAAAAACGCTCGGACACACAATGTAGGAAAAGGGGACGAACATGGTTTAAGTCCTTGGGGGGTACATGATATCACGTCGCGCTGTTATTTGGTACCGCAGTTGCTGCTCGGGGGGCTGGAGGTGAAAAACGATTAGGAGTAGTTTAGCTAATTGTAGGTATGGCACAGCAACAGTGGATTAGTTATCAGCCACTTGGGTTGACGGCATTTGTTTGTGTTTCGTGGGAGCAGCCACAGAGATGACACAGGGGCTACAGGTGTTCAAATGGGTCAGCTGAGTTCGCAAGTAACTGGTAGGGGTTTGCAATGAGGGACTCTATTACGGAACTCACTTGGTGGCCCGTGAAGAGACGTTGCGATAGGCAACTTTTCAGTGCAGCAGGCTTTTAAGGGAATTTCCACCACGCAAAGGTGGTTGGTCGGGATCACGCAGGGTCACAGGATTTGACAGGAGTGGCAAGGCATTGCAAATTTGGAAGACATAAGAGTGAATGTACCTAAGTGAATAGGGCTAATCAGGGGAGGTACAAAGCGTAGAGGTGAGGATACCTCAGGGGGAGCAGGCTGGACTTGGAAGCAAGAGGACACAGAGCAACAAAAGTTTGAGCCCATGCTAGCTCTTGGAAACCTCGGGGTATTAAGTGCATTAGAAAAAACCTATCCTCCTACCAACGTTTCAAATGATATGAAGCAGGTTAGGAGAGGATGGGAGAATAGGCCGGGGAGGCAATAAGGGCACGGAGGTAGATGGATACCCTTGTAGGCAACCATATCTGGGCAGATTCTAGTGGGCATGGGATGGGACATATCTGAATTGGCCAGGGGGTGAAGGTTGCTGGGGCACTCAGGTCAGTGGCTGATCCACCGAGGTCAACGCACAGGAGGGCATACCCTACAAAACAGGTTGTCCAGGTAGGGTTATGGTGGGGTACCTTATCACTGCAGGGCCTGGTAGTTGCAAGGGCATTGAGGCGGGGGAGAGGGCTCAGGCTATCCATAGGGCTGCAGAAAGTGGCCATGAAAGTTACTAATACACAACGCAATTTATTGGGCTGGCGCACATGGGTCGGTTCGGTGGAATCAATATAACACCAGTAGTATGTGGCAAAAGGTGGGATAAGTTTTGAGCCAAAAGACAAGTCAGTATGTACAGTAGCTTCATGTATAGACTCCACTACTCAGGAGTCGGACCAGCGCCTCTTGGGAGCCTAACACGGCAGGGGCGTCTGGTGGTGGCAACGAGGGCTCCGCTTCCTCGAACAAATGGCGTTCTCTCAGCCCGAAAACACCTGTAAGGACAGGGAGGTATCAGGCACGGAGGGTTGAGAGAGTTGTGTCCACGAAGGAGATGGTTGGATAATGCAAGGAACGGAATCGGACCAGTGCCTCTTGGGAGCCTAAAAACGGCAGGGGCGTCTGGTGTTGGCAACGAGGGCTCAGCCTCCTCGAACAAATGGCGCTCTCCTCCTAAAACACCTGCAGGGTCAGGGTGTTACCAGGCACGGAGTGTGGGGAGAGTTCTGCCTAGTAAGGAGATGGTTGAAGAGAAGGAAGCAGTTGGCTTCAAAGCAGTGGTAGAACCAGGAGCCGGTGGTACGAGAGCAGGTCAAGGGGGGACTGAGGTACCCCAGGATCAGGCACAACTGGCAAAGGTGACATCCCTGGTCAAAGAAGGATAGAAGGACTGGCACCGGGCAGCAAGGTGTACACAGAACTTCTAGAGCTACAAACTAGGAAAAGGGGGAACCACGGTGGGCGGTAACCCACCTTTGGCGTGGCGGTGTTGTGGCGACCAATGAGAACAGAAAGACTCTGAATGAGCCATTGCTAAACCGGAAGGGGCTTCGCCCATTCTGGACAGCGCCTCCTGGGAGCCTAAACGGCGGGGGTGTCTGGCGGTAGCAATTGGGGCTCAGCTTCCCCCCAACTAACGGCGCTCCCCCAGTCCGCAAATACCTGCAGGGGCAGGCGGTTCTCAGACTCGAAGGTCTTGGGGGAGTTGGGCCTGCAATGGACATGGACAAAAAGGGGGAAGCAGGACGAGGAGCAGTCGCCGCATCTTTGGAACTATTTTCAATATCTGTTTGCTGTGGTTATATATATGTGTGAAAATAAATCTGCGGCCTTGTTATGCCAAACCAAAGGAAAATGTCTCATTCAGCACCTTACTGGAGGGGAAAGGAAAGGGGCTGGCAAGAATGAGTAATGGGTGATGCATATGGCATAGCTAATGGACAAATGCCCAGGTTATGCCTGTGACCTCTGACCTAGTGGGTGCAAGACCGGTGCTATGGGTATGGAGGCTGAGCAAGGCGTAGCAGCTGATAGCCCTGGCCACCCACAAATGGCATCCATGTCCCACCCCTGCTTAACTTCTAATCTCCAACACCCCACCCCTGTGCACCATGCCTCACTTGCAGTTTGCAAAAGCTGTTATATGGCAGCATAAGCGCCATTTGCATCCGGGGACTTCAGCTAAATAAATCACTAATGCGCGACGGGTTTGATGTAGAGACTGACGCTGGTGGAGATAGGAACATTATTTTGCAATTATGAATGAGAGGAATTTATTAGAAAACTGGCTTATGACTGTTCAGAAATTGTTCCAAATTCGTAATGGCTTAATAGATCTAAACGCCGAGGACATTGCCACCAGGGTTAGCTCGGACCGGCAGCTGCCTTTGGAAGGGTACTCGAGCTGTCTAGCATTTAATACGGCACACAGTGGTAGAGCGAGGCGCTGTTTCCAGCGAGACATTTAAAAAGAAGGTCCAGCACATGCATGCCACATTGATTGCGCAAGGCATTAATTATGACTAAGTGACGGGTGGAAAGTAAATGTTTTTTTTTATGAAAGGCGAAAGCTCGTCAATTAGTGTCTAACCCGTAAAGGTTTTCTGTGATTATCGTCAAATGTGTCTAAATGTCTCATCCTGTTGCACGTTATTTCCACTGCAAGACCTTTTCCTTTCCCACGGAGCAGCTGTCTTCAAAAACGTATAGCTTCCATGTGAAAACAAGACAGAATACTGAAGCAGCCAGTGATTGGTAAGGGCGACCAATGTTTCTAGGACTCAATTTCTCCGTTTGTGAATTTTCATTTAGCAAACAAACGCATGCCGGCCTTGTAACCTTGGTTAAGTCTAATTTTTAACTAACGCCATCCTACTGATATACCAGCGTTATGTAAAGGAAATGCCTACGGCTGAAGAAATGGTGCCCGGTACGCAGAAGAAACAAGTCAATCTAATTCTTTTAGGAATAGGAAGACTGTTGCAGGGTGAAAGTCAGCGTGCCACCTTAAATAGTAGGCCACCTTAAAGCAAGGAGAAAGGACCTGACACAAGGGACAGGGGAGGAAGAGGTGGGGCTACTAGAGCCTGGGATCAGATGCATGTAGAGGGCAATAAAGGAGGTTGTTCCCTGAGCTGTCTCCCGCGTGCCTTTGTGTGATATGGCCCTCTCCGGGCTTGCAGGCGCAGAGGTGCATGCTAACACCATATTGTGGTCCAAGTGAGGATTACAACAACTGGCGACGAAGAGACACGAGCGCCCACATTGTGCAGCAGAGCTGAGGGTACGGGGCACCCAGCGACAAGAAGGACCAGCAGAGCCGCTGTGGACGCAGCACAGACGGCATTCGAGGCCCAGCCCACGTTGTGCAACACATTAGACTGGCGATGAGGAGGCCCAACATTGTGATGGGTGAAGAGACCCCTACGATTAGGAGCCCTGCTGCACAGCCCACAGAAGAAGAGCACAGCGCGAAGACCCCACAGCGGTGCCCAGCAGGTAGAGGTGTACACAGCGCCCACCACGGCAGAGAAGACCCGACCCAAACAGGCTGCGTGGCAGGCGGAAGGCGCCCAGTAGCCCACACCGTGGAGTAAGGAAGGAAGAGTGACTGGTTAGAAGAGCCCAGCAGTGGAGACCAGCCAGCAGCGTGGTGGACAACGGGAGCCCAGCAGCACGCACTGCAGCTGGAGAGCGGCCAGCGAGCAGGGCTCAGCAGCAGAGACATCGCGGAGGAGGAGGGTCAGCGAGCAAGGCGAGCCCTGCAGTGGAATCCTGCCCAGAGGAGCGAGCCGCGTGGTGGGTATAGAGGTCACCAGTGATGACACAACACTGCGGAGAGGAACAGCCTGCAGCTACATAGGGACTGAGCCAAAGTACTGCGCGCAGTGACCGCATGGACACCTGAAGCAACGGTAAGGGGATTTTCGCCCCAACAGACATTGGAACCCCGCTCACTGCACCGTTTATTTCCCATTAAGAGTTTCGACTTTGATCCGGCTACCTCGCCACAAGCAGGCTGTGGGAAACAGAGGAATTACAGGAGAGTTCACCACACGCTTGTGACCCAACGTCAAGGGTTACGTGAGGGAGACAAAGAGATGACACTGCACGCGGACAACTGCACTTCATGATGCCCAGTGCTAAAGACAGCTCTGTCTGTTTGAGATAGTTCATGTCTCTGCATGTGAGTGAGGACTTGATGCATCCCAGGAGAAACATTGCAAGAGAGAGTACACACTGGAGGAGACAGATCCCAGCACTGCACTATAGTCTCACACCACAGGAAAGTGAAAGGACAGCTTGGCGGCAGCAGTGCATGAAGGAGCAGCACTGTATTAAGGAGGAACGCACTGCATGAACCCCCACACTGCATTAGAAAAACACTTACTGCCTCAAAGAGAACCAGCACTGCACAAGAGACGCCCAAACGTCATAAGGATCAACATTATATGACTGAGAGACATCACAGAACCAGAGGAGCCCGCACTGTGAGTGAGGCAGCACCACCCAAAGGAGCCAGCGCATCAGTGGACCCCATTCTTTGGGTGACAGCATTGAAAGAGGAACCCAAACAGGAGTGAGGCGGCGCTGCACCGTGCAAGCCAAGGCAGTGCGAGAGGTAGAGGAACCCGGAGGAAAACAGGTGCCGTAAAGAGAAGCACCACAGAGAACAATATCACGTGGTGCCTCCACAGGCTACAGCCGAGGGGACCACAGATACACGTGGCAGCCCATGCAAACCACCTGCAACAGTGACAAGAACAGGCTCACAACAGAGACTACTAGAGACTGCTCATCTGAGTGCCACCAGCCACCAGTAATGCGGGAACGACTTGGGAGCTGGCAATGGGAAAGGGTGGTCTGGCGACACCACACATCACCCACTGAGGACCCAAGGAGCATCAAAAGATCTTATGCAGAACTAAGAACCCCTTGGATGGATACTGCTGAAGACCTAATACTCTCAGCTGGTCAGCAGCTAGTCCAGTGAACCACACCACAGTGGGTCAAGTACGAGTGTTTTAGCACAGTGGTGTTACAGAGGAGCTAACACAGGGATGACACAAGGACGATTGCCACGTGAGACTCATGGCGCACACAGCATGTAGCAGACCACCGATGGCATAAGGACCAGGACATAAAATGGCCTGCTACGAACCAGGAGCATGGTGCCGGAGGGCCAATAAGAGAGAGAAGAAGCAAGGAGGTGGCCAGATTGACAGCAGGGCTGAAGAACTACAGGATAGCAGTACCGCGAAGAGCAGGTGATGGAGGAATCTTGATGACCGTGAGGCAATGGCAAATGATACGGCCCCAAGAGAAGATTTCCCAAGAGGGGGGGGCAAGGAAAGGCGGGAGGAAGAAGGGGAACTCCACCCGCAGCGAAAAGGGGGCACTCCGTCCAACAGCAAGAAATGAGAGGAAGGCAATCCGCCCACATAGATGGCAGCCCGCTGCACAAGTAGCAGAAAGGCTCAAGAGACCCACAGTAGATGGGAGCCCAGAAAGGAGGGCAGCAGAAAAAGGAGCCCAGAAAGGAGGGCAGCAGAAAAAGAAGCCCAGAAATGATGGCAGCAGAAAATGAAGCCCAGAAAGGAAGGCAGCAGATAAAGGAGCCCAGAAAGGAGGGCAGCAGAAAAAGGAGCTCAGAAAAGATGGCAGCAGAAAATGGAGCCCAGAAAAGAGGGCAGCAGAAAATGGAGCCCAGAGTGGAGGGCAGCAGAAAAAGGAGCCCAGAAAGGAGGGCAACAGAAAAAGGAGCCCAGAAAGGAGGGCAGCAGGAAAAGGAGCCCAGAAAGGGGGGCAGCAAGAAAAGGAGTGCCACAGGAAAGGAAGCCCAGGTGGAAGGGCCAGAGGACAGAACAGGAAGGAGTAGGACACCCATGACAAAGGGAGCCCAAAAAGGGGAGCCACCGAAAATAACAAGACTGCATGCTGAATATCACAAAGGGTCGCTCGAACACGTGACTATTACACATCAATCACACCAGCAGCAGAAAAAGGAGTATCCTGCAAGGAGAGAATGACATCGGCAAGGAGTACTGCAGGACAATGATGGAAAAGGAGCGATGTACAAGAACGGAGAGACTAAAGGAGGAGGACACAGGAGCAACAGCTAACAAGACCAATGCACACAGAGGCGACCACCAGAACACAACACAAGCCGCCGACCCCACAAAGATGTTAAGCAGGGGGGAGGTGTTGCAGGGTGAAAGTCAGCATGCCACCTTAAATAGTGGGCCACCTTAAGGCAAGGAGAAAGGACCTGACACGAGGGACAGGGAAGGAAGAGGAGGGGCTACTAGAGCCCGGGATCAAATGCATGTAGAGGGCAATAAAGGAGTTTGTTCCCTGCGCTGTCTCCCGCAAGTCTTTGTGTGATATGGCTCCCTCTGGGCTCGCAGGCGCAGAGGTGCATGCTAACACCATATTGTGGTCCAAGTGAGGATTACAACAAAGACCTCAATAACTTGCTTCAAGTTACTGCAACATCCCAAAACTGCCCGAAATCCTGGTTGTTTGACACAGTTATTCAGAGTAAGTAAACAATACACTTTTTCCTGACATTGATATTAAAGGCACTACAAATGCAGACTCCATGATTAAGGATAAAGGCAGTCATTGTTTACTATTATGTGCTGACCCCCATTGGCCAATTTCTGGACAATATGGCGGTATGGCCGCGAAATTTCAAATGGCCTAGAATTTGGCAAATTAGGGGAAGCCACATCATTACCTCTGTGGCAACTGAGGGGAAGAGCGGCAGGGGATGAGGACAGCTTGTAGGAGAGTGCTTTGCTGACAGCGAGCAGTAGAGATTCATGTAGTAGACACACCAGTCAGTGTCCATCTCTTGAAGTGAGTTGATGAGGACTGTCTCATCGGGTGACACCTGGGAGAAGGGAGAAGGAGCAGGAGGAGCTGGCAAACCCTGAGGGAACCTTGCAGGAGAATCACACTCATCTGATTTTCTGGGAAGGTGCAGCAGAGATTCAGGCAAACAAGTGACATACCAGTCAGTGTTCCTCTCTTGAAATGAGTGGACACGACGTGCCTTTGGGTGAAACCTGGGAGGATGAGCAGGAGGATCTGGGGAACATGAGGGCATCTGGTGCGAGGGTAAAGCTCAACTGATTTTGCAGCGAGGGAGCAGCAAACATTCAGGGGGCAGCAGGTGACACACCAGTCAGTGTCCATCTCTTGAAGCAAGCCTATGAAACTCGTTCCAGGGAATTAAACATCATTGGAGGAGCTGGGAATGCTTGAGGGCAGTTGGTGGGAGAGTCATGCTTCCCCAATTTTGCTGAGAGGGAACAGCAAAGATTCAGGGAACAGGAGGACAAACCAATCAGTTGCCTCTCTGCAAGTGGGTGGATGAGACAAATACCATTGTGTGACACCTGGGAGGAGGAGCAGGAGAATATAGAACAACCAGAAAGCAGCTTGTGGAGAGCCAAACTCACCTGATTTTGCTGGGACTGAGCAGCAAAGATTTAGGGGAGGGCAGTGTTAGTCAATTTCTTGAATTGAGTGAATGAGACGTATGCCATTGGGTGACACCAAGTAGGAGGAGCCAGGAATCCCTGAGGCATCTTGTAGGAGAATCAGGCTCATCTGATTTTGCTTAGAGGGAGCATCAAAGATTTGCAAGGGCAGCACATGTGACACATGTATCTGTCACTTAAACAAGCCGATGAGACCCATGGCATCAGTAACACCTGGGAGAAGGAGCACAAGGAGATGGGAATCCATGAAAGCGTCTTGTGGTAGAGGTAGGTGATGTAGAGTTGTAGATATTTAGAACACCATCTCAGCTTCGAAATGAGTGAGAAGTAGGGAGAGATGTACTGTGCATGGTATTTTCACTTCTGCAGCAGCACATTCTGTGTGCAATGGGGAGACTAGAATTTCACTTGCTCAATTGTAGGTATCATTCAACTCATGCCCCCCAGTCAGTCTCGGGTTTATTCACTAGTACAACAACATACCAAGGTATTGCACAACAGCAATAAACATCCACCCAGTCCAGCAGAGGAGGTGCACTTTTAGTTCATCATAGCATCTCAGGAGCAGAAGAGGTGGTGTGCAAATCTTAGCCAACGAAGACCACGGAAGAAGGATAGGTGGAGCACTTTAACACCGGGAAACGACTGAAATTCCCAGTGATGAAAATAAGATGGATGATGATCTAGAAAAATAATATGCTCCATCAGAGCCCTGTGGGAAGAATCATTCTTTGGGAAAGCAGCAGCAGTAAGGTGGAAGAGAGGCTGTAGGTATCCAGTGATATTATCGGATACATAACAACAAAAACCAATGTCAACAAAACCGAAACAGCGAAAAAACACCAGATCGTACAAAAAATATGTATGGGAGTGGGGTAGGGGATTTAAACGGATGGGGAGGGGTTGGGTGAGGTTATAAACCTAGGGAAATGGGGGGCTTTGGGGAGAACCCCCAAAATATATATTTTTTAAAATAAATCGGTATTTTTAGCTTTTCGTTTCATTGAAAATGTTTTCTTTAAAGCATTTTTTGATAGAATCACATGTAACCGAGGCTATAGTATTAATTGAAGCTTGCTCCCACTTGTTTAAAGCCTCCTTGAGAAACAGACCTCCTCTAACAGAGCAGAAAACATACCACATCATTAGGTGGCATCAAGAACTCCACCAGTCCATGCACCAGTACATATGAATGTAACTGAAAACATATCATGATCACTCAGGTCGGTCAGAGTCGTTTCAAAATGCTCACATTTATGAAAGAGGTCAGTGCTCACACATATATATATATATATATATATATATATATATATAGTCAATAAGAGTTTCACTGCTATCCCTATGCCAACTCTTGCTTCCCACAATGTCGCCCGCCACATTTCCATTCCCACTTTTGAGTACTCTTAAGAGGATCAATTATCATTGCCATTCCAATATTCAGTGCCACAGAAAGGACTATCCTCATCCCTCAACGTGGGGCAAACAGAATGAAAATAACCTTCTAGGATAATCCAGCCCCTCGAGCAGTCTTCCAAAACCAGATCAATATTCTTGAGATAAAGAGAGATGGCTATTTTGAAGGATTCCAATTTATATCTACCACTAGAATCTTTGTAGATAGAAATTCATTATCTAAGTGATATTCCACACCCACAAGGTCTTGGCAATGGTCCCACTTTCCAACCAAAGGTGGTTCTTATTGCGATCAGCTCTCCTCCCGAGGGTCTGCCTAGTGCTTGTTACAGCATAGCCATCAGAATATATTTGCTTTGTTAGACAATTCTCCTGGAGAATGATCATCTGGAAACTACTAAGAGCCTCACACAGATGCTTGTTTACGCATGCATACATACCAATGGCACCTGGCATTCCAAGAGACCACTTTTGCATAATCTGAGATGCTAAAGATTCCTATCATACTGAGTTGTTGACTTACCAGTACTCTTCAATACCTCTTGGAGTCATTCCCAATTCTGATTATAACATGAGGTGCCCAGCCATTCTCCCTGACCCCCCCTTAATTCCATTATAAATCTTTTGGCCAACTTCAGGATGTAGCTCAGGACTTAGACGATTCTTGTCACAATGCTCCCTATTTCTAGTCAAAGTTGCGACTTCCCTTCTGCCTTCTAGGTAAGATGATATATCAAACCCCATGACTATAAAGCTATGTGCTTCAGACAATACTATCTTGCATATTTCTCTAGATGGTATTTCAGTGGAGACCAAGTCAATCCTCCTATCATCCAAACATTCAACTAGTTCAATGTCACTTGAGGTAATCAGTCTAAGTCTTGGAAGGTCATGTAATAAGGTCACCAGTCCAGACCAAGTTAAAGGGCTTCAGCCCCATTCTGCAACATATACTTGACAATCAAATGACGGGCACAGTTCCTGGATACCTTCAATGCACAAGTGTTATTGTTCAACTTCCTGGCGTGCTAGTTCGTACTTTATATTCCTTTAGTGCCAAGTTCAAGCTGTCTTTGTTCTGATTTATTTATTTGAAGATCTCTAACGAGATTTCCAAATCTGTAGGTGTTTTTGACTACGAAAAGACTACAAGATGAGGTAATTGATCATACCTGGGCTTGACCCCATCAGAACGAGATTCCGGATGGCTTGAGACAGACCCTCCTAGAGATCCCAATGAAAGGCCCAAAATTCCATCAGAAATAGACTCATTAGACTGCTCTTTGGATGAGCCGGGATCCGTATTAGGTATGGCTTAGGGTTCTGCTAGATGAACTGCACCCTCCATTTCAGCTTGGGTTCTAGCCTGATCCATACACTCCACAGTAGCCATTGCCATCTCATCCATAGGATCATTTGGTGCCCTAGTCGTGATGGTTAAAGCTCTCTCATCAATCTCCAACAATGGTAAATGTTTGGACACTTTCCAGGTCTCTCAAGCTTGAGACTTCTCACACACCTCCTTCTGCCGATTTATCTGCAGTCTGCCACAAACTTCTGGTAATATGATAGCTCTCAAAGACATCCTTGATTGGTCTTTGCTCCTCCAAATTTTCATTTTTTTCATTGATACCCCTTTATTATTTTTAGGTTAGGTCTTGTGAGCCACTAAAGGAGAAGGATTTACCTCTAACATTTCACCGAGATACACTATGGGTTCCTTTCCATTCGATACACCATTGTCATTGCTTCATCCTCACCAGCAGGGAGCACATTTAATGGGTAAATCAGAAGTATTGAGTTATCATTCACTCTAAGCCAAGACCTTGTCAAAGGCTTATTTCCAGCATTCCAAAAATTCCTGCTTTAAATCAGTAATTCAAGCTAGCCTGTATGGCAGTCAGATTTGTCGTGTGCTGTTTTACTTCCAACCTAATATCATCATACGGTTTACTAGGGACATCAAGACCAAGTTCAGAGACAATAATGATATAGGTCCTATGTTGTTACTTCCATTTGTAAGTCATCCAGCTTACTTTGTGCATATGTTGGGGGGACGATGTGGAGTATCTATCCAAAACTGAATCAACAAGGCAGACTTTCAATAGTGCTGCCGTGTTAGAGCGGGAGAAGTTAGTATCTCCTTTGACTGTAAAGACATCACCTTCCATCTCAGCATCCAACCGGGGGATATAAGCTTTGGTCTGAATGGGAAATGCTGAGCGTGTACACCTCGAAACTCCGCCTAGGTTCAAGGGGACTCTGTAGTACTTCAGAGGGTAGAGCTTCATTCCTTGTTAGAGTTCCCAAATGTCCTTTCACACTGAAAAAGTCAGTGAGCGTCTTCCAACATTTCAGGGCCATTTTAACAGAGGCTGTGCTGGTATTCCTAGGTCCTCCAGGGAGGTCATCTCTTAATTTCAGGTCGGGGTTATTGGGAATCTTAAACCTTGAGAAGTCCCATCAGGGATACAATATGGCTCTTCCCCACTTTCTTCCCATATTAAATTATACATACAATGGGGTGGGGCACACCATGGCACCAGCCACAGAAGTTGTGCTCTCTACCAACCACTTGCAGCTGCCCGCTTTGAAGTGCCCTGCAGAGTGTAGACCATATATATACCTGCCGGGCCTCTCCTGTCAGCCTGCCGGGTGCAGCAGAATATGAAGAACAAGTTAAGAGGGAGAGAGAGATAAGAGCATTACTGACACACGTTAAACCTCACCTGACCCAGCCTCACTAGCCCCTCACCTTCCAACCTAAGGTAGGCAGTCTAGCTGGGTGCATGCCAGAGTCAATCCTACCTCAGAGGCGGGGTGAGGGAATTAGGGAGGCCCAGTCACTGAACCCCCTGAATGTGCCTGGCTCATTTGTAATAGTGGTAACAGTGTCTGCTGCACCATGTCTTCCAGCCTTTTGCCTGGCCTAGTTCTTTTTTGCTGCTTGCAGAACTGCCGGCTCCAGGAGCTCGCTAGGAACAGAAACCTCTGTGAGTGTAAATTGGAAGATCAGGCGCAGATCTCGTACATCTGACATCGTCCCAGCTGCGGACAAGTACACCAGCTTCCCAGGGTTGCAGAAAAGAGATGAGTGCTACAGATGCCAACAAGACCGCTCCCCAGAAATTATACAAATCCCTGAGAGTGAAAAGGAGGCGAGTCAAGTGGGGTTTTTGAAACCATGGGCCAGTGTAACCTGGGCCCCGGGGGAAAATAAAGGGGTGGATTGGCCAAAGTGATCAGGTGACAGTAGAGGTCAATGGAAAGGAGAAGGAGGCAGTAGAGAAGGAAAGCGCGGGAATAAAAGACCTGTAATCACAAACATGGATGATAAGTGTTTGGATGAGGTCAGGAGGAGGCTGATGGACTGAGTGACCAGACAGGAGGCAGAGGTTGGAGAAGAGTGCTGGCGAGTTGTTGGGGATATTGGCAGAGAATGCAGGCATGGTATTGGGTGCCAGAGAAAGTGATATTAAGTGTGATTGGCTTTTTGGAGAGTGAGTGTAGGAACGAGTGGGTGTGGAGAGAGAGAGGGAGTTGGGTGATATTTAGAGAATGAAAGAGAGTGGAAGTGAGAGTGAAGGTGAGAAGAGGCAAGGGTAGAAGGGGGTGTTGGAGAATAGGAGTGAGTAGTAGGAGGAAGAGAGAGAACAGGTAGATGAAAAAAGTGTGAAAGATCTGAGAGGGAAAGAGAATAGGAGGGAGAAGCAGGAAAGAAGGAGAGTGATATATGTGAGGGATAGAGTGGCTGGAGTGAAAAAGAGATGAGGGAGGAATAGGAGAGAGAGAGGGAGAGGTGAGAGGACAGAGTAGTACGAGGTAGAGATAAAGGGACATGTGACAGTGTGAGGGACCTGACCCCACCACGAGAGGCTGGGAACCCCACTTAACCCATGGTGGGAGGTTTACCAGGGATTTCATCAGAGCCAGTCCTGCCTCAGAGGTGGGGTATGGAAGTTGGGAGGGCCACAGTCACTTTCCCTTATACCTGTGCCTGCATGACTGGTAGGAGTATCAATTTTTCTTTCCCAAACCAGTATTGCACAATGCTGCGCAGATTCACTCTGTTTGTCCAATAGAAGTATATTGTACAGAAGGGCTGGGGTGGAGGAAGGAGAGAGCCACCCAATCGCGAGAGAGGCAGCGAATAACCACGGAATGTTCAGAGCAATGGATGGAAGCCAGCGATTCCAACTCTCCATGTGAAAAGGACTATGATAATTTTCTTACCTGCGCAAAGGCCGTGGAGTGGGCAGCATATTAAGGCCGCTTCCCCAACACTTAGTGGGACTCTGAACCGCAGTGCTATCCTTACATTCAGTCTGGGAGCAGTTCCCACACAAGCCTGTGTTGCAATTGCTACGGTTAGCTCCAATACGAACTGGGAATTTGATGGTAGTTTAAGTGGGCTGCCATTGCTGAATACAGACGGACGAGCCTATGAGAAAGGAGCAGGGCTTAAAAGCCCCTTTCTGTGTTTGCTTAACTGTAGAGCCTACCTAGGGGAAAATGAATCCAGCCGTTCGGCCCGGTGGACCAGTTGAGGGAGAGAACCAATGGACGGGGGATAATTAAAAGGGGCACAGGAACGAAGAAGGTGTGGTATGTTCGGGTGAGGTCAATGGATCAGAAGAACAGCCAAGTGACCAAGCAGAGGAAAGAGTGTGCAGAGTAGCATGTAGAAGGATGTCTGAAGGAGTGTGCAAGGTAACTATTGGTTGGTGGGAGAAAGTGGTACTTCAGTGAGTGTGCGTCCAAGGTGTGTGAGTGGGGCTAATAGAGGGAGAGTTGGGGGTAATGAGAGTAACTGGACGGTGAGTATGAAAGGTGGTTGACTGAGGGAGAAGGCATGGGTGGAATGTAGAGTAGTAGTGGAGAGAGGAGAGTAGTGGTAGTGGAGAGGGGGATAGTGGAGAGGGCAGAGTAGTGTCAGCTGTGAGAGGGGAATAGTGGTAGTAGAGAGGGGAGATTCGTTTTTGAGGGGAGGGGATAGGGTGGAGAAGGGAGAGTCATAGCAGAGAGTGGAGGATAGAAGGAGTAAGAAGGACAAGTGAGAGAAAAAAGGAAAGTAGTAGATAGAAATGGTGGAGAGTGATAGGGAGATGGTGGATGGACCATCAGGGCGCGGAGTACAAGGGGCATGTTGTTAAGATGGATTTCTGAACTCTGTCCTGGTGGCGCAGAAGTTCAGAAGGCCAACCTAATTACTTGGAACAGGGTAACCTCTGGACGAGCCAGCCCAATCAAGGTAGCGATCGCGGCGGTCAAGACTAGGTCTCAAGAGGGGTGAGGGTGACTGAAAGCCCGCAATGAGCACACAAAGCAAGATCACTTACAAACTACTCCAAACAGTTGTTATATTAAAAATATATACACATTTATTTCAAGGCCTTTAAAACAATGACCGTAGCGAGAAAATCACAATATAACGATAGTAAACCAACACATACCATATCAACACAATATATATACAAATACGACAGTCTCAAGCGTTAGATGCACGAAATGGGTAGTCCACCTAAAAGGGAAGGAAGACAGGCAGTGCGAAATAATGCTTAGACCCAGTTCGCCTTCAGAGGCACCTAACTAGATGGAAGTCCGAGCCCTGCGAAGAGTGGAGCCTTGTGCTCAAAAGTACCTGCACGCGCTGGTGCCAAAGGGCAAAAGGAGAAGCTCTTCGAGGGAAATCAGGCAGTTCAGTTTCGTGCACAAAAGAAGAAGAACAAGTTCCGCGACTCAAGCGCAGCCTCCACAGTTGGCAGAAGCAGAGAGCGAGTACAGAAAAGGGTGCTGTTTGACACAGCGAGGAAAAGCAATGGGTTCCTGCAGGAGGGCGACCAGATCTTAGCTATGCTACTCACCGGTCCCCGATGCAAGCAGACCCAGGCTTCTCCGCGTCAGTTTCAGCAGCTGGCAGGTTCAGAAGAGCAGGGAAGGCCTCGTCGTCGTGTTGAGTAAAAAGACGTCCCAATCGAAGAAACCCGCACAGTTTGTTACCACAGCAGGGCAACGGAGCGGCCGTGTGTATCTGAGCCAAATGTACACTACTCACTTCAGACCTGGGAACGCCAAGTGTACGAAGCATGTGAGAGTGACAAGGACTCGAAATACTACACAACCTGGCGGCGGTTACAGAGCAAGACTCCCGTGTAAGCTGGTCAGTCAGCTGGATGGCCCAGAGACGCTTCCGAAGGCTTACTGGCAGGAGATGGTGAAGATGCCGAGAAATGCTGTTCCCGCTATTCCAAGGGTCGAAGTACCAGTACAGGCCTTCTGGTTCGATCAAAGGTGAAAAGGGTTTCACAAGGCGACAGCAGTGCAGAGGAGAAGTCCCTCAGCGGGTCACCAGCGATTCCTCGGTCCAGCCTCTTGGTTGCAGGATACTTGGCTCCTGTATTCCTTTGTTCGTGAGAACTCAGGAGATCGACATGGTAGTGGTGTTTCCAGCCCCCTCTAATCCACGGTTCCCTTCGCGCCAAAACGGAGGGGACCCAATGGGAGATCCGCTCATCAACACTCACACCATTCATGGACCAATCACGGACCACGGTGGTCCCAGGCATTCACACCACCCTAGACTCTCTGGCACCCAGGATGTGTATTGGGACCAGACATCCCAGCCCACATCCTGGAGGCACACACAAGACATGTAGAAGCCCGCGAAAGCATCAGTTTTTCGCGGGAAAGTACATGCCCAAATAAGGAAGGCCCCGGGTCGGCTCGACCTGGGGAAGGTGAAGGGAGCAAGACGGCCAGCGGACAGGACAAAGGAGCCTCGTGGTCTGGCCATTTTGGGAGCTAGGCCACCATTTTGGGTTAAGCGCGAGAAACGCGCTTAGAACGCCAAAAGGAGCTCAAAACACAAGAAACGATCGCTGCCACCATTCCCGTCCATGAATCACTTGCACCGATCAGATACAATCCTAAACGAGTATCTAGGGCCTGTAGAAGGCTAGAGACCCAAGAGAGCTGTAACTTAGCTTACAGTGCCCTCTTGTGTCATGTTGCACGAAAGCCGCAACATGATAAAAGAAACTACGGGAAACAGCGTTCCCCGGTACTGACTGTCTTAAGGGCATGTCAGTTTCCCCGTAAGAAAGGAGCGAAAGCCCAGAGGAGTGCGGCAGAAGGCTGCACTTCTCTGGCAAAGTCAAGAACAAGGTGAAAAACAACAGCAAAAAGTTTAGGGGTTGCCACATGGAAGGAAAATTACCTACAATTACGAAATCTTTCCTAACACTTGCCCCTCCCAGACTATGGACAGGGGGAACTAATCCACCCCTGGATGAGTCTCTTGTTCAGGTCGGTTAAACATTCTGGACAACCCATCAGCATTGCTATGTTGGACACCTGGCCTATGCTCAATAGTGAAGTCGAAGCCTTGTAGACTTATGGACCACCTAAGCAACTTTGGATTCTCCCCCTTCATGTTCATTAGCCACTTTAAGGGCTTATGGTCAGTTTGCACAGTGAAGTGGGTCCCATAGAGGTAGGGCCTCAGCTTCCTTAGGGCCCACACAACAGAGAAACATTCTTTCTCTACTGTGGACCATCTGAGCTCTCTGACCTTAAGCTGGCGGCTAATAAAACCAATAGGGTGTTCCTTACCCTTCTCATCTACTTGTGATAGTACAGCTCCTATCCCAGTGTCAGAGGCATCCGTCTGCACGATAAAAGGTCTTTGATAATCAGGGGCCCTGAGGACAGGGGCCTGGCACAAGGAGTCTTTTAAGCCATTGAAGGCCTTCTCACACTCGTCGGTCCAAGTTACCTTCTTGGGTTTCTTCGGAGTTGTGAGGGCAGTCAGAGGGGCAGCTATGGTGCCATAGTCTGCCACAAAATTGCGGTAATACCCCGTGAGTCCTAAGAAGGCTCTCACTTGGGTTTGCGTAGTGGGGGTAGGCCAGTCTTGTACTGCTTGTACTTTACTGGGAAGAGGCTGTATCCTCCCTCCACCTACTTCATGTCCAAGGTAAACCACTGAGCCTTGTCCAATCTGGCATTTACTAGCCTTTATGGTCAGGTGTGCTTTCTGAAGAGCCTGGAGCACAATCCCGAGGTGTTTCACATGGTCTTCCCAGGTGGCACTGAAAACTGCGATATCGTCCAGATATGCAAGACAGAATTCGTCCAACCCATTCAAAACATGATTCACAAGCCTCTGGAAAGTGGCAGGTGCATTCTTCAACCCGAACGGCATTACCCGGAATTGGTAAAGGCCGTCTGGAGTAGAAAATGCTGTCTTCTACTTGGCATGTTCTGCTAAAGCTATTTGCCAATAGCCAGCAGTGAGGTCAAACGTGCTGAGGTACTTGGAGGCACCCAAAGTATCCACCAGCTCATCTGTTCGAGGCAAGGGGTGTGCATCTGTCTTGGTGACAGCATTCAGAGCCCTGTAATCCACGCAGAACCTCAATTCAGAAGTGCCTGCCTTTGGAACCAAAACCACAGGGCTGGACCAAGGACTACTAGAGGGTTCAATCACCCCTAGGTCTAACATCTTGTTGACCTCGGTCTTAATATAAGACCGTACTTTGTCTGACATCCTGTATCCCCTACTTTTGGTAGGTACACTGTCTCCTGTGTCTATGTTATGTTTGCACCAAGGTGTCAAACCAGGCGACTGTGAAAACAGGGGGGAAAACTGCCTAAGCAAACTTTTCACCTCAGCCTGCTGATCAGAAGTCAGGTGAGGGGCCACTCGGACACCCTCAAAGGAGCTATCTGAAGGACCGCTTTGGAACAGGTCGGGGAGAGGTTCAGACTCCTCTTCCTCAACATCTGAAGCCAGTAGCAGTGCTGCGATTTCGACTCTTGGGACGAAAGCCTTTAGCCTATTCACGTGAAACACTTTTGGAGCCTGTCCAGGCCTTCCAAGGTCCACTAAATAGTTAACCTCACCCAGGGGCTCCACCACTGTGTAAGGACCTGACCATTTGTCCTGTAAAGCTCGAGGCCTTATGGGATTCATGATCAGGACTTGCTGACCAGGTGTAAAGTTGATGAGGGAAGCTTTCTGGTCGTACCAATGTTTCACCAGCGCTTGTCCTGCCTTCAATTTATCACTAGCCAAGCCCATCAGAAGTACCATCCGTTTTCTGAGCCCTAGCACATAATCAACTACGTTGGTAGTAACAGGGGGTGTGGGCATCTCCCATCCCTCTTTGACGATGGCTAAGGGTCCCCGTACGGGATGACCGAACAGAAGTTCGAAGGGGCTGAAGCCAACACCCTCCTGTGGTACCTCTCGATAGGCAAACAGTAAGCATGGTAAAAGAAGATCCCATTTTCTTCTCTGAGGTTCCCCCAGAGCCCCAATCATGCTTTTTAACGTTCTGTTGAAACGTTCCACCAGACCATTGGTCTGGGGGTGGTATGCAGAAGAGAACTTGTAGGTGACCCCACATTCTTTCCACATAGCCTGCATATACTTCGACATAAAGTTGCTGCCACGATCCGACACAACTTCTTTAGGGAAGCCAACCCTAGTAAATATGCCAAGTAAAGCTTTTGCAACTGACTTGGCAGTTACAGTTTTCAATGGGATGGCCTCAGGATATCTGGTTGCATGGTCGACCAGCACCAGGATAAACCTATTGCCCGAGGATGTTTGCGGGTCAAGGGGACCAACAATGTCGATCCCTACCCTTTCAAATGGTACCCCCACAACTGGGAGCGGTACCAACGGAGCTTGGATTGTCGTGCCAACCTTACCAGACAACTGGCAGGAGGCACAACTCCTGCAGTGACTTTCTACTTGCACCCCCATCTTGGGCCAGTAGAAGTGCATGGATAACCATGGTCCTCTTCATACCAAGGTGACCAGCAAGGGGAACTTCATGCGCCAACTGCAGGAGGAAGGGCCTAACAACAAGGGGAACCACCAACCTCCTATGGTCTCCTTCTGTAGACTCTGTGGGCTCACTATACAGGAGTCCACCTTCCCAATAAATCCTATGCGTCCCAGGAGGTTCACCCTCAAGCTGGGAGCAGGCCTGTCTCCTTAGGCCTTCCAGAGATGGGCACTCACGTTGGCCTTTACTGAATTCGTCCCTATCAGGACCTCCTTCAACTAACAAGTCTTTTAGTTCAGGATGATCGTTGGGGTCAAATACTTCAGGCATCGCCACCTCCTCGTCAGGCCCGGGCGATTGACCAACTTCCTCCACCGCAGTGGTAGGCGAGCTTGGGGGAATATTCTCTTTCCCTCGTCTTGACTTGTCGACTCCTTTCGCCTTGGGTTTCCCCTTCGGCTGGGGCAGCGTATTGGTCTTGGCCAATGCTGCCCGTGCTTGAGACCGTGTGTAGGGTCTTTCGGCAGTGTCTCCTACGAGCCCTAAAGCTCTGAGATCATTACCTAACAAGACCTTTCCTGGGACGTTTCTCTGAATGCTCACTGGAATCCTGACTGCTGTACCATTTAAAGTAAGATTTACAGATATTACTGGGAACATACAGAGTGGGCCATCAGCCAACTTAGTGGGCATCAGAGTAGCTCTGGCAACTTCCTCTGAGTCTACCAACGTAGAATCCACTACAGTGCGACTGCACCCACTATCCCTAAGAGCTGGAGTATCTACTCCATTGATCAGCACACTGTCTTTAAAGTAGTGCTTGGTATTATCCGGAATCCTAGCAAAAGCCTCTGCGACTTTAGGCTCCCAGGAACCCAGGGAAACTAAAACTACCTCAGCCTCTATCCCGCTGGGAAATGAGTCTGAGGAGAAGGATGCTCCTGTAATCTCTTCTTCCTCGTAGGAGGAGAAGGCCAGATTAGCGGAGTGGACCCCCAAAGGTCTAACCTTACACCGGGGATCCCCTTCACGTGGTCAGTTGCTCCACAAGCAAAACAAGATCCATGGGGTCTGTTTTTACATAGGGAGGCTTATTGTAACCAGAGTTCTGTTTCGGAGGCTGGCCTCCACTACCCTGTGAGTTCTCTTGTGTCTTACCCTTATTTTTCTTTTTGTGGCCCTTATGAGAAGAAGATTTATCAGATTCTCCACCCTCCATATCTTTGGACTTTTTCCCATCCTCCTGCTTACCAGGATGAGTTTTGTCCTTACGGGACACTCGATGTGACACCCATAAGTCAGCTGCAATGGCCAGCTTCTTAGGATATATCTCCTTCGAATCGGCCAAATGCTGCTTAAGCTCCGGGGAAGAAGATGCAAAAATGTGTTCCAGCATGACAAGATTTATCATGCCTTCGAAGGTAGAAACCTTATAACCTTCGACCCAGCCAGTTAAGTTTTTCAAGGATTCAGTGACATAAGATACCCAAGTACCACCTTCCTTTTTCTTATACTCTCTGAAACGTTTCAAATATTGGGCCGGAGTCTTCCCAAACTTTAAAATGAGAGTTTGCTTTAACATTGCGAAATCAGCTCGCTCAGCCTTCGACATTTCCATAATGGCACTACAGCCAGAATGGGGCAGTCTGCTGAGTAACCAGGCAATCTTATCAGCATTGTCAACTTGTTGAACTTCGCATGCATACTCAAACGCATTCAGCCAGTCCATAATGTCATTCCTTTCTTCATACACACTGAGCAGATCTTTCGGAAACGGTGGATGAGAGGAAGCCCCAGACCCATGTCCAGGACCCTTGGACCCATTTGCAAACTGAAGCTTGGCCAGTTCCAACTGGTGATCCCTGTCTTTTTGTTTTTCTGCCTGTTCGATTTTTAGTTTGGCTATGCTGAATTCAAGCTCCTGCTGCCTAAACCGCAGCTCTTGCTTCTTGAATTCAAGCATAGCCTCCCCATCAGCACTGGCAGAGGAAACATTAGACATCTCGTCCTCCCTGTCCTCGTGGTCGCGATGGATCAGTGCAGCGGCACAACCGTCGGTTCTACCAGTGAGAGCAGCCCCACCTCCTTCCGCACTGTCCTCAGAAGTTATAGCGTCAAGCTGCGCTTCTTGCCACGCCACGATTCTTTGGATCATTTTCAATTTCGTGCCTTGAGAGGAAACACCTCTCTCCGCACACATCTTTTTCAATGTTTCTGATTTGGAAGCATTTAAAGTTAACAAGGTATTTGTTTCCATACTGTTAGATAGGACTATGGCCTTTTTAAAGTTATACTACAACAATTCACTACGTGTCCTGGTTGGAATAACCTGAAATGCCTTAGTTCGTGCGCAACACTGGATACCTTCAGTCGTATCCCACCGCTGTACACCAATTTGTTAAGACGGATTTCTGAACTCTGTCTTGGTGGCGCAGAAGTTCAGAAGGCCAACCTAATTACTTGGAACAGGGTAACCTCTGGACGAGCCAGACCAATCAAGGTAGCGATCGCGGCGGTCAAGACTAGGTCTCAAGAGGGGTGAGGGTGACTGAAAGCCCGCAATGAGCACACAAAGCAAGATCACTTACAAACTACTCCAAACAGTTGTTATATTAAAGATATATACACATTTATTTCAAGGCCTTTAAAACAATGACCGTAGCGAGAAAATCACAATATAACGATAGTAAACCAACACATACCATATCAACACAATATATATACAAATACGACAGTCTCAAGCGTTAGATGCACGAAATGGGTAGTCCACCTAAAAGGGAAGGAAGACAGGCAGTGCGAAATAAAGCTTAGACCCAGTTCGCCTTCAGAGGCACCTAACTAGATGGAAGTCTGAGCCCTGCGAAGAGTGGAGCCTTGTGCTCAAAAGTACCTGCACACGCTGGTGCCAACGGGCAAAAGGAGAAGCTCTTCGAGGGAAATCAGGCAGTTCAGTTTAGTGCACAAAAGAAGAAGAACAAGTTCCACGACTCAAGCGCAGCCTCCACAGTGGGCAGAAGCAGAGCGCGAGTACAGAAAAGGGTGCTGTTTGACACAGCGGGGAAAAGCAATGGGCTCCTGCAGGAGGGCGACCAGATCCTAGCTATGCTACTCACCGGTCCCCGATGCAAGCAGACCCAGGCTTCTCCGCGTCAGTTTCAGCAGCTGGCAGGTTCAGAAGAGCTGGGAACGCCTCCTCGTCGTGTTGAGTAAAAAGACGTCCCAATTGAAGAAACCCGCACAGTTTGTTACCACAGCAGGGCAACGGAGCGGCCGTGTGTATCTGAGCCAAATGTACACTACTCACTTCAGACCTGGGAACGCCAAGTGTACGAAGCGTGTGAGAGTGACAAGGACTCGAAATACTACACAACCTGGCGGCGGTTACAGAGCAAGACTCCCGTGTAAGCTGGTCAGTCAGCTGGATGGCCCAGAGACACTTCCGAAGGCTTACTGGCAGGAGATGGTGAAGATGCCGAGAATAGCTGTTCCCGCTATTCCAAGGGTCGAAGTACCAGTACAGGCCTTCTGGTTCGATCAAAGGTGAAAAGGGTTTCACAAGGCGACAGCAGTGCAGAGGAGAAGTCCTTCAGCGGGTCACCAGCGATTCCTCGGTCCAGCCTCTTGGTTGCAGGATACTTGGCTCCTGTATTCCTTCGTTCGTGAGAACTCAGGATATCGACATGGTAGTGGTGTTTCCAGCCCCCTCTTATCCACGGTTCCCTTTGCGCCAAAACGGAGGGGACCCAATGGGAGATCCGCTCATCAACACACACCATTCGTGGACCAATCACGGACCACGGTGGTCCCAGGCATTCACACCACCCTAGACTCTCTGGCACCCAGGATGCGTATTGGGACCAGACATCCCAGCCCACATCCTGGAGGCACACACAAGACTTGTAGAAGCCCGCGAAAGCATCCGTGTTTCGCGGGAAAGTACATGCCCAAATAAGGAAGGCCCCGGGTCGGCTCGACCTGGGGAAGGTGAAGGGAGCAAGACGGCCAGCGGACAGGACAAAGGAGCCTCGTGGTCTGGCCATTTTGGGAGCCAGGCCACCATTTTGGGTTAAGCGCGAGAAACGCGCTTAGAACGCCAAAAGGAGCTCAAAACACAAGAAACGATTGCTGCCACCATTCCCGTCCCTGAATCACTTGCACCGATCAGATACAATCCTAAACGAGTATCTAGGGCCTGTAGAAGGCTAGAGACCCAAGAGAGCTGTAACTTAGCTTACAGTGCCCTCTTGTGTCATGTTGCACGAAAGCCGCAACATGATAAAAGAAACTACGGGAAACAGCGTTCCCCGGTACTGACTGTCTTAAGGGCATGTCAGTTTCCCCGTAAGAAAGGAGCGAAAGCCCAGAGGAGTGCGGCTGAAGGCTGCACTTCTCTGGCAAAGTCAAGAACAAGGTGAAAAACAACAGCAAAAAGTTTAGGGGTTGCCACATGGAAGGAAAATTACCTACAATTACGAAATCTTTCCTAACACATGTCAAGAATGGACTAATTGGGACCTGAGCGTCTGGAAGGCTCCTCTTCTTGTTCTAATTATATTGTGGGACCTAGATTAGGATTCACCTAAATTGTTCCAGAGGGAGACACATAGAAAAGCCTTTGTCACTAGGCCCTCACAATCAGCCAGTTAGAAATTAGACGGTAGGGGGTACTGATCTCTAGTGACTATCTTCGAGTTTGGGACATCTGGGCTAGAGTTGGATGGCCCTTAGTGACCTTCTTTTCAATTCTTTTAATAAAAAACTATTGAACTGTCTTTGAGAGTTGGTGTATTCTTCAGGCCATCTAGAAAGAGAATAGGGCATAGAAGCAGCGACAGGAGACACGTGAGGGAAAAGTAGTGAGTAGGTGGAGACTGGCGAGAGATGAGAGGGGAAAAACAAATGTTGTAGAGGTGCACTCAGCTGGTTTTAGAGATTCAGAATGGAAGACCACACTTGGTTCCAACTGGTCTAGAGAAAAAATTAGGAATAATTTAGGTGCTACCTTGGCTACAAGAAAAAAGCTAATGTGAGGAAAAGAGGTCCACAACAAGTTGGCGACAAGAACAGGGCACACTTTTGTCTGACGTAGTCAGTTAGGTTTTCACTAAATTCATCAAAAGGTCAATAAATTCAAAAGCATTCGGAGACAAACAATACATTTATAAATTGATATTTTTCAATAAAAACAAAAATTTGTAACAAATAGAGCGTATAATGCTCACCAATGCAGAGAATCATAACAATACTTAATGTGAATTCATACAAATATGTTCGAAGGGTACATAAGTTGAACATTTTCGCAATTCAATGGTATGTACGCAAATTAAGGCAACTCCTGTCTCCTGAAAGGGGCAGACAGCACTTTCGGTGATTTAAAAAGTGTAGTGTCGCTCCTTGTGTATACTACGCGTGTCGGCGGTACAGCCCTCCATCAGGATTGGGAGGTGGAGTAGTTTCTGCAAGAAATAGATCATATAATGCAAATCAGAGATGTCATTTGGGGGATAATGGATAACTTCAATAGAAGTCAAATGAGTCCTTGACTGACCTGTGTTTTGTAAGTTCTGAGGCTGTACTGCATTTGTGAGGACTACACCTGCCACATGAGGGCTTGCCAAGCATAGGTTGGCAGTACGTGGGAATTTGAAGATGCACTTGAAATAAATTGTCAGCACTTGCATGGGCTGCTGTACGATGTTGATGATTGTACCTGAATTATTATGCTGTTGCTTGCATAAGACGGCTGTACTGGGATAGAAAGGAAATGCCTATGGCCTTAAATCGAAATGCAGGGTGTGGCCCTGATGTATCTTGAACGTGCAAATGGCGCATCATGTAAGCCCTGATAGTTAGTATACAGTTGGTCACTAAAATACTTCTATGGCTGCTTCAGTAAATATATGTTATTTTGTTAACCCCTTGACTTCCATTAGGGTGACTATATTTGTTCTAAAAAAAGTGGATTGGGTAACAAAATAACACAACCGTCATTAATGAATGCTGGAGAAATGCTAACAGACAGGTCCCAAACAATTGCTATGTTGTGTAAAAATCAGGTCTCAGTTACATGATTTGTATTAGTTATCTCATCAGATGAATAACACTGTTTATGGCCTAGGTTTATGGAGTTAGTAAATTGAACATGTGCAGCAGAATATTAGCAAATTAGTCAAAATGGTGTGCCACGAAAGTTGGGGCGGGGACAAACACTGTTGTCCTTCCCCTAAAATGAGGTCCGTGCCTGAACGATGAAAAGCAGAGGACATTGCTGCAGGCTCCACTTATTTACATGAGAATTGAAACGATTACAAAGTTAATTAAGTTCAATATTCAAGCCTATGGTATCGGTTTACACACAGATCACAGCAGTGGATGCATTAACCTCTAGAGAATATCCGCAGATGCACAGTGCTCTATTTTCTATTTACTAACTCCCATGTCCAGCATCAACGTCCCCTTCCTTCTCTCCTTCCCTATCGTTGAAGTTATCATTTAAATTGAATTTCTATTTATTTATTTATTTATTTATTTTGGATTTGTAGAGCGCACTACAGCCCACAGGCATCGAGGCGTTTTAAGGAAACTTAAGGAGGCTAGCTTGAGGGTTATAATAAGCGGCCCAAGAAAGAATGCTTAGATACAGTTTGTTATGTTGCAGTTGTTCACAGGATTCTTATACATAGTAAACATATGCAGTACTGATAGGATTCTTATACATAGTAATATATGCAGTACAGAGCTCATGGGTTTGGAATCAACATGGATCCGCCTGAACTTGTTGATTTTCCCCTGGAGATGCATGGCTATGAAATGAGATTTGGCCAGATTTGGGCTGTACGCAATGTCATTCATAGGAGCCCATGACCAATGATGGCCTACACTAATGCAATATATTGAGGAGATGCTAGAACTTAAGAACGCAAGGGAAGGCAAACACACGCGCAGTACTAAGACACAAGTGGGTTGTCAGACACCCGAGTTTTGCACCTTCTTTTTTGTGGATATATTGTGTCGAAATGGGCAGCTATGATTTGGGAAATACCAGCTGACAACACTAGGCTGATGTAGGTTACAATAGTTTATATGTTATCCAGTACATGCACTGCTTATTGCAATTTCTTTCCCAACCTATATGAAGTGTAAGTATTTCTACTGATTCAACCCTGTTATTTCATAAGGTATGTCACTGAATACCATATTGCTGAATGGTTTATCTTTTATTAGTGTGTACCCTGTTCCTTCACAGGGTACATTTTAAGTATAGGTAGTTACAGTCGATTTATCCAAAGAGTTGGTTACAGTTCACAATAGTTGTACGGCTCTTGTTTTGAGTTTATTATAGTAGAAAAAACTTTTGCTACAGATGCATATGGTCTCATTATTATAGGTTTTTTGGGAGTAATTACTCCGACTCTTTGGCAAAAAAGATGGATGGGAAAATATATGATAAACCAGCCAGCAATATGTGTATGCAGTGATATACCTACCTTATAAAACAGCGGGTTGGAATCAGTACAAATACTTACTCATACTTCATATACGCTGGGAAAGAAGTTGCAATAAGGAGCGCATGTACGATCACATACACACATACAATGCCACTAACGTACAAACGTGTCCAGAGAGCCAGCACAACCATGCAGAATTACACATTGACCACTCCTGGATTACCAAATAGTAAACGTAGGCACCGGCCTATGGGCCCCACTCCTTTTAGGGGTCCCAGCGACAACGGATCCAAATAATATTGATTTGATCTTCAAAGAAAATCACAATCAAGCTTTCTTAAATTATTTCCAAAAGATAGAAAAACATGAAACACTTGTGTACGAGCGCGATAGAAATAAAATATCAATCAATCAATGAATCAACTCAAAGAAAAGAAAACTTTACATTAAAGACTCTAAAGAGAAAATACAGTATGAATGTAATGTACCCATTAACAACTTAAAGAACATAAACCAGAGACATCAGATTTCCATAACAATTTGTCTCTTAAAAGCTCATCTTCTGGCAGCTGTCAGTTTGTAAAAGAATCTGGTGCAAAGCATGTACGTGTAATGTACAGACCCTAATAAAATTGGTTTCATAAAACTGTTGGTTAAAAAACGTATTAGGAGATCATTTGCGAGGGGGCTCCAACATTTCGACTGCCTAGGGGCCTACACAGGGTTTAATTTGGCACTGACATTGGGCCTCATTCCAAGTCCGGCGGTAACCAAGCAGGAAAAACCAGCAGGTTGATGCCGGACTTGGAATGAATTACCGCCACCGTGATTGCCGAAATCACCGGGGAATTACAACTGGGTAATTCGGGAGGCGAAATTCCATAAATCCCCATTCCCATGGTGTCCAATAGGACTCCATGGGGATGGGGACAATGGAAACACTGGTTCCGTCTATGACGGAGCCGCTGTTTCCATTTTTCCGTCTGCAGGTGGGTGGCGTTACCCCTGCCAGGTCAGACCTGGCGGGAGTGACACCACCCACCTGCAGAACTCAGAATCAGCCGGTCCTGAAACAATGGTGGCTGCGGGTTTACCACCACCGTTGTTTCCCGACCGGCTGACTCATAATGAGGCCCATTGACTAGAGTCTCAGCCTCTCTTTCAGAGCTGTGCAGTTCCACACTAATATGCACATTCCAAATCCCTGTCAAGTAAATCTGCTGCTCTGGGTCTGCTGTAATATCTTGAATTGAAAGTCAAGTACTGGTTCATTGTATCGACCACCAGCGCGTCTCCATTATCAATTAGATAGGCTTGCATGTGACATAGACTTGCATGTGACATAGTCCTCTTTCCTGACAAGAGTACACAGTTCTCAGAAAATGAGTTACTTGGAAATGTTTTAAAAAATCACCATCCGTTTACTTTTAAGTCTAATTACCGAGCCGTGATGAGGACCAAAGCTTCGACTCTACTGTCAAAAGAATGATACTTTACCCCTTTAGGCCGGAAGTAGCCGTCGATGCAGGTTTCGCAGTTCACCCCCGCGGTGTTGCTCGTGCAATTAATGCAGACTCCGCCCCCGACGTACTTTCCGTGGATGTCCAGGCTCAGCTTCCTGTCCGCAGTCTGCTGGTCATAGTAGCATTCCTGGGACTTGCCGTGACAATTGCACGCTGCAGACGAGATAGCGGTGTTAACAAGCAGCACATCCAGTCTAGCATGTTATTAAAATATGGCACTTTTACTGCAGCGCCACGAGGCTCTTTTATCAATCTGACATTTTGTTGTGCATAGTGAACCAAGTGTCATAGTTATTTGCGATGTAGCTTCCACAGCGCCTAAAAATAACAACAGCCTCTTGCAAATGGTATTTGTGTGTATTTGGTATAATGCTTCTTTTTTTTGACAAGTGTTGGCACACTTAGTTGAGAAACAGCTATAACATTGCAATTTTTTTAACCATAAAACTGCAGCCCAGGCTGCCGGAACAGACAACAAGGCGGTCACTTAAGAAGTAAGAAATGTAAGATATGAATTAAGTTTTAAACAACAACGTTTTTTACACGATTCCTTGGCACAAAGAGTACACCAGCAAATGTCAGCAGGTTAAGAGTACACCAGCAAATGTCAGCAGGTCAAGCCAACCACGCTTCATTGTTTGTGCCTTTTAAAATTGTCCTGCATTTACAATGATAGTTGTTCTCTTATAACGCGTTTAATACTGGGAACCATTTTCTAAGCCCAAGCCCGGGATTCTAGCCTATGTTGCTATGCGTTGTTTTTCTTCCAAGTCAAACGCATTGTTCTTGAGTTATCCTCCCAGCCACTAATTGTCAACATTGAACAAGAACACCCTTAATAGACAAGTGTGGTGTGCATTCGAAACCGTTAACAGTTGCTGTGAATTGGCGGCAATATTTTTCCATATCTGGGGCTAGTCATGTTTTAATTTGACTTACACCTGTGGCACACACAAAATCAAGGTTGCTTCATGGCGCAAAGGGCGATAGATACGAGGGAGGCCAAACAATGCTACACAGTTTGGCAGGTAAATCGTAAAGGTACCTCCTGGGAAATGTTCTCTGATAAGTGTAGTGAGAATGGGGCTCTCCCAGGATTGGCAGGGCACATGATGTGATTATTTGCGTTAGTCAGTAGGCCAGTCTCCTTTTCAAGTGTCTCTGGAATTTCGGAGGGTTTTGTTGTTTCTGGAGCTCCAGGGGGAGATCGTTCCAAAGGAGAGAACTTTTGACTGTCAGTAGTTACGGCCATTTTGGATTTTGTTTCTCTGCCCCTGCTGAAGTCCTCTGGCTGAGCAGGAGTGGATGGGCCAAGGTGGTTGGAAATGTGTGATTCATTTCATGAGGTATTAGGAGCCTTTGTTCCAGAGGATCCTGTGAGTCAAGCTATGGGCTTGCAAGTGGACTCTTCATACTTTTTAAAGTCTAAGCTGAATCTGGCTGATCATATCCAATAGTGGATGTTCGATTGGGTACTTGGGGGGCCACAGTAAAGGACGTTGCATTAGCCTGGCCTGCTTTGGATTGTTGCCAGAATGATCTCAACCGTATAATTTGTGCCCAGGTAAGGCAGAGTTTTTTTCAAAAGATGCAGTTGTAGGTGGGGATGTTTTTGTCAGGGTACTGATCTATTAAAAGTAGCTACTATGATCCCTTTTTAAAGAGCCTCATGCAACCCCTCCACCCCCCACACGCCCCTCCTCCCAGGCATCATTCAGGCTCCCCTACTGGAGCTAGCCCCACAGTTTGAAAACCCCTGCCTTAGAGTAAGGACACACTTTAAAGGTTGAAGTCTAAGGGGCGACTGACTACGAGAGGAAATGCAAGTCGATTTATACTAAAAAAGCTTTGAGTCTGTAAAACGAGGTTATGTGACCAGTTGAGAATGATTTTTAGAAAGAGAAGGCTATTTCTGCAACTCTCAGGATTAGTGGGAGGTAAAAACAAGATTCTCTTAGCATTGCATGCTGGCTGAAGCCCGGTATGTTCTCTTGCAGTCTAGTTGAAGGCACTGTAGTCGTAGAAGGCAAGAGTGAGAGGCTTCCAAAAATAGCTTTTAGTTTACTCTGGTAGCTGGGCACCAAGTGAAATTAAGTATACTTTATTTTCGTTCATGCAGTTTGTATAATACCACCTTCCAGCAAACCCAAAATCCTTTCATGCATCTTGTTAACTTGTGGTATTATAAATTACTGGTTTTATGATGACATAACAAAGAAGCATCACGCAAACAATGAGCTTCCACTTCAATGTATATTACCACAAAATGAATGGTTAGCTGAACCGGTTGATAGGAAACACAAATGGGAAAAACAAGACTAGAAAGGAGTTTTCAAGGCTTCTTCTTCGAGGATATTGCGATATATTTTGCGATATAACACTAACGTGCACATTCAGTAATCCACCAAGAATTCCCATAATTTGTTTTAATGTTTTACTTCGAACCTGAGCCATGAATGTCATCTTGGCCACAGCTTCGATAAGGTCATGCCATATGGCCACCACATTTTTGTTTACTCCTGTCTTGGACTATATTTCATTTTTTCACTACCATTAAACCATCAATAGTGTAAGCTACCTGTACAGCATTCCTGGTGCGTGTTCATTTAAATTGTAAAATGAGACAGTGTACAGTGTTTTTTAAGGTAATTTTATAAATAACAAGTCTCGTTTAGAAAACGCTAAGATTGGCAAATAGAAATGCATAAGCTAATTACAGACGACCACTGGAAAACGCTTTTAACTTGTTAACAGGGAAAATATTGGAACTCATTTGGAACTTGGATTCACTCAGGAAAGGTTCCCCTTTGAGACCTCACTAGACTCACAGGACAGCACATACCTCCACGGAGGAGATGTAATGCAAAAGAGGCATGCCTTCTGCATCTCCCTTTTGAATGCCCATGAGTGTGGGGCTGACGGGTAGATCTATTGTTAGAATTTGATTTATAGCAAAACCAATGACGACTTGGATTTATTCTCTGCATCTATTGTTATTGCCGATTAAAAACAATCTCTAAACCAAGTTTAAAAAAAAAACATGTGCAGCTCTTTTCCAAGTGAAGCACCAATCTCACCTTTCTAGTTCTCTGTTGGAGCTGATCATTCGACTACCTGGGTGGTATTTTCACAAAATGTCTAGAACATCTCAACCCACCCTTTAAACAATATCTTTTAGCAATGTGCCATGTGGGTTTAGCAGAAGACACCTAAGAAGGAACTAGACTGTGCTTTGAAGATCAGACCACCTTGAAAGACCTTAGGGGCATTGTAGCTTTACCGGTATCCCACTGGTAATTCTGGTGGGATACCGGCAAAGCTACCTACTGTTTCCATCTCCTGATATCCTGGTATTACTGAGGTATTACAGGTGGCGGAAAGGGCGATAAATCCCCATTCCAAGGAGTCCCATAGGAGTATTGGAGGAATTTCCAGTATAGAAGGGTATTGGAGGAATTACCCTTAATCAATGCATTTTGTTGCCATGGGGCCCCGATTTACATCCAGCTCTTGGCTGGAGGTAAATCAGTAACCCCCACCAGCACACTTGTTTTTTCCCAGTGCGGTAAACGTTCCAGTAACACATTTACCAGCACTTTTCCCAGCATTTAGATTCCACTGGGAAACTGCAAGGGCCCCCTTGTGTTGTCTGAATTTTCCTTGTTCCAGGTCAATCTTGTATGTACTTTTGTTGTGCAATACTTGGATCACTCTGCTATCTGCTATGTAACCTGACATTCAATGGACATCGTTTTATGGGTTATTAATTTATTCAGAGATATACTTGCTCATGTAGCACTCTCTTGCAGAAACAATTTGCCACTTCATACCCTTGTAATGAGTGTTCTGTGGTAGCACAGGATTGATGGATTTGTGGTGTGGAGCAAGGAAGGCAGGTAGGCAGCAGGTTAATGAAAGGACAAGGTAGATATTTAGTTAGGCAGAGTTGACAATTTCCTTTTGAATTTGGTGCAGAAAGCTTTTGCGATCAAATCTTGTTATCGAAAGTAGAAAAGAACTTGAGAAGAGTATGGTATTTGAGGAGTGGTTTCCCATGAGGTGGTATAGGTCCTTGTGAATTACAATGTGCATAATATGAAGGGTCTTGTATATACTATACAGTGAAAAATAAATTGTATATTCCAAGTCTGCAAGGTGTGGTGAAACAACTTTAGATTAAATCTAAGCCTGGCACCCTTGCTCTGGATATCTTGATGTCTACCAAGGGAGACTGAGGTGGGTCAATGAAGAAGAAGCTGGCATAGTCAAGCCTGGAGAGGATGACAGTGAGAAACCTGGGGGTTTCTCCCTTACTAGTCCCCTGGGATCTGTTGTCCAGGTGGCCATTGGATCCTGTTCCTGGGAGTCGACCATCTGGGCGAGGGGTCCTCGGGGAGTGGAAGGGGGACACTGAGGGTTGAGACGTGGTATCCCCTTCCCCGTAACACCTTTTCCCCATCCTACCCTCTCGGATATTTAGAAGCTCTAGCCTCCCGCTTTTTCCACACAAAGGGCCTCATTACGACCCTGGCGGTAAGTTACCGCCAGGGCCGTGACTTTACCGCCATGGTGCTAACTACGTTAACGCCATGGCGGTAAGGGGATTTACCGCCCCATTCCGACCTTGGCGGGGCGGTAAATCCCCAATCCCCATTTACCCTTCCCCATTCCCATTTTTGCCCCATAGGGCATAATGGGAGTGGGGAAGGCATTAATTACGCCACCGTAAATTACGGTGGCGTAATTAACACCAAGTTCCCTTACCGCCATGGTTTTTTACACCCGCTAAAAGCAGGTGTAAAAACCGCCATGGCGGAAAGGGAACTCGTAATTGGCGGTAAGGGGTCGGCGCAGCTAACGCTGGCGCTAACCCCTTACCGCCAGGGTCGTAATGAGGCCCAAACACTTTCTTACACTGTAACAGACAATGGACTAACACCAGAGCTGTTTACCTGACATGTCCAAACACACGGGCCAGTCAGAGCCAGGCAACTGACAATAACCTGCACACCTGACGGCCCTTTACCTTCCCCACTGGGATAAAAGATGGAGCACGAAAGCACACTTCGAGCAAGGCCGAACGCACGAGGAGACAGCTACACCAAACCGGCAGTTCAAATGGAGAAGGAAAGCGGTGGGACGTGGAAGGACAACAAATGGGGGAGTTGCCTTATCCCTTTTCAACTCAGACCCGTAAAGCCTCCGAAAGGGGAATCATAAAACAGGGAGTTACAGCTGGTGTGCGAAGCAGCAGACGACAATGGTACACGGGGCCTCCCGCATTAATAACGCAGGCGGATAGGCAAGATGGCTACGGTGGTACTATACATGACACCAGAGATCAAAGAAGTCAAAGGGTTCCCCACAGCCGGTGAGTTGGAGAAAGCTGATAGTAAACCGAGCTGTGTTGAGCCCAAGGTTGCAAGTAGCAACATTTTGAACACAAGGAGAAAAAGAGAAAGAACTTGTGTATTTGTTAGAACTTTAAAGAAAGCCCAGTTGAGGTCCAGGTGCAGAGGGGACCGGCGCCACGTGGCTGCTCATTCGAAAGACTCTGACCGGGACCTGTTTAAGAAACTACAAGAACCAGAAGCCCTAGGAAAGGGTGGCGTGAGGCCTCACAGTGGCCCTATAAGGTTCTGTCAAATCCCTTATACAATCAAATGTCTCTGACCTGTGGCCAGAGGAAAGCTAGGGGAAGGGAAACCTGCTTTCCAATAAGATTGTGAACTGTGGAATAAGGCAAGTGTGAACCCAACAAAGGGATGCCAAAGGAAAGATAGGGGAAGGGAATCCTGTTTTCCCACAAAGTTGTGAACTGTAAATGGAGGTAAATGTAAATCCGACAGAGGGATGCCGAAAGACAGCTAGGGGAAGGGAACCCAGCTTTCCATTTAAAGGAAGGTCATAGTGAACCCAACACAGCGAGACCCGACTTGAAAGGGGGATCTGAGCCCAGCGGAGGGAGATCCCAGAGGCGAAGAGCAACCGCCTAAAGTACAAGGTTACTGAAATAACTTTTTGCTTGTCTGTCATTTTGGCCAATACATTACTGTATTAGAGAATACATGGACTGTGTTAAAGAAAGGATGTAGTGAATCCGACGGAGGGAGGCCCAGACTGCGAGAAGGACCGAGTCCGACGGAGGGAGATCCTGCGAGCGAAGAGCATTTGCCCAAGGTGCATGGTTACCGATAGAACTTTTTTATGTTTGCTTGTCGTTGTGATCCAGCAAGCCACCTATGGAAAGAGACTTTTGTCAGGAAAGAGATTTAGCCTCTGAAGGTTTTGACATCATTGAACTGGGACTTTGAACCTCATGCTGACAAGGCCCAGGAGTGTGCTGTGCTCGAGAGTCCCACCTTGTCCCGTCCTTCAAATGTGGGGAAGGGAGACCCAGCCATACCATCCTGACTTTTCATTTTGTGAACACATCTTTCTTTTCTGGTGAACATTACCCCACACTCTTTTTGCAATTTAGCAGTAAGGAATTGTCAATAGGTTGTTTTAAGTATAGGCACTTTTTATTTGACAAGACACTACTAGGACTGCCTTATTGTTATTTGATGGTCGTAGCTTGCTCCCATCTTAGATTTAGGCTTAGATCAGGAGTTATCCCACCCATTATAAAGTTCAATAAACACCCTTGAACTGTGATCACTTGTGTCTGTCTTTACTGTTGCCATCATGAGTTTCTTACAATGACACCCAGAATAAGGGATGCCACATGGTTTGTGCGAAGGGAAGGGATGAGGTTGTGCACAAGGCACATGGATTGGTTGCAGTTTTTGGTGAGTTTGTTGATTTGGGTGAGAGTTGAGAGCATACCACTGACTTGATTGCCTATGGTTTACACTAATCGTCTCACCGTGCCGCTAAAATGGAAAAAAGGATGGACTATGAGTGTCTGAGAGAAGAGCTATTTTTTATCTCAATTGATGGTCAGTATGTTTCTATTAAACACGTTTTGGATCTCTTTCAAGCCATTATGGAGAGCGGTGAGGAGTCATTAGGGTCTACTTGTGCCCCTGGCCAGTGAGCACATTTGGAATTTGAGGTTACACATTTTTTATTTAATAAAAAAAGTAGACCCCTGTTAGGAGGTGTGTGCTTGAGAGAAAGAAAGTCAGGAACCCCACACAGGATGATTCCTACATTGTTTATGACCGTGGCTGGAAGACATTTGTAATCTTTATATGTATTTATTTCTATACATTTAACCATTTTGTAATGCCCTAGCATTCTGCTTAATGGCCACTCAACAGCACAGAAAGCCATTGGGTGTCAAGGATATCCTCTTGAATAGGATTATGTCTTGACCTCCTGTTTTCTCTGCAGTTCTCTTTCTTCCTGTCTTCTTTTTGAGATTACTCTCCATTCCTTGAAGAGAAACAGACGATCCCTGTGTCTCGTCACTATGTCGGCCTGCTAACAACAGGCAAAAACAAAGGGACGACCGGAGGGGCGATCGCCAGGGGAAAAAGCCCAAAGGCAGAAAAAAAACCTTTGTTGAAAGGCTCTGGTGAATGGTGATAGCAGGGTCCAAAGAAGAATAACGCTCTGATACAGATGGTCTTCTAGATCCGGAATCTCAGGTAAGAAGGATCTTGCTGGCAAGCAACAGGACAGAGAATGTGAATAGGACAAGCAGAGATTCCACAGCGAGCCTTGAAAAATGCGAAGCCAAGTGCAGAGGAGCACTTAAGCAGAAGGAAGAGAACAACTGAAGAGCTGTTTTGAGCTGAGCAAAGGGGCGAGCCAAGACCAGCGAGCCATGAAATGAAAAGCAAAGAGAAAGGCAAAAGAAAGCAGAGATGCATAGGTGGACTGAAGGGGGAAAAGGATAGAGCCAGGCACAGAGCGCACCAGCACTAGCGTATAACCGGAACGGAAAATCACAGGGTTGAAACGCGAGTGCCTGTAGGAAGAGGAGGAGAATAAGAATAGGGTGATACCAAATTGAAAAAGTTTAGACTGCTACCAAGCAGTGTAGAGTAGCGGAGCTCAGGACTGAGGACATCTCCACTGTTGCCACAGCGACCATTGCGTCACTGTGACAGTTGCTTAAAGAAGCATACAAAGACCAACCACCTGAAGACTTGTTTGTTGGAAATGCAAACGCTTAGTTCTCATCAAACGGAGTCTGATTAAGTCCTGCTGGTGACTGATGGGGCTTGGTCCTTTTTTGAAGGGTGGTGACACCGTAGTGGCAGAGCAGGTGTCCAACACCTCCTTCATTACTTTATTTATCTCATGCTTCCCTGAATATTGTAGGCTTAGGTATGGGTCAAGGTAACTTTACCCTGATATTTTTGCCCCCAAGCTTTTTCATCTTTGAAGAAATTAGGGAACACGCCTGGACATGTCTGATCAGACGTTTCACTCCAGAGTGTATTAGGGGGCCAGTTTATGTACTCACTTAGAATAATTTCTCCAAATGATTGAATACTGGTAAGGGTGTGTATAATGTCAAGATGCGGTGCTCAACTGGGCGCCAGTGAGACTACTTTAAGGCTAGAGTGACTCATATCCAATTCTTCATGTTTTAGTAGACTCGAGCAGCCAGCGTTTATCACCAATGGAGTTTCTGAATCTCTTTCTGTGGTGTCCCAATGATGTTGGGAATCATGTTCAATGTGGAGTAGAGTACGATGTCATGCATGAAATGCAGGTGTAAAAAATGTTTGCATGATTTTCAGTCTACTTCATTTATATGGCGGAGAGGAGGCAATTAATGCAATTACAATTTTAGCCACCCCAATTCTCACCACCATACAAATGAACAAGCATTTGCGCCAGCATGTCATTTTTATGCTGGTACAAATGCTGTGGATTCCCATGGAATCTGTCTGCTTTTTACACTAGCAAAAAGCTGTGGCCATTCGGGTATCTCAGGGGCAAAGTGCTTATTTATTTATTGTTCGCTTGTTAGGCGCTTATACAGGAAGCAAATACTGTTTCAAAGCCCTCACAGGGCAACAGGGAGGTGACAAGGGATATGATATGATATGGCATTTATAACGCACCTATACACAATTGTTTCAAGGCGCAACAAGGCAAGGGACGGGGAACAGAGGGAAGATAGAGACAACAATTTTACTAGGCCAGGTGTCATTCTGATCGTGCAAGTGCATGGGAAGGGGGGAGGGGAAATGTACGGTGGGGGGAGGGGGGCAAAGTGCAGTACATGGGATAAATAGAATAAATAACCAATAAATAAAAGTACGGCCAGCTGATGGCAAGTGCAAGGGTACGTGCAGACATCAGGTGTCAAGTGCTGGTAGGGGACTGTGGGAAACAGAAAACAGTCCCCAAGTGCGTGGGTTGCCCGGGAACCAGTGCAGGTGAGCAACTGGTGGATGAGGGGACCTGGGTTCGAGATCAGAGGATGGCCAGGTAACCAGTGCAGTTTCAGTTTGAGCCAGGAATTCAGCAGGGGAGAGGAGGAGAGAAAGCAGAAGCAAAGAGGAAGGTTTTGAGGTGCTTCCGGAACCGAAGATGGTTCTCCTCAAGTTTCAGGGAGGCAGGGAGGCTGTTCAAGAGGGAGGCCCCAGCCGATGAAAGAGATCTACCACCAACTTGTTGCTTGGAGAAACGACTGACCCTGAGGGAGTTGGAGGCAAATGAGCAAAGAGCTTGAAAAGAAAGATATTTAGGAGGCGAGAGTTGAAGGTATTGAGGGCCCAGGCCCTAGCAGGCCTTGTGGCCAATGCAGAGGGGTTTGAACTTAATCCTCGCAGCCACTCTGTGCCAGTGCAGAGATTTCAGTCCTGGAGAGATACGATCCCTGGGCTTGAGGCTAAGGACAAGTCTCACAGTCCTGTTCTGGATGAATTGTAGAGGGCAGAGAGTAGAAGCTGACAGATTTAGAAAGAGGCTGTTGCAGTAGTCCAGCCTAGAGAGAACCATAGCTATGGATACAGTGAGCTTCTGGGGGAAGGAGAGGAAAGGAAGAATATCTCTGAGGAGGTGCAGCTGGTAGTGTGACTTCTTAGAGACGTCAGAGATGTAAGGAGAGAAGGAGAGAGTGGAGTCGAAGATGACCCTGAGGTTTTTTGCCTCGCAGGTCGGAGCAGGAAGAGGGCCAAGAGAGACCGGCCAGAGAGTGACAGGAAAGGAGGGAGTGAGTGAGTGTGCCGATGAGGAGAATCTCAGTCGTACTGGCATTAAGGCAGAGATCATTGGTGACACACCACTCGTTGATAGTAGACAGACAGTCGGGGATGGGAGAAGGAGAAGAGGTGGCTGAAGGTAGCCTGTAAATGAGCCGAGTGTCGTCCGCATAGCACTGGAAGTTGGGGCACAGAGTGGCAATGCGGAGGGTAAGAAGTGCAAGGCATTGGTTGAACAGCCAGGGAGAAAGGTTAGACCCCTGGGGAACACTGCGGGTAGAGATGGAGATAGAGGAGAGGAAGGACCCAAGTTGGACATGGGAGGATCGATCAGAGAAGAAAGAAGTCAGCCATGCCAGGACCTGACCAGTGATACCCAGGTTATGATGGAGACGGTTGATGAGGATGGCATGGTTGACCATGTCAAAGGCAGAAGAGAGATCAAGTAAAATGAGGATCCAGGAGGTTTTGGAATCAAGTTTGGAGAGCAGGTCTTCACGGATGTTGAGGAGAGTAGTTTCCGTGCTTCTGGCAGCTCTGAAGCCAGACTGATGATCATGAAGCCAACCAAAAGATTCATTGTGAAGATTAAGCTGGGAGATGGACAGCTTTTCCAGGAGTTTGCCCAGGAAAGGAGTGATGGAGATTGGGCGATAGTTAGCCAGGCAGGACGGGTCGGCAGAGGGTTTCTTAAGAAGAGGGTGCACAGGGGAGTGCTTCAAGGGGGATGGGATGACTCCAGTGGCGAAGGAATGGTGTCAGTCAGGGCAGGAGCCAGGGAGTCAATCTGGTCATTGATGGTTTTGGAGGAACAGGGTTGAACCTGTTTTTACAAGACTTTCATAGATCAGACTTGTCTAGAAACCTCACCTGGGGAGAACGGGGAAAGCCGGAAGAGAGGTGGCCGAAGAAGGGCCAGAGGAAGAGCAGGGATTAGAGGGAGTAGGGGAGAGAAAGCGAGAGAGGATATGATGTCCTGAGTTTTAGAGATGAAATGAGAAGCCAGAGCCGTGCAGAGGGCCTGGGAAGGGACAGGAGAGGTAGAGACTGCAGCAGGGTTGGCCAGTTCCTTGCAGATTTTAAAGAGTTCGGTCGAGTTGTTAGATGCCGCAGAGACGCAGGCTTGGATGTGAGCTCTCTTCTTGGTGGGGATAGAGAGCCGGTATTGCCTTTGGAGTAGGTGGCAGGCCAGTGTGTCAGAGGGTGTACCAGAAGCACACCATTTCCTCTTAGCCAACCTGCACTTGCGTTTGAGGGTGACAAGGTCTGAGTCATACCAGGAGTTGCACTTGGCTTTGGGCTTCAAGTGGATCATCATGACAGGGGAAAGAACATCAAGAGTATCAGATATAGCAGAGTGAAGCATGGCAAGGGCTGTGTTAGGGTGTGAGTCAGCCAAAGAGGGAGCGGGGGCTGAGAAAGTGGTGGCAAAAGCATCAACTGACACGCACTTCATGGGTCGGATGACCGAGATGGTCGGTGGCAGTGCTGGAGTTGGCTTGGCCTGATGGCTAGAGCGGTTGAGCTGGGAGGAAAGGAGAAAGGAGAAAGTGATCACTCCAGGAGAGAGCAGTGGTGAGAGGGATAGGATGGGGAAGGTCTGAAGGTCTGAAGGGATCAGAACATCCAAGGTGTACCCTGCAGAGTGAGTGGGGCCAGAGGGGAGAATAGAGAGTGAGAGAGAGTTGCAGAGGTCGCAGAGAAGGAGGATTTGAGTGGACAAGACCAAGACGGAAGAGGAGAGGTCCACCCATTCAGACAGGAAGGAGGAGATCTGGCCAGGTGGCCGATAGATGGTAGCCACAGTAAGGGAATGGCTAGATGAGAGAGAGAGCCTGCAGACGAGGCATTTAAAAGAGGAGTATGCCCATATAGGAATGACAGAGGCAGGATGTCATGACCCACAGAACACGCTCCTTCTGGACTTCCTGGTCCTTATCGCGGCGGGGCTTGCATTCATTGTTTCTCCCAACATGGCCCTATCACGTGACACGCCTCGCACCAGCCTTCACGGCCGACGTAGCACGTCCCATAAATATGCCACGCCCCCGCAGCCCAGAGCGTCTCAACGCTATCAACAGGTAGTGACTAGACGTGTACTTCGCAGCTTGGCGAACCCTTCTGTTATCCAAATTCCTGAACCCTTATTCCCACTCCTTCCACCCTCTCCTTTCCACCCTGTTCCTGGAATCCACGTATCCATGCGACAGCTTCTTCCTTCCTGGACGTCCTGAACCCGCGAGTATCCTGGAATGCTGAACGCACGCTGGAGTCGGAAGAGACGCATGCCGGCCTGTACAAAACCCAATCCGCCCGCAAGAAGAATCTTCCCGCGGATCCCTGCAAGAAGTGATCTCAGGTGAGACGGGGGGAGATTCACAATAGTTTGAGACGCTGAACGACCGACATTGAAACCGATATGGAAAAGGCCATCCAGGATCTCATGCGTGGCATGCAAGAACTAACAACCGAGGTGCAGAACTTAAAAGCGGAGAATGCTGCATTAAAGCAACTTGTTTTGTCTCGCGATTCTGCTACAAAAGAGAGTGTGTTACTGGGTGGTGTCGTAGACAAGTATGATGGGTCTGCAAAATCCCTTCGTGGATTCCTGGACTCCTGTTTGGTGCATTTTACCTTTAAACCCTATTATTTTTCAACTTCCAGGGCAAAGGTGGGCTTTATAATCTCACACCTCGCAGGAAATGCATTGACTTGGTCTACTCCCTTAGTCAATTCTGGAGATGCCCTCCTAGATGATTATGATGGATTCATACAGGCTCTCAAAACCATGTTCGACTGCCCAGAACAGGTTTATAGTGCCCAGGAACGCCTACTTGACTTTCGGCAAGGATCCCAGGATATGCTATGATGAATTAGCCAGAGTGGCTCGTCCTAGCTCATTCCAGGCTCTTATGGATTTAGCCATGCAGCTAGACTTTCATATCCAGGAAAGAAAGGCAGAGAGAAAAAAGACCAAGATGCCCTTCCAGAAAAGTTCTCTTGCGACTTCAGTAAAAACTGATCCTGTTCCAACACTGACCCGGAACCCATGCAAATAGGAGCCTTCCATGAACCCATTTCCCCACAAGAAAGGATGAGAAGGATCCACACAGGCTTGTGCATGTATTGTGCATCGGATAAACACCTGGTTAGAGAATGTCCTCTAGCCCCTCTGCGGCGTTCGGGAAACACCAGCTCCCGATCCTAGATGGAGCGAGGTGTCGGGAGAGAGATGTTTGCTCCACATCTATTCCATCCTTGAACTCTCCTGTACAGAACAACCTAGTGGTTCTACAAGCCTTCTTATCGTTATCAAAGAAGGAGACCTACCCATCCTGGCCTTGGTGGATTGTGGGGCTATGGGAGTATTCATTGATCAAGATTGGGTCTTTAAGCACCACATTCCATATGAAGCCCGGGGTGTAATGCAACCTGTGGAGGCAATTGATGGAAGACCCCTCCGTTCAGGACCCATATCCTTGCAGACCAAGGAAAAACAACTTTCAATAAACCATCACCAGGAATTGATCAAGTTTGATATCATCAAATCAGCCCACTACCCCATGGTACTAGGCATGCCCTGGTTGCAGAAACACAATCCATACATCAATTGGACAGCAGGATCCTTGTTTCTTGGTTCAGAGTATTGTCTGTCTCATTGTTTATCCCTGGATCCCTCCTCAATATCGTCTGAAAGTAATCCAGCAGATCAACAAGAGGCACTCATGGTTTCCAATATCATTCAGGTCCCAAAGGCTTATCAAAGTTATGCTGATGTGTTTTCAACTGCCATAGTTCAGGCTCTACCCCCTCACAGACCTGAAGACTGTGCCATAGACACAGAGCCTTCAGCAGTGATTCCCTTTGGGAGGAGGCTGATCCTATTCGAACCTGAAAAAAGGCCCTCCGGGAATACTTGGATATCAACCTTGAAAGTGGCACCATAAGACCATCGAAATCCCAAGCTGGAGCCTCCCTGTTCTTTGTTCCCAAGAAGGACACCAAGGAACTTAGACCTTGCCTCGATTATCGTGGATTAAATCAATGCACCCTCAAGGACCGCTACCCCTTACCCTTGATCTCGGATATCCTGGAAGCGGTGAGAGGAGCTGTAATCTTCATGAAACTGGATCTCAGGGGTGCCTATCATCTGATTCATATCAAGGAAGGAGACGAATGGAAAACAACCTTTAGAACACCTTGTGGACACTTCGAATATCTGGTCATGCCCTTTGGACTTGCTAATGCCCCTGCAGTCTTTCAACGATTCATGGATAGGGTGTTCTCTGACATGCTGTTTCTCTTCGTCATCATCTACCTGGACGATATCTTGATTTACTCCAAGGACCCTTTAAAGCATGAAGAGCATGTAAAGGCAGTCTTACAACGACTACGTGAACACAGACTCCTAGCCAAACCTGAGAAATGCCTGTTTCACGTTACTTCTGTTCATTATCTGGGATTTGTCCTTAGTCTAGAAGGAATTGGTATGGATCATTCGAAGGTAAAGGCCATACTATCTTTGGTGGCTCCCACTTCCGAGAAACAAGTTCAATCCTTCCTCGGGCTTGCCAATTTCTACCGAAAGTTCATACCCACCTTTTCTGAGATTGTTCAACCGATCATCGCTCTCTTGAAGAAAGACACTCCCTTTCTCTGGTCTGCACCTCAAGACAAGGCATTCCAACGCCTAAAGACAGAGTTTACTCAAGCCCCCATCCTAGCCCAACCCGACATTAATCGGCCATTCCTAGTGGAGACGGATGCCTCTAACTACGCCATAGGAGCAGTCTTGAAGCAAGAATTTGAGGACAAGTTGGAACACCCCATTGCTTACCTTTCACGAGCCCTGACTCCCAGTGAGACACATTATTCCGTCTTGGAAAAGGAACTGTTAGCCATCCGCCAAGCCTTCACAGAATGGCGACATCTACTCCTGGGAGCTAGACATCCAGTCCAGGTTCGCAAGGACCATCGAAACCTTCAAGTTCTACAATCTTTGGATTGTAGGAACAGTCGTCAGGCCTGTTGGGCCTTCTTCTTTGCCCAGTACCATTTCCACATCAGTCATGTTCCTGGATCACAAAACATAATTGCTGACGCCTTATCTCGACGTCCTGATTACGAAACTATTGAAGATCGAGCCTATCCCAAGATGTTTCCCCACACGATTTTTGTAGCTCAAGCAGTCAGTCTTTTGGAAGAAGTCTGCATGCAAACCCAATCCTCTGAGCTCTGGAAGGATATTTCAAGGAAGAATCCATGGAATCTGAGAACGAAGGACGGATATTTGTTCAAAGATAACGCTCTAGTCATTCCCACACAGAAACTACAACAAAGGATAATAAACCTCTGCCACGATACCCTCCACTCGGGCATCACCAACACTCTCTGTCTTATACAAAGACAATTTTGGTGGCCTAGAATGAAGACTGACGTACAACTGTACATCCGAGCCTGCTCTATCTGCAGTCAAAACAAACACGATAACAAGAGACCGGCGGGTCTCCTACTGCAACCTACACTACCGACAAGGCCATGGGAATTAATCGCTACAGACTTCATTGTGGAATTACCACCTTCCAGGGGATACACGACTATCATGGTCACCATTGACTTGTTCACTCATATGGCGCATTTTACACCCCTGTACAAACTACCATCTTCATCAGAACTCGCTGGAATCTTCCTGGAACACATTTTCCGACTTCATGGACTTCCTTCCAAGATCATATCAGACCGAGGACCTCAATACGTCTCACAATTCTGGAAACATCTCTGTCTCATTCTAGGAATCCAACATGCTCTTTCATCAGGTTATCACCCACAAACTAACAGAGCTACGGAATGTGTAAATCAGACCCTGGAACAATACCTTTGTTGTTTCGCCACCAAGGTACAGGATGATTGGTCGCTCCTTATACCTGTGGCTGAATTCGCCTACAACAATTCCAATCACTCAGCAGTCAAGACCAGCCCCTTCTATTGCAGTCAAGGATTCCACCCGTTAGTTTTACCTTCTGTTCTTCCACATCCTACAACAGTACCTACCGTCGACTCCTGGATCGAAACTCTCATCAACATACACAAGGAAGCCAAAGAACATTTAGAAAAGGCCCAAACACACACTAAGCGTTATGCAGATTCCAAGAGAAGACCAGGGCCTTCTTATTCAGTCAGTGATCAAGTCTGGTTGTCCTCGAAACTACTACCATGACATTTAGGACCAAACAAATTGGCCCACCGGTACTATGGACCATTTTCCATAAAAGAAGTCATCAACCCAGTCTCATTCCGGCTCAAGCTACCAGACTCCTGGAAGACAATTCACCCAGTTTTTCACACTTTCTTCTTGAAACCCTACATCCGATCCTCCCGGAAATCCTGCAGACCCAGTCCCGTGGTTGTGGACGACCAACTGGAATATGAAGTATCCAGAACATGCGATTCCAGGTATAAAAGGGGTCAACTTCAATACTTGGTTGAGTGGAAAGGATATTCTCCTAGTGAAAGAACCTGGGAACCACTTTCTAACCTGAACACCCCTCGATTGCTCCGAAGATATCATCTCATACACCCGGGCAAACCTGGTGGAACAGGTTTTCGGAGGAGGCATGCTGTCATGACCCACAGAACACGCCCCTTCTGGACTTCCTGTTCCTTATCGTGGCGGGGCTTGCATTCATTGTTTCTCCCAACATGGCCGTATCACGTGACACGCCTCACACCAGCCTTCACGGAGTACGTGGTACGTCCCATATATATGCCATGACCCCACGGCCCCCACGTGTCTCAACGCTATCAACAGGTAGTGACTAGACGTGTACTTCGCAGCTTGGCAAACCCTTCTGTTATCCAAGTTCCTAGACCCTTATTCCCACTTCTTCCACCCTCTCCTTTCCACCCTGTTCCTGGAATACACGTATCCTTGCAACCGCTTCTTCCTTCCTGGATGTCCTGAACCCGCAAGTATCCTAGAACGCATGAACGCACGCTGGAGTCGGAAGAGACTGGTGCCGGCCTGTACAAAAGCCGATCCGCCCGCAAGAAGAATCTTCCCGTGGATCCCTGCAAGAAGCGATCTCAGGTGAGACGGGGGAGATTCACGATACAGGAATCCACTCGGGGAAGATCAGGGCTACACCCACTCCGGAACGGTTGGACCTGGGCGCAGAGAAGATCTTATAGCCGGAAGGGAGGAGAGTGTCAAAGCTTGTGACAGAGCTGGCCATCAACCATGTCTCGGTGAGACCGAAGACATCAAGGTCACGTTCCTCCAGCAGCCGGCAGATGTCAGAGGAGTATTTGACAGCTGAGCGAGAGTTAAGAGTGGCAATATGGAGAAGGTTGTCGTCCTTGAAAGACTTCTGGGGAGGGATACGAATCAGAGGTACGCCCTGCAGGGGTGTATACGAGGCCCGAGGGGGGGCAGAAGAGGAAGGAGGCGAGGGCAAGGTAGCCAAGGAGGAGACAGCAGGGGGAGGCAAGGAAGCCATGGTGGGAAGAGAGGGGATAGCAGGAGAAGGAATGAAATGGTTGAGGCGCGGGAAGCGTCTATCAAAGAGGAGGAGATTGGGCCGGATGAGAAAAATTACAATAAAAATATACATATCAATGCAGTGGGGAGGGGAAGACTAATCTACTATGCCTTGTGAGTGTTCAGAACGTGTAAGTGCAGAAGGGAAAGGGAATAGGTGCTGGGGTGCTCATAGGGAGCAGTGTAAGTGCAATGAAAGGTAAGTGCGCGCCGAGGATGGAGGGTGAGCTGAGGCAAGTGCTGAGGATAGAAACAAACTGGGGTCATTGTGTGTGGGAGATCAGAGTCCCCAGGGTGCATAAGGGCCCTGCACACCAATCAAGCGACTGTGAGATTTGCAGAGGAGAGACGGAGGGAAGGAAGAGGAAAAGAGAAAAGTCTTGAGGAACTTTCGTAATTTAAGCAAGTCCTGCTCAAGACCAAGAGGAAGGGGGAGGTTGTTCCAAAGAAAGGAGCCAGCTGAGGAAAGCGATCAACCCCTGCCCTATGTCTATATGCCCTCAGTCTATATGTTGGTGCTTGGCAACACATAGACTGACTTGGTTCTTCCATGCCTTACAGTCTGATTTTAGATGGAACCCAGACAGCCTTTATAAGAACATGAGGGACAATATGCACAAGGGATTGAACAGTGACCATGACAATTTTATTGGACATTCCAATCACATTCAACATACATGATCGTAGCCTACTGCTGGCAAGGTCCCAAGCAGTCAGAAAAGAGAATACATTGGACATTTTCTGTAATGTCAAATTCAATGACTAGCAAAGGTAGAGTATGACTCAGACCCCAGAATAAAGGATTGTGCAGTTCCACAGGGGTTCCCTCTTTCATCAGAATAATTCAATCTGTACATGGACCATCCAGTGAATTGGAGAATCTGACCAGAAACTCCAAAACTATGCCAAGGGCACCCCACTTTATCAGACCAAAGAGTAGGTAGAATGGAAAGCAATGGATAACTTTTGAACAGTAGGGATGTCTTGACTGTTTACAGGGATGGCTGAGGGATAGCTCTCTAAAGTTGAATACTGATAAAACAGTTTATTCAGTTAGAGCTGTAGGATCAAATAAGGCTTGCAATGTAAGCTATTAATACCCCCTCAAAACCATACAAATGTAAAATAGTTTGGAGTACTCTTTAGAGGAAATCGCTCATTAATACACGAAAACCATGCTGTAACACAAGCATGACTATTGGTTATTAAAAGACTCTAAAGAATTCTATCAATTAATTAAGATCACTGTTGACTATCACAAAAACTGGGCTCGATTACTCTAATACTTAATATGGAGGACTTCTTAAGAAGGATCAAGCTACTCTTCAAAAAGGTCAGAATGCTACTATATGCATGATCTCTTGGCTGAGAAACTGCATCTCAGGTCTGGAAAAGCCTCTGCTGGAACCTAGTGGTTCACTTGAACGCCTTAATTCTGATATACAACGGCCTGCATTGAGCCAACCACATCTATCTGTCCCAGACTCTTTGTTTACATGTGCCTACCTCTATTTCTTCTTATTTATTTATTCAAGTCATTTATATAGCGGCTTTCTACAAAATGCTCTACCAAATAAAATACGGTTCAAATTGATAAAGAATAAATGATCAGACAGATTTACAAGATTGAAGTATAACCGGATTCAAGCAACTAATCCTTTCAACGTTTCTTAAAGAGAGAGGGCCTCATTACGACCCAGGCGGTAAGTTACCGCCTGGGTCATACCTTTACCACCATGGCGTAAACTACGTTTACGCCATGGTGGTTGGCGGACTTACCGCCCCATTCCGAGGTGAGTGGGGCGGTAAGTCCCCATTAACCCATTTACCCTTCCCCATTCCCATTTTTGCCCCATAGGGCATAATGGGAGTGGGGAAGGCGTTAATTACGCCACCGTAAATTACGGTGGCGTAATTAACAACAAGGTCCCTTAGCGCCATGGATTTTAACACAAAACCTCCATGGCGCTAAGGGACCTCGGAATCAGGCGGTAAGGGTCGGCGCTGTTTACGCCGCCGTAAACCCCTTACCGCCTGGGTCCTAATGAGGCCCAGAATGTGAAGAACAGAGGCGTAAATGCAGGGAAAGTTAAGCCGAGGAGCAAGCAATCGTAAAGAGCGAATGTGAGATAATGATGTGTTATTTATATAGCGCCTTTATCCAAAGCGCTTTACAGACCACATATTTACAAACAATATCACCGAACCGAAATTGGTACTCATTTATCGACTTCGGAAGGATAAAAGGCTGAGTTGGCCTTGCCGGGATTCGAACCTGCGACCTGTAGATCACCCTCAGATCACAGCAGCGAGCGCTCAACCCACTGAGCTACTTTACCAGCTGAGATGCAGCACGTAGTGATTTGGGTATGGAAAGTAAACATTAAGAAGAAGAACAGAGCTGTGGAGAGCTTGACTAAGGCGACACTGGTTCTGAGAAATAAGGCAGAGCAAGACCATGAATATATTTGAACACCGTAGAAATAAGGTGAGATTGTCATTCTTAAGTGGGTGGGAAGCCAATGAAGCTGAGGTAGATACAGAGAAACCTTAGCAGAATAATTAAGATTGTATACGACCCGAACAGCAGGCTGAAGAACAGATTTAAATGGCAAGAGACTATATTTCGGGAGACCAACATAAAGTAAGCAGCAGTAGTGAAGACGAGAGAGAACGAATGCATAAACCAGAAATTCAGTGGCAGAAACGGTAAGCAAATAAACGATCAATGAATTTGTTGTCACGCCATATACCGCAGGCTTAGGCATAAACAATATTCTCCAACCCCACGTATCAAAATCCACTGGAATATGGCGCCACTCTGGCTCTCTTACTGTTCCCTTTCTAAGGACTTCATGCAACCTATGCAATGGGCAGTGAGCATGATTCTAGCTGCTTAATATAGTATGAGGCCTGGAGGTCTACTCTGCTGGCACTCTGAATAAAGCTATTCTGTAGAATAATTCTACTCCTTCCTCTGGAGCCAAAGCTATACACAGTCTCATATGGACAACAGGATGAACGAGCCAGTGGCGTTATTTCTCCTCCCCCCGAGCATGGCAGAATGGGTAAAATACCATCTTAGGCTGGTACCCCCAATATGAAACAAAAAAAGAAATGTTTGTAAAAAATAAATAAATGATTCATTTTCAAGGAATAAAAAAAAGATAAGTTACAATAATGGCATACCTTCACCAATCAGAGTCTCTTCTAAATGCTGCATTATTACAAAGTCTGTTGGGCTGATCTGTCATATATCATTTTATCAGTGATGTCATGGGTGACTTCAAGAGCAATGCAGCGCAGTGGCCCAGTTATAGTTTCTTTAAGAACCGTAACTGGTGTTTTTTTTAGGTTTGGTTTTCTTGTGCTGCAACTATAACCTCCCTTCAGCAACGTTTTTTCACTGATAGGCAGAAAGATATTTATTTCCATTTATAAAGCGCACAGCGGCCCTGAGGCATCGTGGCGCTGTTACAGAATATTCGCTTGGGCACAGTTTGCAGAGGATGGTAAAAGTGACATAAGAAAGTTAGCAGTAAAGAATGCAATAGGAAAGCTCTGTGGTTACAATGGAACAGCAATAAGGTAACAGTCTTCATTGAATAACTTGGTTTTTAGAGCTTTTCTGAATGCCATGAGAGAGTTTTCCTTTCTAAGTCGAGGTGGTAGGGCGTTCCAAGATGTTGGTGCTAACACTTGGAAGCTGGTACCTGCGGCTTTGGCTTTGTTGAAGGCAGGGACTGTGAGTTGGTGTGTGTATTGGTCTCTTTTTGGTCTGTGCGAGGGCCTCTTATGAAATTTGTTCGACTAGATAGGTCGGGGCATATTGAGACAGGCACCTGATGGTTAGTGCTTTGAACAGTATGCGTTCTTTGATTGGGAGCCAGTGGGCATCTCGTCTGGCCTGAGAGATATGCTCTCTCCTCAGGATGCTTAGATACATGTCCTAAAAAACGTTGGCCACTGTTGCCCTTAGAAGATATACCTAGGTGATAATTGTTAGCCCTCATTTCATCCCTGCAATAATGTCCTGGTATCCTTCTCCGATCCTAAATCCCAACCACCTCCAGGCAAAATGTTTTGTTTTTCTCATTGTCACTGACGTCTCTTGGGAACCCAACATACAACAAAGTAAACAAAATGGTACCAACTGTACCACTCTCCCAGCATTACTACGTTACATGTCTGCTGTGGAGATGGAAGAAGGACTTCTTCTGAAGACTCAACTGCCATTTTTTCTGGCCATCGTGTTGTAAAGCAATTGGCAATTTGCACTCCAGAGTTATCCCAGGGTTTAATTGCGATTAAACCAGATGTTGTTGGCTGTACCGGCCATTAATGGGCCTTAGCCCTCCGTAATGGCCAATGGTTTGATATCGAGCCCTTAACAGCCGCTCCGTTCTACCACCTCTGGACTTATTACTAATGATGACACTGGGATGTTTGTGTTCCTTGGTGAACAGTAGGTCAGATGAGGGCTTTAACCACTCTTCCTAGAACTTAAGCCAATGCCCTCCCAACATTCACCCCTGATGCTCAATGCCTGAGAAATGTCTCCCTTAAAACATTTCACCTTGAGAATTCTCACTCGAGGGTTCAAGCTCGTTCTCTCACTCTTTGCTTGGCTAATGACTGTCTGCCAGTATGTCTTTGCAAGATCCACCTAATCCTGTGAAAAGAGATGTCTTCATGACATATTATATTGCATTAAAGGTCAGGAGTAGGGAAGAGGACTGTAACAGGTGTTAACATCTCTGAGGACATGGGAGACCGTGTGAAAGAATGACTGTGCGAATGGACCAATGAACTACTTAAGAGACTTTTATCACACTGGAAACTAAACCAACTCTTAGCCGTGCTTAAGCGAGGCAACACAGAACATTACAGACTCCATCTTAGAAGAAGTGGGAGTGCTATTCTCTACTGAATGAAGACGCAGACTTCTACTGTAGATGTTGCACCTCACCGATCCTGCCCAATGAAGCTACAACATGTCTGGGGTTGTTTGTGGTCTTCAGCAGAGGTATGTGACCTTGGGGTTGTGCTGGCCTTTCCCTCGTGGGGTGGGGTCCTGCTTCATTGACAGGTACTTGTTCCTCTTCTGTAATGTCACAGCAGGCTGAAAGACGCTGAAATGGAAATCTGCCCCGAGAAACTGAGTGTTATGATTAAATGAAAGCTTTTCAATCCTTCGCACTTCAGTGTTGCATTTGTTATGACTTCGCTGTAAAAGAAAGGTAGGTTTTTAAAGGGCCGTCTATTAAACATCAATTTGGGAGCTATTCCTCCTTTTCCAATTATGTTCCATTATTGATGTGATATTTTAACATGGTAACTGCACCGTTTCCTTAAGGGGACAGATGTCACCCAGCTTCTGTTTTTGACTTGGGTCACTGAAACGGTTCCTTGTCGATCTTGCGCTGACTGAGGATATGGGTTGCCAGTTCGGTTTGAGTCTATTTACCTAAAACATTTGGCCTAATCACATTTGATTGAATTTATTTGACCTTTTTTTGGTCTAAAATGCGGGGGGGGGGAGACCCCCTGCAACCCACCCCACTTCCCCACAACCTATTCTATACCCTTACCCACCCTCATACATTTATTAATTAAATTTGATCAAACAAGGTAAAAAAATAAACCAAATAAACATAAACATAATAAACATAAAAAATTCGATCAAATGTTTTAGGTCAAAAGTTTTTAGGTCAATTATGCTAATACCGCCAGTTCAACAGTGGTTGTAAACCGGTTCAGACCATATTTAAACCTGGATATTGAAAAGAGATGGAGGTGTATGCATCGGTTTCTTCTTTCAACATGTCTAAAATAAATGTGTTGAGTGGGAAACCTGGCCCCGCCATGCAATCTGTGAGGCCTACATCAAAGTAGGGTATGAAGCAAGTGAGCACACACTCAATATTATTCCAATATCTCAGACAGGGGAAGCTTCAGCCTAGGCCAGTTATTTGGAAACAACGGTGCATTTTCCTTGTTTTCAAAGCTTGCTTCGCAAATACCCTAAACTAGCGACTATTTAGCTGCCCCGAGGGCACCGCGTAGAGCAAGGAGCAAGGTTTCAACGGTGACACCTTCTTCAGGTGTGCATGTAAGCTCAGCAAAAGGAGGTCTTTTGAAAACTCTACCAAGCTAATGATACACCCTTCTGCATAACGAAATACAGTGCCTACGTGCCCCATCCCCACCAGTGCAGTTTAGTTAGATCTGTCCTGGGATTGTGGCCATCAATTGCTTCCGAATTTCAACTTCTTCCAGGATGCAGCAGTTCTAGTCACGCGATCCATCACGCTCACAAATAGTTCATGGCGCTAGAAGCCATTTATCTTTCTAATTGGTTTGTAAAAAGACACGATAAACACTTCAGAAAATGCAGAATGTTCAGGCGAGGCGCGAGTATTGGTCCTGTAATTGATGCTACAGGAAATTTCACTCTGTTGAACACAACGTTTTCAGAGGCGCGTGACATCGATATAAACCTGATAATGCACTGTAGTAGACGCTGTCTTGGGAAGGTGAAACCCTAACAGGTCTCGATCCATCTCAAAGAGCTCATTATTCTCAAGATACGGAGTAACAGCATTTCCTGGTGGCTAATGAACAGGGATGCGCAGACAGCAGGCTGGCTCCCCCTTAGCAGCTCAGTGGAACATTCCTCTGACACGGATCAGAATGGATGGTTCTGTGGGACGGTCCGTCCTATCACTGGCTATACCGTGATGAGAATACCTATTCAGTGACGTGACTATAGGTTTGGTAATGTTTCAATCAGACCCGAGGAGTGCCCCAGGATGAGACTGACTTCTGACAGGATATGATGAGACCTCAGTAGGCAGCCTTCTGTGGTCTCGGGAGGATAGCTCACGCGCAACGTGCTCGCCTTGGAAGCAAGATGACACAGAGCACCACAGGCTCGATCCTCGGGTCCGCGCTTAGAATCCTCTGGGTATTAAGCGTGTTATAAATAACCTATCATATCATATCATGCCCTCCTGTGCTGAAGAAGTGATTGGATGATCTGATCTTCATCGTATTCTGCAGGAATGCCTCACAACCCTTGATAATGAACACATGTCATCCAACCATTAACAGATTGGTAAGCGCAGAAGAGGGACTAGATAGACGTTATTACACATTTTCTTAACGAGAGGGTCACTGATTCTGAATTCATATACTGTTAACAGCCCATAATGCTCACTTTGAAAATGTATTTGGCTAGTGGGATCCACATATATTGCAGACAAAACTGCATAGCCGGAGTCATTTCTTCCTGTCGTTTGCAATGTCACATTTGGCAATGTCACATCTGGCAATTTAAGCCTAGTAAGACAAACATTAGCAATGCAAACATTGTGGGCTTTGGTGTAGGCTTGGGAATGGCAATTGCCTGGCGCTGCTGCAGGGGTGTTAACTGGCCACTTATGGTGGCAGATGGAAATTGGTGCGAGTACCAGGGAATCCAATAGCAGCGCATAGCAAATGCCTGATAGTTACACACAAGCTAAAACTGTTGGCTTTGTCAGTGCTTGTTTTTAACAGAACTTCAGTGAAAGACACACATAGGGACTAATTACGAGTTTGGAGGTACCCATGCCCTTAATAAGGGCATGGCTGCCTCCAAACTCTGGTCCGGGTCCGTGGTCCCTTAATGGGGAAATACCGGGCCATTCCGACTTTGGAGGGCCCGGTATTTCCCCATTCAGGGAACCCAGACCCGAACAATCCCCATTCCTATTTGAGCCCCAATAGGGCTCAATGGGAATGGGGAGCATGCTAACAATGGACCCGTTAATGACGGGCCCGTTGTTAGCATGCTGGTCCCCTCGCGGGACCTGCAAAGGACGTCTGGTTTGACCAGACGTCCAGCGAGGGAACCTTGTAATGAGGTGGTACGGGGTTAACGGCACCAGCACCTTTACCGGCACTGTTAACCCCTTACCGCCTCAGTCGGAATGAGGCCCATAGTCCTTATACACTGAGCGGCTGAAGGCCGACCAGGTTAAGACATTTTTCTTACACCAGTTGTGGATTTACAGCTCCAAAGTCATTCATAATTCTCAGAAGACGGCTTTGAAATAAGACTGGCAGGCCTTTTGAATGCAAAGTTTGATGGTAAGGCTTGATTAAAGCGAGCTCAAAGAGGTCCATAACGAGGTGTTTTGGGCGGGTATGGGCAGGAACTGTGTGGGAATGGCCATAGGGATTAGCATGGAGAAGATCAGTCAATGGCTGGGTGAATAACCAGACAACACCAATAAGCTGTGTCCCTCCTCATAAGCCATTTTTCCCTGCTTGCTGAGATATACCCGGTTGACTGGCACTTTAAGTGATTGCCTACATTGTGAAATGAATTGGGTGGCAAATAGACCACTACAATTCATCTTTGTGGCTATATATTTGGGTTATCTGTGGCTGAATATAATTATTTAATTTGCTATCTCTGCAATTTGTTGCACTGTCCCCTTTTCTCCTGGCTCCTTTTCTGCTTGGCAGAATTCTAGCACCTTTCATATGGCGAGTGGAAGGCCCAAACAAACTGGTTTCTCAGAAACTCTTGGCTGCAGCGGTTTGGTCTAACATGGCGACATCAGCTTTGTTGAGATTAGGTGTTTTTCAAACATGACTAGTTTAATGCAAATGGTCGCGTCTCACCGGATTGTGGGTTTAGCCAAGAAAAAACCCCCTTGAACATAAGTAAAAGTATGAATAACCCGGAAGGAGACTACGCCCAATTATATAACAAACTGGACTCCAGTAATATCAGACTACAGGGATTATTATTTAATCAAAACAGTCAATTTAGGACAACAAAGAAAAGCAGATGGTCACACAAAAGTCTGGGTTGCAGCAGAATCTCACCCCACTGCTGGTTTTTCAGGTGTTCCCGAACCCTGTACATCCTTCTGTATCATTCCTGAGATTACCAGTAGCTCACATCCTTCTCCAAACTGTTCAGGGTTTTGAGGGGTCCTGGACCCTCTCTGCTAATCATCCTCACTGTCTGGCTCTCTGAACCCATCCTCTGGTCTCCTCCAACAGATGGTAATACAGCAGCTGCTTTTGGCCGAAGTAAAGTCCCCACAATTACCCTTAATCTCCAACCTCCCCCTGCAGGCCTTTATTTGGTTCCTCTTCTCTCTTCCTTCTCTCTATACCCTGCCTGACCTTTCTGTCCCCAAATTATTACTCCTCCTGCCTTTAGTGCCTGATTTTGGCAAACCGCGCATGTCAGAAACTTCTGTGCCTGTTTATATACCTCCTCCTGCTGACTGTCTCATACCCTTCTTCTGATATTTCTCCAACCTCTTGTTTAATCAACCTCCTCCAAACCCTTCGTCAACCTCCTTCTCCCCTCTGGTCTCCAACCATCCTAATTTTCCAAACTCACACACCAACTGACTGGGACCTGAGCTTATACAATGAGGAGGCTGCACCCATGAAGCTGAACTTGGGTTGAGGGTCTTCACCAGTGTGTTCAAAGACATGTTGCCCTCTGATTGGCCGTGTTCTTTACCTTCACATGGGCCTAACTGTGGAAGAGGGGGTCGGACTAGGCAATTATAAGGCTTGGCCACCACCTTGGTTTTACTTTCCCAGTTTGGTTTGTGCGCAGGCCTGTATGAGGAGGGCACAGCCATCTGTTTTCTTTAGCACGCATGTTCAGTGGCTGTATTCTATCTAGTGAGCTGGCCACTGTGAATTGTATGGAGAATTTGTCTCAGCGATAACACGTTAAGTTGGTATCCCTTGTGACAGACTCTCCTGCCAGTAAGACTTTGTTTGATGGGTGGATGCGGAGTTCACCATCTCTGAGGACTTTGCAAATCGACAATGGAGCACAGGACTTGCAGAACTGCTCCCTGAACCTTGGTAACATACCAATATTCCCTGCTGGGCTTGTGACCATATTAACAACATGGTTTCTTTGAAGATTGGAAGCATCCCCATTTCCGAATGTGGATGCTGCCTGCCAAGGACTTGAGGTCCAGTTATTGAGAGCATCATTCCCTCTCATGGGGGTGGGAGGCATCTGTGGTGGCCCCCCTGGCGGCCCTCTCCCCTCCTATGTGAACAGAGAAGGATGACCAGGTGTTCCTCCCCATTCCACCATCAGGTCCATCATCATCTAACTTGGGGAGGCCCCTGGCCCCCATAATTATCTTGCAGTGGGCTTCTACAACAGGCAGGAGACTTCATCGCACAGCTATCTGACTTCTCGCATTTGATGTCCAACTGTGGTTATCCTATCCTTTTTGAGAGCCACCAACCTGCCCTTTATTGGACAGTGCCAAACTGCACAGTAAATGTGTGATGTAATCAGTGATGCCATATTACACTACTGCATGTATAACACTATCAATGACGCTTGTGCAGGTATCATATTAGATATCATGAGTAAAGTAATTGAGGAGGGCAGTGGTGATATCAGATGGGATATCATTGGTAATCTCAATGATTTTGCCATTTGTGATTTCACTACCTGAGATTTCATGAGCAGTGCACGGTGGGTGGAATTAAGGTTGTGCAGCAAACATTAACTGATATATTTCTCGGGTGGAATGACTTCTTTCATGACCTTAACAACACTTTATCAGAAGTTTTCTTTCAGCAATTATGTGCATTTTTAGTTCTGATACAGCACTGCCTTTTTAACCTTTCATTTACCTAAACTCAAGATTGTTCAGTTAATTTCACAGGTTTTCTCATGGTATGCTTCGAAAAATATACACATAAAGAAGGCAACATATGTATCCAATGGATGTGAGCAGCATTTTGTGCATCTGATTAATGCACATTGTGCACGACTTGTGATGGTGCACAATGAGAATCTCTACGACACGCATGCAATGGCACGTCAACAAAGGCTGTGACCCATGTTTACTGTATGCGCTTGTGGAGCGCATGCTGCCACCAAGGCCTTTGGACAAACGCTGTAGACTTTGTTTTAAAAAATATATATATATTATTGCGTTTGGTTATAATCCATAAACATAATATAGACAAACCTTTACAATATCACAACTTTCATAATCACCACAACTATACAAACAGATAAAAACTAAAATTCCTAAAAGATGCATAATGAACCCGCCCCCCCCCCCCCCCTCCCTACTCTAAAACATCTTCAGCAATTCAACCTAAAACATTTACAAATGCCTAGTGACTCCCGGATTTCCACTTTCTGGGCTCACCTCCCCCCCCCAGGTCTCCTCCACTACAGCTGCTGTAAATTGGAATTTGTACCCTGAGATCATTCTATACCACATGTTTTCAAATGATGAAAGTAGACTATGTTATAGGCATATGTAATAATAGTGGAAGGCTTGTGGTTGTGTATTGGGTATAATCCACTAAATCACTTCCCACGGGACCAGGCAAACGTTGCGGGTCCTGTGAAATGAGACACACTGTGAACAGGCCATGGCTCAGCACTCTGTGTAAAGCTCCAATATTAAAAGGCCAAGCCATGTGCCCTTCAGCTGAGAGTACACCTAACTTGTACTGAAGCCTTCGGCTGCAGCTCATTCTTTCTGCATGAGTGGTCTACAACCTGTGCATGGCGTGTTACTATGCACTTATTTCACATAGTGTACATTATCACATGATGCTTAAATGGTCTTCAGAGAAAGGTTGCAGTTTAAGAACTGCAGCCATAGTTAATGCGTAAGTGTTGGTCAGTCCCTGTTTGTACTATGCACATGACCCTGACATGGTTATTTTATTTTATTTTACATTTGTTAGGCTCTTATGCAACAAGTACATTGAGTTTCAAAGCGTCCACAGGGTAACAGGGAGGGAACATGTGATTGAAAACAATTAATACAGTGGAGGATAAAGACAGACCTACTAAGCATACAGTGGCATAGGACAGTGAGTGCCAAGGCGGGCGGAGGCGGAAGGCGATTCAGTGTGGGAGGCCAGGGCCCTTGAAGGACACATAAGGGCCCTGGTCACCAATCCCAGCAACAGCGAGGTTAGCAGAGGAGGGGGGAAGGGAAGGGGGAGGTGAAAAGGAAAGTCTTGAGGAGCTTCCAGAACTTAAGAAGATCAGCTCAAGGCAAAGGGGAAGGGGGAGGCTGTTCCATAAGAGAATGGCAGCTGAGGAAAGAGATCGGCCAACAGCCCTCTGTTTAGTGAAACGCTTAACACACAGAGAGTTAGTGCCAGAGGAACGTAGAGGTCTAGAGTGAGAGTAATTTAGTAGGAGCAAGTTGCAGGTAGCGTGGTCCCTGGCCCCAGACAGCCTTGTTGATGATACAGAGAGATATGAATCTGATCCTTGTAGCAACCCAGAGCCAATGAAGAGTTTTTAGGGCAGGAGAGAGATGGTCCCTGGGCTTGAGACCAAGGATAAGTATTTCTGCCTTCTTCTGCATTAGTTGGAGGGGTGGTAGGGAGGAAGAGGGTAGATTCAGGAGAAGGCTATTGCAGTAGTATAGCCTAGAGCGAACCAGGGCTCGGTTAACATTGAGCTTCTGAGGGAAAGCGAGGAAAGGACAATTCCAATGACAATGAAGAGTTGAAAGTGGGACTTCTTGGCAATGTCCTGAATGTGAGGGAAGAAGGAGAGAGAGGAGGTGAAGATTACTCCAAGGTCTCAGGCTTAAAATGAAGGCGAAGGGGGAGAACCCATAGACTGAGAAGAGCAGCTGGGCATGTCTACGGTAGGTGTGAGTTACGAGGGGTGCGCAGCCTGTGGTTTGTTAATGTATCCATATGAATGCATTGGTCGGGCGACGAAGAGGTAGGCAAAGGGTGTTTAGTCAGAACAGGGTGAGGGAGGATGTTCTATATCTGATGTGTCTGGAGGAAAGCAACATTTTACAAGCAATATTGCTTAACACATGAGGATTCCTGAGTGGGGTGGCACCAGGGGTGGACTGGCCTATAGAGAACTCTGGAGATTTCCTGGTAGGCCTCTGCACCTTGGTCCTGTTTTGTGTGGTATCCTATTTTATTTCCATAGAAATGGGTTGAGCTTGCTGAAAATGTGTAATATGGGGGCGCTTTGAACATTATTTACAGGGCCTCTTTTGGTTCCCAGTCCACCCCTGGGCGACACCGTAAAATGTTCTCCCCCAACACACCCAGCAGATTGCCAGCATGGGGAACTGAGAAGGGTTTTCATTTTCAGAGTCAGTGTGTCGTCCTCAGCCTTTGAAAAGCAGGCAATAACTGTGTGACACTGCCATTTGCTCCAACTTCTATGTGCCAAGGGTAAACTAAGGGGCATCGCACGGTGGGTGTCTTTGCAGTGACTGAAAGTGGGCAGGTTGGCTGGAAACCTTATTGTTTCGATTACTACGTCTACATATAGCAATGTAATTGTTCTTCCATTATTTAACTTGCTTTTCTGGGTGTATAAGAAACAGACATTTTTTTACTTAGCCCAAACAGTAAACAGTACCTTGTCTGGAATGTTTCTGCTAGCATTAAATATTTGCTATGTGCATTTTGTTTATTAATGAGATGAGCCTTTGGCATGTACTTTGCAATGCTGTATGGTCAGTCAATACATGTCTATATTTTTTTATTTTACTTTATTACGTACAATTCTGCACCGGGAATGAAGGAAAGATAGTCTCATCGTTCCTCTGTGTCTACTTAAGTGAAAATAAGTGTTGAAATCTCTGACCGCAAAAGACTTTGCGCCCGATTCTCAATAAGTAGAGCAAGTAAACATGCGCGAAGGATGCACCTTTTTCCTTGCACCACTTTATGAATTGAACACGCCACCTTACAAATGCGACCTGCACCTTTATTTAGGTTGCTGCGGGTAACGTGTTTGCATACATTGGTCGCAAGCGCACTCCCGACTAATGTATGACACGCACCAAGATGGGCACGCGAGTGTATTTCACAGTGACAGGCCCATTGGCCCTGAAATGGCCGCTATAGAAATATAAATGTTATAGCAGTATTTCTTACTGCTGATATTACACATGAGAAGAAAATGCATGACAGGAGCAAAAATCACCCTTTCATGCATTGCGCATCCCTCTGCGCCTGTCTCCTTTCATGCATTGTGCATTCCTCTGCGCCTGTCTCCTTTCATGCATTGTGCATCCCTCTGCGCCTGTCTCCTTTCATGCATTGTGCATCCCTCTGCGCCTGTCTCCTTTCATGCATTGTGCATCCCTCTGCGCCTGTCGCCTTTCATGCATTGTGCATCCCTCTGCGCCTGTCTCCTTTCATGCATTGTGCATCCCTCTGCGCCTGTCGCCTTTCATGCATTGTGCATCCCTCTGTGCCTGTCTCCTTTCATGCATTGTGCATCCCTCCGCGCCTGTCTCCTTTCATGCATTGTGCATCCCTCCGCGCCTGTCTCCTTTCATGCATTGTGCATCCCTCTGCGCCTGTCTCCTTTCATGCATTGTGCATCCCTCTGCGCCTGTTCCCAGGAGACACACTTGAATTTGTTTGTTTTCGTGTTTGTGAATTCAAGATGAATTCAGGATGAGCAATGACATGAGCACACCTGCCTCCTTATTTGTGCTCATGTGCAAAGGGGATGAAAAATGGCATGTGATGCGCACATTCAAAGGCCCTTTCTGAATAGAGCACACCCCTGTTCTGGAGCGATCACTCCCTGCTTGCACATAGACTGTTTGGTCTAGTTAGGAAGAGAGAGCCTGACTCTTTGACAGTAGCAGTGGCAATAAATTCAGGGAAGAATGAGGTAAAATTGGTCCCAAGAATAGCAAAAGCCTTTCTTGGAGGGATTGTAAATCTCTCTTTAGATAAGATGGCTTTTTTATGTACGGCAGAGGGATTCTCAGGGACAGTTAGGGAGCTGTTGTGTAGGCTAACTACAGATAGAGGCTTAAGCTCGGGGATAAAAAAAATGAATGGTATTCACTCCTTTGATCTAGAGATCCAAGTAAACAAAAAACAATTGCACCGTGAGGTAAGGTACCTCAAGAGTTCTTTATCCATTGGTTACAAGGACGAGGTACGGAGATTAAAACAAACATGTAGGAATTGGGTGAAAGAAAGGTAATTTGTGCTTTATATTAAAGATGCTGAAAGAATGCTGGTGTGTATGACAGGTAGTAAGACTGAAACATTTTGGGAATTAATAAAACCCATAGGAACTCAGGATTTCTTACAAGCACAGACGGTAAGCGATATGGCATGGGTCAAGCACTTCTCTGATTTGTAAAGGGTAGAGGGGTTGGAAAGGCCAGTGATCTGGTCCCAGGTGGAGTGGAATGGGGCCCTGGTCTGGGATCTGGAGGACGTTACTTACTTGATAAAGAGAAGTAAGCGGTCTAATGCGCCGGGCCAGAAGGTCTATCAAATTTGACTTATAAAGATAATTTGTCAGTCTGGTCAAAAGCCCTCTCAGATTTATTTTGTGGCATTCTTGTAAACAAATCGTTTCCTAGTACTTGGTCTGCGGCCACTGTAATCCTAATTTTTAAAGGTGGGGACAGGTTTTCAACCCAATATTATAGACCAATATCTCTTTTGGATGCTTCCAATAAAAAATGTGCGAAAATGATACTGAAAGTATTGCAAAAATGGGCATTGGAATCAGACTCTCATGATGTTTTTCAGTCAGGTTTCCACCAAGGTTTGAGTACTGCTACACATTGTTTTGTTTCAGATTTATTAGCACACCAAGCCAAGATTCAAGCTAGGCCTGTTTTTCTAGCTTTTCTGGATATTAGTAAGGCCTTTGATCTTGTGAATAGGTCTCTTTTGTGGAAAAAATGACATGATCGGGGTTGCCCGGCTGCTTTGTTGGGTATCCTGGAGGCCTTACACACAGACACAAGGATTAATTAGGGTCAGGCTCGATGCTTTTGGAGGTTATTCACCATGGATACACACTAATAGGGGCTTACGGCAGGGCTGTGTACTGGCCCCTTTCCTTTTTATTTTTACTGGGGTTGAGAGGTCACCTAAGAACATTTAACACCTTCCCCCATAGATTGGGATCCCTGGTAATCCAATATTTATTGTATACGGACAACATCGTTCTATGCGATTTAACAGCTATTGGTTTACAGAGAGCATTAACAGCAGTGGAGGGATTTCTGTGGAGTTTGGATTTACTATTAAACACAACAAAATCAAAGGTGCTTGTGATAAAGGGTGGGAAAAATGTTGTAAATCTCTACCATGGCATTTGAAAAGTGGTAAGCTAGAAGTATTGAACACGTTTGTTTACCTAGGCCTGTCAGTTTATGATAAGGTCGTAGGGCCAGAGCCTGAGGAAGATCTTAAGGCTAAATTCCTAGGGGCACTTGTGAAGTTGCAAGTATTTGATGGTAAATTTGGGAGATTTTCACTTTTACCAGTTTTTAAACAAACAGAAAATAGTTTGAAAATTAATTTACGGTGCTCAAACTAGGAGTCAGAATGTAGACTGGCCAAAATTAGAGGGTGCATTGTGGAGAGACTTCTTGCATTTTCCACAGTCAGTACCTCTTTCAGGGATACTGGTTGAGTTGGGACAGCTCCCTATTCATACGATGGTGGACTGGAGGAAACTCCAGTTATTCACAAATATTTTTAACCCTCCAACGGCTTCAGTTTTTGAGCAGCTGAACCTTGTGAGGACACAGGGTGGCTGTAGGGTCCTATTGGGCTGGTTTACGAGCTGTGAATCAATGATTTAATGTGCAGACATATCAGTCGAAGAAGGTAAGATGGTGTAGATATGTCTAGACAAATGTAAGAATTACTATAATGGACTCTAAATGTTTTGGCGATCATTTTATGTGGACTTTTTAATGCACCAGCACCTTATTTGAAGAAACATCCATCAAGAAGTTTTAGGCCTCAATTATTAAGAGTTAGGTTGAACTTGGTCCTAACCAATGAAATACTGGGAAGGCGGCTTAACATTCCAAGAGATCAGAGATTGTGTCGCCATTGTAAGACCCAAATTGAGACTTTAAAGCATCTATGTGTGGAGTGCCCCATTTTGGAAATCTTGAGAACTCAAACTTTATCTGGGATAGTTTATTCCTCTGAAGATGAGCTGTGGAGGAGGATTTTAAATTGTAATGAACTGAGTCTGAGTATTCATGTGTTAGAGTTTTTAAAGAACTCTGCAGTATCTTTTTAGTAGATTGGGGTATGTTTTAACTGTAGTATGAAATGTAACATTGAAAATGTGTTGACTATATTTGCTGTTGAAGTTGATTGAATTGTATTTTAAAATGTGAATCTGAAACTGTATTGGATTTGATAAATTCTTCTTCTGATTATATTATGTTCTTTTTAAGCACTGTGTTAAAAGTATACTTATACTGTGGGACACAATAAAATAAATGAAAAAAAGAGCACATCTTTTTGGGCGCAAGAAATGAGAGATGCTTTCTGGTTCATTATGTAGATGCACTGGGGGTAATTTCGCAACTCCTGTGTATCGAGAGAAAGAGGAAATTTTGGGGGTCAGGAGTTCTTTTTGTTTTGAGGTGTAGTTGGGACAAAGAATGGACTAAACAAACAGACTAACCATGTCAGTAATGCATCCCAGCTCTACATGAAAGCAACACATGGTTTAATGGCAGCATACATGTTTCCATTAAGCCAATGGATTCCTGTGAAATCTGCCCACTGCTAAAAGAAGGGAGATTCCATATGAATCCGTCGCAGATACCTCTCCCAATCATTAATTGCAGGTGACAGTTACACTTTTTGCACGACATAGATAAAAATAAAGGTCTTAAGGCAATTTTGCCTTTTTAGCACTATTGTACCACTATGTGTTAGAAATTAGTATAAGGATGTTTACAGATGTTTTGGGGGGTTAAATAATATTGATTGGAGAACCCTCTCAAGCAACTTGGGTGGCCTACCACTGGGATTCCCAGAGCCAATGCTGCCCGAGAGGTGGTGTGTGTGAGTTGGGAGAACCCCAGTCCCTGTCCCTTTTTATTGTGCCTGCATGCTTGTAATACACAGCACTGCTGACCACCCCATACCTGCACTGCCCAATTCTGTCCAATTTCTTTCTGCTTGCCTCCTAGGATTTCCAGTACAGGCAGTCTTAGCAGTGTATCTGCCAGTGAAGAGCTGGAACGGAAGAGAGACAGCAGGGAGCTCCAAGCGCCAGAGCAAGCTGCACAATGAACGAGAGGTGCTAAATAGCACAGAACGAGGGACTGTACGCCAGTCTTCCTGAGTATGTGGAGTGGGCCACTCAGCAGTACAATGACTTCTGTCCCCCATTTGAAACAGACAGACCTGTCTTTCCAACAGTCAATTGACCCCGCCCCCTTGCATGCGGCAAGAACAAAGTATAGAAAGCCACTGATACAAACTGTGATATTAACTTGGATTTCAGCAGGCCGGCATTGCCTATGGATGGTGGACCTGTGCACATAAAAGAGGTGGGTTTAAGGCCCCTTTAATGTGTTTTTCCACCTGTACCAACTTTCATGGGGAAAGGAAAGACAGCAGTTGGCCCGGGAAATTAGGTGAAGAAGAGAGCCAATGGAGAGGGAAGGGGTTGAGCAAAAGGGGGAAAATGAAATGGGAAGGTGTGGGTGATTTGGGTGAGGTCAATGGAGAAGGATGGCCAAGAGTTCAAGCAGAGGAATTACAGGATAGAGCATAGAGAATTGACAAAGGACTGGACTAATGATGCATTGATTGCTGAGAGAAAGTGATATGATGGTTTGGATGTGTGTGCAAGGAGTGTGAGTGATGTGAGTGATAGAGGGAGAGTTGGGAGTAAACAGGGAGGTGATTGGGAAGCGAAAGGTGATAGTGTTGCAGTCAAAGGTTGAGAGTAGTGGTGTGTAACCGGATGTAATAGTAGTTTTATTGATAAGGGATTAGTAGTGGAGAGGGACACAGTAGTATTATTAGCGTGGAGGGGATGAAATAGTAGTAGTGTGGAGAGGTGTCTGGTGTGGAGAAGGGAGCAGTAGTGGTGTGGAAAAGATAGTAGTAGTGGTATGGAGAGGGGAGCAGTAGTGGTGTGGAGTAGGGAGTATAGTAGAAACGAGAGGAACATCAGAAGGAAAGAAGAAGTGTGAGGGAGAGAAGACATGGTCCGTAGAGGAGTAGGGCAGAGAGTAGGAGGAAGAAATGGAGCGGGACAGAGAGAGAGGGAGATGAACACCAGGGCATGGAAGGAAAGAGCCAAGTGGGGCCTGAGTGTCGAAGGCACTAAACCTGAAGTGATACCACTTTGGTAACTTAGATTAGGCACCACCTAGAATGTTCCCAGGGGGAGGTAGAGAGTGAAAGCATATGCCTTGAGGCCATCACAGTCAGACAGTGAGCATTTTAGATAGCAGATGTTACCGATCTGGGGTTGAGGGATGCCTGGGTTAGGGAGGGAATGGCTCACCCTACATCGGAAGGAAGGGCCTGCTCTACATCAGAGGAACAGCCCTTAGTGATCCCCTTTAATAAATAATCTCCAAATAAAAACCCTTTAACTGTCTTCAAGAGTTGGTGTGTTCTTGAAGCCACCAGTGACAGCTGTCATATGAACAGTGCCCACCCTGCGTTGCCTGTGGCCTTGCCATGGGTTACCTGAACCCAACCATAGTGGCCTTTGGCCAGCTACCCTGGGACATGGCATATGGCCACCCCATGCCACCCTCAGGACAAAGCCAGCAGCACAATTCTCCCAGCCCTTTTCCCCACCATGCAACTTGCCTTGATCAAGTTTCATCTAAAGTCACCTGAAGTGGTCACTGGACATGGCCTGTGGCATTGGCCATTGCCCATCTCGTTGTCAAAGCCCCAAGACTTCAATATTGGCCACTGAAATTGATTTCTATCATGTTTCTGCTATCACCGAGCACCCCGGAAGCTACCCGAAGTGGCCACTGCCCATGGCTTGCAGTCATGGGCATTGGCCACTGTGCCTAGGACTTAGCCTTCGGTCATACTATGCCCCCCTCAAACCCACCACCAGCCACCCAAAATGCATTTAAATAGTTTTCAGAGTTTGTAGTTGGCATACAAACGTTAAATTAGAGTGCAACTGTGTTTTCAAAACTAGCAGAATTTGGCATTTTGACGTATGCATGTTTATGGGCGCTTGAGGAATGTGAGCGCTGAAGGTAAGCGACACTGAGACCTGCAGCATTTCTATGGTACGAGTCAATTGTTTCAGTAGTAATGTCTCCAGGTTGTGCTTTGTCCCACCAGAATTCTGCTGCCTCTCTCTCTCTCTCTCCCCCCTGTGCATGAGCAGGCTCCACACTCATGCATTATGCGCAAAATGATATTGCTGAGTCATGGGAAAAGTGGGCTGCTCTTGAAATGTTCAGGGTCTTCCTCTCTGTCCATGTACACCCTCTTTTGTCTTTTCAATATTTACCACTTTCTGAATTCAGATTGCGACAAAGGTGTACTTAGTTACATGACATGGTTCACAAGCATCTCCCCTGCTGCAGAACAAATATACTATTGAGAAAATACTCACGTCTTGTGTTTACGTCAATTAATCAATTTGATTTCAAATTCAAAAATGTCCCCCTCTCCGATGTTCACAAACGCTAATGGGGATCTGCACATGGCGCACATTTTGTTTATTGTTTCAAAAGGGAATCACTGTAAATTTAGCAAATCTTCAAAAAGAATCAAATTAAGCTAAGCAGGTTTATCCATTTAAATACGGGTACCTTTCGTCCTTTCAATTAGTTTCTTTTTAGTTTTGGCTATTACCTGGTGATTAGACACCACCTAGAAGTTGAAAATGTTGTATTACAGAACAGCTAGGAAGTAAGTATATGAGGAGGCACACCAAACTTGTAGGTGTTGTCCGGTTATTTATCCACCCATTGACTTTTGAGAGTTAATGACTTGATTGGAGCTGTAAACACGCTACTGGTGTGTTTAAAAATGTCTTAACCAGGTATGTCTTCAGCCACCCGATTTATAAGCACTATGCATGTACTTCACTGAAGTCCTGCAACAACAACAAAAACACTGGCAGACAGTTTTGGCTTGTGAATAAGTATTAGGCATTTTCCAGCCACTTCTGTTATTTGCCCAGCAACTCACACCATTTTGCACCCGAACCAATGATAGCCGCTTAATACCACAATGGCAGTGCCTGGCAAATGCATTTACCATGCTTACTGTGAGAAACATGAAGGTGTCTCACCCGCTAGTCCCCGGGGATCTGTATTCCAGGTGGCCAGGACACAGCCATCGCTTTTGGATCCAGTTCCTGGGGATGGACCAGTGCGGGAGGATCACCTGGGTGAGGGGTCTTCGGGGAGTGGGACACCGGATGGCGAGACGCAGTATCACCTTCCCTGTAACACACTTACCCATCTTACCAAGTAGGATACTTAGGAACTCAACCCCCTCCCTTTCCCAACACAAACACTTCCTCACGGACAGCTCATTACGAGAGAAAACAGATTAACACCTGAGTCATATACCTAACATGTCCCAATACAATGGTCAGGCAGAGTCAGGCAATTACTGACCATTAAACACACCTGTCATCCATTACATTTCCCCACACAGATAAACGGCGGAGCACGAGAGCATACTTTGAGAAAGGCAAAGCACACGAGGAAACAGCAGTTCCAAGATGGCAGTTTAATAATTGTCGAAAGACGGCAAAACCAAAGAGGATCGGAAGGAGGGAAATGCCCTTGAACCTTTGAAAGAAAGACTGTTACTTTCATGAACCTTCGAGAATAGGAAACGTAAGACCAGGAATCAAGGCTAAATAATCCTGCATTGTGTGTCGGAGGTACCCGGGGCTCTCCCGCGTCAATAGTGAAGGCGTGGAGGATCGTTTGCCGCCATGGTACTGTCCTTGGCTCCCACAACAAAGCAGCACCAGTGAAGTCAGCACAGCCGGGGAGTTCGAGAGACTGATACCAGGCCGGTCTGTGTTGAAGCCAAGATTGCAAGCAACCAAATTGTATAGTGAAAGCTGAAGAGAACAGTGTATGAAACGTATGTGGCAAACGATGCATACAAAATTAAACAACATGTGCGTGATTGAACTTTGAAGCCAAGATACAATACCTCAGGCAGAGTGGTCCGGCACTACGTGTGTGCTCATTTGAATGTCTCTGTTACGTATCCAACTGAAAGGTGGTAAATGTGAAGAGAGATAAAGAATTGTGAAATCGAAGTGGTCCTGCAACGGGGCAAGAAAAATCCTGTGCACATTCAGAAGTCTTCGAATGGAATGGTATAAGAAAGTAAATGACAAAGTAATCTGAAGTTGGTCCAAGCACGGCGGAGGGAGATCAACTGAGAGCTTTTTGGTTAAAGCAGGTTTGTGCTGAATAATTGTAATTAGTCCAAGCCTGGCGTAGGGAGACTAATTGAAAATTGTGTTAAAAGGATCTGAGCCCGGCTGAGGATGATCCGGGATCTGAGCCCAGTTAAGGGGGATCTGGCGTGAACCGTAAGTTACCCGAGAAAGAATATCCAACGAGAAATCGGATGCATGAAAAGTCCACCAACATTGTGTTAAAGTGAATCTGAGCCCGCCTGAGGGCGATCTGAGGTGAATCGCCTGAGAAATTGAGTCCGTGTGAAATCCTAAGAGGAAAATAACTTATTGTTGAAATCCTAAGAGGAAGAGAACTTATTGTTTGATTGTTGCACCAGGCCCTCTGAAAGAAGAGGCTTTGAAAGGCAAAGAGACTTGGGCACGGAAGGCCCTGATGCTAGAGCAACCAGAGACTGTGCTAAGCTCGAGTGTACCACCTTGTCCCATGTTGAAAACTTGGGGAAGGGAAGCCAACGGCCTGAACATCCTGACATATAATTTTGTGAACACTGCATAACATTGTTTCCCACACTATTTGTATTTAGAAGTAAGGATTGGAAATAGGTTTATTAGTATAGGCCGTTTTTATTTTGACAATACGCCAATAGGACTGAGTTATAATTATTATATGATGGCCGTAGCTTGCTCCCATCTGTAGATTTAGGATTAGATAGGCATTTTACAAACCCTTTTTGAAGTTCAATAAACACCCTTGAACTGTGGTCACTTGTGTGTGTCTGTCTTACTGTTGATACCATGCCTTCCTTATATTACACAAAAGCCAAAACTGTTGGCATGCCAAAGCTTGTTTTCTCTAAGCCGGGGTTTATGATGAAAATCACATTATGCTATTGTGATCCCCACCGCTTTCCATTGATGTAGGTAAATGTTGGTTTTTTCAGGCTGGGCATGCATTGGTCAATAGCGTTCTAAATTATAAGCCACCTAAAAAAGTGACTTTCCTACAGAAGAGGCCTCACAACCTTTACTAGAGGAGCCATGAATTCAAAGGGCCTCATTACGATTTTGGAGGTAGCCATGCCGCTATTTGCGACATGGCTGCCTCCAAACTCGGGTCCGGGTTCCTTGAATGAGGAATTACCGGGCCATTCCAACCTTGGAGGACCCGGTAATTCCTCATTTAATTTATCTATCCCCATTCCCATTTGAGCCCCCATAGGGCTCAATGGGAATGGGAAGGGAGCTAACAACGGGCCTGTTAATAACGGGCCTGTTAATAACGGGCCTGTTATTAGCTCCCTGGTCCTTTAGCGGCTCCCACTAAGGGCGCCTGGTAAAATCAGCCGCCCTTAGCGGGACCGACTAAAGGACCTTGTAATGCAGTGGTAAGGGGTTAACGGCAGTGGCTCCCTTACCGGCGCCGTTAACCCCTTACCGCTAAGGTCGTAATGACCCCCTAACTCCCCAAAGTCATCAATGCTACAATCTGTAAGAAAATTAACTGGTGCATCTTTAGAACGTGTAACTATCAGGCGTTTTTTAATCTTAAAGAATGTTTGTTTTGTTCCATAAGATGTGGACTCCAAAATAAAAGGCAGGTATGAGGAAAGGGAAACAAACTGTCTCTGGGGGAAAAGCCCAGATTTGTCAGAAAGAGTCTTATTTTGATGGTCCACGAAAGACATCAGTATGCAGTAGGTTGTGTTATGGTTGATTGTTATATTAGTTGCATTGTAGTTTTTGAGAGACATGTTTTCTTTTGGGCAACCTCATTTGGAAAGACAGAGTGTTCAATGAAAAATAAAATAAGAGCTGCTGGCACAAAAGATAATATTTGAGTGAGTAATAATGAATGAGAATTCATTTTCGAGTTGCTCCCAGCCTGTGCCCAATCAAAAAAAGGACATGAGTGTGTGTGGGCATGCCTGGTGTGATCACCTAAGCGCGAGAGGTGGAAAGATGGATGTTACCAGTTCTCGCGGGGAAGGGGCATGAGGTGATAGAGTCAACAGGCAAGAAATACAATGTAAACCCCTTTAAAAAAGTAAGCCCCTTACTGGGTTGGATTGGTAAATAAATGCAGAGCTCTCAAAGAAATAAGAAGGGAGCAATTCCAGCTTGTTTTTGGACTTTAGTCCATCAGTCTGTCCTTCACTTCCCTGGGATTCCCCGCTACTGAAGGCCAAGCAAAAAAGTGACAGTTGGGTTTGAAGTGCCCCTTACAATTGTTACTTGGCTTGGTTGGTTATTGTGCTGTCTTCATAGTCAGGATGTGGAGGTCTCTCTAGTTGGTCCTATCCACTTGCTATTGTTTCTTGGCTTGAATGGTCATTGTGCTGTCCTCATAGTCAGGATGCGGAGGTCTCTCTAGTTGGACTTTCCACTTGCTATTGTTTCTTGGCTTGGTTGGTCATTGTGCTGTCCTCATAGTCAGGATGAAGAGGTCTCGCTAGTTGGTCCTGTCCACTTGCTGTTGTTTCTTGGCTTGGTTGGTCATTGTGCTGTCGTCATAGTCAGGATGCGGAGATCTCTCTAGTTGGTCCTGTCCACTTGCTATTGTTTCTTGGCTTGGTTGGTCATTGTGCTGTCGTCATAGTCAGGATGCGGAGGTCTCTCTAGTTGGTCCTGTCCACTTGCTATTGTTTCTTGGCTTGGTTGGTCATTGTGCTGTCGTCATAGTCAGGATGCGGAGGTCTCTGTAGTTGGTCCTGTCCGCTTGCTATTGTTTCTTGGCTTGGTTGGTCATTGTGCTGTCGTCATAGTCAGGATGCGGAGGTCTCTCTAGTTGGTCCTGTCCACTTGCTAGACTAATAAAGCCCGGGCTTGGGGCAGGTGTTGCCACTTCTAGGTCACACATCACCAGATCTTGCTGTGCCCGGGTATCATTGGGTGCACACCCTAGAATACTGGCACTGAACTCTTCTACAGGTTTTCCTCTCATCACTCTCCCACCTAAACCACTGCTTCTGTTACTTTTTCTCTTCTTCGTCTCCTCGACACCCGAACATGATCAAACCCTCTAGAGCTTTCTCTTTTTTCACAATTAGTGTGCCGTTTTTTACTGCGACCACACAAAATGTTGACTTTGTTTTTGCAGGATTTCGACCCCCTTTCCACCCCATATATTTGTGAGGGGAAGGGTATAGTATATAATTGATATAGGTGGGCCTGCAGGGGTGTTCCAGTGGATATATATGGGGTGAAAATTGGGTTGAAATAAAAAAGTCAACATTTTGGGGGGTCACAGTAAAAACAGAGCACTAATCACATAGATCCCTCTATTTTCTCTTTCTCCTTCTCCCCTGGATCTTAACTTGTTCTCACTTCTCTGTTATTTTGCCTTTCACTTCTGTTCTCTTTAGTCATTCCTTCTCTACTTTCCTCCTCTGATGTTCAGACCCTGTATTGCCTTCTCTTGTCCGTACTCTTCTTTTCATCTCTATTCCATCTCTTTTGAACTCTTCTGCAGTCAGGATTCACACACATCGGTTCAGGCTGCCTGGAATGAAAATTGAAACTCACCAGCGTTTTAGGGCTTGGCGATTCTCATGGTAAGCTGATTGCTGCAAGTAGCTTTGGCACTCCTGCTTTGTCTCTGCCTCTTTTCTGTCCCTTACCTTCGCTCTGTTATCACGGATGTATGCTCCTGTGTATCCCTTCTGGCACTGGCAACCTCTCCTGATGATCTGGCTTATGATCTTGCTTCCTCCTGACTTCTGCTTTTGGATCATTCCTTCTTGCGTTGCCAACCTTATATTTGGAATTGGACTTTTCTTGGATTTTGTGGACATCGAGACTTTCATCTGGGAACTTTCTCTTTTGGATGTTAATTCTTCTATTTGGTTTTCCACTTTAGGTTCTCCCTGTATTGGCTTGGTGTCCTCGTGCCAATTCCCTTGTGTTTTTATTATTGTCTTCTTCCTCGCCCATTGTCAACTCAACGGGGCGTTTTTCTGACCTACGGACTCAGCAACGTTTCTCCACAACCCCTAAAATGTGCACGACTCATGTAGGTTCATCAGTTTCTCTATCAACCTATTCAGGTAGGCGAAGGGGATTAGGGGGGAGTTGTTTGTTGCCGTTAGTTATCATATCGTTGTTGACGGCAATCTATTTGTTGGTTTTCCTTTGCAGCATGCGAGGGAGTTTTGTGCCATTTGGCTCCTCCTACCTTTACATCTGAGCCATCTGGTTACCATGTGTGATCTCTTATCACGGTCACGTGCTCTCGGGAGGAAAGTCACCCTGTTACATGAGACTTTAGGCTGTATTAGTGTGTGGTCATTTATTTAGTGTCTGGTTTGGGGGAAGCCTACTTGTACAGCCCAACATTTGCTCTTTCAGGACTAATCCACCTCTTTCACTTTCTCCTCTCATCTCCATACCGGTGTCACCTCTTTCACTCTTTTCAACCCCTTCCAGGGCTAATCCACCTCCCTCTCCTCTCCATGTCTGTTCCACCTATTTTGCTCTTTCCTGTCCCTTCCCACTATGCTCCACCTCTTTCCCTCTTTCCTCTCCTTTTTAGATCTGTCCATTCTCTTCTCCCTACTCTCCTCCCTCTACCCTTGCCTTCTTACTCTTCCCAGGTCTGGTGCTTTCTCGCCATCTTGCTTCTGCTTGTTCTGCTTGCTAGCTCCTGCTCCTTGCCCTTTGTACCTCCACTCTGCCACCACTTATCGCCTTCTTCCCACAACTCCCACAACACTCGACTTACACTGTAGCATGGTTCTTATGCTCACGAGGGCCCACCTCTCTGGCCCCCCAGTGCAAGCTCTACTGAGCTGTGCTGCACGGGCCGCTGGATCAAGAGTTGGCTACCTGAAGTTGAATCTGTTTCCCCAGGTGTTGCACATTACTCTATGATTGCCAGCCTACCCCTGCTGACTGAGATCACAAGAATCCATCATCTCATCCTACTTTGGATTCTTCTGGAGGCTGCTGCAGATGCATACTTACTCTATGGTACACTGCAAGCTGGCACGGCATACCTCCTGAGCCACGAGCAGATTACTTGCAACTCTGCTGTTCACAGAAGGGAAGTAGCTTGTGCTTCTTCGCACATGAAGACAATATTGGGTGGTTGCAGAGGCTGGGACCCCCACCCCATCTGTAAACTCTCCCAAGGTTCATGCTTAGTGCTTCAGATGCAACATTAGTTCATTGATTTTTAGGCATCTATTATACCAAGGGTCAGAGTGTTTCTTCTGAACCATGATGGACACCTGGGATTTGGGCATATAGGGATGTAAGCTGGTGGGTGCGTGATGGGCTGAATTCAGCCCCTATAGGACTAAGGGTTCCATAAGAAACAGGAAATCTATTTCTGGTGATGAAGGTCACATAGTTTAGAACACACAAATGTAGCAATGTTTAACCTAGTTTTTTTTTTTTTTTTAAATACTCCACTCTTCTAAAATGTGTTCATAGGTTATTTGGCCAATGAGCATTCTTTCCTGTCCATATCCTTTCCATAAAGGCATCCCTTATCTCCCCAATCTCCAGATTCCCTAAGATTAGGTTGGAGGTGTTATTCCCTGAGCCAATGGTTATGGAGCAGAATACGGGTCACTGTCTTTCCCTCTACTGGGCTCTTCAACATGCAATGGTTGGTGGACCTCCTCAGCCCCTCAGGTACTCCAGCCCCAACACTCAGCCCTGAACATGTGACTTTTTCAGAAATCCCACTTCATTTTAAAGCTAGTGGTGGGAGTTATTAGGGCATTACTTCACTGTCCCTTTCTGTTGCTAGGTTGGGGAATTGAGTGGGTCACCGGCAGAAAACTGAACCATTTATTTAGAATTTCAAGTCCAATTAAAATGCAGAATGCCTCCCTAAATTGGGAGGGACCTATCCCTTGCCAGAACTCCTTAAATGGACAGCTGATTGTCCATCAAGCGACAAAGCTGACCAAGCCCAACCTCTGTATTCCTTTTCTCATTATTATTTGTTTCATGCAAGGAATGAGATACTACGCAACTTCAATGAGAAGGTAACAGCAATAACGTTTACCTGGAAGTGGCGGCTCAATGTAAATCATGGCCCGGTGGCTCCGCAAGTCCTCAAAAGAAGGAGTGGTTGCCTATGATTTGGTTCCAAACTGGCTTTAAGTAGTTCTTTATGCAGAGCACTGACCTACCGCTAAATAGGTGTGATGCTTGAGTAGACCAATACCAATTCTTTTACAGAAGTGCTATGGTCAGGCCAATCACCTTGCACAATACCGTACCGGGTGAGCTGAGAGGCTGGTATTATTTAGGCAACCAGAACTGGTGTTTTTTAGTAGGTGCGGTTTCAAACGTGGGATGGAACAACAGTACTAACAAGATCTACACAACTTGGACATTTTGTGAAAGTGTGTTTGCGTGTGTAATAAATAGCAGCCAAACTTGATCCATGTACATGGTATTAACATGTTCTTGCTTTTAGGCCTATTATTGTCTCCAGCTGCCATCAGGATTTACCAGTCATCCTCACAATTACAACATACTTAACATTTACTGCAGTGTTAACTACATGTTTGGCAGGCGGCTTTGGCACTAAAGACCCACCGACACAAGCCTTTGTAAGGCAGATTGACTCCTCCATCCGTTTTGTTAATAGTCTGTTGTTTGACAGCAAATTGGCTTTACGCATTGTGTGTGTGCTGGGTTTCCTTGAAGAAAACTACAAACTAAGATTGAAAATAGAAAAGGGACATTTCCATTGTGCAGTGACGATCATTACGGACACAGAGGGGGATAAACATGCATCTATGTATGTGGGGGTACGAGGATAGAGGAGAGCTGGGGTCCAATGTGTTGCATTGGGTAAAGGTTAAACAAAACAGTGGTTTAGGGAAGTGGAGCCAGAGGGAGAAATTGGGTGCAATCTTATACAGACCATTATCAGACTACATTTTAAGATTCCTGATTGTGTTGTGCCACTCCCCTCAGTGCTAATGGGAGTTGATCGATGGAAAATGAGTCATTGGTTTTGAGAAGATACAAGTATTAATTTATTATGTTTCTGTCTTCATATTACATATTTTACTTGGTGTATTGTATTGTGCTACAGAAAACTGGGAGACTGCTAAAGAGGGCAGAGGTACATCAGTGATAGATGTGCACTGTAAAAGTAGTGGAACTGCAGCCTCAGCGTGGGACAGAGTAGTCAGGAGCAGAGGACACCATGTGATAAGGGATTGCAGCCGGGGCAGATTCACAGCCAAGTGTGTGGAACGGGCGAAAGAAGGACAGGCCCCTGCATCTCCCCTAGAAACTATAGCCAACATCTACTTGAAGAGATGCCACTTCAACAGGGGCGTGGAAATAGAAAAAGCTTGCATTGTCATTAACGGAATTTGGTAATGTACATCTAATCTTGTGTCCCAAGAATGAAAATCGTATCTCCTGTGGTGTGACAGAGTTTTAGAGATGGATAGTCTGTGATCCTGCATAGATCAAAGGTTCCATCCTTGGATATACCATGTGATGTTATCTTGAAGGTAGGCAGGAGCAGCCCAACTGAATCCATTTGAAAAGGATGCAAGGATTTTTTTAGCTGACTTTTCTTCTCTGAAGGAAGCCACACCCAGTTCACGTGAGCAGTTTGGACATGATCACTTTTCCTACATCCAGAATCCAATCCATTTTGAGACACCTGGAGGGTGCTTATAGGTTTCATTGAGGTAACCTCCAGGAATGCATTGCAATAGTCCAAGTGACCAGTAATTAAGGCTCCTACTACAGCTTTACACTTGCCAATGGGGCATGAATGGAGACATTCTCTACAGCCACCGATCTAAAAAATAAATCCATTGTGAATCATATGGACCTTTAGAAACTATATTGTCTCAGCATTTGACCTCAGCAAGAGATAGAGTGTGAGGAGAGCTTCCTCTTTAGTGTTCCCATCACCTCCCCCATCTTGGCCTGGCTAAGATGAGGCCAGCTAGACACACTCCAGTCTATGTCACTTAGGCTTCAAAAATGTATGGTCAGATTTCAGTTTATCTGCCACTGCTATAAGATAGCAAAGGGAAGAGGTATGCTTTAACTTCAAACAGTAGCATTCTGGAATGGTGTATATGAAGGTGAGTATGGTTGAAAATAGTAGAGGAACAGTAAACAGAAAAAAATAAAAGTGAGCTCCGCTCCTAACCGTTCCTGCTCACTTTGGACACTGGGGTACATGAGAACAGGACAGGTTAAAAGTCAGCCAAAATGGGGGCACCTGCGATGTCTTTTGCAGAATAGATCAGGTGTTTTTTAGGGATTTGTGGGAGAGATAGAATGGGAGTGAGCTCCAAACAGATGAGCTTGGTCTGGCAGTGATCTACCATGAAAATGTGTGAATCTGAATTGACAGGAGGCCAGTAGACTTTGGGATGTCAACCTTAGGCATCTGCTCAGTTGTTAGCTGGAAAAAACCTTGGTAACAAAATCAAGTATGGGGCCGTGGATCAGTCTATCGGATAGTTACACACTCTTGAAGTCAAGAAGCTGTTTCACCAGAAACCAATGGAATGGTTTCAATGCTGGGGAAATGTAATCATACTGGTTTAGCCTGAAAATCTGAACCCTCAAAATATGCAGAACATTTTCACTGGGAGAACAGTATGCACACCATTGCAATACTCTACGCATGAAAAGATGACCGCAATGACAGGAGTCATTTTCTGTTCCGCGTGGGGCAGAATGGAAACTGTAGATGCCACAAAGTAGCTTTGTTTATTGGATTAACGTGTGTCAAAAATGAAAGATCAGTGTCAAGGTCAAATTTAAATTGCATACGCTGACCTTGGGCTTAAGGGCTGTCCCAGATTGGATGGCCATAACTAACAGTGTCAAAGACCACGAAGCAACTCAAACAAAGAGCAGAACCTCAGTCTTTGATGTCTTCATACAAAGGCCGGTGGTGGTCATCTAGGACTTTATGTGCAACACTCGTTGGAGTATTGCTTGTCCACCAGCAGAGTGTTCCTCATGTTTTAGATGCATTTGTATATCCTCTGCATAGATGTTAATTGAAGATATATTTCTGGAAGGACTCACGCCGATTCAAGATGCTTGGAACCTCAGAGGAACTTAGGTGAGTGGTTTGAAGCTCAATTGTGTTAGGTTAGGTGGTGTATCATGCACGGGAAATATAAACACAAGGTAAAATCAGGACTAGTCAGAAAAATAATAATTAAAATATGGTTTTTGAAACTTTATAAACAGAACCCTATGAGTAAAGGATTCACATTCCTTTCTAGTCCACGCCGGTTTCACTCTAGACTAGATCTCTTTGCCTCCCATAGCTTGATAGGCAGATTCAGAAGTTATGATTGGACGGGTAGACATCTCGGTCCATGCAGATATAAGATCACCATCACAAACATTCAGCCTAAATACTGACGGCATTTTCACAGATTACGACAGACGCCGAACCGAGGACTTCATAGGGAATGTGTTTGAGACAACGAACCAGAGGGTACCTCTGCCAGTATGACCTATTACACATTTAAATCTTCATTATCATGTACAACTATTTTCTGTGCAATCCTCTGGACCGCACAGTGGCTGCACAGCATAGCCCCCGTTTGTGTGTTTTTCTTTCGAAGGCGGCGGAGACTCTTACCTTCACATTCGTACTTCTGAAGGAAAGTCCCAGCTTGCCAGGGCTTTTGATTAAACCCGGGGCAACATCGATTGCAGCTGTCTCCACAAGTGTTGTGTTCACACTCACACGAAGATTTCTAATGAGGAAAGAAAAATAGACTATATCGTAAGGTGAAATGATATCCAAGTCCATAATAAATGGTGCTAAACCACCCGAAAACTCTTTTAATACAATTGCAGCATTTAATATCTATTGGATCTCAAAACATCCTTTTGATAACGTGAATGCATTTGAAATTTGATAATCATTTATTTTATCTCTATGAGTGTTGAAACCCATTCATTGAGCAATTATTGTGCTATGGGTATTGCTTGCTGGAATACAATTGATGGTCCTTAACTTAAGACAAAATGCTCTAGCTCAGGCCAAGTAGGTGGTGACAGGACTCATGTCATGATCTCCAAGGAGTAGATCTGAGGAAGTGGAAATAAATACTGTTTCTTCAGCTCTAACCTTCAAATGAGGAAACATCATGAAGGCTAGTAGATCCTTGGCGTAGGCTGCCACTAGGAGGAGATGCAGCTGCAAATGCACTGTGTGTCACAATGCCTTATTCAAGTAACATTCAAGTGGTGGTAATGGTAAACATGTGGTATTTTAAAAAGCTACTATTTTCAAAATAGTACCTCATTACACGTTGGAATTGAATAGAAAATGTACGAATGGATTACATAGAGAGTTTATTTATGTATTTTCATTATATTCTCGTAATTCCAATGAGAAAACCTGTGTTTCCCTAGCCCAGCTTGAGGTCTGTGATTCTTCTCAACTGCGTGACAGGATCAAGGAATTCACCCTATCAAGAGGTGAAAGGGATACCTCTCAACCTGGGACAGGAGGCCTACCACGGTGTTTGCTAAAGCCGATCCCACCGCTGCAGCAGGGTGTGGGAGTTGGGAAGCCCCCAGTCTCGGTCCCTTCTTCATATCAATTTTGCACAATGCGAGCCCGTGTTTCTCTTCTTGTTCCACAGGACTACAGCTACCAACGAGCAGTGATCGCGGCAGAGACCCGACTTCAGAACTCACCCAGTAGAGAGGCTGCGATGAGCAGCAAGACAGCAGAACACCACACTAGTCAGACAAGCAATTCAGACACTCCATGAAAAGTGGACGCAAACTCTAGTTAAAGAGGCTAAATTTTGGACAAGAGAGAATTTTGGTGACAACTCAGACTCCTATAGAGGGTGTGTGCCAATGTATACATGATGACGGCATTGCAGCCAGTGGGGTTGTGCGGCTCAGCATATACCTTAGCACTGGTGTGTACTGTGATATGGGTGACTTGGGGTCCATCATACCATAGCACAGCATTGCAGTGTAGTGCAGGGACTGACACTACTCACTGCTAACACTACTAAAATCCTAACATCTAACCCCAAACCCACTAATATAATTAGTGATTAGAATAGGACAGCTTAGACCAAATCAAATGGTGCAAACTGGGTGGTGTAAATGGGGCTGCAGCCACAGATAAAAATGCGTAAAAAATACAATGCATAAATTAAAACTGTTTTTGTGATGGGGCCGTGAAGATCAGAGTATGGGGAATTTGCAAAATCATGCTGTCCAAAGCAGTCATTGCTAGAGTTTCAGTGCAGTTAGACAGGATGAGAGTGTTTAAACTAACCATTCGGAGTCACAGAGCTACTCTGTATAAGGGTGACAGGGTAGAAGCATGTGTTAGCCTCCTGGAACATTACAGGGAGTCCACTCCAGGCATAAGTGTGATTGATGGATGACATCCCAGGCAGAACTGGGATTTGATATGTTTACTGTAGGGTCCCATAAGTAAAGAGGAGGGAAGCAGAAGTGAACATAAAAAGGCTGAGAAGGAGGAGCCAGGAGCCTTTTGTCAGGAGCACGGGAACCAAGAGGTGAATTCTTGCGTTGTTGTGCTGAGCCAAGCTGTCGTGTGTGCTGCAGGAGAGGAAGGACGGGTGCTTCACTGAAGGGTACCAGCCAGGAGCAGAGACAATGCCTCTGTGCTTTGGAGAAGGGGTTGCTGTCTGTGATCAGCAGGCTCAGAGGACCAGAATGCTCTGGGCAAACATAATACTAACAAAAATTACCAAAACCCTACATGTTTAAAGTACAACAGCCTTATTTTCATAAAAAGAAAAAAGTGTGGTTTGTTATCTGTGCTCGATCATTCATTTGCAGGAATGTGAAATTGCCTAGAGCCTTCAAAGTTGCACAGATATTCATGTAACAATTGCCAGGTTTCTTGTAGGAGGTTTGTTGTTTAAAGACAAACGGTTCAGAGAAGGTTTGGTTCACTGTCTTACTCTACAAAAAAGAGAATGCTACCACTCCAGTATAACATGTGAAGTTCAAAAGTCATATCCAGTTTGTTACATTGCATTTACTGTTTTCATCGTGAACATGGTGTGCTGACATGAGACTTTCAAACTGCAGATAAGATACACGATAAAGAATTAGCACAGTGCTGGCCTGTTTCTTGTGTGCTCTGTTTATTCCTGGTGACGCACAGACAGATACAAAGCTAAGGAGCATTTAATATCGTCTGATGTAAATTTAAAGTGCACCACAACACCAGGCCTGGTAGAGCCCCAAATAAAAAAGATACATTTTGCAATGAGCTGATCTCCACACTAGAAATCAGAGAAACACACAAGACAGCGCATGAGACTGTAGAGGTCTGGAGATAAACATGTCCGACTGGAGGATAAGGAAGTGCAGACATTGGTGGGTTATTTCAGTGAGGTTAAGGGAGGAGAAGGCGGACCAAAAGACCAGGCAGCGGAAGGATGGTACAGTTAAGCATGGAGAAGGATTGCAGAAAGTATATGCACATTGGGGTATTGGTTGGTGAGAGAACATGGTACTTTGGTGTGAGAGAGTGTGTAAAATGAGTGGGTGACTTAGAGAGTGAAAGGAGGGTGTCTGTGGAAGAAGGTGTGGGTGGATGGAGTGCAGTGGAGAGTAGAGTGAGGAGTGAGAAAAGTAGAGAATAGGGCAGAGGGTAGAAGTAAGAGGTGGAGGAGATAGAGAGAAGAACATCGAAGGGACAGAAGAGGGGGAGAAGAGAGAAACGGGAGAGATGGTGCGAGAAAGAGTAGGTAGGAGATTTTGGGGATCATAAAGTACATGGAGCGAAGATTAGGGCGAGGAATGTGAGGGAACGATAGAGTAACACAACCTGGGCAAAAGGCCACCTAGCACACGCTGCCCAGGGAGTCAAGCCTGAACAACTAGCACAGGAACACCTTTGAGCACAGGCTTTGCAGATGGGAGATCCAGGCAGACTTATCTTTTAAGTATAATGTGCCCTTTATGTAGACTGTACATATATATCTATTAACATAAAACGTATTTATTGTGTACTGCAGCAAACTGTAAAGACGTCTATGGCAACATGTGATCACTAACGAGACTGTACAACAGCACGTCTTTGTCCACCGATCCTTCTGTTGCCTTGTGTGCATCTAACCTAGCGACTCCTTTCATAGGGGTACGGGGTATACCTTTCCCGCCTGACCTAACCTTTGTCTCAGAGAAGTACACCCAGGGGTGATCGCAGGACCCTGAGGTATAAGGACATCAGCGACAGGTAATAGTGGGACTAAGGGCAAAGATACAAGTCAGAAAAAGTGTTTGATTGTTCCTGCCAACACCCGTCACTTGTCAAATGTACAGTAGCCCACCCTCACATTACAGATGTCCATCCAGGAAACATGAAAATCACTCACGTGTGAGCGTGGGGACGAAAGTATGGAGGGCTGCTGGGATGATGCGGGGGGATTGAGGCGGTGGGAAACACTCTCTGGAGTGAAGTCGGCAGTTGGCTGGTGGACTAACATGATAGTAGATGGGGAGGTACTGGAGAAGTCAAGGGTGGTGCAGGCCAACAGGAGCAGCAGAAATAGAGACACGAAGGCCGCCCTAGTTACAGTGCTAAATCCTCATGTGGAATAAGACTATTTTATAAAGCCATGTCTTTTTCTACAGCGCAAAGGGTACTGGACCACTTCTGGGGAACCCCCCTATCTTTGAAAGATGGGGAACATAAACACGGTGATGTAGTGATCGCATCATTTTGCCAAGTGGAGCAGCTGGGATTTGAGTGCAGGCTTCCCACTTTGCAGTTTAGAAAGTAAATCACAGCTCCTCCCATTCCGGTTTCAGTTTCAGACACAGATGCCAGACTTCCGGCACAGTTCAATAGCTGAATGAGTGCACTCACCTGCAGCGCCAAAGTAAATCAGTCGGACAATATGCAGAAAAATCATTATAGGAGCTAATTAGGCAAATCGGATATGATTGGCTTATAAACAGTACCACATGCAAGAAAGAGGAGGAATATCTGGAAATAGGTCAGACACAGTGCGTGGGTGAACACGCTTCGTTGTGTTAAACATATGAAAGGGTCATCACTGTGTGAACGTTAAAATAAGTCATCAGCACTGTTTTGCCCTAGACCACATGTGCATATAACTAGCAGTGTGAAACACAGCTTTATTAATAAAAGGCCCTAGCTGGAGAGCCGCCATGTCAGTGCCACCAGGCTTCCCCCACTACAGAAAAGCGTCACTGATGCCAGCCCCCGTGTTTGGAAATCATGCACATGCATACGTACATTGGTGGCAAGATCCAGCGGGCACGCCCTGGCATGACCGTAGCAGATGCACATACCGCCCACGGAGATGTCTTTTACGGAATAGTAATACTAAGGGGGGGAAGAAAAAAAGACATTATACACCTTTGGAATGCAGTCACATTATCTTTCATTAAGCAGTGACATAACACAACACACCAGGCTTATTTGTAAAGAGCACGTTCACCCCCCCCAAAGGGCATCTTGGAGGTAATAACAGATGTTTATTGTTGCCCAGTTTAACGGTACTCATTTTACTCCACCAATCCAAAATATGCCTGGTTTCCCCACCTCCTCAAATCCAAAACATTCCTTGCGTTCGACTTCCTCCAATCCAAAATATGCCTGGTGTCCCACCTCTTCAAATCCAAAACATTCCTTGCGTTCGACTTCCTCCAATCCAAAATATGCCTGGTGCTCAATGGGAATGGGGAAGAATATTTTTCGGCGCCCAGGAATGGGCAATTACCGGGTTCAGCAAGGCCATAGTGACCCGGTAATGGTCCATTCCTGGGCACCAGAAAAAAATATATACCAGCGGCAGCCGTGGCTACTGCCAGCCTCGTAATAAGGCCCATAGTTTGGATTTGAGGTGGGAGAATACAATGATGGTTGGAACAGTGACAAGTATATTTGGAAGGGTAACATGCCACTCCTTTCCTAAAGAATGAAGTAAACTCAGTCAAAATTTATGAGGGCATGACAATAAAGTAAACAGATCCCCACTGAGTTCTGCGACCTCAAGAAGCCACTTGGCCCTGAGCCTCTATTGTTGAAGAGCTTTAGGCAGTAAAATCATGTTTTAGAACAAAAAAGCAGGATGTAAGAGTGGCTAAAGAAATGGGAGAGGGCACCGATATTTGTATTAAGAATAATAATAGCTAATGTATTAGCCTCTCCTCATGTTATATTTTGAGAAAGATCAATCATTCTTATTTTCTGTAGTATATTCTTTGAATTATGCCTCATAAACAAGCTCACATTTAGGGACAAGGGACAGAGTCCTTGAAATGAATGTGCACAAAGTGCTGATGGTACATGTCATGGTAAGGCCTCTTGGCATCCATCGCACTGTGAGGCAATGTGAGGCACTGTGACCCTCCAGTCTGAAGGGGAGCTTTGCATTGCCCCTGTGGCACTCTCTCACTGATCCCACACTACCCATACGCTGGGCATTGCACACTCAAGGAGAACAGGTAAATGTCTATATTGATCACATGTTCAGGACGCAATGCCCCTATTGCTCTCTATCCTATTGTTCATCCCTAAAGTTGTCCCTGGTCTATGTCCCTGAGCCTCTAGCTCATCTAGTTTGATCTCACTCAGACATCCACCCCTAATGTAAAGGCACCCCACCCAGAGATTGCCTCTGCCATCTATATCGCCTCATGTGTGCTCCTTCGATTCCAAACGATATCCCTACTGTTTAATAAATGCATTACAATGGAGTCTGATGGCAATCATGGTGCAACCAAAACAGGAGAAACACGCATTTATATTTAAAAACTATGAATTTGAGACAGATATCTGACATTCTAAAGGCTCTCCTTTTATCTTTTCACTGTACATGGTGGCAACTGCTTGCCACAGTGCACCCATTGCTAACATGATCTGTTTTGGACAGAGTGTAGAGCTCAGGTGCAATGTGTTTGCCCTGGAAGCAAAAAACGCAGTGTGTCTCTGGTTCAAATCCCGGTCCCGTGCTTAGAGGTTAGTCCACAGCATGAAGTACGAAATAAAAGGACAATTTGTAATTTTTTAAAATGTTATTCTTTTTACAGCTGTTATAGCAACACTGATGAAGCCTTTCTGTCAAGAACTCTAATTTGATAAATGTGTATCGCTTTTATGTTTGACTGAATAGGATGCACATAAAGAATTTGTGTTTGTACATTTATTATTTTTGCAGGTTAAGATTTCTTGGGATTTCTTTAGGAAGATTCTAACTATTTGTTGGTACTCCTGTAAACCAATGTCCGCCCACTTCTCGCTCCCGCCGTCTTCGTTCCATTCATCCAACACTCAACATATTGTTGTCCTTGCCGGTGCACTTGATTTCACATGGATACCAGTTTTGTGCAGTAAAAGAAAGAACATATCATGAGCCCTAATTAATTTAACATTCACTGTGACGATTGCAAGGAAGTCCTTATCTCTCCCCAAAGGGGAGCCCCCCCTTTTGCACCCAGGGAGGTGAGCCTGCTACACTTAACGCCGCCCAGGGTAAACGGTAAACGGGATCCCTCTGGAGGTGAGCTCTCCTTGGGGGAGCGGAAACCCCCAAAGAGGAGCACATGTCACCCCCCCAGACTCTGAACCTGTATGGGATATGTGGGAGCTAAAGTGTATGTTAACAATAAAAACCCTTTTGTAATAGCTGGCATGGCTTCTGACTCACACTATCCACAGTTCTCACGGAAGGGAGCTGAGAGGTAAATAGTCCAGCCCCCTGAGGAGCGTCATCAAAGCAACCAATTATAAGCACTGATCCACAAAGCCCATGGGGTTCAATCAAGCCAAGACACCCAGGAGATGAGGGGCTAGCAGAAGAAAGAGAAGGAACAGGAGTGAAGTAAAGCTGAATGGGTGATTAACCAGAGGAGTCGACACATGGAAGCAAGTGGGCAGGAAGTACCTCTGAGCGCTGAGATGAAGACAGAGCAGAGGCTGCAGGCAAGTCCCTGCACAGAGCAAGCGGGTGAGGAGTCCAGAAGACGAGTCACATAGTTGGCTGCATGTTGAGAGGAGGATCGGGCAGAGTCTACAACTCTCCCAAGGAGCACCATCTGTTAGATGCAGGTACACCATGGTTCCACTAATCCAGGAGGCTGTGAGGGGGGGAGTAAGAAAGAGAGCCGAAAACCTACAGTGGGGAGGGAGGAAGAGACTGTCCCCTAAGCAGGGGGAGAGAACAGAGACACCTCGAAGTGGGGACTGAGGAAGAGACTGTCCCAGAGAGGGGAGACAACAGATAAATCCTGAAGTGGAGAGACAGGAAGAGACTAACCCCGGCGTGTGGGAGAGCACTGAGAATTCCGAGAGTGGGTAAGGGTGAGAAGGACAAGCCAGAGAATGGGGAAAGAGAAAAGGGCAGGGAGGTTGCTGAAAACCCCAGAATGTTAGAGAGAGAGAAGGAGCAGTGGAGATCCCTAGAGTGGGAAAAGAAAGAACAAACCCAATAGTGGTGAAAAAGATGAAGCCAAACCCAGAGTGGAGAAGGAAGAGAGTGGGAGAAACTCTGTAGGATTAAGACAGATGTTAGTCTCCTCAAAAGAGAAAGATTATGAGTCTTATAATTGTAAGATAGACAAAGAGGGACCTGACTGGATCCTGGGTCTACACGCCATCCCTACACAACATATATGAACTGGTGCTGTGACCACAGTCAAGGGCCTATTGTAAAGAGACGAGACGTGTGAGTCAGATGCCATCAGCCATCCCTTCATTGGGCGATTCCCCAGATTATAGCTTTGTTGTTTTTTGTGGTTGTCTTTTCAGTGATAGGGAAAGACCTCAGTTAGTGTAGGATTCTGGACAGAGGACTTTGTTCATGTTTGGATCTTTAGACACCATGACGAGCGCCTTTTTTACTTTATTTCTTTTTAGAGTAGGACATAGTGTCAATCCGTTAGGGAAAGGTTAGGCCTTTTCTCTGTTTGAGAAAGTATCAAAAACATAAAATTATATGACAATGTCTGTCTCCTGATTCTGACCTACCACATCAACCTTCATGCAGATTCCAACTAAGCCGAGTTTACTTCTTCTCTACTCTGCCACCCACCCCCAGGTTCTATGCTCAGTTTTCATATAGACACATCCAGTCCATGGTTTGTCTCCATTGATAGGCTACAGACCAATTCACCTTTACTTTGTCTTTGTCATACATTATCTTCATCCGCCCCACCCTTGAGGGTGTGAAAGGAGTTCTACATATGGGTGCACCCAAGAAAGTCTAAGTGCCTCCTTTTCCTGAAAGCCTCCCCTTCACCATGGATTTATATTCTTGTGTAAACAGATTACATGTGCATTTTTTTCATCCCTCTTAGTTCAATCATTTTGTCCACCAATTATTCAATCAATCAGCAGCTTTATTTCGACAAAAAATTCATAAAAGCAGTACACAATAAAAAGTAAATGCAACAGCGTCGTAAAACCTGGCCCATAAACAACTTATAGCCACATACAAATTCAAAGCGGCTTACAAAGAAATGGTTTCCTCTTCCATAGGACATTGTGCTAGTACCTTAGCCTTTCTCATGTGGATTTTTCCTGCCCAGCTCAAATGACTGCTAGTAGCAAGGACGGCCAGTACATCTGCAGTAGCCAAACACTTCGCCATTGCTTCGGTGGGGGTCCTGCAGTCGCAACTTAGAAACAAGGGCTTCAAAAAACAGTTTCTCAGGGGCTTAGTCAGCAGGCATAACTATAGAAAGGGTTAGACATTCTCCTCGGCCTCGCCGCAAAGATTGCATGATGCCGGAACGGCCTCGTTCCATCGGTGCCGGAGGGCGGCTGTAGAGAGAATTCCAATACGGAACTTTACATATAGAGACCTTTCCCACCAAGAGAAAACGTAATCCAGGTACTCTTCGCAACCGACCCGATTCTTAATATCAAGATATCAGCCCAGTTGCTATTCACTTGCTGTGCTTTCAACCCTGATCCAATAGGTATGCATGTATTTGATAAACCCTTTTGTTTTTAGATGCAATATGTAACTATCCGCAGTCAACAGTTTCCATTTCATGGTACACATAAACAGCATAAAATAGTGGCACATCAGAATATTTTGGCCAATAATCTCGAGCATTTCTTCTCTTTCACTTGTTTTAAAACTGTCAGTGTGTTGGGCAGGTCCAGAACACAATTTTGTCACCATGTCTCCATGTCTTGGCTGAAATAGTCTGATACATCACTGGGGCACTAAAAGAGTAACTTGTACATTTCGATTGGAGCTTCCTCTATGATGGGGAAAAGTTGGTCCAATGGACGGATTCGAAGAGCGACCTCCACGCATCTTTGCAGCCAGTTTCTTCCATTTTTCTTTCCCATTTCACCTTTATGTTGTGTGCTTGTGGGGCAGGAAGTGTGTGAGGTTGTGCATGGTTGTGGGCGTGATGTGGATGGGTTGGTGGGCGCATGCGAGGACACTGCGTATGGTCTTGCGGCGAGCCACACTGACTCGGAGTGCACATGTTTCGGTGGATGCCTGGCTCATGGCAGCAAGCTCATGTTCGAGGCTTGCCGCCATGAGCGAAGTGCCGCTTGGGGGAGAAGGGTCGCAAAAGCGGCCCTGGAAGAGGTGAGAGAGACGGGCGGCAGCAGAGACATGAGTGGTCTGCACAGTGGTCTGCACAGTGGTGATCTGCAATCTTATAAATGAATAAGTCAGAGAGGCGTGACGCCTACATTACCTAACTCCATGTGCTTCTTCCTTCACAGGAGGGGTCCATAATTTTGAAGATACAATACGTGAAAATGCATACCTTGTCCAAAACTTGAGTCACAATCTGTCTAATGATATTTAGGGGCTGATTCATGGAATATGTGCGCCGAAAAACGGGGATTTGTACGCCATTCTGCCCGCAAATCCCCATTTGTTAAACAGGGATTTGCGGGCAGAATGGCGCACAAATCCCTGTTTTTCGGCGCACAAATTCAATGAATCAGCCTCTTAATTTATGTAAATTGTCTACCAATTGTGTGATAATTTTGTGAGTCATTGGGCCAGCTTTTTAGTTGGTTTGGCCGTTATAAAATGGCCTATCTGCAGAAATGTATACAAGGAACAACTGGAAACATGGAATTTGTGTGTCAGATTTTAGACGGATATTACTAGGCTGTTATCCTGAATTTAAAGGTTCTTGAGGTCCACTTGAATCAAGGATTTTAATCTTTTCTCTCTTAATGCCTCTTAATGCCTCTGCTTCATCATTCTTTACTCTTGTTAGTGCAATTCACTGCAGCTGTGATTCAAGTATGTTGTTCTGAACAAATGTCCAGCAACCATTTAATGTGTTTCAAGTGAATGCATGTTTATTTCTGAGGATATTGTCCTCTACACCGTTATCGTAGCCATGATATTATCATATGCAGCATAGTGCTCTCATTTCATGTTCAGCCAAGAATATCACTTACTTTTTCATGACTAGATTACTGCCTTGCCCTAAAACATAATCTGAAATGTGGGCGGGAAGGCTCAACTCCTCCTTTCAGGTTCCCCTATGTTACCTCTCGCTTCTCTCAGGCAGCTTAATTACTGGGAGAGACAGTCTCAGGAACAGATAGTGCACCCAGGCAAGAACATTGGTTTTTAATATTCATCACTTATTCTTTTATTTTTTTATCATTTGTACCCTAATGGAGTGTGGCAAGATACATTTTCTTGTCAATTACCTGTCCACTGTGGTAAACAAAGAAGGGTAGTGTTCTGTAGGTTTTGGTCAGGATCCTAATCCTTGCATACTTTTGGATTTGACTCGGATTGTGCCCGGTATTAACTTATTTAGTCCCTTCTTGATATCACCAGAGCCACTGTTTTATCTGCTTTTATTTTCAGTCCCAAGTCATCCCCATATATTCAAATAAGTTCCTTTGATGCACTAATGAATGCTTCAGGTTTCAACACACTCTGCAAACAACCATAATGCATTTACTAACCCACTGACCTAGAGACCCTCTATAAAATGGTCCCCTCTCAGTACAACAGCCAGCGGTTTCATAGCAAAAGCTAGATGGATGGGGAAAGCAGGTACCCTTGCCAGTCCCCTCTTTGTAGAGAAAATAGTGCCCCATTTTCTTTGATGCAAGGAAAAGGTCCACCATAGATTATGTATATTTTCATATTCAAGGTGTCTAAGAAATCCATCCAGTTCAGAACCACCAAGAGAAAGGTCCATCTTACTCTGTCAGAGTCTTTTGGTGCCTCAATAGACAGCACAAAAGCTGGTCCTGGTGTAGACTCTGCCAGCACTGCCAACACCTTATGCTGTTCCAGCCCATTTCGTCCCACAGCGAATCCCAAAGGGTCTGGATGTTTCAATCCATGATATTACTCTTTAGTCAATTTGTAATAGATTTGGTGAAATTTCTGTAATCAACTTTGAAAGTGATACTGGTTTGTATTAAGAACTGGGTTTGCCTGGTTTACATCAAATTGTGATTATTGCTTGGAACCAGCTTGTCCGAACCAGTGGGCAAAATCTGCTTACTACATCTCAGTAAGGTGTGGTTCAGTTCATCTAAGACCTTGTTAGAAGATCTGTGAGAGAACCCATTCAGTCCTGGCTCCTTTGCTCTCAAGAGTCCATATAAGATTAGTTGATGGTCTTCCAGGAATTGATTGATTGATATTTTATTTCTATCACGCTCGTACACAAGTGTTTCAGAGCGCGAACAGTATCTCATCTCAGAGGGCTCAACAGTATCTCATCTCACTCCTGATCTATCTTCCAGAGTGGTAACCCCTCTAGGGGCCTCATTATGTATATTGTGGTAACAGTATACAAAGGTTGAATGTAATATACCTAATATCATGCCTAGAAACACGTGTGTACAGGCGTGTTGTAACTGACTTCTATCATATCATATCATGTTCTTAAAATACATCCTAATTATGAGTTTGAATTGAATGATAAATGTATGGCATGGGCTACATAGAATGTAATGCATGGGGTAAACAACCCTAATTACTTCATCCATGTTTTCTATATACTATATGGCATAAACAACCCTAGTAATCTCAAAAGGTACTTAGGTGGCATTCTGCACATAATTAGAGCCTGGGTATTTTTGCATTTCCCAGCTACTGATAGACTTAGATGATCCTACAGCATTTTGTTTTATTCACCTGGGAAATTAGCTATATTCACAGCTTTGATACATTTTCTCCAGTATATATCAGTTTGATCCTTGCCTTTTTTTTATTGCAAATTGGGTGGACCAAGAGCCTGGCCACTCCTTTTACTTTGTCATGCTTAAAGAACCTGTGCCTTCTTTCCAACGAATCTTTTAGGGTAGCAAATATAATCATGAGTATGTATTTGAATGAATTCCTGCCCTGTGAGTTTTTAGCTTCTTTTTAGTATTATTTTTTCTATATGAGAGGACAACCCTCTAAGTACCACCGGGTAAATCTTTGCTACCTCCAAGACCCAGAAGGTAAGTGCAAGTGGCAGAGATGGCCTCAATCCAACACCACCCCCTGCCAGACCTCTTCTGCTTTAGTGTGCCCTGTGATCCTCCATCGTACTTTTTCTGGCACACCGGATGGGGCCAGCCATGATATCCACCAGGCTGTCGTACACTCCCTTTGCCACTCAGGGCTCTGCACTAGAGTGCCCAATCACGCATTCTCCCGGTAACATCACAGAGCCCTGTTGAGATAGAATGAGACCCTCATGACCAGCTCTTGCCAGTTCTTGACTGATGAGAGTGGAGCATCCATCACCAGAGTGACTACGTAAAGGGCAGTAGGGCCAAAGGTAAAAACTGTTTTCGTCTTGGCCTCTCTTGACTTCCTCAAAATGATCCTAGATACTTCCCAAGATGATAGCTATCTCAACATCCCGGAAGGACTAATCGACTCTGCATGAATAAATATTCAAACTCACTGGACCCACCTTGCTACTGTTCCCCTCCTGCATTCTTGAGCTGGATCTGGGCTTCCCTTGCTCCCCATCTGCCTGTTGTTCACAATTAGGCTAGTTCCTCACTCCTCCACCCAAAGGCTGGTAATGGACTCCCTTTGCTCCCCTTTCACACCCTCAAATCTCCATCCCCGATCTGTCTCTTGATCTAACAGCATGCCTTTTGCCTAGTGGTTTACATGTACCCTTCTGCCTTCTTCCCCTTTCTTTTGTAGAAGACCCTCAAAAGGCGGATTGCTATTGTCATGCATTATCTTAAGAACCGTGTTTTGTTCAAAACACTCTCTGATGCCACCAATAATATAAAATAACAAAAATACATTAAATACAAAATATTAGAAAGGATTGGGGCACGCAGCTCAGTTACGGGCAGTTGTAGCAGACTCCATGGGGTTGATGATGATATGTTTACTCTGAATCGCTGCTGGCTATAGGGGACTGCAATCGAGAATGTTATAACATAACAGGGAATAGGGGCCATTTGATGGAGCACCAGGCTTTAGCAGTCACCTAATGCTCCCTCTTATGTTAGCAAATTCATTACTTCATACTCGGAAATAAATTGCCAAAACTCTACAAAGGCCATGTTTATGAAGTAAGTAATGTTTTGACAGCATAGAAAAGGGCACATGGTTGATACGTGGCAGATGTGTTTACTGCACGCCAACTAGACTGCATTGTCACCCAGATGGCTTTATGGTATATATTTTATCCATTTACTTTCAAATTGGCAACAGTGTTCATAAAGATGTTTAAACAAAATTGCACATTGAGATTGAGTACCTCTTGTGTCAATTGTGCTGAGAGAGCGCCATCATCACGAATGTGCTTCTGTAATCAGCTAACACAGTCCTCACTCTCCTGCCCTATTCCAGGCTCCTGAACTAAGGTGCATGGAACAGAAGAATCATTGTGGGATGGATCTTGGTTTCCCTGCATTGAGTTGCCTACCTTACTTATGAGGACCATTGCTATTCCTCTACAAGGGCAGACACATCTGACACATTGCCTCATACACAATTACTGGGATAAGTTAGAGGGACATGGAGGTAATGTATGTAATCTTCATTACTCCTAGTCCCACTCTTCCTCATCCAAGTACTTACCTATGAGGCAAGGTGGCTCATAAGTAAAAACACTGGGACAAGGTTGAGGGATAGGGAGATAATTCTGGGCCAAGGAAGGGTTGAGACAGGAGATGGGAGAGGGGGTGGTGCAGTTATTGTGCAATGAATCATCATTTCATCCATTTCCAGGCTAAGCAGGCATGATATGTGGTATTAGTGGCTAGAGAGGTGGTTTGGTGCAGCCACTCTAGTCATTTATTAGTTTGGCTTGACCTTTTTTAAACTGGGCATCTCTGATAAAGCACTCCTGCTAAGTGTAATTACCTGGCTAGACTGACCTTTGGGAGCTGCCAGTCTAGCTATTTCTTACAGTGGGACTGTATATTTGTCTGGGCATCTGTGATCAAAATATAACCATGATAATTGTTATTGCTTCGACTGGCATTTTGGTGCAACCAGTATAGTTATGTCTAAATGTGGCCTGGGATGTTTTACTGTAATATGTTATTTTATTGTGTAGCCAGTTGGACAAGTTTTCATTGTGGGATTAATTAAAGAATTAGTGTTCCTGTGCACTGTTGGTGACTTGCATGTGTTGGATTTTTGGATTGGTGTTACCCTACAAAACAATTGCAAACTCTGTGGCTTTTAAGCCAATATTTCTCAGAAAGTGTGCTGTATAATGCATTAAAACACATATTTATATCTTTCTCCTAGTGCAGTGTGTGGTGTACCACTCCAGCAGCACGTTCATGCATATTGTGAAAGCGTGGTAATCTTGGCCGGCTCAAAGTGTGGCGCGACCCATGGGGTGGGGAGCCCTCAGCATGGCTCGCAGGGAGGCCTTAGATTTTGTGCTTCACCACTGATTGGAATGCAACATGCAGCAATTTTAAAAATGTGGGGTACCTACACATGATGTAGAGGACCACCGGGAAAGGTCCAAACTTCTTTGTAGGCCTACCTGGCACTTCCTGCGCCCCTTCCATTCACAGAGTTCCATCTCCTGCTATCTATCTCTTCCCCCAGTATAGCTACGTATGTGTTATTGTAAAAACAGCTTAGAGAAACTTCATAAAGCTATTTAATGTATTACAAACCTGAGGTATGCAGTTTCAAAAACTATGCAAGAACATGTTTATGTTGTATTGGGATGATATTTGGAGGATTAAAATGACTTGTCTTTTTATCCCATCTTTCAAAAAATTCAGACATTTACAAAGAAAATACATATTTGTGAAAATAAATTTGAAAAATAACTTAGATGCGGGCCCGATTCAAGAATTCTTTTGACGGTTCTATGTTGTTTTTCCCCAAGTAAAATTCTTTGTTGTACTTTACTTTGACAACATAATTTGCTTTTTTGCCTATTTTTTTTAAAGGGCGGCCAAGTCCACCTCCCCCCCTCCTGCCCCAACCTGCCCTTTAATACATATATATGTAATTACTTCCCCACAGAGATATTTTGTCATAGTAAAGCATGACAACGTTTTTTCTTCGGTAAAATAACGGTTAACGGTTTTGACGATATTTTCCAGATAGCACTGCTGCAGTCAGTACCATGCTAGTCTGGGTGGGTAGACGCTAATATATGTTAAGAGCGTCCCTGAGGAATGAAGTCATCCCCCCTACTCAGCATTATGTCGGCCTGACTGTGTTAGAACTGATATAATATTGTTTCGTCCTCATCATATATGTTGGCCTATGCCCAGTCGCTTTGTGAGGAAACCCGTATTACAAGGTCGTGACCTCAAGTGAATCAAGCCTCCATTTTAGGTTAGAACCGCCATTTTAGTTTTTGTACAAAGTCACCTTGTAGTATAAAATGGCCGTCCCGTGTGCTCTTGTTCTTGCCTTAACCTCTTCAACCTCTGTAGGAGGGTTAATGTCCAACTTGCCTTCAGGCTACATGTTAGGGTCATGTAGACCTTGTCCTTTGTTGACCTCGGGATCAGGGGATTACTTGAATTAGCAATGTTAAACTACAAGTATACAAGAACAATAATGCTATCCAAATACGGCATGCAAAACATTTGTTTGATCTGTATTAAAACGATACGTAAAGAGTGTAACGTTAAATTAAAGAATAATAGTGTGTGTTAGTAAATGTGTTCAAAAGTAAACCGCATGCACGAGATATGTAAATTAGGAAAACGAACCTGGCGCAACCCTAGGCCAGTGTATAATTAACTTGTAAGGGGCTGGACATCATTATAACAAACTGTATAAATACGCTGATGTCCAGCTAGCAAATTCTGCTCACTGCTCACATTGAACCCTGCTGGTGGTCTCTGTGATATATTGACAGCCAAATAGCTATTTGTGTACTTTGTTCAATACTGTTCAGTTTTGTAATAAAGATTCTGGGAATCTTTACAAGCCTGTGTCGGTGTATTTTCCTGTGCTTGGTGTAACAGCCTTAATATTGTATTTTTCTGATCCCACAGATGGCGCCCGAATAGGGACTCTCAAGATTGACTTCGTCTCGTTGAAGGTTGGCTCGGCTATCGGACCGGGATCGGACGGTGCCAACAGAAACGGCTACTCTAGACGAGAAGAGAATTCCTCGACGAAACTGCACGATCCGATCCCTGAACGGTGAGCTGTAGCACCAGACGACGTCTTGACGAGGGTCCATACATCGAGGTGGGTATATTTGCCGAAAATCACCAGACACGTGGGTCCTTAGCATTGTCCTTAGTAACCCGATCGGGCCTCCCAGTCCTTTGGTCAGGTGAATCGTGTCCCGATTCTTAATTTAAACCTGACAATTTGAATTTGGAGCATTGTACTCGCGAGCACAATTATTTAACCAGGTAACACCAGAACTTTGATATGCCTGGGAAATTGTCTGCCTGCTATAGGGCATTATTCCACAGTGACAGACAATCTTTGGAAGATAGCTGTCCCGCACTACAGGTGGGGTCGCCGGCATGTACTATGTACTGTAAGAAAGGCTTTGGTAGTATAGCATTTAATGACATTTGGCACAGACAGACCAGACATAATTCTAATCTTCGGTGGCCAACCAATGGTAGTTTTGAAATGCCTCGTATAGAATATTTAGAGTCTGTATTAGAGTAAAGAAAAAGGCTAGACCTGCAGCATTTGACGCATTGCACAGTTGGAAAACAGAATCTTTGCAGCAACAAAAGAGTAGAGAGAAACATATGCGTAGACATATGACAAGTGTCGAAAAGGCGCGGTTATATGATCAAAATAAACAATTGGAGTCAGTTAGGAACACGGACAGGGCGTTTCAATTAGGCATTCAGAAAATCTACCCTTCAAAAGATTTTCATACGTCAGATGAATTGATTAATAAACTTTTGCATGAACGAAGGCCCGATGCCTCCGCGCCACCCCGTATGTCCCTCCTCCCGGCACTTTGCCCCTTTCCGTTGTTGTTCCCCCTCCTATAGTTCCTCTGGTCCTCCCTGCTGTTCTTCCTGTTGTTCTCCCAGCCGTTGCTCCTTTGCCTGCCCCCTTGCCTCCACCTGTTGATATTCAGAATGTGCCTGCTCTTCTTCTTCCAAGTGATTCTGCATCGCTTGTAGTAGACCAGGGAGCAAGACCAAGGGTTGTGACTCGTAATACTGTGCCCCCAGAAAAAAGAGTGAATTGATTGCTTGGGCTAAACATTGTATGGAGAAGGGTGAACAAGCTGATGTTTTTTCCACACTCGAAAATTTAAAAGGTATTCCTGAGAAAAATGTTTTTATTGAAGGATTAGGGACTCATTTGAGTATAATATGGAATAGATTAAATGATGTAGATTTCCCACAAGGGTTACGGGATTTGAACGCCTTAGCGTTGTCCAGAGATACTGCGGAGAAGGTATATGAGCATGTTCAGAGGAGTTTTGAGTATAGGAAGGAGTTGGAAGGGTTACAGAATGAGGAACCAGATGGTGGTAGTTTAGGTATTATGTAATTACAGAAACGGTTTTCTCCTCGCCGTGAATTAAAAGGTGAGGAAGCGCAAATTTGTATACAGGATGCGATAAGATGGATTTCGGATATGTCGATAACTCCAGATGAAGTATATGACACATATAGTCAGTATACATTAGAAATGCAAAAGAAAGTGATACAGGTGATGGTAGAGTACTTGCAGAATGAGTGCATAAATAGAAAGATTTGTTGTCCCGCAGAATTGTTGAGTGTTTATAAGAGAGCTTTTTCGGTTTATACTTCTTCGACTGCTTTAGCGCTCGACTTGGCTCTGTTGCTTAGTAAGCGTTCGGAGTTGCCTACATCTCAGTTGCCTATGAGAGAGGTTCCCCCCGACATTTGTCCCGAAGTTTGAGGTTGTGGCCAATGCTGCACAGGGTATACTCGCTGTGAACATTCCCGCACATTATGTATCACAGTTTGTTCACGTCCCGTTTTCAAGACAGGAAGTGAACACCATAGAGAAATCTATTCCCGATATAAGAAAGAATCCGACCGGGTTCTATACAGAAATAGAGTCGGTCTTACAGTCGTCGGTATTCACCTTCAGTGATATTGACCTATTATTTCCCGTACTCCTGCCAGTCGATTTGTGGAAACAGATTAGGACTATAGATGACATACCTGGGTTGGGAGATACATGAGATAACATGGTTAGGCTAGATAGAGAAAGACCAGCTGGCGAACGACCGCCTCAAGTGATATTAACCTTGCCTGATAGAATCATTGTAAAATTGAAAACTATAGTTCCTAAAAAAAGAATCATTTGGGACAAGCTTACGGCCTGTGTCCAAGGAAAGCCTGAAGGTGCTACCGATTTCTTCAATCGGTTCGAGCAGGTATTTTCAGATTTCAGTGGACAAGACTTAGGCACAGAGTCAGGGAAAAGGCTGTTTGTCGACAGATTTGTACGTGGATTGCTGCCTGACATCCAGTTACAGATTATGGGCCTCATTAGGACTCCGGCGCTAAACCATGGTGCTATTAGCACCACGGTCCATGCCGGAGTCCGTCATGGCGGAATGGGGAATTACCACCCCATTCCAAGGTTGGTGGGGCGGCAATTCCCCATGCCGCCATGGCCCTTCCACATTCCCATTTTTGCCCCATAGGGCTCAATGGGAATGGGGAAGGCGATAATTACGGCACCCCAGGCATTAAAGTGCAACCCGCAAAGGGACCTCGTAATCAGGCGTTAAGGGTTTAACGGCACCGACACCTTTTATGGCGCCGTTACCCCTTAACGCCTGGGTTGTAATGAGGCCCTATGTCTTCTGAAAGCGCTTGGCAGGCGAAGTCTCAATCAGAAGTACTGCATATGGCTCAGTACTATGAAAATCGTGTAAATACTGAAAAGGAAAAACTTGAGGAAAAAAAGGGTGACCTGAAAACAAAAGTTTTATTGCAACAGGTTGTTAAAAGCCCTAGAGGGGTAACCAATTTAGAGGTCAGTACATTCCACAGGGAAGTGCGCCCTTGGCTCCGGTAACCATTAACCAGTGTGCTTATTGCCGGCAGGAAGGCCACTGGCGCGCACAATGTCCGACCTTGCAGCAAAGGTCATTTGGGAACATGGGTAGATGATCCAGAGGTCGCCCACATGCAGGGGGCCCTGGCAGAGGTCAGTTCGCACCGGAACCACAGCAACCTCCCTCACAAGATAAGCAAGTTTCGAATGTGGATAATAGAAACATTTATGATCACCCTTCTGCCGCGTACCTCTCTGAAGAGCTTCCTTTTGATAATATTCTTTTTCGCTAGGATTGCCCGAAGCAGGATTTGGAACCTACGCCTATTACCATTCATCAGAAAGGCCTCTATGTTGAGATGGTGGTGGGAAATAGGAATTATCTATTTTTAGTAGATACGGGAGCACAGAAATGTTCCATTGATCATTCACGGGTTCCAAATATTCCCCTGTCAGGGCAGTACAACGTTTCCGAAGGGTTTTCAGGCACACCTGTAGTTTGTCGGGTCTCTTTGCCGGTACCGATAACACTGGGTCCCTTTACGGAACAGTGTCCATTTCTACTTACCACAAACTGTGGGGAGAACTTGCTGGGGCTAAATTTGTTGAAGGCATTGCATGCAGTAATACATTGTTCTCAGGACGGAGTTCGGTTAACGATTTCACCTCACCAATCACTCGCCTCTCAGTTTTTGACTCGACCTTTACCGCCAGAATTCAGTAATGTTCCAGAATGCTTATGGGCAATTGATGATAATGATGTGGGCATTCTTCAAATTGAACCTGTTAAAATTATTTTGAAACATGGAGTAAAAATGCCTCGCATCCCGCAGTATAAGATCTCAGTTGAAGGCGAACGGGCTTTGAAATGTATAGTTTCTGATTTTGTACATCGTGGAGTAATTGAGGAGATTACGGGTAGCCTATGTAACAGCCCCATTTTGCCAATATACAAAAAAGGTGATAATGCGATTCCCTTTCGTTTTATAATTGATTTACATGCTATTAACAAAATTGTGGCTCCTCAATTTCCTATTGTACCTGATGTTACAATGATACTGACCATGATTCCAGCTTCTGCCACTCATTTTAGCGTTGTTGATCTTAAAAACGTGTTTTTCAGTATTCCCATACACACGGATAGCAGGTATTTGTTCGCGTTTACCCTAGGTGGACACTCGTTTACGTTCACTCGTGCACCACAAGGGTACACTGAGAGTCCAAGTATTTATAGTAGGGCATTGAAAGAGCAGCTCGATACTCTCGAGTTGCCTACTACTTGCACATTACTACAGTATGTAGATGACCTCCTCTTGGCTGCTGATTCTGAGAGCGCCTGTAAAGAAGGCACCGTGTTGTTGCTTTGTCATCTAGCGAAACATGGCCACAAAGCTTCACTTCAAAAATTCTAATATTGTTGTCAGGAGGTGGCCTATTTAGGCTACCTCCTGTCAAAGGAGGGAAGATGTTTGACACCTGAACGAATAAAGACTATTTCTGGCATGTCTGTCCCAAATACGCAGAAGGAAGTTAGAGCCCTGATAGGTATGGCTTCTTACTGTAGATTGTGGATCCCTAACTTTTCGTTTACGATTAAACCAATGCTGGCTTTGACAAAGAAGGGCATTTCTTTGCCATTGCCATGGACTTTGGAACACCAGACAGCATTTGATTTGCTCAAATCCGCGCTGTGTTCAGCGCCAGTTTTAGGAACTCCGAATGATGACAAGGCCTTTGTATTGTTTGTGCATGAACGTGATGGATGTGCTTTGGCTGTATTAACGCAGGAGCATGGTGGGAAGAATAGGCCATGCGGCTACTATTCCTCCGCCCTTAATCCTGTAGCATGCGCTTTGCCAAGATGTATGCGCGCTGTCGCTGCTGCTGCTGCGTCTGTAAAACAGAGTGAGGGAATGGTCCTAGTTCATGCGTTAACCCTAATGGTACCTCACTCTGTAGATATTTTATTGAATAGAACTCAAACGCAACACCTCACTTCTGCACGATTGACAAGACATGAACTAATCTTGTTTGCCCCCCACATACAAATTCAGAGGTGTTGTGTATTAAATCCGGCTGAACTATTACCTGTCTCGCAAGATACTGTTGATGGTGACGAAGCGTCACACGATTGCCTTTATGTGACAGAACAAGAGACTAAAGGCAGAATCGATCTGAAAGACACGCCTTTGGATATCCCACAAGGAGAGCTATTTTGTGATGGCTCTTGTTTTAAACTTCCAGACGGTACATCCACGGCTGCTTATGCCGTCACTTCTTTAAACACGATTGTGGAAACCAGAAGAATTATGCATAATTCCGCGCAGGCCGCAGAAATTATAGCGTTAACTCGAGCTTGTGAACTTTCTGAAGGGCTTACAGTAAATATATATACCGATAGTCAGTATGCTTTTGGGGTGGTCCACAATTTTGGTAGACTTTGGAAAGAACGAGTTTTCTTGACCTCGCACGGAACGAAAATCCAGCATGGCACTTTAATAGTGCGATTACTTTCAGCACTCGCACTCCCTGTTCAATTAGCTATTATCAAATGTTCAGCACATCAAAAGGTTACAGATGATGTAGGAAAAGGAAATGCTTTCGCCGATCAGATAGCTAAACAAACTGCCACTGATTTTAGTTCAGAAATGTATGCTGTAAGAGAGAGTGTAAATATTTGCACTTTGGGTGAAAGTATCGATGCTGTAAAAGACATTCAAGCAGATGCTACCATAGAAGAAACTAAGAGATGGATTGAGGGCGCAGGGAGATTGGATGATGATGGGTGTTGGGTGGACAATATTGAAGGAAAATGGTTACTCCCTGACGCCTACATTACAATGCTGGTTATTATGGCTTATGGTCCGATACATGTTTGTGCGCGTAAATTGACAAAAATGCTACACAGTGTATGGGCCAATGATAATATTTTCAAAACCGCGGAGCGTTTTGTCCAAGGGTGCATGATCTGCTTGCAGCATAATGTAGGAAAAGGTACCTCGACTCCTAGAGGAAGTTTCACTCCACCTTCTGTCCCGTTTGAGGTTATTCACTTTGATTTTATTGAAATGGAACGTTGTAACAATCCGAAATGTGTTGGTTGTCATCTGTGCCTTTAGTAAGTGGGTTGAGGGTTTCACGGTTAGAGATGCAATGGCCATAACCACGGCAAAAACTCTTTTGAAAGAGTTTTTTCCTAGGTTCGGGCTTCCGAGAGTCATCTGGTCAGATAATGGGCCACACTTTATCGCTACTGTAATCCTACAAATTTGCAAAGGATTACAGATTGATAAACGGTTCCATTCGGCCAGACATGCCCAAAGTGCCGGATTAGTGGAAAGGCATAACGGCATTATAAAGAACAAACTCGCTAAGACGTGTGCTGGCACCAAGCTAAAATGGCCGGACGCCTTACCGATCGTGTTGCTGTCGATGAGAACAACCCCTCAAACTAAGACTGGGCTCTCTCCCTTTGAGGTGGTAATGGGGAGACCTGCTAATATTTGGGGTTTGCCAAAAAGCAGTTCACTGCGGGACATAGAAAATGTGCTTCTTTCAGATTACTGTAACCAGTTGACTAAAAATCTGTTTTCAATTCATCACCAGGTGCGAGAGGCATTACCTGTACGCTACGAGGGTCCCGGTCACAGTCTACGACCGGGGAACTGGATCCTCATGAAGGTTTTTGAGAGGTTGTCTTGCCTTGCACCTCGGTGGAGGGGTCCCTACCAAGTCCTGCTAGTCACTCAGACTGCTGTGCGGGTAGCGGGTCATAAGAACTGGATCCATGCGATGCACACCAAACGGATCCCACAGCCTGTGCCATACAATACAGAAGATACAGAATCCCTTCCCACTGCTGTAACTAGTGTGCCTGAAACAGCAACAACCAACAAGGGAGAATCGGAGACCGCTCCGGAATCCGCAAGGCCAGATAAAACGGTCATCTTGTCTCCGCACTCCCCAACAGTAGAACTTCCGGATCAATCCTTTTCTGATCCCATTTCCGTTCATTCGCTACTTCCAGATGGAAGTGACGACACTTTGTCCTCACCAGAAACTGTGAAATATAATTTGCGTCCAAGGAAGTAAATGTACAGCATGGTCTGACTGTGCGATTGGAAAAAAAAAATCATTTGAGGGCTTGTCTTTTGGCCCGACTGTACGGAAACATTCTGTTGGCTAAGGGTTGTGGGAAAGACATTAAGAAGACATTAAGAAGACGCGTGACTGGAGTCGCCAGCAAACGAACAATTGTTGTTTTTTCGGTTGAAGACTTCAATGACTGCACCCACTACCGCTCGTACCAAACTTTTAGAAAAAAATGTGACTAGCAGAGACAATAATCAAGCATGTAAACGGACCCCCAAAGTATATTGTTGCCTTTTTGTGATAATTACTGGATTTTTAGTAACTGTTGGTTTTGGGTTATGGTATCTGGAGGAAGCATATCCGCTAGAGGACTTTTTACCTATTGAAAATGTATCTGTTGTCCCCACTCCTTCCGTGCAATTGCATACTTTATCGCCTAGAGTTTCTTTGCATAGACGGAACTATCAGAATAATACCCTTTTGGTAATTATGAATGCCACTCATGCAATTTTAAATAAGACCAATTGTTGGATCTGTTCACATCTACCGCAACATGGGGATAAGGGGCTAGGTTGGTATATTCATCCTTTACCTTTGACAACTGCCTGTTACGCTTCTCTTAGAGCACTATTTTTTGGCCGATGGAATGATAGCATCTCAGGGAACTTTGATGGTACAAATTTAAATAGCTTTGAAAAACATGTTTGATTACGCTTTGTGAGGAAACCCGTATTACAAGGTCGTGACCTCAAGTGAATCAAGCCTCCATTTTAGGTTAGAACCGCCATTTTAGTTTATTGTACAAAGTCACCCTGTAGTCTAAAATGTCCGTCTCGTGTGCTCTTGTTCTTGCCTTAACCTCTTCAACCTCTGTAGGAGGGTTAATGTCCAACCTGCCTTCAGGCTACATGTTAGGGTCATGTAGACCTTGTCCTTTGTTGACCTCGGGATCAGGGGATTACTTGAATTAGCAATGTTAAACTACAAGTATACAAGAACAATAATGCTATCCAAATACGACATGCAAAACATTTGTTTGATCTGTATTAAAACGATACGTAAAGAGTGTAACGTTAAGTTAAAGAATAATAGTGTGTGTTAGTAAATGTGTTCAAAAGTAAACCGTATGCACGAGATATGTAAATTAGGAAAACGAACCTGGCGCGACCCTAGGCTAGTGTATAATTAACTTGTAAGGGGCTGGACATCATTACAACAAACTGTATAAATACGCTGATGTCCAGCTAGCAAATTCTGCTCACTGCTCACATTGAACCCTGCTGGTGGTCTCTGTGATATATTGACAGCCAAATAGCTGTTTGTGAACTTTGTTCAATACTGTTCAGTTTTGTAATAAAGATTCTGGGAATCTTTACAAGCCCGCGTCAGTGTATTTTCCTTTGCTTGGTGTAACAGCTTTAATATTGTATTTTTCTGATTCCACAACTGAAGTTTTAAAGAATTCTACCGTTGCTAAGTGGTATGTGCGGCTATGGCGATCAGGCTGTGCCGCACACGTTATGTGACGCACCGCAGTACAGTATTTCCAGTTAAACTGACAATAAGTGCGTAGAGCAAGCAGGTTTCTTCTTTAATAGCATTTCTGCCAGCTGTCGGTGCTTGGCAAAAACCTACACACTCTCACTGCTTTCAAGAGGAAGTGTTGGAATAAAGCTTGCATTGTTTTACCAAGTCACATCAGCACCCTTGAATTCTCTGGAAAACATTGCGTTTAGAGAGAGTTTATTGAATGTAAACAGCTGTTCCCCCGGTTAATTGACCACAGATGTTGTATAGATATGTTGTGGTTTACAGACGCAATTTGACATCTATGTCGTGTTACGTTTCCATGGCAGGTAATGCTACATTGCCATCGGTAATGCGCTGCAGCTGTGAGCGAGTGGTTGGCATATTGACCTAGTACTTTGATAACTCATATATAGAATCGCGCGTGAGGCGTCTGCAATACCAATGGATTTTGGGTGGCTTATCGGTCTAAATCAAGTGCTCAAAAAGCTTCCAGAATACCTGATGAGAAATAACACTAACTTGCCGCCATTAAAAAGACTTCAAAATTCTCCGATCATCAAAAGCATTTATGTTTTGCTGTAAAGTATATGTAAAGCTAGTAAAATACAAAAGGATCGGATGGGCGGCCTAAGAGGAGTCATGTCGTCAGCACATTTTCTGGGAAAAAAGGCCATCACAGGCCCTGCAGGGACACATAACTAGATCTGGCATTGACATGAATCCCAGTTCAGCTTGTACCTCAAAGAGGAATGAAGATGCTTCATCAGGATCTTAAACTCAGGGCTTTAAGTGGGTTAAGAAATCGAGGGTGGGGGGGTGCTCGTTTGGGGGCGTGGCTTATGGGGTGGGAGTGTCCTAAAAAAGTGCACAAACCATAGTAAGGTACGCACATGAATATATAAATGCTTACATTTATATATGTGTTTGCGTGCCTTACTAAGTTTTGTGTACTTCAAGATGGCTTGAAAAGTACACAAGCCAAACATAGTAAGGTATGCAAACAAATATATACAATTTATATATTTGTGAGCGTACCTTATAGTTTGCATACTTTTCAAGCCATCTTTTTTAAAGCTTTGACGACGGACAAAGCCCGAGGCATCTTTGTCTGTTGGCAAAGCTTTATAAAAGATGGCTTGAATTGAGTACTTTTCAAATCATCTTTTAGAATCCTCGAAATATTTAATGTAATCCCCAGGTTCGCCAGGGTTAAAGATGCCTTGGCGACCTGGGGAAACAAAGGGACAGTAACCTCAAATGAGGGGTCACCAGAGGAAGTTACAATGACTGACAGAAGTGGCAGCCAGCTACAGCAACGCTACAGCTGGCTGGCACTTCTGTCAGCATGCCTCACGTAATGGAGGGCGCATCTCCCGTCGTGGCTGCAGCAGGATAATGTGTTCCGCCAAAATTGTGGTGGGACTGTAGGGCCCTGGCTCAGCCCCATTTAGGGCCCGGCTCACTTAAAGCCCTGCTTAAACTTAAATGGTTTCAGCTAGGGGTCTGACCAAACTCTGTTGGTGTGGTTGGTTCCCCAGAACCAGGAAGACCCTTAAGATGAGAGAAAGGCCACAGACAGAGGAGAAACCGTCAGAGGCATGCTGTAGTGACAGCTAAAGTCTCCTTGGGATTCTAGAGGGAATGAAGGACTAGGGCAGAGGTCTGAAAGGACTATGCGAAGGATGCCAAAAAATGATGGGACTGCTGGTCCACAGTGTGGAATCATTCAAGGGGACATGCAACGGCCAATATGGATCAAGATCATTGCAAGGACAAAGGCACTCCTAATGCACATTCCACAGGTTTGCTAAGTGTGGCAATAGATTGGCTACAGACCCTTGTGTTGTCTAATCATCATATTGTCTACATTCAGAGCTTTTGGGCCGGATGCTGATTGTCTGTAAAAGGAACATTGATGCTCATGTACCATCTTGGTTGTGTGCGAATTGTTCGAGTTACAATTGCTCCAATGACAATTGACCTTTTCACAATTGACTGAATTGTGAAGGTCAATTGTTACATATGTGCGGGGGGAAACCCCTGCAACCCCCAGCGAACGCAAACCTCCACCAAAACCCCATATATATATAAAGTTTGTAAAGTATTATTTAATCTCCCACTAGTGATTTGTGATAAATCGCTCTGAAGTCGGTCTCTGCGTTGGGTGTTAGAAATATTTTGCCAGAGTCAGGTCTGTTAGAGTAAACCTCCTGGAATTAATTCCCAGGTGGTTCCTTGAGTCACTTGTAGCCTCTATGATATTATATGATGTGATATGCCATTTATAACGCTAAGTACACAAGTGTTTCTAGGAGCACAAGACAAGGAGGGGGACACAAAAAGGAGGACAAACCAAGCATCTTACCAGGCCTTGTGTCATTCAGATCCCGCAAGAACAGAGGACCTGGGGACCTCTAGCTTAAGACCTGCCCTCAGGAGGTGACGGGAGACACCAGGAAACTGTGCAACTCTTGAGTCAGGACATACACATTTTGAGAATGATTTGACAGATGTATTTTTAAAAATGAAGCATTATTTTTTTGAAAGTACCAGCTGACTCAAAATTCGATACAAACCTTGGAGAAAAAAATAAAAGACTAAAAAAAGATACATAGGGCCTCATTACGAGGTGGGCGGAATGGGTTTAACGGCGCCGGTAATAGTGCCGGTAAACCCATTCCGCCCTATTACGAGGTTCCCTTGCGGGACCCGCTCAGAACGTCTGGTCAGACCAGGCGTCCTTTGCGGGTCCCGCAAGGGGACCAGTGACAACATGACAACCTGGGTGACTCGGTTTCTCTGGTAGGTTCCAGGGAAGCTGTGCATTCAAGAATTGACATTCTGGCCAACTTTTCTCACACAGATTCCAAACTGTTTAGAGTTATGAGTCTACCAGCACTTTGCAATTTAACCCTTTCTAGTAAAGGAGTTTGTTTCAGCTCACCTTCAGCTTTTGTGGGTCACGGACCTTTAATTGATACCCTCACGAGCATGACAGTCCCGAAAATCAACGGGGGCAATTTCGACATATGCAGCCAAACATGCATGATGAAGTATATGGGAAGCGCAATGCAAAAGCATGGTTTATTCAGCAATGATTTTGCTCATTAAAACTTTAATTTAACCTCATCAAATATAGCATTGGGGTTCAAATCTGTCCTGATCAGTGGCACGACAATTTTGGTCAAATCTCGACAAGTGCAAATGTGACAGAGGAAAATATGTGTTCATTTTCCTATGTACAATGTCATGTGGGCTTAACGGTGGAGTTGTGACTGCTACCTTAAAATACAAATATAAATCTATTGTTTTGGTAAATTCTACAAACATTGCTACCAAAACTCGACCAGTGCAAGCTGCTTCATTCATAGGACAAGCGTTGTGTTTGATGTGTGTGCGGTTTTGTGTGTGCATACGTGTGCCCACATGTAGTTCTGAATGACTAGCAGCATGTTATATGCCCTCATCACCCGGTCATATACCCTCATCACCCGGTCATATGCCCTCATCACCAGGTCATGTATCTGCTTTGCTTGTGTATTTGCTCACTGAACTCAGATCACAAAAGCCTGCAGAGCCCCTGTGCTTTACTTAGGCAATATAACCCGAGGAGTGGTGCATTACCGGTTGGGTAATGCCCCCGGGGCCATAGTTGGAAGCCTGAGTGAAGCAAGGGCTTTAACAAAGCCCCAGGGGCATTACCCAACCAGTAATGCCACCCTTCGATGGTTATATTGCCATTATACCCCTGGCACGTTGTACCGGGGTACTAATAGGTATTTTCCTTGAGTTGAAAAATGGTGCTGCAACCGTTTCGCGACTCGAGAAGAAAAGAAAGTCTGCCAGGGCTTGGGGAGAAGGGACTATATATAGTCCCTTCACCCTTTCCATGGAAACAAGTGTCGGGCTTGGCGCAAAATGCACGCCGCAACGTCGCTGGGATTACCATCAGGTAACGCTCCTAAACGCACCAATCGGAGCGTTTATTTCATTGACATTTTGCCAGGCTGGGTACTAACGTGACACTAGAAATGGCCAGCCCCATTGCTACAGATGATTACAGGCATATGCATCAGTATGGTGCTCATATTAGAAAGGGCCCTGTGTTGCAGTTCCATCTGTCATGGCACTTACCCTTCTTGTAACAATGGAGTCGATGTCCTTGAGGTCCTTGTGTGCAAACATCATCAGGTCGGCATTCAGTGTCCGGATTCTCTGCAGACGCAGGCGGATGTAGCGGGTGGTGGTGAACTCCATCAGCGCTGGCGAAGGGTCTTCCGCGCTTGGTCTACCATTGATCAGCGAAGTATGGATCTGAATTGAGCAGAACACAATCTTGTTAATTTGTTTCGCTTTTATTTTCTAAAAAATCGTTCTGCACAGGACATCAGCTCCCTCCCGATTGGCAACAAATTAATTTGACGTTCATATCTCAAACATTTTTCAACAAAACCCACCATGACCTTACTTTTTAAAAGTGAGTACATTCATAAGGTTCTAGGTTATTTTGTGTCAATCAAATGGCTCCGAAAACAATGCTGTCAGCGCCATTCCCCTCTGTTTGTATTACTTCTATGTCCATGTTGATCATGCTGTTGCAGGGGCACGTACTCACTGTACTAGGTGAAAGATGTATGTTTTTTAATCACAGCTCACATTTTTCACTTAGTGTAGAAACAAGGGAGAGGTGTCTGGACCCTGGCACCCAACGTGTGGTGGCTGGTGATTTTTTTTTATTCGAGCAGCGTAAATATTTGCCCCAAGTATGTGAGAGCGAAAGAGTGTAGCGAGGAAGCACCAACCAACAAAAACGAGTTCACGGGAGTTCTCCCCATGAGTAAATGCTTTGAATAATGGTTTAAAATGGTGCATTAAACAGCACACTTTCTGTGAAAAGTTTAGTAAAATGCCAGACAGTTTGCAATTGGTTTTGTTGGATCACTCATGAAGAAATCCAATAGATGCAAGTCACCAACAATGCACACAAACATTTTCCAATGCATTTTCATGCCTTTTCTTACAATATATGCCAGTATAAAAAACATTTTCATGCTCGCTGTGCCCATACATTTCCATGCTAGCTACACCAATATATGCCAGTATTTACCTATAAGAACATACTCATGTTTGCTTTGCGTGTAATGCCAGTAATGATGCTATAAGAAAACATGTCCAAGGTGGCTCTACCAATATCTGCCTGTTGGCTTTGCCATTAATAATACCATGCCATAATAAGAAAACATGTCCAAGCTGGCTTCAATGTAGGCTTGTCTGGACATGTAAGTACACTTATCATGGATGCTTTAGCATAGATGTTCAGGAAAAAATGTCATGCCATGGTAAGAAAGAGCTAGACTGGCTACACCAAAATACCAGTCTAACCACAAAATAGGACACATCAAGTCGGCTTTGCCCAGAAATGCCAGTAAAACATGCCATGGTACTTAAGGAAATGTCAACAATGCTCCAGTGCTCCCTGGTCCTCCCATGTGATTTGCGCACACACACACTATCACACTCTTATCCATTCACTCACCAGTCACTCACTCATATCTTCGCCCACATCCACTCTGCATTCTCCACAAGGGCACCTACCCAGAAAATGCACACACAATTGCATTCATACCTTTTCACCCACAACCACCCATACACCTTCTCTTACATTCACTCACACTACATTCTCTGCATGGGTACCCACCCACCCATACCCACCCACCCAGAAGATTCTCAGTCACATTCTCATTTATTTATGTGATTATACAGCGCCGAAGCCCGCAGGCATTGGGGTGCTTACATTTAGACAAAGACAACATATAGGTAAAACGGGACACCTGGCTGTGTTTTACATAACCTGTGTATTTCTGACTTATTTAAAAATGGCTGTCTTCAATGCTTTCCTGAATGCCGTGGCTGCTCTCTAACCTGATTGATGTTTGTAGTCCATTCCACACTTGGACCGCTATAACAATGAAGGATTTACCAAGACCGTTTGATCTTTTAAACTTGGGGCAAGCAATCTGTCCCAGTGATTCTGATTTCAGCGATCAGCCTGGAATGTATTGGTATATCTGTTTCCTCTGATAAGTGGGTGATTTTCCATCGAGGCATTGATGGACAATAGTTATAGCTTTAAACATAATTGACACATTTACACCCATTCACTTACTTGTCACTCATCCATGCACTTTCACATTCATGTACACTGCATTCAATAGCCACCCAGAACATTCACACACACACAATCACATTCATACCCATTCATCCACCAGTCACTCACCTCCACTGGCACGGCATTCTCCACACTAGCGCCCACGCAGAACACACACATAATCAGAGTCATATCAATTGCCCCAACAGTCACTCACCCATTCACCATCTCTCACATTCACTCACACTTCATTTGATTTGCCACATGAGCACGCAGAAAATATATTCTCCCACACACACACACCCACACAAACAGCATTCTCAATCAAACAGTAAGTGCAGTCGCCATGCTTACTTGCATGCCCTATTGACACGCACACATAAACAGGCATACATACATGCATAATACTACATACACAATCACAATGAGTGCCTAGACACCCTTTTCCCATTAATTGTATCTATAGTTCCACCTTATATCACCCTTTAAAGCACAGAAAACGTGAATGCTTGCTAGAAAAAGTACCTATTTGAGTTCAATACTCTTTCATAACAGCTGAAAACATTGCTAGTCCATAATGCATTCATATTGATGTGTCACTTACACTTCTCCCATACAGTAACTGTTGCAGTGAATTTTCGACAGAATGCCTAACTGAACAAGGTACAAGTAACGAGTTAAGAATCAGTATCCGATTGATCCCATCCACAATATGAACATCACGGCACACGTCAAAGATGCTCACATCTAATAGATAGATGTAGTCTGTGGGTTTCAGGGAAGAACGTTGTAGTTCAAAAAACAAACATTGAAAGACAGTCAAGGAAATGTGAACTTCAAAGGGAGCATACGGCCAAGCAAGTCATAGTAGAGGTAGAGAAAAGGAGGAAGGTGGTTAAGCGGGTTAGTGGGATGAGCAGGAGGAAGTGGTGTGCACTACATATGTGAAAGATATCCAGCTACGACAGCAAAATTACGATATGAAATGATATGATTGGTTATTTATAACGCGCTTAATACCCAGAGATTTCTAAGCGCGGACCCGGGGATCGAACCTGTGTTGCTCTGTGTCATCTTGCAAGCACGTTGCCCTTGAGCTATCCTCCTGAGAAGGAATTCTTCAATTAGATATCTCATTAGATTAACGCACCTGCAGCAGTGGCCTGTTCATGGGACGTGCATGAACGAGTCAGCCTTTCATCGTTCTCAAGTCAGTACAATAAGTCCAGTTAAGTGCAATGGCGTAAATGCCATATTTAATTTCAAAATTGCATTTCTATTAGTCCAGCGGAGTGTCGATCACACCTCAATCACGCTCACATGCGCTTTACTTCTTTCAATGAAATTGGTACCTTTGATGTACTAGATGTATTACAATGTGGTGAGTTCACGCCAGAAATATGCCGTTGAAGGCATATTTGGGTGGGACTGAACCAGGCACATACAGGCATACACGATGTGTCGATTCCTCCTCCTGACATCACTTAGACAGATTGCTGCAATGTTATTAGTTCATTGTAGGCATATGACTCCAAAAGTCCAGTAGAACAAAGTTCAGAAGCAACTGATTTACTTTTAAGGATTCATTTTGTTTTTGCCAACTGAACACGTATGATTTATGCTCTCAATTTGACAAACACATGCTATCTGTACACAATTACCCCCCCCCCCCGATTTACACTTTATTTCCTTTGTTTCTTTGAACTTCTCCTTGGTAAGGAGGGTGTGACACTTTCAACTTAAAAAATTAAGCACATTTCATTGAGGTGCAACTTCCATGAACTTCACCCAAGCTTAATAACCATGCTTCTCCGGGAGTCTCATTAAACTGCAAAGTCAAGCACTTTAGCCAACTATGTGCACTGAGGTCTAATATGAAACCAAACTTCTCATTCCAAGCTAATTAAGATTAATAATTTTGGGGTCACAATTGGAACAGAAATCTGAGTCTCGAGGACAGCTCAACGTTTTTTATTGATTTATTTGTGGGGCTTAAGCCCCCCCTCTCTCGTCTACCCTACCCTCGATTCCCACACTAGCTCAGACATCCATAACTTTGGGTTAGTGCTATTGAACGGTAACCACTAGTTTCAATTTCCTTGTTCTTGTACTAGCACTGACTTGCCTAAATGCAGGCTCACTGACTTCTTAGCGTGTCCTACTCTCGCCACAGGTTAGTTTTCTAATGGGAACAGGAACAGTGCCTGCAGGGCTCTGTAGGAGTTGTCTATTCCACTCACAGCCAATCTGGCCTTTCCCTTCTTCTCTACCGGCTCCTTCTCCTTTAACTCCTCCCCACCTCTGGTCTGATACCTCCACCCTTTGATGTTAGTTCTACCCTTACTTATTCTCATTAATACTACCAATCCTCCCATACCACCACTCAACCAGACTACCTCTCCTCCTCTTACACTATGACCCTTCTACCAACAACTACTACTACTCCCCTCCAACCACAACTACTCTCCTCCAGACAGAACTACTCAAACACCCTCCTTTTAAACAGTGCAACCTTCTCAAAGTCACTCCTTACTATACCCTCACTACACACACACATTCACACTGCAGAACCACTATCACTCCTAAACCAATACCTCACCTTTTCCAACAATCTCTTCCATGATCCACTGCAATTCCTTCCTCCTGCAGGTCTGTTTGTTGTCCTCCATCTCCAGGACTAGCTAGCATGTTTGACAGTAGGCATCAGCATTTGATAGCGCTAGCCAGGGGTTATGGGTGCTTGGGTAAAGGAGGAGGTTCATATCAAGATGGGGGGGACAAGATGACCCAAGGCCCCACAAAGAGAAGAATAATGACCCTTGAACTATCTCTACAACTTGGAGTCATTCATTGCCGTCTGTGGTATGTGTAATGTGGTGTCAAAAGTGGGATATCCCAAACCCCGACAACGAGGTCAGCCTATGCTGAGGAAACGCAGACAAGACATTTGAAACAGGAGACTCCTGGCTAACAGCTAGTGCAGAGCCTTGGAACTGAGAAAATCTGGGAAATCGGGGTAGAGTTGGAATTTTTTATCGAAGAGGGAGCAATTGTCTAAAGTAAGGAGTAGAAATGGGGAGGAAGGAGGAGCAACATCAAAGTGTGGAAGTGAGATCTAGTAGGAAGACAACATTGTAGGGTTAGGAGATTGGTGGGAAGAGTCAGGTGGAGGGTGCCTGAGTACCAGTAGTAGGAGTAGTAGTAGTAGTAGTAAGAAGGCAGTAGTAGTAGTGTGGAAGAGGGAGACATTGTGAAATGTAGGGAGTAGAAGTGTGGAAGAAGGAGGAGCAACATCAAAGGGTCGAGGTGAAATCAAGGAGGAACACACCATTGTAGGGCCAGGAGATTGGTGGAAGGAGTAAGGAGGAGGGCTACAGTAGAGAGAGTAGAAGGAAAGAGGTGGGTGTGTTAGAACCAACCTGAATCCAACAGTGTAATTTCAAGGCACTCTACCAAAGCCCCATGTGAACACTAACCTTTGGATAGATTAAGGATTGTTAGGAAATCCCTAAGGGAGTTTAGAAAGCTAGCATTTAGATTATCATCTCATCACCTTAGCACAAGCTAGCATTTTCGACAGTAAGGGTCAACATTCGATAGCACTAACCAGGGTATATTTGCTCCTTGCTAAGGGAGGATGGTCATTTCAAGACAGAAGAGACCCACCCTAGGCCCCAAAAAGAGAAAAATAAAAACAGTTGAAGCATCTCTATGACTTGCACCATCTGTGAAAGTTGGCACAGTAACAGGGTACATGCACCATATAAAGCTGAAACTCTGAACCATACCAGTCAAACAGAAAGTGAGCCCAGCACCCAAAATGGTGATATAAAAGTTAGAACACATGCTCATAGAGCTAACCAGAGATCAGATAATCACAAGTATGACAGGGACAGACATCTGTCCCTTTCAGGTGGAGGTAGGGAGCCCTCTCAGCCTACGGTGGGATACCTGCCAGGATTTACACCAGAGTAAGTCCTACCCCAGAGGTAGGCAGTGGGAGATTCAGAAAGGAAATAGGCACATGGGGAAGGGATAGGGGCTGGTGCTTTCCAGAGTACCAGTGACTATTACCCCATACCTGCATAGCACCATTCTGGCCAGCGCCTCTCTTTTTGTCTCATAGAACCCAGAATGTCAGCTGCAGTCATAGCAGTGAAGCCAGTGGGCAGCCCGAGAAGAAAGAGTCCAAAGAGTGAGAAGCAGAAGGAACCACACAGAAGTCCAAACATAGAAAGTCGCTACGTAACCCATTGCAGTTGAAATATCTGGATGATTCAGGGAGCAGAGTAGATTAGAAGGATCTACCTGCCTGGGAATGCTAGTGTTACTGAGGGCGAGAAGTGTCTAGCAAGACTGGATCACCAAGGAACATTGAACTTACCTGTGTGGGGGCTTCCGATCGGCACCTGTGTCAAATGGCCATTGTCCACTGGTCGGGCAAGACTCACACAAACAGGGACATTGACTATTTCAGACCGCCATTACGTGAGACTGATGGACCTGCACATGAAAAGGGTTGAGGCTAAAGACCCCGTTTTAATATTCCTACCGTGGGGAAAGGAAATGCGGTGGTTGGCCAGGGGAAACAGTTGAGGTGGAGGCTGAATCAAAAGGGAGCTGTGAGGATAAAAGGGAGGACAGAAAGCATGAAGGAGTGGGTTTTTCGGGTGAGGTCACGGGAGGAGCGAAAGGACCAAGAGCCCAGGCAGAGGAAGGACAGAGCAGAAGAGCATGGAGGTGATTTATTACCAGGGTGTGTAACGTGAGGTATTGGTTGGTGGGAGGGTGTGGTACCTGTGTTTGAGTGAGCATAAAAGTTGTGTGTGTGTATGCGTGTGTGTGTAAGACTAATAGGTGGAGAGTAGGTGACTGGGGAAGGGAAAGAAGGGTGATCATGGGAAAAAGTGTGAGTGTAGAGGAGAGCAGTAGCAGTATGAGGAGGAGTGGGGAGTATTAATAGTGTTGGGAGGAGAGTAGTAGTGAGGGGATGTAAGTAGTAGTTGTGTGGGGAGGAGAGTAGTAGCAGTGTGGAGAGGAGGGAGAGGGAATAGCAGGCAGTGAGATCGGAGGGTGGAGGTAAATAGTGCAGAGTGAAACAGCACATGGACCAGATAAAGAGTATCAGGGAGCGGAAGGAAAGATGGTGGGTGAAGTAGGAGGCAGGCGAGTGGAAGGAGAAAAGAGAAAGTGACAGAAAGACCTGGGAAGGGGAGCAGAGAGCATGGAATAATAAGACCAAAAGGGCCAGAGTGTCTGAAAGTAACAACATACTTACATTCTTTTTTGGGCAATCTTAGAGCAGGGGCCCTCTTAATCGGACCCTGTGGAAGTTTAGATAGACAAGGTGTTTAAATGTAGGCTACTGTACTCAGGAGACCCTCGACTGGCCCAAATAGCCGAGGTTTGCTCTGAGAGTACTTTAAGACGAGAAAGCTGCACCTTGGGATGGATGGGGGTGCAGATCTATTACTCCAACACCAATCAATAAGGACAACTCAGTGGTTTGGCAGAGGGAGTACGTTTAATGACAAGTACAAAAAACGGGGAGTCATGGCAATCAGCAGTGATGCGATAGTCCGCCTTGCCTCAACTCGAATGAACTTCATAAAAAACACATTGTTTATACTGAAAATTTATCATAAGTGACGTGTAACACTCAAAAATTAATAAGCATTTCTATTGGTTAGGAAAAGGTAACTTTAATATAGGTGTATATCTGTATATGGTAACGGAGTGAAAGGATTGGGTAAAACACTGTCAGGTGGGCGTCTAAACCCTTCCTTCAAAATGACTACTGTAGACGTCACTAAAAGTACAATGTCCCATTCGTTCTACTAACTATAGGACCCTAGATAATTTGGTCCATTGTGATTGGGTTGGCACCAAACCAATGCATACATTTCCACTTTACTTAGCATCACGCAGAATGGTCTGCCAGGTGCAGGGTGCCCCCCTCAGCTACCCGGCCTTCCTTCAATTAAGGTTACAATCAATCATCACTTCAGCAACAATGTGTCAATAAGGTTACTGCGGTTGGCCTTGAGATTGCATCTTCTGCCTGGGAAGGTTACTCTATCTTCTCCAGGGCAGATGCCACGCGTAGGTGTGAACTCGTGCTTCTCCTCGCTTGGATGGTCACGTAATGCAGACACCGTGAATTAGCCTAGTTTCTCTTGATTTGTACATTTAATTCTTATTCGGCTTGCCACCTGCCTAAGCTTCCTTATCTTGACCTTTCAGAGACAGGATACTCTGTTCTTAAGGTTCAATTATATGTAGATACTGTTTGTTCCTTCTATTGGTATGACCTTGGCTCCTTTGGCATGAGGTGCATCTGCTGAGTTTCGATTCAGCCGTCTCTTCTCATTTTGTTAGAATATGAATCTTGCGTTGTTTGGCCTCTAGTAACCTGAGTTGATTCTGCTTTTTGTATAAAGTGGATTCACACTTATAATAATGTGCTTCGTTTTGAGGTAGATTATGTACAATGGAGCTTGCTGCGCTATTCTTCTACTTAGCATAGCAAGCAGCACTGTTTTCTTAGCTTTCTTGTGGTTTCACGCACATGCACAGGCGTTAGCTGGTTGAATATCTTCATTCTGCTTACAGCTTAACTCTCTTACGCTTTGATAGTTTTCTATCACTTTAAGCTCACAATCTCTTTTCTCATGGCGTTTCGTCTCCTTGTGTCATTCTTGGTTCGTCATTTGTTCTATTTGTGAGTCCGTCCGGGCTCTCGTGATGTCACATTCATCTTCCATTAAAACCTTTTTGGTTTCTTCCGCAATCTTCATTTCGTCTCATTTGTTGGTAGGGTTTTCTCAATGGATACCTTACTGTCCATGGTTGTCTGGTTATTGGTACTTCAATAGGTGTTGCTCTTATGATGGGTACTGGGCAGAGCCCTACTGCGGCTCTCTGCTGGTTTATTTGCTCATCATACGTCACATATTTTGGTGTGAATGTTCCTGGTACTTCAAAATGGGCGATAGGAGTGCAGGCTTTATTTGGGATTTCCTCTACACTACAATCTAGAGTTAGGCAGTTTTTAGATCGTAGGGGTTACTGAATTCAAGTGACCAAGGGTTAAGGGTTAAGAGGTGCCTTGGCTAGGGAGGGTACATCTGTCTGATTAGAAAGATGGACCGCCCATAGAGAGCCACTTGATTATGGAAACAATAAAAACCATCTAACTGTCTTCGAGAGATGGTGTGTTCTTGAGGCCATCTGTGACACAAGAAAACAAACATACACACAATTAGGTTTCTGCATAGAATTGAGAAGCCTGATTCAGGAGTTAATATGTGACAACTTCCCACTACCGGACACAACAGAACTGGTCCTTGCATTGCATGGTGCCACCATCTTCTCCAAGTAGAACAACATCAGTGCACACAGCCAGGTGATCCTGTGTTCAGACTCCAAACTCCTTACCACATTTAACACCCCATTTGGCGCACACAAGAATACTCTTCTGTGTTTGGACTTTATTTGGCGGTGCCCATATTTCAACATCTAATGACAGAGACCATCAAAGAACTGAAACATATCATACACTTTCAAAACCACATATTGATGTATGGCTCCATCATGGATGAACACAACCATGCTCTAGATGAAGTGCTGGCAAGAATGGCCAAAAGTGGTATTCATGTGACAAAGAATAAATGTGTGTTTCTGAGGAGAAAAAATGACTTCTTTGGATACTCCATCCCAACCAATCGATTCGAGCCATAGAAAAACTAAAGTCCTTCATGGGAATTGCTCAAGATTATGGCAAATTCATCCAAAACACCTCAATCAAGACTAAATGTTTGCTAGCCTCGGTCAGAAAGTAGAACACTACATGTGGTCCAAACAATGACAACATGCCTTCAATCAAATCAAGTACAACGTAGTCAACACACTGTGTCTGAAAGTCTTTGATGCCACAAGACACAAAGTGATGTTTGTTAGATTCTAGTGCATATGGGTTAGGTATGACTTGTTTGTATAACAATCATGGCCAAATGAATCCAGTCACATTTGCATAAAATGCTGCCCTATATGTGGGTCTCAATGACTCCTGACAATATCTCTGGGTTAGGACATTTTGGTGGTGAACAGATCACAAAACTCTGGTGATCATCCTAAGCCTGAGAAGCACTGGTACAGATACCACGTCTACCAAGATTAGCATTGAAGCCACAAGAATAGAGTTACTCAATTGAACACATGCTGTGACATCACATTCCAATGATTACCAGTGTTAAAGACCTCTTCATCATGGGTGAGCGCATTGTTGATTCACTAAATGGCTTGGCTTCAGCGAAGGCAGAGTAATCAAGCAAGTAGAATGAGAAGGGAAGTCATTACAAGATGGAACACGTAAAAGAGTGAGGACCTGCATGTTGAACAGGTGGCCTAAGGTGGGAACCGAGCCTCCAACCTACAATTATGTATGAATGTGGTTGCAGAAATACACTTTCAGAGTCCCATCATCATGAGAAATGCAACCGTCCTTCCTCCAGCAGACCCGATACAAAGGCTCAATTGACTAGGGCATGAAGGACATGCTGGCATGACGCTAACCAAGTAGCACATAAGACAAAGGAACTTGTGCCCATGCATGGACTCAGATATAGAGTCCAATAGAGAGGTGAGTCACATGTAAAGGCACTGAGAAAAGGCTCACGGCCATTGTAGTAGCCTTACCTTCCATGGAATGGAATCAAGATACATCCACCGTGGTAGTCGATTTTATTTGTCTTATGGAATAGATGCCACCTGGCAAAAGCTTGGCAATCATTTTAGTAGATAACCCGTCTAAATAGAGAGAAATTATATTCTTAGAAGAAACCACCACTAAAACATCACCTTCTTCAGCAAAGACTTCTGAAGGAAGGGAAACCTACAAAAAAAAGGAGTATACGCAGCGAACCAGTATCGAACACCTCTGACCAACTCTCTACCACCAACAAAGCAGTGGGAAGCAGAAAGGGTCAAACGTTATATAAAGGGCATTTTGGAGTCAGAGTTTGGAGGAGGGTTCAACTATAAAAATGAAGGCCACAAGACCAACTCCACACATAAGGTCAACCACATCAGGATAAGAAGGGGCCTCCCCATTATCCTTAATTCCTTAATGTGCAGAAGATAAGCAAACTCAACCTTCTCGACGAGGTGGGTGAACAAGCCAATATGGCCCAGAGCATAAGCCTTGCAGACTGAGTTATGTAAAGTTACCACATACACTAATTTTAGACTTTGAAAACTAAAATTAGTGTAAAAATTCAAACTTTGATAACTGAATTCTTTAGTATCTTAGATGGATTGTCCGGAGTGGGAAATGTACCACACAGATAGATTGTTGGGAACACTAATGTGCCACACTTGGATGGAAGGTTGGGGTTAGGAAATGTATTGCTATTAACCATACTAAAACAGCATTCTGCACACTCAAACTCTGAACTAAACACAGCCATATCTCTACAGCAGCACAAACCACAGGTAATTCAACACACAACATGAAACCAAACGATACGCAACCAGACCTCACACCCCATACTGGCTAGCAACTGAAAAATACACCAAGTCTCAGTGATCGGTTTCTCTGAACCAAAGCTGCCAATAGCACATCAAAGCTATCTTGCTCTTCTCCCTCTCAACCCCAATAACACACGCCCAACCCCTCACATTGCAGATCCGCCAGAGCGCCAAAAGACCACAGAAGTGGTGACAGTTTGTGGTACAAGAACCTTTAACATAACATAAGGAGAGGCTCACCCAATGAAAATCAAGCAACCCAATTCAAGTATGTAAGGGCAGGGAGACATACATCAAGACCACCTATGGTTAAACATGGAATTATGAAGTGTTTGGCACTGTACCATACACAACCAATCCGTATGAAAGAGTAAAAAGCACAGGGAACCTTAGGACGGTATAGGACATCAGACAGAAGGCTCCCCAACAAAGAGTATTCCAACAAAGCCAACCAGGAACCATCACAGAGCTACATCACTTGTTAGACAATCCTGTCTACGTTTCATGGTTCCCCATGCACAAGATTGGAGCATCTTGCACTGATGGAAGTATCCATTATGGGCAGTGCGCCTAGCTGACTCAGCAATCCTGCTTGCCCCTACCAAGATGGTGCCTGCCACTAACCACTCGTTTGTGTATGTGCCGTATCCATCATGGCAGCACGTTCTGCCAGACAGATGTGGCAGCCGCACTTCTGGATTGCACACCGCCGGGTATATCATTCTCCGGCAACTTCTGCCCCTCGCACCTCAATGCTAAGGTACCTATCACCTTAGTCCAGCGCTTTCTAAATCTTCAACTTTGTCTGTGCTTAGCCTCCCTTCCTTCCCTCCCTCTCCTCAAGGCTGTTGCTTGGCTTATTCTTGCTCCGTTGATTATTCGAACTGCCTCCTGGGTCCTTCCTTGTTGTCTGTCCTCTCCCCCTGCTGCATTGTGTTTGTTCTATTTTGCCATCAGGTACTTCTCTTCAGTCTCCAACATTCCTTGAATTTCTACCATTACTTTCTATTGTACGTCTGCATTCCTCTAGCATCCTACCAAGAAGTCGAGCGTACTCATCAACGGTTTCTCCCCTGGCTGGGTAGTTTTTCCATCTCTATTTGAAATTCACTTCAGGTGTTATATCCTGCCTGTATCACCCATTTCCTGGCAGGGTGGCTTCCAGAGAGGATCATCCACTGCTCCAAGACTCGCATTTCAGCAAAGACATTGGACTAGTTCTTCATTAGTGTCTTCAGTGCAAGTCAAGTCTCAGGTGAGCCACATACCTGACACAAAGCCTCTGCTGAAGAGATCACATAACCTGGAGACTTGTCCACGTATTACAACATAGACATAATTCCTATCTCCATTTGCTACACCTCTACTGCTACATGTATCACAAAACTGATGTAGACAGTTGTTTCTTTGTTGGCGTAAAAGGCTGCAGGTTTATTATAACAAAACACATCACTCATCTATTTCAAACACTGCATGATTATCCTCACAGCAAAAAAACACTAATTGCGGACCTGTTCTCCTAGTGCGGTGACCAGCCGACTGCCTCATCTCTATGTTGCTTCCCCCAAATTTCCAACCAACTCCAGTCTAGGCCAAAGCTCCCCCAACCACCCTTGTCCGTGCTCCACCTGCCCCCGCAGGCGATCCTGGGCTGGAGGAGTGCCGTTTCTGACGGGGGAAGCTGAGCCCTCCTAGATACCGCCAGCGCCCCTCACCGCTAGGTTTCAGGGGGGCATTGATCATAGGAGGATCAAAAACACCTCCCGATTTTCCAAGCTCATTAGCAGTTCTTACAGTGCCACTGGTCACTTACACACCACCCACCGTCCTGCGACTGCAGCGGTGATGCACTCCATCTGTACTTTCCTCGCCAAAGCATTTCCTATGTAGGATGGGTGGGAGAGAAAACAATCCAGGTCTCTCCTTGTTGCAGCTTCCCTGCAACCAACTGATGCTGTTGTTTGCCAGGTGCGCCTCTTATAACGCTGGCGCTTCCTGTCGTCCCCCAGCCTCTTTCTTTGTTTTCTTTTTCCTGGGCTTGCTGCCCATTTTCCCAGACAACACGCCCCTTTTCGTTTCGGCGGCTTGGAGTTCGATTTCGTGTGCTTCTGCCTGCATCCCCCTACCCTGGGGGGGAGGGGGTGTGGGACATGGCCCTGTTATCTGTGTGCCTCCTTGAGATCCCCTCATCCTCAATGTCATCTACAGAAGCTCCCACCTCCCCTTTGAGATATTCCAACACATCTGTTGAGAATCAAGGGGGGTGGAGGGAATAGCTTCCCTTTGGACTCGTACACTGTCAGGAACTAATGTCTTTTTCCTTAAAAATATAATTCTCGGCCCTCCTACAATGTCCTTCACACACCGGGAACACGATGTAGGTGTGGGCGTGGCAGGGAAAGCGCGGCAAAATAGCAAAGGGGCAGTAGCTGCTGATTACCCAAGCTCCCTTCCTAAATTCATTCGCACACGCGCGAGATTTGTACCATAAATAACAAAGCTCTACATTTCAACCCTGTGTTATCTTATGTTATGCTATTTTTCTTATACCGCGCCAAAGCCCGTAGGCATCCAGGCGCCGAGAGACAGAAGTCGGCGGCTACCAGTAAGAGAAATGTACTAATAGAAGAGGTGAGTCTTCAAAAGTTTCCGAAACACAAGCAAGTCCCTGGTTTTATGCAAAGTAGCTGGCAAGGCATTCCAGGCCTTGGCGCCTTGGATATGAAATGCTCTGCCAAGCCCGTGGGCTCGATTCACGCGGTGGTGAGCTAATAAGAGATCTTCAGCTGATCTGAGTCTTCTTGTGGGTTGGTAGATATTTATAACATCTTTCAGGTAGCTAGGTGCAGACCCATAAATACATTTATGGCAGATGGTAAGTAGCTTAAACCGAATGCGGGCCTCTACAGGGAGCCAATGTAGTTTTATTCTGGCAGCAGTGACCTGTTCAGAGTTTTTCATCTGAAAGATGATGCGGTTGGCTTTGTTTTGTACTTTCTGGAGTTCATGAAGATCAGCTTTACTTGCCCCACATAGAAGTGCGTTACAGTAATCCACACGTGGTAAAATGACAGCTCTCACAAGTTTAGCACGGTTTTCGATAGAGACAAGTGGGGCAACCTGTCTGAGCACGTTGAAATGGTAATTGGTGCTCTTTGAGATAGCTGTAACGTGAACATCACAATCTAAGCTGCTCTCCATATAAGTACCTAGCGTTTTAACTTTCTGCACAGCTTTTATGTCACTGCCATCAATCCTAAAACCTGAGTACGCCTGGTGCAGTTTAGTTAATGTCTGGCTGGGTCCAAAAAGCATAAGCTCAGTTTTTTTTTGATGCATTTAGGCAGAGCCAATTGGGAGACATCCACTTTTTTATTAATTGATGCAGCATGTCCACCAGATGTTGGTCAGTACCATGATTGCCAGTGATGTCAAGGACCAATTGAAAATCATCCGCATAGTTACAGAAGAACATTTGAAACAGTTCTAAATCATAACAGAGGGCGGGGAGGATATAGATATTAAACAATAGAGGGGAGAGACATGCCCCCTGTGGGACTCCACAAGTCAGTATTTGTGGTTCAGAAGCACAGTCCCCCCAGTATACCTGAGATCGTCGACCCTCTAAAAAAGATCTCAACCAAGCTATGGCATTTGCAGAGAGGCCCCCGACCGACTGCATTCTGTCAAGAAGAAAGTTGTGATCAAGCAGGTCGAAGGCTGCTGATAAGTCCAGCAGCATCAGCAGCCCCGACCTACTTTCTTCCAGCCTAGAAAGCATAAAGGTCTGTAGGTCTAAAAGGGCACTCTCAGTGCCATGATAACTTCTAAAACCAGACTGCTTAGTATGAAGAATATCAGCCGTTTGTACATCACTTTAATTTAAAACTGGTTATTTTCTCCACACCTGGCTTTATTTACCTCTTTTGTGGGAATTATCTGAGCTGCATGTAAAACACTTTATGAAAAATGCATGTGCTAACTCCGCACAAAGCCCAAGTGTGCTCTACACACACAGCGACTAGCTTTCCAAAACCGAGGCGCATTCTGAAACATGCAGAACGGTACAAGATTAACTTCCAAATGTAATTAACTTTGCATGGTTGTACTTTGGCTTATTTGAGAGCAACATCACGCACGCGCTCTGATCCAAACAACTAAACAACGATCTCCCGGTGGAACGGCTGGGAGGGCTCTGCAAAACAACACTTCCGCGCGTCACAGCTGTGGTATTTGAAACACGCTGGTATGCCAAGCTCTAGAGGTGCAGTGTGTCCCAAGCTGTTTCTGGGAGATAAACATGAAAACATCTGTTTGGTGGCATTTACAGAATGTTTTGTCAAAATAAATATACAGCCATTACATTTATACTACAGAACATATTTAAGGAGCCAGCCGTGTACGCTTAAGCCATTCTCCAGAACCTTGTATTTTGGGGCCAAAAAGACAATGATATGTCATGAATAAAAATGGACTGGCAAAGCGTCAGAGTAGAGGTGTATTACGTAAGAGAAAATGTACTTTGTTCCGGTTGCACAATAGAAATTGCAGTTCAGGGGGAGGTGGGCAATTAAAACCCTGGCCTGGAATATATTCTATCACTGACCCGGGCACCTGGTCTCTGAAATAACACCTTTCCCAAAGTCTTGCAACGTCCTACTGATCCGGTCCTTATTATGTTCATGAACAAGTGTCTGTTGAGAGGTTACAAAGATAACTGTGTCTTTTTAGGAGTAGTCATGTATTTTGCTATTATACTATACAGACAGGAGGATAGGCCTTGAATGAAAGAGCTGGCTTCAGATATCAGCCACCAGCATGTCAGAAGTGTGAATCCCGACTCAGCCCTTCATATTTTCGTGGGTATAACGTTTTTGTGTCGAAGTAAATCGCAACGTGACAAATTACTTCGACAAAATGACTTTGATGGGGGCAGGATACATGTGTATTCTTAGGGCATAGGTGAAGAAGGGTGGGCTGTGCCCATCGTTTAAAAATAACTTATCGAAACAAATGGGGAAGTCATTTGAAGTAATTGTGTCTAAGTAAATGACCACATTATTAAACACTTCATCAAAAAAATCCTAGAACCCACGGAATAAGAATGGAAGACTATACGTGATCCTGTAGAGCTCCACATGTAACTGTGGATTTTGCTCTAGTGCATTATCAGTGATAGTGGAAAATCTGCAGTGCCTGAAGTGGCACAGCAAAACGAGCCGGGGCTCATAAAGGGGGAGTGGCATAATGGCGGGCGGGCGGGGGGTCGCCTCCCGGCTCTTGAGGCCATGAGCACCAGCTTAATGGGCTACAGGCACCGCCGCCCGGCAGCCCTTTGTAGAGATTAGCCTCCCTCTTACCCCCACCCCGGGGAGAGGGTGCTCATCTCTGCATCTATTACCTAAAACGATGCCTGGCAGGGACAGCAGGCACTGATTTTCAGCCTTAACGGTGGCGCTGCCCCTCACCAGGCATTCGAAGAGGGGCAGCAACACCATTAAGGCTGAAAAGGCAGAGCCGCTGTGTGAAAGCACCAATCCAACAGCAATATGGTTGACAAGTATTTTATTGGCTAAATACAAGTTAGAAGGCAGAGACCCCCAACCATCTCCACAGATTACAACAACTGAAACATATCAAGTGTAAACATTCCATATTATGTCACAGGAGTGCAGTCATGGCATTCTCATTACATAACATTCTTGTCCATAACTGAGATTTATCACAACACACCCCCCCCCTTATCAGAAACAAAAAAAACCTATATACAATATTCATTACAACGTTACAAAAAAAAACAAAAACAAAAAAAAAAAAACAGGAAAGGATAGGAAGCTACTAAAACCTATGAACATCCTATTTCTTCACCTTTGTAACTCTCGATAGATTCCATACTTGCCCACTCTCCAATCTCAAAGCACCATCAAATACCTGAGCCACCCTAACCGGAAATGAGTAGAGAGAATCTCCCTTTCTGGCAATGACAGCCTTCCTTATTCTGACCATGTCACCTGCTTCCACAATTGTCTTCTTTCTCGGGAATTTCTCATTGGTTTTCTTGACCCATTTACTTTTCCTCTCATCCATCCTCCTTTTAACTTCATCTACCACCTTATCCGTCTCTCTCGCCCGACCTAACCAGGCCGGAGACAATATTGTGTGGCTCACATGGTGGTCTTACATAGTGGAGAAAGTGGAGAAAGCCTTTCTTCCAGGGACCACATTTGATCCTTGGGGGGCCAGGTGATGGCAAGAACATCTGTGGGCCCGGTATCCCGGACAAAGCCATGCCTGCACAGAATGGGACTATGGAATGCCCACAACCCTGTGGAGCGTGGCAAACTCCAATGTCAATAGGGCAGTGGAAAAATGTGCAGGTAACCTTTCACTCCCAATATAGCTGCAGGAAGACTTTCACGCAACTTTCCAATGTCAAAGTGTTGCAATTAAGAATGGCATGCAGTCGCTCACCTCCTTTGTGTGCTACCGTGCTCCCCTGTATAGCCAGGACCGGACACACACCGTGTGGGGAAAGCACCACGGGTCGCGCTCCGCAACCCAAATTCATGCGCGAGCACAAGCACAAACTCACGCGCGATGCCGCGTGACCTCTTCACATCCACTGGTAAGGACGTATATGCATGGGTGCCTCTCACGCGTCTGTTGCCTCCACTGAGTGAAAGCTCCTTCACGCTCACGACGCTCGCCGATGCGAGGTCGCGCGTCTTCCGCCCACATGACACGGACGCGTAGGGAGCCACCGGGTCCTTTCCTCGGCCGCGTGTGCCCTTCCCCAATTAGGCGTGGGAATGCGCTTGCGCTCACGTCGCCCAGCAGCTGGCATACACAGGCGGGGCCTAAAGCAGCCCTGCAAAGCCGGGCTTCCGGAGCGGCTCACTCTGCCGCAATCAAGGAGCGGCGGTCGGCGGCCTTGGAGAGCTCTCACCAGATCGCTGCTCGGACTTGCAGACAACTGCACCTCCAGCTCCTTCTCAGCGCGGCGTGTTCCTTCGGGCACCGAATACTGGGTGAAAAGGTAGGGCAGCACCTTCTCACCGTGGCGCCTTGTCGGGGGTCTCAGATCCTCAGCACTGCTCTCAACAAAGTCGCAGATCTGTTAACGGGCACCAGTTCACTCCATCCCATCCTCGTCGCCATATGTGACAGCACCAATCCAACAGCAATATGGTTGACAAGTATTTTATTGGCTAAATACAAGTCAGAAGGCAGAGACCCCCAACCATCTCCACAGATTACAACAACTGAAACATATCAAGTGTAAACATTCCATATTATGTCACAGGACTGCAGTCATGGCATTCTCATTACATAACATTCTTGTCTGAGTATTCTACTGCCATAACTGAGGTTTATCACAACGCACTGGAAGCGGAGGCCTTTTCTCCTAAATCCTGAAGCCCCTGCAAACCAGTGTGAGCTTCAGGCTTTAAGCCCTCGGCTTTTAGCAGCCTCACCTTTTCTTCTATAATGGTGGCACCGGCCCATGGGCATTTCTTCATTAAAGGGATGCCTCGCAAGTGCCAACGCCACCAATATACACAAAATCCTTTTTTTCTGAAGCTCTTGCACATGAGCGAGACCTTCAGGCTTCAGAAAAAAAAGCCTTGTCCTCTAGCGGCCTGGGCTGCCAGGAGACATTAGGGGGCAGGGCCCTGCCTCAGGCCCATATTTCTGAGCCTGCCAGGACTCTGGCCTGGCTATCCCCACCTCACTTTATACCCTGAAAATCTGTATGATCTGTACAATGTGTTCCTGCAGCGCCGTTTAAAAACCTTTTAGTGCTCCCGTCCTCTCTTGCTAAGTGCGATTATTGAAAAACGTCTTTTAAATGTCAGGTGAGTTGTTTAAAGTGTTAAGAGGTGTTTCCAAGATCAGCCTATGTTTAGCTGTGCATCAGAGAATAGGTTGCAGCACGGCTTGCATGCGGTGTGCTACGCGTGTTACTAACGTCCACATTTTTAATATCCGCTTGTCAACAATTTCCTTTTGTCTGTCAAGTTAGATGGCATGTTTGAGGGTGTCAAAAGCAGCTGGTAGTTCGCAGCAGGGACACCCTCACCGAGAAGCATTGGCCTGTCATTTTGGGATCGTCCTACAAGAAAATCAGGGCATATCCACCCGTGTGGAGGCAACCTCCTCTTTTGCAGAGCCAAGTACAAGCTGTTTGTTTCAGCATAACCTAGCAGCTGGTGGAAATCTTCTTGCTCAAGGGTATAGGTAAGAAGGGTTGGGAGCCACGAGATGGATGGTTTGTAAACAGATGTTGGTAAACTGCCTTTGAGCTTTGAGCGCTATGCAAGTGTACAAATAAATAAATAAATAAAGCTGCCTTTGGGCTTTGAACGCTATACAAGTGTACAATAAATAAATAAAGCTGCCTTTGGGCTTTGAGCACTATACAAGTGTACACATAAATAAATAAAGCTGCCTTTGGGCTTTGAGCACTATACAAGTGTACACATAAATAAAAGGGAAAATGATATTGGAGGAGTGATGTGTGACATTGCAGGGTAGGCCTGAGCTGAAAACGAAGCACAGTGAGGTGAATTTAGCAGGAAAAAGATGGCTGATAATAGGGTAGGGAATAGGAAGGATGGGGTGACAAAACGTTGACTGGAAATTGAAGGTGGAGTGAAGTGCAGTGATTTTACGGGGATAAACTTGCAAGATATAGAAGGCGCTAGCCTGGCACACAAGCAGGAATATATGGTGGCAGGGTGGTGACGGTCTGGTGATGATTGTAAAGGGAATATAAAGGGTTACATTAGGCTATTTCGGGAAATTGGAATCATAAAGTATGGACAATGGAGATCATTTCACATCATGACAGTACGCAAATGTCTGTCTTTGGAATCGTCTGTGTAGATTCAGTGACATGTTGTGAGGGGTCTGCTTGCAAGGGGGCTCAGAAGAGTGATTTGTGTCAAGGGTGGCTCAAGAAGCACTACAATGATCAAGGACAGTTCAAGGCTTTTCATTAAACTTGCAGTGGGCCCTAGGCCCGCCCTCACTCATTCGTCTGCAAGCACCTCCTCCCTAACCGCCTCTTCCTTGGAACCGCAGCTAGAAGCTAGTGGCTATTTGTCCATCAGTATGTTAACAGACCATTTGGCTGTGATGACGATGATGCAAAGATAAACTGCCACATCTGTCTAAACTCCCCAGGGCCTTCCTAACTGTCCCAATACTGTCCAGTGGTTGGTGTTCCTCAATGATAGGGGAATGTGACTTGCAGACACACAGATTGTTTTGCTCTTGTGTCTAACACCCTTGAACTCTCCTCTCCCTCTCTATACCTCTACGACTCTCCTACATCTCCTCCCACCTCTCGTCTCATGCCTGTCTCCTAAGTCCATCCAATGTCTCTTGTTTTTTCTAGACTCCACCTACACAATTCGATGGTTGCTACTCCCTCTTCCTCACTACTACACACTCCTTCACACTACCACTCCCCTCCATACTACAACTCCACATTACCACTTCCTCCTCCACACTAACACTACAACTGCCATTCCACTCACCCTCTGCTCAGTCATCCTCCTTTCACCAAGTTATATTAATTTCCCTGTCACTCCTTACACAAATGTATCTAACCCCACTTGCCCCACTAACACACACATTCCCACTGCAGTACCACTTGCACTCACTAACCAATATATCATGTTCTCTAGAAATCACCTCCACAATCCACTGTGCCTTTGTTCTCCCTGTTTGTCTCTTGGTCCACCTCCTCTGACCTCACCTGCACAAGCCACACCCTCCTGCTTCTTGTTTTGTCTTTTATCCCCCTACCTGTATCCTGGTTGGTGATGTGAATCCAGTTCAATTAGGTTCTACTTTCCCTTCATTGGAGGATTAGTAGCTACTGCAAGTACTAAACAGGATCATAAGCCACGCCCCTTTTCTACATGTTGGCCCAGCACAGGGCAGCAATGGCAGCCTGTGTTCTGCATTATTCCAATTTGAGATAGGAGTTTGGTGTTTTTCCCCCTTCTGAGATTGGTCTAGTGCCTTTCGGAGCATCCCATATCTGCTTTAGCTTTTGGTGGACTAGTGGCCCAATTGGGGATACCTTTTTAGGTTTTAAGGGGCTGTCATGGCAGACTGCTCTTCCTTTCCGAAATTCTTACTCCACTCTTTGGTTCGATTGTGGAGTTGGCCCCTAAACACGTGTGTGCCATGGGTTGAACAGAAAATAAATCTCTCTATCTCTCACAGCCAATGTTGCATGTGGTGCTGTTATTCCTCTGCTGGACTTCTCGTCTTCATGTCACACTCTCTCCATTATAAAATCAGAGAAAAATACTCTGCATCATTTTGGATCATAGATTTGGGTGGTGTAATTCAGTACTGCAGAGCAAGAGGCTGGCACTGGAGGGGGGAAGGCGGGCAGGAATTGGCACCCACTAAACTTCAACTGTCCTCCCGACGGGTAGGACTGGCTCTGGATCTCTTTCTGTTAGGCCTCCCACCCTTTGCTGATAGTGTTTCCCATCCGCTCTTGACAAGCCAGAAATATAATACATGGCAGCCTGCAATACCCGCATAAAAGCCTGTAAAACATGGTCTTATAATATATGGCAGCCTGCAATAAATGCATACAGCCTCTGATATGACATGATATTTTATTTGTATCGCATTCATACACAAGTGTTTCAGAGCGCGACGAGGCAAAGGAGCGGAACAAGGGAGAACAAAACAATGATCTTACTAGGCCCAGTGACATTGAGAATGTGCAAGTGCAGGGGAGATGGAAGGGGGAAAGTGCAGGGCGGAAGGGAGAAGTGGAAAGTGCCGAACAAAGGAGAAATAAAACAACAGCAAGTGGTAGTGCAACCATCAAGTGGCAAGTGCTAAGTTTTAAGGCACAGGCAGAGGGTGTCTGATAAGTGCAGAAGAAGGGGGACTATAAGATTACAGATACAGACCCAAGTGCAAGGGATGCCAGGAGGCAATGTGGGTGCGTGGCAGGGTGGGCAAGTACCTGGGCCTGAAATCAGAGGGTGGCCAGGTGCACAGTGCCGAAGCAGGACAGATCAGCAGGGGAGAGGAAGAAGCAAAGAGGTAGGTCTTGAGGTGCTTCAGGAACCAGAGATGGTTGTCCTCAAGTTTCAGAGTGGCAGTGAGGCTGTTCCAGAGGGTGGCCCCAGCCGAAGACAGAGATCTGCCCCCAGCTCATTTCTATGAGAAACGACTGACCCTGGGGGAGTTGGAGGTGGAGCAGCGAAGAGCTAGAATGGGAAGGTATTTAAGGAGGTAGAGTTGAAGGTATTTTGGCCCAAGGCCCCAGAAAGCCTTGTGGACAATGCAAAGGGTCTTGAATTTAATCATTGCAGCCACTGGGAGTCAATGAAGAGATTTCAGGGCTTGAGGCCAAGGAAAAGTCTTGCAGTCCTGTTCTGGACGAGTTGCAAAGGACGGAGAGTAGAAGCAGGTAGATTTAGAAAGAGGCTGTTGCAGTAATCCAACGAAGAGAGAACCAGGGCTCGAGAGACAGTGAGCTTCTGGGGGAAGGAGAGAAAAGGCAGAATACCTTTAGAGACATCAGAGATGTGGCAGAAAAGGAAAGTGTTGGGTCGAAGATGACTGCAAGGTTCTTAGTCTCGCAGGTACGGGTAGGAAGAGGGCCAAGGGAGGCTGGCCAGAGAGTGGCAGGAATGAAGGTGTGCCGATGAGGAGAATCTCCGTCTTGCTGGCATTAAGGCAGAGGTCATTGGCAGCACAGTACTCCTGAATAGTAGACAGACAGTCCGAGATGAGAGAAGGAGAAGAGGTGGCCGAGGAGAGCCTGAAAAGGAGTTGAGTGTCATCCGCATAGCAGTGAAAATTGGAGCCGAGACCGGCAATGCGATGAGTGAGAGTTGCCAGGTATTAGTTGAAAAGCCAGAGTGAGAGGTTAGACCCCTGGGGAACACCTCAGTAATATAGAGAGATAGAGGAAAGGAAGGACCCGAGTTCGACCTGGGCGGGACAATCAGAGAGGAAAGAGGTCAGCCAGGCCAAAGCCTGATCAGTGATACCCAGGTTGTCATGGAGATGGTTGAGCAGGATGGTATGGTTGACTGTGTCGAAGACAGAAGAGAGATCGAGTAGGATGAGGACAGAAGGGATGTTAGAATCAAAGCTGGAGAGCAGGTCGTCGCAGATGTTCAGAAGAGCAGTTTCCATGCTTCTGGCAGCTCTAAAGCCAGACTGATGGTCATGGAGACAACCAACAGAATCAATCTGAAGGTTAAGCTGTGAAATGGCCAGCTTTTCCAGGAGTTTGCCCAGAAAAGGAGTGATGGAGATTGGACGATAATTAGCTGGGCAAAAAGAGTCAGCTGTGGGTTTCTTGAGAAGAGGGTGCACAAGAGAATGCTTCAGAGGGAAGGGGAAGGCTCCTGAGCCGAAGGAGAGGCTGCAGAAATCAGTCAGGGCAGGACCAAGGGTGTCAATGTGGTCCTTGATGGTTTTGGACGAACAAGGAAGAACCTGTTTTGATGAGACTTTCATAGATCGGACTTATCTAGAAACCCCATCAGGGGAAAACAAGAGGAAAGGAAGAGAAAGAGGGTGGGGGGCAGCTGCAGGAGGGCCAGAGTTAGCAGAGGGAGAAGGGAGAAGAGAGAGAGGGGAAGAGAGGGTGACAGGATGTCCTGGGTTTTGGAGATGAAGTGAGATGCAAGGGCCGTGCAAAGGGCCTGGGAGGGGACAGGAGGGGTAGAGACTGCAGCAGGGTTGGCCAGCTCCTTGCAGATTTTGAAGAGTTCGGCCGAGTTGTTAGGTGCCGCAGACACACGGGCTTGGATGTGGGCTCTCTTCTTAGTATGGACAAGGAGCCGGTATTGCCTTTGGAGCAGGCGGCAGGCCAGTTTATCAAAGGATGAACAAGAATTCCTCTATTTCCTCTTAGCAACCCTACACTTACGCTTAAGGGTAGCTAGGTCAGAGTTGTACCAAGAATTGCACTTGGCTTTGGGCTTCAAGCGGATCCTCATGACAGGGGCAAGAGCGTCAAGAGTATCAGAGATAGAAGAGTAGACCATGGAAAGGGCTATGTCAGGATGTGTGTCATCTTTAGGCGGAGGGGGGGAGAAGGTGGCAGCAAAAGCCTCAACTGACACACGCATTATGGGCTGGATGTCCGAGAAGGTAGGTGGCAGTGTTGGGGTTGGCTTGATCTGGGGGGTAGAGAGGGAGAGATGAGAGAAAAGGAGGGAGTGATCGCTCCAGGATAGAGGAGTGGTCATAGGGATGTAGAGGAGGAGGCCAGAGGAGATTAAAACATCAAGCGTGTGTCCTGCAGAGTGAGTTGGAACAGAGGGGAGAATAGAAAGGGAGAGAGAATCACAGAGGTCACAAAAGAGTACAGAGGAGGAACAGGGAGCCTCTAGATGGATGATTTTGAGGTCTCCAAGAAGGAGGAGTTGAGTGGTTGAGGACAGGAGGGAGGAGGAGAGGTCCGCCTACACAGAGAGGAAGGAGGTGATCAGACCAGGAGGCTGATAGATAGTAGCCACAGTAAGAGAGTGGCCAGGAGAGTAAAAAGCCTGCAGACAAGGCATCTGAAAGAGAAGTAGGTCTGTGTGGGAATGATAGAAGCAGGAATCCACTCAAGGAAGATCAGGGCTACACCCCCTCTGGACCGGGTGGATCTGGGTGCGGAGAGGATCTTGTAGCCGTCATGGAGGAGAGTGTCAAAGCTTGTGACAGAGCTGGCAATGAACCATGTCTCAGTGAGACCGAGGACATTGAGGTCGAGTTCTTCCAGGAGGCGGCAGATTTCAGAGGAGTGTTTGACAGCAGAGCGAGAGTTGAGAGAGGCAACATGAAGAAGGTTCTCAGCCTTAAAAGACTTCGGGGGAGAGGTACAAATCAGAGGTACGCCCCGCGGAGGTGAAGGAGGAGCCCAAGTGGGGGCAGAAGAGGAAGGAACAGAGGGCAAGGTAGCCAAGGTTGGGGGCAGAGGAGGGAGGCAAGGAAGCAGGAGAGGGGAGAGAGGGGACAGCAGGAGATTAAAGGAAATTGATGAGGTGAGGGAAGCGCCTATCAAAGAGGAGGAGGTTGGCCTGAGGGCCTTGGACCATGACGGTACCATTAAGGTAGACTTAATGATGACTTTGGAGGAGTGGAAGGGGGCCATGAGGGCTTCCCAGCAGGTGCCACCATTAATTGGAGAGGAGGAGAAAGGACAGAGCACAGAGATCATATGAAGATTCCATAGATCTGGCAAAGGAACGACAAAGAGGATGTCAGTGAGAGTCTGTCTGGAGGAAGTGCTGGTGTCAGCGATAGGAAAACCAGGGTTAGAGGCCAAGATATCCTTTTTGAATTTCTTCCTACCAGAATTAGTGAGAAGGGAAGTATAGTCAATGGAGAAACAGTTCGAGAAGATAGGAGAAATGGAAATCGCCATGGTGAGTTAGAGAGAGGGGGGGGGAGTAGGGGAGGAGGGTAAAGGTAGGGCCAGTGGAGCACAGTAGAACAGGTAGAACGGTGCAGTCACTGGGCTGGAAGGTTACATGAAAAGCTTGCAGTACAAGCAAAGGGCACAGCAAATTTGCAAAAACACAGCCATATTTGATTTTAAGCTAAATGCCAAAACACAGCTAGATTTGATTTTAAGCTAAATGCCAAAACACAGTTAGATTTCATTCTAAGTTAAATGCCTGCAGACAGCTATATTTGCTTTTATGGTCAATGCAAAAACACACCTAGTTTTGATTTTAAGCTAAATGCCAAAACACAGCTAGATTTGATTCTAAGTTAAATTCCAAAACAAAGCTAGATTTGATTTTATGCTAAATGCCAAAACACAGCTAGATTTGATTTTATAATAAATGCAAAAACACAGCTAGATTTGAAATACAGCTAGATTCAGATTGTTAGCAATGGGTAGAAAATGCAGTGCAATCAAAACTGTAAGCATGGGAGACAAGATGAGAAGGAAGTGAAGTCAAGAGAGGGAAGGAGTGAGTCCAGTAGGAGGGAACTAACCCATAGTTAAGGAGGTGAGAATGTCATGGTAGTCCAGTTTCCTTTGAGGTGTGAGGCAGCAGCAACATGAATGCTCATGTGCAGGGGTGTAGGAAATTCCCAAGCAGCGTACTGGCAGCGGACATGGAGCAGACAGAGGCATTCGTTGTGGGCCTTAGTTGCTGGTGCCAGCTCCTGCCTCCCGGTGTCCCTGATTGGTAAAAAAAGGAAGGCTGTTCCCAATCACAAGGGGCCAGGCTGAAGGCACAAAGAAGAACCACCAGATGGTGAAAGGGAAGCAGCCATCTTGAAAGTAAGCAGATTTAGGGCTAACACAACGAAAATCACCAAAAAGCACTGTCCACCAGGGTATTCTTCAGTTCAGGAGTGCAGATGCTAGGGAAAAACAGCCGCGGGGCTGTGAGAGCATCATGGTGGATCAAGGGATAAAAACAGGCCATGTCACGCCCATATTAAAAAATAACCAAAGTGCTCGAATTTTTTCCCAACAATTCGGTAAATGCAGCCAGAGGTGGAAAATAATGTTCTTATTACAGGTTAGTTGTGACCTCGCAACTGACCTGTAATAAGAACATGAAATTGTAACCTCTTATTACACTGATATTTTATTTTATTTTTTAAAATATCTTTATTGGTTTTACAAAATATTATTTGCAACATTTTCTACTTCCCCTAGAATCCCTTCTCCCCCCAGACCTCCCTGGAATTTCCTTATCTTCCTGTCTTCCTGTCCGAGGAATTCCGCATGCTTTTCTAATTAAACATGTCCAAAATCCTTATCTATATCATTGTTCCATATAGTCACTCTGGAGGTATTCCCGGGATTCGCCCCAGTCTTCTTGAAATTTCTGGTGGGCCCCTTGTATGTTATAGGTTAGCCTTTCCATTGCCACGTGGGTCCATACCCTCCTTATCCAATCTATGGACAAGGGCGGGTGATTCTGTTTCCATTAATGGGCTATTTCAAGCCATGCGCCTATCAGAATAAAGTTCCGTTTTGTTTTCTTAGTGAGCTGTTTGTCCCTGGGGGCCCACAGTCCGCACATCCGTATCTCTTCTCCTATGGTTCCCATTGTCGGCAACATCGAGTTCATATGGGCCTTGATTTCTCCCCAGAATTGCTGTATTTTTGGGCATTCCCACCATATATGCTTACAAGTTCCTTCCTTTCCACAGCCCCTCCAGCATATTTTTGAGGAACTCCGGAACATTTGACTAAGACTTTCCCGCGTGTAAGACTTTCCCGCGTGTAGTGCCACTGCAAAAGGATTTTCATCCACATCTCTTTTGTTTGAATAGCTATAGTCAATTTTGGGATCATTTTCCATACATATTCCCAGTGCCCATTGGTGATGATGTTGTTTAAAGTGCGATCTTTTGATGTAGTTCCATTTCACTTCTTCTACAGAGGTGTTTATAAATTTATAAGTAGTGTAGAATTTTTTTTTTAACTTATGTTTGTCATTATGTATTTTTCAAACAGGGTTAACTCCCTTGACACTGCTTCTTTGATTCTTGGCGTGTCCAACCAGTGGTATATTTGATCGTACATGAATGTATCTGTGGTGCTGAGTTTTAGCAGGGATGTGCAGTCAGCAAAGGATCTTATGCTTTGATCTTCGTACATATCTGCAACCATTTTACAGGCTGTTTCCTCCCATTTCTGGAACGACCCTTTCTCCAGCCCTGGCGGGAATTCGGGATTTCCAAAGAGAGGTATGAAGGGAGCCGGGTCCTTTGTTAGTGTTCCTTTCTGTGTGGCATTGTCCCATATCCCTAGTGCTGCCTTCATGATTTCACTGATTTGTACATTTGGGTGTCTGTGTTTCTTCCCTACCCAGAGCATGTGTCTGGTGGGAGTTGTCGCTACTGCTCTGTCTTGGGCTGCCCATCATTTCTGTGATTCAACCCGTATCCATTCCTTCAGTACCCACAGCTGGGCTGCCTCATAGTACTTCTTGAAATGTGGGAGTGCACATCCACCTTCACTTCTTGGTGCAGTGAGAACTGTCCTAGATACTCTCGGGGTTTTCCCTTGCCATATATAGGTTATGATAGTTTTTGTTAGGGCTCTGAAGAAGGCTGATGGGATTCTAATTGGAAGGGCTTGGAATAGTTATAACAGCCTTGGTAGTGTAGTCATTTTAATTACTGTTATCCTGCCCCACCATGATATTGACAGGGGATTCCATCTCGTCGTTTCACGTTTAATTTGTTGCAGGATTGCTGGGTAGTTCTGTGGGAATAAATCCTGTATTTTCTCTGTCAATGTTATTCCCAGGTATTTCACCCCAGTCTTCGCCACTTTGAAGTGTAATGCCTCCGCCATTTTTTGGGTTTGTGCGGTGTCTCCTGCCAGAGCTAAGAGTTCCGATTTCTGTCTATTAATTTTCAGGCCCAACAGTGCTCGGAATGTGTCAATTTCCTGCATCAGTAGTGGGAGAGAATGCTCGGGATCCCCCAGGGTCACTAGCATATCATCCGCATATGCTGCTATTTTGTGGGAGTATCCTGCCATGTCTATGCCCTTAATATCTGTATTGACCCTTATCCTTTCCAGCAATGGTTCTAGGAAAATGGCGTATAAGAGAGGAGAGAGCGGGCACCCTTGTTTCCTCCCCCTTCTAATATGTATCTTGTTCGTTAGACTCCCATTCACTGCTACTCATATGTTGGGGGAGTTGTAATTTGCTTTTACCATCTGGATGTATGTCTCCCCAACCCCCATCTTCCTTAGTGTATTAAAAAGGAGTGACAACTCTACTCGGTCGAAAGCTTTTTCTGCGTCAAGAGAGAGACCTATCGCTGGAGATTGCTTGATTCCAGATTTTTAAACCAGGTGGACTACCCTCCAAATATTGTCATGTGTCTGTCTACCTGGGATGAACCCCGCTTGGTCTTGGTGGATTAGATTCGGGAGTACTTGTTTAAGTCTAGAGGCCAATATTTTAGTATATAACTTAGCATCTTGATTTATCAGGGCTATGGTACGATAGGAACTGGGGAGCTGAGGATCCTTTCCCGGTTTTTGGAGAACCAGCATCTTAGCTTCATTCATTGATCTAGTGATATCCCCCTTATTCTTAAAGGATTTAAATAAGTTCGTTAGTATAGGGGCGAGTATATCCTTATATGACTTATAGAATTGTGCGGTAAAACCATCTGGGCCTGGAGCCTTGTTCCTTGGGAGATCGCTAATTGCTATCAAGACTTCTTCCTGCGTAATTTCCTCACCTAGCAATCGTCTTTCCATTTCCGTTACCGTTGGGAGATCGATGCCATCTAAGTATGAGGTTTGTAGCCTCTCCTCCGGTAGGTCAGATGTGTATAGCTGCTGATAGAATTGTGCAAATATGTGGCCTATCTCTTCCGTTTGTGTTTTTCTTTCCCCTCCCTCATCCTTCAATGCCTTTACTGTCCGCTCTTGTTATTGCCCTTTAAGTTGTCTAGCCATATATGTGTCTGCTTTATTGGCTTTTACATAGTACCAATGTTTCAGTCTTAACAAGTGCCTTTCTGCTTTTTTTGTGCGGAGGGAGTCCAGCTGGCCCTGGACGTGTCTGAGTGCTTTATGCAGCTTCGGGGTGGATTTCTGCATAAATTCTGCCTGGATCTTTGCTATATTATCCTCTAGTTCCCTTTCCCATTGGGCGTTTTGTTTCTCCCTTAGATTTTTTAGGGCTATTAAGTGTCCCCGGGTGACTGCTTTTATGGCCTCCCATTGTGTTTCTATGGAGATTTCTGGAACATTGTTTAGTTCTAGGTATTCCGTAATGTGTTCTCGCAAGGTGTTTCCTAACACTGGGTCCCTAATTATCTCCTCTGGAAGCCGCCAATTCGACAGCCCTGGTGATTTGTGAAGCAGGGCTATCTCTACCCAAAGGGGGGCATGGTCCGATAACGAGATGCATCCTGTATGTGATTCACAAATTTTGCCCAAAAGGCCCGTTGTGACCCAAAGATAATCTATCCTGGACATTGTCCCATATACATGCGAAAAGTATTTGTATCCCTGTTGGGTAGGGTTGGTATGCCTCCATACATCTTCCAGGGATAGGTAAGAAATGTTCTGTTTTAATGTATTTGACGGGGTACCCTGTCCCTGATGTCTTGGCCCAGATCTGTCCCGATTCGGATCCCACGCTATATTCAAGTCTCCTCTCATAATGATTTCCCCCTTGCAAATTTTTCCAGTTTGTCTAATGTATCTTTAAGAAAACCATCTTGGCCAGAATTTGGAGCATATATGGTTGCTAGGGTGATAGGGGTTCCATCGATTTTTGTGTTAAGGAATAAGTATCACCCCTGTTTATCTCCTTCTGTTTGGAGTATCTGAGGATTGAGGGAGTCGCGGATGGCTATCATGACCCCTGCTCTTTTCCTTTTCCCTGCAGGATCACATTATAGCCTTTCAGTTTGATTTTATTCTTATCTTGTTCCCGTATATGTGTCTCTTGGAGCATCAGTATATCATATTTCCCTTGTCTTAAGAAGGTTTCCACTTTCTTCCTTTTGACTGGGGAATTTAGGCCTTGAATGTTATATGTTAATATTTTATCCCCATTGTTCAGTTTTGGATTCTTGCTTCCATTTGCCTCGGACAGAACCTAAATGCGTTTGATAATTTCCGTGTGTATAAATTCCCCCAACCTGAGCAACCCCCAACCTGCTCGAACAGTGTACCCCTTCACCCCTAAACTGCCCTGAGGTGGACTCTGGTTCCTATGACCGCTCTGGCGTTGCGCCGTCTGCGCCATGCCCACTTTGTCGCAGGGATAACTTGTGGGGTATTCTAAAACCCCTCCGGTCCCCAAGTGTTGACCCAATTCCTCACACCCTCCCCCCTGCCGCCCCAGTGATTGTTGGTCCTGCTCTCCCTGTTACCGTTAGATAGCTGAGCAGGTTGGGGTGTCACTGGATCTGTGGATTTTGGAGACTCTTGTATTTCTGGTTGCTTCGACTGGGTTCTCACTCCTTTAGTTGAGGCGCTTTTACCTTTCTGTCATTCCTCTTCCATTCCCATTCTGATCTTCTCTGGGTGAACTTTTCTATCCGTCCTCTCTGGCTATGTCCTTCTTGATCCTGTATTCCCCCTATTTGCTTCCCTTCCTCACATGACGTTACCCTTCTTTGTTTCCCTTCCCACATGAACAACAAACCAAATGGAAAGGTCCACTTGTATCTGATTTGTTTCAACGAAAGTTCCTTTACCACTGGGCCCATTTCCCTTCCTTTCTGCAGTGTAGACTGTGCCAGATCCTGATAAAGTTGGAGGTCTTCCCCATTCATTCGTATATGGTCTATTGTCTGGGCTCGCCGGAGAATTTGTCCTTTTTGAGGGTAGGAGGATAATGCCACCAATACATCGCGGGGTCTTGCACCTGGTTCTCCTGTCCTCTTGGGGCCCACTCTATGTATTCTATCTATTGCAATTTCCTCTTCCTCGCTAGCATCTAGGATGTCCTTGAATACCTGTTGGACTGCTTCTTTCAGGTCTCTTTCTTCCATCGTTTCTGACATGTTCTTAATTCTTACGTTAGCCCTCCTAGAGTGGTTTTCCAAGTCTTCGCATTGCAGTTCTAGGTTATGGGTCCGTCTCAGCAGCTGTTCTTGGATTTCCGCCTGCTGTTGCGCCTCTTCATCCAGATTTTGCGTGATTTTTTCCAGGGTGTCTGTTCTCTCCACCACAGAAGTTAACTCAGTCTTGAGCTCTTGCACCATAGTACTTACGTCTGTTTTTATAGTTTCAAATTGGGACTGCACATTGGCCATAAACTGTGCCTGGAATTCCGCAAACCTCTTTTTCATATCTTCTTTAGTTGCCATATCTCCCTGCTCCACCTCGATGTTTCCCACCTTGGCGCTCTGTCCTTCTTGTTTTTTTTTCCTTGTTGAGACTGCTGGTGTACCTATTTCTCTTCCCCGCAGTTGAGGGAGACGCTGCTCCTGTTTTCTCTGAGATGACAGTTGGGATTGATGCACAGTTTTTCCCCTAGATCTGGACATAGATGCTGTTATAAGTTTGGGTCACTCTGCCACCGTGTTTCCACTGTTCTCTCCTGTTGCAGCTGTCCATCCGTGTATATTGACCCTGCTTGGGGCAGCTCGTACGGATCGATATTTTTTTGTTCTTTCGGGGTTTTATCTTTATATTCCCAGGTCTCTCGTGGGTTGGTTCTCTATGATGCGATTAGCGCCCTGTAGCTCGGATGATAGCGGCCTCGGTGTAAGGTGCGGCCGGTGTGATTGAGGTCTCCTTTCCAGGGGGGGTGTTGGGATTAATGGGGTTTCCTCTCCCCAAAGCTCTTGCATGCTTATCTTCTCCCCCCCCGGGGTTCTGCCTCTCCTTGTATTGCCCTGTAGTCCTTGTGCGCCCCTCTTTGCAGGAGCTATTTCGAATTCCTTTCTCTGCTCCCTTTTTCTCCCTTTGCGCCCCTTCTGCTGCACCCCTCTGGCTGCCCAGTGATTAGTGTACCTTGTAATCTGGGGGAGGAACAATGTCCCCTCATGCGCTGCCTCTGCCAGGTTGGGCTGCTCTGTTGAAGGGTTTCCCACTGCTGCCGTACCTCCTGGAGTGTGCCGGTTCTTTGCCTCTACGTAGGTCGTGCTCCGTCCGCTGCTTGCACTTTCACAAAAATCCTATGGCAGTCCTCCTGGTCGCGATCTCCTCCATGTCTCTCGTGGGCTGCTCCCCCAGCTTCCTGCCGAGCGTGTCGCTGCAAGGCGTTACCTCCTCTGGGCCCGTTCGGTTGCGGCTTCCTACCGGGTGTTGGCAGTATGTCCAGACCTTCTTTACTGTCTGCTTGAGGGTGGCGGCGGCTTCTTCCCCCCGCTCTCCGAGTCCCTTGGGTGCTGTGTATGCTCTGACTGCTGCCCCCCACTTCCCCACAAGGATAGGGCTTTGTTATTACGGGGCCTGGGCCACCGCTCAGCTGGTCCACGCCCCCTGATGGCCTGTGGTCTCTCCTGGCTTAGTCTGGCGGTAAGAGCCGCCCGCCTCTGCTCCTCCTCTCGGCGCCATCTTCGAGTCAGCGGGGCTGCGACGGACCCGATTTCACTGCTCCGCTATTTCTCCCACCCCTCCAGCCTACGAGAGGGGTTGCAGGGACCGTAATCCGCGATATTGTGGTTCTTTATTGGCGAAGCTTCTGGGGGAGAGGATGGAGCTCCGCACGTCCTCTCCTCATCGCTGCCATCTTGGATCTCCATTACACTGGTATTTTGACCTCACAATGCCTTCTGCTTCAGCAAGCATAAAGACAAATTCCAGCTTTCACTGCCACACATAGTTAAAGCCACAAAAAGCTTTTTTTAAATAATTTCTCACAAAATAGCTTTCTGTGACACTTTACATACATTCATTGATAAGGAATTGTTTCTTGTAGTATGTTTTGTGCACTCCTGGAATTTAACACATGTGAGCAAGAACCTATTTGCAAGTTATTACGTATTTCAAAGTACACAACATTATTAGATGCATTTTTATTAATCTTTTTAACTATTTTTCTGCAACATATTAGAAGATGCATTTTAGTTCTTGTTAATCCAAACAAATTCTGCATTGATTTTATGCATCAACATCTGGCAGCTGTGAGGGGTCAGTAATGCGAGGCAGACAACTGCTTGCAGTTTTCTCAAGATCAGACATTTTATTAAAGTATCACTTGCACTACTCTATCCGGGAATTCCCTACCTAGTCTAAAGACTAAGGTACCCACTCCTAACATAGACAAACCGGCCCTCAAACTAAACAACACAACATTCAAAGGTAATCCTACACAACATAAAAGAATAAACAATAATTAAACAGTATTTTGGATGACCTTCACCTGTCCTCGGTAAATCCCTTCCCTAGGGTTTCAAAGTCAACTTCAAGGAAATGTTCAAAGGAAAAGAAAAGTCTTGAACCAGTTCTTATCAGTTTCTCACAGTGTTAAAAAAGAAAGAAAAGTCTTAAACCAGTTCTTGTACATTCCAAATCAAGACAAATGTTCATCAAACAAAAATCCACTGGTAACAATTCTTCAGCTTCCAGTTGAAAAGATCCTCTTCCAATTCCAGCCAAGAAAATAGCACCAATGGTAATCCTGGATATCCTCTTTCCAAGATTATCTTGCCATTGTTCAATGAATAGGTGAAAAACCTCTGCTTCTAAAATTGTTTAGTACTTCTGCAGTACATTTGGTATAACTGTCAGGATGTTTCTCTTTGGGTTGTTGCAATCCCCTTGACAACCACCCTTCTACTACTGTTACTGTCAGAACAGTCTCCTTTGTTCCACAGTATGCCACTACTTCAACCAACTTCAATGTGACAACACTGATAGTTTTATGTACCATCACAGTTCAGGTATTTCTGTTGCAACTTATACTTCTATATTATTAGGCATATAAAGATAAGACACTTTGACCTCTACAGGTAGGCAAGCCACTCTTCTTTCCTTTGCTCCAAGAAAAGGGCAGCCTCTTTGCCTCTTCCGTCAGTTCTATGTAATTGTTTCGATTTTTGTAGGTTGCCTAACTAAAAGACCAATTTTTTTTTGCCTTTTTTTAGGCAGCCTACAAACATGGAAATAATCACATTTCTTCACCCCCCTCGAACCCCTCTCCCTCAGCCCCGCCGCCTCCCTCCCCTCCCAACACCCTGCCACCAAAACTTACACAAACGCACACACAAACGCGTACACACAAATACACACATAAACATACTCGTTCTCCCTCTTGGCCGCTTCCGGGTCCCGCCGTGCCTGTCAGCCCCTGTGCGCACTCGTCTGCCTTTCTTAATTAGTTTTGTTTTCTCATATGTATTAAAAAAAAAGTCTACTGACCTAATACCCTTCAGTGTGCCTTAATTGTACAAGGATAACCTGCCTCTGGCCCAGACTAAACTTCTCTCAACTTCAGCAGTCTTCAGCATTACAGATTATTTTCTTAATTTTCTTTACAAGCACACAGCTTCCTTCGCCGGCTTTGTTCACACTTTATTGGTCCCAGTAACTACCCTGAAGCTGTATTTCCACTCTTCAAGCTTCAAGCAACAATGCCATAATTGTATCAGAAGACACTGGACGTTTAACAACCTCACAGATCATGTGGATAGATCTAGAAAGTACTTGTTTCACTATGGAAAGGATTCACCTCTTGGCTTGGGTGATGCGTGTTCTCCTCGTCAATACAACAACTTCTGGACTTAAAGAATAATTGTTCTGAATACTACAAGGTTCAGTTTTCAAAGCAAAAACAACTTTAGACATACATGACCACTCTTTAAGATAGACCTCTACTCTTAAAGGATTGCAAGTGATTGTATTTCCACATAATATCATGCAGATGGTTTCAAACTCCTTTTGTAAAACAAAATTGGTGACACACGACCGTCCGTTGATGCTGCATTCACTTGTAACTCTTGTGAAAGTCAACGCTAGGTGTTTCTGAATGATTTAATAGGCGTTCCTTTTAATTAGGGACACAACACTACTCTGGCAATAGTATATGATTCAACACTGGAAATAAGATGTTTTTCTTCTTACGCAAGCACTACGTCTTTCACTAACAGTGCACATGTTACATTTCCATTGTTAGAAATACTTTCTACAATGATGAACAGCAGTTTATACTTGCTTTTATAATTACGCAAGTTACTTTTGAGCTGGTAACAGTTATCGACAAGACTTGTTGTGTAGACCTGAATGCCTAGCTTCACTCACTGGCTCCAGGAACACTGCGGTTGCGGTCTCCTTCACTTTCCCAACTTCTTCAACTTCTACTACTGCTTTGAGCACACTTGGGAACCACACCCTTCTGCAGCACGGGTGTCTCTTTTCCGGCCACAGCAATTGGAAATCTCCTTCACTCCTCTGTCCCTCGGCTTGCCTTTTGCTACGGGCCTCAGGATTCAGCAAGGTCACGGGCCTGCAATCACAGCTACTGAGCGCATATCAGGGAAAACTCCACTCTCAGCACGTCATCCTCGGGACAGCCACGGCAACGCAGGTTTTTAGACTACAGGACCCTCTCAGAACTTGCAGGGGAAATCTGCTGTCTCCACATCCCGGCGTCCTTTCTGCGATCATACTTCCTTTGTGAATTGCAAGACTTGTGCTCTGCTACTACTACTGCTACTGCCATCCTTCTTCCTTCTGCTCCAGCTCCTTCCTCCTCTCCTCTCCTGCTGCATCCTTTTATGCCTCACATGTTTGGCAATTGGCTTCAGGTGTGAGCTATTGCCTTCAATTGCCTGACCCTTGCAAAGAATGTTAGGCCTCATTGCCTGACTACTACATCCACATGCTTCTTTAGCCCTCTTCTTCGTCTCAGTCCATATAGGATTCTGGGACTTGTAGTTTACTTTATCAAAGTTAGGTTTTTCCACTTCTTTAGTTTGGCAAAAAGTCATCAGAAGAGCAGGATTATGGGGAAACTTAGACCAGGAAGACTGGGATGAACACCTTTTTGTTTCCCCCCTCATGTGATCCTCCCACAGTATGGTAAGACGTTATTACATCGGCAGGCTTTTTTTTCGTGGCATTTCTTGCCAAAAATGTTCGGCCAAAAAACTCATAAAAAAATATAAGGGGTGGGTGGGTAAGGGCATATAAGGGGTAGGGGGCTTAGGGTATAGGGACTACAAAATAGGGAATGGGGCCTTGGGGGACCACCCAAATACATAAAACAAATTCAATGAGTTTTTTTCAGCTGAAGATTTTTGGTAAAAATCTCCACGAAAAAAAGCCTGGTGGTATTAGAACATAGAACCCGTAGTACACCATCAACAAGGTCGGGATCAGAAAGTGTCTGCCTTTCCCTGGCCACATGAGGAGGGTCCCAGACCAGGTTTCAGGGTAGAATCCCATCAGATTCTCTTACAGTAGATTAAGCCATAGGCTGGTTATTAAAGGGGATAATTTTGTGGCCAGGTATTATAAGGAACACACTACCCCCTACCATAAGTAAAAATGACATTGCAAATCTCATTAAAGACAAGGACCTTATAAAGGAACTCCTTAGTAACTTGCAATACCCTTCTAATGTATGGGATACAATAACCTATATATAACAATCCTTCTGTAAAGACCGACTTCACAGGCGGTCCAACTGTTTTCTACTTATTTATGATAGGGAATAGACGAATAATCTGCTATTTCTGCTTTGTTCCAGTGTATGTTCCTCATTGTGTCATGCCTGCCTCTTTCCTCTGGCTTGTGTATCTGGCTCTAAATCCAATGTGTCTTGTTAGCCTCCAGATTATACCGAAAGATGAGGCCACAGACATTTAACATGCCATTGTCTTCTGTAGACAAGGAGTTTGCCGAAGAGCGAATGTTTGCTCTGGGGCATATAAATATGCGTGTGCCTCAAACAATAAATTAGATCTCTGATGCTGTCAACCACACTTATTTTTCATGGTTAATAATCCGGCAGAGATTCTGTGCATGCGCACGTCACCCCGATCTACGTGTTTGCCTTAGCACGAAAATGAGCACCAAACTAAACCTCTGGGCTGTGTTTCTGTTTTCTGTTCCTGTGGTAGGTTTCCAGTGCACTTGAAGCAGATGTGCACCCATCAGTCTTCTGGAATTATCACCCCACCTTTCTTTTGCAATTCTTGGGATGCAATAAGATCTTCAGTCTAAAGAGGGTGGGATTGTTGAAATCTGGCAAGACGCGGTACTAGATGTAGGTGTCATAGCACGCCAATCCATTCTTTTTTCTGACAGCAGTCCTTTACCCAAATGGCTCTTCGCAAGACAAACATTCGCTTTGGGTGGCGCACCATCTTGCTTTCTTAAAATGTCTTTTTGATTTGCAAAGGCACCGTGGATTGTCCCTTTTTAGGTTTTTAATTGTACTTCTGGTTTGTCTGGAGCAGACATTGCAAACCATTTTACCACTAGGTGTATTGTCCTCAGCCATGATTGAATGACAAGGTCTGGAAAGAGGAGAACATTTAGAAATGGAGGGCGGATCTCTGAGCTGCAATGGTCTGCTGTAGCCTACAGCAGAGGAGAAGATGCAAAGCAACTCCTATGTTCCTGCAATGAGCTCACTATGACCCAAGATGTGCAGTAGGTGCACAGTGTCACAGAAGGTATCTCGCTGTCAAGTACTTGCTCCCATGACTGTTTCCAGATAAGGGATCACACTCAGTTCTCTTTTGACTCAGGAAAGCCCTGGCCAAGGGAAGGACCAATTACAACAAGGAGAAGTTGAGAAGTCAGGAAGACGTAGCTGGACACCAATATAGAGCAGTATTTATTAGCCGGTAACTGCAGCACAAACGTGTGACCAACACCAGGAGTATAGGATACCTTATTTCTTAGTACTAGTTGACTGATCAGGACTAGGTACTATGACACAGTTTAATTAGCATATTTAAATACTCCCAAACCATCAACATCATTAATTTTTGTTTTCTGACCCTGAACCGAGAGCAACAACCTCATTGCCACATACCACTAAGGTAAAGGGGATGTCTTACATGCAGAATGGTCACACAGAGGGGCAATATTTAATTCAAGAGATGAAAGTCTGAAAATGAATTGGAACGTTTGAAGACACAGAGACTGGGTGAAGTCAAGATCAAAATAACAGAGTTGAAATATTCGATACAGGTTTGGCTAGAGCAGATGCAGCAGCAACATGAACAGAATAAGAAAGATATCTATACATTTTTCATACAAGACAAATAATGCTCCAGCATGAACCATATACCGGTGCAAGCTGAGGTAAGGAATGTCTCTGTCCAGGCGGACAATGAGCTGGGTGTCACAACATATGTGTAAAAAATGAAATTAAAAGACTCAACCAATAAACCCTTAACCTTCTTCCTACTTTGGGTCAAGGCACTTTGTGTACAATATTAACCACAGATGATGTGATTATTTGGGGTGGGTTGGGTTCATGCTCCCTCTGCAGAGAACTGTGCTAGACAGATTCTAGCTTGATAAGCTGTTGTGTGTAATCATTGACTTTTAATTGTTATTAGATTAGTAAGCATTCATTATCAATTTGTGACTAAATTAAAATTCTTGAAGAAAATTGGCCAAACTAATAAAGAGTGAATAATCCATACTGTTGGTGTTTTTAAAAATCATGGAACTGTAATTGAAGTGAATTCATATATTGATAGTATTTTATCTTCAACTGTTTTTGATTTTGTGACTCCCTAATTATTGTTACACATATGGATGACAAGTACCTCAATAACATATTGTTAGACTATACAGTTTTCTGATGGAAATACCATAGAAATATTAGACAGAATCTGCTTCTAGACAAAAAGAATTTAAATCCCAGATCACGGTGCAAGAAAGAACACAATTGAGCAAAAACAATTACAACTGTATATGAAAAGGTACCATCATGAAAACATCAACTCCAATATAGAAGTAACTACAAAATGTGTGAATTTATATTATGTTTTTACACAAGGATATATTAAATGTTTTATTAGATGTAGTTGTTAGATTTATTATATTCCTTATATCTATACAAAATATTGACTGAAATGTATTACGTGCAAATAACTAAGACAAACTAAAACATAATAAACATGTAGAGTTGTTTAATATATCATATCCTTGATCATATGTATCTATTACATGTCTTTAATGTATGCAGCTGTTGTTTGTTATATATTCAATATATTATACGTATTTCTTTGGTTTTTTATATGTATTGGTATACATATGAAGGTATATTTTAAAGAATATATATCATATAAATGAGAGTAATACATACAAATATACAATATACATATATTTCTATGTATTATGTTTTATTTATTGTTATATGTAGGTATGCATTATATGTATTTATTATATTTATTGTTTACACTCATTTTATATATGTACGCATTGGATTGTATTATTTTTTCTTATTTGCTAAGGCGTACCAAACCCTCAGGTAGCTGGGCACAACATTACAAGTTTACTTGAAGCTTAGTTACAGAGTAAATAGGGTACGTACATACAGGAAATAAACAGAATTAATGCCACTTTGTTTACAAAGGGACTTGTGGTCACATATGGGTATTACATGTTTAAAGTCGAATGGTGCAATAGTAACAGATACATTGAGAGCGGTAAGGCCTAGCAGGCATTAGGTAGCAAGTGCAGTCATGGTATAAGTACAGGAGGAGATAGTTTTAGGAGTCGATAGCAACAGGTTTAGGAATCGTTAGTTCGTATCCAGGTGAGGACTTTCCGTCTAAATCTGGAATAAGGTTGGTCTGTTCTGAGATCTAAGGGGAGTGCATTCCAGGATTGCATGGCTATGACCGGGAAGCTAGAGCCGCCAGCTGTGGTGCATTTAAATCTAGGGATTTCTAAGGTGTGGGCGTTGGCAGATCTCATGAGGCGGGCAGTGAGTCTCTTGTTTATTCTTTCTACGAGATAAGGTGGAGCTATATTGTTCAGCCATTTGAACGTGAGAGAGAGTGTTTTAAGGAGGACCCTGTCGTTAATCTTAAGCCAGTGGACATCTCTTCTAAATGTCGAGATATGATCTCTGTTGGGGATATTTAGAGCTTCTCTAAGTGCATTATTTTGAAGTCTTTGCATTTTGTCAATAATGTACTTATTGGCTCCCACGTACAAGGCATTACAATAGTCCAATCTGGATATTATAAGCGCATTGGCCAGGGTAATGCAACTGGTTTCAGAGAGAAATGGTCTGCAGGCTCGGATCAGTTTTCAGGTATAAGCTGTTGATGATGCTAGTGAGTTGACTTGCTTCTTAAGGGTAAGTGCAGAGTCAAGGTAGAAGCCTAGGGTTTTAACTGTGGGCATCACTTTAATGACGTTATTGTCAATGTTGAAGAAGACATAGCTGGGGTTAAGTTTTTTAATGGCCATCTCCGAACCTAGGATCAGTAGCTCCATTTTGTCATCATTCAGGCATAGGCCGTGGGATGCCATCCATGACTGAATGAGGAGGTACATCTTATTTACTAAGGCCGAGTCCAGAAAGTTGCCCAAAAGGGGAATGAGGATCTGGGTGTCATCTACGTAATTAGTGTAGATGACGCCCAGTCTATCCAACTTGTCAAACAGGGGTTTAGTAAAGATGTTATACATGGTAGGAGAAACACATGATCCCTGGGGTACGCCACAGGAGACTAGTATGGGATCAGCAGCTGCTGATGGGGAGAAGACTCTCATTGTACACTTAGCTAGGAAGGACTGAACCCAGGTTATGGCATCACTTGAGAAATGGGCAGCCGACCTAAGGTAGTTGCATAAGACTGCGTGATCCACCAAGTCAAAGACTGCAGATAGGTCAAGGAGGAGTAGCATAGCTGATTTCCCGTTGTCCTTCAACTTGTGAATTTGGGTCTTGAGGTCGATTAAGGCTGTTTCCGTGCCATGGAGGGGACGGAAGCCAAACTGGTGTGATCCTAATAGGTGGTTGACTTCCAGGTAGTCCTGTATTTGCATGTAAGCTACTCAATCGATAATTTTAAGTAAGAAGGGGACTGTGGTGATGGGTCTATCGTTAGACGGGATGAAGGGATCTAATGTTTGTCTTTTGAGCAGTGGGAGCACCCAAGATTCTTTGAGATTATTAGGCACTGAGTTCATCTTGAATGAGGCATTGATGAGCTTTGAGATGAAAGGGGCTAGGTCGCTAGCTGCATCCTTTATAATTTGGGCCGGACAGTTGTCTCTTTTGCAGTTTGAGGGATAATACTTTTACTTATAATGCAGTTAATACTGACATATGTATTGATCATATTTAATATCTGTTTTATATTTAGTATGTGAAAGCATATATAGAGTAAATGTAATACTTTGAATAAATACATATGATAAATAATACAAATGCATGTATGTGTGTGTGTAACCCTATTTATGTTGTATATATGGTTCTATATTAGATGGAAAGAAGTTACAACTTAAAACCTAAGTTAAAAATTGTTTTTCCGACATGACAAGTTGCTAAATTGAACACAGCTTCACAACTTCATAGACTTGCAAAGCCGACAACGTGGCCTAATTCTGTTGGCAGAGTAATAGCTTTGCACACCCCATCTGAGATCTGGTGCTCCCTACATATTCTGACATGGCAGCTTTAGAATTTAGGTCGTCTGGATATAAACATTAAATGGAGGGCTGCTGGTGAGTTTGGGATAGTTCTTTACTCATTTATGTGAATTTGAGTAGCCGTATACTTTTTTTATAAATGTCCTGCCCTACCATTCACTTGGGGAATTAACATGGTGGTTAAAGTACCGAAAAATAATTGCAGCTATAAAACAATGGGCCCAGGAGGCTATGTGTTTGAAGATGAATGAACGCAGGTGGATTTTAAGAAAGCTGATAGCAGAGGAGACATTCTATGCAGGACGATGAATTCAAAGCACTAACACAGGTAAAGAAGATGCCATTATCAATTATAAATGATCGGATTCTTTTATATCAAAGGGTGATTTGAAAGCTATTTCAACTCTCCCTCCTTTCTATATGACCACTGAACCAAAGGAAAGATAATTGAGAAGATACTAAATTGGCAAAGATATGTGGAAAAATTGGCTAGCAAGGTTAAGGTAAAAAAAGCAATTTTGGAGACATCACATGTAATAAGATCTGGCATATATGGTTTGTGTTTCACAAGAGATCAGACATTGAGTAATGGGTGCCACTGATCTCTTTAACACTGCTTATAGACGATGGATCCCTCTGCATTATAGGATCAGCAAATTGAATAAAACGGGTGGGATTGCAGGGATAAGTTACACTCTGAAGTTTATGCATCTCTCATTTCTTCAGGTCTTCCTGCCCGAGGAGGGCTTCACCGAGTGGAATACTTGGTTTACAATAATGAATACACATCTTGCCTATTCAGGCAGTGATTTAGTCAAAACCATGAAAAGGGGTGCCAATGCAAAAACGCAACATGCTTAAATATTGCACTAATGGGGAAATCATTTTTAGATATGTAAATGTGTCTTGCAGGTGCAATCTACACTTTCTGCGGGCATCGACCGAGCAATGTTAATATAATAATGCACAAAAGTCAGTGGCAGGGTCAGCCACCAAACTTGGGGTTACAGGGGGAACTGAGGAAGTTGCAGGCTGAAGGCAGCACTGTGTAATGATGCTCTGCCCAGGCCGCAGATGGAAAAGGAGCACTAGAGTAAGAGCCAGAAGGCCACACTGCACATATCAATACACAATCCCCGTGATGAAGTTCAGCGTTTAGATGGCACACAACTCCCAATGATTATCATCTCATAACTCATCTATCATCTAAATAGCCTAAGCAGTGAGGTGGAAGATGGATAGAATGGGCCCAACGAAAGCATGGTAAAGGAAGGAAGAGAAGAAAGAAAACAAGCAAATATACATGTTCCTGGTCTCAGTGGAGGTATGTGTGTGTGTTTGTATGTTTTGTGTTGTGTGTCTTAGTCAAAGTGTTTGAAACCTGATAAGAGACCACTGTGAGTGAATGCCCTCTGGCAAGGGTGCAAAGCCCAGTTTCTTATTTATTTTTAGTACCTAAAATGATGCAGGCAATTCCTTCTCCAAAAGAGTAATATACTAACCAGATCCCCCTTTGTCGCAACTCTATGACAAAAGCATAGTGCACTTGGTGCCCTGCGGCATCAGTAGCCTGATCCACAGCACCCGCTTAGGTTGTGGCACAGAGCAGGATCAAAGGTCACAAGATGCTCACTCGACCACCACAGTGACAGCAAAATCACTGCAGCACAGGGCCGACATTTAAGATATGCCCCCTGTACCCAAACTACAAAGATCATGACTACCCCATGCTGGTGGCGGGGTAATCTCTGAGAATCAGCTATCCCTGAGTTTAGTCATGGTTAATGCTGATACGTATGATCATGGCCACCACAAACCAATTGATGTTGCACATGTGTTAGCTCGTGTGAGTCAGCTCTGCTGTAGAAGGAAATGTGTATTAGAATCTGATGGCCTGATACTGCCACACGGCAGGACAGAAACCCAGATACCTAGCCTCTCGTTGATCCTCTTTGTGAGGGCCAGTAACTCCCTCCCCCAGAGACCGTGGCAGAGCAGGCGGCGGCTGTGGGCCCAGGTATTAAAGGAGCGCACCCATTCATGAGGAGTAGCCTCATACCAGGGTGCTGCATGTCTAAAGATCTTTTGTTGTCAGAAGGAGGTAACAGGGGCGGAAACATGATAGGCAGTAGTGCTCTGGACAATGGAATAAGCCTTCCACCATCTTGTCTCTGACGGTGTCTCTTTCCCTTTACTGTCTCTTTTGCTTCCCCTGGAGCAAAGCACATTGGGTGCAAGATCAAGAGAGTAAAGTCCACTCCCACCAGGAGCAGGATTGGTCCCCTAAAGCAGGCTAGCTTTAGACCAATTACCTGAGGACTTATTCCCTTAAAAGGAGGAGTATTGTCCCCCTGCAATAGAATTCCTTCATTTCCTCGAGGATCCTTTAAAGCCGAAGAGATGTTCTGTGGACTCTCACCTGGTCCTCCTTTTGGACTGTTGCACTGTCCAAAGCACTCTGCCAGAGTTGAAGAAGGAGCCATCCAAGACACAAGGAAGATTTGTCCTCTAACAACTCCCAGGGACTACCGGGATTGACCAGTGCTATGGAACAGGACCTGACCAACCAATCTGCAACAGATGTTCTGTGCCAGGTGAGCCTGAAGTGGAATATCTTGTCCTCAACCACTTTGCAAAGGCCTCACAGCAACCCTGAGTGACAGACCAGCCAAAGCTCCCTGTTCACCTGCACCAAACCGGTCGCTACGTGTTCCCCACATCCTGAACGAGAGGAAAGGCGCTGGTGCTGGTATATGCGTTCCTCCAACCAGCTAAATGATTTCACTGCATCTTCATCAGCCCAACACGGAATCGCGTCCTAGCAGAGTCTGTCATCTGTCAGGCCCAAAGCGTCTGCTCAATGCCGGAAACCAAACCCTACCCCGGGGGGTCGCTCCCTGATCCTACCCAGAGGTTACCACATGGCTCGTCCCAGCTAGCCCGAGTACCGCTGCCTCTTTGCCTGCACCTCGAAGCCCTGTTGATGACTTCACACCGCCACCCGCTCACTTGACCCGCTAGAGCATCATTTGCCAATCCCTGCTAGCCGGGCCAACATTGAAACATTCTTGAGAGGACCCTGACCTGCAGCACTTGAACTGCTGCAGTTCCTCTGCACTGAACACCCGCATTTGCTCCTGCTTGTTGCCCGCTTGCTGTTAGGACCACCGCAGTCCAACGTGTCTGACTGAGCCTGATCAGCTCGCATCAATAGTTCAACCCGGGTCGGATGCGTCAGCCCACCAAGAACCAAATTTAGGTACTGTGACACTGACCTACCCCTCCACCCCCGCCCACTCCCCAACCCGGTCCACTTGGGCCCTAGTGACTAGTTAGGTCACAATCGTCCCTTTCTTCACCAAGATATCCTTCTTGGTAGAACCTTACCTACCACCCCTGCAAATAAGCTCAAAGTTCTACTTTCTCCAGTTTATCGCAGATTCTCTGTGTTTCCTCTGGGGTGTGTTTTGTACAGTAATATCTTTTTGTTCTACTTGCAGATGGTGTATTTTATTAAAGTGTTTCTATTTTTAATAGAACCTTCATTGGACATTCCCTTTATTTTGGACTGTAATCCTGTGTGATTTGGGTCACTACTGGTTCACCTTCACACCCCTCTTAGGAGGAGTACAGCCTGCCCTCGCCCTGTGTCACCACAAATGGCAAAGGAGGAATATCTCTTAACTGTCCCTGTTTTACCTTTATGATTGCGTTGTGTTTTGGTTTGTAGAAGTGTGAGGACTGAGCGAGCCATTGTGTCGATTCTTACCCTTGTACTCCTGCAAGGCAGAATCCAATTCATCATAAATGCCCAGTAAGTTAATATGCATACTGCAGTGATATATGTATAACCTCAAGGCCACACATCCAGTTCCTGTTGTGATACTGATTAATGTTTGCTTGGTCTGCTGGGACCTGTAGTCGCCTCACATTATCTTGAGAAGGTGTACTGTTTGATTTCCTGCTCAAGTAACCTATCAACACTGACCCCAGTGCTTCACTTTGATTCCCAAATGTGTCTTAGGTCAATAGGTGCAGAAAGACAGCTAATGTCTGTCCAAGGTTCCTGAGGCCACAGTGCACAAACCAAAGGCCCAATTAATAGTTTGCTTGCAGGCACTTGAATAGGCATTGTATTGTATATTGGATTGGGTATTGGATAATAAATCATGGTCCCCCAAAAGCTTTGCAGTGGGTTCGACCCCTCATAATAGGTTTCCATGGTCTTCCTTTGTTCGAATTATTGCTTTAGAAACTTCTGCTGCCTATTTGTTCTGCAAAAATAGTTGAAATTCCCTAAGGGGATTGTACACAAAATGACTGTGTTTACTGAAATTACAAAGTAATTGGGCCTCATTACGACCCTGGCGGTCTGGGAAATACGGTACCTGTAAGCATGCCGGTACCGCAGGTCTCAGATCGCCATACTACGTGTTGTGGTCGCGGGTGCCTGTCAGCCCGCCAGGTTTTTCCTGGCAAGCTGACAGGCATCCGCGAGCACAGCAGGTCGGATGCACCGGCACAACTCTGAATGTGCCGGTGCATCCGACGTCCCCATCCCCATTCATCCCTATGGGGCGGAATGGGGATGAGGAGGCCCTTGATTCTGGCACCCGAAAATGGGCAAGTACCGGGTCCGCCCAACTCGGCATGACCCGGTTCTTGCCCATTCACGGGTGCTGGAAAAAATGCAACTCCGGCGACAGCCATGCCTGTTTTACAGGCAAGGCTACCGCCAGGGTTGTAATAAGGCCCATTGTTTTTGAATACCATTTTATAAAGTGTATTGTAAAAATGCCAAAATGCTCAAAAATTCTGTAAGTCGCGATACTTATAATTAAGGTTCTCACCACAAAACCCTGGATTGGTAAAATTCAAAAGATCGAATCCCATAAATGTTGCACTCTAATATAGACACATTACTTTGTTTCTTTGTGGCATAATTCTAAGAAAGTGCAATTATGCGAATAAGCATTGTCAACTATGCAGTTTCAAATAGCCCCAATTTCAGGTTCCCTGCCCATTTCCTCTCCTATACAGGTTTCGGTAATCTGGTCTTCACGGGGGACCTTATGTTCTACCATTATATGTACAACATCCCAATTTTAGAATACTCTCGCTGCAGCAAATGCTCTATATGAAGTGCTCTGTTTTTGCTTGGAGTTCTGTCCTCTCTATAAAAATGCTGGGCGCTATTACATAGTGCTGCATGCCGCAGGTGGTATTATTACCCAATGTAATGTTGCACACAATATCAAAAACCGAATAAGAGTTGTGTATTGTTGCCCAATAATATTATCAGCCAGCTCTTGATTATACCAACTAAACTATTCAAATTGATCAGCTTCAAAGAGGCATTCGCTGAGAACTTCAAGAATGCTCAAGTGTGTTTATTCTATGTGTGCACAACAACACTCAGCTTTGTAGTGGTTCCTCATTGGTAATAAAAGATAAATGATACCTTCCTAGGAATAGTTGCTTGTAATTTAACACAACAACACTCTCCCAAAAGCATGAGGTGGTGTACTTCATGAAGAGACATGGACCAACATATGGTTAACATCCCATGCTCCTGATTTAATAATTCACTTTTTACCCGTCCATTATGAACATTCTTTGTTGTGCAGCTGTGTATTTACTGCTATATGCATCTCTCAAGTAGTATGGGATGCCAATAGCTGGCCTGTGCAGCCGTCTCATGGAAATCCATTATTGACTCAAATCTGTCCAGAAGCGCTACAGGCCACTCACAAAACCCTGCGGATCTTGGGCTACGTTCATTGATTCATCTCAGCATGACATACGCTAACATAAAAAAAGGACTACTGTGCTACATAATGGGGAATTATTATATATTGTAGTTTCCACCAAAAAGAAGACCTTAATTCAAGTGGAGAAAGCAGTGAGCTATCCAAATGCTCCACTTGAGTGGTTACAACAATTCTGATGAATAACCTGCAATTTCATGAAAGTAGCCAAGTACGAGAGACAAAATAAGGGCAGCACCTGTGCAAATCAAGGGAAATGGAAGGGATGAAGATTTGCTGGTGCAGTGAAAATTGCACGTAACAAACTCGCTCCATACAATGGCAGAGGCATGATGATGTAGGAAGCACTTTATCGGATAGTCCATGTGCAAGGAGCATCATTGGCAGGGATTTGGGTAAACCCAACATTTCTTACTTAATGTGCTCTGGGGTTATGGAAGGAACTTTACAGAAAGACTTCAATCTTTCAAGATCTTTTTTAAAACATTGATATTCCTTTGAGAATGCTGCCCTGGCCCTATATGTTTTTTTTTTTTTTTAGATATGCTCAACTTAAAGGAATGGTTCGGTCAGAAAATATTATTGGCCAAAAAGATGGCCAATAATAAAACAAATACCTAAAATATATATATTTTTTAAGTCCCTATGCAATGTTTCGAGCAAATAAAGCTCAAACTTTAAAATTGCAAGCACTAGGGGGCGTCCATTTTGTGAATTTAGGCAGCCTCCTCTGCTCTGCCTTTGCGGCACTAAACAAGCAGCAAAAGCCCCCTACTGGGAGCTTTTGCTTACTGCAGCCTAAGCAGAGCTGGGGAGGCTGCCTTCACTTTCATTTTACATTTTCTGTGCTCCCCAAGCCCAGGGAAGCACAGAAAACGTAAAATGAAGGCAAAAAGCCGAGGCGCACCAATTAAAAATATAACGTTGTTGTATTTGTGATTGCCGTGGTTGGAAAACCATGGCAATCAGAAATACAACAACGTTGTTATTCTGAATGCTGCAGCTTTCGTTGGGAGTCTCCTGGGCTCCCCCAACCCCGAGGGAGTCCAGGAGACTCTCAGCGAAAGCTGCAGCATTCAGAATAACAACGTTTTTGGATTTGTAAATACTGCAGCATTTACAAATACAAAAACGTTGTATTTCTAAACACCGCGGCACGGAAACACAACAGCGTTGTGTTTCTGCCTACAGCAGCTTTCACTTTGGGGCTCTCGGGCTCCTCCAGAGGAGCCCGAGAGCCGCAAAGTGAAAGCTGCTGTAGGAAGAAACACTGCAGCATTTCTAAACACCCGTGTTGTGTTTCTGCCTACAGCAGGTTTCACTTTGGAGCTCTCGGGCTACCCACGGGGAACCCGAGAGCTCCAAAGTGAAAGCTGCTGTAGGCAGAAACACTGCGGCATGGAAACACAACCGCGTTGTGTTTCTGCCTGCCTTGGCTTTCACTTTGGGTCGCCGGTGCTCCCCTGGGGGAGCACCGGAGACCCAAAGTGATAGCCACGGTAGGCAGAAACACAATGCAGTTGTCTTTAAAAAATGCTGCAGTTTTTCTTTCTAAGTTTCTCAGGCTCCTCCGGCTTGGAGGAGCTCAAGAAACTTAGAAAGATAAAATGCAGCGTTTTTGAAACACAACAAAGTTGTATTTATGTTTGCGGTAGCTTCAGCGCTCCAAGCTGAAGCTACCGCAAACATAAATACAATGTTTTAAAAGCTGCGGTTTTATTTCTAAGTTTTCCGGCTCCTCCAGCCCGGAAAACTTAGCAAATAAAATGCAGCTAGTGCTTATTAAAAAAAACAAAATAGCACTTACCAAGATGCAGCTGCAGCTTTCCTGCCTGTAGTCTCTGGTCCCCGTCCTACGAGTCCGGCACCAATGAAGCAAAAGCCACCCAGTGGTAGTTTTTGTTTACTACAGCTGGCTGGCTTTTGCTTCATTAGTGCCGCAAACGCAAGCACAGGCGGCATCCATTTCACAAAATGGATGCCTTCTACTGCTTGCAATTTTAAAGTTTGAGCTTTATTTGCTTGAAACTTTGCATAGGGACTTAAAAAATATATATATTTTAGGTATTTGTTTTATTATTGGCCATCTTTTTGGCCAATAATATTTCTGAACAAACTTTTCCTTTAAAGGGAAAATAGCAGGTAAATGTATGGGTGCCCCGTACACTAGCTAGAAAAAGAAGCCATATTTTGCTGACCCTGCTACTATGTACTCTGCATTCCAGGTAGTGCAGTGCACTTCTATTGAAGCTGGAGACAGGCGGCCTACAGTAGCTATGGATTCATATTGCCAAGATCATTGTGTCACATGGTGTATGAATATACCTGTGATTGAACAATTTAAGTGTCCAAGGCAATCTATAAGTCTGGATCTTCTGTGCATTCATGCCTATTATTTATTTATTTATTGCACATTTGTATGGCGCCTATACACAAGTGTTTCCAGGCGCCACAAGACAAAATGGGGTTAGTGGGGACAATGGAATGGTCTTTGACACATTGTAACAAACACATAGATAGATGCATATCCAAGTATGTGAGTTCAGACCTATCGACACATTGTAACAAACACATAGATAGATGCATATCCAAGTACGTGAGTTCAGACCTATTGAGTTAGACATGTTTTACTTGCAAGCAGAAGTAACGCACACACATTATTTCTAAACCTTCTCAATTCCATTTGATGCTGATTGGAGCACATACGCTTCATCTACAAAGGACACTTGGAGGTGCTGATGTAGCCAGAAAAACTCAAGTCACATTAAGATACAATGTCTTCTCTGCAGACTGCACAGAGCAGAATACAACTTACAAGAAGGATTCCTTTATATTCTTACATTAACTATTTGCAAATGAGAAACTGTTTGTAATACGTGTTCAAGAAAAAAAAAAGAAATAGGATATATTGTACAAAAACAACATACAAATATGCACGGCTAATTTGGCTACTGTTTTTAGAGACTGTAGCCACTCAAAATTAGAATCTTGCTTCTGTGGTGTGTCCTTCACTGACAAAATCATGTGTAAAGTGGCACGCCCTTTCGATTATAACAGTATTCTGTATTGTGAATGAAATCATTGAAGTTAAGAAGCAGATGTTCCTCACTCTGAACTGCCAGACACACTCTGTTTCCCTTCAGGCAAAACTCAACCGTCCCTGATGGGGATAAAACTGACCCTGTATTGCGATGGTCTTTCGCCAATCTAAGTGGGAAAGAAAATATTCTCAAACAAACCTTGACTGCTTCTTAATTTTAGGCAAAATTATCTTACTTTCTTTTGGTAACAAAATATCACAAACGGAAGAGTGTAACATGCAGAGTGATGTATGTTGCACACAGAGAGCTGCAACATCAACCCACTGATCTATTTTATTGGGATGAGAAATTAGGATTGGAAACTAACTTTGATTTCGTTTTTTTATTTGAATGTTTATTTACATGATGTTCTTTTTCAAACTTATTAACTATATTACATTTAACACACATTTAAAAAATATTTTTCTCCCCTTCATTACAGGCATTTTTCGGGGCGGATAACTTGCTCACCTCCTTCTATTGGTCCATTTTTCTATTAACACAGGCCATACCTCTTATTGGCTTTCTTAGTTATTTGCACTTCACACTCGGTGGCAGACATTTCTCACTGACCCCCAGATATTGCGTACTGACAATTAGCCCCCTGACTGGGGGAAGCTAGGGGGAGGGGGCAATCAGAGGGTATGGAACCTGACTGTATTCTCTAGTGTAAGCACACATTTCAAGCTCCTACAAAAACACACGCCACTGGCCCTGTGCCTCCCTTGCTCTGCTCCTACGCGTGCTGCCTTTATCACTCGCGAGTAAGCACATGGAATGCTAAAGGTTCAAATAAATTATAAAAAAAGAAAAATTGACCTCATTCCTGCGACATGCTGCTTCCTTGACAGGGAGTTCCTTTGCAATGCTGATTACGTCACTGTTGGTCATCAACACTGAAAATGGACTCCTTCTATGTGAAGCAGCGTGTCAGAAACAAGGGTACAATTTTTAATGATTTACTTTAGTCTTTAACACCTGCGTGTGCTTACTCACGTTTGTTAATGGCGATACCTGCTTCGTTAGAAGACCCTTGCTACACTTTGACCCTTAACTTGGGCAGCAGGCCCATTACCGGAAAAATCGGCCTGCCTCCTTGGTGTATATCACTTTATTAACGGCCCCGTTATTTTCTCCACCTATTTAAAGCACTGCTGCAAAGTGAAATGGTGATTTTGGATATCCATAGAGGTCACAGGTGGGGCCATCTTACAGGAGCTTTGCATTGGTCAAGTGCAATTAGTACTGGGGCAAAGATTGCCCACGTACATGAAGCAGATTCTTTCAATGACATTTTTGTTGTTCTTGCATTTTGTCAATGTTTGCCCCAGGTGGGCTAACTCCAGTTTCTGCAATAAGTCGTTAAGAATCTGCATGTACTGCTTGGCCCACCATAAGGGAAAAGAACATTTTTCATGAGTATCCAGTCTCTGAAAAGATGCTCTTGAACTGTGAGAATGTACTTTCGAATTTCCTTAACACCCCTTTTTTTTGGTTAGATTTGTTGTAAGTACATAGTGTTCTTATTGTCTGCTGGAAAGAAACCAGCGCTGGACCGCAGACACCTGGGGCTGCAATGGAAGACGGGGAGCATTCCCGGGATTCTTTGTAAAGTTTGGCCCCGTAGCCACGGAGGCTGAGGTGTTCCAACTCCTTGGAGAGACGCTCACATTTGAAAACGAATGGAAACATTTAGAGCCCAGAAAACAATGCATCACAAGCAGAGATTGATGTACTTGGGAGGGAAGTTTTGTGTGCGCGCACATGTGTGTGGCTGTACGTGATCACGCGTGTTGGTGTATGTGTGCAGAGACGTTTGTGTTTGTGCCTACAAGCTATGCCCCTCAGACACACTGCAAACATTATTTAAATTAAACGACCCATGTGCACGGTACATTATAGGAGAAGGATCTGTGGCAGAGATTGTTCCCTCAAGTTTTTGTTGTCACTAGTGGTTGGGATTAAGCTGAAGCTCCACTGTAGGCTGCAGCTGGTGCCTAATTACAGTTTTGTAAGATATTAGCAATAGGGCAAACTTTGCCTTGGTGTAAAAATGATTTAAAAGAATCGTTTTTTGCACTAGAGCAGTCTTTTCCTTAGTGCTAATATAGCTCAAATTTGCACTTGTACCAGCAGGGCCAGCCCTGGAGCAGGGAGGGCCGAGCGACTGCCCAGGGTGCCATGCCTCCTAGGGCACCATTAGCCCCCTGCCACGCCAGCTCGGGGGAGTCTTTCAAGGGCTCCCCAAGAGCTGGCGTATTGGTAGAAGGTGCGGAAGTCGCCCTTTTGTTATTAAATGCGCCTACGGCGGCAGGGCTTATTGACCTATTCACATGGTTACCTCCCCGCTCTGACGTGTTAGGGAGGCGGTTTGCATTGGAATAGGGCGTCGTGCATTAGCATGAGCGCCCTATTCCAGTGATTAGCTCCCTGCGAGGCGCTGGAGCGGGGAGGTAGAATAAAAATGGGGAGCATCCTGCCCTCCCGCCCCTCCCCCTGTTGACATGGGGTGCATGGGGGTAGGGGGCGGGTGCCAATTTGCTCAGGACACTGCTGCCGCTAAGGCCAGCCCTGTACCAGGTAAAGTGGAGAGGGGAGATTGGTAGGAAGAGAGGTATTAACATCCGAGCGACAGAAGAGAAAGACGTGGAGGGTAAGGAAGGCGGGTGGTGTTGCTAGGACAGAGGAGAGTAGGGGAAGGAGCGGAGATAGAAGGCTAGATAGAAGGCTAGATAGATCAAAAGACCACCCTCTGATACCAACATAATTAGTAGTGTAGAATCAGGTAGGAAGTCCCTGATGTAGATGAACAGTCAGCGTCTCAGGGACCCCTACTTAGACCAAGGTAGAGAATAGACATTAGGGGTCGCCTATCTGTAGTACTAACTGGGGTTACGGAAGCCTGTGCTAGGATGGGAATCCTAGGGTTGGTGTGAGAGCCAGGGACGACCCTAGCGCCACTTCCCAACCCCCTTCGCCGGCTGCTACACCCAATTTACCCACCTGTCTGTCTTTTTATGCTGGATTATCTACCCTCCGCAAAAAGGAATCATTATCCTGTCAACTGCGATCCTTACTAAAACCTTTGACCGTACTGATGACTCTGTCAAATGTTAAGGCCATCAGTGACCGAATTCCTGCTATAGTGGTTCTTCTGGGGAAATGTGAATTATCTATTGATCTATATAACATGTAATTGAAGTCAATTGAATGCTTCATACGAGAAACAGAAGCTTCAACTGTGATTCATGGTGAAAATATTGTACAAAACAGCACTGTGCCTGGGCACATTTTCTGTTATACTGGTTTAAGGTCTACTCTTAATTAGTAAAATAACATTTAATAACACGCTCGTGATGTACTTTCTAGTATCCTGGGGTCAACTTGGTTGTCCGGGATTGTTCACTTTCCATTGGATCTTTATCACAAATAGACCATTTTAGTGAAGCAGAACTATATGGGCCCGATTCTCATGTAGGTGTGAAGTACTGAAAAGGACGTTAACGTTAAAAGGCTTAAGAACCTTTTCGGTACTTAAGACCTATTCTGAAGGTGGCGCATTCTTCCGAAGTCGGAAGGAATGTGCCACTTTTGGAATACATGTGGCAGTTGCTAGGATGGGTTGGAAACCAACCTAGCAACCGCTACATTCGTAAACTGGCTTTTTGGAAGCCTATTCTTGTGGCACTCCTCCAGTTTAATATGTGCGCTAAACAAGCGCACCTTTACGGTACCCTTTCGGTGCCGTTAAACTGGAGGAGTGCCACAAGAAGCCTTGTTTGGCGTAAACGGAAGTGTCCATACACCTGTGTTGTATATGGGCACTTTCATGTTTACCAAAGCAAGCAGCTTCAACGTTGCTGCAACGTTGAAGTTGCTTGCTTTGGTGTACATTAAAGTGCCCATATACAACACACGGGTGTATATGAACACTTTCATTTACACCAAAGTGAGCAGCTTCAACGTTGCAGGAATTAAAGTGTTCATATAGACCACAGAAGTGTATATGAACACTTTCCTATACACCACAGTGAGCAGCTTCAACATCCTGCAATGTTGAAGCTGCTCACTTTGGTGTATAGGAACTGTGTTCTCGGCAGCATTTTTGTTAAACAACGATTCCCTCGTTATTTAACGAAAATGCTGCCGAGATTCTGCAATCCACCTGTTTCCATTAGAAACAGGCGGATTACAGAGAGAGCACTGTCGTGCTTTGCGAAGATGCCCAGGCCCACATGAGAATAGCAGTGGTGCCTGGGCGTCAAGAAATGGCGCAGTGAGTCGTGCTATTTAGCACGCTCACTGCGCCAAGATGAGAATCGGGCCAATATATGTAGGGGAGGGTGTTACGTTCTAAAGAGTTCCTACATTTGCGTTAGAACCCTGTATTATATTTACCCAGAAGTTGTCTGCCTGAGTTAGAGCTCCATGAGTTTTCAGTCAGAAAGGTATAGGACGAGGTGCGTTATCATTAAAAGCTTCTACAAAACAGGTGTGCATTAGCCCAAGCACCACACATAACATTGCAACACAATCATGCAAGTAAAACCAGTAACAGAGGAAGCACCTTTGTCCAAGAAATGCACAGGTCAGCTTATTCACAAAGGTGGCCTGAACACCCTCTGGGGCTGTGCGTCAGTGCAAACAATGCGCCTGCCAGCCCCTGTGCATGCATTAGTGCTGCGGTGCACCCCTGTAGTTAATGTATGGTCAGTTATCAGAACCCCTTGTTTCAGGGATAGAAATGCAAGGGAGACAACAGCGGTTCGTGCCGCTGCTGTTGCACTGAATAGGACATTGCAGGAAAAGATTAGAAACCCTCTTGTGCATTGCATATGACTCTACACCTGATCTAAACTTGTGCGCAAGGGCTACATTTTTCTTGCATTTTAATGCACTGCCTTGTTGTGAGTGAGGAGCCCGAGAGCCGCAAAGTGAAAGCTGCTGTAGGAAGAAACACTGCAGCATTTCTAAACACCCGTGTTGTGTTTCTGCCTACAGCAGGTTTCACTTTGGAGCTCTCGGGCTACCCACGGGGAACCCGAGAGCTCCAAAGTGAAAGCTGCTGTAGGCAGAAACACTGCGGCATGGAAACACAACCGCGTTGTGTTTCTGCCTGCCTTGGCTTTCACTTTGGGTCGCCGGTGCTCCCCTGGGGGAGCACCGGAGACCCAAAGTGATAGCCACGGTAGGCAGAAACACAATGCAGTTGTCTTTAAAAAATGCTGCAGTTTTTCTTTCTAAGTTTCTCAGGCTCCTCCGGCTTGGAGGAGCTCAAGAAACTTAGAAAGATAAAATGCAGCGTTTTTGAAACACAACAAAGTTGTATTTATGTTTGCGGTAGCTTCAGCGCTCCAAGCTGAAGCTACCGCAAACATAAATACAATGTTTTAAAAGCTGCGGTTTTATTTCTAAGTTTTCCGGCTCCTCCAGCCCGGAAAACTTAGCAAATAAAATGCAGCTAGTGCTTATTAAAAAAAACAAAATAGCACTTACCAAGATGCAGCTGCAGCTTTCCTGCCTGTAGTCTCTGGTCCCCGTCCTACGAGTCCGGCACCAATGAAGCAAAAGCCACCCAGTGGTAGTTTTTGTTTACTACAGCTGGCTGGCTTTTGCTTCATTAGTGCCGCAAACGCAAGCACAGGCGGCATCCATTTCACAAAATGGATGCCTTCTACTGCTTGCAATTTTAAAGTTTGAGCTTTATTTGCTTGAAACTTTGCATAGGGACTTAAAAAATATATATATTTTAGGTATTTGTTTTATTATTGGCCATCTTTTTGGCCAATAATATTTCTGAACAAACTTTTCCTTTAAAGGGAAAATAGCAGGTAAATGTATGGGTGCCCCGTACACTAGCTAGAAAAAGAAGCCATATTTTGCTGACCCTGCTACTATGTACTCTGCATTCCAGGTAGTGCAGTGCACTTCTATTGAAGCTGGAGACAGGCGGCCTACAGTAGCTATGGATTCATATTGCCAAGATCATTGTGTCACATGGTGTATGAATATACCTGTGATTGAACAATTTAAGTGTCCAAGGCAATCTATAAGTCTGGATCTTCTGTGCATTCATGCCTATTATTTATTTATTTATTGCACATTTGTATGGCGCCTATACACAAGTGTTTCCAGGCGCCACAAGACAAAATGGGGTTAGTGGGGACAATGGAATGGTCTTTGACACATTGTAACAAACACATAGATAGATGCATATCCAAGTATGTGAGTTCAGACCTATCGACACATTGTAACAAACACATAGATAGATGCATATCCAAGTACGTGAGTTCAGACCTATTGAGTTAGACATGTTTTACTTGCAAGCAGAAGTAACGCACACACATTATTTCTAAACCTTCTCAATTCCATTTGATGCTGATTGGAGCACATACGCTTCATCTACAAAGGACACTTGGAGGTGCTGATGTAGCCAGAAAAACTCAAGTCACATTAAGATACAATCAGGCTAATTCATAGAATCCAGCGCACAAGTAGCGCACGCGGCTGGCGCACAGCGTGCGCCTGCGATAGTCTGCGCCAGGCACGTGCGCTAAAACAGATTTCCGCGCACAGCGTATTCATGGATTTCAAGCTCCCAAAACAGCCGTGGCGCAGAGAATCGCAGCGAGCCTGCAGCAGCGCCAGTAACGCCCCCAAGAACGCCCTCGCGCACGGAAAAGCCATCAAAAGCGCTAAATCATCGCTAAGGGCTGCGCTAACCCCGGACCACTTCACAGGGCAGGCAAACAAGGAAAGCAAAGCGGGCAATCTCCAAATCAGGAGTACGCGGGAAGTACTACACGCGACTAGGCAGGGAACGTGAATCACAGGGGTACGCGGGAATCATCACACGCGAACAGGCAGGGTGCGTGTATTACAGGGGTAGCGGGAAGTTCAACACGCGATGGGCCAGGGAACGTGTATTACAGGGGGACGCGTGAAGTAGAACACGCGATAGGCCAGGGAACGTGCATCACAGGGGTACGCGGGAATCATCACACGCGAACAGCCAGGGTGCGTGTATTACAGGGGTAGCGGGAAGTTCAACACGCGATGGGCCAGGGAACGTGTATTACAGGAGGACGCGTGAAGTAGAACACGCGATAGGCCAGGGAACGTGAATCACAGGGGTACGCGGGAATCATCACACGCGAACAGGCAGGGTGCGTGTATTACAGGGGTAGCGGGAAGTTCAACACGCGATGGGCCAGGGAACGTGTATTACAGGGGGACGCGTGAAGTAGAACACGCGATAGGCCAGGGAACGTACATCACAGGGGTCCGCGGGAATCATCACACGCGAACAGGCAGGGTGCGTGTATTACAGGGGTAGCGGGAAGTTCAACACGCGATTGGCCAGGGTACGTGTATCACAGGGGTGCGTGGGAATCATCACATGCGAATAGGCTGGGTGGGCCCCCACAGGTGTACCCTGTACACCCTCCCCGGCCCCTGCAGGCAGCCCACAAAACAGTGGACTACCCTGCACACCTGATCATGTCCCCCTGCACCCCCATCCACCAGGGGCACCCTCCACCAGGCCCCCACCCATGTCTCCCACCACCCCCACCCCCCAGCAGTGCAGGGGCACCTGCCATCAGGCCCCCATCCATGTCTCCCACCACCCCCAACCCCCATCCACCAGGGGCACCCTCCACCAGGCCCCCACCACCCCCACCCACCAGCACTGTGGGGCACGTGGCCAGCAGGCAGTCAGGCAGCAGCCGATGGCAGGTGGGAGCGTGCTCAGGGTTCTTGGGGACTTAAATTTGGCCTCCTGGCCAGGAGCGTGGTCTTTCGTGTTAGAACGCGTGGACAGCCTGATAGGGAGTGAATGTGCACCTGAAAACCCCCCACTCATCGCGCGAAAACCCGTCACCAGCATATGTGCGTCAATAGTTACCTGCACGTGCAGTGTCAAAGCGTGTGATTGGTGAAAAGTGAGGGACACGCAGGAGTGTCGAAGCGCGTGATTGGTGAAAAAGGATCCACATGCAGGATTGACAAAGCGTGTGATTGGTGAAAACTGAGCTACACGCTGGAGTGTCGAAGCGCGTGATTGGTGAAAAAGGATCCACATGCAGGAGTGACAAAGCGTGTGATTGGTGAAAAGATACCTACACGCAGGAGTGCCAAAGCGTGTGATTGGTGAAAATGGGCCAAGCACGTACACGCCGTAAGTGACGATGTACGTGTGGGCCTGTATAAAAGGTAGTGTTGAACACCATTTCCTTGTACGTGCTTTTCGTGGAGAGCGAGTGGGTGAATTCGGTACTTCTTGTCGTTTCACACGCGATTTACTTCACGGCGTTTCCAGTTCGTACTCCCTGTTACCTCTGACAGCTCTTTTCTCTTTTTCCTCTTGTACTGGTTTTCCTGGGCCTGTTCCCTCAAACAGTGTCCCCTTCTACAGTTGACCTGTCTCCTCAGACAGCGTACACCTCTTCTTTTGGCGGGGGTGTTGCCAACCAAAAGTGCTATTTTTTCACGCTCTTTTACCTGGCAGACGGTGAGTCACGCACGTATCTAACATCTGTGCTTGCCCCGTGTGTAGCCTACCCCTTCAGAGGTCAATCTAGGCCGCGTGTGACACGCATACGTTCATTGTGTTACTGGATGCCACAGCGTAGTGCAGGGTTTTCCATCAGCACACGTGGTCTAGGAGGGGTATTGTGCACTTTCCTATACTTTTCTGGGGTGCCTGTGCGTTGCGTGACCCGTCATCTTTCCCCAGGGGTGTCATATAGCCTTGCCACTGCACTAGGGTACGAATACCATCTGGTACCCAACCCCTTTGACACCCAATTGCCCAGGACAATTGTGCACACCCACTCCCATACGCACAATACCATCAGTGCCATGGTTGGGAGGCGTGCAAGCCGTAAGGGTGGCAAAGGTGGCCGAGCCACACGTGGTGGCCGTGGAGGATCCAACAGGGGACGTGGTTGTGACTTGCAGGGCGCCCCTGTTCCCCCCAGTCTGGAGGAACAGTCAGGGACACCCATGCCCCCCCCCCCCCCCCCGGTGAGAGTCATGTGGCTGATACCAACCCTGATCAGCCCATGTCGGACCAGGCCATTGTGGCACCAGACCTGTCCGAGGGTGATTCCATCGCTGACATCCAGGTCAGCAGGTCCACTGTACGTGCACCGGTGCACATCGGTGTCATCAGGGCACGCGCATCTATGCCAGATAGGTCATCTGCTGGCCCCCGTAGCCAGGGTGTGGCTCAATCCACCCCACCTCTCATACACCCTGCCAAGACTGTGTCGGTCCTAGTTCATGCACCTCAGATCAGGCCTGACCCCATCCCACTACCCCCAATGCCTGCACCTACTCCCATGCTGAGTGGGCAATCACACACACCCAGTACAGAGTCCACCACGGCTCCTGCCCCTAGTGTCCACAGCGGCGTAGGACACTCTGGATCCCCACCCCCTTCCAAGCGCAAGAGGAAGAGTGCACGTCCGGCACAGGCTGATGCCCCAGACACGGCTGCACAGTCCGGCCCATCAAGGAAGCCAAGCTTCACAGACGCCGAACTTAATGCACTTGTTCAGTATGTGTCAGATCATGATAGGGAAATGGTCATCGTTGCAGGGTCCAAGACCACACATGCCAGACGCCAGGCACACTGGCAGACCATTGCTGACAGAATAAGTGCCCTTGGAGTAGTGAGGCGCACAGCTAGTGATTGCCAGAAGCGCTGGAATGACCTTAAGCGCAGGGCAAAGGATAAGCTGGCCTCAAGTCATGCCGCAACCTTGGTGACTGGAGGTGGGTCCCCAGCACAGGATATAGAACTCACACCACACGAGTCTGTAGCTGGATCCTACGTCACCGAGGGACAACTCCAAGGTGTGGGAGACCTCCCTGATTACGAGGCATCATCCGGTGAGTGCACATGCATGTGTGTATCATCCCTGTGCATGTTGTGTGTGTGAAGCATTCATGTTGGGTGCCTGTCAAGGGGGTGTGTGGCAGAGTTGATAGTGGCACCCATGTGCCTCATCCAGTATGTTCAGTGCAACACCATCTGGCCACAGCACTATCCCTACTGGCAACAGTGCACATATGGGCCAACACCATGGAAGTTGCCCTTGATTAGTAATTTTGTCACTACATTGTTGCTCATACTCCCCTGTCTATTCATCTGATGTCTTACATACCATTCCTCTCCTTTCCCCCAGCCATTCAAGTATCATCTTCACATGCCTGACATGCAATGATACCACATGCTAATGCGTCCTCTGTATATAAATGCCTACCAACATGCAGTCATAATGTGGATGTAGCCTTGAGATCCACCTCCTTCCTGTGTCCTTTGGTACCGTCTGGTTTCGAGCCCCATTCCCTCACACTCCATGCTGCTCTTCATGGTCTATCTTCCATGACTTCTACAGTTCAGACCATCGTGCCCTACGCACGACACCTGCTTGCCAAAAGTCAAATGAGGGCAGCCTGCCCTCCAATGCGACCCACCCTATTGCTGACCAGTGCATCTGAGCCTACTCTAAGCTAACTCTCACTGACATCTGCTCATACATGCCTTTGCCTGTCCCATAGACCCTTCACATGGTCCCTGTCCTCTCTCCTTGCTCCTCTTCCACCATCATAGGTGGGACCCGTTGGGGTGTACTCCTGGCCTCCTTCCAATCCTCAGATACCACTAATGATGTGCATGGTAATGGGAGCGTCTCAGTCCAAGGCCCTTAGGCCAACCTCAATCTCCTTGAGAAATGCTACCCACATCTCATCAACTTCCTTACCTCTCCTGCTGTCCCCCCTCCTCTCTCCTCATCAATCCTGCACTGCCTCCCTGCACCCTCCCATGAACCTTCTCCGCCTCCCACTCCAACTCCTACACATGCGGCACCTCTGATCTCTAGCACTCCCCGTAAGTCCTACAAGGCTGTCAACCTCCTCCACAATTACACTCCTTTCACTGCGGCTGCATCAGGCATTCCTCCGATAACTGTCACTTACATGAGGTTATGCACCTTGACATCCTTGGTCTCATGGAAACATGTCAGACGGCCAGCTCTGTCTGCATCCTTGACCCTCTCCTTGGCCCGCCACCACTGTGCAGGGGGTGTGTGCCCTTGGCTTCCCTGAGGGTATTCCTGCCACTGTCACACCTACTTAGACCTACTCCACTCTGGAATGGCTTGTGTGAGGTTACTGTCCACCACACCTTGACATTCCAAACAGTGCGTACTGTGTCTGGGAAAACTGGTCAAATGTACTACTTCCTTTCTGAGTGTCCTCACCTCTCCTCCTCACTCATGTCCCCAGACACAGAATTCCTCATCCTTGGTGCGGTACGCATCCACCTGCATGCCTGTTGACGCCCCCACGTGACCTTTCTGTGACCTCAGCAACTCCCTCTCACCCTCTAGACTCCCGTCTGTCCCTACTCATTCTGCAGGGCACACTCTTGATGCTCTGATCTCATCTGACTTTCCCCTCTCCGTCCATCTCTGCACTCCTCTCTCCTGGAGTGATCACATTCTCCTCTCCTCCCAGCTCACCCTCAACACCCCACAGGCAAAGCCACCCTCACCACTGTCACACACCTTCTTTGTATTCCGACCCATGAAGTGTGTGTCAGTCGAGGCTCATGCTGCCAAAATGTCCCCCCCATCCAGCTCCCCCTTAGGCTCACTCCCATCCTGACAGGGCCCACTCCATGCTCCACTCCATGTCAGGTACACTGGATGTCTTAGCCACGGTCATGACCACCTGTCTGAAGCCCCATGCCAATGCAGAGTCCTGGCATGACTCGGATCTTGGGAACCCAAACCACAGGTGCCGGGTGGCAGAGAGGGAATGTCCTGCATCACGGCCATCCTCTGGCAAACTGGCCTGCCACATGCCCCAAAGGCAATAGCGCCTCACCCTTCTCACCAAGATGAGATCCCCAATCCAAGGGCACATATCTGCGGCATGTGACAACTCTGCAGGACACATAGAAATCTGAAAGGACCTTGCCGAGCCAGAGGCAGTGTGTACCTCCCCTGTCCCCTCCGAGCCCACAGCACAGCATGATTGTCTCTGTACCCCTATAGGCCACCCCCCCAGCACTTGTCTGCGCCTAACACCATCTGCCCTTGACGTCAAGTCCTACTTACCTTGTACAGCACTTCCAGCCGCCACTCCCCCTTGCACTTCATTGTGCCACCCACCCCTGCACTTGCGTGACATGAATGACACCAGCACCAGTAGTATTGTTGACTGGCATCCCCTTCTGCCCCACCACCCCTCAGTGCTCCGCTGCACCTACAAACATTACTTGACCGGTGCTTCACGAATGCAAAATTATTCCGTTACAGGTGTTGGGGAGGTGGAATCACAATGTCTACTGCATTATGTTGATCTAGACAAGGCACTGTGCATCGTTGCCAATTTGGACTAGCAGATCCATGTACAACATGTATACTAATTGATGTGACGATGCAATGTCAGGACCAGAGTGGTTGAAATCCAAAAAAGTAGCCCTCCTCTCCCTCCTCACTTGGTGGCTATGTCACATGCCATGTGTGTGATGGCATGTGCCTTTGACATGGCAATCACCGCCCAATGTGTGATGGCAGTGCTAGGCATCAAGGTGAGCAGGCGTTGCTGTCCAATCAGTACATAGTATGCCCTGAGCCTCCCCTACAGACCCAGTGATGGTGAATGCATAGGAGGACTCCCAGTCATGTAGGACATGTGTCGTAGGACTACTGCCTATGTTGTTCATCAGCCCTTGTTGCATGCCATGGTGCTAATGCCTGTTTCCATTTTTCTCTTTCATGTCTTTGCAGGGGACGAAGCACTTGTTGATGCTGGGGATGTGGTGGTGGAGCCGTCCCAGGAGGGCAACCCGGGCCGACCTACCACAAGTGAGGGACGTGGTGTGTTTGTGGGTGAAAACCCACAAGTGCTGCAGGCCGTGCTGTCGAGGGGTGTCTCTGGGGGTTCCTCCCCCGAGCAGTATTCAGGTGTAGACTCGGAGGATGACACCTATGTGCAGTCGCAGGTGAGTGTTCTTGGGAGAGAATCTCCTCTGTCCGACCCACCTGCAGCCAGGCCATTGGCCTCAATGGGGATGTCAGTGTCGGCAGATCAGCCTCCGGTGGTTACGGATGCAGGGCCACACCACCCAATCTCTGATCCTGTTCCTGGGGCTGCAGATCAGAGAGGGAATGCAGTCCTGCAGCCTGAGGCCTTGCCGGCACAGCAAGGCGCAGTCCGCCTTGCCCCAGGCAGGTGTGGTGCCCGTCAACGTGGTGGCCGTATGCCACCTGGCAATACCGTATGGGAGCAATCCATCTACGGTATGGCCACCCAACAGGCAGCATCATCCGAGATGATTGCACAGGCCATGGATAGGGTGGCCACTTCCATTGTCCCCCCAGAAAGGCTGATGGAGCGACTGGAGCAGGCTACAGAGTCCATCTGCCAGGCACACAGGGAGGATATGTTGGCGTCCAACATGGACAGGCGGGCGGCACTGGCGACTCTGGGGGAATCACTTTCCATGGAGTCCCAGCGCCACAGGGAAGCCCTGAGGGAAGAACTCCGTCACCTCAGGTCGACCCTGTTAGAGCTTGAGGCTTCATCCCATAGAAGGACAGAGGAGCAGCTGGAGCGTCTGACACGGACGCTCTCGGCCGAGATGCAGGCAACTCGTGCGGAGGTCAGGTCATCCCGGGAGTTACTGCATGGGGACCTCCGCATGATTATAACCCAGAACCAGAACTACCAGACCCGCCTGCTTGCAGCCATGGAGGAGCAAACTCGTGCTTTGCGTGGGCTGCCTCCCATTGTCACACCATCATCTGAGGCAGCTCCCCCACCTCCAGAGTCAGCTGCAGGGTCTGGGCAGAGCCATAGCGACTCATCTCCCACAACAGAGTAGCCGTGTGGGCCACGAGCCTATGGGGTGTTTTCCTTTCCCATGATCCACACAGGTGGATTGTGGCGTGCATCCTGTCCTCGGACCTCATAGGTGGCCCCCCCCCCCCCCGCCGGCCCTTTCATGGCCATTTTTTCTCTTTTTCATTTTTATTTTGCAAGAGTGTTGCCTTGTGTGGGTACCTGGGCATACACTGTATTGTGGCTGGGCACATGCAGGCTTGTCCTGAGTTTGGTTTCGATGCTTGGGTAGCAGACATCCACACCCCTCCTGCTTCCCTTTCCATGGGCTTGCAAAGGGTGTGCCCAAGTGACAGCAAATTACACGGTGACATTGGACTCCCATGAGCTGTTGGCCAGTCCATAGTCAATACTGTGTAGACATTCATAGTGTTCATTGTTGTTGCACCTAACTATGCATGATGGTATGATATGTGCCTCTACTTACATATGTTGCTCATGTTTTGCAGGTATTTCACACAGATCTTCACAAGGGCATACTCTCTGGAGTCACACTACATGTCGGTAGATGTGCACTGACACTTTTGCATGGCGCCATCACTGTACACCTGGACCGTGAGGACATACCAGCAGATTCAGGTAATGAGACTACCATTGATTACAAGCAATGTGTCTTGTTTGGGTGGGCTTCAGGGTGGGTTGGTGTGTAATTTGATTGAAATTACTCTTACACAGGTGTGTAGTAGTGGGCCCAGGGCGGTTAGCTGCTCAAGTGCGGCTATGTTCCATTTTGGGCACTGCTATTTGTGACACTGGTGTCATGTTGTGATGGCCAGTTTGTTTGCTGTCACATACCATGACATGGTGTCCTCAGTGGCGGGACTGTGAAGGGAGTGGGTGACATGGCAATGTTGTCATGTAGTGAATCGCCTGTGGCAATGCATTTTAGATTGATGGAGTTGTGTCTTTGCATTGTGATGCATGGCTGGTGTATGTGTAGCTAGGGGTGCACACATATTGACACTTCCATGTTAACAATCTCAGGCTGATGTGTATCTGACAGTTCATTGTCAAGTAATTTGCAGACATTGTCAGGTAGAGTCATCATTGATTGTCAGATGGCATGTGCCAGAGCAGTGTGCACTAGCCAGCACTGTGATTCCTAGGTGAAGAAGTTGGCCACCAGTTGCGTACGGGCTGCCTCCCCCCGTGCCCTTTCCCCTCCCATGCGCAGCGGGCGTGCATGTGGTTGTGGATGTGGGGGCACCACCATGTCCACGGGCAGGCCCCGGCGTGTTGCAACGTTGTGCAGGACACATGCTGCCACTATGATCCTGCACACTATTCGGGGAGCATATAACAGCTGCCCGCCAGAACGGTCAAGGGAGCGAAAGCGTGACTTCAGCACTCCGAATGTGCGCTCCACTATGCCCCGTGTAGCAATGTGGGCTGTGTTGTACCTTACCTGGGGTGGCGTGGTGGGGTTCCGGATTGGGGTCATCATGTGGGGGCTGATAGGGTAGGCACTGTCCCCTGCGGAGGTGGTGATGGGTATCATTAGTGGTGTTGTGTCATGACCTAGTATCTGACATGCATGCATGTGGAGTGGCATTCATGCTCACCAAGCAGCCATGTATCTCCATGCTGGCCAGCCTCTAGGTCCCGGCATAGGGTAGACATTCTGTAGATGAAGCTGTCGTGGGTGGACCCTGGATAGTTGGCATATACTGATGTGATGATTCCCTTGCCATTGCATACAACTTGGACGTTGATGGAATGCCAGTGCTTGCGGTTTCTATAGATGTGCTCTGTTGCCCTGGGAGGACGTAGAGCCACATGTGTGCAGTCAATAGCACCAAGCACTTTGGGGATTTGAGCCACACCATAGAATTCCTGGGTGCACGTCCGCCTTTCTGCATGAGTCCTGGGGAGATATATGTGCCTGCGGACTGAGGGCCGTGCAGTGATGATGTTCAAGACCTGGTGTAGGCAGCGTGACTGCGTGGCCTGTGACACACCACCCACTATGGCACTTGTCCGCTGAAAGGATCCAGTGGCCAAGAAGTGCAGTACATTCAGGACCTTCTGCAGGGGGCTGAGTGCTTGGGAGCACAGGGTGGGTGATGTGAGGTCATCCTCCCACTCACTGACCAGGTCCAGTATGATGTGTGCTGGAAACCTGTACCTCCCATACACCTGGTCATCAGGCATCCCGAATAGGCTGGTTCTGGGTGTGAATATTCTGGCCCTGACTCTCCTCCTCATCCTCCTTTGGTAGCCCACTGCCACTGCTGCTAGGAACGGTATGTTCATCCTGGCATCTGGCTTGTTTATTGAAAAGTGCGCAAATTAATGCCTTGCGCGTGTAGTAGGCAGCGTGTGAGCCTCGCACCCCTGGAATCGAGTTCCCACTCCAATCGCGTGTATATATTCCCACGCTGCAGGCATACAGGTGCGCTGACGTACTTGCCTGTGTAAGGGGCCGCGCGGCCCTGAAATACACGTACATAGGCCAATGGCGTGTACGCGCACTTTTGGCCAATTACACGCGATTACACTCAGACGTGCAGGATTTCCACGTGTGCTCCGTCTTCACGTGCTGAGTGGGGAACGCCCGTGCGGATCACGTCAGACGCGCTCACGCGATGAGGGACTCTGGTCCAATAGAATCGCGTATGCGTGCTGACGCACTTACGCGCTAAGGGCCTTTCCTCGGATTTCACGCTGACGTGCAGGAATTTCACGTGCCAAATCACTCCGTATCAAGCTGGCCACCCGAAAACACACGGAACACCACGCTCCTGCCCCGAAGGCCGAGTTACTGCCCCCCAAGTGCCCTGAGCAGCCTCCCACGTGCTATCTGCTGCTGCCTGCCTGCCTGCCTGCCTGCCTGCCTGCCTGCTGCCACCGTGCCCTGCCATTTGGTGCCTGCACATCAGCCATCTGCAGGGGTCCAGTTGCTGTGTCCACCCCTGCTGGAACTGAAGACTCCCAACTGGGATTACATCGCTCCACAGCCCAGCCCCAGGACCCAGTTGCCCACCCACACCTGCCTCTGGGGTTGCCATGTCGGGCACTTCTACATCTGGCACCAGTGGCAACCCCAGGCCAGAGGGGCAGAGGGGCACCAGCTTCACTGCCACCGAAGTTGGTGTCCTGGTGGAGCATGTCCTGGGGCAGTATGATGCCCTCTTTGGATCGTCCCGCGCCAGCAAGGAAGGACGGGAGAGGATCTGGGCCGACTGTGTGGTTGCCATCAACGCGGAGGGGGTGGCAACCCGCAACGTCTTGAAGATCAAGAAGCGCTGGGAGGACTTGAGGTCCAGGACCCTTGTGAAGGCCCGGCGCCTCGTGGAGGGGGGCCGGGGCCACATGAGTACCATCCAGAAGAGGGTCCTGGAACGCGTACGCCCAGCGCTCCACGCCCAGATCCTTGAGAGGGAGACCCGTCTGGAGTTGAGCGGTAAGTGTCCAAGCATCACTGTGTGAGACAGGGCATGTTGCGGTGAGCTGGTTCTATGATACTTGCCTGTATGTGTGCCATGTGCCATATATGCATGTATGTGTGCTGGGACATCATGGTACTGCCTGTGCGACCAGTGATGTGTGACCCACATGGTTGTTGCATGTGTAGAAATGCGGCATGGGGAGCACTATGCAGATTTGGGACATGAGAGCATGGCAGTCTCTGTACCTGGACATGGATGGGGGTGAGGATGGGTGCTGATGCCAGGTACATATATGGTAGCCATGTCTGTGTGCCTGACCTGCATGTCTGTGACTTGTGCATGCCATGGATGCATGACTCATGTGTGTGACAATGCACAGATTCAGTGACGCACCCACCTTACCCTTGTTTTGCCTGTGTTTGGTGTGATTGTGGCCAGATGGATGTGACTGAGGTGTAGTGTGTGCATGTGATATGCATGAGCCATGATGCATGTGAGTTACATTTCATTGAATGTTTCAATAGTCATTTGGACATGCATGGAAATGTGCATGGCATGCACCATGCCTGTTACTGTGTGTGTTTCGCCTGCACTGACCCATGTGTTGTGGAGGGACATGATGGAAGTGTACTTTGACAGGGGTGCTCATCTGCTATTGCTTCCTGTCTAGGGGACCATTGTACAGTAGCCTGATGCTTGTGTTCTTTGTCTCCCTCTACACAGCGGCTAGTGAAGAAGAGGGCGGAGACGGCGCTGTGGAGCAAGGCGGCGGGGATGCCCCCACGGCTGCAGCGGAAGGGGTGGGTGAGCCCCCACAGGGGCCTGCTACGGCGGGAGACGGTGAGGAGCCATCCAGGTTGGTGGTTTGCACAGAGGAGGAGGAGGCCGACACTGGTGCACACATGGGGCCTGGTGGGAGCATCCCTGCTGGTGCAAGTGGTGCAGTCCAGGGCCTGGGGCAGGAGGCAGCACAGGTCACCGTGGAGGGGCCTGTGCATGTCGCTGTCCCTGACCCTGTGAGTGCACCACCATGCACCAGCAGGGATGCCCCGTCCCAGGCCCGTCCGCAGGTAGAGGGGATGTCCATGTCAACTGACTCCCCTCCACCTGCGGCCGTGGGAACCCCTGGCCGCGTGGAGCAGGTCCTGATTGGGGTCGCGATGCGCACGGCTGTGATTCGTGATGCCGTGCGTGCTTCCCGGGAGGAGCACGCACGTCATCACGAAGTGCACCGTGCCGACGTGGCCCAATTGGGATCGGCCATGTTCGGGGGGTTCCTGCATGTGTTGGCCAATCTGACGGCCCTCTCCTCCTCTGTGCAGGCTATCCACCAGTCGTTCTCCTTGCCGTCTTCCGGCCCAGATGCCACCATGGCCCCCTGTGGACCTGCCCCAACCAATGCAGCCAGCTCGGTGGGGATCCCATCCCTGCCGCAGTTGGGAGTCGGAGGTCCAGCAGGGGTGGACGACACAGCAAGTGGACCCCAGCAGATGGAAGATGTGCCGGCATCATCAGGCAGGGCACGTGCACGACGGCGTCGGTGGTTACCATCAGCCTGGATGCCGTCGTGCTGGCAGAGGCAGTGGCGTCGCAGGCAGCAGCGGGCTCGACGTGGGAGGCATCATGGCTCAGGGCCATCAAGATCGGAGGGGCAGGCATCGGCCGGAGGGCAGGGCAACCCTGGCATGGCGGTGTGTTCCGTGTGGGAGGAGTTTGGCCAGCGGATAGATGCGGAGCGGCAGCGGGCGGAAGAGGAGCGGCTCGCCATGGCCAGGGCGGAGATCTCCATGCATCAGGCATTGAGGCGGGCTGCGTGCCTCGAGGAGGCTCGCAGGGAATTTGGAGAGCACATGGGGTTGTCCCTGCGAGACCTCGGGGCCAGGACTGAGTCCCGCCTCCAGGACATAGACATGGAGTTCGAGGATGCCCTGGCCAACATCACCAAGTGAGCCGCAGGACTAGCCCGCTGCCTCTGTATATAGTTTTTTAGTTAGTTAGTGCTAGGTTTCCTTTATTTTAAATTTTTTTTTGGACCGCTTGGACAATGGCCACTTCTTTGTACATATTTTTTTAGATAGTTAGTATTAGGTTTAATTAGTGCTGTTGGGCTCATGGACCCTTGAACAATCCTGTAAATATAGTTATATTTTTTTGTGAGATAATTTATTTTTACTTTCATATTGGTCACACCATGACGTAATGGTTTATGTTTCATTTCATTCTACTTGTGTTTACTTTGGACAAAATCGAATCTTTTTTCTATCCTTTGTTTTTTGGTTTCTCATTTTTGTTCCCGGACATGGACCTTTTATTTGCTTTCCCAGATAGTTGTCAGAGTTAACTTTATTTTTATTTTTTAATACATTTTTATTTTATCTTACACTTGTGTCATTTTTTCTTTGATTTCTTACATGCCATGATATGGGTTTTGACATTGACTTGCACCCATTGTGTATGTGTGTGTGGCGGACATGTGTTCTTTTGCTTAGTTGCCTTTGGGGTTGTGTCATGTGATTGCATTCACTATGTGGGTGCATGCAATCCTTGCCTGGGTGTTTGTGCTGGGTATGCTGGTCATTACTGCCATTATTGTGTATCGTCAGGACCAGGGGCCAGGGGGACATGGGTGGGGGCCTGGTGGAGGGTGCCCCAGGTGGATGGGGGGTTGGGGTGGTGGGAGACATGGCTTGCCCATGGGTGGGGTCCTGCTGGCAGGTTGCCCACAGTGCTGGGGGTGGGGGTGGTGGGAGACATGGGTTGCCCATGGGTGGGGGCCTGCTGGCAGGTTGGCCACTGTGCTGGGGGTGGGGGTGGTGGGAGACATGGGTTGCCCATGGGTGGGGGCCTGCTGGCAGGTTGGCCACAGTGCTGGGGGTGGGGGTGGTGGGAGACATGGGTTGCCCATGGGTGGGGGCCTGCTGGCAGGTTGCCCACAGTGCTGGGGGTGGGGGTGGTGGGAGACATGGGTTGCCCATGGGTGGGGGCCTGCTGGCAGGTTGCCCACAGTGCTGGGGGTGGGGGTGGTGGGAGACATGGGTTGCCCATGGGTGGGGGCCTGCTGGCAGGTTGGCCACTGTGCTGGGGGTGGGGGTGGTGGGAGACATGGGTTGCCCATGGGTGGGGGCCTGCTGGCAGGTTGCCCACAGTGCTGGGGGTGGGGGTGGTGGGAGACATGGGTTGCCCATGGGTGGGGGCCTGCTGGCAGGTTGGCCACTGTGCTGGGGGTGGGGGTGGTGGGAGACATGGGTTGCCCATGGGTGGGGGCCTGCTGGCAGGTTGGCCACAGTGCTGGGGGTGGGGGTGGTGGGAGACATGGGTTGCCCATGGGTGGGGGCCTGCTGGCAGGTTGCCCACTGTGCTGGGGGTGGGGGTGGTGGGAGACATGGGTTGCCCATGGGTGGGGGCCTGCTGGCAGGTTGCCCACAGTGCTGGGGGTGGGGGTGGTGGGAGACATGGGTTGCCCATGGGTGGGGGCCTGCTGGCAGGTTGCCCACAGTGCTGGGGGTGGGGGTGGTGGGAGACATGGGTTGCCCATGGGTGGGGGCCTGCTGGCAGGTTGGCCACAGTGCTGGGGGTGGGGGTGGTGGGAGACATGGGTTGCCCATGGGTGGGGGCCTGCTGGCAGGTTGCCCACAGTGCTGGGGGTGGGGGTGGTGGGAGACATGAGCAGGTGTGCAGGGTAGTTCCCTGTGGTGTGTGCTGCCTGCAGGGGCCGTGGAGGGTGTACAGGTAATGCCTGGGAGCACACAGCCAAATCGCGTGTGCAACTTCCCGCGCACCCCTCGATTCCACGTTCCCTGCCATATCGCGTGTGGGACTTCCCGCGCGCCCCTGAAATCCACGTACCCGGCCATATCGCGTGTGCAACTTCCCGCGCGCCCCTGAAATCCACGTACCCGGCCATTTCGCGTGTGCAACTTCCCGCGCACCCCTCGAATCCACGTTCCCTGCCATATCGCGTGTGCAACTTCCCGCGCACCCCTCGATTCCACGTTCCCTGCCATATCGCGTGTGGGACTTCCCGCGCGCCCCTGAAATCCACGTACCCGGCCATTTCGCGTGTGCAACTTCCCGCGCACCCCTCGATTCCACGTTCCCTGCCATATCGCGTGTGGGACTTCCCGCGCGCCCCTGAAATCCACGTACCCGGCCATTTCGCGTGTGCAACTTCCCGCGCACCCCTCGATTCCACGTTCCCTGCCATATCGCGTGTGGGACTTCCCGCGCGCCCCTGAACTCCACGTACCCGGCCATTTCGCGTGTGCAACTTCCCGCGCACCCCTCGATTCCACGTTCCCTGCCATATCGCGTGTGGGACTTCCCGCGCGCCCCTGAAATCCACGTACCCGGCCATTTCGCGTGTGCAACTTCCCGCGCACCCCTCGATTCCACGTTCCCTGCCATATCGCGTGTGGGACTTCCCGCGCGCCACTGAAATCCACGTACCCGGCCATTTCGCGTGTGCAACTTCCCGCGCACCCCTCGATTCCACGTTCCCTGCCATATCGCGTGTGGGACTTCCCGCGCGCCCCTGAACTCCACGTACCCGGCCATTTCGCGTGTGCAACTTCCCGCGCACCCCTCGATTCCACGTTCCCTGCCATATCGCGTGTGGGACTTCCCGCGCGCCCCTGAAATCCACGTACCCGGCCATTTCGCGTGTGCAACTTCCCGCGCACCCCTCGATTCCACGTTCCCTGCCATATCGCGTGTGGGACTTCCCGCGCGCCACTGAAATCCACGTACCCGGCCATTTCGCGTGTGCAACTTCCCGCGCACCCCTCGATTCCACGTTCCCTGCCATATCGCGTGTGGGACTTCCCGCGCGCCCCTGAAATCCACGTACCCGGCCATTTCGCGTGTGCAACTTCCCGCGCACCCCTCGATTCCACGTTCCCTGCCATATCGCGTGTGGGACTTCCCGCGCGCCACTGAAATCCACGTACCCGGCCATTTCGCGTGTGCAACTTCCCGCGCACCCCTCGATTCCACGTTCCCTGCCATATCGCGTGTGGGACTTCCCGCGCGCCCCTGAAATCCACGTACCCGGCCATTTCGCGTGTGCAACTTCCCGCGCACCCCTCGATTCCACGTTCCCTGCCATATCGCGTGTGGGACTTCCCGCGCGCCCCTGAAATCCACGTACCCGGCCATTTCGCGTGTGCAACTTCCCGCGCACCCCTCGATTCCACGTTCCCTGCCATATCGCGTGTGGGACTTCCCGCGCGCCACTGAAATCCACGTACCCGGCCATTTCGCGTGTGCAACTTCCCGCGCACCCCTCGATTCCACGTTCCCTGCCATATCGCGTGTGGGACTTCCCGCGCGCCCCTGAAATCCACGTACCCGGCCATTTCGCGTGTGCAACTTCCCGCGCACCCCTCGATTCCACGTTCCCTGCCATATCGCGTGTGGGACTTCCCGCGCGCCCCTGAAATCCACGTACCCGGCCATTTCGCGTGTGCAACTTCCCGCGCACCCCTCGATTCCACGTTCCCTGCCATATCGCGTGTGGGACTTCCCGCGCGCCACTGAAATCCACGTACCCGGCCATTTCGCGTGTGCAACTTCCCGCGCACCCCTCGATTCCACGTTCCCTGCCATATCGCGTGTGGGACTTCCCGCGCGCCCCTGAAATCCACGTACCCGGCCATTTCGCGTGTGCAACTTCCCGCGCACCCCTCGATTCCACGTTCCCTGCCATATCGCGTGTGGGACTTCCCGCGCGCCCCTGAAATCCACGTACCCGGCCATTTCGCGTGTGCAACTTCCCGCGCACCCCTCGATTCCACGTTCCCTGCCATATCGCGTGTGGGACTTACCGCGCACCCCGGTATGCACGCACACGTTTATTTTTTCTCTCTGCGTGTGTCTGTGTTTGTGGGTACCCCTTTGTACGTCATTTGTCCAGGAGGGCAACAGTATTGTACATTGGTTATGTCTGTATATAGGTGCTATTTGTTGGCGCGCCTTTTAGCGCACATTTCTTGCAGGCGCAGACACGCTACCGCCTGCTTTCTTGTGGCGGTCGTGTTTGTGCCTGTTTGTGCCTGTGCGCTGCTTTGAGCGTGCGCTTTTTTGCCCTATTCTATTCCATGAATACGTGTTGTATGCGAGCGTGTGGGCGTTCCGCGCACTTGCCTCCTGAACTTTCCCCGTGCCGCCCACATTCTTCCCCATTCCGAGTGTTGTGCCCCATTTTATTCCCCATTCCGAGTGTCCCGCCCTGTGTTCCGCCTACTTTAGAGCTGTGCGCTGCGCTCGGAGTGATGGCGCAGTGGCCGTGGCGCACGACGTTGGTTGACCTGTGCGCCGGCCTGCGCCGCGCGCTTTTTCGGCGCACGTCCTCTGCTTTTCTTGCGCACGGACTTCCATGAATCGACGTGCGCTGGTTTCCCTGCGCTTTGCGCTGATTTTCGGCGCAGCGCACGTATTGGCCCCTCTGCGCCGGGATTTTCGGCGCACATTTATTCCATGAATCGGCCTGCAAGTCTTCTCTGCAGACTGCACAGAGCAGAATACAACTTACAAGAAGGATTCCTTTATATTCTTACATTAACTATTTGCAAATGAGAAACTGTTTGTAATACGTGTTCAAGAAAAAAAAAAGAAATAGGATATATTGTACAAAAACAACATACAAATATGCACGGCTAATTTGGCTACTGTTTTTAGAGACTGTAGCCACTCAAAATTAGAATCTTGCTTCTGTGGTGTGTCCTTCACTGACAAAATCATGTGTAAAGTGGCACGCCCTTTCGATTATAACAGTATTCTGTATTGTGAATGAAATCATTGAAGTTAAGAAGCAGATGTTCCTCACTCTGAACTGCCAGACACACTCTGTTTCCCTTCAGGCAAAACTCAACCGTCCCTGATGGGGATAAAACTGACCCTGTATTGCGATGGTCTTTCGCCAATCTAAGTGGGAAAGAAAATATTCTCAAACAAACCTTGACTGCTTCTTAATTTTAGGCAAAATTATCTTACTTTCTTTTGGTAACAAAATATCACAAACGGAAGAGTGTAACATGCAGAGTGATGTATGTTGCACACAGAGAGCTGCAACATCAACCCACTGATCTATTTTATTGGGATGAGAAATTAGGATTGGAAACTAACTTTGATTTCGTTTTTTTATTTGAATGTTTATTTACATGATGTTCTTTTTCAAACTTATTAACTATATTACATTTAACACACATTTAAAAAATATTTTTCTCCCCTTCATTACAGGCATTTTTCGGGGCGGATAACTTGCTCACCTCCTTCTATTGGTCCATTTTTCTATTAACACAGGCCATACCTCTTATTGGCTTTCTTAGTTATTTGCACTTCACACTCGGTGGCAGACATTTCTCACTGACCCCCAGATATTGCGTACTGACAATTAGCCCCCTGACTGGGGGAAGCTAGGGGGAGGGGGCAATCAGAGGGTATGGAACCTGACTGTATTCTCTAGTGTAAGCACACATTTCAAGCTCCTACAAAAACACACGCCACTGGCCCTGTGCCTCCCTTGCTCTGCTCCTACGCGTGCTGCCTTTATCACTCGCGAGTAAGCACATGGAATGCTAAAGGTTCAAATAAATTATAAAAAAAGAAAAATTGACCTCATTCCTGCGACATGCTGCTTCCTTGACAGGGAGTTCCTTTGCAATGCTGATTACGTCACTGTTGGTCATCAACACTGAAAATGGACTCCTTCTATGTGAAGCAGCGTGTCAGAAACAAGGGTACAATTTTTAATGATTTACTTTAGTCTTTAACACCTGCGTGTGCTTACTCACGTTTGTTAATGGCGATACCTGCTTCGTTAGAAGACCCTTGCTACACTTTGACCCTTAACTTGGGCAGCAGGCCCATTACCGGAAAAATCGGCCTGCCTCCTTGGTGTATATCACTTTATTAACGGCCCCGTTATTTTCTCCACCTATTTAAAGCACTGCTGCAAAGTGAAATGGTGATTTTGGATATCCATAGAGGTCACAGGTGGGGCCATCTTACAGGAGCTTTGCATTGGTCAAGTGCAATTAGTACTGGGGCAAAGATTGCCCACGTACATGAAGCAGATTCTTTCAATGACATTTTTGTTGTTCTTGCATTTTGTCAATGTTTGCCCCAGGTGGGCTAACTCCAGTTTCTGCAATAAGTCGTTAAGAATCTGCATGTACTGCTTGGCCCACCATAAGGGAAAAGAACATTTTTCATGAGTATCCAGTCTCTGAAAAGATGCTCTTGAACTGTGAGAATGTACTTTCGAATTTCCTTAACACCCCTTTTTTTTGGTTAGATTTGTTGTAAGTACATAGTGTTCTTATTGTCTGCTGGAAAGAAACCAGCGCTGGACCGCAGACACCTGGGGCTGCAATGGAAGACGGGGAGCATTCCCGGGATTCTTTGTAAAGTTTGGCCCCGTAGCCACGGAGGCTGAGGTGTTCCAACTCCTTGGAGAGACGCTCACATTTGAAAACGAATGGAAACATTTAGAGCCCAGAAAACAATGCATCACAAGCAGAGATTGATGTACTTGGGAGGGAAGTTTTGTGTGCGCGCACATGTGTGTGGCTGTACGTGATCACGCGTGTTGGTGTATGTGTGCAGAGACGTTTGTGTTTGTGCCTACAAGCTATGCCCCTCAGACACACTGCAAACATTATTTAAATTAAACGACCCATGTGCACGGTACATTATAGGAGAAGGATCTGTGGCAGAGATTGTTCCCTCAAGTTTTTGTTGTCACTAGTGGTTGGGATTAAGCTGAAGCTCCACTGTAGGCTGCAGCTGGTGCCTAATTACAGTTTTGTAAGATATTAGCAATAGGGCAAACTTTGCCTTGGTGTAAAAATGATTTAAAAGAATCGTTTTTTGCACTAGAGCAGTCTTTTCCTTAGTGCTAATATAGCTCAAATTTGCACTTGTACCAGCAGGGCCAGCCCTGGAGCAGGGAGGGCCGAGCGACTGCCCAGGGTGCCATGCCTCCTAGGGCACCATTAGCCCCCTGCCACGCCAGCTCGGGGGAGTCTTTCAAGGGCTCCCCAAGAGCTGGCGTATTGGTAGAAGGTGCGGAAGTCGCCCTTTTGTTATTAAATGCGCCTACGGCGGCAGGGCTTATTGACCTATTCACATGGTTACCTCCCCGCTCTGACGTGTTAGGGAGGCGGTTTGCATTGGAATAGGGCGTCGTGCATTAGCATGAGCGCCCTATTCCAGTGATTAGCTCCCTGCGAGGCGCTGGAGCGGGGAGGTAGAATAAAAATGGGGAGCATCCTGCCCTCCCGCCCCTCCCCCTGTTGACATGGGGTGCATGGGGGTAGGGGGCGGGTGCCAATTTGCTCAGGACACTGCTGCCGCTAAGGCCAGCCCTGTACCAGGTAAAGTGGAGAGGGGAGATTGGTAGGAAGAGAGGTATTAACATCCGAGCGACAGAAGAGAAAGACGTGGAGGGTAAGGAAGGCGGGTGGTGTTGCTAGGACAGAGGAGAGTAGGGGAAGGAGCGGAGATAGAAGGCTAGATAGAAGGCTAGATAGATCAAAAGACCACCCTCTGATACCAACATAATTAGTAGTGTAGAATCAGGTAGGAAGTCCCTGATGTAGATGAACAGTCAGCGTCTCAGGGACCCCTACTTAGACCAAGGTAGAGAATAGACATTAGGGGTCGCCTATCTGTAGTACTAACTGGGGTTACGGAAGCCTGTGCTAGGATGGGAATCCTAGGGTTGGTGTGAGAGCCAGGGACGACCCTAGCGCCACTTCCCAACCCCCTTCGCCGGCTGCTACACCCAATTTACCCACCTGTCTGTCTTTTTATGCTGGATTATCTACCCTCCGCAAAAAGGAATCATTATCCTGTCAACTGCGATCCTTACTAAAACCTTTGACCGTACTGATGACTCTGTCAAATGTTAAGGCCATCAGTGACCGAATTCCTGCTATAGTGGTTCTTCTGGGGAAATGTGAATTATCTATTGATCTATATAACATGTAATTGAAGTCAATTGAATGCTTCATACGAGAAACAGAAGCTTCAACTGTGATTCATGGTGAAAATATTGTACAAAACAGCACTGTGCCTGGGCACATTTTCTGTTATACTGGTTTAAGGTCTACTCTTAATTAGTAAAATAACATTTAATAACACGCTCGTGATGTACTTTCTAGTATCCTGGGGTCAACTTGGTTGTCCGGGATTGTTCACTTTCCATTGGATCTTTATCACAAATAGACCATTTTAGTGAAGCAGAACTATATGGGCCCGATTCTCATGTAGGTGTGAAGTACTGAAAAGGACGTTAACGTTAAAAGGCTTAAGAACCTTTTCGGTACTTAAGACCTATTCTGAAGGTGGCGCATTCTTCCGAAGTCGGAAGGAATGTGCCACTTTTGGAATACATGTGGCAGTTGCTAGGATGGGTTGGAAACCAACCTAGCAACCGCTACATTCGTAAACTGGCTTTTTGGAAGCCTATTCTTGTGGCACTCCTCCAGTTTAATATGTGCGCTAAACAAGCGCACCTTTACGGTACCCTTTCGGTGCCGTTAAACTGGAGGAGTGCCACAAGAAGCCTTGTTTGGCGTAAACGGAAGTGTCCATACACCTGTGTTGTATATGGGCACTTTCATGTTTACCAAAGCAAGCAGCTTCAACGTTGCTGCAACGTTGAAGTTGCTTGCTTTGGTGTACATTAAAGTGCCCATATACAACACACGGGTGTATATGAACACTTTCATTTACACCAAAGTGAGCAGCTTCAACGTTGCAGGAATTAAAGTGTTCATATAGACCACAGAAGTGTATATGAACACTTTCCTATACACCACAGTGAGCAGCTTCAACATCCTGCAATGTTGAAGCTGCTCACTTTGGTGTATAGGAACTGTGTTCTCGGCAGCATTTTTGTTAAACAACGATTCCCTCGTTATTTAACGAAAATGCTGCCGAGATTCTGCAATCCACCTGTTTCCATTAGAAACAGGCGGATTACAGAGAGAGCACTGTCGTGCTTTGCGAAGATGCCCAGGCCCACATGAGAATAGCAGTGGTGCCTGGGCGTCAAGAAATGGCGCAGTGAGTCGTGCTATTTAGCACGCTCACTGCGCCAAGATGAGAATCGGGCCAATATATGTAGGGGAGGGTGTTACGTTCTAAAGAGTTCCTACATTTGCGTTAGAACCCTGTATTATATTTACCCAGAAGTTGTCTGCCTGAGTTAGAGCTCCATGAGTTTTCAGTCAGAAAGGTATAGGACGAGGTGCGTTATCATTAAAAGCTTCTACAAAACAGGTGTGCATTAGCCCAAGCACCACACATAACATTGCAACACAATCATGCAAGTAAAACCAGTAACAGAGGAAGCACCTTTGTCCAAGAAATGCACAGGTCAGCTTATTCACAAAGGTGGCCTGAACACCCTCTGGGGCTGTGCGTCAGTGCAAACAATGCGCCTGCCAGCCCCTGTGCATGCATTAGTGCTGCGGTGCACCCCTGTAGTTAATGTATGGTCAGTTATCAGAACCCCTTGTTTCAGGGATAGAAATGCAAGGGAGACAACAGCGGTTCGTGCCGCTGCTGTTGCACTGAATAGGACATTGCAGGAAAAGATTAGAAACCCTCTTGTGCATTGCATATGACTCTACACCTGATCTAAACTTGTGCGCAAGGGCTACATTTTTCTTGCATTTTAATGCACTGCCTTGTTGTGAGTGCATGATGGGCGTTAAAATGAGATCATCCACCCCTTCGCTCTCCTGATTTGCACCATTACACACAGGGTGGGAAAGGACCTCTAAGTGCACATCTGGGATGAACAAATTCAGTGGCTTTTGGGGATTTAGCACACATTTTCTGTCGAAAGTGACGATTTATAGATGTTCGAATCAATAATGATGTCCTCAAAACGCAGAGAAACGAAGTGCTTAGAATGTGAATTTCGACCACTTTTTAGATAATGGGCCTCATCACGAGTTGGGCGGTAACGCCGGCGCTATTAGCGCCGGCGCTAATAGCCCTACCGCCAAACCCCCCGGCGCTATTAGCGCCGGATCACGGGTTTCGCAGAAGGGTTATTGCCCATTCCTCATTGGGCCTATTCGGGAAGTCCTCATTCCCCATTGGGCCCAATGGGGAAAATTCGTGCTATTACCGCCGGTGGGAAATTCCGCCAAAAATCTGCAATTTTGCTGCAGATTTCCCCCCACCTCAGAGCTGGGGGGAAATCCGCCAAAGCAATGATCTGGCGGACCCTTAAATGCGGCGGTAATAGCGCTACCGCTGCGTTTAAGGGTTACCGCCAGACTCGTGATGAGGCCCATGACTAATGACTATAATAGACTTCCAACTTCTACCTTATTTTGAACATATAGGCATGGGCAGTTCTAAAATACAGAATTAGTGTTTAACAAATTGATGTTAAGTAAATATATGCAATTAATTATGAAGCCAGACATAACTTGCAGAATTTATTTTAAATGAATCCTTGGAATTTGGCATGCGGGCCGAAATCTCATGCAATCAGTAGGCTATCTCTCGCCCTACACGGGACAGAAATGGGATTGCAGTGTGTCATGTGTCGTGCCCTACACCCTTCATTAAGAGAGTCCCACCCGGGAAGCGTTCGCAAGAATCTGTGTGTGTCAGACTAGACCAAAAATGATTCCATTAAAAAAATAAAGAAAATTGATGGTATATTGATATATGACATATCCCATACAGTCTCGGGAGGATAGCTCAGGGGAAACGTGCTCACCTTGGAAGCAAGACGACACAGAGAAAAACAGGTTCCCCGGGTCCTCTATTAAGCGTGTTATAAATAACATATCATATCATATCATATCATAATCTTAAATTGTTTATTGATTCAACAATGTCCAACTTCATAGGACATTGTGCCTGACATCATCAACACCTCCAAAGTTTTAACAATTAGAAACTGGCCCATAGAACGTGTGCAATGCTCCGATGCCTGACAGACACATTTTTACTTCACAGACTAACACGCAATAACTTGGAATTATATTATTATTATTATGATATTTATTGAGCGTGGACCTAGCTTCGAGATGCAACGGAGCACTCTTCAGAGGTAACAACACTACAGATATACAGCGGGGGGTAGGATACAGAGGGGAACAGAGGAGGGGTCCATCTGTATGGTGCGGGAAAGTGACATCATTACCATTTTGTCACTTTGCTAGGAGGGCAGGTAATGGTAGTGCTGATGAGCCTGCTTGTTGTTGTGGTAATGATGGAGCTCGCCAACGGTAGTACAGCTGTTGGATTTCTCAGAATCGGAGTAGAATAAGGTGGCACGTTGCTAACGGTCACTATAGCGATGGGTGTCCTTGATTTCCTTAGATTGCCCCAAAACATGTGCTTAGCGACGACTCGTTTGGGACAGCTCGGATGAGGAACTCATGTTGGTTCCAGCTTTCCATTGCCACACATTTTATTTCATAAAGAGCGCAGATGAAGTACCTGGCAGCACCACCCGCTGCTTGGACACTGTCCTTCAGTCAGTCTCTTCCAATGCTTTTTATGTTCTGCCTGTTGCATTTGCCTTTTTCCTACCAGCACTGTTCATAAATGAGTCCTGTAGGTTTGTGCTGAGGGATGGAGCATAATCTCTCTTGGTCACCCTCATTATCTGACTCCGCACAATGGAAGGCGCAGGGTTGTTGATACTTTGTTCCTTTATACCGTGTGTTGATGTCATCTGTCTCTACTTCCCCTCTTGCCTCAGATAAAGTGGACTAAACATCTCCTAAGATCACACGCGCAGTCTGCAGCACCTGCGCATGCAGTGCAAACTCTCTTTGCAAACCGGAGTGACCTGTGGCAGGCACTGCTGATCTTGCCCTACTTCTGTTTGGCCTTTGGGCCGGGCAGTGCCAGGCAGAATGTAGAGATCTCCAGTGCATGCAGCAGTTGTTGTGGCTGCATGCACTGGAGATGCCTATCCATCTGATGTGTCTTTCCCTGCACACCATAGCCTCGGCATGCGTGGGTACCCCACCAAGGCTGGGGACTCATAACTCTCTTGAGCTTTTCTTATGTCAACATGGGCCCCTTTTCAAATAACTTAATAAAAATGACCCATCGCTTTCATACACCCACCGAAGTTCAATTCCCTCAGAAATTGTCTTGCTGAATATCCCTACATCTCAACTCGTGAGACCTTGATTGCCTATCACTTCTGGGACACGATCATGTCTACCCAGTACCCAGGTTCAACCTAAAAACTGCAGGAGGTGCCAGCTTCCCTGTCCAAGCAGCCAAATGTTGGAATGCTATACCTCTCTCCTACAGACGAGAACCTTCCTTCCCGACATTCAAATCAGCAATAACCTTCCTTCCCGACATTCAAATCAGCAATAAAAAAGATGGTTGAGGAACAAGCCCCTCCATTGAGGCTCATATCATCTGTCTTTTGCTGCGGTCTCTGGATCTCCTGGACCTCCTCTACGTGTGCCTAACTCGCCTGCGCTTATCTGTAATTGTTTTTGACACCAGACCTAAGTGTAACCATTGGTCTTCCTAACTGTCATTGTACTTTTCTGCCTATGTATGTAATTCCCAAGTTTTCCAGTGCCCAGTTACCACAGGGTTCGGAGCGTGATACAAATAATAAACAAATACAAATGTGTGTAACTCTAAGTCAGAATGATTTAGTGTCCCTTCAGGAAAAAATCATGTCTCGTGAACATCCAATCACTGATTGATTTTCACCACTGGAAAAACATGTAGGTCACTATGCAAGTCAGCTGATCTTCACCTCTTGTGTGCCACTCTCACCCAATCACTCTTTCGTTTTTCCCTCACCAAAAAAGGATGTGTAATTGTTTGAGTGATTGATTTTTTTTTTACTGTTTTTACAGTAAGCTGGTTATACTTTGTCTCTACTACCCAGTAAGTGTGACATTTTCAAGTCACTGATTCTCTGCAACCTCAGAAAATGCAGGTGTGTCACTGTGAAACTAAACAGTGTGATTCCCTGCTCACATAGGATACAAGCACACCACTAAAAAACATTGTGATTATTTTGTTTCTTCAGGAAAAAATATGAGTGTTACCAAAACCTAGTCAATGAGATATTCTTGGCCTTCAGGATAAACGTCACATTTCACTCTCTGGACCCAGTTAGCAATATTGCGTTGTTTAAGATCTTATTGATTTCTGAACATGGGCATTCATCTTTTTTCATGATATTTTACATCCTCTATGATAGCCATACGTGGTATGTTGTGAAAGGAAGAACATGGAAGCTTCACAGAGTAGAGTTCTAGAACAAGAAGAGAGCGGTACTATTGGAAGTCGAGATGGGACTGAGTGCGGAGCTCCCTATATCATGTCTAAAAGAAAGTTAGCAGAAACATCTCACCTGGTTCTCTGGCACTTCAAATGGTGATGAGGATGGGATCCGAATTCAGGGGTGCAAATCACAATGCGGAGGGAAGGGATGTATCAACAAGTGATGTAGCTGCCATAGTGGGCCTGTTAACACAGACAAGGAAGGGCCCACCGTATGTGTATGATTCGGATACAAGAGGACCAGAGTGAGAACACAATTCCAACACAAGGGAGGCAATTAGAGGAAGAGGGAATGATTGGTGTCCCGGCCTCAACATCAGGCAAAGATGCTACAGATGTGAAAGTAGTTCACACTGGGCAGGAAATCCAAATTTTCCGGCCCGGCGGATGATATGCAGGGAATGCAACCGGAGCAGCCACATAGCCAGATGTTCCAGATCTATGGCAACATGGGTTGCATAGAAGGAGAAAATGAAGTAGAAGACAGTATCCACCTTGTAAGTTGCGAGGATGAAGCGTTAGATGGACCCACCACCACTGTGTTGGTGGATGGAAAGGAAGTGATAATGATGGTAAGTAACTCAGTTGCCAAGTACACCATGTTATTTAAAGACAATTTCAACGTTTGAACAGCTCAAGGGAAAGTGTATCTGTCGGAGAAGGGCAATATGCCATTGCTAAGCTGGGTCCATCAGAACAAATTAGATGATAAGGTGAACCCAAATTCTGACGAAGTGGTGCATGTGTGTTGTGATGATGTACAAGCCCTTACCAGAAAAGTGCTTGAAGACAAGTTAGGGTGTCTTAAAGGATATGTACACCAAATCCGGATTCGTCTGGGATCAGTAACAGGGGTGCAGAAGATGCATAACATACCCATCACGATGAGGGAAGAATGCAAGGAGGAATTTGAAAAGTTGGAAAATCAAGGAGTAATACAGCGTATCCAGGCCTCTGCATCTGTCTCCCTATTGGTAGTAGAGTGGAAGTCAAACAGCAGATTAAGGATATGTGTCGTCCTCTTTGAATGAGTGTGGCATACCGGATAGGTACAGGCCGCCTACCCTCCATGAGCTGCTATCAACCATTGGACGTCAAACATGTTTTCTACACTAGACCTCACAGAGGTGTACCATCAGATACAACTGCATGAGGCGTCCAAATACTTTAGAGCATTTGTTACACCTGAGGGCCTTTTCCAATATGTGAGGTTGCCATTCGGTCTGGTGTCAGAGTCGGCAGTATTCCAGAATGTGATGTACTCGATGTTTATCAAGGAAAAGGGAATTCTCTTCCTTCAGGATGGCATCTTGATATATGGTGAAAGTGAAGAACAGCATCGTGAGAGGTTGAGGAAGGCATTTAATGAGTTGGAAACAGCAGGTCTAACACATCAGAAAGAGGGATGGAACCAAAAAAAGAAATGATTGGCACTATCGACAAAACACTGGTACCTAATTCCAAGTAAGAGTTAGAGACGTTCCTAGGTTTTATATAGTATTTATTGAGCCACAATGTGTGAACCACACAGTAGTGTTGTAAGGTCTAATGAGAAAGGGCAATGTATATGTGTGGACAGAAGAATGTAATGAGGAATTTAAAGCAATAAAGGAAGCAATGAATTCGGTATCCTTGTTGAACAACTACAAACAAGGGAGAAAAAACAGTCATAGCAACAGTTGCAAGCAATGTGGGCTGGGATCTACACTCATACAGAGAGATCAAGGTAAGGATCGCGTCGAGACTCTTGAAGGGAGCAGAGCGAGAATATTCACCCATGAAAAATGAATGTTGGCCATAAAATGGGCAGTGGCCAAACTCCCATCATTTGTGTGGGCAGTGCTGTTAGCAGTACACACTGACCACAAACCATTAAGGGAAATTACCATGTACATGGACTGGACGAGGTATCAAACAGAATAAGGAGATGGTAAAAGAACTGCAAGAACATGCCCTGGATGTGAAATACATACCAGGACTCCGTAATTGTACACAAACTGCCTACCTTGACTGACAAACAAGGAAAAGACAGAAGGAGCGGTAAAAGAGCAAATCATGGTGGTCATACACCGAGAAGTACCGGAAAAAGAATGGAAGGAAGCTATCGATGAAGACGAAGACTTGAAATAAATTGTAGAAAATGTGAAAGAGAACATGGGGGCACTTTGTCAAGTAAGAGATTAACTATACATAGAAGGAATGTTATTAAAGAGGGCAAAGGGATAATGCCACCTATGAATTTAAGAGAAAGGTTAGTAGATCTGGCTCATGAAGGGCATCAAGGCATAACCAAGATGAAATAATGTCTGAGAAACGAGCGCTGGTGGCCACGGTGTGACAGACAGGTCGAACGGAAAGTCAGAGAATTTGTATCCTTTGCGAAGTAGGTGAAAGTGTCCTATGACAATTACAGAGATTACTAGCATGGCATGGGAAAGGCTGAGATTGGATATCGCGGGTGTAATTCGCATTGGAGTGAATCCCAAATATTGACTACTAAAGATTGATTTGCTCGACAAGGTGGTCAGAAGCACAAATAACCATGGATATGAGTGTGATGAGTGTGGGGAGATTTGTGAATGAGATATTTCAGAGGGAAGGTAACCTGGTAGGGTGATATCAGATAATGGAGTAAAGCTTGTATCAGGGTAAATGGAGAATTATTTAAGGAACAATTCCATTGATCACAGTACCAGTGCAGTTAACCATCCACAAACAAGTGGGGTGGAAGAAAGGGGTATCAGGTAATAAAATTGCAGCAAAAATGTTGCGGTAAAGAAAATTGCTGTGGTTTGACCCGGTAAAGGTATGCCCCGTTATGCCATTTAAGGGGAGCAGTGTCTGCGGGGGTGTCCCCTGCTCCTCTTAAATGGTATAATACGTCCAAGGGTTGCGGGGGTGTCCCCTGCATCCTTTACATGGTTTGCGGCGCAAAAACCACAGCATTTCTGCTGCAATATTTTGTAATCACTGCAATTTTTGCCACGATTTTATCACATGGAACCAAGAAAGGTTCCACAGCATCATAAAGGAAACAATGAGGTGGGCAGTAGCAAATCAAAGGGATTGGGAGTAGGCTGGACAGGACATGGTGGTGGCACATAGATTTACGGCACACCCGTGAACGGGAATATCTCCTTTTGAATTCAGTCGGGGAAGGAGGCCTAGCACTAGATTGGCACTTCCATGGTTACAAAGGGCAAAACCAGTAGTGGTAGACAAAGAGAAAGTAGATACAAGGATGAGAGATACAATTAAGAAATAGAGGCACATGGTAGAGTGGGTGTTTGGGAACCAAGGTACACAAAGGTGGGAAAGTGGGTATGTGTAAAATTACCAAACTCTCTTAGAAGGGGAGAGATGGTCCAACCCAATCCAGGTGATGATGAAGGTATTGCACAATGCTGTGGGCATGGCAGATGGAAGGGTTTGGAACATGAAGAAAGTAATGGTGTGTATGGGAGAGATTGGAAAGAACGTGAGGCGTCAATCATCCTTACAAATGAAACAATGCAGAGGGAATCTCTGTGTCGGACCAACCATGAAGTAGCTGGAAGATGTCAGGGAAATGAACTGGAAGGAGCGAATGAGAGTGGGCTGACGGTAACAAGATCTTGGAGACAAGGAAGGAGACTCAGATACCTAAGAGACTATATCGACTAATGCAATCAGAAAAAAGAAACCAGGAAAGACGTTGAAGGAAGAGGAGTGTGTGGTATGAGGAAGGATGAACATGGAAGCTTTGCAGAGTGGAGTTCCAGAACGAGAATAGAGAGGGACTGTTGGAAGTGGATATGGGATGCAGTGCGGATCTCTGTTACATGTATACCATATCCTCAATAAAGATAGCAGAAGCAACTCACCTGGGACTCTGGTGCTTTACCAAAGCTTAAAACCTTTCCTGCCCTTGCTGCCCCACATGCCCCCTGCTTTCTCACTTCCCCAGACAATAATCGTGACAATTCTAGACTTAGAGCACACCATATGTTTACCCTATTCCTCATGTCATGAAATAAAAGGGCCCTGAGAATTTGAGGGCATGCTAATATTCTTTCAGTCAAAATATATATTTTATTTAATGCTTGCCAAGTACAGTACTATAATTGCAATGTTCTATTGATTCCATTGCAGTTATGTACCATGCTCTTCTCAGCCACATCATTCGGTTCTGTGTCAGCATCTTCTCCCCACAGTGAAGCAGCACCTCACCTAGCTGCTGTCACCAGACTAGTAGCTCTGCTGCTTGATCATACCTCAGCAGAAAGGCGTCGGGTTCTAGTAACCCCAACCGACACTGGGCCTCATTACGACCCCAGCGCTAAACCATGGTGCAATTAGCACCATGGTCCAGGCCGGGGTCCGCCATGGTGAATGGCGGAATTAACGCCCCATTCCAAGGTTGGCGCGGCGGTAATTCCCCATTCACCATCAGCCCTTCCCCATTCCCATTTTTGCCCCATAGGGCTCAATGGGAATGGGGAAGGCGCTAAGTACGGTGCCGCAAATTGCGGCACCGTACTTAGCACCAAGGTCCCTTTGCGGGTCCCTACTTTAACGGCTGGTAAAACCAGCCGTTAAGGTCGGGTCCCGCAAAGGGACCTCGTAATTAGGCGCTAATAGCTTAACGGCGCTGCAGTCTTTTACGGCGCCGTTAACCCATTAGCGCCTGGGTCGTAATGAGCCCCACTGTCATTTTGATCTTCTATATTCAAGTTAGTGGATCTGCATTTAAGCTCATGTACCTCAACCAGTAAGTCATTCATGACAATTGCACGATAAAGAGCTGATTGCCAGACGTCATCTGCTTAAAACCGGCTGCTGTATAGTACCAGTGATACAGCAATTTGCAAACACACGGATGAACTGGTCGTTCTGACATGACTCTTTATCCATTCCTTTGGGTCCAAAGCCCAATGCCATGACTCCATTCCAGGTTTTCATATGTAGCCGGCATTCTATCAGTGCGCTATATATTTTAAAGATGGTCAGTATTTCTCGAAGTTGGTCATGCATGGAGATGTCTTCCCTACAATTCTGGAAGTTCTAGAAAAATGTAAATGTTTCCCCCATCTATGCATAAGTATAAAACTGCAGAATGTTTCTCTGCCACCCGAGAGACGTTCAGTATTGAAGGTGCCAATTCAACCTCTGCCCATGGAATTCTGCTTATCCATACCCCATACCCTTATCAGGGTTGGACTTGGGCATAAAATTGCCCGGGGGGCGGGCACTAATGAAAAAGTGGACCAACGTTCCAAATGGCAATGTATTGCTTTTGTGGAAGAGTGGTTGATTAGTACACGGGGGGGGGGGGGGGGGGTTTGCACAAAAAATGTGTTTAGTTATTTGTTTATTGGATATTTGTAAACTTATACAACAAATGTTTTACAGTGGCACAAGGCAAAAAAAGCGGGGGGCAATGGAGAAAGATAACAATAGCGGTCCTACTAGGCCTTGCAACATTCGGACCGTGCAAGTGCGTTAACGAAAAGTGCGAGGTAGAGGCGGGTGGAGTGCTGATCTGCGTGAAGTGCATAGGGTGGGAAGGGAAGTGAAGGGTAAAGAGGAGAGAGCAACCGAAAAGCTAGGGTGGTGGAGGGGGAGAGAGAGCAACAGGGGCTAGGGGAGTGCTAAGCGAGTGAGGGTCCACATGCTAAGTGCGAGGAGGGGGGTGGACTGGGCAGGGGGGGCTGGGGCCCTGTATAACTCAGAGCGAACAAGGCAGCCCGTTCATGAGGCGGCGGGGGGTCTTAGCAGGGGAGGGGGAGAGGAAGGAAGCATAGAAAAGGAGGATACTGAAAAGCTTGCACAACTTAAGCAGATCTGGCTGAAGCCTGAGAGGGGCAGGGAGGCCCTTCCAGGGGGAGGCTCCTGCGGAGGAGAGAGATCTACCCCACACTCTCTGCTTAGAGAAGCATCTGATCTGCAGAGAGTTGGAACTAGAAGACCGAAGGGCTCTAGCGGGGAGGTATTTAGGGAGAGAACGTTGGATGTAGCGGGGTTCCAGGCCCCAGAAAGCCTTGTGAATGAAGCAGAGGGTCTTGAACTTGCTCCTGGTAGCAACTGGGAGCCAGTGGAGAGATTTTAGGGCTGGAGATATGCGGCCCATGGGCCTGAGGCCAAGGATAAGTCTTGCAGTCCTATTCTGAATTAGTTGAAGCGGGCGAAGGGAGGATAGAAGATTGAGGAAGAGGCTGTTGCAGTAGTCAAGCCTAGACAGAACCAGGGGTCTGGAGATATTGAGCTTCTGGGGGAAGGTGAGGAAAGGGAGAGTGCCTCTGAGGAGGTGAAGATGAAAGTGAGCCTTCTTGGCAAGGTCCGCAATGTCAGGAGAGAAGGAGAGAGAGGAGTCAAAGATGCTGCCAAGGATTTTTGCTTCACAAGAGGCAAATTGTAAATTATTGTTGGTTTTGTTACAATGGTCAAAACTACTAGCTGTGCAGTGAAGAAAATTATCAAACTGGCCCACTTTAGTCCCAAAAACGCTGGCCCACACCAGCATGCAGGGTATGACCCTCGGACACTGCCCTATAGCCTTATAGACCAGTGCAGGCCTCCTCTTTCTGTACGTAAATAAATGTGATTCCCTGTAAAGTGAAGCACTCAGGACAAAAGCAGGCACTTACTAACATCCAAAGCATCAATTGTTAAGAGATCATAACAAAAGTGTGTTTTTTTTTGGCCATGATCTTTTTTTTGGCCATGATCTTTTTTTTGGCCATGATCTTTCTTTATGCCACTTTATGTGTAGCAACGTGTCCACCTAAGCATGTCATAGTACCCCCCCCACCCCCTCCCCTCCCCACCCCGGCTTGAAAGCACCCGTATGGAATGTGGTCATGTGAATTACCTACAGCGGTTCAAAGGCTTGTTACCATTGCAAGATGTCTGAAGATGTCTGCATGTCGGAGACTGGAACGCGAGTTCAGAGGGAGAGAGTGCCAGGAAAACAAAGACTTCATGTTCATTCTTTTTACTCGCCCGCCCGGGTGACATTTTACTGCGTGAATCTTTTTGCTTTTTACCTTTGGGAAATGAATAATGCTCACAGCTTTCAAAGGGAATGCCATCAAAATGCAAATTGTGCCCCCTCTGGGGATTTCAGAGAAAGGGGGTAGGCTTCAGAAAGACAGTGCAATCAAGGTGCCGCTGATGGAAAAAGCGCGGGATGAGTGCGTTTGAAGTGGTGACTAGTGCGGACGAGGGGGCAACTTCCTTTCAACATTGTAATAAACAAAGGCATGTGGGCAACCCCATGGCAGTTGTTTCTTCATAACAGCCAAGACAAAGGGGGGATAAAAGGTAAGCTACATGGCACTGAACAAAAGTATAATTTCGAATGGGAGAGTTTATAAAGTGTTTCTGTCACGGCAGGATACGCAAAAAAAATACTCGAGCTTACACCTGCGACGGCAGTGAAGTATAAAGAACATAAGAGACTGCATTTGGTTTAAATGTAGTGTTTCATAGAGATGTGTTGAAGCGTGAACAAATGACATGATAAAGCAACCTGACAACATATATAATCATTTGAGTAACAACCACAACAATACAATAACTTTATTCTGCTTTAGCCATAAAGTCATCAAAACAGTTGAACAATACATACACATCCATTTAACTATGACTCATTCAATAAAACGCAGGTAAAATATTGACCTTCTTTTTCTTAAGCAGACGTTTTAACATGCATGACCTAGCTATTAACAATTCCGATCTTACTAGCCATATTCTGTAAATACACTTCACCACAACTACCACGGTGTGTGAGTTGTTCGAATTTTTGCAATAGCCCAATGCTTCTGCTATAGTAAGCACTCCAGCTACAATTTGGAGAGGTTGTTGTCTCAAAGCATAAAAAGTGGGACACAAAAACATAAAGTCAGCCATGGTTTCCTCCTCATGGAGGCAGATGGGGCAATTGCTTGAACCCACCGAACCCCATGATTTTGTAAATACGGCAACCCTTAGAGTTCATAACCTAACGGCCAAATAAAGTGCTTGTGCTAACTTTATCCAAAACCCCTTCATATCCCAAATTTCCCTTAGAACCAGATCACCTGGCCTTCATTTCAGCTTACAACCATCTTTGATCTTAAGAAACAATGGCCCTCTTTACTCTTCCAATTGCAATTTGGACCACACCGGCTGGATCTGTCCACAATGCAGATCCATTGAGCACGAAAAGTGTATCCTTGACGCACTTCACCCAAGGCAAACTCACACCACCCCGGCGCCCCTGGCAGACTCTTAACATGGTCCAGTGCATCCCTGTACGTCACAAGACCTTCCTTCATTTTTATAGAGGCGGAGCCAGTACAGCAGAGGGCAAAGCATGGCTTGCGTCAGCAATGGGCGAGATATCAGTCTGAAGTTGTAATAAAGTGGTACGAGGGCTATGCGGTGGCATGAGGAGGCTTTTCACCAATGTATTTTTAACCCTCGTAATTGATCTGATACTTCAAAAGCCCCATATCTCTGAGCCGAATACTGTACCAATGCAGGCTTGTTTTTTTTATATATAATTCAAGGGCGGGGCAATTGCAGCCCTGACGTGCCTATTAAAAAAGCCTTCACAGGCCCACTGTACTTTTCCAATGTGGCACATGATTTATTAAATCTAGTCCCTAAATAATCACATGAGGGGACCTGCTCCAGTCTACTGCTCCCAAACCTGACCTCCACATTTTGTTGTTTTGCAAATTTAGGCTTTAAAACCATACATTTCATTTTGGGAATCTTCACACTTTTTTAGAAGCACGACTAATGTAACACTCAGGCTCTTGGGACCGGTTGGCAAAAGGACAGCATCATCTGCAGAGAACAACGCAGGATATCTTTCTTTGCCCATCTTTGGTGGGCCCAGACATCCAATCATCAGGGCTGAGATCAATCCGTCCACATAGATACTAAACAAAAGAGGAGCAAGGATGCAGTGCTGCCGTGCCGCCAGGGAAACACTACATGGCTCTGTGGTCGTGCCTCCTATCCCATCTCTCACCAGGGCTCTGTTTGATGAATGAAGGGAAAGCACAATCGTTATGAGATGGTGGGCCATTTTGCTTTGGTCGAGGACCTGCCTGAGGAGGTCCCTAGGTACTGCATCAAAAGCGGCTTTCAAATCCACGCATACAACACATAATTTAACCTTCATCAGGACGGTGTATTTCTGTAATAACAAATATAACCAAAAACACTGATCGTTCATGGATTTACCACACTGAAACTATGCTTGCAGAGAGTGAATGATCTCATTATCCTACGCCCAAGTCTGTATATGTTTTAAAATGACTTTTGCAAACGTTTTCCCAGTGCTGTCAAGCAGGGAAATAGGACTGTAATTCCCCGGGCTGTCCCTTCCCCCCTTTTTATATATTGGGATGATTTCTGCTACACGCCAGGACTTGGGGACCGAGTGTGTACTGATGCAGGCATTAAAAAGTTTCAAGAGAAGAGGTGCCCACAGTAGTGATTTATCGCCAATCAACAGTGAACTGGTGCTTTACAGTTTTTATAGCCTTCACTGCTTCTTGGAGGCAAAGCGCAAAGCCCCCCTCTTCAAAATCATTCAGGGACAAGATATCCATAGTCAGGAAGTTTGTACTTTGTGCCCATACAGCTCTGAGAAATGTCCATGCCAGACATCAAGTGTAATACTGCTTTGCAGAGCAGTGTCACCACTCAGCTCTGCGTCAGAGACCATTTCCAAAAAGAGACACAGTCCTTCCTATCGTGTGCTTCCATTACATTGTCCCATTTGGATTTCACATATGACCCCCTTCTTGACACAATGTTCTTATAATCTGCTCTACATCAGTGTACTTGCTGTTTATCTACTTGGGGTCCAGAGGCCAGTGAAGCAGAAAGCTGCTGTTTGGGTGATCTACCGTCCATATCGTACCAACACTTTTTAACACCGGCTTGTTTTTCCACAGAAGGTCTAGAATGAGTAATATGTGGGTTGATAACATTAACCAGTTTATTAAATTATTTCATAATCACTAGGTCACGGGTCCCCTCTTTGCAGATTTTCTCAAAGCTCGGGAGAGCAGCTGCATAGATATTAGGTTTCCTGTCCAGAGCCATTCATTTTGCCCATTTAACCAGTGTACGTGCATGACCTGTCCACCATAATTGCCCTGGAAGAATGATAACCCAGCTCATGTCTGGGTTATCGCGGCTTCCAGCACTGGTTAGTCGGTCTACTCCCTCTAATCCATTCCAGTACCCTGCCTCACAGCACCCATGATCAAGGGGCCTGCCTTGAGGGCTAGATTGTGGGATTTGGGGGGCTCCAAGTACTCTCCACCTTTGGACTAGAGTAACATAGATTGCTTGAAGTTGGGTACGAATCAAAGGGAGCACTCTAACTAAGGGCATAACCTACATGACCTGCAGGGAAGGGGGGAAAGAGGCTGCCTGCCCCAAATAATAAATGGTGATACCCTTCAAACATGTTTTTGGGTCACTCATTATTAGGGGTTTACTGAACTTCAGCTTCGAGTAAGTATTCGGCTGAAGTTCGGCTGAAAACTGGCTATTTGGCTTCGGCTAAATACTTACTGTAATACTTACTCGAAGCCGAAGTTAGTACACCCCTAGAGCAGAGCTTAACATAATGACTTAACATCATTGAGCCCCCATACGCATGCATCTCTCCCACCCCGTATCTCCTGTCCCGCCGTTGAGCAGCACAGCTGCAGATGGGCCTAGGGTTGCTGACATTCAATTCAGGGCACTGCTTGCCGAATGCTCGGCACTGCTGGAAGCTGAGCTGGCTGATGGTGGCAGCAGGTGTGTCCACATTCTGTGCTGGGCAAGTCATTTACTTTGCTCCATGGGGTGAAAGGTAGGGCAGTCGGGTGGGACAGAGGTTCTGTTCCACCGGACTGCTCTGCGAAAAGTCTGATGGCCCCCTATTTCTTTACACCTTTTCAGCAAATTCTCCCATTCATTCGTAATGGAGTGATTGGAAAAGTGCTTTATTTAAGCACATTTGATACAGAATGAGAGGAAACACCTGTCGATCAACTTCATGGCACAGATGCTCGCCTGACATTTGTAATGAAGTACACAAGAATGCCATCAGTCATAGAGGGCCATGCAATATTCTCTATGCAAGCGCCCGGTGTCATAGGCAAATCCACCAACAGCATTCCTTTTTTCAGAAACTTATTGCAGCGCTTTGCAACTCTCGTGTATGCTTGTGCATGTGTGTAATTGTTTTAAAGTGCGCCTAGTCTCAACAAGGAGGCGCTGAATCAGGTGGAGGGAGCTGTTATGATTTTATGGGTTCAATAAAAGCTTTATGAGGTGCATTTGGTTATGAGCTTATGAGTATCTCTATTGTAGAGCACACACAGCTCATTGAATCCCCACCAAGCACTTAACTATTTTTGCATACATTTTATTGTGGTGTTCCAACGGTTTTTCTTACTGCCTCCTTTCCCCTTGGCATGAGTAAAGCGCCCCTGCTATAAACATTGTTTTTTGTTGCAATCCCTGCAAATCCGTTTTCTTTAGCTCATGTGATATTTCATGTTGTTGCGTCAATGCATGTTCGTCCTCTTACAGTGCAACTTAAGTTGCCCCACGTTACAAAGTTTTTGCTTTTGAACCGGGACAGCCGACCCAGCCCTTTAAGACAAGGTAGCAATACTTTGAGATGAATGGGGATGCAGAAGTTACTCAAACATCAATACTCAAAACGACTCAGGAAGTTGTCAAAAGTTGACTGTTTTAATATCAATTATCTGAGACAGGGAGTACAACAGACATAATTGGATGTCTCATAGCATGGTTTCTGAAATTGCTTCAGGAAAAACATCATACTTATGGTAAAATTTAGTCATTGATGACGTTTTCCTACGCATTTACTAACATCATCCTACGTGGCAAACTACCAAAACCTAGTGGCAAATGTGATAGGCTTAGAGGGAACATCTAAGTATACGTTCCATACTAGTCTAAGAAAGTGATAGGGTCCTTAACATCAGGTGGGGCAACTAAGCCCTCCCCTTAAACAGGTCACTATGATCGTCATTAATACACAACGTCCCATTGGATACACAAACTATAGCCCTATGGGGCAAAAATGGGAATGGGGAAGGGTAAATGGGGATTGGGGACTTACCGCCCCGCCGACCTCGGAATGGGGCGGTAAGTCCGCCAACCACCATGGCGTAAACGTAGTTTACGCCATGGTGGTAAAGTCACGGCCCAGGCGGTAACTTACCGCCTGGGTCGTAATGAGGCCCAAAGAGAATTAAGGAACATAAGAGCCACCGCAGATCTTTATATTTGACAAATATGCCTGTGACAGTGATTCAAGCATGCAACATTTTTAAGCACATAAGCCATACTGGGCTTTGTGCGCATTTATTTGTCACAACACTCACTCTGAAAGTAAAATGTTTGCAAAAAATGACCATATTTACCCATTTGGAGGGCTTTGGCATTTAGCTGTGAGGCTTGCGCTGTACTACCTTAGCAGAAAATAACTACCTTTGTAAATTGATCTCTAACTAGCACACGACTTTGGCGCACACCCTTTGACTCATGATGCCCACAGTGCTGGGACTGCTGCTGCTAGTTAGCTGGGGTTTGGGAGCAGTTTTTAGTGCATGCCAGTTTTCTACACCAGCTAGCCCTAGCCCAATCAAAGCCCATGGAACATGTTGAGTAGAAAGAGTGTGATAGTTGCTATATTTTCCATATCCTAAACCGAAGCCTACAACTACCAGCAAAACAAATCTAATCTGGGTTAAATTTACTATGAAGACTAAAAGGAACACAGTGACAAAAAATGCATTACAGTCCGCTTATTTCACACACCATGCAGCTTTACGCACCCCTCACAAATTAAATCATCAATGCCTCCTTCACATAAGCACAATAATCACCCACTTGCTGTTGTGTCAGCAGCCATCTCAAGTTAATCACACGTTAATGTGCTTAAATGTAAACAAAAACAAACCACAGCTGAGCTCCTCTGAGTTAGGAAGGTCATTGCGAGTACTATGAACAGCTGATCACGTAAGGTGCAATAAGAGGCGTCTTGGCCAAGGACGTTTTATTTCCCAGGATTCAGAATCCAGGGAGACAATTTTTGTTGCTTTTTGAACATAGGAAAATCCTGCCCAATTCCAGCACTGTTTATTTTGTGCATGAGTGCAGTCACATACAGGGTAGGAAAGGGGCTGGAACAAGATGGAGCAGAGCTTTGTCAAAGTTTGTCTTGCGGGTGCAGTTCCATCCTGAGAACCAGGCTGCACACCCCCAAAACCTATCTGACCAAGCGGCAACTCTGAGCGCAATGCAGGCTTCTGAAGCATGGTTTAACTTGCTACAGACTCCGTGCAGAAACACCCCAAACATCAAGCCCTTTGGCTAAGCTGTCCAAATGGGTATATCTACCTTGGAATGTTCATACTTATTTTGTTAGGGTGTGCATTGAGAGAAATCAGAGCCAGACAGCCCAATTGGCATTACTTGATGAGATCAGTTTCACGGCAAATCGCCAGGATTGAGTTCTCTAAAGAGGAGGTGATGCTGGCCCTATGCTGGGGCTCCGCTCATCCGCCCCACCTACATACCCCCATCCCTCCCACAAAAGGGGTATTCCCAGAGTACATTTAAAGAAAAATAAGTGCAGCACTGTTCGCAACACTGTTTAGTACAAAGACTCTCAACAGGTCAGGTGCAGGGAGAGATCCCCAGACATGTTTTATTAAGAAGAGATCTCTTCCTGGGAGACTGCATACAGTTTTCATGACACCTTTATACATACACAGCATCAAAGAATGTTTGACTGAATACATATTTCTATGAAGGGTGGTGCGAACAGTGGCCCTGTAGCTTTTATTAGCAAATAATAGCTCATGGACCGCGAGCAATAACGAATGATGAATGCAGTCTTTAACTAATGGTATAAGCCATGTTCCAAACAAGCCGATGGCTGCTTACATGCTCTCACTGCTCACCTTATGCTACCCTCCAATCGCTCCCTGTCCCCTCAAATCAAACTCCCGAAAAATATAAGCAAAAAGGCAAATCGACGGCACTTCATGGATGCTTTCCGTCAGGCGGTGTTCGCAACTTCATACCACTGCACCGTGGGCCTCCAGGCCCCCATGCAAGATAGGCTCCACCCAGAGCTGTGCTCTCCATGTCCACAGCAGCCATCTTTTTTTTAGTTCTTTTTATTTAGGCTAAAAGTGACTCCTGGATTCCCAGTGGCCTGTTTTTTTGGCCCTCCAATGAAATGGCCCTTAGAAGTCAGATGTTATCCCATACTGCTAATAGTGACAAATCCCATGAGTGAGGGATACATTTCATAAATCAGCTCACCAAGGTGAATGGAAAAAGTACAGAAAAAAACAAGAATATTAAATGTGTTTATATTTTGAACTTTTTTTTTACTGATGTTAGTGTTTATTTAAGAACAGGGTAGCATTTTGTACAGAAATGCCCTACAAAGTTAATAATAACAGACAGGGGGCAAGGTACCTTTAAAAAACATGTGTGTTGTTTTTATGGGGTAAACCAAGTCATCAACGAGTAAAGTGGGAACACATATCTGGGACATGGACATGAGGAGAACACACATATTTATGACATTAGGAACCTTATTCCAGGGTTTACACAATTCTAATTTTAATATTGACATCATGGGGGCAAAGCAAGCGAGGTGATTTCTGAGGCTAGTTTCGTTAGGAGGTTGGGAGGTTTCAGGGACTGCTTCTACCCCTGGCAGATAGAGTTCGAGTCCCAAGGAATTTTCATCGGAGGGTATCACAAACAATCTCACAATATGACATTGTGGTTTCTTCATAAATATGATAAGCAAACTATGCCTACCAAACGCCAATGCCCCATCCCCTAATGTACTGGCTCTCAGAGTAGGACACCAAAGTGTCTTTAAGTTACTCCAAAACTAAGGCAAGACAACCATTTTTGAGGTCAGCACTCTGGGGCTGATGATACCTATTGATGTTTAAGAGTTAAATGCTTGACATTGTATTTTTTTAAAAATCTACAACATATAGTTTAGTTTAGTTTAGTTTATTTTTTGATAATGCGCTCCAAACCCAAGGGTAGCCGGGCGCAGCAGTTGCAAGAATACTTAGGCTTAGGTTACATACATACAGAGGATACATTAACATATATACAATACACTTATACAATATACATGAGATACAGTATGTGAGTCTCATTGGTCAGGAGTCACATAATCAGATGAAACAGATAATCAGATAATCAAGTGTCAGAATCAAGGTACGCCGTGAGGAGATTGAGATTAGTAGGTTAATTGTCGTTAGTCCAAAACCAACTTTTCACCTTACATCTGAATCTAGAGTAGGGGAGATTGGTTCTCAATTCCGTAGGGAGTGCGTTCCAGGCACAGGCAGCTCTAACAGGGAAGCTTGCTCCAGTTGCTTTGGTTAGTCTGAATCTGGGAGTTTCAAGTAAGGAGTGATTAGATGCTCTGGTGTGGCGAATAGAGCCTTTTCTGGTCAGTCTAGCTGAAATGTATGGGGGCGCAGTGTTGTTTAGTCCTTTATGTGTGAGAGATAGCGTTTTAAGGAGAACTCTGTCACTGATTTTTAACCAATGATTGTCTTTCCTGATGTGGATATGTGTGCTCTAAGAGCATTATTCTGCAATATTTGTAGTTTATTTGTGACAGTTTTGTTAGCGCCCACATATAGGGCGCTGCAATAATCTAGTTTGGACATTACTAGGGCATTGGCAAGTGTGATACAATTGGTTTTAGACAAGTAAGTTCTGCAAGCCCTAATTAATTTGCAAGTATAGGCTGTGGAGGAAGCCAGGGAGTTGACTTATTTTTTGAGAGACAAGGTGGAATCGAGGTAGAAGCCTAGTGTTTTTACCTCAGTAGCCACTTTAATTATATTGCCATCTATATTGAAGGTGCAGTAGTTAGGGGTGGGTTTTTAGAGGTTGGAGTCGGAACCCAAGATCAGTATCTCCGTTTTATCGTCGTTCAGACAGAGGCCGTGAGAGGCCATCCATGTCTGAATGATGAGGTAAATCTTGTTAACTAAAGCTGTGTCTTCGACAAAGTTGCCAGATAGAGGTATGAGGATCTGTGTATCATCCGCATTGCTGGTGTAGGTTACCCCCAGTCTGTCAAGTTTGCCGAAGAGTGGCTTAGTGAAGATATTGTACATTGTGGGGGAGACACATGAACCTTGTGGGACGCCAAAGGTGATATGTATTGGGTCCGCTGAGGCTAATGGAGAGAACACTCTCATCGTGCGGCTGTCAAGGAAGGATTGTACCCAGGCTATAGCTTCACTTGAAAAATGGGCAGCAGACTCTAGGTGGTTGCATAACACTACGTGGCCCACTAGGTTGAAGGACGCCGATATGTCAAGGAGGAGGAGCATAGCTGTTTTACCGTTATCCTTCAACTCGTCGATTTGCGTCTTAAGGTCAATTACGATCTACTGTTAGAGATGAAGGTCATGTTATTGTACTGGGACGGATACCACTCACCTCTGCCATTTGCATGGTCATGGGAAAGCTATAATTTACAGCTATGATGGAGTCTTAAGACACACATGTTTTCTTTTCTACGCATATGAAACACACATGACAGCAACCAACATTCAGAGGCTACATGCCATGTGGAGAATTAACGCATAGCTACTGATTCAGAAGAGAAGTTACCCATAGTGACTCTGATTTACTCCTGACATACGCCGGGAAAGAGAAGTGTAAGTCAGCGTTACTGCCGGTTACTTCCATGCGACTCGAATAGTCTTTCTCTAGAGGTACCGAAAAGGAGACACATGGAACAAGAGGGGTTGGTCCATCCAGAGAGACAACTACATAGAGAGATGCGTGTATGCATTGTGGACATGCATTAGGGGGAACATATTGCCAAAAGTCTTTCAGTGCCTGGTACAATGGTATGGAAAGGTAAGTACAGTCAGGGAATAGTTTGCAGTTACCCATCATGTGGTAAGGGATACACAGGCATGTACTGCCAGTACCCAGTGGTGTTGGGAGGATTGGCCGGGCATATCACCTTACTAAATAGTGTACATATGTATGTATCTGTGTTTTGGGGGGGCTACTTGGGCACAGGGGTGGACTGGCCTTTAGGCAACTCTAGAGATTTCCCGGTAGGCCTCCCAAGGTGGGCCTCTTTTGTGTGGATGCCCTGGTTGTGTACTCCTCTTGCCCTCGCTCCTACGCACCTCATTCCCTCATTCCATCATTCCTCTCAAGTAAGCTTCCAATTTACTATTTCAACCCATTTTTTTCCATATTTACTTATTCAGAGAACACCCCAAAAACTGCATATAGGGATTGGGAATCCTCACACAGTGTAATATGGGGCCACTTTTGGCTCCCACTCCACCCTTGTTTGCCATTCCAATTTCCTATTGTCATTGAGATACAGACCCACGTGCAGATGGCAGGGAGTACTATCATATGCCCAATTTCCTATGGACAGTTTTGTAACATTTATGAGAATATGTGCTACACCAGGGGACTGGAAAACAGTTATGTCAGTGTTGGCGAAGTTCCATGCCACATTTTTAAGGGCAATTCGCAACTGGCATAACGATGTTGAAACTGCCAGGGCAAAATTCAAGTGGGAAGTGAAACTGTCATGCCAATTTTCAAGGCAGAATTCGCCAACCTGGCTGAGCATATTCATCTCGCGGGCAATGTAGAAATGGGCAGGGCAGTTTTCTGTGGGTAATATAGAAGCTGGCTAGGCAATGTTGACATTGTAATGTCGAAGTGGAATCTAACAGGTTGGCACATTGAGCTTAAATTGAGCATATTTGCATGCACCACTGGGTATTCGAGAAGCACATTGTAAATGAGTGTCATGTTGAGCCAGCACATTATTAAAAACACTTTGGGACATCTGAATATGTCTTTGATATAATGGCAGCTCAATGGTATATAACAGAAATTCTGGTGGTATTTAATTTCCTGGCACATATTACATGTCTATGGACTATTAGCAAGCACATGGGCAAGGTGATGAGTTTTATCTCCTGTCACAGTATTTCAAACTGATGTACTTTTTGCTTCCACACGATTTCGGATGATGTGGCACACATATTTTTGCTGTGCATGACATTTTTCAAAGTTTTCTTGTAGGCACAAACATGAGTTGCTGTTTTGGAGAAAGGCCCTGGTTTAGAGCTTGGAACTTGTCCATGGTTATCGTATATGTTCCTCTTCAGAGCTGTTTGTCACATCTTTGGATCTTTGCCTAAATTCCTAAGAAAATTCTGCAGTAACCTGCAGCATGTGGTCATACCTTATTCAAATTATTCATGGGGAAGACATTCCCATATCCTCTTGGGGCAGATCAGGTGCCATTGTTTTGCGCAGTATACCTCGACTTGGTTCTCATGGTACGCGGGACATTGGTCTGAAAGTTCACCATCTGTCACTGTTATGCACTTCTGATTCACTTATTTGGCACATGTTCAATGTTCCAACCCAGAATGTAATTGTAGTAGTAATTGGTTATTTATAACATGCTTAATACCCAGAGGTTTCTAAGCGTGGTCCCGGGGATAGAACGTGTGCTGCTCCGCATCGCCTTGCTTCGTTGCCCCTGAGCTATCCCCCCAGGACTAAATGTAATTTCAACAAGAGTGGAGAGACAGTTTCCGCACCACGGCTGGTGAGCCCATTGATTGAAAATTAAGCCTACTGAGATAGCAGCATCAGACTATATCCTCGATTGGATAATATTAAATAGTGTTCATTGGAAATGTTCAAAGACATAATGTCGACAAATTTAAATGTCCAAAACCTGATCAAACATTTTATTTTTCAACTTTAATATACATTATTTTCGAGCAATATGCTCAAGGATACCTCTGCCCTATGTAGTCATATACCCGGGTTTCTCAAAGATAACCTGGCTCTGGTTATTTGATCACCATTTGATTACATTACATTACACCCGAATCAATATTTATTATCCTTAAATTTAACCTGGACTGCATGCTTGTCTCGAGTAAATAAAAAAAACATAAGTGTTCTTCGCATTGCCAGTAAAGAAGTTGAGTGATTTGACCTCTGCACGGGCTACGTCTCCTGTCATTTCATGTAATGTCCTAAACACCACATGAGAACATACACAATCTTCTTCTGATGTTTAATTTGCTCTATCCTGCCAGTGAAGGCTGGAACCATTTTTTGTACACCACAACCAAACGGAAGGTCCCCTTTTCCCCAGATGTGGAGAGTGGGGGCTCATCCCCTGGGCCCAGCAGATTGTGTCGCCACTGGGCATGAGAATCGCGTTGACGTCTGCATCGCTTTTGAATGAAATCCGGATGGGTGATGAGCATTCCCATTACAGCCAGACTAAGAAAAATCGATGTCGTTGACTCCGGAGCAGTCAATGATGGCTGCTCCGATGTCACGCTTTATTGCCGCACACGCAAATATAGCAGGTTCCATAAGAATGTTGAGAACGCATAGTGCTTGCATGGGATGTGGTCGCAGGCTTTAAAGTGGTTGAAGTATATTGTGATTGACAGATGTTGAGCAGTCATCCGGCACACTTCAGATGGGTCCATTCACAGACTATAGCTCGCCATCCTCCGCCACTTTCAGGAACATTGCTTCCCATGGCAGGTCAAGAAGCCAACATGTGCTCTTGTGTCCTCTGGTGACATATGCACCACATTTTGTTCTTAAAGACAGATACAAAATGGAATGGCTAACAGTGCTTGCCTGCATTAAGGTTAACAGGAGAGGTTCATCTCCAGGGCAAGGCAGTCACCTCATCGTTCTTTCGTCTCTATCTCCTGACCGCTAACCTCTATCTTAGTAATGTAAATAAATATCTTTAAACCTATCATTACAAGCAGTCCCTTTGTGTGGGTGTCCCAACAGCGCATTTAAGAAGGCATCCTTTTTTGACTTTATGATTACAATAGAAACATTGTACGTAAGTCCATTTCAAACATTCCGTTATTGAGAGAAGAAGGTGGTTTGGAGAATCTTATTGGAATCACTTGCCCCATCTAAGGATATTGAGTCCCTCTACTAAGCGACTTTACACTAAGAAATATCTAAAACTCACAGCACTGCTTTGTAGGAGAGTGAGCAGCCTCTTGACTCAAAGCATGGATCCCAGACAGCAAAGGGAATTTCTTTTTATGCAAAGATGTCCATTTCTATTCGTTTTTTCTTCACCCTGGATATTGAAACATCACCTTTGAAAAATGTTTTCACTTGAAATGTTAACGATAAACTGATGCACAGCTAGATCAGACTAAAAGAGGAGGAGTGGAGGCACAGTACAGCGGGCGGCGCAGCAGCACTGGAGGAAACTCCAACCATACGGCGTATCAAGTGGGCGAGGAGCCAGCAGCAGATGGACAGCTGCCTCATGGTGGTGAAGCAGGTTAGCAGCCTGGAAAATTGAGTCTCCGGCTGACAAAGCCAGCTGGAGTCTGCGTATAGTGAGGAAGCCTCCACTACCCCATAAGGGCCTTGTACAATATATAAAGACCTCCAGAAAGACCCTAACAACCCACTATACAATCAGGGACTTGGTTCTAATATCAAATGAGACCTTCACGAATATCCAAAGACTCCGGGTCACCAGTTCCATCTAAAACACTTTTCCCTTCTGGTTAGAAATTTGGCAAGGCGGGGGGGTTGTTGAGCAGCCTGCAAGATGCCTGCCTAGCACTTTAGCTCTGTGACCCGACGGCTGAATATCCGCCTGCATCAGCGGTTCCCTGCATCATCCAGCGCTGGGAACAAGCGCAACGTGTTGGGTAATACCAGACCAACACACAGATATGTGCCGGGGTGAAAATCGGAGCTCTGGTGCTGAATGGGGCCCTTTCTCCTCCCGAGCTGCGTACCCGACAACTGAGGCCTGCTAAGCCGCGTGCTATTACTACGGGCCTGGCCCCCCGTGTGCTGCTGGGGCTGCGGTTTGCCATCTCCCACTGGTCGGCTGCCTGCTCCCGACGCCCTGCCGCGCTGTGTGCTGCCATCTGGAGCGGCGGGCTTGATCTCCTCTCTGCCTGGCCGCCTGCTCGCCTGGTCCCCTGCGCGTCTCTGGGGTGGCGCTTCTTCCCCGGCCCCGCTCTCCCTGTGGCGAGGTGCGCCTGGACCTGCCGCTGGCACGGACAGCCCCTCCTTTCCAGCCCGCCCCTAGAGGAGCGTGGGCGCGACGGCTACATTACACTTGCAGCTGCCGGATTGATTGGCTGTGCACCGCGGGGGCTGCCGCAGCGGCCCGCCGCACTGAAGACATTGAGCCGGATTCATCTGGCGGCTTCCCCGCCGACTTGTCTAGCCCTGCGCAGGCTGCTGGAGTGGTCCTGCTGCCCCTAAGGCGACGCGGCTCACCCGTCTGTGCCCGGCCCACCGGCTGCCCATCCCGGTTGGCGGCCACAGTGCTGGGCTGACTCCCGCCCGAGCCGCGAGCCGAACTGCGGCCCGCCTGCATACACCCCGCTTGGTCACCTGGGGCGTCCCGGCTGTGCCTGGGGCCTCTACTGCGGCAGGGAGCCTGATGCTGACATCTACAGGTGAGGAGCCGGGGGCCTGAAGTTGGCACGTACTATGCCCCTAAAGTGTTTACTGCGCCCATAAACTGCCGACAGCCCAGTTCTGCAGGTGCCAGAGACCCTATATACACCAAGCTGCCTCGGGCCCACGGGCCCTCAAACTTCATCGTGACTGTGCAGCCCCCCTGGCCGGAGGTTCAGGGTGGTGCTGCTCCTCTCCTGTGGGATCCTTTTGCACCGCTGGGCTGCCCTTCCCCTGTCGACCCACTGTCTGGGGCGCCACCTGCGGCTTCCCTAGACTGGGGTGGGCAGCGCCGGCGGAGACCTGCCCTGTCCACATCCTGTTTGCCGCCTGGGCGGTTAATTGGCCCGCATCTAACCACCTGCACCCCGCAACCGCTGGGTGGCCTCTGATTGTGCTGCCCATCGCCGCTGACACTGGTGGCCTGAGGCCCTCCTGGCCCTGCGGTGTGCCTCGCCTGACAAGATCCCCGCCCTGAGAACATTGCTGCACCGGATTAGTGGACGCACTGGCCATCTGGGCACGGAGGCGCCGGCGCTCTGGAAAGATGTTGCCTAGTGTACAGCTCACTCCTATCCTTATATTGCGTTTGGTCTCCTGCTTGATGGGAGGTTGGGACCCCCCTCCTCTTCCTGATACTCTTATGCTCAAGGGGCCCAGAGCTCACAGGCTAACATCTCGCAAAGACTGCCCTCTGGGGCTCCATTGTGTTCCCAAAATATGTCAAGTAAATCACGCGGGGCCAACAGGGCGGGGGCGATGGATAAATATGCTATGTCACTTCCTAGACAGGAGCAGGGGGGGTCTGCCTTGACTCATGACGATGCAGATGCACCTTCATGTCCCCCTCAGCCGGACCTCACAACCCTAATGGAAACCATGGCGAAGAACTTTGCGTCATTCCACGAGAAACGGGATGACATTAATGCTAGTGTGGCCTCTATGCGAGTCAAATTGGATCGGCACGGCGCCAGGCGGGTGGAGGCCGAGACCAGAATCGGGGCCAATGAGGATGAGGTACACACTCTCCAAAACACAGTTTCTGACCTGGTGCGTGATATGAAACAAGTCAAGGTGAAGTGTGACGACTTAGAGTCCAGATCCCGCAGGAACAATATCCGCTTTGTGGGGGTCCCGGAGACTGCCCTCAAAGGCAAGATGGAACTGGCTGTTGAAAATCTCCTGAGAGACCTCTTGGGCAATCCTCAACTCTCCCCGTTCTTCACGATTGAACGCGCTCACTGGGCGCTGACCTCCCCGTCCCAAGCCGGGTGATTTCCCCAGGCCGATCATTGCTAAGGTTCTAAGCTTCAGGGATAGAGATCGCATATTACGCTTGGCCCGGGAGAAGGGGGAGCTGAAACTGGAGTCTCAAACTATCCGCATATTTCCCGACTTCTCCGTCAATGTGCAAATGGAGCGCAGGCAGTTCAACGGCGTGAAGAAGCTGCTTAGAGAGAGGAAAATTGAATACGCCATGTTGTTCCCGGCACGGCTGAAGCTCACCCATCGTAATAAGTTATATTTTTTCACGGTACGGGAGGAAGCAGTGAAATTCATTGAATCCCACATTCCGCTTCCTGGCCCGGTGGGTGAGCCAATAGATGATGGTTGAGGAAATCCGTCCTGTCCCTCGTAGGTGGGCCTTCTTGTGCACCACCAACACACTCGTCGTCTGCATCTCCCTTGTTGAACTTATGGATTTTGCATCCTGCGTATCCTCTACTAGTTGTAACTTGTTGTAATGCCTCCCAGAAATTGTATTATTTGATACCACTGTACGATCCACGGTGCACTGCACCATTCACTCATTTAAGTTGGGTTCACGGCAGCAGCGACCCCCGCTGCAGCTGCAATGCCGAGTTTGGCATGTTATGATCACTGGTTGCGCCCCAGTTGGGCGTACAGGCGGGCGGTGCCCTGTTGGGTTTGGCACGCTCGCATCAGGTCTTCGGGTGGGTCTTTGTGCACTGCTGAGTTGGGGGGGCAGTGAGGGTGGGGGGGTACAGTTGCGGGATGTTATATCAAACATGGCAAGGAGGTAGTGGCCTGGAGGGCGGAATGGTGCACCATTGCATTGATAACCACCACATGTTCCACAACCAAGGCCACACGGTGCTGGGATGCCCCCTAAAACTGAAACATGGCTATTAGGCTAATGTCATGGAACATCCGGGGGCTCAGCAACTTCACGAAGGCCCGCAGGATAACGGCATACGCTCAGAGGCATGGGGTCAAAATACTCCTCTTGCAAGAAACCCACGCCCTTGCGCACCTCTCGTCCTCTCTGGCACCGGCATGGGACCCCAACAAATATTACACAGCATATTCCTCTCAGTCCAGGAGTGTCCTCACCTTAATTCACAAATCAGTGGAGTTCTCCCTACGCACTAGTCACATAGATCGGGAGGGTAGGTATGTGATCCTCCATTGTCTGCTTGCTAACACTGAGTGCCTTTTGGTTAGCACATATGTCCCGAGCATAGATACTCCCGATTTTTTCGATGACATCAACATCCTGCTCCAGAGATATGTCGGGGTCTCGATCATGGGGGGGGGGGGCATGAATCTCATATTAGACTCCGAGCTGGATAGATCAGGCACTGCACCCAGGTCGATATCCAGAGCCGCTTGCCGGCTTCATGCCCACATGGTCCCTGATGGCCTAATCGATGCCTGGAAAGCGCTTAACCCAAAGGCTAGGGAACATACATTTTACTCTTCAGCACACGACAGTCATTCTAGAATTGATCTCTTCCTCCTGTCGGCTGCGCTCATGGGGAAAGCTCTCTGCATGCAGATACTACCGTGCACGCTTTCCGACCACTCCCCAGTGACACTGGACATAACTCTACAGCCTGCCCTCCCTCACCACTCCAACTGGCACTTTAAATCAGAGGCATTACACAACACAGTTTTCAAGGCCAAAATCCTTGAAGATATCACCTCGTTTTTGGATGACAACAAACGTCACGACACAACCGACAGGGTTTGGTGGGAGGCATTCAAGGTGTTCATCAGAGGGATGTGCATCTCTAGGGAAGCTGGGTCCTGAAAGACATTAGGAACTCCTTACGACGCTCCGAGGCCAAACTCAAGGAACTAGAGCGTGAATACTCCTCCGCCCCTTCCCCACCCAAGTTGGCGCAGATACGAACAGAACTGGAAACCTTCGAGACCCATGCCCTCAGGGAGATACGATACTACGCCCGACCCATTGCGGCTCGGAAGTATGGCGAAGGGGAAAGACCTGGTCCAACGCTGGCCAGACTGGCCCAGATTGAGGGGGGCAGAACCCGGATTGATAGTATCACTGAAAAGAATGGAGTGCGGCATTGGTCTGACCAACCCATTCTTGAGACCTTTGCAGAATTCTATGCTGCCCTCTACGCCCCGCAGCGCGAGCATAGCCCACAGGATCTGGATCTTCTCCTTGACCGTATCCCCATGTCCTATATATTCCACGCCACTAAAGAGCAATTGGACGCACCCATCACCCTCAACGAGATAACCGCAGCCATCTCAGCCCTCCCCAAGGGAAAGGCTCCCGGCCCGGGTGGCCTAACTGCCGAATTTTATCAGGAGCATGTTGCTCTACTGACCCCGCGCCTACACGAGGTGTGGACCGAGTCTCTACGCCTTGCCACTCTCCCCCAGTTCCTGCGTGAGGTCACCATCACCGTGCACCCTAAGCCGGGCAAGCCTCTGGAGGAGTGCGGCTCCTACAGACCTCTTTCCCTCATGAATACTGACACCAAAATATTTGTCAAGATCATTGCAAACAGATTCTTCCCCATCATGACATATGTGATCCACCCGGATCAAAGTGGCTTTGTCCCCACCCGCTCCACTGCCTTAAATATCCGGCGATTGTTCAACGTCTAGAATTGACCCTAAAGCTAACGTGGTTGCTGTTACACTAGATGCCCAAAAGGCATTCGATATGGTTTCATAGCAATACCTATGGGCGGTGCTTGAGAAGATGGGGATCGGCCCATGCATGCTCTCCTACATCAAACTGCTTTATACCAACCCTGTGGCCAGAGTCCTGGTTAACTCTAATCTGTCAGCTTCCTTCACCCTCCATAGAGGGACACGCCAGGGGTGCCCATTTTCTCCCCTACTGTTCGCGATGGCTATCGAGCCCATGGCGGATAGTGTGAGAGAGAAGCATACTCGCAAGGGGATACGCCTGCGTGACATGCCCGAAATCATATCACTGTATGCGGACGATGTACTTCTGTACATCAGGGACCCCTCGGTCCATCTTGACCCAATCATCCGCAAAATAATCAAAATAGGTACATTCTCGGGCTTCACCATAAATTACACCAAGTCAGGCATCTTCCCACTCACACCTGCAACTCCCCAACCGACATGCGAATTCCCGCTCAGGTGGGCCCCTGAGGGCATTAAGTACCTAGGGGTCCAGGTATCCCTGTCGAGATCCTCCTTACTGGCTGACAACTATGTGGCTGCCGCGGAATAATGCAGAAGTCAGAATGAAGAGGTGGTGTAACCTCCCCCTGTCCCTTTCAGGGGGACTGTCGCTAATCAAAATGATTATAGTTCCAAAGCTTCTATACATATTCGCTAACGTCCCGCTCTGTCCCGGGAAGCACTATTTCACAGACTTGCATGCGGGGTGCGCCCGATTCCTGTGGCATTCTGGGGCTGTACGCAGGAAGTGGCAACAAATGACACTGGCCTACGAGAGGGGGGGCTTTAACGCACCGGATCTAACCCAATACTGGATAGCTGCACAAGCCCAGCATGCAACACACTGGTATAAACACCAAGACCCTCCTCCTCATGTTAAACTCGAGATCCTGGCGACCAAGGAGGTGAATGTTATGTCCCTAATCCTCTTTCACTCGTACCATTCTGACGCCCCGGCTGATCCAGTGGCCACCACAATCAAGGCATGGAAACAGATTCTGCAATCCCACTCCGAACCACGCCCGTACTATAAATGGTTGCCCTTATGGTCATTCCCGGGCCTCGCCCCCACACAGGATAAACTTCTCATGCAACACTGGCTGGACCTGGGATATCGTGCACTCTCCGACTTGTTCCCTGAGGGGAAATTCATCACCCCACAGACATGGAGGCCAGGACACTCCAAGTCATCACTGGAGTTACTGCAATACTTTAGACTCAGAGCGGCAGTCCAAGACAAGTGGCCTTCGTACCCGGACGAACCCCCTGAGTCCCCTGAGATCTGCTACATTGCTAATTCTGCAGGGTGTAGGGGCATAGTATCCACCCTGTATAAAATGCTGATAGCACGAGCTGTAGAATCATCCCACAAGGTCCGGGACGCTTGGAGCCATGAGCTGGGGTTGGACATCACTGATGATATGTGGGCAAAAATGTGTACACCAAATGTGTCCCTCAATTCTAGATTTAGATGTGTGCAATATAAGCTACTTAATCACCTGTATTATACTTCTCACATGGTTGGGAAATTCACACATGATCAGCCTCACGCATGCCAGAGATGCAGATCCAACAAAGCGGATCACGCCCATATGTTCTGGTCCTGTGGGGAGCTGGCTTCATTCTGTGAGGCTGTGCATCAGAGATGGTGGGGTTCCGGATTGACCCTGACCCCCTGGCTGTACTGTTCGGGCTGTGGGAGGGTACTGGGGCAAGGCGTGTTGCTAAATTCTTGAATGTGGGGGCGATAGTGGCTAAGAGATGCATTCTGCAGTGCTGGAAGCGGCGATCCCCCCCTTCGCTGGAAATGTGGTTAAGGGGTCTTACCAGGACACAGATGTGTGAGGAGGACTATATCAACACAATGCATGTGAATGCTCGCCCCAAAAACGTGTGGAAAGAGTTTTGTAGCTATTTGAACAGCAAGGCTGACTTGGAGCTCCTATCTCCCCCCCCATCACCAGAACAGGCAGTTGTGTAATCTGAACTATGAGCAGCCTCATTAGACTCAATGCGCACTTGCGAATGTACATGGTTTATTGCTAATGCTCTGCTTTATTGTCCATGCTCTAAAGTATGTAACACGGTTTGTTGATGTAATGTGTAATTAACCAGCTACTGTTCCTTGCCAATAAAGAAAAGTTAAAAAAAAAAAAAGAAATGTGGCAAGGTCACATGGAGAAGGGACAGGGTTTAAAAACACTTATAAGCCCCCATGCCCCTCCTTGTCACTCCAATCCCCGCTAAGCCAGGTAACAATGGTTAGGGAGAGTGATCAATCCTTGGTGGGGGTGGGCTATTTAAGAGGTACGTTGGGATGGGTTAAGTGTGGGTTGTAGTTGGGTGGGGACAGGGGGTGGATGGTGAAGTCGGAGAGACCAGAGGAGGAGAGTGCTGAAGGAGTGTGGAAGTTATTGGAGAGGGGGTATGTGTAGTGTTTGTGCGTGGGATTGAGGAGTGAGTGTAGTAGGAGTGAGTAGTAATAGGAGGAGGTATTAGCAGTTGTAGCAGTAGGATGTGGTAGTAATGGTGGGGTGGTGGAGGGAGCAAGAGTGGAGGTGAGAGGTGGTTGTGGTGGTAGTAGTGGTGGTAGTAGAGGTTAGTAGTAAGAGTACAGAGAGAGGAGAAGCAGTAGTAGAAAAGTGGTAGTAGCAGTAGATGGGGAGTGGTAGTAGTAAGGGTCTCATTACACTGACGGTGGTAAGGGTTAAACCCTTACCGCCTTACTACGAGGTCCCTTTGCGAGTTGGTACTTTAACGCCTGCTATTTAACAGGCATTAAAAACCAATTACGCAATTTGCGGCACCGTAATTAGCGCCTTCCCCATTCCCATAGAGCCCTATGGGGAAAAATGGGAATGGAGAAGGGCAATGGGGGAAGGGGGAATTACCGCCCCGCCAACCTTGGAATAGGGCGGTAATTCCCCTTTCCTCCAAGGTGGTGCCGGTATTTTACCGGCATGGACAAAGGTGCTAATAGCACCTTGGTCCTCCGCCTACCGTGTAATGAGGCCCTAAGAAGTGATGGAGTACGGGCAGTAGAGGAAAGGGGAAAGAGTAGTGGTAAGGACGAAGGAGAAAATAACAGCAAAGAGAGTAGTAGAATGGTAGTAGGAAACGGAGGAATATAAATAAGGGTGAGAGTGAAAGCAGGAAAGAAAAGTAACCTCACAGGGTGGAGGTAGGAAGTGGAGTGTAAGATCAGGGAAACAGAAACGTGGAGGAGAGGAGAACATCTTAGAACCCAGTATAGGAGAGGGTCAGGTGAGACTGTGCGTGTGTGACAGGTTGTGGTACAGTGTGGAAGAGGCACCCTCCCCTAATTCCCTTAGAACGCTAAGCAGGATTGGGTCAAGAAGAGTTAGAACATCCCTAGGGAGGTAGGCAGCCATCGACACGGGGAGAACACCTATGGCATTGGGAAGAACCACAGACAGTACGAGTCCGATGACATGGCGAACAGAAGAGTCTCAGACGTTGGTCTCAGACAGATGTAACCAAAACAGCGTTTATAAAATAAAGCAAAATGTTCAAACGTAACTGACTTAAAAGTCCACCCCTGTGTGAATAATGCAAACTGAAGGTATGTTTCACCTATGAACTAAAAAGGTGCTCCAAAGTACTAAAGCCCCTAAAAAAAAGTTGCATATCACATTATAAGTGAATAATCCTTTAACTTAAAATAAAGGTTTCCTGAATGAAAAGTTCCTTGAAAGTGAGTTGTCAGAATAGCTAAATCACATGGTACAATGAAGAATGTACACTTAAAGTCCTTCCCATGCGTGAAATGTATTGAGGGTAGAATATCTAACTTAAAGTCCTTCCCTAAATAACAAATATTCAACAATTCAAAAGAGGTTTTTCTCTTACAGTTTCCTCAGATAGACAAATAGGGCCCCTTACGCGAAGCCATCAATCTGGGACCTGAGCTTGTCTTCTAGGTGCAGGACCTCTTAGGCTAGGGGTTATATGGGTCCTGTGCTATGGTTCTCGATCTCCGTCCTTCGCATCATTCACCCCCCTCTCTCTCTCTCTCTTCTCTCCCTCTCTCTCTCTCTATCTCTCTCTCTCTCTCTTCCTCTCACGGCATGACTCTCCTTTCCTTCAGGAGTCTATCTGCATGACCTTATTTTGCTCTTTCTTCTTTGCCCCTCATGTCCTCAGGGGACCTGGATTGTCATCCCTCTCCTCTGCAGGGATCATTGCTTTTGCCCTCTTCTCTCAGGGGTCCTGCATTTTTCCTGGTCTCTTTTTACCAGACTCTTAGCAAGGTTTTGCCTTAGCCTCTTCCCAGGCTTCTCAGGCGGCCACCTTTCTGGCTGTAGGTGTACTCCCCTTCTCCCCCTTGGGTTAGTCAGTTTCGTCAGCCTCTGCTCAGGATTCTCAGGCAGGTAAGCTCTTCCATCCTTTTGACTTACGTGGACTGCAGGGGTACTCTCATCCTTTCCCCTGGGCCAATCTTTTTCCCCCAGCTCTTTTCGGGCAGCTTCCAGGCAGGCAGGGCTCCAGGGTACTCCAGGCTCCTTCCCCCAGGCAGCAACTCCTCCTTCAGGATACAGCTACTCTTCCTGCAGCAGCATCTGGAGAGAAGTACAGGGAACCAGGCCCTGACTGAGACAAGTTCAGAATGAGCTGCCTCTGATTTTATAGCACAACTCCTCCTCATCCTGCTGGCTGCCAACTGGTGGAAATCCCAGTTTACAGGATTGGCCAGGTGAGCTTCAATTACTTCAATTGTAAATTCACTTTATCTGCTTTTTGTATTTTTTGTTTAATTCTGGCCACCATTGAAATATTACTTGTCCAATCCTTCTTTTTATTTGATTACTTTAAGTACCTCTTACATTTCCTCAGGTTTCTCTATGGGGATTCGAACCTGCATCTTCTCATAGGCTCTATGGAGTTCCAAATATCCTGGACGTTTCCTAGCTCTATTGAAGGAAAAGACTAGGGTCTCTCCTCTGAGGGTGTGCAGTGTCTCTTTTTAGTCTTCTCTCATCAACTTCCATCCCTCAGAGCGGAGCATGACGCCCCCGCACAGCAGCACACGACACTTCACTGATCGTGTTGCATTCATTATCAGATAATTCAGTGAGCAAAACTCTCTCCCTGCAGGATATAACAGAGCCCGGCATGAGATCTGAAGTTAACGTTGGTTTGTTCGTAAACAGAAAATAAAGAGGTTTGACAGGCATATAAGGAGGGGAGAGATCCTTGACCCCCTGATTTACATGGGTTGTATAGGAGTGTCAGGTCCTTCATATTCAGCAGTGCCTTGCTAGTCTCAAAGAGCGAATTTCGCTTTGAACACACTAATTTGGAACAAGAAACTTTGCAGAACCAATTCTTGCATGGAATTGTATATGGTGGCCCTGATGAAGGCATAGGTTTCGATGAATTTAAATTGACCTAGCTCAAACTCGAGTTGGCCAAGCTTTTAGCTCTTTTCTGATTGGTGTTCTACCAGTTGGACTTCAGTTCCCAATCGATGCATTGTGCATCGGGGCATTCATTCATTAAGCATTTAAGCACAGGGAAAAAAAGCAAATGCTAGCCAGGATTCATCACTCTGCGACTCTTGATAATTTAATGTTTTTTTACTTCTTCAGTGTTTAGCATTGTTTTTAGGTGAATGTTTGAGTATGTGAATGAAGAGAGGGTGAGGCATGCAAGTGGTTGGTGTGAGAAATTACACTGGTCAATTGAAGTGTTCAATTTTATGTATATGTGTACATGATTCTGATTTATTTAATTTCTTCATTATTACATTTTTGGAATTTGTGTTCAAATTGGTGGGTGGTAGAAGACTTTGTGCACCTGTCCTCATTTATTGTACATTGATGATTGTATTATTACAAAATGGAATACATTATTTTACTGATTAAATATAGAAACGTTTTTTCAAGGGTCATTGCTTTTGTTCGGGGCGTTGCAGCACTGGCACGCCGAGGGGTGGATGCCCATCCGTTCCTCGACATGTTGTGAGCTATGCCACTGCTTCCACCATCCCATTCCAGTGGGGAGCATCACTACCATGCTGGTCCGATAGAACAGCGAGTAGAGCGCTTGCTTTGAAATCTGTTGCAGAGCCTGCTGACGCAGGTTCGAATCCGGCAGGGCCAAGCTCAGCCTTTCATCCTTCCGAGGTCTATAAATGAGCACCACACACCGAGGGTAATAATAAGCAGCGCTATATAAATGCTAAACTATTATTACCACTGCCAGGCAGTCCTGGGTAAGTCTCTTGTGTGGATTGCGTCACTGGGGTTACCTTGCCATAGCACTGCCAGGTCAAGGATGCCTGGGTTAGGGTGGAGGAAGCCCAAGGGAGACAAGCCAGTGGGACAGCCATGATGCCAACTTCCCTAAAAGACCTGGTATTCCAATAAAGATTTCCAATGAGACTCTATAGTCAATCTGTCTGTTTTGGAAAACAATTTAAAAAAAACTTGGCCTGACAAGTCGCAGTCAGAGAGGTTATTTGTGGCGGTCCCCATCAGAATGTTAATAACAAAGGAGCTTTTGCTCGGATTGATATCACAGGTCTTGCAATGTACGTATCTCCCAACCAGTGTTAGGTTCAATTGTGTGCTTCTATTGGGTCAGTTCTCTATGTAACGCTGGGACTACAGATGTGCATGTTTGTTTTTGTGATTTACATCAACAATCCCCAAACTGTGACAAACTTGTACAAACCTTCCAGTTATTGGCACTGCAAAGCAAGGGGCTTTGTTTTCTTCTCAGTTTTCCTGGGCAAAACTGTGTTGTGAAACACAGGATGTTTTGTAGACGTGGGAAAGAATGAAGCTGGCTGTTTGGCCTTTTGATGAAGAAAAATGTGCGCAATGCAAGGAGGATGTCTAAATTGCTGCTCTTGTGCATTTTGCTATAGTGGATAAAACTAAAGAAATGGACACCGAAGGAAAATTGTCATTCTGCATCCAAAGCTTTGTTGCATTGTAATATTACTATATTTTGCTTTTAAAATTAGAGTACTTTGTACATGCATCTCATTTTATATTCTCATGTTTTTATTTGTATATTGTCATGTTTCCAGAATGCATCTTAAGGATCCCCAAATATTTTTAGGTGGGGGAGGTTGGTAAACTTGAACTAGCTTAACCTGGGTTAGAGTGGTGGAAGCCCAAGGGAGGCTCCTGCCTTTGAACTCAGAAAGCTGCAACAGATCCAAAACTCTGCAACGAGGCTCCTACTTGCACTCTCCCATAGAGAACATATCTCCCTGTATTCAGGGTGCTCCTCTGGCTGCCCATCAGCCAATAGGCCACTTTCAAAGACATGTGCATTACCCAATGTGCCCTCCACAAGAAAAGCCTTGAATTCCTCCAAAACAAATGTACACGCTACCACTCCATCTGAAACCTCAGATCAGGTTCATCACAACTTCTGGGAGTCCCCCCTTTCAAGTTCACCAGACCAGGAGGTTCCTCCTTCTCTGTCCTAGAACCTACCTTCTGGAATTCCCTCTCCCTACTCTCCATCTCACAGAGGACCATCTCACCTTCAGGGAGGCCCTTAAAACCTGGCTCTTCCCTCCCATAACCTGACACCCTCACGCCACCCCCAAACACATATGCACTGACCAGTGGTAGGTAACCCCTCACCCACCTTACCCCGGTGCTCCCACCCTCTCCATTTATTTACTTTGCTTCACTCCTTTACTTATCTTCTGGGCTCTGATCCTGCCCTTTTTACTCAATCATTTGTCCAGTATCTCACACTTGGAAGATCTCTGAGAGTGGGCCAGGCATTGCACTTAAATGGATTTAAGGGTGGGCAATGTGTTGCACCTGGATGGATTTGGGGGTGGACAATGTATCACACTTTGATGCATTTGAGGGTGGGCAATGTCTCTGGACTGGGACATTTTTCGAGGGTGGGCAATGTATTGCACTTGAATGGACTTGGGGATGGGCAGTGTATCGCACTTTGAAGAACACTAAGGGTGGGCGATGTATTGCACTTAGTTCAAGCGGTGGGCAATGTTTAATGTGTAGCTAATATATTTATTCCTATCGCACTCTGCACCTTCAGATCTTAGCCCAAGGAACGGCCTCACTTCTGCACCTATCTGCCTTCACACATCACTCGAATAACAGCTTGCACAACACCTCTGCCATTGGTATGCAGCTACCTTTCACAACAGAAATCCAAACCATAGTCACATACATAATGACTATCCTCTTACACAGGCCCCCTCCACTCTTAGTATACCTCTCTCCACCCAGCCACGTACCAATGGACATGGTTGCCTAGCCGAGGCCTGGTCATTGATTATAACATTTAACGGCTATATGCACACACACATTTTAGCATTTTTCCCACACTCTGGACAGCGTGTTGGGACCATACCCATGGTAAAAGGAGCTCTATACATGATGAAAATGAATGAACGAATGTGCACTCCCACCCCTGCCCCATCTATGAATTTGATTATGTCAGCATTTGTACTCTGAATGGTTGTCATATTGCTCCAGCATAAACTAACTCGATATCAGAGAGAAAAATAATATTTATATAATATAAATTCTAATTCGCAAATATTTTTACATCAAATACGTGTCTGACTCAACACATACCAGGCATTTAAATCACTTTCTCACCGTTCATTTCACACTACCACCTAGAGTGTCCAGTTTTAATGTAACTGTCTTAACAAACGTTTTTGAGATATCGTGGAAGCTTTACAAACAGATCTTAAATTGCACTTTTCCTGGGTGTTAATCCACTTAAGTAAAGTTATGCGCATGTGCACTTGTGTATAGGCGTGTTATAAATGCCATATCATATCATATCATACCTGTAGTATCTTGTATGCCTGATCGATGCTGGTGAAATGTCTAATGGAACATGGAACCTAGCGGTCCTGAGATTCCAGGAACAGCGGTTGGAAGGGACTTCAGGATGGGCGCCAATGCCTGGTGGAAGCTAATACCGTACCCTCCTGCTGAACCACTTACCCTGTAACCTGCAACGATTACAGAGTTTCCTTTTGTACTTACCTAGGACCAGCGTCGGTCCTGCTTCCTGTCAGACTCACCTAATACCCAGATGCTACAATACCGTATCCTCAATTTGTGCTGGCTCCACAGACTTGCCTTTTGTGTACATTGTGACTGAATTGTTTTGTGAATAGGAGCAACTTACTCCAGCAGCGTTACTAGGTTTCCAGGCATAAGTCTCCGAAAATGCTTTCTGAATCAGGCCCTAAATTGTTTTTTATAAAATGATGTCTCTTGTATTTTTCATTCGTAAAAGTTTCGTAAGAATGTTCAGGTTAGATGGTAATGACGCGTGACACCTCTATGTAATAAATAACTGTTGTCGAGTGATATCCATCAACGTTGACCAGTATCTTCGATTAAAATAACTTAAACGAACATGAAATATCTTTATGTAATGAAAAACAGCAAATGTGTCTGCAGGTCCACAACAAGAACAGGGTGGCGCACCAAATCTGCCGATGCCAAACACAAAGAAATCCCTATTTCCATTTCCCTGTACACAGATGGCGGTCTCTTTGTTGGGAACATTTTACCCTAAGCCTTTAACCTCCATCGTTGGCTTACAGTGAGGAAGACCTGAGCAAGTTTTTCTAGTTTTCTTATTTACAGCCTCTTTCATCCCCCTACCTTTGTGAAAGCCTTTCGCTGGCATCTAAAATTGTCTCTCTCTGCTTCTACCATCGTGGAAAATTGCTTGACTCATTAAACTACCTACTTATTTTACAAATTGCTTATTTGGCAGTGTTCGTTCAGAGAGGTGGTGCAACAATTCTCTTTTTACTTCCCCTAATTTTAGGGTCTTAGCTATTATTTCCATTTCTTTTTGTTTTGTGCTCAAGGGAAAAGGCATTTGTGAGCCCAACATGTTCAGTGGCGAGCAAAGCATTTCAAACGTAAGACACACATTTGTTTAAATATTGAACGTAGGCCAGGACAAAGTGCACCACTCAATGTATCCGACTAGCTGGGCGCTGCAGTTATACTTCCTGCCGCCATATTTTCTGCTGCCATTTTGAAACTGCCCTTTGAAGTAATTCACATGCTTTCAATTGCCCTTGTTTTTTGGTAATAACAGTCATTAGAAATGTATTAGGGTGAGCGTGATTGGCGCACAATCTATGCAAACTAAAATAATTTCCTTTTGCGGAAAGAAAATGCTTTAGAATACAAAGCAATACTTAGGGGACCTGAATCAGAAAGGTCAATGGCTCTGGGATGCAATGAGAAAAGTATTCTTTGCATATTGCCGTCACCTGTTTCTACATTGAGGCACCCTCATTTATTGAGGGGGGGCTGTGAGAAACAGTGGCTCATTATCCACCCCCTCTGCCTGTATATCTAAGGTCCAGCCACACGCCGACCCACGAGAAACACACTGGCCACCATAACCCACCTTGCAGGTGGACTTCAGGGGTCAGCCATCCTTGTGCATGCACTGGAAGTCACACCCTTAAAAGGCATGGCACGTGGGATGCATATTTTAAATTCTCTTTCATGCTTCAAGGTTGTAAATGCAAAGTGGAAGTGGGCAATCACGCTTTAAATAATTAAACAAGGAATGTAAGTAACAGGGATTATTATCGGGTACAGGGGGTTTCTTTCGCGGAAAGGATTGGGAACTCCCCACTCGAAGGTTAGCTCTGAAATGCCCTTTTCCATGATATCATGTTGTGAGCACTCTCCGTTTTTACTTTAAATAGTGAACATGAATTAGGCCTCCCTTTTCTCGCTTGGCAGAAGGAAATGCCGGACAGTTACGCATGCATGATTGGGAAGACTGTCCTTCTCCGTCCCCTCTTGGGGTTACTGGAGTAAGAACTTGGGCTCACGGGTGGATTGCCTCCAACCCCGTATTACCGTTACCGCCGACTGACATCGCGGTGCTACCGGGATATCACAAGCGGCAGTGGTACAGTAAATTCCCATTCCCATGGAGTCCACGAGGACTATTAATAACAGTGCCAGTGCTTCTGTGAAAAACATGCTGGTTGGGACATGCGCTCCCGGCAGGTCAGGCCTGCTGGTAGTTCAGAGCCCCTACCTGCAAACACGGAGTGAGTCGGTCTGGAAAAGGTGCCAGTAACTTGCTACCGGCACCTTTATTTCCCGACCGGCTCACTCATAATGAGGCCCATTGTCTCCTGGCAGCATTTTCCCTTAGGGGTGATGCAAACTTGCAACCTCAAGGTGACCCAACATTTCCCTCACACACCGGATTTTTCTTAATGGTTTTACCAGCTTCATTCTCACATGCTGAACAGTCTGAAGAGCTGTGCACTTCTCAGGCAGTGTATCAAAGCTACAGGAGAGCGTGAATCAATTACAAGATTGCCGACAGGCCAAATAAAGGGTTTGTACGGCTCCAATATCCCAGAACAGGTTCAGGTGACCCAATTGGTAGCAGCCCCTCACAGCCCTTCACCAATTCCAGCGTCCCGGGCCAAACCCTCACAAAGAGTTGATTCCAGGGACAAGCAGACATGCTCAGTCTGTCAGTGTGCCAGTTGGAAGATGCTTGAAAGTGAACTGGTGGCCTAAGGAGTTTGGAGTAGAAGAGGAGAAGAAGCATGGGGAAGAGGAAGAGTGAAACATCAGGGGGAGGTTAGTGAAAGTCAAAGCGGGATGCTAGAATTAGATGTCAGGACAAAAGTGGTGGAAGCCAAAAGTAGGTTGTAGGACTGAGACCTCAGAAGGGCATCAGTAAAAGTTCAAAGGAGTCTATGTAAGCGAAATAGCAGGCAGGGTTGGTGGAAAATAAATCAAAAGGAGGGGGCAGGAGTGAAATAGCAGGTAGAGGATGTGAGAGTCAGAAGGAGGTGACAGGAGAGAAACATCAGAAGGCAGAGAGAGAAGTTGAGGAGATCGAAGAAGAGCAGGAAGTAGCAACACGACAACATAGGGCTGACATGGAGAAGAAGCAACTAAAACTCAGTGCTGCCATTGTTAAATTACCATAACGCACGCCCCACCATGAACTGCTCCTGACACGCAAACACACATGACATGCATGTACCTACAACGCAGAGGGACACAAGGCCAGGTACAACAAAAACAGCCAGGTAAGCATGCAGCACACAAAACTAATGTGTGGGCCAACAAAAATATAGGCAAACCCTACTTTAAGAATTAGTTTGAAGACCAACCTAACCTGTCACATATGACAATGCGAGTGGTCATGAGAAGTGCATGCTGCAGGATACATTGTGTTTGTTTTAGGACACCACATACATGCTGTGGCCACTATAAGGTCCCCTCACCAATATGTTTTCACTGAATTTTCGACATTATTTGCAGATAATCTTAGTACAACATCTCTATTATAAGTATTTTTCCATCTACCTTGTAGGGTTATCAGTATCAAAATAGGTTGCTCAGAATGCGGGCTGAACCCCTTAATAAAGGCCCATATTCCATGCAAGGTGATGACTGCTTTACTTGCTCCCCCGACTCGTTAATGGCCTTGGACCCTAAATTTGTTTGAAAAGCAAACCATACTCTTTCTTGCTGCCTCCTCACCGTGGCTCTCTCCACCATGGCCATCACCCGCCTGCCACCAATAACATGGACGTGGAACTTATCCATGACTGTCTTTTCCCATATTCCTGGCCGCCATCTTGTTTGCAGGGTTTATTTGTGGAGAATAGACTTTCATCAAACGTTTTCTTCCATACAAAGCAGCCATTTTCACTTGGATGGTATGCTGGGGTGCTAATGGAAATAACTTCCGCAGTGGGCTGAAAAGGGCAGGTAATGTCCCAAAGCCCTCATTAAAGGCCCTCCCTTATGCCAAGTCTATCAACTTGAGGAAGCAGGCTGTTACCAGCTAGGACAGCCCGCAGAAGAAGGCATTATAGCCTCAGTCAGTAGCTGCATCCCACTACCACTTGGTTCACAGTTATACCACCTATTGTTGTGCGTCACCATGTCTGCATCATCTGGTTCTGAGCCAAACAGCATGCTCACTATTAACTATAGCATAATGATATCACAGTTTCTGATAGTGCTTCATGCCATCTTTCAGCCTCAACACACATGAAGGGATCCGTACTACAATAGGAACTCGGGAAATACATATTTAACGTAAACCGTGTATGCTCCCATTCGCAGACTATGTAACTTCCAAGATTATTCAGCACAATCAATACATGTAATTACTTTATACCCTGAAAGTGCTGCTAGCTCAAGTGCAATTCATTCAAAAATTAATCATCAAAATCTAGATAAAAGGACATTTCATGAGCTAGAATACTTAATTACAATATTTTGTAACACAAAAAAATCATCATAAATTCAGTTTTAAGAAAATTAAAAACATATTTTGAAAACAGAAGAAAAGCAAAAAGAAAAAGAAAGTGGTGTCCATTTTGATACTGCAGCATCTTATCCGTGATGTATCATCCTGCCTTAACATAGTGGAAATAATAAGCGTCATAGGCCTAACCCGAGGGCTCTACCAGGAGTTATGCGAGCTGAAGACCTGGATAAAGGCTTGAGTACAGCGAGGGCATTTAACAAGGTTTACGGGGCCCCCAACTGCAGGTACGACCAGTGTGCATGGTCTATAAAGCCACTATGACACTTTGGGTCAAAAGGGTGCTATAAAGGAAAGAAAAAGTAATCTGCCTGGAGTAGTTGCTAGGAACTGGCTAGGTCCCAGCCACCATGAACAGTATGATGAGGCGGGAGGGGTGGTACTAAGATTGCAAACAGGCCGCATCTGTGGTCCGGCAAGATGAGTAAGTGGCAGTGATGGTGCAGAAGCCAGGCCAGGGCTGCCAAGTGTGGGCCGACGAAGATTCAGTAAGGGGCGGATGGCAGGGGATTTATCGTGCCCCGGTTGTGTCTCTCAGGTGCGGCCCAGGCGAGACATAACGATGCAGGCAGGAAGTGGACTCTCAGTGCAGCGCATCCATGATGAGTGCCCTACCAGCGGCGGTGACTGGGGGAGTCACGCAGTTCCCTCTCTCACTGCCCAATGTATGTGCCTTTTATTCTATTTGCAAGCCTTACCAGCTCGTATGGCCCTGAAATTGGCCAATAGGGAAGTCCAATGTCACTCCCCAATTTTCAATAAGTATTTATAGTTGCCAGAAAATCAATATTCTGATATTGGAAGCATGAATTTCTAAGTTGACCTGATATAGAACTGAAGCAATTGTGACAAAGCCAATAGTTTTGGCTTTTGCAGCCCCATCTCCTTTGCCCATGTAGGCTGATTCCCACAGGCACTGGAGAGGCAGCCAACTTGGCTAAAGAAGAATGGCCAGTTGGCCAAATATCATCAAATGCCAAAGTATTTTCATCACTGGCAATGAATGCCATCACTTGTGTGCCCATTTCCACGGATTGCATCAAACTACCAGGAACGTACACAATTCTCAGTGCTTGCCAACATCTCCCTAGGAACTTGTCTCATACCCAAACATTGCCATAAAATGCCTTGCAACATTCCGCATTCATATCTTGTGGTACAGCTGACTGCGGGTGCAGGATGGATATACCCTCGCGGCTTAGACCACCTGCATGCCCCAACTGTCATTGACAGCACAAGAGGAGTGGTAGATTGGGCTGGGGGAGTATAGAGGGAGTTTAGAGAGACTGCTGCTGACGTCTTTCTGGTGCTCCTCCCGGCGGACTGGCCTGCAGGGAACTCTGGAGATCTCCCAGTGGGCTTGTGCATCACAAGCCTCCCTTCTCAAATGTTCTTATGGGAAAGGGGTTGGGCCTGATCAAAATATGTAATATGGGGCCACTTTGAACATTGTTTCCAGGGCCTCTTTTGGTTTCCAGTCCACCCTTGGGTGCTCCCATTGCTCTGCCCAACTTCCTGCTCTCATCACATTGACAGTAGGGACTAGAACACCAGAAAAGACGCCACAGCATTGCCCTGCAACGTGAGAGGCTTACTGGCGTCACTCCTTTCATGACATCATAGAAAGAGTGTGCACAGTAGGAATGTGTCTCATTGCATGCAACACGAAGACTGATTAGCAGTCATCGTTTGTTTGTGCTGCACAATAGAAGTATGTGTGTAATATCCAACACAGACCACAATCCCCTCTCTAAGTGGTACTGGCTTTGCCTTCCTTTGCGTGGCGCTTGCAGCACCACCGGAAGAAGCCAAAAGCAAACATGAAGTAGCTCATTAAAAAGGCAAAGATTTCTGGTACAATAATAAGAGAAGAACAGAGCCAGCTTCTCCAGCCTACTCTTCATTTGCGCTGTTTTATTATGTGCTTACTCTCGACTGCGCGGTCTTAGAGGGGGCTTCGACAGCACTCTGTAGACTGTGGAGCTACCATGATTGTTGACTGGATTTTCATTGAAAGCCACGCAGCAACTCTCTGTCCTGACACGGCTGAACCTTAGCTGGCGAGCTATTGAAACTTTACTTTTCAACTACAGAGTGGATGGGACAAAATATTGCGAAAGAATATAAATTTGAAACTGCTTTTCATCTGCCATGCCGCCCCTCTTGCGCGGAGGCATCGCCTGACTGAGGCAAGCTGCTGTCAGGCATAAAACCTGTCAATTAAGCACACATCTCTCAGCTGCCTGAGCTGTCGCCAGCCCAGCGCTGCTTCGCAGTTACCTCTCCGTTTTCCAGTGGGTGTATCTTGGAGTAATAGGAGGTGCAGATCACTTCGTCGTCCTTCGTGTAGGAAGGGGTGCCAGTGCGAGGCACAGTGTTGTAGCGGGTCAGGCACTCGGTGTCCGTGATGGCGTAGTACTGCCACGGGTGGAATGTCACACCATCCAGGGAACGTTCCAGAATCCAGTTTCCAGGCCGCGGCGAGTTGGAAGCTTTAATGATCACGTATGCAATCTGGAACACCTGAAAATAATAAAAAAAGAAACACTGTTATGTTGCAGGCTATAGTGGAAGCAGGTACAAAAAACCAGTTTCTTTTTAAAAGAGCAAAGGAATTTCAGCATGTGCCTTCCATGCCATAGCATTGAATTCCTTGAACATTCTGTGTGTCAGGCACACGTGTAACTTTTTTTGACGGGAACAAATTATGGCTTTCACGCCATGGCAGGAGGGGGTTGAGGGGTTCGACATGGCTGGTAATGGACAACTAGCCCGAGCATTGGCTCCCTGTTACCTGCCCACATAAAAAAATAAACATGGCACCACCCGGGGAAGGGCGTCTGGTGGCTTGAACAGCGGGCGTAGAATGTATATTCCTGCTCGTTGTTCCAGCCACCTGATTGGCAAATGACCCTTCCTCAGGTGCAAATTCTGCATTGTATCAGGTCTGTGCCATGTGCATGTTTCACTGTGCCAACCAATCATTCTGAAAGTTTGTTTAAAGCAAGGTTAGCCAGAGCTGAGCCCCGGGAGTCTCCCAAAATCTCAATCGAGCCATGGCTCTCAGTATCACCAATAGCCACATTGTGTTCCTTCCGTGTGACGTATTCGAACCCGCAGAGTGCTGGTGACTCGCCATTGTCACACTGCATGTCATTTGTTTCATTAAATAGACTATGGGCCTCATTAGGAGTCCGGCGGTAACCGCGGCGGTAAAACCACCTGGTTACCGCCAGACTCGTATTACCATTCCGCCTTCGTGATTCCCGGAATTACCGGGGCATTACAACCCCGGTTTTCCGGGAATCACGGAGGCGGAATGGTGTTAATCCCCATTCCCATCGAGTCCTACGGGACTCGATGGGAATGGGGATCATGGAAACACCGGCAGCATCTCGTAATGCTGCCGGTGTTTCCTCGGCCGCCTGCAGGCGGGCAGTGTTAAACCCGCCAGGTCAGACCTGGCGGGAACATCACCTCCCGCCTGCAAGAGTCGGGATCAGGCGGTCCGGAAACAACGGTGGCGGCGGGTTTACCGCCACCGTTATTTCCAGACCGCCTGAGTTATAATGAGGCCCTATGTGTCAAGCAGCCTACGGAATAAAACAAAAGAAATCCAGCACCTATTCCATAAGTAATGGATTTATTTTGTTTCATTCAATAGAGTGCTTGAAGCATAAAACCTTGTCAAGCAGTCTATGGAATGAAACAGAAGAAATTGAGCACATGTGAAATAGCACAGTGCAATGCGACACTGGCTTGTCACTGATTCGAGATTGAATCGACAGAACTTTGAAAAAGAAACCTTTTTTTGTATTGTCCAGTGCTGGGGCACTTCAAGTTACGCCAATCAGGTAGGCCACGCCCGCCATGTAGGCCACACACCCCCATGCAGCCCACCCCCTCGATAGCTCACCGCACTTAAAGCACTGGTTTCAAGGTAAAACCGCACCACACTCAATGGAATGATAACGAACTAGGTTTATATGGAACCGGCTTAACCTCGCAGTGTGCAATTTGACGTACTTTCCATGGGAAGCAAGTGATGAGTCGGCTGTCTACCTACCATTTGTGTTGCCTATGACAGCGCTGTCAAATATTTACAGTATAACTATGTGAAACTGTAAAATCTCCTCCGAGGCACATATTCCTTGATCAAAATGAGCTTTCATTGTCCTTGGGTCACAGTAGCACCCACTCCCTCTTAATTCACTATTTCTATTCCTACATCTTTGATCAAATGGGTTGCAGGTCCCTGCATATAATGTTGGGGCCCGACAAGTGATGTGGCCTCTGCAAAATGACAGGAGTAGAAGAAGTGACATCCCGTGCTCTTTGACCTCTATTATATCAGAGAAAGTGACATCATGGGACTTTTCACTCAATAATATCACAGGGAGTGACATCGCATGACTTTTGACACCCCTTCCCCACATCGCCCCCAATGACATCACTGAATATAATTATCAGCTTTTTTCCTTCAGATACAATACATCCATCGTTTGGTGTAGCTTTATAATCCTCCGATTGGCTCGACACCATTGTCATTCACCCTCCTCCTGATACTACACTCTAGCTTGCTCCTGCTCAAAGGCGCTGCATTCCTGCCACTATTCCTGGTGCCCTGGCCTTCCTCAAGTTATAGGGATATTGGCATCATTACTGGCATCGCTACTGTTGGCAGTGGCACATCATTATGGCCATTAACATTATGAGACATCAATATTGGCATCCGTCCTCCTGATACAGCATTATTACCTCACAAGCTTGGCACAGCATCATTGGCACTCCTTTGGGGATGCCCTTATTGGCATTCTTTCTTATGGCTCACCAGTAGGCATCTCCTCACGCTACACAATCGTTTACTGTCCTTAATGAGGTTTTCAAATATCACATGTTAATGCTTTCGTTTTGAGTATTTCATTATGATTTTTACAATAACTGTTACTGATATCTGGGCCCTTTCATGGTGAGTTAGAAACATACAATATGGTATTTTCGGTCCTTTGGGCAACATTTGCTGTTGATAATTTTCTTATATATTCTACAGAAATGACGGTTATATATTTTACAATAGTAAACATTGTTTTCATTTGCACATGTACATTGGAAATCCGTAAAAGTTATTTTAATTTCTAAAATCAATCTCAATGTGAGTGACTTTGTATTTTTGTTTTAGTTGCTAATTGTACATCTGTAAGTTTACAATTCATTTGTACATTTTGCAATTGTCCAATTTCAGAAGAATTTAAGTTTAGGTTTAAATAAAAGCATACAAAACCATGTGCCCATCAACACCATCATACATATTATAAATCAAAACTAGAATTAAATACTATTTACATTTTTGCAATGTTTTTTAAAGAATCTAGAGATATTTTATTTACAATATATATTAGATTAGTCTTACTCAAGTGCGTTTAAACTTCGTATTTGCTTGAATATTCTACAGAGCAAAACCTTCTCTCCTGGTACATTATTTTTCACACAAATAAATTATGTTACATAGGGCCTCTTTACGAGTCCAGCAGTAACGCTGCCATTGCTACCAATGGGTTGCAGCCAGACTCATAAAAGTTACTCCCACCTAGCTTCCCCGTGCAACCGGGACATTACCAGTCCCGGCGGACCGGGAGCTAGGTGCCGGTAAAATGTTGTTCCTCATTCCCGTGGAGTCCCATTGGACTCCACGGGAATGGGTACACGGAAGCACCGGCACATTGTTAACAGTGCCAGTGCTTCCGGGACGGGTCTGCCGGCTGGGGCTGCTGTGCCCGATAGGGTCCGACCTGTCGGACACGGCAGCTGCGGCAGGCAGACCTGTAATATGCTGGTCCGGAAACAACAGTGCCGGTAAGTTTACCGGCACACTTATTTCCAAACTGACAGGGTCAGAATGAGGCCCATAGTCTCTAGATATTGTTTGACCAATCACACAGTCTTTCATGTTTCTCTATATTTGCCCATACTTCCAAATACAAATATCCACCAAACCTGATCTACATTTTCATAAATGTTTGTGTACCAAAACAGATGGATGAGTAATCGTTCATAATAGAGAGGATGAGTGCATGTGGCACCAAAGAATGTATTGTACATAACTGAGCAAGAACATTTGCCAAATTCAAACTTCTCACAACCTTCTTAAGTATGGTCTCAAAATGCATAACAACCATACTTCCTTGTTTTACTTAAACTCACATCCTCAAATATGTGGTTTCCTTCAGAGCCACATCTAACATGGTTGGTACTTTCTGATTTACTTTTGTGCAATAGGTATCCTGTACCGCTCTGAACAAAGAAGATTTATTAGCTCTCACAATATAACACAGATGCCAAAACCTTAGTTATAATAGCAGTAAGGCCAAAGTAGTACTCCAGATTGGCATAATCCTAGAAATCATTCCCACATCCATCTCTTTAGCCTGTTCAGTAAAGGGACACTACTCACTAACCATATTCCTGTCCGATAAGTAACCATGCAAACACATCTACATTATAAACAGTTCTCTGGGGTGCACAGCAAAAAGAGAGCTGTCTTTGACCCACTTGACTGATGCTCTTTCCAAACAAAGACCATAATGGAACCAAACCCCAAAACAATCATAAGCATCCAGCCCTCCAGTTTTTTAATGCTTTGCTACCGTTGGTTCCTCTCCATAGTTTTCCCCACAAACACACTTTTTTGGTTACATTATTAACCAAGTTATAAGGATGACAATGGTTCTTTAATACATCAATGGATCGCGGTAAACCCACCCGAGTCTGGTCTTAGAATTTGAACTCAGATGTCGAGTACCGAGCACAGTGGGAAAGCTTCTTATATTGTTCAACGCAATCAGCATGTTTGAAATGTACACGTTAAACACAAGTGGCACAAAAATGCAGTTCTGTCTTAGACCATGGTTCACTTTAATCATCTGTCATGCATTTTATAATAAAGATGAGGCCTTCATTGAATAAAATGAGAAAGACCTTCCTGCCTAGAAAATGTACCCAACTTTGGAGATGCAGCTTTGAGCAGAGGAAACTGTAAGGTTTAAAAAGTGTTCTCAGAATTAACCATGGCACATGTGCAAAGTATGCCCAAAATTAAAGTAGTTTTTTTGCAGGGAATACCGCAAGCCATTTAATCAAGTTATACTGGAATAAGAAAACATAATCAGATTGCTTTATACATTTCTATTCCCTCGTGTAAGCATACTGAAGAGAAGATGACCATCAAATACAGTGAGAACTGGATGGAAAATAATTACACATTAGGGACAACCCGGGGGCTTAAGACCACCAGAAAAAGAATATGTAAACACTGTAAATTGTCTTGCTTTCAAAATGATTTTGCATGATTTATTTTACAGCAACTCATAAACCACAGCATTGCCAGCTGCCTTGGATTATTTAAGGTTAAAGGACATTGGAGATATGCACAACCAAGACCAGTTACTGGGATTACTGAGAGCATGGAGAAATAATATGTATACACAGTGTCATCTTTGCCCTCTTGTGAGCACCTGCTTCAAGTACACACCAAAGAAATCTCAATGTGTTCACATGAGCTACACTTATGCATCAAATGTGCAATAACGAAATTAAGCCTTGCATCGTCATACAAGTTCAAATTGATTAGAGTTTTTGATGTGATAGAGATAAAAGAAAGCTCTAAAGAATCTGGCTCTGATGAGTTAGAAGTTTGAGAATAAAAGCAAAATGATTTTCTCTTTAGAAAGAGCAGCATCCATCTCCTTTTTGGTCAGATAGCTCGGAAACCACACGTATATGCTAAGAGTAGGGGCAGGGTAAAGGCCTATATGAATAGCATGTACATTGGAAGAACAGATAGAAGGATAATAGTATAGATTAAGATGGAAGATGAGTTTAGGTGATGAAGATTAAGAAGGGGAATGACCTGGAGATTGGAGAACAAAAGGACTACTTTTCCCAGAGAGAAATATTGTCAATTGAGAGAGGGAAGCCAGAGCAGCTACTGGAAGGATGCCCAGTCTGTGCAGGGGAATTGACTTCCAAACTAGCCACCAGCATTGAGGGTTTGCTGACAGGATGATGTCTGCCTGACCGGTGCCCCTGGCTTCTTCTCCCAAAATTAGAAGTTGCATTCTTAAAAGGTAACTCAAAAGAAATCACTAACCATTGCCCAACATTTTCCAACTTTGATCAAGGTAAAATCTTGTGGGGTAAAATATAGTCTTCGAATGCCAGAAATAAAGAGACCAGAGTTATTAGAAGGAAACTGGCTAAGGTGGAGTCCCCTTGAAGTCTAAATCCAGCACAGAAATGGTGACGACAGATATGGTGCCTATTGAACTAAAAACAGGCCTAAATCTCAAATGAAGGAAAGTGTGCTTGGAAGTTCAAAAGTGCAAAGATATGCGCAGTGCATTTCAGCAAAAGAGAGACATGTGGCTGAAAGGAGGGTTTCATAGACTGTGAAAATCCACCATTTGAAATGGAATTCTGAGAAATGGCAGCATGTGGCATCAAAGTTATATGATACCAGATTGTGATCCAGAAATCTCAAGTGAAACCAAGCTTATTGCATTTATAATAAATATAAGAACCTCTATTTGCATACTGTCATTTGGGATGAGGAAAAGAAAGTTCCCACTTGGTTTCAAGGTGGACATGGGTTTCTCATATACATTGCCTGTGTATGGACAATCCAGCAGTGATAATCATGTCTTTTGCAACTTTGAGATTAAAGAAATACATTACACATGGACAGAAGGCCCGGATGCCTTATAAAATGCTTCATGTAAATGCATTGTGTGCGAGTTAAAAGCCATTTCTTGCATAATTGTACATACAGCTGGGCATTTCTACTGAACTGGAACTTTATCCTCAAAGACCTTTCCTCTGCTTGTCCTGGAGAGGGAGGTCTGGTTGTCAACAATCAATCAGGGTCATTCCTTAAAAATACAAAGAAATGGAGTGCCCGAGGCGTGAACCACAGTGAAAATAGATAGAGCCCTGCCTGTTTTTTTCAGCCGAAGCGATCATCAGGTCACAAATCCCGTAAAATGTGCATTAAGCTATAGCCAGGACCCTTGGGAAGCCAAGGAGAGATAGGCTAAGGTAAACATGAGCCAGCATCTTGCTGGCCACATTTTTAAGGATAAATGAAACTTTTAAAAAAAGTGGGGGCTAGGAGAGTGAGCGAGGCATGTGAGGCAGGGGTTTAATTAATAGAACAATACATTTTATTGCATCATATATGCCACAACGCTCATTCCAGACGTTTATTAAAGGTGACAGAAATCTCCTTTGAACCATGTCAAAAATTTGACTCGGGCCTTCCCATGATTCTGAGAGATTTGAAAGTTGGTGTGAGGGTGAAGGACAAAATTAACGTTTGTATGAAGAATTGTCATATTTTTCACTGATACGGCTCCTGAGTAAATGAAGAAAAACTGTATCCTTGCCATGTTGATAGATTTTCAGAGTTTAAACATGCAAAACCTGCATGCCAATTTTGGAGGGCAAAGCTTTCTCCTCCATTAGCTTTCCTAACCCACACCCCTCAACTCCTTGTCATAGTAGAACACTAGTGGGAGGTGGGTGGAGAGAACCAATCAATTCTTTCCGCATGAATCATAACAAGTTTGTGATGTCATTTGCCCTATAAGAAGACCAGTTTGCATCAGAACTGGGCTTTTTGACTTTATTCCGGGAGGTAACCTGCTGCTGAACTTTTGCGAGAAACACCCAAGCAGAGAGGGCTCAAATCTTGCATTGGAGACAGGGACAAGGAGACATAGAAGCTGACTGGAACTCCTTAGAGGAGCCAGAGGGGACTATCCTTGATAGACACCCTTGCTGTCCCAGAGGTTCCATGCTGTTCTCAGATGCCCACTACAAGGTCTCTCCTGTAAGTAAAACTATCCCAAAGCCATAGACTGTGTAGGCCCTGCATTTTTTTCAAGTATTGTTCTAGTAATTTCCCTATAGCAAAATACCCTGTTTGTCTTTGTAGATCCTTAGTGTATTTCATTAAAGTAAATCAATTAATTTCCCTATAGAAATCACGGGATGTGTTTTTTTAGCATTCAAAACTAACATGCTCCTCCCAGTGTGTTTGGAGCCGGTATAGACATAAAGATTTGATTGACTATTTGTAAGAAAAGCCCTGACTTCGGTAAAGAAAGGGGGGGGGGTCCTGAATTCAAAGAATGAATCCCCACACCCTGTTTTTAAGTGAGTGTGCAGGGTGCAAATGAAATTCCCCATTGATCCCCTTCATTTTAAATCAGAAGTGTGAAGCCTTGAATTTCCTTTGTTTCATTTGTGCTCTGACCCAAACTTCCGAGCCCTGCCAAAACGATTTCACCCCTAATGTTCCCACTCCCTGCCACTGGCCTTCAATTCAGAGGGGTCAAGTCTAATTGATGTCTGGAGGGTGGGGGTTGCTGGGAGAAAAAAAGTATTATAACCAAATAAGCAATCACTGTGTGCCTTGAATTGTTCTTTTTCTGTATTGGTGAATGATTTGAAAATAAAGCTGCAGGAAATTGTGACGCATAGCTTAATATTATCTCTATGCTGGTTCCATTACAGAAGTCATTTTTGTTTTTGTGTTGCCGCAGCATTGGTGGCTGATGTTAGTCTGTTTGTCAAATCTTTTTTCAATAAATTAATAAATATATATTCTTACTACACACCGGCCTGGTTCCTCGTCCATTGTGACACCAGATATTTGTTGATGTTGGGTGCGAGACGGGTTGGAGGCCTGACCAAACTGAACTAAAATAACAGTGCTTTGTTGTGCGCCACTATGCTTGGTGGGAAAGGAACTCCCTGAGTTGAGTGTGACCGCGTAACCAACCGTGACAGAACGGGAAGGGAAAAGCACAGGGGAATACAAACAAGATGCAATTCGCAATTATGGACATGTGCTAACATCCTAATGCCCTGTGTTTCCTCATTTATATATCAAATACAAAGTAAAATGTATCTTCTTTTTGGACCATTCCACTTTGGAATAAAAACGAATTTCAAATTTGAAAAATGTTGACTGTCAATTGAAATTGGGAATGCCTTGGTAAAGTAAAATATTTTTTGAGAATACATGTAGTGGTTTGAATCAATGCAGAGCCACATCGGGTCATAGTATAAATCTACTGTATTATTGCCTAAAGTGATATCACACAGTTAATGCAATCGAGGAGAGCCATAGTATAGTCTGGATGTATGTGTCACAAAATGGATGTCGAAAGAATACATTGTATTAGTTGAGAACTGTACAAAGTTCAAACTCTCTGAATTCCCCTGTATTTCAATGCCTGGGCAGAGTCAGGTGCAGTGGGGGAGGAATGAGAATTGTCAACTAAATATACTTTACTGGGGAAAAGTACATCACCATCCCAGAAATATAGAGAGACATAAATCTTTACATGTAGGTCCCCTTCAAAACTGTGCATACTTCTGGTTAGAAAGGAATCCATTTATGTGCAAGGAAAGCCATACTCACAGACACCCAAATATCGATAAAGGAAAGAACAAATCTTGGTTTTATGAAAGTCACATTTGCATATCCGCAGAGAACTGCATCCAGACATGCAGGAAACATATTGTAGATGTGGTTCAGAACCGGAAATATAGATTCCATAGGAGAGTATTTGTGAATGCAAACTTACATGAGCCAATGCAAACAAGTTGCCTTTTGCAAGTAAAGGCTTAATAAATAACCCAGCCATTGCCTATATGTCAAGTGGCCTCTACATAGCCAATGTATTCAAGATCTTCCATATGTATAGGGGGTTGGTACATAGATATATACAATGCCAGTGATGTCAATGTCTTCAACACCATATTTGTCTTGATGTCAGACAAAACCAAAAATGTTAACCCTATTTGTTTAGGGTGAAATATTCCATTGAAATGACAGCTATGTCATAGAGAACCCCCTTGCTAAGTAGAATGTTAGTATGTTTACCAGTTATAAGATCATAGCATATTTACATGGAGATTGTTGTGATTGAAAGTGGATACCTTTGTGGATTTATATTAGTGAGATTCATATAGACAGGTAAAAGTTCATTTTGGTTTAGATAAATGTTGTATATACATAAACTATTGCAGTGGGTCCCAGAGTAGAGCTAGAGACCCAGTTGTCTAAAGTTGATCTAATTCTTTTTTTTAAATTTTCCATTTTTGAGTTCCTCTGGGTCTCATCTTTGCCTGGAACTGCGGGGTTGGATTGTATATTTGGGAACATTAGATTGGTGGTTCACATCTGCATGAGCCAATATCAAAACATACCAAAATACTCAACACACCCTTCCACAGTATCCCTGTGATATCTTCCTGCACCAAAGGTTTTGCATGGCGTGCTAAAATAATATGCAGCAAGACTGGAGTGATGCCCACACAAAGATTTTGCTCACAAAATATTAATAAATTACTGAGTCAAAGACTGTACTGAAGTAAAAAAAAAAAAATACAACAGTACTTTTTCCTCATCTGCCTCACACATCCATGTGTCAATATATTCAAGGCCGGACAGACATGTATTGATAAATATCATTTCTGAATTCCCAAATATGACAAGGGAATCGGGGCAATCTGGTTTGCCCACCACTGGAGTTAGCCCAATAGAATTGTAATCAAAGCTTTTCAGCCGACATCAAGGATAGCTACTGTTCTGTAGTCCCCTGGCTCATTCTTAGCCCCTTTATTGTGGATTGGCACAAGAATACTCGGGAACATTCCCAAATCTATAACTTTGTTGAACACAGGACATAAGATTTTTGCCCATTGGTTTGGGTTTGCTTTAAGACGCAGTGTTCTAGAGCTTTTCAAGGTATAGATAGCATTAGCTATTCTATTATCTGTAATATTGTAAAGTCCCTCCTTCAGAGTAACGTGCTATCTGCAACCAGCCTAGCTCACTGATTGATTGCTAAAATCCCAATAAAGTGAGACAATATGGGCCTGATTCATGGAATATTTGCCCAGTTCAAAATGAAATTGCACTGCTGAAAAGTGACTTGGCGCTGCCGACACAAACCCTGATTCATGGAACCGTGCAAAGTTTATGTTTGCAGTGCAAAGTCCGGGCAAAGTCGGAGCATAGTCATTTTTGCAGTACAAAATGACTTTGCCAGGACTTTGCACTGCAAAAATACACTTTGCACTGCTGACACAACCCCTGATTCAGGGTACCATGCAAAGTCACTTTTCAGCAGTGCAAATTCTCTTTGAACCTGGCAAATGTTTCATAAATCGGGCCCTGTGTGTTTTCCAAGTGTCTTCCACTACTGAGCTGCAACAATATCAATGGCAATATTGACCAAGCTATGGACTGCTTTCTCTCTAGCTCCCGCAATAAAACGCTACCATTTCTTCAATGCAATATCTCACCTCTTTGCTTTAGCATCATTTTTTTTAGCTTGTCTTTTTCAAAACAAATGTATGGCAGCAATTCAGAAGTGTAGACGTTTTGGTGTCCCACCCATGGAGCTTTCACACAAAGTTTGTTGGATTTCCTCGCCTCTTCAGCAAATCAGACTCCACTCTGCACTGCTTCGAGATTTCCAAGCTTCAGTGCACCCATTACATCATTTACAATACTTCAGATTGATTGTTCAAAGACACTAAATAGATCTACAATTGCACACATTGTGAAATGTATGTATGAATTTAATTTGAATTAGTGCATTTGTAAATTATACATTTGTTATAGCTATTTTAATTTGAAAAAGTCTCTGTCTTAAAATTCCATTACATTTCATTGTGTTTATTTTTTTTTCTAACTGACCCCGTGCATTGTAGGATCCTGATTTGAATCCAAACAAATGTTACCATGGCTTTTCATCTTTAAGAGATAAATGGAAGTTGTTGTTCTGGTGCTAGAAATGTCAATCCTTCATTGGTTCAAAGGGGTGAAAATTAGGGCTGGCCGAGGCGTAAAGTGATCCACTCGAATTATGTCTCAAATCATTATACAAATGGTTTGGATTAGTTTGAATGTTTCCAACCGTAACAGAGGCTGTCTTAGAAAACTACCTTATTGGCCTCATTTATCATTCAAATTGGTTTGTATCACAGAGACCAATTTCTTGTGATTCAGATTTGAACCCAATTCAAATGGATTAGATATTAAGAATAATTTCAGAACCATAACAAAGGAAATCAAATAAAACCATAATGAAAAAAGCGGGAAAAAGAACCAACTAGTTTGAGTTTAGGGGATCCAACAAGTACTCTTATCTATTTGAGACAACGGCATCAAGATACACGTCTTTCAAATTATTTGGAGTTTTAGCTGCAAATTTCTAGAATAATAGTTGCTGGAGGTTGTGGTTGATGGGATAAAACTGGAGAGCTTTTTTTGAAAACATAGAAAAGACAGGAAGGGGAGACATAAGGGAAGAAAGGATTGGAGATGGAATGGGGAAGGAAATAACTTATTCCAAGGTTTTCAAGCCTCTGGGTAGTGTGAGTGAGTGACCAAGTCTAACCCCTCAAAGATTATGCGGGTTAGTAAATCCTTAAAAGACATATGTAGCAAAACTAACACTCAAATAAGTAGACACATCCAATGTTTATGAAAGGAAACAAAAACTCCATTAACTACAAACCATATTGTAAAGGTGGGGGCACATTATGGCTCATGTAAAACAAGGACCCACTTACATTGGCATACAGAGTTTCAAGAGATTAATCTTTCAAGTCTATTGTACATAAAATCTTATAATATACTTTACAAAGGAACCCATGACAATGTTAATGCATAGTGCATGACTGTAACAATCAAGACAATGGACACCTGGGGCTTCAGTGGCTAGATATCATTGCATATATCTTTTGGGAGGGGTAAAGGGCTGCAGCAAGAGTTCGTGTTGAACAAGTGCACAGATCTTCAAATTCCAAAATGAAATATCTCTGGCCTCTGGTAACAAGAACTTTTGATTTTATTTATTTATTTTTACATTTACAGCAGTGCACCCAACCCTCAAGCATCAAGGCGCTAGTTACAAGAAGTGCGATGTATAATATATTTCATAATGCAAGATTACTTAAACAGATACATCAGACATGTGGGTCATGCAGAGCAAAGTCTGGTGAAGCCGCACCTCATGGTACTGGGGGCTACATCAGGCAAACAGACACATGTGTGTCAAGATATGGTAAATGCAGAGGCTGGAAAAGCCACGCCTCATGTTGCGGGGGGTTACATCGGGCAAACAGATACATGGATATCAGGATATGGTAAATGCAGAGACTGGAGAACGTGGGGCTACATCAGGCAAACAGATGCACGGATATCAGTATATGGTAAATGCAAAGGCTGGAGAAGCCGCGCCTCATGTTACGGGGGGCTACATCAGGCAAACAGATACACGGATATCAGGATAAGGTAAATGCAGAGACTGGAGAAGCAGCACCTCATGGTACGGGGGGCTAAATCAGGCAAACAGATACACAGATATCAGGATATGATAAATGCAAAGACTGGCGAAGCTGCGCCTCATGTTGTGGGGGGCTATATCAGGCACACAAATACATGGATATCAGGATATGGTAAATGCAGAGACTAGAGAAGCTGTGCCTCATGGTATGGGGGCTACATCAGGCACACAGATACACGGATTTCAGGATATGGTAAATGCAAAGACTGGAGAAGCTCCGCCTCATGTTACGGGGGGCTACATCAGGCAAACAGATACACAGATATCACAATATCGCAAATGCAGAGACTGGAGAAGCTGCGCCTCATGGTACGGGGGCTACATCAGGCAAACCAATACACAGATATCAGGATATGGTAAATGCAAAGACTGGAGAAGCTGTGCCTCATGTTGCGGGGGCTACATCAGCCAAACAGATACACGGATTTCAGGATATGGTAAATGCAGAGACTGGAGAAGCTGTGCCTCATGGTACAGGGGGCTACATCAGGCAAACAGATACACAGATATCAGGATATGGTAAATGCAAAGACTGGAGAAGCTGCGCCTCATGTTGCGCGGGGCTACATCAGGCAAACAGATACACAGATATCACAATATCGCAAATGCAGAGACTGGAGAAGCTGCGCCTCATGGTACGGGGGCTACATCAGGCAAACAGATACACAGATATCAGGATATGGTAAATGCAAAGACTGGAGAAGCTGCGCCTCATGGTACGGGGGCTACATCAGGCAAACAGATACACAGATATCACAATATCGCAAATGCAGAGACTGGAGAAGCTGCACCTCATGGTACGGGGGCTAAATCAGGCAAACAGATACACAGATATCAGGATATGATAAATGCAAAGACTGGCGAAGCTGCGCCTCATGTTGTGGGGGGCTATATCAGGCACACAAATACATGGATATCAGGATATGGTAAATGCAGAGACTAGAGAAGCTGCGCCTCATGGTATGGGGGCTACATCAGGCACACAGATACACGGATTTCAGGATATGGTAAATGCAAAGACTGGAGAAGCTCCGCCTCATGTTACGGGGGGCTACATCAGGCAAACAGATACACAGATATCACAATATCGCAAATGCAGAGACTGGAGAAGCTGCGCCTCATGGTACGGGGGCTACATCAGGCAAACCAATACACAGATATCAGGATATGGTAAATGCAAAGACTGGAGAAGCTGTGCCTCATGTTGCGGGGGCTACATCAGCCAAACAGATACACGGATTTCAGGATATGGTAAATGCAGAGACTGGAGAAGCTGTGCCTCATGGTACAGGGGGCTACATCAGGCAAACAGATACACAGATATCAGGATATGGTAAATGCAAAGACTGGAGAAGCTGCGCCTCATGTTGCGCGGGGCTACATCAGGCAAACAGATACACAGTTATCACAATATCGCAAATGCAGAGACTGGAGAAGCTGCGCCTCATGGTACGGGGGCTACATCAGGCAAACAGATACACAGACATCAGGATATGGTAAATGCAAAGACTGGAGAAGCTGCGCCTCATGTTGCGCGGGGCTACATCAGGCAAACAGATACACAGTTATCACAATATCGCAAATGCAGAGACTGGAGAAGCTGCGCCTCATGGTACGGGGGCTACATCAGGCAAACAGATACACAGACATCAGGATATGGTAAATGCAAAGACTGGAGAAGCTGCGCCTCATGGTACGGGGGCTACATCAGGCAAACAGATACACAGACATCAGGATATGGTAAATGCAAAGACTGGAGAAGCTGCGCCTCATGGTACGGGGGCTACATCAGGCAAACAGATACACAGATATCAGGATATGGTAAATGCAGAGACTGGAAAAGCTGCGCCTCATGGTACGGGGGCTACATCAGATATGCAGGTAGAAGGTTGTGGTACAGTAATATCAGCAGCAATTACAGTGTGGCTGAACTTGGCCAATCTCATGACATTGCAGGGTAAAGCATTAGGAGCGCATGAAGTCACAGGTGAGACAGATAAAATAAATGCAGCAGTATTACATTGGCTGGCAGAGCATTAGGTGCGGGCGAGATAGTATAGGGAAGCTCAGGTGTGATATGGGCCCGGATGCTGCAGTAGGCCGATGCGTCTGCGCCAAACACATTGCAAGCTCAGACCATATGGCGTGGAGCGCAACATTTAACATAGCATGCAGAAAGCAATTACTGGTAAAACACAGCAATGCAGTACTTTCCATGACAGCAGAGAAAATGTCCGGTTTTGTGGACATTTTAAGTCGGGAAGCCGGTATCTTAATATAGATTTAGACGTGTCCTTGATGCCGTGCGCCACCCTAGCCAGGTGGTGATCATCACACCGAGGAGTGGGCTGTTTGGGTGAAGTTAGTTAGAGGGTTCCGAAAGTGCAGAGCTTTTGGATACAAGTGCAGCGAAGAGCACTATAGCACTGTTGCACTGCAGGGCAAGGAGGAATGGTGTCAGAAGTGGGAGCGGGAAATCGAAGGGTTCGCTGCAGGACGTGGAGTGCACAGACTGTCTCGCAGACTCGAAGGTGCGGGTGTGGGGGTGCTGAATAGGCGCGGAACCAAACGGCCATCCGTGTGTCCCAGGGGAACGCAGGCAGGCTCGGGTGAGGGGCTTGAGCACCTCTTACCTGCAGGAAGGATTGAGTAGTCCTGGTGTTTGGACGGCAGTCAAATCTATCAAAGGGAACCTATGAAAAGGACTACCATTTTAAGTATGAAAAGAAGACCAAGATCAAGAACAATCTGCTGCTGATTCCCCAGAAATTGGTAGGATGGTCTCTTAATAGTACAAGAGCTACAGGGGAGATATGAAGTGCTAGAAAGCTGCAGGTGACTTCTTTCAACAGAACAGCCTATTTTAGGCAATGGGTTTGCTGCCCCATCTCAAGGAAGTCTCTAACCAAGAAAGAGTGCCTGAAAGGTAGGGCTGGCCCTTCTTGTCAGTGACATCTATTATAAGCACTTCTCGCAAGAGGTGATCTTGATTTTAGGTCAGTAGCTCCAGCACCCTCTTCCCTTCAGTGCCTTCGTAATCAGCCCTGCAGTGAAATTGAGTGGTCTTCCCACTTTTGGCAAAGAGCTGCTGCTCAGTTAAGCAGGGTTTCCTCTCTTTCCCTGTGCCATCTCACCAGGTGGTCTTGTGGTACTAGATGCCCCGGGCTTCCAGGAACACAAATCACCTCGTTATGAGTTAGGTGGGTTCTAGAGCAGTAATGCTACCAGATATATTTCCCACTAAAACCAGTGCTATTCATGAACATCTGTGCAAGTCAGAGTTCACCAAAGGTACAGAGGTAATGCCATTGGTATTGCTGCCTTACTGTGGGTGGTACTCTAGCAATACCCATATGTAAATTCAGAAATATGTGTATCCATTTCCACCGTCATACTGACAGTGGAAATAGATAATCAGGGGTGACAATTTGCCAAATGCCAGAGGTAGCAAAGGCAAACTAAACATTCCATGACGTCAGAGAAAATGCGTGATCTCTGTCCCTGGTGACATTGCAGGGCGTGGTAGGGTGCTGTCTTCAGATGCCCTGGCTGGACTATTGATATTAGACGGGTAGCCCCAGCAGAGAGCAGTGGCATTGCCACACCCTGGCAGTGCAGCAACAGGTGATGCACAGCTGTCATCATGTGGAAGTTATAGACTCAAACAGCAGGCATAGTGCTACACATGTCTAGGTGCTACCATGACATGCCTAATGTAACCCCTACTATCTACAGATGCTGCCATCTCATAACTGTCACATCCCCGTATGTCAGACATTGCATAATGTGTACAGTACCGCTCGACATGTTCAGGTGCTGCCATGAAAAGCCAAGTGCAGTTTCCAATACCTCAGTAATGCCATCTGATGCAACATGATGTCTTATATCCCTTGTATGGTCACTGCATGTATGTTCCAGCTTCAGATGTGCAGGCGCCGCCATCATATGCCAAGGGCATGCTGGCAAGCTTCACAAATGCCATGGATGTCTAGTTTATGTACGGTGTAGTCACCATGTGCACGGAAACGTCTCACATGCCTCAGTGCTACTGTTGTACGCAAGTGTTGCCTCAAGTCCCACAGAAATGCCATCGAATAAGGCCAGTAATGTTCATGGCCGGTAACCTCACCATAGATAGGGTACAGACTGGCGTGCAGGTCCTGCCGTCATATTCCTAACAGTCTCAAAGGCATAATGCAGGCGCACATCTGGTGTAGTCATGTCCAGTTGCAGTGACCATATGCCATTTGCAACCTCGATTACCCCATGCTTGCACGTGCTGTGCACATGTGCAACTAGGTGCAGATCGTCAGAGAATGCACACCTCAGTGTTCAGTTTATTCCAAGTGTAAGATGTGTTGCAGATTGTTGAGGACCGATGTTGCCCGCAGGCAACATGGAGTAGTTCAATGGTGATCTTTCGCTGCTCGCTGCCACAATCAAAAGAAGAAAGCAAATCAGACGCTTAATGGGGCTCACTTTTACCACAGTAACACTAGTGGTGCAAAAACAGGTCTGCAAGAAGCCAGCAGCCGGGAGGGCACCCAGGAAGTCAAAAGGCACGGCCTGTGATGTAGTACTCACTCTTCAGAAGTGCACGAGTTCTGAGCATGTGGAGAAAGGGGTGCGAGATGGGCCCAAGGGCATATGCTTCACAGCCAATGTGCTCAATACTTCAGAGTCCCCCCCCCTTGCACACTGCTCCTTGTACATTCAGGGGTCGCATGGACAATACCAAGGAAAGCACGGGGGTAGCAGTTTATATCACTGGCTGCCACTAATTGATGCCCCCTACCCATCCCAGCAACCTCTTTGAACCCCATGGCCCAACAGTAACCACGCTCCCCCGCCCAGGGTCTGCCCTGCACAGTGCTCCACTGAGGTCTACTTAGGTTTGCATTTATAAACCCCATACATTCTTACTTGTGTCCATCTGTTCCCAAATCCTTGACTTATGTCTGTGCTTTCTATGGGCCATAATCTTTCAATCTGATTCTACTCAAGTCTCTCCTCCACCTCTCCCTTCAGCTCTATCATGCGCCCCTTCCACCTCCTTAGAAGTCACTACTATCCATCATGGTGGTGGGGGACATAGCTGAATCCAACCCGTCTGTAGCAAAAGCAGGGGCCCGGGGATCGAACCTGGGTGGTTCCGTGCCGTCTTGCTTCCAAGGCGAGCACGTTGCCACTGAGCTATCCTGCCGAGACTGGCTCCCGACGTCAATACATTCAATACAATTAAATGAGTACACAATATCAGCTATTGTGATACTACTTAGAAGCACGTTTCCTGCATGAAGCACTATAGAAATGCTTACAATATTCCCTAGAATTGTGTTTGCTGTAGGTACCCAGATGAATATGTAAATGTGATTATCATTTTTTTTGTGAAAGAATCAACTCAAAGCCCTGATGAGGGATTATTTTTATATCCGAAAAGCGTCTGCAGCAGTCACTCTTGAGTTGACTGTTTAAAAATAACACAATTGTAAAAGTATAATGTTTTTTGTTGAGGTGAAGTGTTGTATACTTTTCTTTGGATGTGTTAAATGTTGCATTAGTAAAAACAAGGTGGAAATACAATTTTATTTCGACACCAATGAAGTGGGTGTGATAACACTTGGAAAATAAATTAAAGATTAATTTTATGAAAGCCCTTGTAGCATTGATTTTTTTTTTTAGATAAACATGCCACTGGGCTTTAAAGCATATATGTGAATTGTATTTCAATACATGAAAAGTGCGGAGAGACTGCATGCCCATTGGGAGTGCCCTTGGGTCACCTGTTGCAACAACAGGCACGGCATGGCTCTCTTGAGGTTAGCTAAATAATTGATCACTCATCGTCTCCCACTTGGGAGTAAAATTCCTAACCCATTCGTCACAATCACCAATCCACTCAGATCGAAACCAGAGATGTGTACTGGTTTGCGTCAATACCCGAATTTGCTTAAATGTGTCACCTCTACTGTTGTTTCAGCTCCTGCCACATAAATTGCCTAGCAAAGGATCTTGCCTTATTACACCGGTTTGATAGAGACTCGGAAAGATGAGATGAAGAAATCAAAGACAACAATCATCGAGGGCCCGGGCAGACGGCGCGTGACAAGCGCTTGCGCTCCCTTTCTTCTCCACTCTTGCCTCATCGGATCCACGACCACGGCTAGTCTCTAGATTGGTATTCAAGGTTCCTGTCGTTGCCGAGCCTGCAAGGAGGCTTTTAAGCGTAGACATCAAAACGGACCAAGTTAAAGGCTTTTCCATTGACATGCTGGGCCTCCTCCTCGGTTCAGCTTTCTAGTTGAGAATGCCAAAGGAGCTTTTGAAATGACATGAAGTTATTTGCATTGAATTGAATTGCCGAACACATAACATTTGCTGTTACAGCTCGCTTTCATCAAACTGAACCAAAATCGGATTAATTGTAATGAATACTGAAGATTCCTCAAGGCTAGGGCTTTGAACCAGACAAAGACATGCCTAAAGTGTCCTTTTATGTTCTGACTTCGCCAGCTCTACTTGCCTGCCTTGTCATTGTCCTGATAACAAGCTGGTTGGAAAAGGCAGCAATTTACATACAGCTGGGAGACAAAGCAACCTCTTCTGCGATCATAGTAGCTGGTCTCTTCAAGTCCGTGAATAAAGAATAGGGGCCTCACAGAGGGACACCTATTGTACGCCATTAGCAGTAGAGGAAATATTCTCCTAGGGAAAATGCATATTGGTTCAAAGCATGTCTGCGCCAGGGGGACTCATTAGCTCTAGGCAAACATTGCCCTGGTGAACAAATGCATTGAAAGAATGGGTTTTTTGCAATATGCCAATGGTTGCCCTAGACCTCATAGACGGCGGAAATGCACTTGTACCATTGCACATTTGCTGTAGCAAAGGTCCCAGTTTCATGTTAGCTACTTCTGCTTTGATATGCATGGCGAATCAAGGCCAGCCGTGTTGGTTTTTACACGATCACCCATGTGACGTTACCCAACCATTCCTAGAGCTACCGATCGGATGACTGTTTGCTTTTGCAAACTGAAATAGTGTCATGGGTATTTCAAAAGAAGAAAGTGGACAGCATGTACCCATGCGGAGAAACAGCAGGTGTTTGCACATAAACAGAGAAAAGACCTCCACCTCCAGGAAAGCAGATCAGGTGCACTGGGAACTCGACGACAATTGACTTTGGTGAAAGGGCAGGGTTGCAACTGCTGCTAATCAAGGTTAGTGTCTGATGGTCATTTGCTTCCCCTAATGAGCAATGCTTTGTCAGTCACTGTTTCCTGGTGCTTCATTTCCTGTGTGCAGGAACCTGTAATGTCAGATGTGTTCCTTGATAATCAATGATGATGCTAATAATCAGAGGGACACTCCCTAAACGAGAGGTTTGCTATGTATGTAATGTTATGTCGATTTATACTGCATACCGCTACCACCCAAGGGCCATCTCCAGGTGCGCACGTGGCTCTGCAAGAGAAGAGGGCGGGGTGTGTTAGTGAGGATAGGATGATAGAATAGGTTCAGGACCAGGAGGAAATGGCGTCTGAGTGTTGCTTTGCATGTGGGGGTTGGTTCGTGAGGCTCCGCTTGTTGCAACTGTATGGGTAGGACTCAGTGCCTCCGATGAGTGCTCATGTTTGTGTCGGGTGTGTGGGTCGCATGAGGTTAGGGTGGGGTTGCTCTTGTGGGCACTGGTTAGTTGTACCCATTAGGAGTCCAGAGTCGCGGATGACTGTTTGATTTTATTGTGTCGGTGTGCATTTGTGTAGTGTCGATTGATTTATGGGCTATGTGCAAGGGTATTTTCCCTCAAAGGTTATGTCCAGTGTCTCAGAGAGTTGTTCGGTTCAAGCATTAGATTAGTTCTCTGTGTGTCTATGTGTAGTGTGGCTAGGCCCTAGTCATGTATAGTGGCGTTGGTTATGTTGGAGGAACAGGAAAGGGTGGGCCAGTAAATCGGTTAGTTTGACAGTGCCTCTGCAGTGTGTTTTCGTGTGCCGCTCTGCGGTACCTTCCACTGCTTTTGGTTGCGGTCTGTCGGCTAGCCCTGCCTCCTGTCCAGGTATATAAATATATTTTTATTAAGGGGGCATTGACAGGAAACAGTTACTATTGCTAAAAACATATGATTTACATTATTTTCCATGTTTTTGGTTGCCTCAAATCACCACAATTAGGATCTCAGTGCCATTTGGCCGGTTGGAAAAAGAGCAGATGCCCAAAGTGCCAATGTCCCACCCAGAGGGGCAGCCACTCTCTCATCTCCACCAGCCCTCCCATTGCTCAATCACAGATGTTGCTCGCTCCAGTGGGTTGCCGGCCTTATGACAGCATATGACAACAGTGCCCCCCTGTTTCCAATTGGTTCAACGTCATACAGTGGTGGCTCGTACATAATGTGCGACATTACAGTTTTTCCTCCGGTGTGGAGCAGCCCAGCTGTGCATTGCCAATGGGCCATGCAAGGCCAGAGGGGTGGAGGAGGCACTTGACCCAGACAAGGAGCTTGGGGAAGTGAGGAGCATATCAAAAAGAGGGCCCAGAGGTGCACGCCTGAAGGTGAAGAGGGGAAAGGGGAACTGGTGAATAGAGTGACAGTGTGGGTCTCCTGGCTCCAACTCCACCCTCTGGAGAAACTGGCATTGGACCTAGAGCTTGTGGAGGTAACAAAGTTGCATCAACAAGGGATTTCAAAAAGCCAACTGAGAAGTGGACTTATGTCAGAGCATTGTCATTAGATAGCCATTGATATGAGACCAAGCCTGCATCAAGGCAGGCGACCAGTAGAGGCAGCTACCCAGAGACACGCGGACAGGGCAACCCACGGGGAGCCACTTTGCTTGGTTGCTACTTAGGCCTTTCTGTTGGTTTATCTGACTTTTGTGTTGATCCTTTTGCCCTGTAAAAATAAAGACTGTAACCCTCATCTTCTCACCGCAGCTGCTTGTGTCTGTCCCATCCTACCTTTGTGGCAAAGTATACAGCGGCGAGGAATAAAAGTAAAAGATTACAAATTAATTGATTTTATTTTTCATACAACGCAGGCCCTCCCTTTTCCATGCAAGTTTGAGAATGGAAACACTTAATCAATGCTTCAGCCTGGTTAATTCACTGCAATAACCCATTCATTAACATGCAAGACATAGCATCTAAACCATGCTCCTCTTAATATAACTTTTTGTTGGGTAACCTGTGGTAGCATAGTCAGTGGTGGAAAGGGAAACAATTTAAAGGGGGCCCACAAGGGCCAGAGTGGGGATGGAGTTCCGAGGGGCGCTCAAAAGGAAATGTTCAAAATGATATTTTTAAAATGGGGCAATTTCTTTTAGGCTTTCAAAACTCCACACTGTACATCAATTCCACTTGAAATCACTTCCATTGCAGTGGTGCACCCAAAATACTGTTGGTACTGCAGTGCTTTTTAGTACATTAAGGGCGCCATAGGCACACTCTACAGTAGAAGGTTAACAGGGTTGCTCAGCAGGTTGAGAGGGCGTTGCTGAGATGTTATATATTAAAAACTGGTTGTTAAACATATGAGTTTTTGCAATTCTTTATACAAAACCAGTGCTATAAAATGTGTTTGGCCAGAGCATGGGTTGGGCTGGTCACTTGCTTATATTCAGAGCAGAGCTGGGGGTATTTCTACCCTGTTGTGAAAATAAAAAGTTGGCACCCATGGACCCACAGTTGAATTTCTTAATAACTGCTGTCAGCACAACAGAAGCATTTATTTGGGATTAAGCAGTATTACAAGCATATAACATCTTTATAAATATAACCTGTGACAAAACACAAAGGAAGGGGCACAGAAATTACAGGGTATTTGTCTGGTAGTCCGACAAAAAAGGAAAAACATTTCAAAGAAAACTAGTGAATGCAAGTTTAAGCAGGGTTTTTGAGTTAGGAACACAACATGCTACACTCGCTGATGGGGTGATGGGGTGTAACTGGAGTTCGAGATCTACACAGCCCTGCATTCTTTTGAGGCCAATAAATTAGGCCTCACTAGAGAAAATGAATACGGTCACCAAAAATTACAGCGCCCGGAAATGAATCAGCATGCAGCGTTATATAAATCACATCATTAAAATTATTATTATTGTGCAGGCGACATTGGGTAAGGGCTACTAGCACATCCTCACATGGGAAACAATAAGGCATACCATAATGAATTTCAATTATTTTGGCAGTGTGACTGAAACAGCAAAGTCTATCATCTGCAAATCTTATCTGAAAATGAAACACTGATGGGGTCTCTTCAGCCAAATATAACAAGAGCATTTACATGGGTCTCTTAACCGCAGGACTCCCTATCTGTTTGGTGATCCGGGCGCCGTGCCGAAGAAACTCCTCATCACCAGCCTCCCTCAGAATGCTGTGCAATAAGGTAGCGTCTTCCAGAAATAATGAAATGAAACAGCAAGCAGCCTCCCTCAGAATGCTGTGCAATAAGGAAGCGTCTCCCAGAAAGAATTAAATGAAATAGCAAGCAGCTTCCCTCAGAATGCTGTGCAATAAGGTAGCGTCTCCCCGAAATAATGAAATTAAATAGCAAGCAGCCTCCCTCAGACTGCTGTGCAATAAGGTAGCGTCTCCCAGAAAGAACAAAATTAAATAGCAAGCAGCCTTCCTAGGAATATTAACTTCCAGAAAATGGAATGATCCCACTTCTGGGGAACTGCCAGCATTAATCAGGTTCTCAAAATGTCTACCTAAACAATAACTCTAATACAAGCTCATGGCAGAGTCATAGAGAAATCAACCGGCTTCAGGACTTCCTATAGAGCAGGACTCGAGAACATGGGCAGGCACAAGCCCACCTTCAAAGCTGGCAAAGAAAGGTGGTGGTGGAATGTGCAGTGCATGCAGGTTGCACCCCAGACACCCCAAACAGGATTCATCCATGGATTGAAACCCTAAAGAGGGGGTGTCAACACTGGGAAGTGTACCCTGAATAGGGATGCTAAAGACAAGATGTGCAAATGGAGAGCACTCCTAAAAGGTGTGAGCGTAGTACGGACATGCATAAAGTGAAATGAAGTCTGGGTGTGTGCAAAGCCTACTTTTTTCTACAGAGCAAATTGCTGCAGTGCTACCTGTTAGGAAAAAGTTCACTTACTGCTATTTTACCTCTAGATTTGTGGACCCTCCAACTCTTTGCTTTTGTTTCAGCTTTTTGTCATGACATTTTGCTAGTGGAGCACCACCTTCAGCTGAACTCCACTGGGATTTCACTCATCATTCTCGGGAAAGTGACTTGTCCTTCTGACAGTCATAAGTCTAAGGGAAACAATGTTTCCTATTACTGACTTATAACTTTGTTGCCACTTATGGTAACTGTATTTCAATGCATAAAGTACATTACAGTACCGTGCACTGGGGTCCCTGCATTTTCAGGCCCTAGCCATCCCTTAAGGATTTTTTGGTAACCGGACAAAGTGCCTAGGAGTAGAATGGGGGCAGCAGAAGCTTATTCATGTATTTTTATTAACTTTTACTGAGCCATATCATGCTTACCGAGTTTGGCTCCTGACTGTGGCTAGTGTCCGTCATGGCCGTGTCACAAGGTCGTTTGTCTTCTCCTTTGGCCATTTTGTCTGTTGGCCTTCCCCTTGCTCTTTGTGATTTAGGCAGTCTTTATTTGGGCATGCATTCTCCCACGAAAGCCAGTGCTTTTTGCGGGCAAATGCATGTCATGTGTGTGTGTGTGTGCCCAGGAAGTGGGCTGGGACTATCTGGTCCCAATCCACACTACTGGTAGCAGGATATCTGGTGTGTATAAGAGCATGAGAGCCACGGTGCTCCCTTATTGGACCACTGCTAGCTTGCATGAGTGGAGCAGATCTCCTCATTAGCCAGCCGGGTGCGAGCAGCTGCTGACTTTGGGATATGAGGAGAAGGCCCGAGTACAGACCTGCAGATCACCCCTAGGTCCAAATCAACCTATAGACAGAGTCTAGTATCCTGAGTGAAGCAGATCCGTGGACTGTCCAAAACCACACAGAGAAGGTTCGCACCCTGAGCCCACTGATGTACCAGTAGAGCCCTGCTTTGCGCTCAATCTCCAAAAATGGTGGGACCAATCACTCTCAATGTCTCCTTGGTGCCCTACAAAATAGCCTACTCGGAAGTGTCTCTGGGCCCTCAAATGGACTGGGAAGTGTCCCTGGGCCCGCAAGTGGACTGGGAAGTGTCCCTGGGCCCGCAAGTGGACTGACCAGCTAGTACCTTAGCATTGGTGCTGGAGCGTTGATACATCAGGTTTCGGCTAGAGCTTTGGACAAATCCTATTTTGCACAGCAAAACACCTTTTTGCCAAATCTCATCATCCCTACTGCTTTGGGCCTTGAGAAAGAAGCGTGTGTCAGTCCTCAAGACTTGGGTGCTCCTGCGTCACTGTGCGACAGTGGCAGGCACTGCTGGCAACTTTCCCGCCTTTCTTAAAGTGTCCTGAGACCTGCTGCATCAGTACTTTCTTTGTCCTGCATTCATGAAGAGAGATCCAGCTCGATGTAAATCGCACCTGCATCACCTGTGCACTTTGAAGCGAAACCAAGGAGGGAATTTCATAGTCCAGGTGACCGTCTTCAAACCTGCCAAGTTTGAACCTGGAGTGAGAGAAGGGCGGTGAATAACCGTACCACTTACCAGTGGCTCCTAGTTCATCCATATTGTTTATTCGCACCAAGGATTTCTTGTGGTCTTTGCCTTGACGTGGGTGGCACTTGCTTCCCATAGACGTCCGAAAGTTGGGGACAGCTTTGTTCTCCATAGCAGACCCACCTCTGACTCTTGAAACCAAATTCATCACACTCCAGTGTCCTCTTCTAACATTTCCTTTCTCATTGAAGTTCGTCCCTTGTGTGCTTTACGCATCAACGAGCGCTTTTACGCCCAAACATAACATTGAGCACAAAACTCCAATCTTTGTAGGGCTGGACTTCTTAAGTTAGGGATACCCATTTCTGGAGTTGGCCCTTGTGATAATGTTTGTGTCCTTTCCCTCCTTACAGGTTTTGGCGGGATTCCACACTTTACTACATTGACCGAAAAGTGATGTATATATATTTTACATTGTGTGTGTTTAAGTATTTATATTATTGTGTTCTTCATTATTCACTTGTGTTTGTTCTGGGCCTAATTCTTGTATCCTACTGTGTGTGCTCATCCAAGACCTCAGATCACCCTGACTACTCCTGAGACTTAGCCTTGACTGCTTTCCAAGCTACCTTGAATTGTCCTGGCTAATTTAGCAGAAGGGTTCCCTGTTTCACTAAACAAGGGTGACCTCCTGAACATCTGTTCACCAGAGCAGAGCTCCGAAATCCATTCTAACCCTACCCACGCATTTAAGGGCATTCCACACCTTCCTCACCAAAGGCCGAAGTGTGGGGCACCGCGGGTTTCAAGTGACACTGGGAAAAGGAGCATGTGGAGACAACTCAAGGTGATGCGGTCTCTATAAAAATACGAGACTGCCACATTGGGGCATTAACAAAAAATACGGTAGGCCAGGAACATCCCTGACTGCAAAGAAAGCAAAAGAAAATGCGGTGACCACATGTGGGTAGGATTAATGTACACTATTACCTTCCATTCATGATACCAAGGCCAGATGTGTCACAGGTAAATACCACACCAGTATCAGAAGCATATGTAAAAAATATAAGTGATGAATTAGAGTCACTCCTATATTGAGAATTTCGAAAACATGCAACAGAAAAGCACACTTGTTGATGCATGTCATTCGAAATCAGTGGATTTCCAGTAGGATATTTGCATGTGGCTAATTGCACTGGAGTTGAGGCTGAACCTAGGGTGTGATTTGCTTTCGGTTGCAAGAGGTGGAATTGAAGAATTCTGTACATCCTCTAATTGGCATCACACACAGGATGACTGGCAACCTTTGGCCTCGGGGCAAGTATAATTTTCTGGTCCATGGGTCAGTACAGTGGCCTAGGGGGACAATGCAGTTGCCCCAACATCGAGAACAAGTAAGCTCAAAACCAACCTCTGCACCTCCCAGACATTCTCAAGTATATAGTAGACATTATTGACATTACTTTCCTTTTCTGCAGCACATCCTTCAGTTTTGTTTGTGGTTTCTTAGTTACCCAGACAACAGGTAAACTCTCCCACTTATCAAACATAGTAAATTGGTTTCACCGGGATAAGATAATTGGTGAAATAGGAATGCTGGTATGGAGGCCAGGTTTCTCAGTTTCCTAGTTGGCAATTTCACAGCTGCTAGATCCCCTCCCTTCAAATCCGATCACATCTTTAGTTTTAGACTAATGTAAAGAGGTAGCAATGCTAGAAACTCCATTAGTAGAGATGAGCTACAGATGAACCAGGTGGTCTGGCTTCTCTCTCAAAGCCAAACATGAGTTAGCACGGAAAAAGACCCATAGCTTGCTTCCTGCATCCTCGGACAAGAACACAAAACCCATACCCAGCACCTTGTCTACCCTACCAACCTATACCCAAAAGAAAACACACTTGGCAACCTGCCTTACCACCAGTACACATTATATAAATGGTTACAAATATAATTATTTATGGAGTTACACTATAGGTTCTAAATTCATATGAGTGAGACTTTTCCTACGAATAGTTAAGGAAAATAATGCAGTCATGAAAAGTGATTTGATCAGGATCACCTAATGTATGAAGTGCAGAAGGTGGGGATTTGAGCCCCGTCTTACCAGGTCAAGAGTTTCCAATCTGGAGCAGAGGAGACTTCATATGCTCCTTCACTATATGAAGAGGACCCCGCCTGGCTGCTCAGTTAGGTTGTGCTTTATGTGGTGTGTGTGCGCGTAAGATTGGGACACTATATTAGTTTAATCCCGCAATTGAAATCTTGCTTAGATCTTGAATTAGACTACCTTATTATGTCAGGTGTGGTTGCACTTGCGTTTGTCAGATACCAGATTTGCCCTCGTAGTGTAGCCGATGAATTCTTCTTCCCAATGTACCCCTCTGGTTTTGACTAGAAAGAACCAGAGCGATCTATTGGAGAAAAGAATGGATGCCGATGGAAATCCTGGAGTCTCCGTGGAACAACTCGGGTTGAAATGCAGGATGTCAAGGAGACTTGGATAAGGGTATCATGCAGCAATTCGGAACCAAACCTGCATAGGTGAGATAACAACACACCACAACCACAAGATTTGTAAAATGTGATATACCATGCAATGCCAAAAGGAAGGTTTTGTAATAACAACTGCCAATAACAATAAGACAAAGACCACCCCCCTCCTTCTATCCAGTCTTATCAGTAAAAGGTTAACCGCTTACCGGTGTTTGTGTCCCAGGAGAAGGATAGTATTCGCAGGCGGAATCCAAGCAATCCACAAGAAGCAGTCCAAGACTATCCCGACGGCACGAGGACACCTAATAACACCCTGACCCGACGGCACGAGGACGCTAGTACACACAGGAAGTCTCTAGTCCGTGTACCACTACTACAGTTCAAAGTTCCATAAATCCCAAGGACAGAATACTGAAGAGGATGAGGTCTGACCTGAAGAAAACGAGGTATCCAAGGAGCAGGCAAGAGAGGTCCAATAGCAATCCGAGATCAAGAAACCAGACGAGGCAATTCCAGGCAAGGCGGCAAGAAAAAGGCAATCCAATAAACAGTCCGCGTCGAGGAGCCAAGGGGATCAATCACTGTGGAGGAAAGAACAGGGTAACAAGGACAGGAACGGGGAGAACAAGAACCAGATATGGGTAAACAGTATTCCAAACGCCACTAATCTGTGATCAGAAGCACCGAACCAGTAGGAGGAGGCGCTAATAAGGAAGCAATTCACGTGACAATCCGGCGCACTACTCGACGTGGTCCGAGGGAGGAGTAGAGTGGACGCCAGCGTTGCCATGCCAATTTCCAGGTACCAGGTTTCGCCTTCCTTAAAGGGAAATGAGCCCGTGGTTTGGCGAGGAACGAGTGTCCATACATAACAGTATCCTCCCGCAAAGGGGACCTCACCCCCCGAGAGGACCAGAAACGGGCCATAAGGGCAGGGGCATGAATGTTTTCAGTTGGTTCCCATGTGCGGTCCTCTGGACCATAGCCCTTCCAATCGACCAAGTACAAACGCCGTCCCCTGCACACTTTGGTATCCAGGATAGCAGCCACCTCGTATTCGTCGAACCCCTGTACTCTGACAGGAGACGGGCATAAAGGCAGTTTGGTCAATGGGTGACAAGGTTTCACCAAGGATACATGAAACACCGGATGTATCCTCCAGGTAGGAGGTAGAGCTAGACGGAGCACTGCAGGATTTATGACTTGCAGAACCTTATAGGGACCCACAAAGCGTGGTAACAAGGTCCGTCGACCTGACAATCGTAGGTTCTTCGTAGACAACCAGACCTTCATGCCAGGAGTATACAAAGGAGCCGAGGAGCGTCGTGCATCCGCATATTTCTTTGAACGCTTCTGGGCCAGAACCAGTTGATTCTTTACTAAGGCATGAGTGTCTGAGAGTTTCTTGAAACAATTTAAGGCAGCGGGATTGTGCAAGGGTGGCTCAGCATCAAGAGGCAAGGACCGTGGATGTCGACCATACATAGCGTAAAATGGGGACATGTGGGTCGCGGAGTGGAGGGAATTATTGTAGGCAAATTCCGCCAACGGCAATACGGAGACCCAGGTACCTTGACGCTGAAGAGTGAGGCAACGGAGGTACTGCTCCATGGTGGCATTAAGCCTCTCCGTTTGGCCATCTGTTTGAGGGTGATAGGCGCTGGAGTATCTGCCCTCGATACCTAAGGTTGTGGTCAAAGACCTCCAAAAGCGAGAAGTAAACTGCGGTCCCCGATCCGTAATGATCATAGTGGGTAGGCCGAACCTTTTAAACACATTTTTCAGGAATAGGTCCGCCAGTACCGGAGCAGTAGGGACACCATGGCACGGTACAAACATAGCCATCTTGGTAAAGTAGTCAATCACTACCCAGATAGTGTTGTAACCTTCCACCAAAGGAAGCTCCACGACAAAATCCATGGAAAGCATCTTCCACGGGGCTTCAGGTATAGGCATGGGTTGTAGTAGACCCACAGGTTTACCACGTTGATGTTTGCACTGGGCGCAAACGGCACAAACAGCTATGTATTCCCTCACATCCTTGTTCATAGAAGGCCACCAGCACCACCTTCCTAAGAGGTCCAAGGTCTTACCAACCCCCGGATGGGCCGCTATAGCAGCATCATGACACCATTGCATGGCGGTACGCCGAGTATCAACATCTGGCAGAAATATCTTGCCCTGTTTATAGGGTAGTGAATGAACCAGCTCCAGACCAAGGCTTGCCAACTCGGAGGGATGGTTATTCACCCAGTCCTTGATTGCCAAGTTTAATGGAGGACGTAACGTGCAACCACACACTACTTGAGTAGGCAGTAACATAGAGCCGTGAAGGTTGGAGGGAGTCGGAGGTCCATGAAGCCGCGAAAGGGCATCTGCTTTAGAATTCAAGGAACCGGGACGGTAGGTGATGGTGAAATTGAACATCGAAAAGAATTCATGCCACCTAGCATGGCGAGCCGTGGTGCATTTCACCGACTGCAGTGCTAAGAGATTCCTGTGATCCGTAAAGACTTGTACCGGTTCGGGAGAACCCAACAGATGGTGTCTCCATACCAAGAATGCGTCTCTGACAGCCAATAACTCACGCTCCGTGATAGTGTAATTTCTTTCATAGGGCGTAAGTTTCCTGGAGTGATAAGCCACTGGATGGAGAGTCTTGGTATCTGGACAATGTTGGGATAAAACAGCGCCCAAGGCTATATCCGAGGCATCGGCTTCAACAACAAATGGTGTGTTCGTATCTGGATGCTGAAGAACAGGAGCGGAAGTGAAAGCGGATTTCAGGGCTTCAAATGCGGTTTGTGCCTGTGCATTCCACTTAAACGGATGTTTCGTGCTGGTGAGAGCCGTTAGTGGAGAAGCTAGGGCAGAATAATCCTGAATAAACCGCCGATAAAAATTTGCGAAACCAAGGAAAGACTGCAAGGCTTTCAATGTGTTGGGACGCGGCCAGTCCAAAATAGCAGCGACCTTGGAACGGCTCATTTGTACACCCTGATTAGTAATGCTATAGCCTAGAAACTCCACCTCAGTGGCATGAAACATGCACTTCTCCAGTTTGGCGTATAGACGGTTTTCCCTCAATCGTTGCAATACGTTGGAAACATGAATGACATGAGAGGCAATCGAAGGAGAATAGATCAAGATGTCATCCAAGTATATGACAACGTAATGGTCTAACATGTCATGGAATACCTCATTGATGAAAAACTGAAAGGTAGCTGGAGCGTTACACAGGCCAAAAGGCATAACACAATACTCGAAGAGACCATACTTGGTTTTGAAAGCAGTTTTCCATTCGTCGCCTTCGCGGATCCGTACAAGATTGTATGCACCCCTTAAGTCCAGTTTAGTAAACACCTTGGCCGACCCCAATTGATCCAGTAAAACCGAAATCAGAGGGATCGGATATTGGTTCTTGATTGTGACTGCGTTCAATGCCCGATAGTCGATGCAAGGACGAAGGTCTCCCTCCTTCTTCGGAACGAAAAATAATGGGGAGGCAGCGGGTGAACGTGAAGGGCGTATAAATCCGGAGTCCAAGGAATTCTGGATATAGTCCTTCAAAATCAGGTCTTCCCTTGGGGTCAAGGAGTAGATGCGTCCTGAAGGTACCTTGGCCCCAGGGACCAAGTCAATAGGACAGTCGTAAGGTCTATGGGGTGGAAGTACCTCCGCCCCCTGAGCATCGAAAACATCCTTGTACTTTTGGTAAGCCACAGGAAGCGTAGTATTGATAACTGCCCCTACGGTACCAGCTAGTTCAGAGAGAACGCGGCCTGGATTGACCATGGCAGGGGTTTTTAGACAATGAGTATCACAGTAATCAGAGAGAAAACACACGTCCCCTGAATACCAGTCCACTGATGGGTTATGCAGTCTGAACCAGGGCAAACCTAATATAAATCTGAACTGTGGGGCGGCAATAAGATCAAAGGATATACTTTCCTGATGCCCACAATCCGTGGTCATTACCAAGTCAATAGTGCGTTCTGTCACTAGCCCAGACACCAAAGAAGAACCGTCCACAGCATTAACCATTTCCGGACATGGTTTAAGGACAATCGGGAGACCCAATGCCCTCGCATGGGAGGCATCCACGTAATTCCCTGTGGCTCCAGTGTCCAATACCATGCTAACCTGCTTTCTCTCAATACCGGAGGCCATGAGTGACACGTTCAGACAATAAGGGCTACACAAAGAAGGATCTGAAGATGAAATACCCGGCGCCTGGATCCCTTCAGTCACCGGGTTTTGGCGTTTCCCTGTTTCTTGGTAGGTCTTTTGGAGCAATCCCTGAGCAAGTGATCGGAAGCTCCACAATAAAAACATAGACCGTTCTTTTTACGGTGTTCCCTGATTTCTGCTGTTAAAGGACTTCTCAGAGCCCCTATTTGCATAGGTTCAGAGGGTCCCGAAGCAGGAACAGGAACAGCAAGAGAAACCGGGGGAGCTGTTCTTTTCTCTCCTTTCCTCGCTGCCTGTCTGGAATCGATCTGAAGAACCAAATCCAATAGTTCGGGGAATGTCTTGGGTATCACTGGGACAGTTGCTAGTGTGTCCTTCAAGGAATCAGACAAGCCCTTATAGAAGAGGGAGGCCTTCTTTTCTTCAGGCCAACCGGTCTCTGCCACCAACTGGTTAAATTTGGCCACGTAGGCTAGCAGAGAGAGACCCCCTTGTTGCAGATTGAGCAGTTCTAAGTCAGTAGCTTGTGTCGCATAACGTGTGTCAAAGACGCGACTCATGGCATCTATTAATGCGTCACAATTATATAGAAGATGACTCCCTTCTTCCAACAGTGGATTCGCCCAGGCGGCAGCAGTGCCCCCTAAATGGGACAACAGAAACGCTGCCTTGGTAGTTGCATCAGGAAAAGAGGCAGGACGACAAAGAAAGTGCAGTCTACACTGATTCAGGAAGGTCCTGAACGTTTTGGGGTCTCCATGGAACCGTTCAGGAGGAGCCAAGGGGAACTGTGCCGTCATATATACAGGACCCGTGCCCTGTTGAGATGGGAGAGGAGCTGCATCAGGAATACCCGCAAAAGGAGCCGCCTCGGCCCCCCGAGGCGACAACCCTGCTTGCAAATCATCTATGCGCCGCTGCGTAGCAGTATGGGCAGCGGTCATATCATTGCGGAGATCGGCCACCAATTGCAAGATGGTGGCCAATGTTTCATTGGCATCCATTATGGCTTCTGATTCTGTCAGATACCAGATTTGCCCTCGTAGTGTAGCCGATGAATTCTTCTTCCCAATGTACCCCTCTGGTTTTGACTAGAAAGAACCAGAGCGATCTATTGGAGAAAAGAATGGATGCCGATGGAAATCCTGGAGTCTCCGTGGAACAACTCGGGTTGAAATGCGGGATGTCAAGGAGACTTGGATAAGGGTATCATGCAGCAATTCGGAACCAAACCTGCACAGGTGAGATAACAACACACCACAACCACAAGATTTGTAAAATGTGATATACCATGCAATGCCAAAAGGAAGGTTTTGTAATAACAACTGCCAATAACAATAAGACAAAGACCACCCCCCTCCTTCTATCCAGTCTTATCAGTAAAAGGTTAACCGCTTACCGGTGTTTGTGTCCCAGGAGAAGGATAGTATTCGCAGGCGGAATCCAAGCAATCCACAAGAAGCAGTCCAAGACTATCCCGACGGCACGAGGACGCCTAATAACACCCTGACCCGACGGCACGAGGACGCTAGTACACACAGGAAGTCTCTAGTCCGTGTACCACTACTACAGTTCAAAGTTCCATAAATCCCAAGGACAGAATACTGAAGAGGATGAGGTCTGACCTGAAGAAAACGAGGTATCCAAGGAGCAGGCAAGAGAGGTCCAATAGCAATCCGAGATCAAGAAACCAGACGAGGCAATTCCAGGCAAGGCGGCAAGAAAAAGGCAATCCAATAAACAGTCCGCGTCGAGGAGCCAAGGGGATCAATCACTGTGGAGGAAAGAACAGGGTAACAAGGACAGGAACGGGGAGAACAAGAACCAGATATGGGTAAACAGTATTCCAAACGCCACTAATCTGTGATCAGAAGCACCGAACCAGTAGGAGGAGGCGCTAATAAGGAAGCAATTCACGTGACAATCCGGCGCACTACTCGACGTGGTCCGAGGGAGGAGTAGAGTGGACGCCAGCGTTGCCATGCCAATTTCCAGGTACCAGGTTTCGCCTTCCTTAAAGGGAAATGAGCCCGTGGTTTGGCGAGGAACGAGTGTCCATACATAACAGCGTTGCTCTGTGACTCTAATTACTGACTAGGAAAATGTAGCGAAAATACCTCTAAATTTGAAACTGTGCATTCATAGGAAATCTGTAAACCTTTGAGCTTGATTTGACTTGTTGGTTTAACATATTGGGTGACATCTGCCGATTGGCACATAACATACAGTACATTCTGTCTGCTCGAAGCATTCGCATTCAGCTCTTCTGATTGCCTGCTCGAGCTGCAGTACTTGGAACTGCAGTTCCCAGCACTCCCTAGTTGCTCTTAAGGCCCTTGGAGGTGAATAAGAGCCGGGGCGTTGCAGTAGGCACCGGTTTTTGCCAGTTCGTGTCCAGGAGTACGGGGCTATTCTCTCGTGGTACGAAAAGGTAAATAGAAACTTTTCCTTACCTTTCCTATCTATTTGGCTTGGCAACTGGCTAGGCTAGTACCATTTGACGCCATCTTACATCATAACTCATCTTAATGGCTTGTTCGATTCACTCTGTGCATCCCGCATTAATAATCCATATAATGTGGACAGCTATGACAATAAGCAAAAAGCATTGTGGCACGTTATACTAGAAATAATTGCCTGATAGCCCTCTATCACCTGTTACATGGCAAACTGAAGAAATGTAAAAATTGAGATCACCTCAGGCTGTACCCATTCTCTCGTGGAAACGCCCCCTGAGGCAATAGCATTGGCACGCCCATGCCTGCCAATCATTTCAGGCATAAAAAATCCATGTGAAAACTCAAGTATATATGACGCATCTAAAGCCAACTCGGTCACTAATTGCATCACTACTGATGTCTGTCAACCCATTATTGATTTAACTTTGCAGGCGTCGTCTGTAGTGGTTGATGAATCTGATCCCTCTCAAATAGTACCGGCTTCTGCTCCCAAAAAAACCTGCTTTGAATGATCTAGATGCAAACTGTCATATATATGGCACATCTGATATAAATGCACTGGTATTACACACGAACCTGGCATTGAGTCAACTCCTCCCTGCATCGTCTTCTTGCACCCCTCTCAAAATGGCACTTCTTAGCACTTTTTCCCTTGTAAAGCACGGTGTGGAAGTGGAAGATTACCATATCAGATTGGATATCAACGTACTGGGTATCACTGAGACCTGGTTGAATGATACAACCAATTTGGCAGCATCTATTTCTGTTCCACAGACCTATACCATCTTTCAGACTGATCGCGTAGACCAAAAAGGTGGAGGAGTTGCACTTCTCGTCAGGAAACATCTGGATTGCCATATAGTCACACACTCTGGTATAGAAGGCTGTGAGAGCATGCTTAGTAAAATAAAAACAAACTCTAATGCCTCCATTGCTATACTGATTATCTATATACCCCTAAAAGACATTACTTTTTGTAAGGAACAGTTATTGGCCCTCGTTAACAATCTAACTAAGCCCAACTCCACTACTGTCATCCTTGGTTACTTAATACATTGGATATCATCAATAGTATTCAGTGCTGTGAGTAGAAAGTTTGCTGACTTATTTTTTTCATCCTCTGTCCACCAATAAAAAAAACACACATAAGGAAGGCCATGTCATCAACTGCGTCCTCACACATCGGCTGGTGGTTCTTAACCATGTCTGCTCACCTTGTCCATGGTCAGATCACTTTTTTGTCTGTTTCACAATCTGTCTTCCCGAGTCACCTATTCGTTTGGCTAAATTGGCCAGAATTTCAAACAAATCTTGTAACTTTAGGAATGTTTCTGCAGCTAATTTCATCTCTCTTATTAAACCCAAACTGTCTCATCCTGACTCATTCGGGGATGTTACAATCTTTGCTACTCATCTGTCAGCGGCTATAGCTGAAGTTACTGAGGTGTTATCTCCAGAAAAATCCAAAGTCATTAAAGTAGAGATTTAAAAGAGCGTTTGGTTTAATGACACTGTTCTAGAATCCAGGCTACCAAAGAGAACTCAGGTGAGAGAATGGTGAAAAAATCCCACTCCTGAAGCCCTCTCGAAATATAAAATTGCTGTAAACAATTATGAGAAAATGATTATTGAGGAAAAATCTAACTATTACAACATAAGAATATGCAATGCCAAATCAAGATCTGGTTAATTGTTTAAAGTCCCAAAAGAAGTGGAGGGAAAAAGCACCATCATGCATAACATCATTTGAGACTCCACTTGGTGCCAAATGATCCAAGGGAATTCTCTAATACGAGTCATGGCCATCAAAAAACCATCCAGACAAAACAACGCTGCTCTCTGCAAAATAGTGTGGTGGCAGTTACCTTCATCATTGGCCCATCGACATCTCAGTGTGATCTTAAACAATGCTCCGAGGTAGAGATCATCAGGTTAGTGAAGAATCTTAAACCTACATCTTGTAGGGGCGATATCTGTCCAGCTAGTATTATCAAGTAATCCATGTCCTTTTTGTCTCCTTTGATCACAAGGTTGGTCCATCATTCCTTTTGTGAGGGTGTGGTGCCTTCTTCTCTTACAGAGGTTTGGCTAACCCCCCTCCTGAAAAAGAGTTCCCTCGATCCCTACTTAGTTAAGAACTATCGGCCCATTACGAATGTCCCTTTCTTACTGAAGATATTGGACAAAGTGGCCTATCTTCAATTTCAGGATTTTCTGTAACAGAATAGCATCCTGGGCATGTACCAGTCTGGATTCCGGGCACGACATTGGACGGAAACAGCCCTCTTGGATCTAAAAAACACCTTGGCTAGCATCGTTGAAAAAGGTCATCCGGCCTTATTGATGCTACTGGATCTTTTCGCTGCCTTTGACCTAGTCGACCATTACATCCTTGTCGACAGATTGAAAGGCCTGGTGGGCTGTTCACAAAAGCCCTCAAATTGGATAACATCCTTTCTTGGTCCTCTGCTGTCAAGAGTGGCAGTGGAGAATGCTCATTCAGTCCAGTCGCTATCAATGCCAGAGTTCCACAGGGAACCTGCATCTCACCGTCATTTTTTAACATTTACATCATACCACATATTGACGTACTTGACCATCTGGGTGTCATTTATACCAACTATGCTCATGACACCCAGATGGTCTTTGAACTATCTGGAAACTACGTACAAGACCCTAAGTCCCTTAATGGGGTGTACACAGCAATTCATCATGGATGAGTTCTAATTTACTAGCCCTAAATGACAATACGATGGAGCTACTTATTGTGGCTACCGGTCAACGACTGAATAAACTTGCAATGTTGACGCTTTTGTAAGAATCATTAAAAGTCAGATCCTGGTGTCAGACAATGTCCAAACAATAGGTGTACATTTTGACGCAGAGCTGAACAAGAAGACCATGTCGTCCACACTCGGGCATCCTGTGGATATGGAGTAAAACCTCTGAACCAAATTAGGCCCTACATCTCCCTTGAAAACTGATACAATCTCACCACAGCCTTGGTGAACTCGAGAAACGATTACTTTAATAGCCTCCTGTCAGGGACAACTAAGTCCAAAATACAGTCCCTGCAAGTTACCCAGAATAGTACAGTATGTGCAGTTTTTGGCCTAAGCAAACAGAATCATATTTGTGATTCCAGAAAGTTGCTGCACTGTCTACCTGTTATGTATAGGATGTCACATAAGATCCTATCGCTTGCTTACAAATGCTGGTCATCCACTGCCGCTCCCTATCTGGTGAAACAATTGGTAATTGACCATCCTGTCCGACCTCTTCGCTCTAGTGTCAATCCTAAATGTAAAGAGCCTCGATTCAAGCTCATCAAATTTGGTGGCAGCAGCTTTGCAGCACTGTCTCCCAGAGAATGGAATGCACTCCCACTAGCAATAAGAACTATCAACTACTTGACAAGCTTTAAGAAAGCAGTAAAAACACACCTCCTTTGTGAAAATATTGGCTAAAACTCTGATTTCTCTTTGCACTCTGTGCTTCTGCTTCCTGCTGTTTGTTTGTCTGGCCTTGTTTATGTGCGCCCTGAGGCCCATGGGCATGTGGCGCGTTACAGAAAATAAAATTAAAATATAAAATAAAAAATTCCATCTTCAACATTAGAACCAAGAAGAACGCTCTCTGAGAAGTTGTTTTTCAGAGAATAAACTATTAAGGGCACAGTTCAATAAGTTTGGCTTTCAAAACACCAATGTATCTACAGGAGGTAAGCCTCTTAATGGTCTGTATCCTAGCCCGAAAGCATCTGAAAGTACACATAAAGAGCCACATTATAACTGTAACTAGAACTTGGTAAAATTGTGCCTACTTTTAAAGCACCAATTCACATGATAAACTGAAAGACAGTTATAATTGAATTATATGTTCATAAAGCAAGTATGGATCACATTCTGAAAAAAGAAAGGGTTCAAGCCAGCTCCCCAATCGGGTGCAGTGGAATGCAAGTCAGACACAGATCTACGGACCTACCTTTTCATATTTCTGAATCTATCTTATGTACCCTATTTCCATCACCCTCCGATGTCCAACCGTTGCACCACATACTTGATGTCTATTCACATGGCATCCTTCCCCCCTCCACCAAGAACCAAGGCCCTATACCTGGCATCCTGCCTCCCCACCACCAGAGCCCAGGCCCATACCTGCCATCCTGCCTCCCCACCACCACAGCCCAGGCCCGTACATGGCATCCTACCTCCCCACCAACATAGCCCAGGCGACATATCTGCCATTCTGCTGCCCCACCACCAGAACTTAAGCCCTATACCTGGAATACTGCCTCCTCAACAGCCAGAGGCCAGAGCACAAGCCCCAAACCTGTCATCCTTTCCCCCACAACACCAGAGCCAAAGCCCCATAATAATGTTTTCCATTGAGATAAGCAAATGCATGACTAACTGGGATTTTTTCAAAGTGAAAAAGTTTGCTCACAGTTCTTATCAGATGGTCTGTTGGGCTAGGCATGGTAACTGTAACTACCTAAAAATCATCCAACGTCCCCCTAACAAACAAACCATCTTCACCTACAACTCCTCACTGAATTAATACGGATTCCACATTAGAACGCATACCACCCGCAGAAACTCCCTAAATAGCACACTAACCTACCTCAGACGATACACCAATACAGTTACCCACACTCCGTAAAAACCACTAGGACAGACACAATAATCACAAACAATTTTTAGTTACCAACCTGGAGCACACATTACCCACTGCTCCAGACAACTCACAACATATATAAAACGTTCATACCACAGAGAATCCTTTGTTTTCAGATCATGCACACATCAACATTGAAACAAAGCAACCCTCTCCTTCTTTTGCAATAGCCTCCAACCCCACCGCTTGAAAATCCTTATAACCCAAGAAACTGTGACCCTGGTGGACAGTGTACTATACAAATCCCAATAGCATAGCAGGGCATAGTAAAATGTTTCACTCATTCCTCTTGTGGGGCCATGCATTTTTTCTTCAACATGTATACAATTCTTCAATAAATGTATTCATCTAATAAAAACACTTTAAAACTATCCCTATTTGTATCCCAAGAATGTAAACATCAACAAGTCTTTAGCAGCACATTTCCATCAGAGACAGTGTTTCTGTAAAACATTATCAGTATTAACAGCAACGCCGGTCATCCAAAACATTACAAAACTTCGCCTTCTCTGCCAAACTTGGTAAAGAGCCATGTGCCAAGACTTATTAGATATATTTAGACAATTTCCCCAAGTATGTTTCTCAGCATAGTCATGTACAATGCACCATTTTTACAACATTTGGTCAAAACATGTCGGGCTGATTCCAATTGCCCATCAATTCTACTCATTCCACATGTTCTATCTTCTTTTGGGATCCCCATTTCGGGACCTATACAGGCCAATAGTGGAAGCTTGTTGATTCTTAACAATAAAGAAAACCTTTGCCAGCCAGGTGACGAACATATCAACAAGTATCGCTGTGGGACTCTGTATACATGCACCAATTTATGTAGTTCCTTGGAGCTTTTTAATTCAGCTAAGTGCAAGTAATTGCCAGACCAACCCAATTATACTCATTTCGCCGCAAAACGTTTTTGTAACTCATAATAATTGCTATTCCAGGTCAGCTTCCAATTTATTGTGTCAAAGGTTTGATGGCCTAGATTCTCGAAAGCATCCTGCATCTCTGCACGGTATTTCCCACTTATAGGGCAAGAAGACGGCATTCAGGATTTGACATCATTTTTATATATAATAGGCAAGGTCTTTCAATAGCCATTGACGGGAGAGACACCCGACCCAGTTCCAACCTTAATTATTCTATGGGAACACTTTGGCCAAGGCCTAGAATATTTCGCCCAATCTTGCCTTCAATGGTCTTCAACCAAGAATAATCGCACATACAAAGGGCATCAAGACCGTAAACCACTGTAGAACAGAAATATTGCTTGTAAAGTGTCAGAGTACCATATAGACTAAAGCAAGCATACTCTCTTGAACCCTTAGCGATCATTGCGGTAAGGAACAAAGCCTTCCTTCTTTTGTCAGTAATAAGATACGCATAGTCGCCTTTTACAGATAACTGAATTCCCAAATATTTGTAATCATACACTTGTTTGATATAGTTGTTCATGAGCAGAAATTTAGGAACCGTTAATTGCTTGTGTCAGTATCTCGCAATTTCTTCGGCAAATCTGCCAAATAAATGTTGACGCGCTAAGGCGCTAAGACGCAGCCCTGCTTCCCCCCTATGCAGGGAGCCACAGGCTGCGTAAATTAACCCCCACAATCTAACTTCACCTGAGCCGTAGTGTCTGAATATAGACTGCATATTGCACGCAGAAGAGAATTGGGACACCCATATGCCTCCATTTTTTGCCACAGTTTTTCACGTATGACCGAATCAAACGTGGCACTGAAGTCAACCATGACCGTAAATAGATAGGGGCTGCCCTTAACCTTAGATTGTGTGATAAACAAGTCCATTTATCTGATATTGCGGAATGTGCTAGAACCCGCCCTAAAACCAATTTGAAATGTGTCCATGATGTTATTACACTTTACCAACTTGACAGGATGTTTCAAAATTAGAGAAGCAAATATTTTGCCAGATATGTCAATCATGGCCAATAGTCTATAATTTGCTGGATTATTGCGCCTGCCTTTTTTGTAGACAGGAATCAGCAGAGAGCACTTCCAGGAGATTGGTATTATAACGGGTGCACACACTTTGCTGAATAATACTGACAATATATTGGACCAGCTTTCAGGATTTCTTTTCAGTATAATATTGGGCAGGCCATTTGGCCCAGGAGCTTTAGAATCTTTTAGATCAATTATTAGATATTTTATTTCATCTACATCAAATTGAATTTGAATGTCACCCACTGCAGGATTGCCCTATGACTGTTGAGTTTTGTGGGCAAATACCAGATTGATATAGTTTCTCCTCTTCAGAGTGCACTCTATGGTCACGTCAATGTCTCTTACCTGGTTGCATTAAGTTGAGTGGAGCTTTCGCTGCTCTCAAGTTACCCTCGTATGAGGATCAGGTTGATATTGCACCCTTATTTCACTCCCAAAGAGGTTTTGGAACAGACACCATCTCTCTCTCCTCTTCCCTCAACCAACATGACAATATGTTGCCAACGTTCCTCTCCTAGTTCCTCCTTCCTCCAACAGTTTTGTCATATAGCAAAGGCAGAGCATCTCCGGAGGAAGACCACACCACTTAAGTCCTATTGCACTGACCGAGGATTTCTGGAGGAGCCTGACACTGCTGGGCTCCTTGATCCTTCGACAGGGCGCTCCTTGAGAACGCACATACTAGTAAGATTGTGCATGACTAGCAGGGCATTGATAGGTTCATATAGCACTAGTAATGCACTTCTGAATAATCTTTACACTGCTGGGGCCTTGTAAAACTGACCCCGGCTGGATGAAGACCTCACTGATGTAGTCTATACCATTTCCTGAGCCTGTGGGGGAAGCAAACTCAGCTAGCTAGAGACGTGTTTCTCGGAAAGTGTTCTGTAGCTTTGACAGGACTGTGATCTGCTGGAGAACACCCAAAGCTCCAGAGTCTAATAGCAGTGATTCGGCAGTGTTAGAGGAAGCTCAAGCTACTTGAGTCCTACACAAATGTCAGTGTACTACGGGGGCCCTTTAGCACTAACAATGCTATTTTAGAGAAATAACACATTACAAGAGTCCTGCACCACTATCGCTGCATCATTTTAGTTGGAGGACACCGGCTGGGTACTGTAGAAATTACAGAACAACTAATGGAGGAGGCTCACAAAGGTAAGGGTCTACAGAAAATCCAGTGTACTACTAGGATCCTATAACACCGGCATGACACTGCTGCAGGATTCTCAATGATCTGGGGGCCTATATTCCAGACAATACACTCTGGAGCAACTTCACACTGCTACAGTTTTCACATACTAGACGCTGATCGACAATGAGGTGAGACCTGGGAATGGGCCTAGACCAAGTTTATTAACAAATGGGCAGAGGATGGAGAAAACAATAAACAAGACTGATTGGGTCGGAATTAACTAAAAGTTGTAAGGATGCTTATTCTCCATGAGGCTGCAGAGCTCAGGGACCACTGGGCAAAAGAAAATGTCTTCAACAAAATGTTCTCCCAGTTCTCAGTATCTCCTGGCAAAGCCACATACTAACTAGTGAGCTTTAAGCCCTATTTATAATGGGTTCCCACACCCTATCATATACAGTTCTCAGCATATCTTCATCTTAGTTCTGAGTCCTGAGTTTTTAAAGGTTCCTGCACCATGCTTCCAACAGTTCTCTGGGTCTCTTCTCCTTCTCCGTACCAGGTTTTATCCCCTATTCTTGTTAGGTTATTGTGATTTATACCGGGACCCACTCCCGTTTTCATGGTGTCCAGGTGCTTTGGCGTATCTGAAAAGGGAGGGGTTTGGGAGGCATTAGTTAGTGGGATCGAGAGGGAAAAGCACAAGAGAGCTTTGATGTGCTGTGCGTAGCTTCTGTGTGGAAAAACCGGTCACTGTGTTCTGGTTTGTTTTTAGTTGCTTGCAGTTGTTTGGACCATGGTTGTATGTGGTTGGCTTGTGTGCATTTGGATTAGTGTCATGTTCGGTGTTGTGTAGTGCTTATAGAGTGTCTGTAGTCTCCGGTGTTTTTTTTCTCCAGCAGCCGGAGGTATGCATCTGGTTTGTTGGATGGTGGGCATGCAGAGTATTCGAAAGTTTTTAGTCGGGTTAGTCAGCAGTCTTCTGAGCCCTTTTCTGCAGGTTAGGTTGATCGACCGGGTTAATTTTATTCTAAGGTGTTTTGCGGTCGAATGATATATTTCTATGGGTGGCCCTGTTTTAGAGATCAGGGTTTAGTGTTTCTATTGTGTTGCATTAGCAGTTTTCCTTCAATGATGTTTTCTATTTAGTTTGATGAGTTAAAGAGACGTGGTTATAACAGTTTTCTAAATTTTATGGTATCTTCTGCTGTTCGTATTTCCTTTGGGTGCGAGTTCCACAATCTCACTGCTATGCAGGAGAATGCTGATCCCCTGAACGTATGCTTTGCATATTATTTCAGTGTGAGGCGAATGTCATTGCTGGAAATTAATGTTTATTTTGGTTTGTAGAAGGAGATTTTGCCTTTCATGAATTCTGCTCCTTGGCATGGGATTGCCATCTTTGCTCCGGTTCAGGCACCAACTCATGATGGATTGCCACTTGCTGTAGGACCTTTTGATCATTCCAAGCTGCAACATCTTCTCAACTTTTCTTTATGGCCTCCCTCCTTCCTTTGGGGAGTCGATGAGGTTTAAGGCATACTAACATCTTAGAAGGTGCTTGAATGTGATGATGGAAGCATTACACTGAGCCGGCACCTAAGGGAAAATATTATGAAAATGTTTCAGGATATCTTGTAATCCCTTTTTTGGATTTTGCAGTAGCACTGATGGAAGTTCAAGGACCACCTTCCTAGTGACCTTCCTAGTGACTGGAAGGTTCGGACTTGCCTTCTGGGCACGGGCCATTGGTCTTGAACTCCCTAGCCGTAATCTGCATATATGGGACTGCTTTCTATAATGAATACTGTGTCTTCTTCGTGTTTGGCTTCAGGCATTGTTAAATTAAACATGCCATCTACATGAAGAGGGAATATCTCTTTAAGGAGAGATTCATATGTAAGTGGGAGGAGAGGATCACAGAGGAAGAGAGAGTACAGTGTGCTTCGGAAGCCGCCTGACATCATTACACCCTGGTGAAGCGTAAATGAGAGAAGCCACAGAGACCACAGCAATTCGAAGGTCAGAGAATGCCAGTTTGAGACGTCAGTGACTTGGCAAGGCAGACAGCGGAGAAACTGTTGCGAGGACTGGGTGAGAAGAACCGTCTTTTGTGGTGGCATGACCACAGCATTACCATGGTGGGCAAGGTGCCTGTCTAACAACACCCAGCCTAGTGTAGCCAGGAGCACTGAAAGCTCCCACCCGCCCGCGTCCACCAACTGCAGCATCCTGCAGCGACGCAGAGAGCAGGATGAATGTGAAGGCCGCGACCTGGAAGCAAGAATGCTAAGGAACTCGACGCAGAGAACAGGATGAATGTGAAGCCCGAGATCTGGAAGCAAGAACGCTAAGCAACTCGACACAGAGAGCAGGATGAATGTGAAGCCCGAGACCTGGAAGCAAGAACGCTAAGCAACTTACTCGAGCGAGTGCTGAGCCCCATGAGGTTACCCTTGATGAGAGAAGGTACCGGGGAGAAGCAGGAGGCTGCCGGGACAATATGTTATGAAGAGAGGATGTGTGAACGCCATGAGGGTGGCATTCAAAAAGTTAACCAACGTCACTGGACATATGAGGAATGAGTAAAGGACTTGACGAATACGGTTCCATGTGAAAAAAAGAGAAAGTAGAAATGAATACCCTGGGAATGGGGGAAAACTGCTTGGAGCCTATGGCTGGATTCTTAAAGTGGGGCTTTCGGGATGGATTGGAACAAGAGGATCACATAAGGCTGCCCTAAAGTGGGAACAGGGTTAACACTATGTCCCTCCCTGCAAAGAGGGGCAGTCAGCTGCCCTGAACCCCCCCCCCCCCCCAGAGCCTGGTGTGCCCCTTACTACCCACTGGGAGAGACATGGGCCTGCATATAAATCCACTTCCCTTGCTGCACTGAAATGACTGGGAGAGACATGGGCCTGCATATAAATCCACTTCCCTTGCTGCATTGAAATGAATGGGAGAGACAAGGGCCTGCATATAAATCCACTTCCCTTGCTGCACTGAAATGACTGGGAGAGACATGGGCCTGCATATAAATCCACTTCCCTTGCTGCACTGAAATGACTGGGAGAGACATGGGCCTGCATATAAATCCACTTCCCTTGCTGCACTGAAATGAATGGGAGAGACAAGGGCCTGCATATAAATCCACTTCCCTTGCTGCACTGAAATGACTGGGAGAGACATGGGCCTGCATATAAATCCACTTCCCTTGCTGCACTGAAATGACTGGGAGAGACATGGGCCTGCATTTAAATCCACTTCCCTTGCTGCACTGAAATGAATGGGAGAGACAAGGGCCTGCATATAAATCCACTTCCCTTGCTGCACTGAAATGACTGGAAGAGACATGGGCCTGCATATAAATCCACTTCCCTTGCTGCACTGAAATGACTGGGAGAGACATGGGCCTGCATATAAATCCACTTCCCTTGCTGCACAGAAATGAATGGGAGAGACAAGGGCCTGCATATAAATCCACTTCCCTTGCTGCACTGAAATGACTGGGAGAGACATGGGCCTGCATATAAATCCACTTCCCTTGCTGCACTGAAATGAATGGGAGAGACAAGGGCCTGCATATAAATCCACTTCCCTTGCTGCACTGAAATGACTGGGAGAGACATGGGCCTGCATATAAATCCACTTCCCTTGCTGCACTGAAATGCACCTGTGCATTCAAGTGCAGGTACGCAGTTATGTTTGCTTGTGCCATGCAGGGCCCAGCTCAGAGAGTTAATGTATCTCTTTGAAACCTGATGCTGGAGGAAGTCATGTGACTCGTTACATTCCTGTGCCCTAGCAGTGACCTCGCGCAACTTGCTCAGTTGTGTGGCCTCCATTATGCCTACTAGGTATCGTGCTTGACTTCCCCGCTACCACCAGACCACCACCTGGAGTGATGCCCCTACTTTCCCCACCATCCCACTCTACACACGTGTTGCTTTTAGCACTTGAATGCTTCCATCACTTGCCACAGCAAGAGAAGGTCCGCAGGGTGCGACAAGGACATCAATTTATGATAAGGTAAGTTGAAAAAAGAAGTGTGTGTGCATGTGTGCTGTCATGTGTTTTCAAGAGAAATCACCTGGCTCTGCATGCAGGAGAGCAGGTCCCTGTGTGTGAATGAGTGTCTCTGCCTGCATTTGTGAGTGTGAGTGACTGTGTGTTGGAGTAGGACAAGTCCACGCGTGGGTCTGCGGCAAGAGGGCTGTACTGGTGCCACTGCATTATGAGGTGCTGTTTAGTGAGATGCTGGCACCACCAAAAAGTGTTTTAAAGTGATATACTGACATATATCTATTCACAGACGGCATGTGCAGAAATAATAATGTGAACTTCTTCCCTTGCTGCTGGCAGTCACTGATGTCACTTGGGCGATTCACAGTACTGCCCCACAGGAGAATGAGTGAAATTCTTTGCTATGCCCTTTTATGTTACTGAGTCTTATAGAGCACACCTGCATTGTTTCAGTCTCTTGGACCTTCAGAATCTACACAAGGTAGGCAAGGGGACTTGTGGCGTGCTACTGAGGAGGACGGAGAAGCTGGAGTATGAGAATCTGACAAGAGCCGGCCTATATGAGCCTTATGGGAAAAAGTGGGGAAGGAAGGAGGTCCGTTGGCAGGTGGGGTCATACAATGGGCCTGATCATGACTTTGGCGTTAAAGCCGGTGGTATTTCCGCTGGCGGTATTAGCCCTACCGCCAAACTCCCCGGTGCTAATAGCGCCGGATCACGAGTTCGGCAGTAATGAAATTCCCCATTCCCCATTGAGCCCATTCGGGAATGCCCCATTCCCCATTGGGCTCAATGGGGAAAATTTGCGATGTTACCACCGGCGGATTTCCCGCCGGCGGTAATAGCGCAAATTTTCGGCGGATTTCCCCCCAGCCAAGAGCTGGGGCGAAATATGCCGAAGTCCTTATTTGGCGGACCCTTAAATCCGGCGGTAATAGCGCGACCGCCGGATTTAAGGGTTACCGCCAAAGTCGTGATGAGGCCCAATATGTCTTATTGTTGAATCTATAAAATAAATGTGTTTAAGGCAACGTTACTCGAATCACAGTGTAACCATCACTACAATGGTGGCAAGCGATGTATGAGGAGCCCCACCGCACCTGCGAGAAAAGAGCCCATAAGACATTGCATCAAAAACAACTAAATTGATTCATCATAGTCAGCAAGACACGCCAACACCCAGTCAATTATCTTCAGAGTACAGCCCATCCCGCCAACCAAAAAGATACATTTAAGGAAGGGAGATGTGGGATGTGCTATTTCCCGTGACAGATAAACTGTGGTTTGAGAATGTGAGGAGAGTGTGCGTGTGTAAGCATTACGGAGAAGAGTTGGTGATCGAAGGAAGTGTGTTGGCACGTAGGCCCACACATTGTCGTAACTTTTTAAAAAAAAACTTTATTTAAACTTCCACGGGCATCATGCCCATGTAGTTACAGCTTAATTGTTCTCCTTACATGTCGTATACACATCGCACAAATCAACCACACAATATGATTACATTGTTGTATCCTCGTCTTGATCCTCACTTTCTGCTAGGTATTGTGTATACCTGGCCCAAATGTTCTTCGGTCGCATTGCGGGATGCATTAGGCTTACATACAATTCTTCATTATTGTTAACCCAAATCATATCTTTATCCCAGTCAGCTCTAGTGGGTGGGGTCTTGCTTTTCCATTTTAACAATATGGCCCTTTTGGCGAGTAACACTCCTATGTTTAGTAGTTTGCTCCTCAACGGGCTCTTGCTGGCAATTTGTGGACATAGACACCATGTATGTGCATTACAGGGGTATGTTGGACTATATTATGGTCACCATCATGAAAGTGATTTACGGTGACAATATTGGCATACATCTGGGTACAAGTAGCATAAAGACATGTTTTACGGGGCCAAGTGGAGCTATATTGAGGACAACGGTACCATGAACACATGTATTTTGGGAAAAGGCATCACTAAAATGTTGTAAATTGTTCTTCTGTTCTCTGGAACCAGACATCATTCTATTTGATTATTGTCATGTATCGCCCAACACAAATTATTTTAAACTGTCAGGCTTTTTGCCAACATTTTCTCAGAAATTGTGCTGTCAAATATATTGTTTCAACCATTAGTTTGAAGGGTTTTATGGAGCAGAAACACCAAACATCCAATGCATTTCTTTGGACTCTCTTTTCTACATTCACACTATTTAGAGGGAAATATTAACACACCTTTAATGATAAAAAATGCCAGAAATCTCTCATCTTTAATCATCTATAATGGGGATGTCGGCTCAAGATCCTTCACTCATCCTGCACCCAAAGCTGCCTCTGGCATTGCCTCTGTAACTCCAGCGTTTGGTCCTCCAACCACATGCTCCAATCTCTCCTCTATTCCCTATTGTCTCGTCTAATGCCTTGCTTCAATAAATCCCTGGACCATTTGTTAATTTTCATGGACATACCATTTTGTTTTTTGGGTCCACCAACTCCTTTTTAATAGCGTGCCATGCCACACACACACTTTTACTGGACCCCAACTTCACCTCTTCAGTATCTGCTACTACCTTCTCCTTCCCTGCCTTGATGACGCCAAATGTTTCCCCCTCACTTCTTTCTGTCACCTCTTCTTTCACCTTCATGAGGTCTCTTCACTCCTCTACCTCTTCCAGCCATTCCCCTACCCACTCTGCTTCACTTTCCTCTATCGACTATCATCACTATATTCTCACACCAATTTCTATTCACTTTCCCACCTTTTCTACCCCTTTGGGCACCTTGTGCTCTTGTTTGGGCGCCTCCTCAGGAACAATTCAGGTTCACTGTTTCTCCTCTATCTCACTTCTTCTCCAGCTCTTTGGACACCTTTAACCCTCTGGGGACACCTCTCAGAACAAAAAAGATTCTGCAACAAACCTCCACCTTCTACACCCATTTGGGCACATTCTTCCCTGTAGTGCTCCTGCCCCTTCTCCTACTGGTCCTCCGGGTCAATCCCCTCCCAACCTGCTCCACCTTTCTCTCGCTAGCCCTCTTGATCCTGCTCCTTCCAGCCCACGGGGTCTGTCTTTAGCCTGCCTCCTGGGCTGGGAGCTTGCAAGTCATAGTTTTCTGGCCGTATGTAGGTCTGCAGTGACTGCTGGACAACAGCGCCAAAAACGACATCCACCATATTGGAGTTCCTCAATCCCTCTTTCTCTTTATGTTGCTGGCACAGGGACTGGGTGGCTGTTTTTGAGATACCTTCCGCTATCTCAGGTATACCTCTTTCTTTTGGGTAGATTTAGGAGTTGCTTTTGCACCTGCATTTTTACACTTGCGCAAGTTGAGCCACGTGTACGCTGATGGCTCTGTGGGAGCACTACTCTTTGCATTCTCTTAAAGATGCCAACCTAGTGAGTTTATGGCCCTTTGGAAGGTGCATATGGTAATGGATGCAATTACACCAGAATAATTCTGCGTTCAGATAACCAGACAAACTCAAGAAGATGTCAGAGTACTGTTTTATTAACAATTATCTCAAACAGGGAGATGACAACGAACATGAACGGACATACGCTCAGTCTATCAATGATCGCCACAAAAAATACAATCCTTACTCTCAAATATGCATCAGAGGGATGTCATACTATGTGGCATTAGTGAAAAACCTCTTAAGGTTTGTGATTGGTTATGGCAAACATCTAGATATACACTTGTATAAAAGCTAGGATTGTTATTGGCTGTGGACAACTTATGCCTACCTCTGAAAACATGTAATTTCAGAAACATTAGATACACAGCTTCTTATTGGTCTTACAAGCTATAAGTTCCTTCGTTATATGGACAAATACAATTTTTTGGCACACATTTGCCATGTCTGGAACCTTTGGTTCATTTTAGCAGCACGAAAGGCCAGACGCAAGTGCAAGGAGATAGGACATGAAGCTACCTCACCACCCATGTAGGCTTGCATCTCTCATCACCCATGCCTTCGGCCATGAAATTGTCTCTGAACTTGGCCTGGTAGAGTATTCTCATCTTTGGGAATGCTTGGGAGTGAGGACACTCGCTATCGTGTCTGGAACTCCAAGTTCAAACTCTATTTCCATCCTTGGCTTACGTGACAGGAGTCCACGATCTTGTCCATTTTGCAGCATTTAAATGCTCTAAATGAATGAAAACTTGGCACCCTTTGTGTTCTTTCTTGAACCTTAACTTGAGAAGATTCACCGCCTGCACACTCCTTCTTCAGAGTAGATAGCTGTCTTCGATTTCTAGGATCTTGATTTCAGGCCAAGCAGCCTTCCCACGCAGCTCCATGAGCCTGCTATTCTGCTGCAACACAGCTTTTCTATTCCCGCTTCATGGTTTCCGGTTTATTTATTTCATGATACCAATGTCCATTTTCTGTACAATGGTGGCTTCACCTGCATTCTATTCACTACTCATAGGTAGCCTTATACGATTTTGATCTACATTGCATTTCACCATCTGTCATTTGTTGAACTTTTGGTTTCTTCAACACTTTATTAACGTGTAATCTTTTTCTTTTCCACGTTGATGGCTCACTCGATTCCTTACTTCATCATTTGTCCTCTAGGATCCATACATTGTCTTACGTCGGTTATCGTGGGACGTCGTGCACACTTTCTTATGACGTCATGAGTTCATATACTTCGCTCTTTCTCATATTACTTCAGGGAGTTCCTCCTGCAGGTTGTGGTCACTCTGGGGCTACATTCGATAAGGTTGTCTCAGTGGGTATCTCTTCCAAATACTGGCTGCAGTATTAGTACGATAGCTGGTATGAAGCCATGCACAGTCTCATGTCTCCAATACAGGACAGGTAGGGGGCGGGATCTCCTGCAGATATATACAGCTGCTCCTCTCCAGTAGCTACAGGTACACTATGGTGAGCCACAGTCCTCTTCATGTGGCATGGTGTCGGTAGCGTTGAAATCCTCTCAATGCCACACCTGGGTCCAGCATCACTTTGCTTACTGCAGCATCCAACTCCCTTGCCAACCCCACCACCTGCCAACATGATTAGGCAGTGACATCATCACAGGTCCAAGAGTACTAACTTGAAGCTGCTGAAGGAGGCTGCCATCTCTACAGTCTTATGATATGATAGGTTTATATTTAATATAATGCGCTTAATACCCAGAGGTTTCTAAGCACGGACCTGTGGATCGAACCTTTGTTGCTCTGTGTCATCTTGCTTCCAAGACGAGCACATTGCTGCTAAGCTATCCTCGGGGTACTGCCACAGAGAAACATTACATTGATAGACTCAGAGCGCTAACACTGTTCTGTTCCTTTCCCATTGACTGTGTGACTGCAAAGGCAGTATTTGATTGGATGGAAAGCTGTACCTTTTGAATGTACGTTATTTGAATATTCTGAAATTGGTCCATATGTGCATGATTTAGTTTTTCCGCATTTACTTGTTCCAAGCAGTAGGGACTGCAAATACTGTGCTTTTGCTCAATTTTTCATTAGTGACTGTGTTGTTTCATGCAAAAAAAATTCCATCTAGATTCAAAATTGCTTAATGAGACTCTTGTACCCCATTCGCTCCTGCATACCGTGCCTTTCCAACACAGCCATGGCAGGTTCATGCCAGCTTAGGCACTCTCTGGCATTGTAGTCCTTTAGAACTACACTTCCCGGCTTCACCGAGCCTCTCAGGTCACATTGGCGGCGTGTTAGCACTGGTGCATTTGAGAGGCCGCTTATCGCCGATTTGCATCCGGTGGGCTCCGGTCGGTCCCTTTCGGATTAGCTGTTGGTTAAGGTATTACTTCACAGCCTTGTTGATCTATTACGTACAGTAACAATGTGCGCCAGCCACAATGTAATTGGAGCGCTGCGGTCTTCTAACACTGTTCATTCTATTCATAATCCTACATCTTTTCAGTGTAAACTCGCCAAAATTGCAGCAAAATATATCAATTTAGGGGTCACGTCTGGGTCCCCGACCACTTCACTGTGTCCATTGTCTAATTTGCGCTAGTGTGTCCCCTTGACTCTAGCTCGTTGACTAGCATGACTAGTGATCCGGTGGTCAGTGACCCTCAATCCATCACTCGTGTCATGACTCCTCATGATCGCCTTGGCACGCAGGTTTTAAGTCACCCCTCTTCCTTTTCCTCTGTACCTGCTTTGAACCATCTGAACACCAAAGCCATCCATTTTTTTTTATACCCGTTCTGAGATACATGTTTAGACCCCTGCAACGCATGGGATCCTTCATAAAGCTCCATTCCAGGGCTTGCACTTGATTTCTCCTTGCTCAACACTAGGTCTGCCTGTGGTAAAATAGCTCAGCCGGTTGAGTGCTTGCTGCTGCGATCTGAGCGTGAACTGCAGGTCGCAGGTTTGAATCCCGGCAAGGCCACCTCAGCCCTTCATCCTGCCGAGGTTGAGTACCAATTTTGGTTGGGTGATATTATATGTAAATATGTACTCTGTAAAACGCTTTGGATTAAGTCGCCAAATAAATAACACATCATTATCATTACAACATGGATCCGAAATTGAGGATCTATTAACTTATTCCGCTCCGGACTTTGTCATTGACTGAATCCTAGTTGAATGATTTTATTCCTTCAGAGGCCACTTTGGCTGTACCTGCCAACTATCACAGGCTTCGGACTGACGGCAAAGTTAAAAGAGGTAGTTGTGTTGCTATTCTCTTTAATAAATGGTTGAACTGCCATCTGACTCCTTATGAGTCAACCGATGACTGTGAAAGTCATGTGGCTAAACTGAAAATTGATGATAAAGTGTCCTTCACCACTGTTGTTATCTAAAGACCTTCGAAACCTATGCCCCCTTTCGAGGAGCAATTTCTTGGCCTTTTGAATAAGATCACCAAAGCCAATACTCCTGTCATCCTGCTCAGCAACTTCATCTTTTGGGTGGATGGACCTACTCATGTTGGTGGGCATACAGTTGACTGGATACTCTCTCCTCTCATTGCTTATCAATCTCTAATATATCTGTATCCTCCTGCCTGTGGTGAGATCACCATTTAGTGACCTCTCATGTTCATCCCCCAGCTTCTCCTCAGAAAATCAATGCTGCCCCCAGACTCATAAGACATTTAAAAATGTTACTCCTCACAAACTATCTATCGCTCTCAAACCGAGACTGAAGTGTTTGTAATGAGAGTGATTGGGGAGATGGATGTTTACGCCATTCTCTTTCAGCTGCCCTTTTAATGTGTCTAAGAGCAAGGATGGCATCACTAAATCATGCATTCTTATTAGATTCTGGTTTAATAAAACTGTTTTTAAGTGGGGCTAGAAAGTCAATAGCTTTGTGCAGTGCATCCTTAAGATGTATGTCTAGGCCAGTTGCATTGTTAAACTCAACCAAACAAACAGTGAGGAATTTTAAGGCATCCATAATTGAGGCTAAGACTTCTAGTTTTAACAACAGGATTGCAGAGGCAAAATCCAGTTCCAGAGAGCTTTTCATGATCCTGAGGGAATTTGTTAGCAAGACGCCTACAGGGCCAGCACCTAACAAAGTCTCAGCTTGGTGTGAAGGGTTTCATGATGAGTTTAAATCCAAAATTGCAAAACATCAGCAATCCATCTTTGACCATAGGGAGACCAATATCCCCATTGGGGATGCAGTCCCACCTCCTCTGAATCTCCCTAAATCCACTAGTGCACCAAGTAGGACAGAGTTTAACTTCACCCCATGTACTGAGGCTGAAATGCTTAAGATCATAGTTGCCATGAAACCCACTGCTTGTCGGGGTGATAATTGCCCTTCCAGCATCTTGGACATCCTAGTCCCCCTGGGTGACAAAACTAGTGAAGCTCTCCTTCGCTGAAGGCCATGTCCCCGGCTCCTAAAAGAAGCGTGGATTACCCCTCTCTTGAAAAAGAATAACCTCAGCGCTTTTTTGTCAATACATTACTGCCCAACCACCAACGTGCCTTTTTTGCTAAATATTCTGCACCGTGTGGCCTATCTTCAACTCCAGAGATTCATTGAGAGCAACAACATTCTCGGTCCATGACAGTCGGGTTTTAGAACGAGACATGGCACAGAAACTGCCTTGCTGGATTTACAATCTAATCTATCCAGTATTATGGGTAAAGGTCACCCAGCACTACTGATGCTCCCGGAAGCTTTTGACCCTGGTTGACCATTCACTTTTGGTGGCCAGGTTAAGGAACTTGTTGGGCTGATCAGTAGTTGCTGCCCAGTGGGTTGCATCCTTTTTGGGGCCCGCAAAGCAAAGTTGCTGTTGATGATGCAAGATCTGCTTCAGCGGGTATCTCCCGTGGGGTTCCACAAGGGTCCTGTATCTCGCCAACCCTTTTTAACATCTACATCCTGCCATTCCTGATGCTCCTTGATGGCCTGGGTGTCCAATATACCAACTATGCTGATGATACCCAGGTGGACTTTGAACTCTCGGATGTCTATACACAGGATGGGGTGGGCATAAATGACATCTATGGTTCTTTTGAGACTTGGATGGCAGCCAATTCCCTTGCCCTGAATACTGATTGTTGCCTCAAGGCCTAGGATATAAAAACTTGCTACGGATTAACAGAGTTTCACGATTGCAGACATTGACATTACTGTGGCTAAAAGTGTTAAGACTCTTGGTGCCACACTGGACATCGAGCGAACTATGAAATACCATGTCGCACATATCCAGGCCTCTTGTGGCTATACTAATAAACTAGTTAGCCACATTTGCCCATTTATTTCTTCTAGGAACATCTCTGTGCTTGCCTCTGCTTTGGTGAACTCACGTCTGGATTACTGCAACAGTTTGTTGCTTGGTACTTCTAAAGCGGACATCACAGCATTGCAGGTAATTCACAATAGGGTGGTGCCTCACAATTCCTGGCCTCACAATACGCAATTATATCACCAACGCCCGGAAGGGAGCTCCAATGGCTTCCTGTGAAACACTGCATTTATCATAGAGCCTTAACTCTGAGTTACAAGTGCAAGAATCATGAAGCCCCCTACATGCCTCATTGACCGCACAAAGGTGTATCAACCCATTGTTTTCTTAGGTCTCATGATCAGGCGAGACTTTGTCAACCCAAATTTAAGCTGGCTAGATTCAGCTGCACCATGCTTGATGTCTATGCTCCCCTTGCCTGTAATGCTCTTCCCTCTAACATCAGAAAGATCAAAACTCTGAGTTAAAAAAGAGGATTAAGACCCATCTCTTCAATTGTAACCTTTAAGTTGATTATTTCGGCATTGCTTCTCCCTGCTTTTTGATCTCTTTGTTGTTTGTCTTGTTGTGTTTGTTGTGCGCCCTGAGACCTTCGCGGGTGTGGCGCATTATAAAAAATGAAATAAACAAATAAACAAATTGACAGTTGTATTCTGGAAAAGGCTTGTAGTACTGGGTTCCTATAGAAGAAGCACGCACTGATTGGACTGGATTGCCTGTCAGGCTGCTGATGGAACCTTACACTGTTAGAGACTTGTAGCAGTTAAAGGCTCTACCAGCGAAGATCAAACCATTGGGACCCCACCTCACGGACATTACATTTCTGGGATCCTATAGGAATGCCCAGGTGGTTCTGGATGAAACACGCTCTCTAAGAGTACTGTAGCATCGACTGGCACGTTTAGTGGAAGCTCAAACTGCTTTGGCTCTGTAGCCAAGACAGAACACTGCAGCAGGAATCTCACACGGCTAGAGTCCAATAGCATGGACAAGCACCTACTGGGGTTATATAACACTGAAAGTGCACTGCCGGAGGAGGCTCAAACAGCTAGAAACCTAAAGAACTGACAAGGCACATCTGCGGTTGTATAGCTCTGACAATACCCTAGGAGGACACTCACATTGCTAAGGTCCAATAGCACTGGCAGGACACTGCGCCAAATCTCAGTCCCTGATTTCTTCAGGTGGGCCGGTAATCCCTACAAGCATCTCCCTCACCAGAAGAAGGTACATATTTATGTGGAAAAAGTCATGGGAAAGGGAAAGAGCATAGTTGGTGGTTGTCCTTGAAGCATAGTCCTCTATGTCAGACAAAAGGCAATACCATCCAAATAGGTGGCCAGAATAAGGATTAAAGAAATAAAGTGATGCAAAAACTATATCCTCATGGAGCTTATCCGACAGAAATTGCTTCTGAAAATATATATCCAGGGGCAGCATGCCTCTAAGATGCTCATGATACTGTGGTTCTGATCAGCATGGGTGGCTCTTTTCTTCCACTTACACTACCACAGCTTCACCGTATGCTTGTGTTCCAAGACCAGTAATGGCTAATGGTGCATTTCATGCAAACAACGCTGTCAGTGTTTTCTTCTCATTCAGAAGCGCCCCCCACTCAAAGGTGTAAGGTGGATCCACCTAGAAAACAAACCCAGAAAGACTCCATGTTGTGCTTCTTGCTTTACACGCACCAAAAGTCAAGCACAGCACCTTGTCTTTACCCTCTACTTGCCGCAACCTCCCCTACCCCATTTCCATTTAAGATCCCTCTTGGCGTCTGGAGGGCATGGAAATGACAGTGGTGCAGGGTACAAATCGCAGTAACATAACACTGAGCTTAAGATGGAGCATGAACGCGTGGCAGCCACAACCAAAGCATAGCATGGAGTTGCGACAGCATCATCAGTGTCCGAACGGTGGGCGCAACTCACACTTTCCTGATTTTTGAACACTGCAGAGCCGCTCGACTCATTAAGGACTATTGTATTTCCTTCAGCTCAGGCTTCTTGGAAGAACATGTTTGGCAATTTCATTAGTGCATATTATTGGCAATTCTCTATGGTTTACAACCTTGGCAATTCAAACCGAGAGTTCATTGATTAAGCAATGTAATGCACTTCAACAACTTGATAATTACACACTGGCCACAGGGAAAATGATAGCGACACCGCTACATTCCCTCATGCCACAGTGCAGCTTGGTTTCATGTCACAACCCTGTGCCGCTAGCCCTTCTGGCGTTGATTGCATACACACCCAGGCTTTACTGCATGCTGCAGTGGAGGCTTTGACTCGACAGGGTTTCTACATATCCCGGGCTGCCACATGCCCCAAGAAAAGTAAAAGACCAGGAAGAATGATTCGAAGTGTCTGTAATATCATGTGTTTGCTCTCGCATGAACGCGGGTTCTAGTTCCTCCTGACTAACCACAATCCCCATCCCCCTGGCGCTTTTACTGGACCCTCTATTATGCACTCACAGGTGAGCCGCTGAAATATGTAGGACACATGGGTCCTTTCTTTGGCCCATGCTGCTCACAGGGAGACCAGCCGGCATGACACATTGCTCGTGTCCTTTAGAATTGATGGCAGGGGTGTTGCTAGGTCTGGAAAAGATCCAGGGCTAAACTAATGTCGGGACTGCCGGGACTCAGGGCTAGCTAGCCTTTTGGTTGTTACCCCTGAGCTTCTATCCAGGGCTATAGACAAAGGACCCGGGGATATAGCCCTCTGAGCCCCCCTAGCAACGCCTCTGATTGACGGTATACTTCGGAGAAAGTTTATAGTGCTGACTAGGCATTGCTGGAGGAACCTCAAACCGCTGTCGTCCACAGCACTGAGGGGGCGCTGTGCAGGGAAGATCATGCTGCTCTGCGGTGTTTACACAGAAATGCATGCATTTTATTTAAACAAACAAGCTGTACATTCAATTTTAATATAAAGATCAATGAAGCATAGATAACTATCAAACTACAGGCTCCTTTCAGTTTGTCTGAACAAAAACAACACTTCCATACATTATTTGCATCGTTCTACCACACATCATTGATATTGAAAAGGGGCTGCTCAGTTTAAGATTTGTTCTCTTTGAAAAAGAAAGGACGGGGAAGCAAACCTGGAGGGCAGGTGGAGATGCTTGGGGTTCTGACACTGAGATGCATCATGTCGTTAATGGCACTCATTTAGTAGGACTTTTCAGAATATACGGTAACTCCCACATCTATTCCACGCTTACTGCTGTAGCTCCTGCCGCCCTTCACCATATCTGTGTACCGCTCTAAACAATGAATCAGGCCAAAAACCAGTAATGGCCGAGCCCTGCAACAATGTGCGTAGAATCCCTGTGACGGAGAACGGAGGGGTGCAAGAGGTGGGCAAATCAGAGGATACCTTTGAAAATGTGGGTTGGACAGGGCTTCCTTAATAGTCTCCCAGCCCGGGTGGCTGAGCCCGGGCTCAGTAGAGGTGGAACGTGGAGGCTCCTCATGCATAGTGAACACCATGGTTGAAGGGTTTCCTCTCCTACTAGAAGGACCGTGGTTACACGAGTAGATAGAAAGACATAACAGAGACGTGTTTATGGGAGGGCAAGGGGCACTTGCCACGGGCCCCCACCTTGGAGGGGGCCGCACAAGGCTGCATGATCTTTAGAACTCAGTATCCGTTGCTGACCAAACATAAATGGCATATTATATGGCATGCTGCTTAATTCATCCTGTAATGCTTTCTGTGTTCACTGTGGTATACATAGTGTGCTCACTATAGCACACCTCCTGTACCATTCTCACCTTTCTGTGGGCGCCCTATTGGAACAGCCAAAGTTGAAATGTATATTGATGCATTTGAGGGCTGTGATGGTTTTGAAGATAGCTCAGTGTGATAAGCACTCATTGCAGAGATCTGTGTTCATATGCAAGATTACAAAACAAATTCCAGCAAGGCCGACTCACCCTTTCCTATGTCTGAAGTTGATAACCCAGCATGTATATGCACATTGTTTTGTAGTACATCAAGTGCTATTATCAGCAATGTACCTGCACCAAATAGCGGTTGCTATAAAACAAAATGCATCAGTATGGTGAAGGTCTAGAAATCAGAAATTGGTTTCTTCAGGCAGGTGGTTTTAAAACATAGCCAGCCACTCCTAATCAGGAGCATAAGGTGTTGGTCTGGAGAGGTGATTGGGTAGTCATATTCAAGACAATGAAACCAATGTGTTCATTCTCGCGTCCTGGCTTTCTTAGCAGATGGTGCAGTCATCCTGGACAAATCATCTTATATTACTAATAGTACTGTGCTGTCTTCTGTGGTAAAAAATGTTTACCTTCTCACACGCTGGTGGCATTGGTTAGCCCATTTCTTGATCTTTTTATAAAGGCTATTTGAGTGGAAGGGGTTCTACAAAGAAGAAAGCGGGCCAGATATTGCAGGCCTCTGGCAAGCATATTTTAAGGTCTCTTCATTTGATACAAAAAAACAGTTTGCTTTCTTGTACAATTGAAAGGTTTATCTGAACATTTATAAATAACAATTTCACAAGCCTGTGTTTTGCGCATATGTAATGCTTTAAAATACAAAAGAAAAATACAGATAAAATATTTTAAGATCACATCAGTTAGACTGCTGGTACTTAAATACTTCCCTTGATGATGGAGACAATGAAGGTAGAATCATCCCCATTTTGCATAATAAGCTTCTATAAAATGTTCTTTTTAAAAAACGGTCACGTTGGTTAATGTGACTTGTGTACTTTCCAAGTCACTTCTATAAAATGTGATTATTGTAGTTCACGGTAAGAACTGGAAAACGAACTGCCAGAAATTGCTTAATGGGCATGAATCGCAAATGTCACAGTTTAACCAATGTATGATCTTCATCTCATTAAATTTCAAATTGCCTAACCTGTCAAAATTACCAGTCCCTAAACCTTTAAAAAATGTCACCCTTCCTAGTAATTTCTTCTCAGGGTATGGTCGTCAAACAAGCCTCACACATGCTTTCAATGGCTATAGCATTGGTTCCTCTATAATAATAATGAGGATCTATGTATTGCAAACCACCACCACTTGTTTCTTTGCTCTCCAGTAGTAACACTACTTGAAAAACATGCCCTTCTAATTTCAGTCTGTCTGGATACGCGCACCTTCCTGATAGCTTCTAATTTTCAACCACTACTTATGCAATGGTAGGTGCACCTTTCTACTGGCTTCCAGTTGGTTCCCTGTATTCATGCTTGATCTCTTTTGCATTCTGTGAGGCAACTAATCTGAATAGTCTGTCTATTATGAATTATCAGCCCCTTTTTTCCTGCATCTGTGTCCTGCATTCATACTATGGCCAGTGTACCTTCCTCGTGGCTGCCATTGATGAAGTGTCCTGTGCCTATGATACAACACAAGTACCCTTATCGTGGACGGCTAATGTCCTTGAAATGATACTTCTTTATCATTCTGATTACAGCAAGAATGAAGAGGGTTATGTGACTGAAAGGGAGTACCTATGCTTATTTTGTGACGCAGCATATCAAGCTATGAGTGTTGATTGTGATGCGGGGGTTCGGGGGGTGTGTGAGAAACGGTGTATGTCCCGCTGGTCCCCGGGCATCTGTCATTCGGGTGGCCAGGACACAGCCATAGCTGTTGCATCCAGTTCCTGGGGGTGGACCAGTGCGGGAGGATCACCTGGATGGGGGGGGGGGGTCTTCGGGTTGTGGAAGTGGGACACCTGAATGATGAGATGCAGTATCCACTTCCTTATGACACCTGTTCCCAATCCTGTCCAATAGTATATTTAGAAACTCTACACCACCGTTTCCAACACGAACACTTTGTCACACCATGTGCGACAATGGACTAATACCAGAGCCGTTTACCTGACATGTCCCAACACAAGGGTCAGGCAGAGTCAGGCAATTGCCGACAGCTACACACACCTTACTGTCCTTTCCCTTCCTCACTGGGATAAAAGGTAGAGCACAAGAGCACACTTGGAGAAAGGCCAAACACACGAGGAAGCAGCTATTCCAGGACGTCAGTTCAAACAGAGGAGAAAGGTGGTGAGACCTGAAAGGACATCAAGGAGGGAGTTGCCTGTGCCCTTTTCAACCCAGACCCGAGAAGCCTCCAACAAAAGAAACATAAAACCGGGAATTGCAGCTGGCGAATGGTGTGATAGATGTCAGCGGTACATGGAACCCTGCCACACTGATAGCCAGGGTGGGGAGACGTGGTTGCCATCGTGATACCAACCTTGACTACAGGGCAAAAGAAGCGGCAATGAGTCCAGCACAGCCGATGAGTCGGAAGAACCTGATAGTGGGCCAAACTGTGTTAGACCCAAGGTTGCAGTGGCAACATTAAGAAGATTAAGATACAGAGGATTTTTGTGAGCAAAATTGGCTCCAGAGATAGAGTGATCCGGCGCAACATGGTCGCTCATTCGAAGGTCCCTGGCTGGTACTCCTCTCCTGAACAAAAAGACTGTACTGAAACTCCAAGTACCGAGAGGCTATAGGGAAGGCCGATGGGAGGAGTCAAGGTGGTCATACAAGGGTCGAGCCAAACCCCTTGTACAATCTTAAGTCCTTGACATGTCGCAGACATTTTGTGAATTGTGAAATTGTGAAACCGACTGAGGGAATTGTGAAACAATCGTTTGCGCCCTGGCAGAGGGGAACGCAATACGAACTGTGATTGTGTGAAGCCCGCACTTGCCACAGGCTAACAGAGTGACCCAGCAAGACGAGATCGCCCTTCGGAAGTCTATGTTTAAATTGGCAAGTGCTTTGGGAGGTTGACGCTGAAAGAAGGATCTGAGCCAGGCTGAGGGGGATCCAAGGGTGAAGGGTAATCACCCGATGGGAAGGTTAACATAAGGAACTTTTGTTTTGATGTGCTGGCATGTCAGGCCCTCTAAAACAAGAGAATTTGCATGAGAAGAGACTTGGGCACAGAAGGCCCTGATATAAAAAGGGAACTGTAAGCTTGTGCCAGAGAAGCCCAGGAGTGGGGTGTGTTCAAGAGTCAAGTCCTATCCTAAAAACGTGAGGAAGGGAGACCCTGCCCAAAAGATCCTAATTTATCATTTTGTGAACACTTGTTTCTTTTCTTGTGAACATTATCCCACACTATTTTGTAGCATATCTGTAAGAATTGGCAATAGTTCTTTTCTTTTAGTATAGAGCCTTTTTATTTGACTAGGCTCCACTAGGACTGTATTATTATTATTATTAATATGTGCCGGTCTTAGCTTGCTCCCATTTTAGCATTTCACAGTTTAATAAACACCCTTGAACTGTGATCCCTTGTGTCTGCCTTACTTTGATCGCATGCCTTCCTTACTCATACTAACATCCGCCACACACTCCACAGCACTCTAAGTAAAACACTGCTGGTTACACACACCCCCAGCCAGGCGTTCTCCTCAGGCATATCGCAGCCACACTCGGTCTGGATAAAGCCAGCCAGAACGAACACATACTCCTGATCTCTCAACCACCACACCTACCGCTAAGAAGCAGCTATTACACGAATACCGCACCAGCTGCCACATAGCCGGTGCTCACACGCACCTTTCGACTCTCTCTACTCTCTCTACTGATCTGAACTTCGGTTCCCAAGGGCGTTCAACCTACCAGCGCCTTCAGACCATACCAATGGTATGTAAGGCGCTATAAAAATTGCAAAATAACATAACATAACAGAACCGGAGTGACCCGCTACTTTTCGTTGGGTGCAGGAGGGGCCCCACAGGTGCCTGTGCCCCAGCCCCCAAAAGTGCTTAAGATGGCCCCGAAGACATGCTAACGAGTCAGTATACATTTCAAGGAATTCTTGGACGAGTGTTAACCATGCCAGATTACAGTGTTCTCCAAACCCTGCTCTAGCTTTTAGATGAGAGCTGAGGTTGCATACAATGCACAGTATCTAAATGTGTGTGCACGGGCCTCTTCATTTTCCTTTTTCTCCTTTCTGATTGTCTGACAGGACATTGGGATCTCACACACCCAGTGTTGCATACAGTACAGCGGGGTGTGCTAGAGCCGGGTTACAGGAACCAGGACTTGCTGGGAGAGAGATTGTGATGGTGTAATTAAGAAACTTCTAGACAAGACTCTCACTGTTTTAGATCTTGAAATTCTGCTAATGACCAATTCAGGTGCAGGGAGATACAACGTCATTCACCCAGGAGCACATGATTCTTGGTTAAGAACCAAAACCTGCTCTAGAACCGGAATCCTTGGGTTCTACATCGGCAAAATGGGAACAACATGATATCCCCAACACCAGCCTGTTTTTATATTTACTGATTGTATTTTGCTGGTAGAAGGTTAAATATCATCGACTTCACTCAGCACAACAACTCTCTGCATGAAGGAAAAACCATGGGCCCAACCCCAGATAAGTAGTCCACCTACCCGTTAAATTAGGCAATTACTCCCAACTAAAGAAAATGAAAAGCCACAGATAAGCACATGATCTGATCTGCAAACGACGTGTTAGATTAAACTAGTATTTTCATGAATGGTAATTCCTGTGCACAAAGAAACTACATGTTGCAACAAAAACACTTGTTTTTTTTTTAAATTAAAATCGATTTTTTAGTTGCCTTAAAATACCCCATTCGAAAAGGAGAGCTACTTTTTTTACTTTATGAAAAATCATTTCACTCCAAACGGAGTAAAACATGAACACCTCAACATCTTATCTCGAGCCTGCACAGAACAAGGGGCCCAGGTGTTCCGTCCGTGTAGTAATTGGAGACTAAGACAAACCAGGCCCAAAATAATAGTAACACAATACTTTGCACTGAGGAATGTTCCCTTCCTTTGAACCTTAGCCGGTAGGTACATCAATTAAAATCGAATTGCTCTACCCGTGACCTGCTAGCACCCCAGGTTTGGCAGCCATGCACCGATACGCTTTCCCCCACGCAATGAGGCGGCGGCTCTGGAGGGGCGGCAAACTACATCCCGCCGAGAAGCAGAATGCACTGCACAAATATTATTCCAACTGAGCGGGGGTTCATTATTCATTTGCACAAAGGTTAGCCAGGGAGGCAGAGCATTTGTCATTGTCTCCACCTCCCACCAGCCCGACTGCATTATTTCAAAAAATAAATCCATCAGGTTAAGCCATTAATGTTATTTAATCTGGAAAGTAGCAGCATTTAGAAAGGTAGCGTCAAGCAACGAGAGTGTATCTACGAATTCCTTGACCTCGCGCCATAATTCTCCACAGTGGATGCATGCAGACACTAATGGAATTCACGTCGTGTTTTTTTTTCTTTCTCTTTAGTGCCTACAGAGTATTACTGGCACGCCAAGGCCACTGTAATTTGGGGAGCAGTGTGGCTCTACGTGAATGCAGGCTGCAATAAACCCCCGCACAGAACACCACGAGGGAGCATTTTAAAGCACGGTACAGGTGAACTAGACGAGACCAGTTCACCTTCATCCCCAGCACCACGTGCATGACGCAACCTTTTTTTGCTGAAACTGAATTACAACAGAAGGAGTGGATGTCAGTAGGTAGACTCCGAGGGCCGTAATTATTTTACTGCTTAGGGCTCTGTAAAAGGTTTATGCAAGCCATAAACTCTCAAGTATTTATTTATTTATTTATTGGGGATTTACAATGTGCCAGGCATGGGCCTTCTTCAGTCATGCAAAGATGCGTGAGTGTATCCAGGCTGAATTACAGAAAAGGTTTAAGCAGTGTACACAGGACTCATTGTAATGTCTGCGTCATTCACTGTACTTTGTAAAGGGCACTGTTACATTTCTGTGTGAAACAGTACTAAAACGCCACTGAATACTGGCACAGAGCACACATGCAAAACCACACACTGAAGCAGCAAACATTCCCCAAATTAGGATGTTATAGCCAGTTCAACCGAAGGACCCGAGCACTTCTTTTCAAAAAAGTGCAAAAAGCGCTCTATTTGTCAGTCATATGAGCAATGATCTGCTGAAAAATCTGGCCAAACAAGATATGCCGCAAAATAAATAAATAAATAAATAAAAACAAGCTTCCACGCGTTCCATCTACTGCAGGACCTCGTCAGGCTGATTGATCAATCATGTCTTGTTAAAGTATTTGATGGTGCCCCCTTCTCCCAGAACGATAGCTATATATCCCACGATGCTGTGCAGCAGCAAGGCTTTTCAGAAATGAAAAATCTGCCATTTTATTTTGTTCGATTATTGAAATAAACGCAATTATAATGGATATAAGCGGGGTTAGTTGGAAAAAATACCATTTGGAGGAGGAAAAAGGATGACATGGCAAAGGCTAGCGGTGGGGAGGGAGAAAGAACACCATGAAAATTATTGAGGTGTTGGTGGCGTGGTGGGATGGGGACCAAGTTCAGAGCTTGAGCATTTTTGCATAACCAGGGTTATACAGGGGATAACCGCGGTTAAAGTAGAAAATGGGATCAGGAATAGAAGTTCATCACACGAAAACCGTGACTGTTGGGGGAATGCAAGAGGTCTAGTAAGGGATTAAGGACTTTTAGGGAGTGGGAGGAGCATGGCAAGAGGAGGGGGAATTTGTTGAATGCCTGGGGGTGGGAGGGGGGGCAGGGAAGAGTTTGGGATTGTGCATGCTTTTTACTGATAACCAGAGTTATTTGCAGGTGTTTGCGGATAACCAGGGTTATTTGGAGTATATTGCTATAACCGTGGTTATGGGAAAAGAGTTTTTAAAAAGAAGAGATGGTTAAAATAATTTGATGAATACAAAACAAGTGGAATTCTACAGCTACAGTGAGATTGGGGTTAATGGGTGTGTCCGAAGGATATGGCTACTGGGTTCCTTTAAGGAACCCAATGGTGCAATATGGAAAGTGGACACGGCCGAAGGTGTGCCCACTGGCCATGGCATCAGGCCATGGCGAGTGTGCCAAAAAGAAACCTACTGGTGTGGCTATTGGAGAAATATGTAGAGTGGCCATGACTGAAGTCTGCGGACACTGGGAAAGAAAGGTAGGGATTTAAAATATACAGTAGGCACGGACGAAGCCCCTGCTCACTGGACAGGGCTTATGGTCATGGCTAGTAGCCCGGTAGTGTTTTAAAATAGACAGTGGGCTGAAGGCCCTGGCTAGTTGGCTTGAAAGACATGTAGAATGGCCCGGCACCTAGTGTTTACAATTTTATCAAATCGGGGGAACATGTACAGTGGGCATGGCCTTAGGCATAAAAAACTATGGTACAACAAAACCCTTGAAATTCACTGGAAAATCCTTAATGAAGGTGCAGTTAAGTTGCACAGATTTAACACGAAACCCTAGAAATTCATCGGATGTGGCCCAGCTTAACTCGGGGTATTCCCGTTGCAAAGCCCATGAGCACAGACATATTATAAGGGAAGGGATTCACAGTGACATACAAAATGCCATTATTGGGGACACAGCATTATGGGGAATATCAAAGGGAACACACTGAGTTAAGCTGGTCATGACTTCCCACATCCACTGAATCTCAAGGGTTTTGTTGTGTTAAATCTGCTTAGCTTAACTTCATTTTAACTAAGGTTTTTTCAGTGACTATATGTAGCGAGTAGCGAGAGAGCGAGAGGGAGAGAGAGAAAGAGAGAGAGAGAAATAGCATAACAACTGTTGAGCAATTATAAACTAATACATACACACAAAAATCTAGGGCAGAATTGGTACTTCTCTGTGGGTCAAAGCAGATGATCCACCCATCTCCACAGTCCAGCCATTTGAATATATCCACGCACTGCATCACCCATTAAAAAATAAACAGAGAAATTAAGAAGGACAGTAAACAGAGAATACCTTACCTCCTTATTGAGCTGTAGTGAAGCGAAAGAGCAAAATCTAAACTGCATGTTGAATGATACAGGTCTGCTGTCATAAGTGTGGGGGGGGGGGTGCCTGAGGGCCAGTGTGATAATCAGATAAGAGTTTAGGCCCCTGCCTCCTGTTGCTGGTCTAAGCATTAAAAGCTCAGGAATGCAGCCATCATAAAACATGATGTGGGAGAGAGAGCCAAAGGGGGGAGGATGTGTTCTGCAAAAATGTAGCCAGTTCCACTTCACGGGGAAAGGGACAGATACAATATTAGGCCATGTGTTAAAATGGGGAGAGTCACCTAAGGCTGTGAGGAGAAACGGGGTGAACATTGAGAAGTGGACATGAATGTAGTGGGAAGGTGCCCTTTCAGTATAAGCATACAAGGAATGTGAAGGTGAATAATACACAAATATATAATAGGTGTAGCCTAGGGAAAGCATTGTTTAAAATTATGAAAGAGATAAAGAAAGGAAACAAAATGAGGATCAATGGATGAAGGAATGAGTATGGCTACAGGATATAATGTGAGGGGTCAATAGCAGATTGGATGAGACGATTAATATGGGGAAAAAAGGCAAAAGGTCTAGTAAGCCATACATTCTCAAGTTGAACAGACAAGCAGGTTGATCATAATCGAAGAACACTTTATGTATTTTAATTCCATTGGCTTATTTTTAAGCCATGACATTTCAGGTCGAGCTATTTATGAGGATATCTGTTTTTCTGCTTACACAATGGTCTGTCCAATTCATATTGACCTGCATGCCATGCCTCTACAGCAAACAGACATTAGGAGATCTGTTAACTTTCAACTAAACCTTACTTTTGACCGTTTTCTGAATATATGTGGCCTTCGTTCGAGAAAAAAGGGTCAGAAAAGGGTAATTTACAGACCAGTAGTTTTGAAATAAAATACACACTTGGTTGTGGGTGATGCATATTAAAAAACCTGTACTTGAAGTTCTAATATCTACTATCAGCATGCATAAACCTGTGTACACTGAGTACATATAGAAAATAAATAAAGACAATGTATACTTTGCTTGCTTATTTAGAAGTTGAATACTGGAATATGTATCTGATAACAGGCCCTGCTCATCATCAGGTGCGGTGATTCTACATATGTTTTTCTGAGAGAAAAGTGACTGGTGAATATTTTTTGTGTTCTTTGTTAAGTACTAATTACTTGCTTTGTCAGTATAAAGTATCATTATTGCCTTAAGTCATGTAATTAAAAGCTTTACATGCAATCATATAATATCTTACAAGTATACATCAAACTACAGATATCAAAATAGCAAGTACACAAAAAATGAAGGGAATCATCAAACATGCACCAAAATATCTCTGTCAAGCAGCGCATGCTCAGTAGCAGTGTTCGACTTCATTTGCTGCACATATTGTGGCATCTTGCCCGGTGTCTGGCGAATCATGACTGTAGGGAAAACTATATTTCCCAGCTGTCTCAGCACGCGAGGATGTCAGTGCGCCATCAAACGGCAACCGCGTCATGTTCAGACAGACGGATCAGGGCATAAATGGCGCTGGAATCAGGAGTTTGCTGTTACCGATGCAAGCTTTCCTCCACAGCAGCCTTCTGTTGTTTCCAATCCTCAGTGGGGACTCCTGGCTTCTGGATGACTTTGTTAGGGTTCAGAGGATTTTGCTTGATACTCCCTACATGGCTTGGGCCTCAATGTGCATGTGATTGCCAGCCCAAGCTCTGTTGATTCCCTGTTTGTTCTCCCTGACAGTACTTCATCATCTTAGTGTTGGGCTTTGGCAATTACTCTTGTTAAGACGGATTTCTGAACTCTGTCCTGGTGGCGCAGAAGTTCAGAAGGCCAACCTAATTACTTGGAACAGGGTAACCTCTGGACGAGCCAGACCAATCAAGGTAGCGATCGCGGCGGTCAAGACTAGGTCTCAAGAGGGGTGAGGGTGACTGAAAGCCCGCAATGAGCACACAAAGCAAGATCACTTACAAACTACTCCAAACAGTTGTTATATTAAAAATATATACACATTTATTTCAAGGCCTTTAAAACAATGACCGTAGCGAGAAAATCACAATATAACGATAGTAAACCAACACATACCATATCAACACAATATATAGACAAATACAACAAGTCTCAAGCGTTATATGCACGAAATGTGTAGTCCACCTAAAAGGGAAGGAAGACAGGCAGTGCGAAATAAAGCTTAGACCCAGTTCGCCTTCAGAGGCACCTAACTAGATGGAAGTCCGAGCCCTGCGAAGAGTGGAGCCTGGTGCTCAAAAGTACCTGCACACGCTGGTGCCAACGGGCAAAAGGAGAAGCTCTTCGAGGGAAATCAGGCAGTTCAGTTTAGTGCACAAAAGAAGAAGAACAAGTTCTGCGACTCAAGCGCAGCCTCCACAGTGGGCAGAAGCAGAGCGCGAGTACGGAAAAGGGTGCTGTTTTGACACCGCGGGGAAAAGCAATGGGCTCCTGGAGGAGGGCGACCAGATCCTAGCTATGCTACTCACCGGTCCCCGATGCAAGCAGACCCAGGCTTCTCTGCGTCAGTTTCAGCAGCTGGCAGGTTCAGAAGAGCAGGGAACGCCTCGTCGTTGTGTTGAGTAAAAAGACGTCCCAATCGAAGAAACCCGCACAGTTTGTTACCACAGCCGGGCAACGGAGCGGCCGTGTGTATCTTAGCCAAATGTACACTACTCACTTCAGACCTGGGAACGCCAAGTGTACGAAGCGTGTGAGAGTGACAAGGACTCGAAATACTACACAACCTGGCGGCGGTTACAGAGCAAGACTCCCGTGTAAGCTGGTCAGTCAGTTGGATGGCCCAGAGACGCTTCCGAAGGCTTACTGGCAGGAGATGGTGAAGATGCCGAGAATAGCTGTTCCCGCTATTCCAAGGGACGAAGTACCAGTACAGGCCTTCTGGTTCGATCAAAGGTGAAAAGGGTTTCACAAGGCGACAGCAGTGCAGAGGAGAAGTCCTTCAGCGGGTCACCAGAGATTCCTCAGTCCAGCCTCTTGGTTGCAGGCTACTTGGCTCCTGTATTCCTTCGTTCGTGAGAACTCAGGAGATCGGCCTGGTAGTGGTGTTTCCAGCCCCCTCTTATCCACGGTTCCCTTCGCGCCAAAACGGAGGGGACCCAATGGGAGATCCGCTCATCAACACTCACACCATTCGTGGACCAATCACGGACCACGGTGGTCCCAGGCATTCACACCACCCTAGACTCTCTGGCACCCAGGATGTGTATTGGGACCAGACATCCCAGCCCACATCCTTGAGGCACACACAAGACATGTAGAAGCCCGCGAAAGCATCCGTGTTTCGCGGGAAAGTACATGCCCAAATAAGGAAGGCCCCGGGTCGGCTCGACCTGGGGAAGGTGAAGGGAGCAAGACGGTCAGCGGACAGGACAAAGGAGCCTCGTGGTCTGGCCATTTTGGGAGCCAGGCCACCATTTTGGGTTAAGCGCGAGAAACGCGCTTAGAACGCCAAAAGGAGCTCAAAACACAAGAAACGATCGCTGCCACCATTCCCGTCCCTGAATCACTTGCACCGATCAGATACAATCCTAAACGAGTATCTAGGGCCTGTAGAAGGCTAGAGACCCAAGAGAGCTGTAACTTAGCTTACAGTGCCCTCTTGTGTCATGTTGCACGAAAGCCGCAACATGATAAAAGAAACTACGGGAAACAGCGTTCCCCGGTACTGACTGTCTTAAGGGCATGTCAGTTTCCCCATAAGAAAGGAGAGAAAGCCCAGAGGAGTGCGGCAGAAGGCTGCACTTCTCTGGCAAAGTCGAGAACAAGGTGAAAAACAACAGCAAAAAGTTTATGGGTTGCCACATGGAAGGAAAATTACCTACAATTACGAAATCTTTCCTAACAACTCTCTATCCATCCCATGTGCTTTTGTTATTGCACAGGGATATTCTGTCATGTTGTGACCTGAGGGATATCTGTGCCCCTCCTTCAAGGGCAGCATTTGGTCTGCATTGTTGGTCTCCTGGTGTTTCCAACAGATCATCTAGCAGCCTTACCATCTGTGTCCCATTCTGGAAATATATTTGCAGAATCCTCTCTTTCTCTCACCGCCAGGTTGCCGTTCCCAGGTGGCCTTTGATTTAGGGCTCTTGTGCACTATTGTGTCGTCTTCTACATGCAGTTTTCCCTCATCTCGTTGGGTGGTGTTTCCTAGTCCCTGGACCTTTACCCGGGTAGAATTCCACTGATCTTTCTGGGAAAACTCTCGATCAGTTGGGTATTGAAAGAGATCAGGAGAGAGGGTTTTTTACAGTAGTCCTTCTAAAGTACAGATTACACAGGCTTTACTAACTCTATGGTGTGTCTTGTTTCCTGCAACTAGGGTGAGAGCCTGGTGGTAGTCCTCCTGCCTCTTCACTTTGTTCCGTCATCGGGTGTCACTTGGGCTCACCCCGTTGGAGCGGTTGTAGAGAAAGTCATGCTATCCTGTAAGGAGTGTTTACTCTGAGAGGCACACTGTCAATCTCAGAGACCTGATTCCACATGACTCAAGACTTGGAACTTTGAATATGCTGCTCAAAACACATAAAGACCACACTGGACACCCATCTCAGGCGCTGGCACAATGTTTGAAATAATTCCTAGGCTGACGGAGAAAACAAAAAGAAAATTAAAACCCTGGCAAAGAAAACCCAGAGTTAAATGAAGGGTGCCACAGACTTGATAAACTCAGTACGGGTCCCCTGCCACAAGCAACTATGGATATGTTCAGTTTAGGTATACCAACACCCTTCATTATGGTAGCATGGAAGCCTGCAGGCAAATCCTGGAACATTGGCATGTACGCAGAGATATAACGAGCAAGCATATACTAAATAGAAGGACCCACAGCTACTTCTCACTTGGCACTGGTGTCTAACTTCACAAAACTGGAATGGCTATGGGAACTAGGAAGGCGCCACAACAGGCGTATGGCAAAGACTGGAGCACACCAATCCCAGCACCTGCTGCATAACATCTTTACCTCTATTACATTGATGATATTCTTGCGATTGGGCTTCAAGTGAACAAGACCGCATTCAGTTTCACATCAATTGCAATGAATTCCATTCAACTATCAACTTTAAGCTCCTATGTCCCAGAAAGGCGCTCCTCGAGTGCACGAGGTACAGAAATAAGCAGACATCAGCATTCAGCAAGCCCCTAGGTTATCCCAGTTACCTACGTGCTGAAAGCTTCCACACTTAGCACACACGAAATGCCTCCATCTTTAGTCAGGTAAAATAGCAGAGCTGGAGTTTCTCGCATACAGTGGATAGGCTCCAAGAACCCAATCTCCTCAGGGGTGAATTTGCAAACTGTGCTTCCCTAACTCTGCTCAGTTTTGCTGACTGGTCACCTGTTACACCTCCAGAGCCTCACAGGTCCCAGCCCCCCGCCAGTCCTTGCACTTGCCTCTGCACTATGTTCAGCACTACTGCACTTTCGGCATGCGTTCCATGAGAGGTGTAACCTCTCTGCACTTAACCCAGGGCCGTGGTGGACTGGGCGCACTTATCCCCACCGCTCCCCCGCACTTCCGTCTGTACACTTGCATGACCTGAATTTACTAGGCTAGTAAGTTCTGTCCTGTCCCCCCTTTGTCTCCCCACCCTAGTGTGGTTGCGCCTGTAACATCCCATGCACTCGCACTAGGAGAAATGCCGCCAGGCCTAGTATGCTAGTTACTTTTTTGTGTTTTGTTAGATCATTCAGAAACTTCAACACTTAAGAATGACTACTATATCCCCTTGCTCCATTCTCGCCTTGAAGCGCTTTGAAGCACTTCACTTGTGTAAAAGCACTGTACAAATAAACAATTATAATTACATTGCACCTTTAAACTAACACACATGCATTAAGACAGCTGTGCACCTACCATCACACGAATGGTATTCAATAACTAGAGGATTCCTGAGTTTGTGTGGGACTGTACCCTGATACAGAAAACACAACAAAGGTTTTAGGCATCAGGAATTTCTATGAGGGCAGACCTGGCCAATCCCTGCCATCAGCAGATGCTATGGGGTGTGTTAGTTTCGGGTTCCATTTGAGTGGTCATTGTGTTTCGGGCAACACTGGTAAAAAATACAATTGGGGGTTGTGGATTGAAGAGGCAGGAGCAATACTACAGAATGAGTTAGGGGAGGACATTTGTTAGAAGTTAGTTTGGATTTGTTGTAGTGTATGTTATAGTAGTATTACATAATTAATAGGGTCCACATACAGTTAGAGAATTTTGCTGAGGTTTGGGGTACAGGATGTGTGGATGGAGGGGCAGCATGTCAATTCAGCAGAAGACTGAAGCAGCGAGACCACCATGTACATTTTCTAAATGTGGAAAGTAATCATTGGCAGTTGTACATTTTTGTAGGCAGCAGAGTAGCAGTCTAAGGCACACATGAATGTAGGCACATGTGAATTTTGAGAATGTGGAAATAAGCCAAAGCAGCCTGTAGCACACATGAAATTGGTAGAGGGGCGAGCATGTCAACGCAGTCTTCAGCACACATGCATTTTGTAGATGTGAGAATATGCCAAAGCAGCCTTAGGCACTAGGTGTGGGAGGATGCCAAATAAATTCTAGACAAGCAAATGTACATGTGAATAGGCAGAGGTGTATGCTGCAGAAATATTAGGCACACGTCCATTTTGTAAGCGTGGGAGTATGTCAGTTCAGTCTTAGGCACATACTAACTTTGTAGCCAAAGGCATACCACAAAGAACTATTAGGCACATGTGAATTTATTTAGTAGTTACGAGAACTATGACAAATCCAGGGAATGTGTCCCCTCTCTCAAGGGGAGTCACCCCCTTTGGGAATAGGGAGGTGAGTTTGCTAACCCTAACACCTGCTAGGGGACAGCGAAAGCGGGCTCCCAGTGGGGGTGACACTCCCTTAGAGGACAGGACATCCCTTAACAGGGATATTTGTTATCCTCTCTTGTCCCAGGCAGATAATGTCATTAAGGGTTATTATTGTTATCCTCTCTTGTCCCAGGCAGATAATGTCATTGAGGGTTATTATTGTTATCCTCTCTTGTCCCAGGCAGACAATGTCATTGAGGGTTATGTGGGACTTGCACAAGACAGCTCTGTGAATATTCATACTGAAGAAGGTGGTGTGGTTTCTGACCCTGTAAGATCTCCAATATTAAATGAAGCCTCAGACCAATGGAATGCTTCCTCTCCTTACCGGGAGTAAAAAAAATGGGCCTATGAATATCACACTGCAGGAGAACAGGAGAGAGAATCAGAAGCTTGCGGAGCCATGGAGAGGAGGTCCTGCCACCCTTTGGGCAGAGTCAGGTAGGAGTCCCATGCAGACAGCCTGGCGCTTGGAGGAGCTAAAAAGCCCACAGCGTGCTGCTGCCTGGACCATTCATGTGAGCTGGAAAAGCTTTGGCCCTCTGCCAACCAAAGAGATGCGACCACACAGCACGGTGCCTGCTGGTATTGATGTCAAAGTCCCTTGACAAACTGGCAGGAAACACTGAAGCCAATGCAACAACGTGGATGACCGAGCAGAAACAGGATCTGCGCTGAGAACTCAGTTGAGGAGACCACTTTCCACAAAGGACACTGCTACAGCAAACCAGGTGTGCGATATGTCCTGGGAGGTGGGGGAAGGACGAACAGGCCAGGCAATACCCCAAGAGTAGGTGAGAGACTGAAGAGACCGAGAGGGACTGAGAGAGTTAATTGCCCAAGAGAGGCTGAGACACTGAACAACCCAAGAGTGACTAGGAAACCAAAAAGCCCAAGAGGGCCAGAGAATTAGAATAGCCAGAGAGGGACTGGAACCCGAAGAGGAGCTGAGGGCTGAGATACTGAGGGACTGATTACATGAATTTTGTAAAAGTTAGAGTACATAAAATCAGTCTTTGCAGATAAGGGTGTATGCTAAAGTGTTCTTATGCACACATGAGCTTTGAAGACAGGGGACTATACTGTAGCAGTCGCGCATGCATTTTGTAGGTATGAAAGCATGCAAAGCCGCGTTAAGCACAGGTTAGGCTTTGTAGGTAGACAGTACACCAAAGCAAGCATTATTAGGCACACTTGCATTATGTGGGCAGGGGAGTATGCCAAAGTAGTCTGAGGCACACAATAATTATTGTAGGTGAGGCTGTGTACCAAAGCATTCTTAGGTAAAGGTGTATTTCATAGGCTGGGAAGAAAGCCTAAATAGTCTTAAGCAAGCATGCATTCTGTAGGTGTGGCAGTACTCCAAAACAGCCTTAGGCAAATGTGAATTTTGTAGGCAGAGCAGTATACCAAAGCATTCATAGGCACATGTGACTGTTGTAGTTGTGGGAGTAAGCCAATGCAGTCTTAGGTAAAAGTAAATTGTATTGGTGAGAGAGTACTCCAAATTAGTACTCCAAAGCACTCTTAAACATATGTGAATTCTGAAGGCAGAGAAGGGTGCCAAAGTAGCCTTAGGGACACGTTAAATGTTTAGGTGTGTAAGTATTCCAAGGCAGTCTTATCCACATACAAATTGTGTAGGCAGAAGAGTACACCAAATCAGTCTAAGGATCAAGTACATTTTTAAGCAAGGGATTAAGCCAAAGCAGCCTTAAGCACACATTAATTTGTGTAGGCAGGAGAGTATTTGAAAACACTCTCATGCACACTTGAACCTTGTAAATTAGTATGTGACAACAGTCTATGCAAGGCAGTACTGCAAAGGATTGCCGTTTGGTACGGGTGTAGAAGCCCTGGCTTTTTGGACTTTTAGTAATAACTAGCAAAAAGTACCCCTCCTCCAAACAGGTTCTGTGGACAGACATGACAACTCTCAAACATTTTTGAAAATCAATGATCGTGTAGGTTGCTTTTCCGATTCGCTTATTGACAACCAGGTGAGTTTGGGCCATGTATGGAAAGGTTATGTGAACTCATAACTATACTGCCGATCTCTGCTTCAGCAAGCAGGACAATAGGCAGGAACACTGTCCCTATTAGATCCTTTGGCGGGTTGGGAACGACTCTTTCCAGCCCAGGATACTCCCAGTGTGTATGTTTCTGGGAAGGATGCGCGTGACTGCAGTTGTACCGAGAGCTGCATTTCCTGCCAATAACCCAGGCTCCCAACTGGATGTGAAGGAATCCTGCCAGTGCCTGCTAGCATCCCAGACTGGGAGTGAAGAGGAAAGGAACCTATCTTGTTCCTGAGACCCTGGATGTGGGATTGCACCATCAGAAGGAGTCAAAGCAATTGGATTTGTGTATTCTGCCTTTTCAAAACATCCTCGAGTCCGAACCGACTGCATTTGAATGACTTCAAACCATTCTATACATGCCTTGCTGCATGTGCCACTCTCTTCAAGCCCCAAACCACTCTGTTGTTGCATCAAATCAGTTAACCGTTGCCTCACATCAGCAGAGCACGTCACCTACTCTGGCACGAACAAGAAGCTCACTGGTGCGGAAGTCTTTGAACTGCTGCGTGTTCTAACTTCTTAGAACAGCAACAGCAATTCAAACCACCCGGATCTTCACAATCAAACGAGCCATTCCCGATGCCACATCAAACTTCACATAGCTTCAAATCAAGCTCAATGTAACCGGGTGAAATGAAAGGTCTGATACTACAGATAAGTGAACTTCTTTACTAAGTTCTAGTGACAAGGTACATACATCAGGTAAGCCCAAGGGAAAGTAAGTAGGGAGGTACACAGGAGACATCCACTGTCCTCCACTCTCAAAGGATGCTTCATTCCAACTGACATTCATGAACTTACAGGGGCACTCACATCACAACATTCGACAGACATAACATTCCATAAGGCATTCTATCATGCAAGCATTCATGCAGGACCAAGGCAGGGAACACAAGACACAACACTCGACTTGATGCCTGTATCACTGTGGCTCACCCCTTTCGAATCTGTTCAACCCTCACAAACACTGCTTAGAAAACCACTTTTTAAAATAAAATAATGTATTATATTAGATAATTTGGTTTACAAATTAGAAACCTTGAACCCTTTATCCCATCATTTACATACAAACTCGTCATATCCATTGTCCAAATTAATGTCCATGTCCTGTCTGTACCTTGCCATGTTACCAAGCTCACAGGTTTGGTACTTATAGACAGGCTTCTGGCTGCGCCCGAGTATCTATTCATGAACGATAGCGGTGGTCTCTAGTTTCTTGAGCATTAAGATTACCAGTTTTATGAGGGCTATTTTGATGTTCTTTTTCCCTCCTTCAATCAAAATCATCCACCAATCATCCACACGTATGGCTACATAACTTCTCAGGATAATCCCCAGGCACTCCTCACGTTCTTTCCTTAGGCCTGGGCAGCTTAGAATAAGATGTTTCAGAGTTTCTATCGCTCCAGGGACCTTACACATCTTACACCACAAATCTCTATTGATGATGTGTCTTCTTTGGAGTATTTCTCCGGTTGGCAGTACGTTAAGTCTAAATCTCAGAAAGAGTGGCCTGAAGTACCAGTTCGGAAACAAGGTCAAGTATTTCGGCATCTGATTCAATTTTCGTGGCTGTGACCAAAAATCTTCATAGTCTTTGTATTTCCAGTTATGCAGCTGGGTTTCTATCCAGTCCACCATGTACAATTTTTGATTAGTTGACATGTTGCTTGCCATTCCAATAGTACTGCATCTGTTTGTTCTTTTAAAGCTTTGTTCAACTCACGGAAGCCCCCAGATGCATTTTCCTCCAAGCATTTACAGTAAAAGCTCATTGTTTTCCAAAATCACTTTGATGCTGTGGAACGGCCAAGAAGATACTAATGTACTTTTGTTAGATCCATGCCCCATGGTCCACTTTTGGGAAGCATTGGGACTAATAAGCCACCATTTTGCACCATTTTCTCAACAGACAATTCCTTTTGAAAGTGACATTGTTGCGACTTCTTGCTATCCACCACTGCTTCATTACCTAGAGACCTTTCATCTCCATGTTCTGCATTTCTGTGTCCTTTCCACAGGGGTGGGATATTGCTAGTGTTTTATAGTCATTTATCTACATATTGGTGTGTTTACTTAATATATATATATATATATATATATATATTCTTTATATTGGAGTCTTGTACTATTGTTGTTTGGGCTGCTACTGTTATCACATTCACACGCCTCTTGGTCCGCGTTACCACAGCAGGTAAAGAGGTATTTCTCTTGCGGTGCCTGATTCACCTTGACGATAGGTATCACTGTTGGTTTGTAGTAGTGTGAGGCGGTGTAGACTGTTTAGCACCTACTAATTTGTGTACTTATGCAGGGCAGTATCATTTCATCACAAGGATGCCTTGTTAATGTTTGTAGGTGGGTAAATATCCCAAAACAGCCTTAGACACAAGTGCATTTTTGAGGCAGAGGAGTATGCCAAAACAGTAATAAGTGAATGTCAAAGTAGCCTTATTGAGGCGTAGACATGGTACAGACTGAGCTGGCAAGGCCCACCCAAAATCTGTAAATGCCCACTCAGCAGCACTGTGTGGGCATGTACAGATGTTAATGTCAATGAGGTGGGCCCAACTATATTAGCTTCAGGCCCCACTTGTGCGGCAATCCTGGATACGCCTCTAAATAATTTGATGCATTTATCCACATCTAGCACTGCTGGTCCTTGCCCTCAGTCACCATGCCAGGTCTCCTGGGTAATGTTCTTGCAAGTGCAGTTCACTGTCAGGTCAGCTCCGCTCATGGTAGATTTGAATTTTTTTTATCGATTTCCCCTTCCGGTTTCTGCTTCTTTTTTACGTTTTCCTTTAATTTTGTAGGTGAATTTTCTCAGCTGATTTTGCTACATTTTTTGTTACTCCTTTTGCTGCATTTTCAGTTTAGAATTTTGTTGGCCATTTTTGTAGGTACATTTTCTTGGCTGCTTTTCATTCTTTCTTATGTCTCCCCACCTGTTATTTTTTCAGTTTTAAATTTTGCAGATACAACGTCACATCTGATTTTAGGGCTTCTGTATGTTTCCCCTTTTAGTTTTTAATTATGTAGGTGAATGTTATAGGTACTTGTGTATTTAATTTTGTTTGTGCATAAAGTATTTCACCATACAGCAACAGGTCTTAAACTGGCGGAGCTTCTTCTTGTCTCCATGCTGTTCAAAAGGGATAGACTTGACATGTTCATTAAACTTTTGTACGTTTTTTAATCGGGCTTCAACTCGTCCAGATAATGCTTCTGCCCATAAAAATGGACATTATCTTCCACAAAGACCTTTATGGTCATTAATGCAGCTCGATGAGAGTCATATCTTTCCACTACAAGGCGTTCACATTTCTTGGAGGGCCTTGGGTGCAAGGACAATTCAACAAGCCCAGAGGTCACTTCCTGTGGAACATTTTTCTTTTCGCCAAGTTCCAACTAACAGGGCATCTCACTGATACAACGCTATATTCTTCAGTGTCTTGACCGATGACAATACACTGATATGTCCGAACCTCAAAATCATTCCATTAAATGGCAGCATTGGTATTCTGGCAGCTTTTGTAGCCACGCAGGGTTAAGCCCATTGAACAATTCATCAGAAGAAATGTAGACACTTTCCTTAACTTCCAAAAAGGGAGATTAACTTGCCTTTATAGATATTCCGAAGTGGCTTTCCAACGAACATCTGTGAGATAGAGGGAGCGATGGGTGGGGTGGGAGGTTAGCCCACATCAGGTGGAGGTTCGCAGTACTTCCACAGACTACTCCTTTGGACATCAGAACAGGAAGCAAGGCTATGAAACAGTTTTTGATTGGATGGTGGGTCTCGAGACACAATATGTGGTTCGACCCTTGGTAAAACCCATGGAAATCCCAAACGGTGGGTCCGACTCGGACGTCAAGATTTGACCTTCCCATGAGTCCATTCCCTCAGGCATTGAGCACTTCGCACCAAAGTAAGAGGAAAGAGGTGGTGACACTAAACACTGGAAGCACAAAATGAACAAACTAAATGGGAACACATACAACTGTTGATGCTGTTAATTAGTAATAACACACAAAAAAGAAAAAAGGTTGCTTTTGTATGGTGTGATCCTCCCCTCATCAAAACAGATGGCGGGTGAGCCCTCCTCCACCTCAAAAAACAATATTGAAAACTTTTTTTTTTTGTAAACAGGGATACTATGTGAATTTTATGTTTTGGGCATTGATGTAGAGCCTTTTCTCTGTTGTGTGCAACTCTCCAAACAACACCAGCCTGCTTGAAGCATAACAATGCAGTTGACACAGCAGGGCACACAACTGTAAACCGGATCGTAGGAGATGGGAAGGGGAAGGGGGTGTTCGGTTTTTATTTTATTGCATAAACCTCACTTCATTAAATAATACAGATTCAGAATGGCTTTACATTGAAATATGTATTTAATGTTAAACGTAACACGAACACATGTATTACTGAAAAAACAAAATGAGCTAATGCAAAGGACCTTCTGTATACATGGAATCATGTGAAAGGCAAACATAATATGTAGGCGTTCAACTTGCTGTATAGTATTCTACAAGCAAACGATGGACAGAATGTTAATTGCAAATCACATAGGGTGTGGTATTTTTATGAAAAGTACCATTTAGTAATTAAGTGTTATTACAAATTAGGTAAATAGTACTCTTTCTATTACATGGCAGAGGAAATCTCACATAGCTTACATGTACTGTGAACACTGGTTCATCTACAGGTTTGCTTATGCAGAGCTCAACTTTCTTGAAGCCGGGAAGGAAAAGACATCATTTCATTCACTGTGACCAAGGCATTAGAAAAGGCTAATGTTACACGTCAAAATGAATTCCAAATGCAAAGTGGCGTGAGGAGTCAGAAATGTGAGGCAGGCAAATGTGTGACCATTTCTTAATAAATTCAAATTTATTAAATTGAAAGTTTGGATAATCGCCTCACTATCCCTACCCTGGCGAGGATTTCCCTGCCTAAAATGAACTAAAGACAACACTCTGACAAAGGGTATCTGTCCCTCACACTTATACATAGAATAAATAATGAGGAAATGCATGGCAGTTCTAAACAATAATGATTGAATTCGTAATGTAACCGCAGTTTCTCCTTATTACCTCAATGAATTCCCCAACCCCAGATTTAAACAGGATTCTGCTTCACAGTTCAAGGAAATCCTGCTTTGCAACAAAGTTCCAATACAGTTCTTTGTAATCTCAGCTTGTCAACAGAAAGTTCCAACAACTCCAGTGATTCAACAAAGAAAATAGACGACCTTCCTTTTCCTTGAAGAAGTGCATGGTTCATCCTCCTTACATAAAGGACAGTTTCTCAGTTCCTTAATAACAGCAATACTTGTCTTGGCAAGGATAATTTGCCACAACTGGCATGTTTTGAAGAAATAGAACTTCTTTGCAACAGCTCTACACAATTCTTCCTTCAGCACCACAAACAACAATCATTGGGCCTCATTACAAGTTCGGCGGTAGCCTTGCCAGTAAACCACATACTGACAAGAATAGGGTCTTATTTTGCTTCTCTCTTAACTTTGGCAATGTGAGTTTATACCAGCTTTTACCATATGTTGTACAAGGTATGGACAACAAGTTTCACAACTTATGGACCTTTCATTAGCCCCCTTCTGCCGTTGACAATAACTGCTGGATTGTATTTGCCTGAATTTTAGTCTCTCTTGCCTTGGGCAATGCTTGTAGGTATTCATTCTTAACACTATTGTCCCATCAGGTTGCTGGGTTTTCCACAAACTCACACCTTTACAGTTACAGTCATTTGATTTGGTTACATAAGGCTTTTGCTTTTTTTTTAATGGCTCTATATTCAGAATTATTGTCAGAGTTATTTTCATTCATAGGCGAGTGCTGCTTTCACTGTTGTTCAATAGTTCGGTACTCCAAATTACTTTCAGTGTTACTTTCACTCATACGGGAATGCTACTTACTGATAGAATGCCTGCATTGAACACATGAGCGGGTACGGAGCACTCAGGGGTCACTGTCAGGTTATGAATTTACAAGGTAAGGCTTGCACCTCCGATCTCCTCTTCGTTCGCAGGACTTCTGCTTCTGTGGCTCCTTACGACCAGGCAAACTGCTTCTCTTAGTCCGTAGTCAACCGCGCCACCTGGAACAGGAGCTCCTCTTGCCCCTGAGGTCCTCTGGGAAGGAAAGATTCCCTCGCTTTTGCTTCCCGCTGCGCAGCCTCTACAGAACAGGTCTCCAGAGGGCAAGCTTCCCTCCTGCATGCTTCCCGCTGCACAACCTCTGCACTTCAGGATTTGAGAGACACAGACCCTCTAAGGTCCGGCAGCTGATATCTTCCAAACAGTGGCCCCAGCGTCTTCTCTCTTCTCTAGCTTCTGCCTGGGCTGCCCGCATGAATCACGCTGCTTCTTGCTTTTTCTGCCCTTCTTTATGGCCTGCACCGGAGGGGGCCTTTTAAGCCTCTCTGTCTCCCTCAGGTGTGGGTCATCTGAATTAATAATCTGACCACTCCTGCAACATTGTACTTTTTCAGCCCTCTTCTTCATCCCAGTACTTAGGGAATTATAGGACTTGAAGTCCCAAATGGCAACCTTAGTTTTTTAAGTTTGATTTTTACATTAAAACCCAAGTGTGTTCTTTATAATATGCTTTAAAGGAATATGATAGGATCAGTCATCAGGCATGATTGAAACGCGGAAGGTGGTTCTTTTAAGCCGTTATTATTCCCAGATTTCCTTTCACTTCACCTTTGGGTGTTAGAGAGGTCTTTAGCTTTACAAGGTGCTGGGATTTTGGAAGGGTTTTTATTTCTCCCATGGCCCAGGCGTGGTCATTGTTTTCACCCCTATTTATATGTGTATCTTGTGAAACAAAATGATGGTTATTGCAGGAAGCCAGTACACAGTTTGGCTTTGAGGAGATTTCCTCCCTAGAGGAAGACAAATACTGCGTCTCATCACACATTCCCCTGGGCCTTTTCTACTCCCAGGTGATCCTCCCTTTGGACACAATCCCAAAGGATCAAACAAAAAGTGTCTGCATTTCCTTGGCCATCCGGGAGGAGACTTTAGGCAGGGATTTAGTGAGGAGTCCGTAGGATTCGTCACAGTTGTGACGGTTATATTTGTGTAGGCTCATCTGAAAGCATACTCTGGTAAGATATTGATGAATATATTGTCAGTCAGTAATGGCAACTTCAGAAAAGCATAAGTCTAGACCTACAGTAACCTCCAACTTGGCAGTGCCCCAAGGCCTCAAATAGAAAGTGGCTGTTCCATTAACGTGTCTGTTCCATTAAATGCAGCCTACTAAAAGGGTCTTTGCTCATGGCACAGATGGTTCTGCTGATACCAGGAACCTAGCAACGCATGCAAGTCAAGGCCAAATTGTACAAAATGCTCACCGAATAATACATTTTTGGCTAAAACATAAAAACTATTGTTCCGATTTGAAAAAAGGAAAATAAATGTGGAACACGAAGAACAGCATCCTTATAAAAAGGACACACTAAAAAGCATGATGTTATAAAGCATTTTCATACTTTGATACTTTTGTATGCATGAAAACACAAAAACATGAATAATTATGAATTAAGAATATTCTTGTGCTTCTCAATGTATAATCATTATTAACATCACATGTTCATACTTAAGCAATAAGCCCCGAGCAGGGGGGCATTACCACTTCAGGTAATGCCCAGGGCCCATAGTTACAGGCCCAAGCAAAACAGGGAGAAATGGGTTTGTGAGTTAACTGTGTTTCCTTCTTGCTAGAACAAGAAGGAAAAACAAGGCTTTGCTGCAAAAGAGGTGATAGCCACGGCTAAATAACCAATCACTGACCAACGATTGGCGTCTGAGTGAGAAACCTCCAGGCATGTATAGAACAGATGGCGAGTATACCCCAGGTGAAGAAATATTTGTTCAAATGCAGCGTCAGGAGCACCTGTGTGAGTATATGGGGCAATATTCCTTCTGATGAAGTCTGCGCCGGATGTTCCATAGTCAGCGAGACTGGCAGCCTATTCAGTAGTCCCATAAAGGAGCCTTCAGGCTTTGAAAAAGGTTGTCCTAAGCCCAAGCAGCCGAGTGTTGAACGCTGGGTTATTTTTCATAGCCAAATATGAAATGTGCAGAATCCTCAAGAAATATTATTAGCACTTGTGCTTTTCTTCAGTATGGCTAGGTTAGCTTTTTAGACCTTTCGTTGCAACTACCTTTTGGTTTCCTTTAAAAAATGAATTTGTGTGAAGCCAGCAGGCAACAGCATACTCAGGGCTTCTTAAGTCTCGAGAGCATGAGCCTTGCAAGGCTAAAGGTTTTCTAACCTGGCACCTGAAAGCATAGCTTGGAGCACTGGGGATCGGGGCTGGTAAGGCACACAGTTCTACTGCTGAGGCCCTAAGAGCAGGTGATGATAGAGGTTTGGAGGCTCTTGATAGCTACAAGAAGCCCCAAATGCACCACTTAGAAAGTTGATATTCTCCTACCTGTTGTGTCTCTAATCATTGGCAAGCTTGGGTAGTCCCCTGTAGCCTCGGGCAAGCCTTTGAGGCTCTTAAGCAGAGCTTGGATAGCCCAGGGGATGTGCAGTTAGCATGTTCTTCAGTCACCATCTTTATAGGTACACTTGCTGGAATTGCTGGAATTCCTAAACCCAATGAAGATTACACATTCCCATTTGGGTTAAGAAGCAGACAGGGAACAGAGCGGAGCAAGCCTGTAGGATGGCCCTGCTTGGCATAGCCAAGCTTGATGTTCCTGACTATGCAAGTCTATCTGTGAATGTGAGCTCAAATGGTATAGTCCACATTCAGTTTATTAGTCAAACCTTAACAAATGAATTACTACATTTAGGAATTGGAACCGTCTGACTCTGGTTATCTTGCTAATTTCTTTCCTGTGGTAGACAACCATTTTTTGATAGGAGGGAAGTTGGCATAAGTATGCATCTAGCAGGGTGTGACCTGTACTGTCACTCTTCCTCCATGCAATGTTCATAGTTTATTTAAGCAGCGTGTAGAAAAAACGTAGGATTCTCGGTGATCCCAGGGTCATGTGATTTTTTACACCAGAAAAGAAGCAGTTATGCCAGCTGCTCTGTAAATGCATAGGAACCAGGGGTAAAATAATCCCTATGGATTTAGCCTGTTTTGAACAGATGTAAAAAACATATGTGGAATCCAGAGGGGTTGAGACCTCTCCTTCACTATTAATGGTAGATGCAGGTGGAGATTCTGGTCGTTTTACTGCATGAAACAAGGGAACCAGGGAGGGCTGCAAGCAAGAGGTTCTCTCTGACCCAGGCTGCCTGCACAGGTTACTGAAATCTCACAGCACTTTCCTCTGTGCCACAGCTTGTCTATTAGGGCCTGGTCTCTGCTGCTCGCAGGCAGCCAAGTGCCCCACACACATCTTCCCAGAGTTACCCAGTTTCTGCTTCCTGCTTCCACCTCAATGCTGATGCTACTGTGATATATTGCATCTGGTGCCCTTGCAAAAAGCTTTATGTGGGAAAAACAGAAAGAAAGGTGAAAGCAGGGATAATAGAGCATAATAGCTGTATTAAGAACTGTGTCCACACAGCACCACTAGTAGGGCACTTTGTAGAAAAAATAGACAGAGTAGAGGAACTAACATGGTCAGTTATTTTCAAATTGAAAGTAAGTAATGACATAAATATGGACCGTAAGAGACTCCTGAAAAAGGAAAAAGAATTCATCTTTCTCATGGAAAACTGTCTAAACGAGAGATCTGATTAACTCAACAACTAACAAAATAACGTGTGGATACATCAAATGCAGCGGAAACCATGGGCCCCCCCTTTAGAGATCAGGGAGAATGAGGTTTATATGGAAGTATTTGTGGCAGCCTGACCCACGGCATAGCTGAGAGAACAAACAAATCAATGCAGATGTAGAGACAATGACAAGCCTTTAAATTAGATCCAAGAAAATAAGAAAAATGTACAGATGGAACTTGAGTTTGACATTAGAAGACATACCCAGTACTTTGCAGAGTAAGATAAACAAAAACAAATGCAAGTACCAAAACAAAGTCAACCTAATGTAATATCTGAGAAAAAAGGCGAATATAGAACACACTTGAAAAAAGGACCTAAAAAGCGTAAATGAGATGCGGTGACGTCACTAGGAATATATTACACGTGACAATACGGACACAAGAGATGCAAGACTTTGGCAGACGGATGTTGACGGACAGCGGACGTGTATGAAGAAGAAGGACTCCAATGAAGAGGAAGACGCACCTCCGCGACAAGGTTTCCTGTGAACAAGCAGCAACAAGAAAAAATGAACGCTGAAGCTGCGGTGCATGCCGAAAAGAAGAAGGCGGCCTGGAACATGGAAAAAAGTATGCAGGAGCGGAAAATCTCGATCGCAGGATACATCCCAGGAACAAAATGCGATCCAACAGCCAAATTATCAAAGTTGAGACAAACAGATCACTCGACCTGGAACAGATATAAAACTAGGAGGACTGCCAATACGTCATAGGTAGAGATACCTTTAGAATAATATTATTATAAAACAATAATGCTGAATATCTCACCATTACAGGGAATTGAAAATCGAGCCGCAGTCCGATCCCATAGAGCTACCAAGAAGCCGTCTAAGGTCTGCCAAAACCCTAAATAACCAGTCTCTAGAAGAAGAACTTAAAAACGACTAAACAACAACATAGCTGAATGCTGTAGGAAAGGATAACCCATAACGAGGTAAATGAAAATAAGGAGGAAAGAAGGTACAGTATTTCGACTACTTGAATAGGATACTAGAATAACATACGGTACCCTGTTTCTTTTTACTAGAATACAGACAATAGAAGAAGTGGAAGGAGTTTAGAAAAGTCTCAGAATATTAGAAATGCCTATTGAAGAACAAGAACAGGCAGACATATGAGGAGGAGGATTAATCTATTGAAAATATCCCACAGGTATTTATGAGATTCCTTCTATATGAAAATAAAGTTTTTTGGGAATAAAAATAAATTTATTAAATGAAAGGTGAGGATGACCTTAAGCAGACAGATGTACCAGTAACATGTTGTGATAGTTTTTTAAACAAGATTAAAAAGGATGCACTAGTGAAAAAGTCATATGATAGGGATTAACGAACCCATCAGATATTTAACTAAGATATTTATATATATATGTAGGAATTGAACTACATTGAAAGACTGGTGATTAATAGAACCATCTTTAAACCTTGTTTTTCCACAGAATATCATCCAGAGGTTGACCTAGAGCTATAACAGAAGGGCTGAGGAAGGATACCTAGAGACCAGGCGAAAATTAAGGACAAGAAGCAATTTGGAAACAGAAATTGTTTCTACTTATTGTGTTTTTCTTCCCCTGAAGAATTCCCTTAAAACTAGTGTGAGAGTTGAGATGAAGAATGAAACATGTCGGGTATGTGTGTGTGAGTAATGAAAGAATGGATGAATGAAAGGCCATCTATGCAAAAACAATAAGGAGACTATCAGTCGGTACCACATAGTAGTTGAGACTGACAGAGAATATCTTATTGTGTAATTAAAATCAACAGCACATTAGATTCAAAATGAATTGCTTCTTAATGATTTGCCATAGAGAATGGTTGTTAGCATAGAAGACTGTTCTTTACATGAAAGAATAGAGGGAAATACAAAAGGAAAACAATTCAATGTTCTCAATGAAATGTGTGTATTTGTAAAAAAAACAAAAAAGATGCTATATATTTTTTATGAAAATAAAATTGTGATATTTTTTGATACAAAACTTTTTTGTGGTATGTCTAAATTTAATTGGTAAAAGACAGGCCTCTAGGGTAAAAAACTGGATGAAGATGGAAAAACAAGGGACCCTTTGCACAGATGATATCATATTGTAGGCTGTGTTTTGAAGAGGGCTGTTGCAAAGAAGTCCAAGACAAAAATATATGTCTCCATCCTCTAGTCTCTTATAGTTGTGAGGGCTACTGTGGAGTGAACAGGGTTAGTAGAGAGAGAGAGAGCGAGGGAGGGCAGTGCGTATGCAAATCAGCAGTCAGCCAGAGCCTACTGGGAGCCCAGTCCTGCAGGCCCAATGACTGCTGGCCAGCTGCCCCAGACAGTTTAAGGCAGGCTGGGCTAGTCCACAAAGCAAAGGCCAAACCGTCCTCTGGTGCTCCTTCTGACAATGCCTCCCTAAGTTTCTGAGGTCAAGAAAAAGCCCACATGCAGCACTCATCGAGAGGTCTCTGGCGGATCAGGGGCGTGAAGAGCAGAATGCAGACCATGGCCACTGGCGCAGGCCCACACTAGATGCAGATGTGCATTTCAAAGCTTTGGTTCCTTCCCTCTTTTGGCTTTCAGTGCACCTCAGAATGCCTTTGTTGTTCTGGGTCAGGGGAGCGAAGCATCCTTTTCTCTGCAGGTGTGACCTGTGCTAGAGACACATGGGATTTTTCCAACTGGACCACAAGCAGAGTGTATGCTCCATGACCCTACTCCACACAGGAAAGGAAACTAAAATGGCACAGAAAGTAATATGCAATTGGACAGCTTGCCTCTGCATGTTCACAGCCTTCTATGTCATTGGAAACACCATCAAAATGAGTACCTAAGAAGGGACACACACCAAAATACAACTATTGAAGATGATTGTAAAAACTTGTGCCAAAGAAGATATGTCCCAGAAAAGCTCAATTCTTTCACTACCCAATAGGATGCTATGCCCCATGGGGAACCGGTGAACAAAAGCTGTAGGAACCTACACCATGTTCCAAAGGATGAGGTGCTGCCACGCAGGTCAAAGAGGCAAGCAGCAAGAACGAAGCAATGGCACACAGCTGAATAGCTGCTTGAAATACTGCATAATGCTCACATAAGCTGTCAGAGGACAACAAACCTCAGAGGGGGGTTTCATTCTGGACAGGCACAAACCTGTCACCACGCCTTATCGAGACTCGGAGGACCAATCTATTTTGGATAATCATTAGTGCCTCATTTACCACCTACTTTTCATACTATAATTAATTCCTTGTGCCTGGAGATACTTCATAGTTTGCAGTGTTGCTTAAGGACAATCCTGTCTTGCGTTATCCCGCCGAGGAAAAGACATATGTGGGGTTGAAATGTTCCAACCAAAAATGTTGGCACAGGAAAGGTAGCATTCTTGAAAGACCAAATCTTGTTGACACTTTAGTACACAATGATTGTTATCTGTCTCGCACTGTATTCCCCATATTATTTGTTATCATGTAAGAAATGATCACGAAATTCAATTGTTTCATTGGCACATTGTGTAACGCTCGGGAATCCAAGAAGGAGGTGATTAATGATAAATGATAATAATAATAATAATAATAAGGCTTTCGTGTAGTGCTTAATGACAAATTGATCCTGCTTCAAGGCATTTCACTAATTGCTGTCATTGCAATCCTACATAATGGCTCACAGTCCTGCAAGCTCAGAAGGTTCAAGGGCTGAGTCTTCCATGCTCGGATTCGGACCTGTGACTGCAAGGGATACACAGATATTTGAGGCAAGTGCTTTACTTACTGAACTACCTTACCATTGGCATAGGAATATAATATGGCATGGCAACTGAATCTGGCATATGACAGGGCCTTGTCCTCGCTTAACTCTCCCTTAAAAATCTTCAACCATTCCCAGAGATATTTGTGTCCACACATCTCCACTGCTACTGCTTTGTTAGTACATTGGCCATCTCTACTTGCCCTACTCGTCAGATCAGTATCGTGACTCACACAGTATCCGAGATTGCCGTAAACAAATTAGGAGATGGGGGTCACCACCGTTGTAGCTCTCAGCACCGAGGCGAATCTGCTCTGCCCGGGATATCCAGACTAGATCTGAGGATGGGACGAGAGAGTAAAGGTGAACTAGGAGGACAAAGTAGAAGCAGATACAGACAAGCTGAACAGAAACTATTGGTGAGGCTCAGGGTAGGCAAGACGATGAGATGGTGCTAGGTTTGGCTTGATTGCATGGAAACTCAAATGTGCTCACTGGAGCCGTTTGGCTGGCAGAGGAGTAAACCAACACAAGGGGACAAAGCGGAAGGGGCTACTTTAGATGGCTGGCAGGTTATTGGTACTCAAAATGCAAGTGCTGCTTATAAATGTGTGGTTCTGTCAAGGGCTTGAGGCATGATCAAGCATTCCCTTGCAGCGTGGAGGCTTAGCTGGGAGTAGGAAGGGATATTTACTCCAAATCCAAACCAGTAGGATAATCCTGAGTCTGCTGAGCATAAGGCAGTGATAGAGGACAGTAAAAAAAGTGACAGCTGAAAAAGGTGAATTTGAGAGGGTGAAAGAGGAAGAGGTACAGAAATGCATGAGGAAGTGTGGGAAGCCCAAAATGTATCCACCAGACCTTCCTCGCTACCATATGAAATAGATTGTCCCTTGGGATATGGGAGAAGTCCAGCAAAGCAAGCTGTATAGGAGTGAGTAAAAAGTCCAAACCTAGAGTGATTGTGAAGAAAGGAGTAAGTGAACCTTCTTGCACTCTCTGCACAAATCACAGTCAAGGATAAAAGATGGCTCTAATACTAGTAAATATGTGTTTGGATGGTATGCGATGCGTCAGGATAGGGAACGGGATTGTGGTAGACAATATATTGAGAGTAATAGCCAAAGTAAACAACATCCTTGCAGATTAAACTGGAGGAATATATATACCAGTAGGATATCATCAACGTACACAACTAGGGCACCTTTTATCCTCTTTTTGTAATGTTCTGTGGTAGACTCTTTATGGGGGATTATGTGAACATTTGGTTCGGCGGGTTGGGCATGTGCTTGGGTGATCACAGATGAGTCAGGGCTCTGGAAAGTCTCCCTCCTGTGATAGGTGTCTGTTACTTCTGCATCAAATGCCTCCAGATGCCTCACACATGTCACACTCTTTTGTGTTTGAAGATAAGAAAGGCACCAAGAGTTCCTTTAAAGGCCACTAAGTTTATGCACCCTCCATTGGATCGTATAGGCAGATTTTGTGTGGCGTCATCTGCTGCGATATTAGATAGCGTAGCTATCTCACGATGCTGCATATTCTCCACATTCCCAGACATTTTAGTGAGAATATTCATAACAAGTGAATGGCTAAAATGTTAGGGATCAGATAGATCAATTTCAGGGAAATGTACGGTATTGATGGCCAATTTGGGAATTTTGCACGAGCCGGCACACGCCTGTGTATTCCCATTTAGTCTGTGGAATCATTCCTCCTCCATAACAGAGTCAGATCCTGCTTGGCAGCTGCCTCATTCTCTGAGAAGTTGGGAAGGACTTTCCAGTGTGAGTGTCCAGGTCCACTGCTCCAAATGGGATTCAACTTTAAGGACACAGAAGAGACTGCTTGAACTTTATGGGGGAGCGCAGAGACAAGGGGCGTACACATCTTCTTGAAATGTGAGGGCAACCCGATGGGACACCTTGGTCTTAATCTGCTAGTCATCCAGGACAGGGTGTGTGTGTATCCGGAGTGGAGTAGAGGTCATGTTCCTGCAATGGGGGCCAGTATCCAGAAAAACCTTATCCAAGCGGTCCTCCAAGATGACTCTAATCAGTCATTGAGGAATGCCTCCCACAAGAGATAAAACTGTTTAATTATTGCTTTTATTCAACATAACAGTTTCACTGCCTGTCTGTTCAACAGTGAATGCAACTCCCCAATTCAATAGTGATTGAAGAAAGTCTCTGTCAACCTCCTGCGCTGGGCAATTGTTTTGTATGTAAGGCCTCAACCTAGAGCTGATAAGTTAGGCACTTCTCTATGCACCTCAGAGTGATTTAAAATGCTAAACAAATACATATCATGGGTTTTTGGATTGTGCCGAATACAAAACAATCACGGTAAAGTGAACACATTCATAAATTCCATCTTATTATTAATAATGCGTTTGATGCATCATATCCTCGTGTTTTGAGCTCTGTGCTCTTCTGCAGGGCTTTCAATATGGTTGTTCCTTGTATGTCGGTACTTTCTCTATAAAGTACATTCTGGTAGTGTTCTTATGTGTGGTTCCACGCACGTTCTCCTAGCAGCTCGCGGTGTACGATTGTATGCTGTCGGCTATAGCTGGAAGCTCCACGACTTCCGTCTATTAGATCTTGATATGCTCTTCCGGCTGGGTCTTCCTCCATCGGTGCGTGGTTACACCTGCCTGTTATACCGAGCTACTTAGAGAGAGAGAAAATAATAATGCAAAGGAGAAGAACACGAGCAAAGGCTCAGCACGTGGGAGCTATAGGGACACCTAGACCTCGTCCCAGAAGGAAACAGTTAGGAAAAGGCCTCCTGTCACGATGGTCATGGGCGAAGGAGCCAGAGGGAGACAAGGGGGACTTATCCCCCCCCACATTCCAGAGTGGGGGGTGAATCAAGATGTGTCCCCCTCACATATAAGAGCCCTGGGCACAACACTGGTGAGCTAAATGTCCTCCAGCCCCCGACCCCCACATTTTGCTATCAGAAGCACCTTTCTTAGGTGTGACTTGGTAGGCCATTTGCACGGCAAAGGAGCATGCCCAACAGAAATTCCCCTGTGCCATCCAGTTCACTAGCACATCTGCATCTGCTTCCAAGACAATTGAAGTGTGTACACAAATTAAGTTCCCTTTTAAAGATGAGTTTAAACCCATTACATCCACTACCTCGACACGTTACAACATACATTGGCAACAGTTGGGGCTTTTGTGCAGGGATAAGTAAGGCACGTGCCAGGCACTGCCATAGTGGTATTAACTGGACATCGATGGTAGCTGGTGCAAAATGTTGGAGTACATGGGCATCTAATAGCAGTGCCTGGCAAAGGCATACTACTTATACACAAGCCAACACTGTCGGCTTTTCCAATGTTTGTTTTTAATAGGACTGCAGTGAAGGACAAGCATAGTGCTTATACATTGAGTGGCTGAAGGCTGACCTGGTTAAGACATTTTTGTTACACATGTGGGGGGTTTAAAACTCCAATTAAGTCATTAACTCTCACAAGACTGCATAGTTTGATGGTAAGGCCAGAATAAAGCAAGGTCAAAAGGTTCCCATGAGGAGGTGTTTTGGGTGGGGAGGGGCAAGCACTGGCTGGGAATGGCCACAGGGATTAGCATGGCCATGGGCAGTCAGTGGGCAAATAACCAAACAACACCTATAAGCTGTAAATCCCTCCTGATACATAATTTCTCCCTACCTATACTTTAATGCAATAGTTTTGATTTATTGGTGGCGCCACCTAATAGCCTAAACTAAAAAGGGTTCATTTTTGCCTTGATATCAAATGTTCTTAAAATAATACATTACAGAAAGCTGAACGTTTGTGACAAAGAATATCAATTTTAGGTGACCATTTAACACAGTTTCTTTTGGAGTGGGACACATCTATATAATAACCTAGCATAAAAATAATTTGTCAAATGCATACATGAATGTTTTGAGGATGCCTTTTCCGCCCGGCCGTATTTTCATTCCTTTGAATGGCAAAGAGGGGGCTTGGAACAGAATTGCCTTTTCTGCCATCACATCATCCAATTCATATAAAGGCACATGACGTTTTCATGCTGGCACATATGCTTTGCATTCTTATCGAATCTGCCTTCTTTTTGAACCACCTAAAAGCAGGCGAATTACAAAGGAATCCATTGCAAACACTGCCTGTTATGTATAGATGGCAAGTGACGTTTACTCAATTTGCACTACAAATTTAAAATGTTAAGGTAAACACTCTGGTTGCTGCAAGGATCAAATTCAAATCCCTCTGCATCCTCCATAAGGCTGGAGGACCGGGGCCGGGGACCACGCTATCTACAACTTGCTCTCACTAAATACTCTCCCTCCAGATCTTTACGTTCCTCCGACACCAACTCTCTGTGTGTCAAGCGCTTTGCTAAACAGCGAGCTGGTGGCCGATCTCTTTCTTCAGCTGGCTCCTTCCTATGGAACAGCCTCCACCTTCCTCTTCATCTTGAGCCGGATCTCCTCCAATTTCCGGAAACTCCTCAAGACTTTCCTCTTCACCTCCTCCTTCCCCTCATCCCGTCTCTACTAAACCCCACAGTTGCTGAGATTGGAGACCAGGGCCCTTATGTGTCCTCTTGGGCCCTGGCCTCCCACCCCCAATTGCCTTCAGCCTCCACCTGCTCACAGCACTTACCTGACACCCACTGACCTATGCCACCATATGCTTGCACTTACTTATTTACTGTCAACTGACCACTCACCTAGGCACTTACAGCTGCTCACACCCTAGCACTTTCTTCTTGGTACAATTAGCACTAACCCCCGCCCCCACTCCGTCATCCCCTCTCTCTCTCTGCCCTTATACGTTCTGAACGCTCACAAGGCTTAGTAAGTCAACCTCTGTCTGTCATCGCTATTTGATTTTCATTCCCATGTTCCCTCCCTATTGCCCTGTGGGCGCTTTGAAATGCAATTTATTTGATGTATAAGCGCCTTACCAAGGCACAATAAATAAATAAGTTCACCGCCTGGCTAAAGAAGGCAGTATGCAGTTTCTACTTAGATCTAAAATTGGCAGATTTACATGTCTTTATTGAGCCTGTGGATGGAGACCCAGTCATACACTGTGGACTCTTCTCTTCGGATGACCAATCATCGAGTCAGTAACCTCCGTCAGAAGCAGGAAGCAAAGGCTTGTAACTTAGTACATGATCCTTGGCCTGTCAGACAGAGTGTGCTAACAATAAGGTGTTCTGGCTACTGTCTTCCACTTAGCAAAGGTAGCCAGCATAGCAAGCAGGTCAAATGCCAAATGTGCTGCACATGAAGGCCTAGCCCAGTGCATGGTGTGATCACCAAGTCTTGCATTGATTGGCGATATTGGTGTAAGAGCATTCCAATGTGTGGCACCTGTGGAGGAAAAAGGGGTAATCTTTGTTCAGTATATTTGAATAATGCGTGTAATGGACAACCCCACCACATTGATGGGAATTCTTGCCATACCTCTACAGGGGCCTGAAAGGTCACAGAACACACACGATGGCCTTGAAGAGCCACCAGCCAGGTTTTCTATGCCCTTCTGAGGATGGAGGCTGCATATACTGTCTACTCCTTGCGAAGACACCATTTCTGTGGGTGGCGTATTCCCTATTCCTACAGTGAATGGGGATGCTGTAGGAGAGCAGTACTCTCAGTCAAGGATCCGTGGACCAACAGCATGCACTGACTTTTCAGGTGATCAGAAAAGAGAAGAAACCCTGCTCTTCTTGGCAGAAAAGAGAAGATCCCTGACATACCCATAACAGGTGTGGTTGGCAGGAGAATAGCATTGTTGCCATTCTCACAGAGGGCTTGTACTCTGCATCTGATCCTCAACTTGACTGATACACTGAACGCAAGAGACTGTTGCCCAATAGCCCTTGTGTAGACATGCTGAAGACTCTGAGGGTCATGATTGCCAGGCAGAGCTGCAGAGACACCATTCACACTCACAGGGGTCCACCATCCAGCCCTATCCTAAACACAAACGTTTGATTAACCCAGCCGGATGGTAGTGGTATTCCTGAAGGGAGAAGGGGAAAAGGACTTATTAAACCTCATTTGTTTGTCATTTCAACGCCTTCCGAATCCATATCATCCTCCACTTCCAAGCAACCGCTCTTGTCTGGTGTTTCCTGTGCCTTTAAGGGGATGCCTCACACCCATATGTGTACTTTAACCGTAAGGATGCCCCACCAAGCAGCATCTATTCAACATAACAATTAGAAACCAAATAAACATCATAGTTGATTGGTAATTTTGGATTATATCTTAACCCTGGACTCTTCTATCCCAGAATGGGCTGAAACCCCTAACTTTTCAGTGAAAAGCCACAGACACTGCTTGGAAGATGGTTGCATAGCGAGACCTGCAAAAGTAATGAGAACAAATGCTCCTTTTTTCACATCAATACAGTCACAGCACAATCTGTGCAGTTTATACCCAGGAGAATGCCTGGAATCCCCCCTCCCCAATACCCCTTTTCCCCACTACTGAACAATAGTCATGGCAGAGCACAGTCCATTCGTAGTCCTACTTTTATATTAGTGCCCTGTCCTGGTTTTTCATTTTCAGAATCTGGTCCCCTTAACCCGGAGCATGCAGCTACGCTTAGTTGCTCCCTTATGACACCCCCATCACAGCCACACATTGCACACTGCTCTCACCATGGTGGTCCATGCGTCACTGGGTCTCGCACAGGATAATAAGAGATAACACTAATGGTCGAAGTGGGCGGGAGCGGTAATCCTCTACTTTTTTTCAATTAAGTTTTACTGTTCCTATACTTTTATTTTGAAAATAAACTGTTCCTGAATGGTTTTGTTTTAAAATAAAAGTGTATGAAGCTGTAGGAACGTGCACTTCAATGCACTGCACTGAGCATTCCTTTAAACAGCAGGAGTGTTTGGGGTTTAGTTTGCGCGTGGGTAGGGTGACCACACGTCCCGCTTTTCCCGGGGGAATCGGCCTGCGTTCCTGTGTCCCTGGAGTTTTTTAAAATTTGAAAAACCCCGGCCGTGGTTTGCAAGGGTAGGAGCTATGGTCTCGGTTTTTGCCGGGACACCCTTTCGAAATCCCGAAATCGGGTCCCGACGCAACTCTTCTGGCACAAATGCCCCCATTTGCTCCCCCTTCCCTTCCCTGGCGCTCTCCTCCCATGAAAGGAGTGTGCATGTGAGCACACTCCCTCCCGCTTCCGCAAAAGGCCAGCCACATAGAAGTAGGACTACAGGTTTATTTGTATTTACGGTTGACCTACTTTTATGTATGGACTGTCAGTTTGTTTTTTATCTGGTCACCCTACCCGTGGCCTCCTTCACAGCAAAGCTCAGTTGAAGCTGCACGGCCAGACTCTGCAGCCTGCACTCTCGGCGGCGCTGGTCTACAGGGGACCATTATCACATGCCGGATGTTGACACTGCACATCCACCGATCAGTTACCATATCCCTTGCATGGATTCCTCTTTGACCAATGCAAATTGTAGACTGTCGTCAAATTCTAGTCTGGACCTCTGGGTTTAATCACTCACAAAAACAAGATACTACCAGGCTCCTTGTTTTTACAACACATTCAACTATCAGGAAGCAGCTGTTTGCTGTCCTTGACCCTTTGAACTTGATGTGTTACGCTTGCCCACCATGACGAGGACCTGTGTCAAGTAATTATTGTCCGTGGAATCCCCCCAATATCATTGGGAACTACTGTTTTTCATTCTGCCCCGAGGAAGGCAGTTTCAAATTTTGAAGGCCGACAGGTGGCCCGCCGGTCGTAATCAGGTCCTTGGTAGTTGGAACCTTTTCTTTATGTTCCCTGAAATCAAAACATCCCGGACCTTATCCAATATTGGTTTGGATATCTTTTACTTTCGAATTTTACGTAGGCAGACCTGTTATTTGACATTTATTGTTTGTTCTTTCAATATTCATGTACTGGCAGGCCTGTTTACCTGACATTTATTGTTTGTTTGGTTTTCTTCGATATTTATGTACTGTGGCACATTCATTTATTTTGGCAGTGCATTGTCTTTGTTGTTCCAGACTTGTAAACTGATTCTACAGCTGTAACACACGCATCTATTACTGTGCATTCTAATTGGTCTCTTTGTGAAGTTAGTTTTTCTCATTATTTATTTATTGTCAAAACATATATATATTTTTTCATTGTTTTCATGATTTTTGTTAACCATTATATTTAATGAAATACAGCATTATTTCTTACACACCAGTCTTTTTGGTTTTTAACTCATCCTCTCTTTGTGTTACAAAGGGCAATTCAATTAGGATATCTTTTGATACCAGTCAAGAATACGTAGGAGCATTTCATTTTCGATTCATTATACAGCTTTTTGGATTTTTTGTTTTCATTATATTAGTCCCCCACCATAGCTGTACCACTTTAAAAGGGGCCACCCACATTTTTAGTCCACCCTACGCGTGGGAGCTGGCGTGGCGATGGGGCTTGTGGAGAGCCAGCAGGGAACATAGTTCCACTACTTCTTTTCATGCGCTTCGACCACTGCAGAACACGGATATGCAGAGGACTGGGGAGGCACGTGCAGCTTATTCCATGCTGCTGCTCGTAAACAGGCCTGGAACTTGCACTACCCCACTATGTTTCATGCCCTTGGGCCAGCACGCCATCTTAGATTCCGTGTATGTAACCCAGGCAGACTCTGCCCCAATGGTGCTGCGCATTGCAATCGCTGAGAGCAATGACAATGAGGCAAGAGTGTCACTGGTTGCGTGGCATCCCCCCAGCAGAGAGGAGGAGGAGTAAATAGTATGGCTTGCATCTATCCCTGTCAGCCTGCATGTGTAAAACCACGCACACATGCAGGCTATCGGTGGCCTGGTAACTGAACCATTTAGTGGCGTTCTGTAGTTTGGGACGCACTATGCTCCCTCACGCTAGAAATGACCCTGCTCGGACCTGCTGCACTGGCATATCTTAGTAGCAGCAGTAACGTGTGCAGAAGCCAGAGCACACCCTCAGCTCTTAATACTCCAGGTGCACATTCCTCCACTGATGCCCCTAGGCTTCAGCTTACAAGGCTCACATGCATCCCACACTGCCAGGCCACACCGGTCAGGGGCACCAACCTTTACATGTACCCTTCTGACCTTCACGGTACAACCTCTGACCCAAGTGATGTCAGGGGAAGTGGCATTAATGGCATGTGTGTGGAGGTGACACAATGGCTAGACCTTGTTTTTTTTAACCACAGTCTGCTTTCCATGAAACATTACAAGGGATGCAGAAAAGAGTTTAAATTAATCGAAACCACTTACATTGCTCTGGGCAACTTTAAATAATTGGTGACAGGATTCAGATTTGTTTGCAACCAGCTGGATCCCAAAAGTAATGTGGAAACAAGCTAAAACGGAGGGCATGGAATATTGCCCAGAGCAATTGTGGTGGTCAGGACTAATTAAAAGCTTTTGCATCCTTTGCTTTTTTGTAGTTAAGAAAAGGCCTCCCAAATGAGTTAGTCACAATATACAAACCCACTTACATTGCATTGCATTACTTTTTGATTTCAGTCCGCTTTCTGCCCCAGAATTACATTTCTTAAATGTCATCCGTTATTTTTCCCCTATCCTCAAGATACCCAGCAAAGAGATAATTTGAGTATAATTTGTAAGGTTCCTCAGCGGATTGATGGACCATTTTCAGCGACCTGCGAGCAAGCTGCTAGGCATGAGTTTCTATCCGGGATGTGCTGGTGAGTTATTGAATCCTTCTGAGGCTGATACAATGAGTACCATTAATAATAATTAATAATGTAGCATTTATATAGCGCTACAAACCCTCAGGTATCTGAGCGCTGCTTATTATTACCCACAGTGCATGGTGCTCATTTATCGACCTTGGAAGGATGAAAGGCTGAGCCTGGCCCTGCCAGGATTTGAACCTGCATCAGCTGGCTTTGCACAGATGTTAAAGCGAGCGCTCTACACGCTGTGCTATCGGACCGGCCGGACATTGTGATGACTCATGCCCTCCTGCCTGGGTGATAGAATGAGGAAGTTGCTTGTTTCCTTAAGTCCTACGGGAGATGTTGCCAGTTCTTCACCATCCAAAAGACAGAGCAGCATGCAGTATCCTATGTGCAGGAGAGAGGGGGACACAATAGTGCAATCTGTGGATGGTAGCGTGCCTCAGCAAGCAACACCATGCCTAAAGGCAGGTTCTTTTCCTCCACCTACACACTCATAAGGGTGCAGCAGATGGAGAGCCATTGGCCAGTGCCTCTCGGCTGAAAGGCGGGATTGCATAGGGCTAGCAGATTCCTAAAACACCTACGGCCCAGGAAAGCCGCCTTGCCAAACAACCATTGTAGTGCCTCATTTATTTTACCTCTGTTGAGGTGTGTACCATGGCTCACAAGTGATGGTCCCATGACCAATGACCATGCTAAGGTACAGTCAGGGCTCAAGTGGAGGGTACACACGGGTGGACGGAGTCCACCCACCTTTTTCAGTCCCCCCAGTTAAAATGAGAAACATTGAATGTCCTCTTTGAATTTATGAATTAAAGCCGGATCGAACTGCAGTTGTCAGGTTTGCATGCCGAACACTTCACCACTGCACTATATAACCTGATGAAAAATGACTAACAACTAAAGGTGAAATGTCCCATTTCGGTTCGGTACTTCAAGTTCCAAGGAAAACATTTGTATTGGTCGTTGGAGTTTAAAACATGCACATCTTTTAACGTTTTCATAAACACTGTTAGAAGAAAATATCCTTTCTTGATTTTGTGTGTGTTGATTTTTAGACATTTTTTTACACATGCGGTGTGTGGGCCAGTACAGACGCCTGGGACTCGCAGGGCCACATTTTCTGGAGATGGGTGAGAGTGGCTTTACAATAGAGAAATGGTTGTGTTTGATTTCCCTTCCGGCTGTAGTTGGATGACTATTGGATGGTTCTATACCACTGCCGGGAATGTCGGTGAAGATGTCCTCACCTGTTGAGTTGAAACGTACAGAGGACTGGCGTTGATCGCATAAAGGTATGCCACTATTGTAATGAGGAGACTCGACCTATGTGGGTGATATAAATTCTGTGCGATGGAAGTAAAAATTAAAAGGAGGAGGATGTGGAAATCCCTCCCTTGTTAATGAGTAGGTCATTATGTGTTTTGTGTCTTTTGCAGCAGGGTGGAGGGTGCAGGGGCCAATGTGAGGCTGTTTTTCAACTAAGGAGTCCTAATAAATTGGATTGAGAAATAAATTTTCCAGTCAGAGGCCATTACCATGCCAACAAGCAGGTACTTTTGTTAAACGTGAAGTTTGTGTTTTCTGCACCGACATTGACCGGATGCGACTCAATAACACTTTCCTCTGTTTTACACAGATGAATTGATTCTGGTCTGTACTAGTGTTTTCTCTTTTCTTTTCCTTTCTTATGTTCACCTTTGACGTTTGGGATCTATTGATTGAAGTTTTTTTCCATGTCTTCAATAAATATGACCAGCAACCAACTGATCATACAAGAATCAGAAGCTTCACTAAAGAACTTCAGTGGACAGCCCCTGATGAATGTGCAACCACTATGGTGCTAGGGACAGAAACATGTTGGGCTGCCAATTGTTTTTACACAAATCAGACTAGTAGGGATGTATTACTTGTCCTATTGTGGTAGATGGAATGGTTGTAGGTTTTTATATTCATTATTATATACATGTGCCATATGTGAGGTGATTTTTGCATCTTATCATTTTCTTGTGGGTGTTGTTTTTATAGAACTCTTTTAGGTTTCTACTATGTTTAAAAATGAATATGAATTTGTAATAAAATTGAATTTGTAATTATTTCAGGACCTAGCTATATGGTTCAAATAAGAATCAGTGACCAGTTTGAGTTGTATACTGCATATACCTTTCTCTTCTATTTTCCTATAGATTTTATGAAAGGCAAATGCCATCTGTCCTGTGCAATTTGGGTGGTTATGCAGAGCCAATTTAATGAAATGTGAATATTTCACATTGATATGCAAATTTCTGGCGACGTCACATCCCATTGCGTTTGTTGATGAGTCCCCCACTTACATTTTTTAGGACTTGCCCCCTGAGTACAGTTGTGTGAGTGATGTGCACTATTATAGCTGGAGCAAACACTGTAGTGTGTTAAACCATGTATGAGTGAGGCTTTTTGTGCAGTGCAGTTCACACTTGCCAGAATCACTTCACAGTGATATCAGTTTTCGAAGTCCAGAAAACGAACATCGATTTAGGAAAAATGATTTGCAGTTTGAACATATGTCGCTTCACACTGCACATTTTTCTGTTGCATCCAGTTGTCCTGGTTTCAACATCCTTCAGGATGGATGTACGGGAAATAATAGATTTTTAGCTCACATCATTCTATATTCTTGTACAGTATTTCTAGTTTCATTTTGCCAGCCTAAAACATGGAACTATATGTACCAGCATGTAATCTGATGGGAGCATACAAGCCAAGAGTCTCAGAGCATCTCACCAGGGCCCACCTGAGACGTCTTTAAATTGCACGTGGGACAAAACCAACTGCTTTTTCTCAGTATTTCAAATAATAATGCTTCTTATTGGTTTGGACGATGTGAATACAAGTTGTATATTCACCAAAAATAAATATGCAATGAGCTGCATCAATGAGTGGCTTTCAATCTGTTCTGCACGTATCTGACTGAAAAAAGTTCCCTAATCTCGAAAAACATCAAACCATGGCAGAGAGTTTGCACTGTCATAACAGGTCAATCCCTTCATTGTTTGTTTGTGTGCTAGACATAAGAAGTGAAAGCAGTCTATCTAGAAGGTACAATCCTGGGGGAACTGGTGGTCATCACTTCTTCTCAGCGTTGTCATGTTCCGATACGAGCATGAGACATGTTAATTTAGCCGGTGATTGACACACCCTGTGTAGGAATGGCTTTTGACACAGTATAAATCGGAAATAGCATAACTGATCGTCTTGGGTAATGATGATAATGATGTGTTATTTATATGGCGCCTTTATCCAAAGCGCTTTACAGAGCACATATTTACATACAATATCACCTAACCGAAATTGGTACTCATTTATCGACCTCTAAAGGATGAAAGGCTGAGTTGGCCTTGCTGGGATTCGAACCTACGAATCACGCTCAGATCGCAGCAGCGAGCGCTCAACGCGCTGAGCTATTTTACCGATAACAGTGACCACTGCACTAAAATAATGTGTGCATTCATTTTGACTAAATTCATCTGAACAACATGTAAAAATGTGCGGTACCAACACTTTTGTCTCTGTTTGAATTTTCACTGTACTATGCACTTTAAAATGTTGGTGTTGTATGTAAAGTGAGTCCCTTTTGATATATACATATGAGTACGTTGTTTATGATGTAATGAATAAACTGTATGTTTAACATTGTCTAAAATATTTTTGAAACCCGTGTGCAGTGATTGAATTACCTGGCTGCAGGGTGGTCCTAAAGTTGAAATGAAACAGGTGGGGGGCGGGGGGTAGCTTGTTGTGTTATATGCTAAGAAAATTTGCACCGCCAAATATGTGTCACTTGTCGACAAATGTTTTATTTCAATCTATGAAAAGTTGCAATCCCTTGAATTTTGTAATTGCTGCATGCTAGCATGTAAAGTATCCTGCCGTTCCCATGCCACACTTTAAATCAACAGGCTTCACACTAGCGATGGACCCTCCCTACGTCCTGTCCACACCACACTCAGACAAAACCTTTGAGGAAACCGAATTCAAGCCATAACCACTTTGAGCAGTGTTTGTTCCTTGGGATAACTTGGCATCGTGTGTTTTATGCGTTTGCTCTGCTTGAGTTGACCGTGCCTAACAGCAGGTGGGAATATCTGACTGCTGTGTTAATAGCCTGCCATCAGACAGTTTCTCTCAGCTAATGGGCCAGAGACAACAAAGAAAAAGCCAAGCAAAGAAGAGTTTACTTTCTCTAGTCGATAGGTTGCTGTCCTCGGAGCGCGCTGTCCCCCCCCTCCCTCCTCGGATTTTCCCAATGGGGGCTGGAAAGCTCCAGCCCCCATGTAATCAGTGTCATTGACACCCGTGGCAGATGTAGGCTTCCGGAATGACAATAAGCACAGCAAAACATGTGCTGTCAACAAATGTGAATACAAACACATGTCCATAAGGTCATGAAAGAGAGAGTGATTTATCAATAAATTGAGGGTATTTCCTGTGAAATGGACATGTTTCCGTACAGCGACATAAGTACATTATGGGCAAAGGCAACATGATTGTGTTCTTACGTGGGAATACTGGCATATCCCTGCGCAGCTGCCTTGGGCATGTCTTCTTTCAAGACAGAGTCAATGAGGGTGTGTTCATACTGGCATATGTTCGCACAGAGGTCATGGGCCCGTCTTTTGTTTCTGTGTCATAACTGGCATGCTTGGGCCCAGCCAACATGAAAATATCTTCTTACACTGGCAGAACACGGTATCCAGCGATAATGTTATCTGGGAAAGGGTAGCAGGGGGCAACATTGCCCCAAATGTGCACTCCCACGAAAATCAAGCACTTTCCCCAAATATTCTAGGACTCGAGTTACAATAGAAAATTGTACCCGTCCTAGAATATGTGGGGGAAGGCTTTTAAGGGTGCAGGGAAAAAGGTCACCTACCTGGCGACTTTTTACCAGGTGACATTTTCACATAGAACCCAGAAAATTGGCATATATTGTGGGCAAAGACATCTTGAAAATGCTCCTGTGTACTACTCGTGACCAGGCATCTACTGGATTGTGTTACCCTACAAAACGTATTGAAAATTGTATGGCTTTTACCCATTTTTCACAGAAAGTGTGCTGTAAAATACACAATTTCAACAGATGTTTTAAAAAAATCTCAGGTCCCGCCTCAAGCCCTCTTTATTGGCTAAGCCTACCTCGCTACACTGTCACGCTCATTTGCGGGAAATATTTGCAGCACCCAATAAAATCTTTTACAGCCCCCACTGCATCCTACTTCTCTTGAACATGCACATACGTGACCTGTCAGAATCAGAAGAGGAAGGCCCTACATTAAGTCAAACACAACTAAAGCTACTTATTTCAAAAGTTAAAGAACTGCAACTCCAGCAAAAGTGGATAGTCATTGACAAAAGATCTCCACATATCAGAGAGGCTGAGACTTTCCCAGTGAAAAATAGGAAATGAGAACCGCAGTGCCTAGGTAGAAGGTACCTAAGCACGAGAGACAGACACACAGACAGATGGATAGATAAAGGTGTGGGCATAGGAAGGTAGAAAGGCAGCCAGGCATCACTAACGTAGAGCGGTATCGTATGTCTGAGTCTTTGCCCACAACCCAAATTAGATCAATTTGGCCACTAGCCTAAAACAAATCATTTACTTGTAGTATTAAAGAAAAAAACAGACTCCAACAATACCTGTCAAGCAGAACTAGTACTACTCGGTATAGAGAAACAGGTCACTGTATTCCTCAGAGATCACAGGCTATGAAACCAAAAGCCCTACCAATTCAAACCACTCAACACTCGCACAACAAAAGCCCGCAGTAGTAACTCCAAAGGTTCTACGCGTACTTAAGGTGAAACCTCACATTCACCACCAAACAGTGCAAAAACAAAAACGCACAGCCTATATCTGCAGACAAAGGTAGCTAGAAAATGATACACAAACCACAGGGAATCCATATTCAAGCACAGCATCACATGCAGTGCTACCCAAGAGAACACTAGCAGATTATCAACTCACAGTGTGGAATCCTCAACTAAGAGCCATCAAGTGTAGCGTCTGCGACCGCTGGCCGAAGATGGGAAGAGGCAGGAACAGAGACACTTTGAAAGCAGAGTCAGACCGGCTCTGCCAGCAAGGTCACCTGGGACTCACAGAAACAGAATCTTCTTCTCCCGTCAAGTGTAGGGTCTGCGATCGCTGGCCGAAGATGGGAAGAGGCAGGAACAGAGACACTTTGAAAGCAGAGTCAGACCGGCTCTGCCAGCAAGGTCACCTGGGACTCACGGAAACAGAATCTTCTTCTCCCGTCAAGTGTAGGGTCTGCGATCGCTGGCCGAAGATGGGAAGAGGCAGGAACAGAGACACTTTGAAAGCAGAGTCAGACCGGCTCTGCCAGCAAGGTCACCTGGGACTCACAGAAACAGAATCTTCTTCTCCCGTCAAGTATAGCGTCTGCGACCGCTGGCCGAAGATGGGAAAAGGCAGGAACAGAGACACTTTGAAAGCAGAGTCAGACCAGCTCTGCCAGCAAGGTCACCTGGGACTCACAGAAACAGAATCTTCTTCTCCCGTCAAGTGTAGGGTCTGCGATCGCTGGCCGAAGATGGGAAGAGGCAGGAACAGAGACACTTTGAAAGCAGAGTCAGACCGGCTCTGCCAGCAAGGTCACCTGGGACTCACAGAAACAGAATCTGCTTCTCCCGTCAAGTGTAGGGTCTGCGATCGCTGGCCGAAGATGGGAAGAGGCAGGAACAGAGACACTGTCAAAGCAGAGTCAGACCGGCTCTGCCAGCAAGGTCACCTGGGACTCACAGAAACAGAATCTTCTTCTCCCGTCAAGTGTAGGGTCTGCGATCGCTGGCCGAAGATGGGAAGAGGCAGGAACAGAGACACTGTGAAAGCAGAGTCAGACCGGCTCTGCCAGCAAGGTCACCTGGGACTCACAGAAACAGAATCTTCTTCTCCCGTCAAGTGTAGGGTCTGCGATCGCTGGCCGAAGATGGGAAGAGGCAGGAACAGAGACACTGTGAAAGCAGAGTCAGACTGGCTCTGCGAGCAAGGTCACCTGGGACTCATAGAAACAGAATCTTCTTCTCCCGTCAAGTGTAGGGTCTGCGATCGCTGGCCGAAGATGGGAAGAGGCAGGAACAGAGACACTGTGAAAGCAGAGTCGGACCGGCTCTGCCAGCAAGGTCACCTGGGACTCATAGAAACAAAATGTACTTCTCCCGTCCAGTATAGGGTCTGCGATCGCTGGATGAAGATGGGAAGAGGCGGGAACAGAGACACTTTGAAAGCAGAGTCGGACCGGCTTTGCCAGCAAGGTCACCTGGGACTCATAGAAACAAAATGTACTTCTCCCGTCCAGTATAGGGTCTGCGATCTCTGGCTGAAGATGGGAAGAGGCGGGAACAGAGACACTTTGAAAGCAGAGTCGGACCGGCTCTGCCAGCAAGGTCACCTGGGACTCATAGAAACAAAATGCACTTCTCCTGTCCAGTATAGGGTCTGCGATCGCTGGCTGAAGATGGGAAGAGGCGGGAATAGAGACACTTTGAAAGCAGAGTCGGACCGGCTCTGCCAGCAAGGTCACCTGGGACTCATAGAAACAAAATGCACTTCTCCCGTCCAGTATAGGGTCTGCGATCGCTGGCTGAAGATGGGAAGAGGTGGGAACAGAGACACTTTGAAAGCAGAGTCGGACCGGCTCTGCCAGCAAGGTGACCTAGGACTCATAGAAACAAAATCTACTTCTCCCATGAAGTATAGGGTCTGCTATCGCTGGCTGAAGATGGGAAGAGGTGGGAACAGAGACACTTTGAATGCAGAGTCGGACCGGCTCTGCCAGAAAGGTGACCTAGGACTCATAGAAACAAAATCTACTTCTCCCGTCCAGTATAAGGTCTGCAATCGCTGGCTGAAGATGGGAAGAGGTGGGAACAGAGACACTTTGAAAGTAGAGTCGGACCGGCTCTGCCAGCAAGGTCACCTGGGACTCATAGAAACAAAATGTATTTCTCCCGTCCAGTATAGGGTCTGCGATCGCTGGCTGAAGATGGGAAGAGGTGGGAACAGAGACACTTTGAAAGCAGAGTCGGACCGGCTCTGCCAGCAAGGTCACCTGGGACTCATAGAAACAAAATGCATTTCTCCCGTCCAGTATAGGGTCTGCGATCGCTGGCTGAAGATGGGAAGAGGCAGGAACAGAGACACTTTGAAAGCAGAGTCGGACCGGCTCTGCCAGCAAGGTCACCTGGGACTCATAGAAACAAAATGCACTTCTCCCGTCCAGTATAGGGTCTGCAATCGCTGGCTGAAGATGGGAAGAGGAGGGAACAGAGACACTTTGAAAGCAGAGTCGGACCGGCTCTGCCAGCAAGGTCACCTGGGACTCATAGAAACAAAATGTACTTCTAACGTCCAGTATAGGGTCTGCGATCGCTGGCTGAAGATGGGAAGAGGCGGGAACAGAGACACTTTGAAAGCAGAGTCGGACCGGCTCTGCCAGCAAGGTCACCTGGGACTCATAGAAACAAAATGCACTTCTCCCGTCCAGTATCGGGTCTGCGATCGCTGGCTGAAGATGGGAAGAGGTGGGAACAGAGACACTTTGAAAGCAGAGTCAGACCGGCTCTGCCAGCAAGGTCACCTGGGACTCATAGAAACAAAATCTACTTCTCCCGTCCAGGATAGGGTCTGCGATCGCTGGCTGAAGATGGGAAGAGGTGGGAACAGAGACACTTTGAAAGCAGAGTCGGACCGGCTCTGCCAGCAAGGTCACCTGGGACTCAAAGAAACAAAATCTACTTCTCCCGTCCAGTATAGGGTCTGCGATCGCTGGCTGAAGATGGGAAGAGGCGGGAACAGAGACACTTTGAAAGCAGAGTCGGACCGGCTCTGCCAGCAAGGTCACCTGGGACTCATAGAAATAAAATGCACTTCTCCCGTCCAGTATAGGGTCTCCGATCGCTGGCTGAAGATGGGAAGAGGTGGGAACAGAGACACTTTGAAAGCAGAGTCGGACCGGCTCTGCCAGCAAGGTCACCTGGGACTCATAGAAACAAAATCTACTTCTCCCGCCGAGTATAGGGTCTGCGATCGCTGACTGAAGATGGGAAGAGGTAGGAACGGAGACACTGTGAAAGCAGAGTCAGACCAGCTCTGCCAGAAAGGTGACCTAGGACTCATAGAAACAAAATCTACTTCTCCCGTCCAGGATAGGGTCTGCGATCGCTGGCTGAAGATGGGAAGAGGTGGGAACAGAGACACTTTGAAAGCAGAGTCGGACCGGCTCTGCCAGCAAGGTCACCTGGGACTCATAGAAACAAAATGTACTTCTCCCGTCCAGTATAGGGTCTGCGATCGCTGGCTGAAGATGGGAAGAGGCGGGAACAGAGACACTTTGAAAGCAGAGTCGGACCGGCTCTGCCAGCAAGGTCACCTGGGACTCATAGAAATAAAATGCACTTCTCCCGTCCAGTATAGGGTCTGCGATCGCTGGCTGAAGATGGGAAGAGGCGGGAACAGAGACACTGTGAAAGCAGAGTCAGACCGGCTCAGCCAGCAAAAACAGAAACAGAGGGCCTCATTACACGGATGGTGGTAAGGATTTACCGGTACTGGTAAAATACCGGTACCAGTAAATCCTTACCGCCTTACTACGAGGTCCCTTTGCGGGTTGGGGGATTTAACGCCTGCTTTTTGCAGGCGTTAAAAACCAACCCGCAAAGGGACCCAGGGAGCTAATTACGGTACCGTAATTAGCGCCTTCCCCATTCCCATTGAGCCCTATGGGCCAAAAATGGGAATGGGGAAGGACAATGGTGGAAGGGGGAATTACCGTCCCGCCAACCTTGGAATGGGGCGGTAATTCCCCTTTTCGCCAAGGCGGTGCCAGTCTTTTACCGGCATGAACCATGGCGCTAATAGAGCCATGGTTCTCCGCCATCCATGTAATGAGGCCCAGAATCTTCTTCTCCTGTCAAGTGTAGGGTCTGCCATCGCTGGCTGAAGATGGGAAGAGGTGGCAACGGAGACACTGTGAAAGCAGAGTCAGACCGGCGCTGCCAGTGAAGTGACCTGGGACTCATAGAAATTATATCTACTTCTCCCATCAAGTGTAGGGTCTCCTATCGCTGGCTGAAGATGGGAAGAGGCGGGGACAGAGACACTTTGAAAGCAGAGTCGGACCGGCGCTGCAAGCGAGGTGACCTGGGACTCATAGAAAAAAAATCTTCTTCTCCAATACGAGGACTCTGAGAATTGTCCTGCAGTAATACTGATTACACAAGGCTAAAAACTGAGGAAAACTTGGCAGAAAAAACACAGAAACAGCACATACAGAAAAAACTGGCAGCTTGTGTTACCATCAAAGACACAAAGTCTCGTATGCTAAAGATTTGCAGAACCTGTCAAGATATAAAATTTTGGCAGCATTTGTAAACACATGTGACATTTGCAAAAGCATTATTGAAGTGAATAAAATTGAAACGCAGAGGAAGGGAAATTAAGAAGAAAATCCGGAGGATGAGAGGGACAGAGTTACGGGTGCAGAGTGCGGGAACATCAGAAACCGGTAGAAACATGAAGAAGACGAGAAGGTGGAGATAGCGTTGGATGGAGTGGAAAGGTTGACAGAGAAACAGTAAGAGAAAGAGACAGAGTGAGAGCTAAAGTGAGCGAGACCGAGAAACGTAGAGAAAGCGGGTACAGCGAGAGGAAATAGCGTGTACTGACTCACTAAAGCACACATACAACCCCCTTGAACTAACCATAGTACCAGCTTTCATCTAGAAAAAACAGACCCCTTTAAGTTTGTTTAACTTATTTAAAGGTGGCCTCACAGTGGAAGCGAGACCATTAAGAATGGCAGCGTCAGCTCTACTTTCAACATATAATTGTTGGATTTTCCACTTTTGCCGAATGGCAATTTCGCAGAATTTTGGCATCATTTTTTACTGCCTGTTTACCACAAAAAAAATAGATGGTAAGTTATGTGGAGAGGGGTGTGAAAGGGGTCACCCCCTGCTTTTTGTGGTAAAAAAAGGAGTAAAAGAATTAGGCAAAACTGCCAATTGGCAAAAAAACAATGCAATGAATGTTCATCGATCCTAATTGTTGGCTCTGACCGTGCATGTGCGCCTGTAATTTATGCTGATTGTCAGTGCATAGAGTAGGTCTCATTTGACAATAATCAGGGAGGGTACTTCTAGATGGTTCTAAACTGGCTGTGGGAGTGGCTATGAAGTGAGGCTACTTTAGCTCAGCAGCACTGTGGCACTGTAATCAATGATTCACGACATCTATCGGCTAGACCATGTACTTCTGCAGCCGGCATGGGCATTTTTGCGGCATCCCCATTTTTTGCCACATTTCTATTGGGAGAGCATGGCAAGAGGGTCGGGGGATTCTGCACCTCTGGGGGAGCTCTTCCTCTTCTGAAAAAGAACCCATCGCGGGAAGAACAGATACTAGCTGAATATAGAATGTGTACCTACCGCTCTGAATACAAATTGGATAATATGTCTCGCATAGCCGCTCATTCGGTTGATAATGGGGGCCACTTGCACAAACCTCACGTATGATGACAAAGCATAATTTTCAGTAATGTTCTCCGGCTCTTCTAATGTCATGTGGTGTGCCCCGCCCTGCTTGTGCATGTTGTGTTTGTTGGATATGCGCCTCATGCTTTAGTGCCGTTGGTTGCGCGCTATAAACAATTTAACATAACATAACAGACCCACAATGGAATTCCAGTTCTGTGATCCGTTTCAATTGATGATTAAAAATGCTATTAGCCAATAACAATGATGACCTTATCTACCCTTAGCACTGTAACCTAATGTCAAAATCCAAATCTGTTTCTTCTGCCCAGCTCCTTAACCTTTCAAGAGGGTCTAAAGTTTAATAATCTATGATGAAACAGATTCCCTGGTCAGGTTTCCTAAATTACAACTGCTTGGAAAGGGGAGGAACCCGAATATCAATGTCAGGTTTCATACATGACTTCATGGACGATGGCTTCCATTTCCAAGCACTGTGATATGATAGGTTATTTATAACATGCTTAATACCCAGAGGTTTCTAAGCCTGGACCTGGGGATCGAACCTGTGGTGCTCTGTGTCATCTTGCTTCCAAGGCGAGCATGTTGCCCCTGAGCTATCCCCCCAAGACAAAGCCTTAAGTACATTGATGTCAGGTTTTTAAGCAATACAGAGGCTGGATTCCTCCCCATTGTAGGCACTGTAATGATCATGCAATGTAATGGTCCTCAATGTATGGACTTCAGAAGGTGAAGGCTTGAGTCCATCATATCAATACAGACATGTCCCAATGCCGAGACAAACACGTCACCTATCTACCCAGATGCACTGCCCGTCTTTGCCTACTTTCAACACAGGTTGGTATGTTTCGAGATTGTGGAAGGATGGGGCTGAACACCGCAAAATCAGTAAAAGGGATCTGTTAAGCTAGTAGAGCTTCACAAAGACATGGTGCATGTTATAGAATGTGGCATGGCACAAAGCGCAATAACATGCACAGAGAGTGAGATACGGCAAGACACACAGCTACTTAGTGGAGTTAGCCAGTGTCATGGCAGCAAGGGCATGTGATGAGAGAGACAAGGGACGTGTGTGACGGTATATTGGGTCACATGATATGGGGATTGGGGGAACATGGAACAGCGAGCAGGTGTGTTATGCCGGCTCTGAACGGGGACCCTGCAAGGATGGCAACTCCTAACAGGGAGAACAGCATTTGTGAGTTGCATCCTAGCTAGAGTAAACCAAGCAAGGTCATGTGATGAAAGCCCAGAACTGGGGGAAATGGAGGCCGCCTTTTTAGAATTTGGCATAGCAGAGAGGCACAATTTGATGTTTCTACTAGGCGAATGTAGTTTTATGAGTGTATTAAATGTAAAAAAATGATAGTTTCATGATGTGTATCCATCTCCAACCCAACAGAAACTCAAACTAAAGGACACACCAATGAAGTCGCCCTCTGATGATGACGACGATCTAACCAACACCAAGATTGGCTGTAGGTGAAAAGGAACCGCAAACTTGGATTGGAAAGGGTCAAGCTAGAGGGCAGCATGAAGATCCCAGAGATAATGAAGAGGCTATCATCCCTGTATTTTAGGGAAAGGGTAGGAGAGCTTTTCAATGAGACATAGCTTTGTGTTCTGGATCTCCGTGTAATACATTCCATGTTCTGCATCCTGTTTGGTAATGGTCTCCCAGTTTCGGTGTCTCGGCTAAGCACACAATAAGTAAGCATAACGGTCCCGCAATGCGAAGCAGACTTGCTGAATACGTTTCAAGGAAAGGGTGTGAGCAGTGCTGAATATTTTGCTGTCCTACACAAAATAAAATGGTGCTGTAACTCCCAGGGGTTGTCGTTGGTTCTTGAATGGAAATCAGGGGCTTCGCTGAAGGTGTAACTTCTGGGTGCCCTTTTCTCTTGCATCCCCTGGCACTCTGAGAACAGGACAAAAGTCATCTCAAGCTAGACAGACATGGCACCGATGTGAAAATGAAGGTGTTCTCCAACTTCCTGACATTTCCTGACTCCCTTTCCTTATGGTAGGTTATTATTAATTTAATGTAGAACAAAGGCATTTGTGATCTGATCTTCTTTACTATCAGAGCATTTAATTTATCTTGCATTTGCCATGTGTTGCGTGCATCTAGGAACAATAGCAAAGCTCCATTGTAATACATTTTGAAAACCTTTAAAGTTATTGATCATTTTAATCATACGTGGCCAGCCCACTGGGGCCCACGGGTCCACCGTTCTTTTCAAATGCTGTTTAGACAACATGCCACTGTTCCCTTAACATTTTCTAATTTGATCTGACCATTTTATTTTAAGATGTGTGTTTTTGCATTATCAACATGCATGTATTTTTATTAGCAAGACCCAAAGACATTTTCTGTACAAGTTCCAGAACTCCTACAAGCAACATAGTAAAGAAAAGAACTTACGACTGACCAATAAGGTGGCTGATCCATAATGCTTGACAGGGCGTCCATTGACCATCATGTTGCCTTTGACAGTTCTGTTCCTCAGTGCGCATGTCCAATGGAACCATGCAGGCCAGGGGTGTTTTGATTCCCCGGAGTAGCATGGCCTATTGGACATGCAGGCTGGGGAACAGCAGCTCTGAATGCAGGAAGGGGTTGATCCTGCACCCCACACACATTAAGACTGTCAGGGGCGATAACAATGGGGCGCTCGCGCTCTAGTGTGCATGTTTAGAGACCAGGAAATGCTCTTTGCTTCCTGGTCCCCATTGCATGGAAGGCAGTGGGCCCTCCTCATGGAGGCAGTGTCGTGGCAAGCAGCAGAATCCAGACATGGCTCCAGTTAAGAGCAGAAATTGAAATGTATTTTGTATTTATGATTGTGTCTGTTATTATGTGTTGTGAGGAACATGAGGGCCTCCTCCAATCTACTTCCCTTGGATCCACTTCTCAGGTGGGCAGGAAAAGGCCTTCACTCCTGGTTCCTGGTCCTGGGGGTGGAGAAGCGAGGGAGGCTCACTTAGATGGAGGGACTTTGGGAAGTGAGGAGAGGAGAGGATGTCTGCAGGTGAGACACGGTATCCCCCTTTCCCTGTTGAGAATGAGTCTTGCCCTCCACCAACCTTTGTAGGGTATTGTAAGTCATGTTCCCTTCCCTACACACTCACTGTCCCACATTCACAGGCCTTTACACAGTGGTCGAAGTGTACAAAAAGAAGTAGTGGAACTATGTTCCCTGCTGGCCTGCCCCCGCTCTTCACAAACCCCATTGCCACACCCCCTCCAACACACAATCCAAACCCCCAAACAAACATACCTGCTCTTTATGGGAATTTTCAGTGTAGTGCACTGAAGTGCAAGCTTCAACTTCTTCATATACGTTTATTTTAAAACTAAACCATTCCAGAATTGTTTCTTTTTAAAATAAAAGTATAGGAACGGTGAAACTTAAAAATAAAATGTATGGGAGCACCGCTCTCGACTGCTCCCGCCCACTTCGACCTCTGCCTTTACAACTGGGACGAGGAAGAACCAACTGTGAGTAATGCACACTTCTAGTCAGTTTCACCACTTTGGCACTGAGACGAGAAAGGGGACTATGGAAGGTCAGGGATGTACAGTTAATTATTGTAATTGTTGTCAGGCAAAGGACTTGCACCTGCGACCAATTGAAAGGCAACAGGTGAAATAAAATGGAAGACTGAGATAGGAGAAGGGGGACCCTTCCTGGTGTGAAGGGGGCAGCTGCGAGGTGAGGAGCAGACTGGAGCAGGACCGGCAGAGAGGACGCCATGTGTTGGCAAGGGGACAGAGAGGCGCACAACCCAAGTGTGCTAGAGCCCTTGCAACTACCTGAGTCACGTGTTCCCAGCTGGGAAACACAAAAGACTCCCAACTGCTGCAGGCCACTGCAGCATGATTATTCGATAATCGAGCACTGCTCTCTGAAGCTTCCGAAGCTTAAATGGGAGGAAAGTGGAAGTCGAAGAAGACTGCAGAGACACCTGGAGGAGCTGCCGAGTACCGTTGAGTGTGAGAGAGGGAACACTCATACTGTGGCGCATCAGGGGTAGAAATTGGACATTTGCAAGTAGAAGTTCAGCTAAAACTCCTAAGAGTGGGGTTTGGGACTGATTTATTGAATACTGAATTGAAGAGAAAGATAGGAAATAAGATGAAAATATTGCACAAGTGAAAAGCGAATGATGTAAAATTTGAATGCAGTGCACAGCTGTTCAGAAGCATTTGATGAGCAAAGTGAAAGTCATGATAAGCATTATTGAATCAAGCAGAAAAGCAAGTGTGAGAGATAATTCGATGAACTTGAGTGAACATAGAGAAAAAGGCTATCCACCACTGAGTGACTTGATTAGTAGTTGTGGCAAAGAGATGACTGTGAATTACTGACACAGGCCCAGGGAGGATAACCTGTGTTGGGCATGGAAAACCAAGAGCATCAAAAAAGCGCATTGGGTTATTGGCTGCGTGACCTGTAATGGGCGGACCGTGTGGTCCAACAACTGCGCCTAGACCGAGTAGCCCCTACTGGAGAAAGAACCCCGGAAGCCACGAAAAAAAGGCTGTGCTGAATGGTAATTGCTGAAGTTAGAGAAAGCAGTTGTTTGAGTTATCCAAATTGCTCAGAGGATCACATAGTTAAACCTGGAAGCATTCAAGAGGCTCATAGCAGTTCAGTTGGAGGAGCTGCATACTTGGGGAAGAGAACACCAAGTTTTTTGTGAACTGTGTTACACTTGGGAAAGGGAACCCCAAGGTTTCTGGAACTGTGTTGAACTTGGGGACGGAAACCCTGAGATCGTTTGGAACTATTTTAAACTTGGGAAAGGTGGAGCTGAAACCAAGCCCGAACTGGAAGAAGCTCAGAACTTTACTTTGAACACTGTTTCTTTTAGTGCTGACACCCCTACACATTGTATAGCTTTAGTTGTGAGGGCAAGTATAGGTTTTGGACACAGCAGGTTTTTAAGTTGGACTTGAAGACACAGACTTGCCTTAGTTTCTTTAGGTAAGGAAATCCCACCTTAGTTTAGGGCAAGTTAGGCATTACTCCATCCTGACATAAAGGCAAATAAAACCATTTATTTTTATTTTTTTTATTTTTTTGGTATGTTTGTATATGTACAGAAGAAGGAACATATAAACAACCTTTCAATACATAAATGAAGATAATTATAAGCATATCAAATTTTACAATCAGCATTTCTACATGGTTGGGTGATCTTTGCTAAACGTTAAATTAACATTGAAAAAGATGAAAATAAAAAGCTAAGAAAATGTAAATTCAGCTTTGATAGGACAAACAAAACACATTGAGAAGTAACTTCATTGATATTCTTGGCCTAGGTGAAGCGATTTTAAAAGGTTTACAATGGCAATTTTCATTGTTGTCCTGTTAGTGCTAAATAGTTCAAACCAAAGCAATTCCAGAATCAAAATTCTAAGATCTTTAAAATATTTCTTTAGATAGATATTTAGCTTGGATATAAGCATAGGACAACCAGTAATTAGATGGCACTTTCTTGCCGAATCTACACACATTGGCACATTCCTTAATAAGTCTCCATTTTGCAAGAACTTCTTTTGTCTGCCATAGGTTAAGTCTAAAATGTAAGACGGCTTGTCTATAGCTCGGCGATGGGAATTTCATCAAATATGCTTCTGAAGTGCGAAATCTCTTCTCTGCAAATGGATTGGCTTTGAAGTCAATATGTTGGGAGCATTGTTCTCGTGTATGAATCTAATCGTGTTACCATCATTTTTGCTTCGCATAATTTGGATTAGCTAGTAGAAGTTCTGGTGATATGCCCGCCATTGACATAATGTTTGAAATTTCGTTTTTCTAGGTTGCAATAAATTTGTGATCAGACAAACGTAGATACAAGGCTAGAACATTTAGCAATGATTCAGTCTTAGTAGCTAGCAAGCACATTCTGTATAGTGAACACATTTTCCAAGTGTACAATCTAACCAGGGATAGTTACCCCAGTTCGTGTCTAAGTACAGGCATTGATTGACTAGGCGGCAAAGACAATACACGCTTCCAAAACATGCCCTCAAATTTTACGCAGAATTATTGAGGCATCCACAACTTGGTCTCTGCACCATACAACACTATTGGGAGCACCTACTGATTATAGAAAGTGAGGACTGGAGCACATGAGAATTTTCTGTATTTGTTGTGTATGGCACGGGCTTGTGCAACTGCATTAGACATTTTAAGCTTCAGCTTGTTTACATACGGAGCATCAGAATTGCTATCATTTATATTAAGCCCCAAATAGCGATGATACTCATGGACTATTTATAGTCTTGTTTCGTGCAGAGTCCAGTTGTGATGGTCTTTATCACCATGGGCCTCATCACGACCTCGGCGGTAACCCTTAAATCCGGCGGTAGCGCTATTACCGCTGGATTTAAGGGTCCGCCGAATCAGGGCTTCGGCGGATTTCAACCCAGCTCTGAGCTGGTGTGAAATCCGCCGAGAATTCACGCTAATACCGCCGGCGGGAAATCCGCCGCCGGTATGAGCGTGAAATTTCCCCATTGAGCCCAATGGGGAATGGGGCATTCCCGAATGGTCTCAATGGGGAATGGGGGCTTCCAAGTCTGCCCAACTCGTGATCCCGCGCTATTAACGCCGCGGGCTATGGCGGTCGTGCTAATAGCGCCAGCCCTACTGCCAAGGTCGTGATGAGGCCCCATATCTGACGTCACATTGCAGAATTTTACAAAATTCACAGATAGATGATTTAATATTGCATATTCACAGAGAGCAGATAAGAGATTTTGGAGTCCCTTGGGAGTTTTTGATAGAGAACCAAATCAGCAGTGTGAAGCATCCATGGGATCAGGTGAATTCTAGTAAGCTTCATCTTGGGATCCGAGATAAAGAAGTTGAAAAGGGCTGATGCGAGGAGGCAACCTTGCTTTAGGTCACGGGTAAATTGGGATCGAGGACGAAAGTTTGCCATCTAATGTTAAACGAATTTGAACTGTCGTGTTGGTGTGCAACTGATATATTAGAGTTCAAAGTGAGAGAGTACAGCCAGCTTTCTCTAATTTGACCATAAGCAACTCTCTTGGGACCAAATCAAACGCTGTTTTAAAATTGACAAATCCCATATACATAGATTGTTTTAATAAACGTCCATGAGCTTTTATGGTGCTGATCATCAGGAGATTAATGCCCATGCCCAAACCAGGAACAAATCCTGTCTGCAAGAGGTCTTGAAGATTACATTCATTAATCCAACGGTTGACATCTCTAAGAACGAGACAAGCAAAAATCTTGCCTGGAGCATCCAAGAGGTTGATGGGTGAGTAATTATTTGGTGAGGCGCGATCGCCCTTCTTAAAAATTGGTATGATTATAGATTTTCACCATGATGGAGGAATAGTATTAGAGGTTATTATGCGTTGAAAAATGAGGTTCAGGATTTTAGACCAGGCTACCGAATGTTCCTTAAACATACAGTTAGTGAGACAACCCGGCCCGGTGCTCTAGAGGAGCTCAATTTAGTGATGAAGTATAGAATGTCCTCTTCATCAAATGAAAGACTAATTTCTCCACACAATGGTTTGAAAATATGGACATGAGATCTCAAGTGGAGTAACAGATACAGTGCAATATAAAGTGGAATAATAATGTGCCCACTGCTGTTCTGAGACTGCATTAATTAACATTGGCACCTGAGTTGTCTGGTTGGCTTTGTTCAGGAGACCCCATATCTGAGCTGAGTTCTTGCTTTCTATGGCATTTAACATATGATCTCTGCCATGTTCGAACAGGAGGGCTTTCTTTGCTCTTATCCAATTTTTATGTTAGGTTCTAAGTTGTTTAAGCTTGATATTTCTTGATTCCGGAGGGAGAAACAGAGCTTTCCTTTTTTTTGCTCGGCGATAATCTGTCTTTCTTTGCTGCAATTAACCATCAGATACATGGCTTATTGGTCATGGAGCAATGTTGGCTAAAGGTCATACAGTCCATCTGTAATAATAACCTCTGGGGCAAGCGACTAGAATTGCAGATGTTAAGCAATTCCTCAGGTTTGCTAAAGAAGCTTCCGACTAGCGGAGACGATTCCTCCCTCCAGTGATTATATTTTCATTGTAATTTGATATGTTTACAGTAGAGGACTGAAGGGTTCAATTCCCCGTCAATAAAGCCTTTTATTAAGACATTTTAATCTGTTTTCTGTGTCCTGATTCATGATGCCTTCACAGTGTGTGCATGTGTGAATGAGCGAGTGCATGGTGTATGGTTTTGTGTGTGAATGAGCAAGTGTATGCTCTGTGAATGTGTTTTTGAATGAGAGGGGGAATGTCTTTTGAATGAGTAATTTGGGCTGGTGTGAGGGAGTTACTATTTTTTACTGGGTATCTATGATACATCAAGCATGACAAGTTTTACCATGTGGCTAGGCTGGCATTATAGTGCAGCTAGTCTAGCTATAAGTTCTAACTGTGGCATGGCATTATTTTTTACTGTGCATCTGTGATAAAACAATCATAAGTGTTATCACATGTCTAGAATGGCTTACATTGGTGCAGCCAATTTGGAAATGTTTTCTTATTGTGGCATGGCATTTTTAGTGGCAAAGTCGACAGGAGTGTATATTTACATGGGGATACTGCCATATAAGCACAAGGCAAACATGAGTATGTTCTTAAATGTGAATATTGGCATGTATTGGTGCAGTCGGCATGGAAATGTATGGGCCACAGCCAGCGTAAAAAATGTTTTTTATACTGGCATATATTGTGGGGGAAGGGCATCATGAAAATACATTGGGAAATGTTCCTGTGTACTGTTGATGACTTACATCGATTGGATTTTTCCAAGAGTTACCCCCCAAGACAGATTGCCAATGGTCTGGCTTTTTGCACAATTCTTTGCAGAAATTGTACTGGATACATCTCCCTTTTAACCCATTATTCAGTGGCAAACATCCCTGAACACCCCGAGGTTGGTTTGGGATCACCCGATAGGCTTGGACACACTTGCATATTTGTGGCATATATTTATGACCCTACAATTAAAAAATTCACCAGCCTCCACTGCTGTCCACATTGTGTTACAAGTATGTAACAACTTTATTTCTTGTACAATATATTTTCAAGTTTGAACACATTCATATCACAAGCAGTTTCAGTGTTTCTAAGCAACAGAGGGAGCCACATTTATGACACACTCCTATTTCTCGCCATTCCAGCAGAAGATGCTTTTTCACAGAACCCTTATAACCAGAAGGCCACAAAACAAAGCGGGTAGAGGTGTGGGGGGAGGGAGGTTCTTCTCATTCTATTCCCTAAATAAGAATTCATTCTACATCTGAAAAGCCAGATAACATAAAAAAATTAATTACCTCAACACTTGATATATTTTATCTGAGTCAATCACTCAAAGAAATTCCCAAGAACATAATTACAATCATCGTAACGCGGCGAATGTAAAGAAAATTCACATACTCAGTCTCATACGATTAACCTCTAAAAGAGATAAATCGCCCACTGTAATAACGAAATTAACACACTGAAAAGTTCTCCATTATTCTAAAATACCTCAATAATACATTTCGCAATGGAAGTATTCTTCCACGCCTGATTTTGAGATATCACGGTGTACAGCTTTTTCATCTCTAAACAAAAGCGTGCACGCACCAGGTGAAGAAAAAGAATCACGTCTTGGAAGCCATTATACAAAAAAACTCTTCGACTGAAATTGCCAAACCGCCAAGACAAGAACTCCGGACAGATAAAATGGCTCTCGGATTAGCTGGACGTCCACTGACGCAGCGTGGACTCCGAGGGCTCACCTGTCAGCTGGAAGACGCAGCGGCCTGGACGTTATTGCCTGCATTCTCCCGGGCCTTTGTGTGGGACGGTGGCCGCAGGAAATCAAACTTGGTTTACGTTAGCTGCAGCTTTCTTTTGTTTTAAGGGGTCCGCAGCGATATATGGTGACATCATGATTCAGACTTTGTTAACAGGTTGAGAGGAACCGGATTACCAATACACGTCGGAGGCATTTCCACACACATTTGCAGAATGCACTACATACATGTCACGGGGTTGAAGGTTTTCCCGGGTTTTTGCAAAATGTGAATGTCGCATTTCATATTCATATTCACTTCTTATGCTTCATATAGTAAGGGCATTGTCAAGGCATTGCTTCTTTTAGAAGCCTACTATATATGACTAGCCATGATTGATAATTTCAGGTGTTACCGAAATGAAGCTGAACTGTTACCTCAGACTACAGCAGTGTCTCCACTCTTTCAAGTCTAGCATTAGACTCCCGAGGACATACACAGGGGTCATTTTAGGTGGTATGCTCATTTCATTGGAAGGACTGCGACCTCTAAAACGCACGTGGAATTTAGCTGCTTTTCAGGTCGGGGTGCAAAATAGGAATGGTCCCGGGTTCCAACGCCTTTTTGCACCTGAAACTGAAAGCTGTGCATTGCCAGCTATCATATCTGTGCATGGCAGCAGGCATTAGAATGGATCGCTATGGATTTCACCTGTTTTTAAAAAGGACGCAATATCTAGAAATCTATATAATTTCAAATCTCTCTGGCAGCATCAAAATACGCTCGCTCTGTTCTGGAAATCCATTGTGTTTGGGGGCCAGCCTGTCCGCCCCCCCCCAAGGCATCCCCCAGCCCCGGTGTGAGGATGACCTGGGAGGTAGGGCGGCTCGTCAGGGCCATGGTGCACCAGGCAGCTCTGGGGCTGCAATAACCACACGGACCCGTAGGTTAGCTGCCACAGCCGAGCGGGAGAGCGCTCATCAGTTTTAATTAAGAGCGGTCAGATGCGCAAACACGTGACCCTAAACATGTGACTCAGCACGAGCCCTGTGGTTTAGCTCTTGTTTTCCATTGAGGAAAGAACTTGGCACACCTTGAGGGGAGGGTGTTTATTGCAGTGCACTCTTGTGATCCTGGGCAAAGTGTATATTCAGCTCTTGTGATCCAATTTTGGGTTCAGGCTGGAATATTTGTACTGCAACCCTGGATCATCGGATAAATAGTTAATTCTGAGCTTGTGTGTTGTATGGGAGGAAAGTTGCTAATATTCTGCATGTACCAGGCCTATTTTATTACTGTCCTGAACAAGTATGTTACATTAGCTTAAACTAAAACATGGATTGTGTTGCTTTTCTTATTTGCTATACTCTCTTGGAAAATTAGGTGTGATTCAGGAATGTTCATATTAAGACATAGGGTTATTGTACAGATTGCATAGGCCACCCACTTCCTCTGTATGCTACATCATAGATATGAAGCATTGACCGCAATTACTGGGTCAGCTGAAGCTGGGCATTGCATATGGTGACTACATCAGGCATTTGAAACATTAATTGGCATTAGTTGGAATTTCTGAAACAAGTGAGGCTGCACCATACGTATGGTGACTGTGCCAGGGATATGAGACATGAACTGGTATTAGGAGGCATTTCTGAGGAAGCTGAGGCTACACTTGGCATATGATGGCTGCCGTATCCAGTGATAAAGGTGCCACTGAAAATGTTGCCATGGGGTGATATTTACTCAAGTTTGCAACATGATTACAATCAAGCAGTTTCCACAGATATTCTAGGATTGGAGTTTAGAATAGTAAATAACACCAATACTTAAATATGTTGGGGAAGATATTTAGGGGTTCAGGAAAAAAAACATGGTCTCACTTGCAACATTGGATCCCTGGCTGCAAATGCACATGTGATGCAGCATGTTGCATATAGTGACTGTAGCAGGCGTATGCCATTGTTTTAACACAGTGCATTGCTTCAAAGTAATTTACTTTGTTGAAATGACTGATTTACTTTGAGGGGAAGTAATTCCATAGATGTAATTAAGGGTTAGGGGGTATGGTGGGGTTTAGAAGGGTTGGGGTTAGGGGAGGTAGTGAAGGAGTAAGGGGATCAGGGGAGGTGACTGCCATTAAAGAAAACATTTGAAGTAATTTCAGCAAAGTAAATTACCACAAATAAATTTAGTTTGTGAAAATAATATAGAACCATAGCAGGGATATGAGACATGACCTGGCATTAGAATTCATTTTTGAGGAATTAGCGGCTGCATTTGATGTATGAAGGCATCATCGGCCCCTGGATGTGTCGTGCAGGTGCCATAGTAACTCGGCTACTTTGAGCCCATGCCCTATAATCACTATATCTTAATTGGCAAAACATGGCAGTAACTGGGGTTGGAGTGGAAGTTTTTAAATCATCTTAACCACTGGCAGTAACAACATCTGGTCGAACCCTATCTACATTAAGTGGCATGTGAAGATAGTGACCCTGGCATACATTGGTTCTGCTAGGTGTAATCCTGCCATGTAATAACCCACCAAGGGCATATCGAGGTAGCGCCATAGTTGAAATATTATAATAACTAAAATAGTTATGTTTCTTTTTTTACTTTTGCTTATCACCATTATGGTTATGGAGGCATCTTACACATTTAATACACCATCATTTCCTTTTATGTCATCAGAGGGGAAAGTATATAAGTAAAAGTCTGTGGAAAGAACCAATTTATTTTAAAACACTGTTTTAAAAAATTATTTTGAAACAGATCCCTAGTATAGACTGCACAACCGGTACATACACAAAAGCAAATTGCAATTTTTACATTAAAGCCTATTTAAAGGGAAGACGGTTATATGAATAAAACACAAGTAAAGAGGGGGAAAAGGTCTTAAATATAAATTGGTGAGAGCGTCTTCAAGGTCACTTATGTCCAGTGTGTGACTGTGCCTCTAGTAGGACACGATCTGTGTGCACATGTGTTGCTTCTACATTTTGAAAACGTCTCACTTCTTTTGAATATGAAGGCAAAACATGGAAACTACGTTCCTTTATGGCACGTCTAAGTAGGAATGTCATTTATGCCATTTGTTGCCCTTGTCAGAAAATGTACGTGGGCAAATCCTCTCGTGCAAAATGTGGATGCATTCTTTGAATATTTCATTGAATTGGGCACTAAGTGGAAGGCCTCACATAGGTCTGCCTTGAGAAAGTGCATGCAGCGACCAGTGAAATGCTGGGAAACAAGCTGTCTTATAAAGAACAGCCTTGGATCTTTAGTGTAAAAATGACTGAACGTGGCCTTAACCAAGTAGAAGAAAGGCAATCTACCTTGTAGCACGTTCTCCATGCTGTGTGCATTTCACATGACACAAGTTCATTTACTATATATGATGTTATGCTAAGTTACCCAGGGTAATCCAGACGTGGACCCCTTGCTCACTCTGCTTAGAGTGGCACAGCGTCACCTCACTGATGAGGCCCGAGTAGGCCGAAACCTAGGTCTGGTGTTGCTGTTGGTACTCTTGTTCAGAGGAGATTTCCTTTGTCTTTTGGTGCTGGACTGCCCAAGTGGGTGGGACCAGACTGATATGCAAAAGGACACGTCTCCTCTGTGAAAAGTACAGGGAGCTAAAATGTGGCCGTAGACCGTCCTGAGTGGGAACCTTTGCAGAGAACAAGTTATTTTGCCATGTTTGTTCATGATAGAGGGGCGCCTGGATGTTTAAAAAAAAATTGATTTCCAATATGTCTGCCAAATGTTTCCCTTGCTGATGGCGGTGAATTATTTCTCCAGTCCCTTGTTTATTTTCATGTTTTACATTAGTTCAGTGATTGTCAGTGGTATGCCGCACGCCTGTTCATTTATCTACAATGGGTTTTATCAGTCCTTTTTTTATTTCCATTATTTGGTTCCTTTTACCGGCAACAGCAATGCCGCACTCTGTATTGAATCTCGCTCTATGTCCAATTCATCACCATAAAAGGTACGTAAGGGTACTTTTGCTATTTTTTTGATCTCTTGCCAATTTAGAATTGTTGTCCTTCTGTTAGATTCTGGTTTATGGGGCATATATAATAATGTGTTTAGCCTCCATCGATGCTGTGGCTGCCGTTAGTCAGTAAAAGGTGCCTTGCTTCGCAGCACTTTACCAATTAATTCAAGGTATGTGATGCATTTTGGTTTCTAATTAGTTTTCCCCTATGATGGGAGCTTTTTGTGACTGACCTTATTTCATTTATTTGCATTCTGCAGCTACTGATTCAGCCCCAAGTCTTTAGTCTGTCTGCATGCAGCAGTGGGATATCTTGCTAGGGGAACACTTTATTCATTATGGATTTCTCTCTTTTGGATTTCAGGCCACAATTTAATTGATGGTTCTGTCTCACTTTGAGTACCTAAATCCCCATTGTGAATAAGGTGTGTTGAATTTTAGACAGCTCTTGTAGGAATCATTGCTATGAGTTTAAAGTCTTATTTTTTCTTTCATTGTTTAGTTCGTCTATATCCTGATGAAGACATGCATAACTGCATTTTACGTCGAAACTGGTCGGTCTCTTGTTTGGCTAGCTTTGGAAGCATGAAATAATGTTCATTTGCTCCACTTGACTAGCCCTGTAAACAATAAAAATTGTCCATCCTTTTACCCTCATTACATGGAGTCTCATAAGCAATAGTGACCATATGCACTTTAATATTACTTTAGACTGTAAGCCAGTAGGAATTTGTCTATGCACTTTAACAACTGTTTGCAATTAAAGTTACATTTAATGACTGTTGAAATGTAAACAGTGCTCGATTGTATATACTGCACTTAAAATTGTTGTGCCTACCATGTGGTGTGGAGGCTCTGCTCAAGGGCAGTTGCGTGTTTTTGTAATAACTGCACTTTAATTATGCTGTAGTGTGAACATTTTAATTTTCTTTTGTGTTTGCACCTTTTGTGCTCTCTATACCATGGATGTGTTTCAAAATTATTTTTCGTATGAATATATAGTGTTCTAAAATAGTGTGATGCTTTCCACAGACCTCTTGTTTTATGCATATACTTTAACGTCCATAGTGATCTGTGGGTTCTGGCCGCCTGCTCATCAGTTGTTAGCCTCCAGAGGGGAAAGGTCATGCACCATAACCCCCTTTGATAAACCAGGGTTAAAGGTGACGTGGCATTGCTTCCTGTATTGTCATCAGGCCTGTGCTATCACTTCTTCCAACCCTGGCATTATGGTATATTTATATCTCTGCCAGCGTTGCCCTAAATAACTTTACAAAAATGACCCCATGTGTAGGGTAGTTAAGTTTATCTCTCAGAGGGTTTACAAATAGGTGATATACCGCTAAAGTCCTGACAAATGGATGTGTATGCAACTTATTGCATGATTGTTTGCAAATGCTGCAGGTCCCCCTGTTTGGAATATGGATGTTAGGGGTGGGTGAAGAGTTGGGCAACCACAGGGATCCTGTTTCATAGGCGGAGCAACGAAGTGCACAGGTGCCCGTTAAGTCGGACACAATTTCATAGAGGTTTAAATAACGGGAAGGAACAATGGACACGGTTTTCTGAAGCCATTGCAAGCGATGAGGTAAATAATCTTGGAACTTTGGGTTTAACTAGACCCAGTTATCAGCAGCCCAATGGCTGCTCTTCCATTTGGTCACCATTTCCAGTAGGGTAACTTGACCCCCATGGAAGAATTAAGCATATTGCGGGTTGAAAGAAGTACCGTGCTTCAAAGAAACCCACCTCTGCCTAGGAGGAGAGAAGCCGCTTCGGAACCTCTCGTTCCCATCGCAGTTTCTTTCCTTCCACCAACACTCATAGCTGTGACGCTCGGCTTACCATTTCCCAGTGTTCAATCTGAGATAGGCGGTAAGTGACAAAGAGTGACAGGCCATAGTGGTTAAAGGGGGGAGAGGTAGTACCTGCCTTGGTTTATTCCCCAGGTTGTACCCAACATGGCATACCATACTGTACACCCTTGTGGAAGGCAAGCCTCTGTATGGGAGATGTAAAATTTGCAATGGGTGTCTGCTTCTAGATATCAATGTCAATGATATCAATTAAGCGCCGTGATACCTCTGGGTTATTTGTGCTATATAAATAATGTTTTAGGGGCACCGCATTTCAATGGGGTCAGATTTCTCAAAGGATGATCTGGTCTCCTTAAACGTTGGTGTTGTAGGAAGAGACACGCATCACAGTGAGCATGATTGTAGGTTCTGTTCCCATATACATATGAATTATTCATGTATCTAATAAATAATGGGTAACACAAATATGTGGACTAGATCTAAGAAAACCGTCAATGGGTACATTTCTCTTTATGAAAATGCCCCAGTCTTTGCCAAACTCGTTGCGAGATAGTAGGGATACAACTTGACCGGCGGCCCTTACATAAAGCAGGATCGGGCTGGTGCAGCCAATTAAAGCTTGTGATCGCCAAATTGACGATCCATCATGTTTTGCAGGGCTTGTTTCACCCTCACACTATTACTCAGAACATTTGCTACTGAACCTGGTTACTGTTTCCAACAGGATGAAAAAGAGAGTGCACTTTTGGAGGCCAGTAATGTGGCATGTATCCATTACTTAGGTCCACACTGTTGGCTTGGAAAAAGGGATTCATCAGGAAGATTGCTTAGGATGTGACTCAGCAGAATGGGCTGCTTTGCCCCCTTTTGGGTGAGACAGTAGCCTGATCTGCAGATCTATCTTCTTTTCCTCCTGTTAGGGCACGGAAGGCTTAAAAGTGATGGAACTGCAGGCCTTCCAGAGCTACTGCCTTTAGTTGTAATAATGTAAGATCCATCACTCTGCAATGTTGCAAAGTTGCCCTATGTACTACGGGTATTCCAGACATGGGCCCTGGGTTTCTGTGGTGGCGGTGTGGTGCTGTGCCCAGAGTTCCAGGCTACACCTCAATGGTGATGCTCATTGGGGCAGAAACATGTTTGGGGCTGCTTTGGACTCATGAAGAAGTGATATGATGTAGCAATTCAGACAGACTCCCCCTTTTGGGACAGGACCAAGCCTAAGTGCACCCAAAAGACTCAATGTCACTCTTAGCATTGTAGGAATGTCTGCTTCATTCATTGCATGGATGACCATATTTAAACTTTGCAATCCTCTCATGTCAGCCAAACATGTTCCACCAAAACCCAGGTTCCTCTTGGTGAATGTGCAACAAAGAAGATTGATGGATTGAAAATCTTTAAATGAATCTTAACCAAAGGCAATTGCTTTTGGCAGCCTTCCTTTCCATCGTGTTTCCGTCTGCTGTAGCAGTTTTAAGGCTAGCCATTCCGGCATTGCCCTAGTTCATATGGCCAGTTGAGACTGGACTGAAAACACCTCAAACTATATTCATAGGAACATTCTGCATCCGGTGCAGAAAAGCAAATGCACTGGTGGGCGGGGTTTCAGGAAAGTTGAAAATTACACAAAATGGCACCAATGTGTGGCAAAAAGAAACTGAAGTGGTATTACAGCAAGGATGCACTGGTGTAAGTGAAAAATGAAAGTGAGTGTATGAAAGAGGGAGCAGTATATATGTTGTATGGGGGAGCGTTTGAATGAGTGTGTATGTTCTATGGGGGAGAGCATGAAAGTGTGTGTGTGGGCTGGGAAGCAAGCCTCTGATTTTGAGTAGCTACATTGGTGTAGTGGCAGCCAGCATGATGAGTGTTTTTTCCCGGGGTTACATTGGTACAGGCAGCATGTTAATCTATGTGTTTTCTCACACTGGGCATATAATCTTTACTGGCATTGGGGGCAAAGCCAACATTAGTGTTTTTATATAGGTGTGTATATTGTACAGGCAGGGGTGATTTGTTTTCTTGCAGTGTCATTACATGTTTCTTCTGACATTATGGGCAAAGCCAGCATGGTTAGTGCCCTTACATGGCCATACTGGCCTTCATTGTACAGCCAGTATGGGCATGATTTCGTAGAGTGGCATGGCATTTTTTACTGGCATTATAGTCAAGGCCAACTTGAGTTTCTTACATGGGAATGCTTGGCAGAGGAAATGTTTCCTTTTCTGGAGATATGGGTATAGAAAACATGAGTATGTTCCTATGTAGGAATGCTGACAGAGTGGACATGTAGGGCACACCCAGCATGAACATTTCTTTTTTTACCCTGCCAAAATACATATACTGTCAGCAAACTAATCTTGAAAATGTGTTGACAAATACTGCTTATTTTATATGTTTACCTACAAAACAGATTGTAAACCGTCTGGCCTTTTATCCATTGATCCATTGGTTCACAGAAAACCTGCTGTAAAACTATTTCAACCCATTTTGTATAAACAAATTGTTGGGCGGACGCCCCAATTCCACATTGATGGGATTGGGCTCCCTTGCTGTGCTCGGTCGCTCCTACATATTTATGGGAAATCTTTCTGCCCCCCAAATGAACTATTGATCATGTGCTGCTGGCCTCTGATCAAGGCCTCTAGTGCCCTGCATCTTTTAGAGAGTCTATCCTCCAACATATGTTAGAAGCATTTCTCAATGACACGTTACACAGTTCTTCAGAAAGCCACCCCAAAACACCAGTTTTAGAACAAGGAAGTAGAAGTTAGGGATGTGTCAACAACCTCACTATTTATTCACAGCTTAGTAGGTGAGCATTAATCTTTCTGCCCACTTTCCTGCTTCGTTCCTCTGGGAAATCACAAGCCTTTTTAAGTAACCACCCATCTCGTTTCAACTAAGAAATTATCTGGGCACGCTTGTGGTTCATTGCATGATTTTATCTCAAGACCAAAGGCTCTTTTTTTCTTGCAATATTTGTTTGATCACTGCCCTCAAACAACACCAATGAAATAGATCTCTAACTTAAGAAAGAATCTGGACTGGTATTCTTTTTTATACAAAAACTAAGATCATTTAAGGTCTTCAGCTATCTTGAGTTCTAGTAAAGTCACCAACATAAGGAGGTAAAAAGTTATATTTCTGAGTATAAGTATCTTTAGTTTCCTTGTTTAGTGGTCTTGTATTCCTGAACACACACACGCACACACACTGTTTCACATAACCCTGGTAAGGTAGTTTAATATGTGATGATTTCCTGGGGATTTTTTTTAAAGTCCCTAAATTGATTTCCCTAGGTCACCATGCTGGTGTCTCGCATTAGGCTGTGTAGTTCTTTGTGCTTTGTTCATCCTATTTGACATCCGTGAGGTTAGATGATTCAGACCTTTGCAGTAAGCTGCCTAAATAGCTGCCCAGTCAACAACCAGCCCTCTGCATGGGGGGCTTTGGTCTTGCAGGGCCAGGTAGCCATCTTAGACTGAAAAAACAATAGGTTGATAGTTGAGCAGTTCTCATGAAGTCTGGTGTATCTCTGAAGACTTGGTGGCCAAGCTCGAGCAGGGGTCAAAGTGTACAAAATAAAGAAGTGGAACTATGTTCAGCTCTACCCCGCAGCCATCCCTGCAGCACTTGCTCCCCACCGACTGTATACTGACACTCACCACTCGTCAATACAAACCCCATACCTGGGACCTGACTTTTATCCATTCTGCCCCCCAACACTGTGTTTTACAACTGTACTCAACAGTGAATGAAAGAGTGAACAAAAATCCAGGTCAAACAACTATCGTTTATTTAGTTTGTGCTCTCCCCTTTCCAATCACCCACAACTCGCTCCTGTGAAAGGACATAGTCAGGTCTATATCCACCCCTCCACACCCACTACCTGCACACAGCTGGGTCTATGGCAATTTCATGTTAATTGTGCTTAACTGGAGAATTAAAGCACTGATCACTGTGGTGTGGGGCTGTGTGGCAGTTTGGGAATGGGCTTCTTGCCACAAGCAGGCAATCAAATAAACAAAAGCAAACCAGTGACTGCAAGATAGCTCAGCAAGATGTGGGACTAGTTTTACAAAGGTAGCGGGCGCCCCTCTCTCGCAAGAACAGACATGATAACCTGTTCAGTGGTTATTAACCACTTGAGAGTTCGCAGCCACTGCTTTTACTCACTGTGCCTTTCACAGATGGGAAATATCCATTTGCATATCAGTCTTTGTCCTGCCCAGGGGCAGTCCAGCACCGAAATACAATGGCAATTCCAATCTGAACGAGAGTACCACCAGCAACCCCATACACGTGTTTCACCCTTGTTGGGGATCATCAGTGAGGTGAAGCTGATGCCTCTCTAAGCACAGTGAGAGGGAGACCACGTCTGGTTGCCCCCAGGAGACCTAGGGTTACCAATCCCAGGTTCCTTAACAAATAGTTTTACAAAGGTAGCGGGCGCCCCTCTCTCGCAAGAACAGACATGATAACCTGTTCAGTGGTTATTAACCACTTGAGAGTTCGCAGCCACTGCTTTTACTCACTGTGCCTTTCACAGATGGGAAATATCCATTTGCATATCAGTCTTTGTCCTGCCCAGGGGCAGTCCAGCACCGAAATACAATGGCAATTCCAATCTGAACGAGAGTACCACCAGCAACCCCATACACGTGTTTCACCCTTGTTGGGGATCATCAGTGAGGTGAAGCTGATGCCTCTCTAAGCACAGTGAGAGGGAGACCACGTCTGGTTGCCCCCAGGAGACCTAGGGTTACCAATCCCAGGTTCCTTAACAAATAGTTTTACAAAGGTAGCGGGCGCCCCTCTCTCGCAAGAACAGACATGATAACCTGTTCAGTGGTTATTAACCACTTGAGAGTTCGCAGCCACTGCTTTTACTCACTGTGCCTTTCACAGATGGGAAATATCCATTTGCATATCAGTCTTTGTCCTGCCCAGGGGCAGTCCAGCACCGAAATACAATGGCAATTCCAATCTGAACGAGAGTACCACCAGCAACCCCATACACGTGTTTCACCCTTGTTGGGGATCATCAGTGAGGTGAAGCTGATGCCTCTCTAAGCACAGTGAGAGGGAGACCACGTCTGGTTGCC